>NC_133325.1:499445771-500660248 GCF_042186555.1 Aquarana catesbeiana
TCCCTGCAAAGGGATTAAAAACCAGCACATCTCTTTGTGAAAGCAGCACACTGTACACACAAAAACACTGGTAAGGCACACATGTATCCTTTTGATCGCCCTAGATGTTTAACCCCTTCCCAGCCAGCATCATTAGTACAGTAACAGTGCATATTTTTAGCACTGATCACTGTATTAGTGTCACTGATTCCACAAAGTGTCAAAAGTTTCAGTTAGTGTCAGATTGTCCAACGCAATATCGCAGTCCCCCTATAAGTTGCTGATTGCTGTCATTACTAGTATAAAAATGTGAGTATATTTACCATAGTTTGTAGATGCTAAACACTTTGCACAAACCTAACCAATCAATATACGCTTATTGGGATTTTTTTTAACAAAAATAAATACCTGAATACATATTGGCCTAAATGTATGAAGAAATTGGATTTTCGAAATTTCTTAATTGGATATATTTATAGCAGAAAGTAAAAAAAAAAGTATATATATTTTTTTTTTCAAAAAGTGACGGGAACTCTTACGGTGTCAGCATATCAAGACATTTTGGACAATTTAATGCTCCCAACTTTGTGGGAACAGTTTGGGGATGGCCCCATCCTGTTCCAACATGACTGTGCACCAGTGCACAAACAAGGGCTATAAAGACATGGCTGAGTGAGTTTGGGGTAGAGGAACTTGATTGACCTGCACAGAGTCCTGACCTCAACCAAATAGAACACCTTTGGGATGAGTTAGAGCAGAGACTGAGAGCCAGGCTTTCTTGTCCACATCAGTGCCTGACCTCACAAATGCGCTTCTCAAACAATGGTCAAACGTGTCCATAGACACACTCCTAAACTTTGTGGACAGCCTTCCTAGAAGAGTTGAAGCTGTTATAGCTGCAAAGGGTGGGCCAACTCAATATTGAACCCTACAGACTAAGACTGGGATGCCATTAAAAATCATGTGCGTGTAAAGGCAGGTGTCCCAATACTTTTGGTAATATAGTATATTTTAGGAAAGTTTCTTGTGGATTTGTGGTTATTCTGTATTTATACACTCATTGATGTTTAATTTTTGACCATTAGATATAACAATCACAAAATATTGGTTAATTAGCCTACGTGCACAACACGTAAACTTTCTTCAATATGGTGAAGTGAGGAGAGAGCAATGTGAGTGTGATATACTGTATGGCACACTGGCAACAAAACATCTTGCAATAGGTAAAAGTCCAGTTCCAACGTTCGTCACATTTGTGGAACAACTCCTGCCTCAGAATGTCAGGAAAAGATAGGCCTTCTCTAGCCAAAACAGCATGTAGTGAAAGGCTGGACCTTGTCATTCCCACGAAGTGCAAAACTACAATCAACTTGCACAATGCAAGCAACACAGGATTTCTACTTATTTTTGGCACTGTGAAAAGGTAAACATTTCCTGGATGGCAAGTGGAGAGAACAAACACCTTTACACAGATTTATTATCAGACATGAAAAACATAATATGTGAGGCTGTCTGAGCCTAACTGGGGTATTGTCAGATGACCTCTTTCTTGAAAGGACCTCATTAATTTAATCTGCAGCTAAAAGCTTAAACAGCAACAGATAATCAGTCCTGATCAATAACGAGATGCGTTTGTTCTGCCAACTACAAAAGAAAACAGACAGAAGAAACTATGATCGAATTGCCACAGTTCAAAACTTTAAAATCACAGATTTGACATCTAAACCTGGCAAATATTCAAAATCACTTTGTTACTCATTTGCCAATTATAAAATTGACAAATAGTGCAGCAATCACAGTTTCCTACTGAAGAACAGATGTTGGCAAATAGTGGCAAATATGATTCATAAATAGTTCAGATGGGTCAGAGCAAACATTTGGTGAAAGTCTGGCAAATATGCATCAGTTGTGTAGAGAATCCTTTTAGAAATATACGCCATAGTTGCTACCTTGTATAATAATTGGCTAACAAATAACAGGGTCAGTCAAAACATTTTAACAGTTTAAGGGATTGTAAATGATCATTTTGTAAAACAACCATTCAGTTTAAAATAGAAATCAAAGGCAAAACATTTTTGTGTAGATATTAAAAATAAAAAATTATAAATATATATTTTTCCCTTTTTTATAAGTGATCACGTGCCCTTTGTTTTCAGCTGCATAATAGCTGGGGGAGGAGAACCAACAGTACACTGAGCTTCCCAGTGAGTGGCTGTGCATGGGAACAAGTGTTTCAGGACAAGTCTGATCATTGGAGGAGAGCAGCATAGCTAGAGAACTGACCACACTGTGCTCTCCTGTTTAGTGTTCTCAGTTTTTGAAAGGAGAGCAAAGGGACTGCCAGGAACACCAGGGATTTCAAACAAAAGAAGCAATGCAAAGAGAACCAGATACTTTTTCATGTAAGTACATAGAATAGCAAGCACATATCAGGAATATGAAATGTTGGGTTTACACATTCTTTAATATGATGCAAAGTAAAATAACAAGATCACAAACTATGGTGTATTTTTTACACCTCATGCTGAGGTCCAGCCCCTCAGGCCCTACCAGTGAACATCTAATAAATTGCATATGAAGCATTTGCACAAATGAATTGTAATTAATGGTCTCTATTCATTCTTGAAATAATTGATTTTCCAAGGTACTGTCTATAATTAAAATCACTCTCCGCAGTGTTTTGGGGTCCAGCATTATACTTTCTCAAGCCAAACACATAATCACAGCTCTGGTTTAAATAAAGGTCACTACAGCTATTTTAGCTATGAGTATTACAAAGTAAGACACACATGAACAAGAACGTTATTCATATTCCACACACTATCAACATTCACTATTTAACCACTTCAGCCCTGGAAGGTTTTCCCCCCATTTTTTGCAGCAACATACAGCACTGCGTTACTTTAACTGACATTTGCGCGGTCGTGTGATGCTGTACCCAAATAAAATTGATGTATTTTTTTCCCACAAATAGAGCTTTCTTTTGGTGGTATTTGATTACCTCTGCGTATTTTATTTTTTGCCCTATAAACAAAAAATAGTGACAATTTTGAAAAAAAAAAAAAAAAAATGTTTACTTTGTTATAAAACATATCCAATAAAAAAATGTAAAAAATTTAATTTCTTCATCAATTTAGGCCAATATGTATTTTGCTACATATTTTTGGTAAAATCCCAATAAGCGTATATCGATTGGCTTGCGCAAAAGTTATCGCGTCTACAACCTATGGGATATTTTTATGTGGCTTTTTTTTTTTTTACTAGTAATGGCAGCGATCAGTGATTTTTAGCGGGGCTGTGAGATTGTGGCAGACAAATCAGACACCTAACTGACACTTTTGACACTTTTTTGGGAACCATGACATTATTACAGTGATCAGTGCCAAAAATATGCACTGTTACTGTACTAACGAGGGAGGGGGTTAACGCCAGGGGCGATCAAAGGATTAAGTGTGTCCCTAGGAGGTGCTTTCTAACTGTGTGGGGGATGGACTGACTGGGTGAACACAGAGATCCATGTCCCTGCTTAGCACACTTAACAGAGTGCAGGCACATGACGCACACCTCTAAAGCTAAGTAAGCCAACATGTATCTTGTCTGATGGTGACAGCACAGTCCTCTGTACAGCTTCCTCATTTTTTGTCTCATTTTTCGACTCCTCTGTACCAATGGTCCTCCCCAAGCACCCCTAAACATATGCAAGGTCCCAGGCTGAACAATGCCATACTCATATTCCTGGCTCATATTCCTGGGAGACAGGATATATACCTAGCCAGATTTACTGGCAGTCCTACAGGCCCAGCTGAGAGGTAACTGACCCTATGCTATCTTAAAATATATTTCCGCTTTTACAGTTAGATTTGAGAAAACCCCATCACATGTTTGTTATGTGTTTCCATTCACACAGCATACCTAAAAAAATATAATATATACTTTTTCCTTTTTAGATGTTTCTAAAGGCAAGGTATCATGGCTGATTTCCCAGAGAGTCTTACAATGGCTCTTTCCCCATACAGAGTCTAGTTATCTCTCATTAACATGCAATGCTGAAGTGCAGTCTCTATATCTGTTTTCCTTTATTAGGACAGACATTGTTTAAATTGTTGTGAGTGGGTGAAGTGAGATCGTTGAGAACAGTGTTGTCCTCGGTGACACTGAGGACTCAGGGGCCCTCTGCTGCAGGCAATTTGTGGTGATTTGGGTCTCTTCTGCTCAAATATCTGCACAAGGAACCTAAGATTCTCACCATTAAAGAGAAAGACCATTTTGAATGGCCACCCTATTAGATTCCAGATACAGAGATGAAATGCCACCATCCCAGGGAGCTAAAAATGTGTCACTTTGAGAAGTTGCTGAATAATAACCTCTTTACTGCATTTCTTGATGGTGGAAGGATCCACGCTGATGACCATCCTACTCCCAATCCTCTGATCCCTGAAAGGAGGAGCAGTGATGGTGGTGCCTAAGCACTACTTTTAAGAGTATTTTAAGCTATAGCATCCATGCCTTGCTGCTGGCAGCACTCCCAGGTATTGCCTGAACCACAAGACTACTGACTACATCAGGTGTAGAGCTAATGAGGACACTCTCAGAAGTAGACTCCATAGATTACTTGGGGTCTGGGCCTTGCAGCTTGTGTGCTTTCTGAGAGGACAGCAGGAGGTTTTGTTACAAAGAAGCAAATCCACCTGTTCCCTAACCCTGTAGACTGGCTCACTTTCATTAAAATGAAATGACAACAAAATTCATGCTGCTGATGCTACAGATTAAACTTTTGTCATTTGCGATCTCCCAAAAAATTATACCTGCCACCATTCTCAGCTCCTGCCTATTCTGGCACTCAAGCACTTTAAAGGCACCACACAATGCTTCCACAGCTGGATCTCAGCTTTAAAATGTTGGTTGGCTGTGTGGTAAAGCCTGTGTTACACCTCAAAGTTTGCTACATTTTGACTGTGCTGAGCTGCTTGCATACTGTCAGCCACTGTGCAATATTTGTGGCTATTGTGTCTCAAATAATATGCCCAAAATTCTATTTTAAGGTAAAATTTGCCTCATCTCTCCATCTTTTAACCCTTTCATGACTAAGCCTATTTTTGAAATGTGGTGTTTACAAGTTAAAATCCATATTTTTTGCTAGAAAATTACTTAGAGTTCCCAAACATTATATATATTTTTTGGAAGAGAATCTAGAGAATAAAATGGAGATTGTTGCAATATTTTATATCACACGGTATTTGTGTAGCGGTGTTTTAAATGCAAATTTTTGGAAAAGGGACACTTTCATGAATTTTAAAAAATCCAAACAGTAAAGTTACCCCAATTTTTTTGTATAATGTGAAAGATGATGTTACACCGAGTAAATAGATACCAAACATGTCACCCTTTATAATTGCACGCACTCGTGGAATGGCGACAAATTACGTTACCTATGAATTTCCATAGGCGACGCTTGAAATTTTTTTTACGGTTACCAGACTTGAGTTACAGAGGAGCTCTAGGGCTAGAATTATTGCTCTCGCTCTGACGATCGCAGCGATATCACACATGTGTGATTTGAACACCGTTTACTTATGCGGGCGCGACTTCCGTATGTGTTTTTTTTTTTTCGCTGCGCGAGCTCGCGGGGACAGGGGCGCTTTAAAAAAATTTTTTTTTTTTTTTTTTTTTTTCATACTTGTAAATTGTGTTTAAAAAAACATTTTTTATTTTTTTTTATTTTATTGCTGTCACAAGGAATGTAAACATTCCTTGTGACAGTAATAGGTGGTGACAGGTACTCTTTATGGAGGGATCGGGGATCTAAAAGACCCCAATCCCTCCTTTGCACTTCACAGTATTCAGATCGCCGAAAACGGCGATTCTGAACACTGTATTTTTTTAAAACCGGCGCCATTGGCAGCCGAGTAGTCATGACGTCGCTTCCGCGTTTACATTGAGAAGGCTGGAACAAAGCCGCCCACAGCTTTATTCCAGCCCACCCACAGCCGCCAGAGGCAGCCGATTGGACACCGGGCCTCCCGATCGCACAGGAGGCCCGGTAAGAGTGGCGGGAGGCGGCAGGAGGGGGGATGTCCCCTCCCACTCCTCCGGTATAACAGCCGAGCGGCTTTTAGCCGCATCGGTTGTTATACTCGGATAGCCGATCGCCCGCTCTAAACAACGGTACCGGGATGATGCCTGCAGCTGCAGGCATCATCCCGGTATAACCCCGGAAAGCCGAGTACGCAGATATGCGTACGGTCGTCGGGAAGGGCATAGTTGCCAACAAGGCGAAAAATGGGCGTGGCCTACACATGAAAGTGGGCGTGGCTTCAATGGGCGTGGCTCAAGAGGGTGTGGTTAGAGTCTGAGATGAATGAGGGATGGAGAGGGAAAGGGGGAGAAGGAGAGGGGGAGAGGGGGAGAGGGGGAATGACGGGACAGCAACCCCAGATCCTACACAATAGAAATATGTGTATTCTAGAAAGTTTAACAATCAGCAGATAAAGATACTCCAAACGCCAGGTGTTAACGCTTCAATCATCCCGGCACCATGGTTGTTATGGTGTCAGGATGATTGAAGCGCATTATTTCTATTATTACATTGTAATATAAAATTAAATCATTCAACTCATCATAATGCCGAATCAGTGGGATCCCTGAGCGTGTCACTAGCCACGTCGCCTGCCACCAGCAGAGTCTGTCCTTGCATCAGGTGCCCCCGGCAGAGTCTGTCCTTGCATCAGGTGCCCCCGGCAGAGTCTGTATAGACCCCCTCAGTGCAGACCCCCTCCATCAGTGCAGACCCCCTCCATCAGTGCAGACCCCCTCCATCAGTACAGATCCCCTCCATCAGTGCAGACCCCCTCCATCAGTGCAGATCCCCTCCATCAGTGCAGACCCCCTCCATCAGTGCAGATCCCCTCCATCAGTACAGATCCCCTCCATCAGTGCAGATCCCCTCCATCAGTGCAGATCCCCTCCATCAGTGCAGACCCCCTCCATCAGTGCAGACTCCACCTCTATTAGTGCAGACCCCCCCTCTATTAGTGCAGCCCCCCTCTATTAGTGCAGCCCCCCCCTCTATTAGTGCAGCCCCCCTCTCAGTGCAGCCCCCCTCTATTAGTGCAGCCCCCCCTCAATTAGTGCAGCCCCCCCTCAATTAGTGCAGCCCCCTCAGTGCAGCCCCCCTCTATAAGTGCAGACCCCCCCTCAATGCAGCCCCCCTCTATAAGTGCAGACCCCCCCCTCAATGCAGCCCCCCTCTATAAGTGCAGACCCCCCCTCAATGCAGCCCCCCTCAATTAGTGCAGCCACCCCTCAATTAGTGCAGCCCCCACTCTATAAGTGCAGACCCCCCCGCAATGCAGCCCCCCTCTATAAGTGCAGACCCTCCCCTCAATGCAGCCCCCCCTCTATAAGTGCAGACCCCCCCTCAATGCAGCCCCCCTCTATAAGTGCAGACCCCCTCAATGCAGCCCCCCTCAATTAGTGCAGCCACCCCCCCTCAATGCAGCCCCCCCTCTATAAGTGCAGACCCTCCCCTCAATGCAGCCCCCCCTCTATAAGTGCAGACCCCCCTCAATGCAGCCCCCCTCTATAAGTGCAGACCCCCCCTCAATGCAGCCCCCCTCAATTAGTGCAGCCACCCCCCCTCAATGCAGCCCCCCCTCTATAAGTGCAGACCCCCCTCAATGCAGCCCCCCCTCTTTAAGTGCAGACCCCCCTCACCCCCCTTCAGTGCAGGTGCGGCCGGCCGGTGTTCTGCCTGCTGAGAAAGTTCCCCTCGGCAAATATGGACCCCCTGTACTGCGCAGGCGCAGCGCTTGTGCAGTACGGGGCAGGGGAACTTAGTTTCGGCAAGACACGCCGCGCCGTCACAGTTGTCTTCTCCTTCAGTGAAGAGGGGAGGGGCCGTGCAGCCAATGAAGCGGCTGCACGGATCGAGCCCCCTTCCTCTCTCCACTACACAAGACAGCTACTAGGGGGAAGATAAAGCGGCGGCGCCGGCCTCCATTTTGCTGGAGCCAGCTGCTCCAAAACAAAAAAAAAAACATTCCCGATTTTCCTTATGGAAAATCCTGATTCGGGACACCCTCCATCCGGGACGAGGGTCCCAAAATCGGGATTGTCCCGGGAAAATCGGGACTGTTGGCAACTATGGAAGGGGATAATGCAGCCTAACCAAGTTGCTTACATGTTGTCCAGCCACTGTACAATTGTTTATTTCAAGATAAAACCTGCCTCGTTTATCCATCTTATATGGGGGCCTGTCCAAATTGCTGACATACTGTCCAGCTTCTAAACAATAACAACAATTGTAGCTGAAAGGTATTGGTGCTCAACCATTACACCGGTTTGTCCAGGCAAGCATGGTTGCAAGTTACAGCTACACCTATTCTTGTACAGTTTCACAATCTCCACATTCCAACACTCACCATTGTTGTCCAAAATAAGTGTAAAAAGTCTTTATTAAATACCCAGGAATATACAGAATAGAAACTGAAAACCTTGTTAATGCACTTTAGCTGTGCCCAGCTTTAGTCATAACCAGACTGACTAAGGCTTAGGAAAGCTGAAACACAGCAACCAGGTTTTTAATTATTATATTTTTAAATTTAACCACTTCAGCCCCGGAAGGATTTACCCCCTTCCTGACCAGAGCACTTTTTACAATTTGGCACTGTGTCGCTTTAACTGCTAATTGCGGGGTCATGCAATGCTGTACCCAAACGAAATTTGTGTCCTTTTCTTCCCACAAATAGAGCTTTCTTTTGATGTTATTTGATCACCTCTGAGGTTTTTATTTTTTGCGCTATAAACGGAAAAAGACCGAAAATTTTGAAAGAAAAATGATATTTTCTACTTTTTGTTATAAAAAAATTCAATAAACCCAATTTTAGTCATACATTTAGGCCAAAATGTATTCGGCCACATGTCTTTGTTAAAAAAGTCAATAAGTGTATATTTATTGGTTTGCGCAAAAGTTATAGCGTCTACAAACTAGGGTACATTTTCTGGAATTTACACAGCTTTTAGCTTATGACTGCCTATGTCAATTCTTGAGGTGCTAAAATGGCAGGGCAGTAAACCCCCCCCCCCCCAAATGACCCCATTTTGGAAAGTAGACACACCAAGGAAATTGCTGAGAGGCATGTTGAGCCCATTGAATATTAATTTTTTGTCCCAAGTGATTGAATAATGACAAAAAAAAAAAATTACAAAAAGTTGTCACTAAATGATATATTACTCACACAGGCAATGGGCATATGTGGAATTGCACCCCAAAATACATTTAGCTGCTTCTCCTGAGCATGGGGATACCACATGAGAGGGACTTTTTGGGAGCCTAGCCACGTACGGGGCCCGAAAACCAATCACCGCCTTCAGAATTTCTAAGGGCGTAAATTTTTTATTTCACTCCTCACTACCTATCACAGTTTTGAAGGCCATAAAATGCCAAGATTGCACAAAACCCCCCAAATTACCCAATTTTGGAAAGTAGACACTCCAAGCTATTTGCTGAGAGGCATGTTGAGTCCATGGATTATTTTATACTTTAACACAAGTTGAGGGAAAATTACAAACTTTTTTTTTTTTTTTTTGCACAAAGTTGTCACTAAATGATATATTGCTCAAACATGCTATGGGCATATGTGGAATTACACCCCAAAATACATTCTGCTGCTTCTCCTGAGTATGGGGATACCACATGTGTGGGATGTTTTGGGAGCCTAGCCGTGTATGGGGCCCCAAAACCAAGCACCACCTTCAGGATTTCTAAGGGCATAAATTTTTGATTTCACTCCTCACTACCTATCACAGAAGGCCATAAAATGCCAAGATGGCACAAACCCCCCAAATGACCCCATTTTGGAAAGTAGATGCCCCAAGCTATTTGCTGAGAGGCATGTTGAGTCCATGAAATATTTTATATTTTGCCACAAGTTGCAGGAAAATGACAAACTTTTTTTTTTTTGCACAAAGTTGTCACTAAATGATATATTGCTCACGCAGGCCATGGGCATATGTGGAATTGTGCCCCAAAATACATTCTGCTGATTCTCCTGAGTACGGGGATACCACATGTATGGGACCTTTTGGGAGCCTAGCCGCGTACGGGGCCCCGAAAACCAATCACCGCCTTCAGGATTTCTAAGGGTGTAAAGTTTTGATTTCACTCCTCACTACCTATCACAGTTTTTAAGGCCATAAAATGCCAAGATGGCACAAAACCCCCCCAAATGACCCTATTTTGGAAAGTAGACACCCCAAGCTATTTGCTGAGAGGCATGTTGAGTCCATGGAATATTTTATATTTTGACACAAGTTGCGAGAAAGTGACAAATTTTTTTTTCTTTTTTTTTTGCACAAAGTTGTCACTAAATGATATATTGCTCAAACATGCCATTATTATTATTATTATTATATAGGATTTATATAGCGCCGACAGTTTACGCAGCGCTTTACAACATTAGGGCAGACAGTACAAGTACAATACAATTCAATACAGGAGGAATCAGAGGGCCCTGCTCGTTAGAGCTTACAATCTAGGAGGGAGGGTCAAGTTATACAAAGGGTAATAGCTGTGGGGGATGAGCTAATGGAGAAAATAGTGCAGTTGTTAGATGGAGGCAGGATAGGCTTCTCTGAAGAGGAAAGTTTTCAGGGATCGCCTAAAAGTGGATAAAGTTGGAGACAGTCTGACAGATTGGGGTAGGGAATTCCAGAGGATGGGCGAGGCTCGGGAGAAGTCCTGGAGGTGGATATGGGAGGAGGTGACGAGGGAGCTAGAGAGCAGGAGGTCTTGGGAGGAACGGAGATGGCGATTAGGTTGGTATTTTGAGACTAGGTTAGTGATGTAGCTGGGGGCAGAGTTGTGGATGGCTTTGTAACTTATTGTTAGTATTTTGAATTTAATTTGTTGGGCGAGTGGTAGCCAATGGAGGGATTGGCAGAGAGGGGTAGCAGACACTGAGCGGTTTGTAAGGTGGATGAGTCTGGCAGCAGCATTCATGATGGACTGAAGGGGGGATAATCTGTTTAAAGGTAAGCCAATGAGGAGTGAGTTGCAGTAGTCAAGGCCAGAGATAACCAGGGAGTGAATCAGGAGCTTTGTGGTTTCATTGGTTAGAAAGGGACGTAGTTTAGAGATGTTGCGGAGGTTGAGGTGGCAAGCTTTGGAAAGTGATTGGATGTGGGGCTGAAAGGAGAGTTCAGAATCTAAGATAACACCTAGCACCCTGACATGTGGGGACGGGTGGATGGTTTTGCCATTGCTCTTGACAGAGAAGTCGGGGGAAGAGGAACGTGGGGGAGGAAATGTTATAAGCTCGGTTTTGGACAAGTTGAGTTTGAGGAAGTGGTGTGACATCCATACAGATATGTCAGTTAGTAAGTTAGTGATGCGTGAGGAGACTGATGGAGTGAGTTGAGGGGTGGAGAGATAGATTTGTGTGTCATCAGCATAGAAATGATATTGAAAGCCGTGAGAGGCTATCAGCTGACCCAGGGAAGAGGTGTAGATTGAAAATAAAAGAGGTCCAAGAACAGAACCTTGGGGGACCCCGACAGAGAAGGGAAGAGGAGTGGAGGAAGTAGAATTGTAAGTGACACTGAAGGTGCGTTGGGATAGGTAGGATGAGAGCCACTGAAGAGCACAGTCACGGAGACCGAGGGAGTAAAGTTTTTTGAGGAGGAGGGGGTGGTCAACCGTGTCAAAGGCAGCTGAAAGATCCAGAAGTAGGAGTACAGAATAGTGTCCGTTGGTTTTTGCAGTTAGTAGGTAATTTGTGAGTTTTAAAAGAGCAGTTTCTGTGGAGTGTTGAGGGCGAAATCCAGATTGAAGGGGATCAAGAAGGTTGTTTTTAATGAGGTGGTCACTCAGTTGGTTGTAAACCAGGCGTTCAAGGAGTTTAGAGGAAAAGGGGAGCAAGGGGATTGGGCGTAGGTTGTTAAGATTGGTAGGGTCCAAGGACGGCTTTTTGAGTATGGGGGTGACCAGTGCATGTTTTAGAGCATGGGGGAAGATGCCAGAGGTGAGGGAGAGATTGAAGATGTGGGTTAGAGAGTGTAGGATGGGGTCAGAGGGTGACCGTAGCATTTGAGAGGGAATAGGGTCCAGGGGACAGGTGGTTAGGTGGGCGATAGAAAGGAGTTTAGCAACTTCATATGTAGTCATAGGTGTGCGCAGCCTATTGCATTAGGGTGTGCACCCCAAAGATCAAACACACATGCATCTGTATTATATATATATATATATATATATATATATATATATATATATATATATATATATATTACTAACTTTTAATTTTGTTTTTTTTTGTTAAATTATTTTTTATTATTATTTCTTTTACAATTTATTCTAGGAGCCCCGTTGGGGGGCTTTGGTGAAATATCAGGGGTCTGTACAGACCCCTGATGTCTCACTTTTGAGACAAAGAAAGGGAATGAGGACAGAGATTCCCCAGTCCCTTTCTCTGCAGCCAGGCAGTAAGGGGATCCTGCATAGCACAGGGTGATTAGGGTGTGCCCAGGCACACCTGCCACCCTATGTGTGCACGCCTATGTATGTAGTAGTAGATTTGAATAGGGGGAGTGTCAGTTGTACCTGTTGACATGGGGTCTTAGCTGGGGGAGATACCTGTAGAATGGAGATTTCATCACGGATTGTATCAATCTTGTTTTTGAAGTGATTAGCGATTTCCTGGGCAGTGAGTAAGTCAGTGGGTGGAGGCGGTGGAGGACAAAGTAGAGAGTTGAAGGTAGAGAAGAGTTTACGGGGATTGGATGAGAAAGTGTTAATAAGAGTTGTAAAATAGGTTTGCTTGGCAGTGTGGAGGAAAGAATAGTATATTTGGAGGGCAGATTTGTATTGGTTGAAGTCTTTGAGAGACTTAGTCTTGTGCCACAGACGCTCAAGAGCGTGACTACGTTTTTTGAGAATTTTAGTGTCATCTGTTTGCCAGGGTTGTAGGGGTCGAGGCCTGATTCTACGTGTAGTGAGGGGAGCGAGCTTGTCCAGGGTGGTGGACAGAGATTTATTGTAGATGGACATGGCTTGGTTGGGGCAGGACAGGGGAGAGATTTTGTCATAGAGGTGGTCAGTAGCAGAATAGAGGAGACAGGAGTTGAAGTTGCGAAAGTTTCTATGGGTGATGGTTAGGCGATTGGAGGGAAAGGTGGTGGAAGACAGGGGGAGAGAGAAACTAATAAGGTGGTGGTCGAACAGAGGAAAAGGATTGTTTGAGAAGTTGCATGGAGTGCATAAGTGCATAGGTAGGAGAATACAAGGTCAAGGGTGTTGCCATCAGAGTGAGTAGAAGCCTGTACCCATTGCTTCAGGTCAAATGAAGAGGTTAGACTAAGAAGTTTAGAAGTAGCAGGAGTGTTTGTATTAGCGGGGATGTTGAAATCCGAAGAGAGAAAGTAGGGTAGCCAGGCAGAAAACTCATCAACGAAAGTCGATAATGGTCCAGGGGGCCGGTAGATCACAGCAATTCTGAGGGAAGTAGGAGAGAATAGACGTATACAGTGGGCTTCGAATGATGAGAGGGAAAAAGAGGGAGGAGGGTGAATAACCTGGAAGGTGCTCTGGGGGGATAGGAGGAATCCCACTCCACCTCCCTTGTGTCCATTAGGCCTAGGGGAGTGAGTCCAGTGAAGGCCACCCTGGGAGAGGGAAGCAGGAGAAGGGGTGTCATATTCGTGGAGCCAGGTTTCAGTGAGAGCAAGTAGATTAAAGGAATTAGTGACAAAGAGGTCATGAACAGCAGTGAGTTTGTTGCAGACAGAGCGGGCGTTCCAGAGGGCGCAGGAGAGAGGGAGGCTGGTGTTGGCAAGAAGAGGAATGGAGACTAAATTGTGTAGATTGCGACTACTGCCAGAGGGTGTAGGGTGATGGTGATGGGTGTGTTGGGCACAGTTAAATAAGGGAGGCCCAGGGTTTGGGGAAATATCTCCAGTGATTAGGAGAAGCAGAAGAGTGAGGGAGGTAATATGAGAATATGATTTGTATGATGGGACATTCTTTAGTATCCTGGGGGGTATGTTAGCAAGTGGGCTTAGACTTAGAAAGAGGTGATTAGTGCAGTAGTAGGGGGAGGGGAGAAGTGAGGGTGATATGTACAGATTGTGTGGTGGAGCAGAGGGATGTAGAAAAGAGAGCTTTAGGAGAGAGGCTGCAATTGTGAAGAGGAGGAGAGGTAAAGAGAGCATGTTTCAGAGAAGGTGAGATAATATGAAAATGAGATCACCTGCAATCTGCTATGGTTAGCTTTGTGCAAATCGCTGAAGTGCAAGAGCAGAAGTGCCACTTATTTTCAGAACCCCACTTCTTTGGAAGAACCCCCTGTATGTGCAGCCCCCTGTATGTTCCCCCATAAAGAAGGCCTTGTTATAAACTGTGTTGGGTGTGGATGGAATCTGCCAATTAATCAATTAGGAGGGGATATTAGGAACACAGCAAGCAGGGCATAACTTTCACACCACAATCAAACTGCAAGGGGACTAAAAGGCCAAAATTGTAAAGATAAGGAAACTCATAATTTAGGTAAGACTTAATGGCTAAATAAACATTGAAATAATGTGAGCATGGATACAGATGTAGTTGAGACAGCGGTCAGTCAATTTTCAGTTTGCAGGACATGGGAATATAAACGCAGATTACCAAAAATGTCTATAAGCGGTCAGTCAATTTTCAGTTTGCAGGACATGGGAATATAAACGCAGATTACCTGTGAAGAGAGAAGAAAATGTTCAGATGGATGCTGTAAGAGCAGAAGTGCCACTTATTTTCAGAACCCCACTTCTTTGGAAGAACCCCCTGTATGTGCAGCCCCCACATATGCCATGGGCATATGTGGAATTACACCCCAAAATACATTCTGCTGCTTCTCCTGAGTACGGGGATACCACATGTGTGGGGCTTTTTGGGAGCCTAGCTGCACACGGGGCCCCGAAAACCAATCACCGCCTTCAGGATTTCTAAGGGCGTAAATTTTTGATTCACTCCTAACTACCTATCACGGTTTCGAAGGCCATAAAATGCCAAGATAGCACAACCCCCCCAAATGACCCCATTTTGGAAAGTAGACACCCCAAGCTATTTTCTGAGAGGCATGGTGAGTATTTTGCACCTCTCATTTGTTTTTGAAAATGAAGAAAGACAAGAAAAAAAAAAAATTTCTTTTTTCAATTTTCAAAACTTTGTGACAAAAAGTTAGGTCTGCAAAATACTCACTATACCTCTCAGCAAATAGCTTGGGGTGTCTACTTTCCAAAAAAGGGTCATTTGGGGGGGTTTGTGCCACCTGGGCATTCCATGGCCTCCGAAACTATGATAGGCAGTGAAGAGTGAAATCAAAAATTTACTCCCTTAGAAAGCCTGAAGGCGGTGCTTGGTTTTCGGGGTCCCGTACGCGGCTAGGCTCCCAAAAAGTCTAACACATGTGCTATCCCCGTACTCAGGAGAAGCAAGAGAATGTATTTTGGGGTGTAATTTCACATATTTCCATGGCATGTTTGAGCAATATATCATTTAGTGACAACTTTGTGTAAAAAAAAAAAAAAAGTGTCTTTTTCCCGCAACTTGTGTCACAATATAAAATATTGCATGGACTCGACATGCCTCTCAGCAAATAGCTTGGGGTGTCTACTTTCCAAAATGAGGTCATTTGGGGGGGTTTTGAACTGTCCTGGCATTTTATGCACAACATTTAGAAGCTTATGTCACACATCACCCACTCTTCTAACCACTTGAAGACAAAGCCCTTTCTGACACTTTTTATTTGAAAAAATTATTTTTTTTTGCAAGAAAATTACTTTGAACCCCCCAAACATTATATATATATTTTTAAAGCAAATGCCCTACAGATTAAAATGGTGGGTGTTTCATTATTTTTTTTCACACAGTATTTGCGCATCAATTTTTCAAATGCATTTTTTTGGGAAAAAATACACTTTTTTAAATTTTAATGCACTAAAACACACTATATTGCCCAAATGTTTGATGAAATAAAAAAGATGATCTTAGGCTGAGTACATGGATACCAAACATGACATGCTTTAAAATTGCGCACAAACGTGCAGTGGCGACAAACTAAATACATTTTTAAAAGCCTTTAAAAGCCTTTACAGGTTACCACTTTAGATTTACAGAGGAGGTCTACTGCTAAAATTATTGCCCTCGATCTGACCTTTGCGGTGATACCTCACATGCATGGTGCAATTGCTGTTTATATTGTTTATATTTGACGCCAGACCGACGCTTGCATTCGCCTTTGCGCGAGAGCAGGGGGGGACAGGGGTGCTTTTTATTTTTTTTATTTTTTTCTGTTACTTTCATTTTTTTTTAAATCATTTTTATTGTTATCTCAGGGAATGTAAATATCCCCTATGATAGCAATAGGTAGTGACAGGTACTCTTTTTTGATCTCTCCTCTGCCCTCAAAGCATCTGACCACACCAAGATCGGTGTGATGAAATGCTTTCCCAATTTCCCAATGGCGCTGTTTACATCCGGCGAAATCTAAGTCATGAAATGCTCGTAGCTTCCGGTTTCTTAGGCCATAGAGATGTTTGGAGCCATTCTGGTCTCTGATCAGCTCTATGGTCAGCTGGCTGAATCACCGGCTGCATTCTCAGGTTCCCTGTTGGGACAGGAGAGCCAGAGAAAAACATGGAAGACGGTGGGGGGGCATTCCCTCCCACTGCTTGTAAAAGCAGTCTAGAAGCTTATTAGCCGCTAGGATTGCTTTTACATGAAAGCCGACCGCTGGCTGAAAACAATGATACCAAGATGATACCTAAACCTGCAGGCATCATTCTGGTATAACCACTCAAAGTCCAGCAACATACCAGGACATTGCTGGTCCTTGTTGGGCATATATTGTAAACTTTTTTTTCATGCAGCCTATGGGCTGCATGAAAAAAAAAGATATTGATCGGTGGGTATGCCCACCATTAGAATACCTCCCTTCATCCACCAACTTCTAATGATGGACATACATGCACCGTTTATATATGCCGAAGCATGGGGGCATCCACCCCAAAAGGTAGGAGCAAATCGCTCCTCTGCCCCTGCTGCTCCCATGCTTTAGCATATATGCTCTTTTTTTAACTGTGGTGGTGAAATCACCTCCTACAGTGCTGGAGTCACGGCTTTATGTATCGTGGGAGCAAACGCTGTTGCTGTCAAGATAAATAAATCCGCTCTGCGACTGAATGGCGTACCTGCTAAGCAAATGATGGTTAACAATAAAACAAAGTAACATTACAGTATACCAGTAAGACTTACCATACCTGCAAAGCAAATACAAAAAAAAATAGTAAAAAATAAAACATTTAACGCAACCTGTGCCTAAAATATATATATATGCCGCAGCATGGGGGCATCCTCCCGCAAAAGGGAGGAGCAAATCGCTCCTCCACCCACTGCTGCCCCCACACTTCGGCATATATGCTGAAGTATGTAACTGTGGTGGTGAAATCACCTCCGACAGCGCTGGAGTCACAGCTTTATGTATCGTGGAAGCAAACGCTGTTGCTGTCAAGATAAATAAATCCGCTCTGCAGCTGAATGGCGTACCTGAAAACAAAAAAAGGTTAACACTACAGTAAACAGTAAAGTATAAAAAAATTGCATATCTGAAAAGCAAACATGGTAAAACATAATAACAATAAAACATTGCAGAATAGAATACAGTAAAAAAGAGCAGAACAATAGAGAGAGAATAGAGAGAGAGAGAACAATAAAACGACAACTATTTTTGTTCTTTTATTTTATATAATATTTTGTGTTTTTATTTTTTTTACTTTTTTT
Source organism: Aquarana catesbeiana (assembly GCF_042186555.1). Classification (NCBI taxonomy): domain Eukaryota; kingdom Metazoa; phylum Chordata; class Amphibia; order Anura; family Ranidae; genus Aquarana; species Aquarana catesbeiana. The sequence goes on from NC_133325.1 coordinate 499,463,557, forward strand.
TTACACTTTTTTTTGTAACTATAACTTTTGTAACTTGTACCAGGTTCGGGTCTCTCAAAATGCGATGGCATCTTGGGAGACCCTGTGTTAGTGTGCCTAGTCTGTGCAGTGCTGTACTCTACACTAATACTCAACTAGTGAATGGTAGCGTTTAAAACATTCACCAATGCAAAGACCAGGATTGTCAGGACAGGAGAGACAATAATACCAGGTGTCACGCCTATATCCGCGCTTGCTGCAGACACAACATCTTCTTTAGGGGGGTCGTTGGGTAGGGGTACTCGGGAGGACATACGGAAAATGCCTCTCATGCAGCCGGCTTACTGCATTTAGTTGGGGAAGGTGAGGTGGAGCACCGTCTGGAAACAGAAGGGCTCTGACGATCTCTTCCTGGAATTTAAGGAAGCATCCAGTCCGTCCTGAAGCTCTGTATAGCACATGAGCGTTCAGCAAAGCCAATTGAAATAAATAAACAGACACTTTTTTGTACCAGCGTCTGGCCTTACGGGCAACTAGGTACGGTGCCAACAACTGGTCGTTGAGGTCCACCCCTCCCATGTTAAGGTTATATTCGTGGACACAGAGGGGTTTCTCCACAACACCAGTCGCCGTAGGAATTTGGACCGTCATGTCTGCATGAAGGGAGGTAAGAACGAAAACATTCTTATTATCCCTCCACTTCATAGCGAGCAAGTTATTACACTTGAAGCAGGCTCTCTCCCCCAGCCTAAGACGGGAATCTACAAGCTGCTGGGGAAAGCCCCGGTGATTAGGTTGCACGGTGCCACATGCTCCAATCTGTTGATCAAAAAGGTGACTAAAAAGTGGCACGCTTGTGTAACAATTGTGCACGTACAAGTGGTACCCCTTTCCGAATAAGGGTGACACCAAGTCCCACACAATCTTGCCAGCGCTTCCTATGTAGTCAGGGCAGTTTGTCAGCTCTACGTGACTATCTTTGCCCTCGTAAACCATAAAACTACATGTATAGCCGGTGGCCCTGTCACAGAGCTTATACAGCTTGTCCCCGTATCTGGCACGCTTGCTGGGAAGGTACTGTTTGAATGACAAGTGGCCAGAAAACTTAATCAGGGACTCATCAACGCAGACAAATTGATGGGGAGTAAACAAGTCTGCATAACGTTGGTTGAAGTGGTTTACAAGGGGCCAAATTTTGTACAGCCGATCGTATTCAGGGTCTCCACGAGGAAGACAGAGTTCATTGTTGTTGAAGTGCATGAACCGCAAAATCTGCTCGTGAATGGTGAATTGGGTCAGTGGACCAATATGACCGCAACTCACTCTTTTTAGTTATGCCCATGTTGAGGGAAAGGCCCAGAAAGATCTTAAATTCGGAAACCGTAATTGGTTTCCAATCTCTGGCAAGGGAGGACTGGGGAATAGTGGTGATGTGTTGACCAGCGTACAAATTGCTTTGGTCCACAATAGATCTATAGAGATCTTCGGTGAAAAACAGCCAATAAAAATCAAGTGACGTAAAATCAACTGTTTCCACCTGAATGCCGGGTTGGCCAGTGAATGGGGGAAGTACGGGTGCTGCAGTAGTGGTGGGTTCCCAATTAGGATTGGTGAATGCAGCAGGAAGGGCACTATGGGCACGACGGGCCTGTGTTCGTCTTCTTGGTGGCAGCAGGACACTACTTGTGCTTGCCACCTCACCAGCTTGAACTGCACTTATGGGACTCGCCACATCACCAAGTGTTACTGCAGTGCTGGATGTACGACCAAGGTGTACTAGGCCGCTGGTGCTTGCCAGTTCACCAGAAGGAATAGCGGCACTAGTACTGCTTTGCTCCATATGAGGGACCTGCGATTCTTGCACCTCCAAAACAGCAGAAGATCGGGGTCTGGTACGCCTGACCTTGGCAGGGACCACAACTTCGTCGTCAGAGCTATCTGTCATGGAGCCGCTGTCCTCTACAGGATCGTATTCTGAGCCTGAATCTGACAGATGAGTGACTTCCTCTTCACTATCTGTCATGCTCAGAAACGTGTAGGCCTCTTCACTAGTGTACCTTCAATTTGCCATTTTGGGCTCTAAATTTAGTGGTACACTAGTGAGACTCACAGGAAAAAAAGCTCCTGACTGTTAGCGACTGTATCAAAACGCTACCAACAAAAACTGGTAGTGATCGCAGGGATCAGGCCTGACTCTGCGAACGCTGCAGTTATGTGTGTTTAGTGTTTTGTAAGTGACAGTGATCGATCGATACTGCACTTGGGTGGGCTGGGCTGGGCTGGGCCGAGGGGCAAAACGCAGGTGCTAGCAGGTATCTGGGCTGATCCCGCTAACACTGCTTTTTTGGGAACCCTAAACTGCTGGGGACGCTAGTATAGATCTGATCAGATATTGATCTGTTCAGATACTATACCACAAAGGGAGGTGTATGCTGCGTGCGTGGGTGTTAGTGGTACTGGCGCTAACCTGACGCTGCCTGGGGCGACGCAGACCATATCTGACCCTAAAACTTAACTTATATCACCGCCAGGCGATGAGGGGGTTAAACGTTTATTAGGTAATAAACGGCGGGTGCCTTGAAACTATAAAAAAAAAAACTAACTAACCAGCGTCACCTGTAACACTTATACGGTGATCACTGGTGAAAGGGTTAACTAGGGGGCAATCAGGGGATTAAAACCTTTATTAGGTAGTATATGGGGGTCCTATAAAAAGCTGACTAAATACTTACCTCCCTAACTAGCGTCACCTGTGACACTAATACAACGATCAGAAAAACGATCGCTTAGTGACACTGGCGACGGGGGGTGATCAAGGGGTTAACCTTTATTAGGGGGGGTTAGGGGGGTATCCTAGACCTAAAGGGGGCTACCACTAACTGCCCTACGACTTTATAACTGTCACAAACTGACACCAATGCAATAATCAGAAAAAAAAAATTGCTATTGGTGTCACTGTGACAGGAGGTACAGGGGGGTGATCGGGGGGTGATGGGGGGCGAAATGTGTGCCTAGAGTGTTCTACTGTTAGTGTAGTGTTTGGTGCAAACTTACTTGATGTCTTCTCTTCTCAGCGCCGGAACGAAAAGACCGGCTCGAGGAGAAATGACATCACTTCCTCTGCCGCTGTTTACATTACAGCAGCAGAGGAAGATTGTCATTGGCTGGGAGCGATCGCGAGGGGGTGGCCACGAATGGATGGCCTCCCCCTCACCTCTGATCGCTCGGGGACAGATGCCGACCGCCTCAGGCACCCGGGGGGTTCCAATCGGACCCCCTGTCCGCGGGAGGCAAGTAACGTACCTATACGTTACTTTGCCTGCCCGTGCCATTCTGCCGCAGTATATCTGCGTGAGGCGGGTGGTTAATTAAATGTATTTTTGTGCTTTCATGTAGCATAAATTGCACGTAAATTACGCATCTAATTTCCTGACTACCTTTTTTGGAGGCCCTGGAGCACCAGGACAGGAGAAACCCACAAAATAACTTCATTTTGGAAAGCAAACACTCAAAAGAATTTTCTGGCAGGCATAGTGAATCTTTTGAAAAAAAACATTTTTCACCACAAGTTTTGGGAAAATGCAAGAAAGTAAATTAAATGTATTTTTTATGCAAAGTTGTCAATCAATAAGATATTTCTAACACACATCACAGGCATATTTCTATCACAGAATTACACCCCAAAATTTATTCTGCTACTTCTCCTGAGCATGGTGCCAAATAGAGGGGCCCAAAATCCAAGGAAGCACCTTCAGGCATTCTAGAGGCATACATTACACATCTAATTTCCTGACTACCTATCATATTTTTGAATGCCCTGGAGCAACAGGACAGTGGAAACACCCACAAAATGACCACATTTTGGAGAGTAAAACACCCTAAGGTATTTTTAAGGAGACTTCATTTCTTTGCCGCAAGTTTTTGAAAAATGCGGAACTAAAATGCAAATTACTTTTTTACATAAATTTGGCAATGTAATACGATATTTCTCACGTGCAGCATAGACATACTCAGAATTGCTTTCAAAAACACATTCTACTACTCCTCCTGAGTATGGTGATACCATATGTGTGAGACTTTTTCACTGTGTGGGCTGATTATATACCGGACATTGTATCTTGTGTATTACACAAACCAATTATGTCAAAACCAATATACTGTAATGGTCACCTCTATACAAGTGGCCAGGGAATATGATGTGTAGCATCACCAATAGCAGTCTTAATTCCTATAAGCCAAGCAATTTTAGCCTACTGGTACATGGCTGCCTCCAGGAATGCCATGTTCAATGGCCTGGTGTCTCACAGAACATAATCAGTAGGATGTGCAAATGGGTCAGTTTAGGCTGCAGGCAGAGACATGGTCAAGCAGGCAAAGGATCAGTCCAGGCAAAAATGTGGTCATTAATCAGGCCAGGGTTAGAGTACAAGCAGAGGCAACACTGTACTGGTGTGCTGGTGATCAAGGACACAGTAACTGGAGTGGAGGTTATCACGGACACTGTAACTGGTGTGACAGTGATTAGGGACACTGTAACTGTTGTGACAGTGATTAGGGACACTGTAAGTGGTGTGGCGGTGACACACATATATAAATACCCTGCTTCCAATAATAAAAAACACAACGTTGCCTTCTTTATTGGTGGAAGAAGGGTATTAATAAATGTCAAATATTGAAAGAAAATAGTACAAAAAAGCACACACATATATAAAGATATTTTGTATTTACTTAAAGTATAACTAAAGGAAAAACGTTTTTGTTTCGGATAGGGTGGAGAGGTATTAGAACACCTATTAGGTTTTTATTTCTGTCTGTGCCCCCGTGAGGGTGATTCACCCTCTCTATTTGTCCTGTTTACCATTATAATTGAAAGTGACATGGAAAAAAGATCCCGCATTTTGGGTTGACCCTAGAAAAGTAATAGAGGGAACATTTTCGAATAGGGACACTAGTTCTGGTGATCTGGGGGACCCCAAGAGATTACCTTGATTTGCAGGGATTTTGTCGCAGTGATTTAGACAGGGGTTCTAACCCTCCATTACTCTATCCAAAATGAAAAAGAAAGTTTTGCTTTTTGTTCCACTTTAAAGCAGCCTTTCTCAACCTTTCCAACACAAAGGAGCCCTTGAAATATTTTGCCAGTCTCAGGAAACCCCTACTAAAAATTACTGTATCTACAACCCATGATACATTAGTGTGATGGTCAGTGGGAAGAATGCTCCTTACACTTGTGGTTACTGAGAAGAATTACTTTCCTATAGACAGCTAAAAAGATTAATGATGCCAGTGGGAACTTGTCAGTGGAAAGATATCTCTAAAAATAATTGTGAAAAAGTAAAGTATCCCCACTACATAGGACATATGTTCTAACAAGGGATTAAACTGTTGTGATATTCAAATATATTGTATTATGTTTGGAGCATTTTTTTGCAGCAAATGATGTATAAGCTTGTATATTTACAAGCTTATACAGCAAATGCTGTATAAGCTTGTATATTTACAAGCTTATACATCATCCGCGCAAGTCTCTAAAAACAGAAGAAAAAATAATTCATTTTACTACATGTAATGGAGTGGGTTTACTAAATGTAATTGGGTTGATTTATTAAAGGCACATAGACTGAACATTTTGCAAGTGAAGTTGCTCCAGAGCTTAGTAAATGAGGGGGAGCTCTGCTTACTTTCACCATCCAATCATGTGCAAGCAAAAATGCTGTTTTTTACCTTGTAAATGGGTATTCTTTGTAAAGTGAAGCTTTACCTCATGTACTAAGCTCTGGAGCAACTTGCAGTCTTTTTTCCATTTTGCATAGAGTAAGGGAGGGTTATAACCTCTGTCAGTTTTTTTTTTTTTAATTCCCATCTGTGTGCCCATTGGAAGATTTCCCCTCTTTTACTTTTCTGGGGACAACTCAAAATGTGGGATTTTCTTTTACTTTCACTTTCATTGATAATGGTAAACAGGACAATCAGAGAGGGTGAATCGCCCTAATGGGGACACAAACAACAATAATAACCTGACAGGTGTTCTAATCCATCTCCACTCTATCCAAAACGTAGCATAGTAAATTGATAGTTTCAGGATCGCATGCGATATTTAGGTAAAGACAGAAGGAGAGCAGTGCTATCTAAGTGCAGCATTATTAAGACATTTTATTCCATAAAAGACAATTGGTAACTCACAAGTAGGGATGAGCCGAACACCCCCTATCCGGTTCGCACCAGAACTTGCGAACAGACCAAAACTTTGCATGAACATTAGAACCCCATTGAAGTCTATGGGACTCGAATGGTCGAAATCAAAAGTGCTCATTTTAAAGGCTAATTTGCATGGTATTGTCCTAAAAAGGGTTTGCGGACCAGGGTCCTGCCCCAGGGCACATGTATCAATGCAAAAAAAGTTTTAAAAACTGCCGTTTTTTTCGGGAGCAGTGATTTTAATAATGCTTAAAGTCAAACAATAAAAGTGTAATATTCCTTTAAATTTTGTACCTGGGGGGTGTCTGTAGTATGTCTGTAAAGGGGCGCATGTTTCCCGTGTTTATAACAGTCTGACAGCAAAATGACATTTCAAAGGAAAAAAAGTCATTTAAAACTACTCGCGGCTATTAATGAATTGCCGGTCCGACAATACACATAAAAGTTCATTGATAAAAACTGCATGGGATTTCCCCACAGGTTAACCCCGAACCAAAATTTAAAAAAAAACTGGCGTGGGGGTCCCCCTAAATTCCATAACAGGCCCTTTAGGTCTGGTATGGATATTAAGGGGAACCCCGCGACAAAATTTTTAAAAAAATGACGTAGGGGTCCCCCTCAAAACTCATACCAGACCCTTATCCGAGCACACAACCTGGCAGGCCGCAGGAAAATAGGGGGGACGAGAGAGCGCCCCCCCTCCTGAACCGTACCAGGCCACATGCTCTCAACATTTAGAGGGTGCTTTGAGGTAGCCCCCCAAAGCACCTTGTCGCCATGTTGATGAGGACAAGGGCCCTTGGCTGATGGTTGTGAGGGTCTGCGGGCGGGGGGCTTATCGGAATCTGGAAGCCCCTTTAACAAGGGGACCCCCAGATCCCGGCCCCCCCTGTGTGAAATGGTAAGGGGGTACAAAAGTACCCCTATCATTTCACAAAAAAACTGTCAAGAATGTTAAAGATGACAAGAGACAGTTTTTGACAATTCCTTGATTTAAAGTCTTCTTTTTTCCATCTTCTATCTTCTTTCTTCTATCTTCCTTCGGTTTCTTCCTCCCTCTTCTTCTCCTCCAATCCTCTGCTTCTTTCTCAAGTGTTCTCGTCCGGCATCTCCCTCCGCGGCATCTTCTTTTCATCTTCTTGTCTTCATCTTCTTGTCTTCATCTTCTTTTCGGGCCGCTCCGCATCCATGATGGCATGGAGGGAGGCTCCCGCTGTGTCACGCTTCTCCTCTTCTGACGGTTCTTAAATAACGGGGGAGCGGAGCCACCTGGTGACCCCGCCCCCCTCTGACGCACAGGGACTTGACCGGGACTTCCCTGTGGCATTCCCCGTGACGTCAGAGGGGGCGGGGTCACCCGCCCCTCTGACGTCATGGGAATGCCACAAGGAAGTCCCTGTCACGTCCCCGTGTGTCAGAGGGGGTGGGGTCACCGGGTGGCCCCACCCTCCACTATTTAAGAACAGTCAGAAGACGAGAAGCGTCACACAGCAGGAGCCTCCCTCCATGCCATCATGGATGCGGAGCGGCCCGAAAAGAAGATGAAGACAAGAAGATGAAGAGAAGAAGATGAAGAGAAAAAGATGAAGAGAGAGGCGTCACACAGCGGGAGCCTTCCATCCAATCATGGATGCGGAGCGGCCCGAAAAGAAGATGAAGAGAAGAAGATGAAGAGAAGAAGATGAAGAGAAGAAGACGCCGCGGAGGGAGATGCCAGACGAGAACACCGGAGAAAGAAGCAGAGGATCGGAGAAAGAAGAAGATGGAGGAAAAAACCGAAGGAAGATAGAAGAAAGAAGATAGAAGATGGAAAAAAGAAGACTTTAAATCAAGGAATTGTCAAAAACTGTCTCTTGTCATTTGTAACATTTTTGACAGTTTTTTTGTGAAATGGTAGGGGTACTTTTGTACCCCCTTATCATTTCACACAGGGGGGGCCAGGATCTGGGGGTCCCCTTGTTAAAGGGGGCTTCCAGATTCCGATAAGCCCCCTGCCTGCAGACCCCCACAACCACCGGCCAAGGGTTGTGGGGATGAGGCCCTTGTCCTCATCAACATGGGGACAAGGTGCTTTGGTGGGCTACCCCAAAGCACCCTCCCAATGTTGAGGGCATGTGGCCTGGTACGGTTCAGGAGGGGGGCGCTCTCTCGCCCCCCCCTCTTTTCCTGCGGCCTGCCAGGTTGCGTGCTCAGATAAGGGTCTGGTATAAATTTTTGGGGAGACCCCACGACAATTTTTTTTTAAATTTTGGCACGGTGTTCCCCTTAAAATCCATACCAGACTGGTATGAATTTTGAGGGGGACCCCTACGCCATTTTTTAAAAAATGTTGGCGCGGGGTTCCCCTTAATATCCATACCAGACCTGAAGGGCCTGGTATGGAATTTAGGGGGACCCCCACGCCATTTTTTTTTTAAATATTGGTTCGGGGTTCCCCTGTGGGGAAATCCCATGCAGTTTTTATCAATGAACTTTTATGTGTATTGTCGGACCTGCAATTCATTAATAGCCACAAGTAGTTTTGAATTACTTTTTTTCCTTTGAAATGTCATTTTGCTTTCAGACTGTTCTAAACACGGGAAACATGCGCCCCTTTACAGGCATACTATAGACACCCCCCAGGTACGAAATTTAAAGGAATATTACACTTTTATTGTTTGACTTTAAGCATTATTAAAACCACTGCTCCCGAAAAACTGACGTTTTTAAAACTTTTTTTTGCTTGATACATGTCCCCTGGGGCAGGACACAGGTCCCCAAACACTTTTTATGACAATACCATGCATATAAGCCTTTAAAATTAGCACTTTTGATTTCTCCCATAGACTTTTAAAGGGTGTTCCACATGCGCTGACATCTCATACATCTTGTGAGTTACCAATTGTCTTTTATGGAATAAAATGTTTTAATAATGCCTCACTTAGAAGGAGAGCAGCGCCATCTGGCTTTGCCTTCCACAGAGTTACTTCTAGCCTGTCACAAGCTGGCAGCCATCCACTGCCAGCTTATCTAAGAACACTTTAACTGTCCTTGTGCCACAAATGTACCCCTCCATATGAACTCGATGTGAAAGAGAGTTCTAATTACCCACTCTCTCTTTGTTCAGCTGATCAAGTGCACATGATCAAATGTACTTTCTCTTGCTATTTAGGTAAAATGTGTCCGGACAAAAAAAAAGACTGCACACAATCTGCTTTAGTGAATGGAATCCACTGTGAGTGGATTGTGGTGATTAGGGACACTGTGAGCGGGTTACAGTGATAAGGGACACTGATTGATGCAGCGGTGATTAGGGACTCTGACTGGCAGCACTGACAATTAAACTACTGCTGTGGAGATGATCAGAGATAATGGCTGGCAGCACTGACATACAGTGATATCAGAGCAACTAGCCGTTATACATGATCACCGCCACAGATGTACAATAGTGACACTGCAGTTGCTCTAGTGACAGTATGTAAAAATGAAATATATTTTTAAATATTTTTTTCATTACAACTTAATTTATTTTGTAATTTTTTTGCATACTGTCACCAGAGCAGTGCAGTGCCACCATAGTGACACTGTAATACTCTGAGGGGTGATCATGGCTTTTTTTCAATCCTGAAACTTTGCATACTATTGTGATGCTGTGATTGGTCACAGCTATCACATGGTACAGGGCCTATCGCATGGTGTGATTGGACCTGGGACCATGTGATCACAGGATAGTAAGTAAAGCATCATGAATGACAGCCTTGCTTACTACTGTGACTCTGATCGCTGTGATTGGTCAAAGCGATCACATGGTACCATAACCATGGTATGATCGCTTATCAGCTGTGTCTGGTGGACACAACAGTAATAGATTGCACTGCTGCATGCCCCAGAGGGTGCAAGCTTCGGGGAGGATGTACAGGTATGTCCCCCCCTTCCCTGGAAAAACAGAGCACCTACCCAGCCAATGCACACAAAGAAGCAGTTAATAAAGATTTTTCAATATTTGTGGCTATTGCCTCTCAAATAATACACTCTAATTTCTATTTCGAGATTAAATCTGTCTTATCTTTTCTTAGTTGTGGCCTATTCAATTGCTTGCGTACTGTTTTGGCACTAGCTTGTTTCCACCAAACACATACCTTAAATGTATATTTTGAATAGTATAGGAATAATTGGAGATTCAGAGATGACAGAGGATTTGGGAAATGTGGAGTTTTGCTTGCAGTGTGTTTTGACATTTTGTGAAACACCACTTTGTCTTGAAAGTTTAACAAACTATACTAAAATTTTGTTTTATCTAATTTGAACAAAGTTGAGAGTTTTAGCTTTATTTTTTTAAGCGTAAACTTGCCTGTAGGTTTTAGATCCTTGTCTCCCTTAAGGTTGCATTAAAATTAGCCTCTTCCCACTGTATGGTATTTTTAAAAATGTTAACTATACCACGGCATTGCCAAATCATAAACAAATGTAATAAGCATCGTCTAGAGTTTTGGAAAAAAGATGCTATATTATAAATAGGGTAAAATGTGTGATATCTGTGAAGAATAATGTAAAAATTATGGACAGTTCTATGCCTTCCACCCTTTTATGAATAGGCCCCTTCATATACATATTTCTTGGATGTAGTGCATGTAGTGTGGAGAACTTTAAATTACTTAAAATGTAGGGTTGTTGAATTTAAAACCATATACATTGAACATTGTAAAGGTCATTGTTATGTTTACTACATCTATTCTTATATCATCAGCTTTGGAAATCTTTAATCATTAGCAATGTATAAAGTACAAGCTTTTTCTGATGATTTCTTCAGTTGCTGAAATATTCTTGTTAATTCATTTAAAAGCTGATGGATTCTAAAGGTTAAACACAAGTAGTTATTGCATTCTTTGTCTGTTTTGCTATTTGTCTTGACAAGTTGAAATCATCAGATAGTCATTGCATGTTTTATTTTTTGTAAGTGCTTATCAGTGACTTGATGCATTTTTTTTTTCAGATGGCTTTGATCTGAAATCAAGCTGGTAATTAAGGTACTGGAGTAGCCCACCGGACCTGACACCCTCATGGCTTCCGGAGTCGCAGCATGGCTGCCCTTTGCAAGGGCAGCTGCCATTGGGTGGATGCCAGTGGCCAATTGTCCTATGCCGCTGGCACCAGCTGACAAAAACAAAAGGCAAGATGAGCTAATCATTCTTAATGTTAGTGGGCGCCGATTCCAAACTTGGCGAACTACTCTAGAACGATATCCAGATACCCTACTTGGAAGCACAGAGAAGGATTTCTTCTTCAATGAAGAAACCAAGGAATATTTCTTTGATCGTGATCCTGAAGTGTTCAGGGCTATTCTAAATTTTTACAGGACTGGCAAGCTCCACTACCCTAGGTATGAATGCATCTCTGCCTATGATGAAGAACTAGCTTTCTATGGAATCTTACCTGAAATCATAGGTGACTGTTGCTATGAAGAATATAAAGACAGAAGAAGAGAAAATGCAGAGAGGCTAATGGATGATAATGAATTTGAGCATAGCCAAGAACCATTGCCCTTGCTAAACTTACGCCAGACTATGTGGCGAGCCTTTGAAAACCCCCACACCAGCACTTTAGCCTTAGTCTTCTACTATGTGACCGGCTTCTTTATTGCAGTGTCTGTGATCACCAATGTGGTGGAAACTGTTCCCTGTGGCACTGTGCCTGGAAATAAGGAGCTTCCTTGTGGTGAAAGGTATGATGTAGCCTTCTTTTGTCTGGACACCGCCTGTGTCATGATTTTCACAGTTGAGTACCTCTTGAGACTTTTTGCAGCCCCAAGTCGCTACAGGTTTATGAGAAGTGTCATGAGTATAATTGACGTAGTGGCCATTATGCCATACTACATAGGCTTGGTGATGACCAATAATGAGGATGTGAGTGGCGCCTTTGTCACCCTGCGGGTTTTCCGGGTCTTCAGGATTTTTAAATTCTCACGCCACTCCCAGGGTTTACGGATTCTTGGGTATACCCTGAAGAGCTGTGCCTCTGAACTGGGATTTCTCCTTTTCTCACTGACAATGGCAATCATTATCTTTGCCACTGTGATGTTTTATGCTGAAAAAGGTTCATCATCCAGCAAGTTCACTAGCATTCCTGCTTCATTTTGGTATACCATTGTTACCATGACAACTCTTGGGTAAGTGTTCTACTTATTATATTTGCTCAATACAGAATAAGTGCATTGCTACAGCCTTGGAACCCTTCATTTATTTCCTTCAGGTAGATTACCATTCTTGTACAATGACATTTAATGACACTCCCTTGGGATTTTAAATGCATTTTCCTTTTCACTAAGCTGCTTACACAGACACACAAAATCAATTAGAGGAGATAGGACTGAAGTAAAACAACAGATTATAATTATGCTTATTCTTTGTGTGTGCTTTGCATCTACCTGCTTTTTGATTAGCTGGCTCTTGATGAGATGAAGGTGACTTTTTATATTACGTCTGTGGAGTCAGGGAGGTCTGTGTATACATTAAACATCTGAATGAGAGGAACAACCTGTTTGATGAAGATTATCCCATTAGCCTTATATGCACAAACATTAAAATGCAACGGGAAAGTTGTAGCTTTACCGTCTGTTCCTGTGATGGAGGCTGTCTGTTGCTATGAATAATCCTTTTATTTACAAGATACGGTCTTAAATCCCTTGATTTCTGTTTACATTTTCTGTCCTGCCCTTTTTTACTGTATTGCATCCTAGCAGCATCACTGATACACAAGAGTAGCTTAAGGATATATGATCCTATTTTCAAGGATCAAGCATCAGTTTAGACTGAGGTATCCTCAAAATAAAAAAAAAATATGTATAGATGAAATGCTTTTAGCTGGTAAAGTCATATGTGTATGCAAGGAGGGCACTCAAATTTACACAAAACCGTTAGCATAAAAGAATTCCAAATGTAAATATCAAGGCTCTCACATGATTCTGCTATGTAACCAACAAATTAGGGAACAGGATACACAGTTATCTGTTCAGTTCATCAATAATTTCAACTATAATAATGTATTACTTTTAGGACAGTGTGCTAAATATATCATTATAAGGCTGTCCTTAGAGCTCAGTATAGGTAGTGAATTGCTAATTTAGACAAATGAATTAGTCCCTAGAAAAGATGTACTGACACTGTATAAGTACTTGTCTATAATAGTACCCCACCTTTGCTTTACTGAGAAGCAGTAAATGGTAGACAAGAATATTATTTTTAATGGTGTTTAAGCCATACCTAGTACAAAAGCATAACATCTCAAAAGAATTAAACTAGCAGACATTTCCTGAAGTTTCTGTTGACTTTCTGAACGTTAGTAATTGCATCAACGCCTATATGGCAAAACTTAAGGATGGTGATAGGTCAGTGAGGCACACAGACCTATTGTGTGGTATGTGGGGATAGTTATGCCTAGTTTTCTCTCTAATTGCTGCAAATGGAAACCATCTAGTTTATTGTTTTGTTTATATTTCATATTATATTCATGTTTATATATAGTTGCTGTAGGTCTTGTTGTAGATTTTGTTGTGTTCGGCATGAATAAAGTTTCCAGTAAGTTTACTTTGGGAGTCTTGGAAGCTCACACATGCAGGGTTAAATGCTATGCTTTTCTAAAAGCATGTAAATGGATTTATGAAAAAAAGAACACAAATCACTGGTCAAAACTGCATACATTGGATCTAAAAGGATTTCTGTTTTCACCAGGGCCTTTTAAATCTTTTCTGGAATTCAGTAAATCGTAAGCATTGCACTCCCTAAATGGAGAAGTGTTTTCTTTAACAACATAAAAGTTAGCAGATTGTCACTTTAGTACCATAGAAGCTAGATGTCTGGGCTTTATCTTTCCTGCTGACAGCATGGTCCTTGTTTCTCTACTTTAAGTGAATTTGTGAATTATGTTGAATGCTAACAGCAATTATCCTAAGCAGCAGATTTGGAAATACAAATTCCAGTTTTCCCAGGGACCTATAATTCCATAACTTCAAATATAATTTGCTAAGAACTGCATGAGCGGTTACAGTATTCAGGCTTATAGGGTCAATATTAAAAACCTTCTACAACAAAACAATAATGCACGTAAGCCTCAGTTACTAGATCTAGGCAAAGTAGGAACATTTCCCGACATTCCTTTGATAGACATTGATAGGATTAGGCCCAGTCCATTTGATTTGCCTGTAATGGCATGGCTACCTCATCAGCTACCAACTGCCCAAGTTCATCTTTCCTTGTGATGTGACAGGAAGGTGTACACCTTTGACAGATTGGACTATCTACCTAGTTTACAGTAGAAGCATGAAGTAGCTGCCCCCCTCTAAATGCCAGCAGGCTCCAAACCCCTGTCTGGAGTGCCTTGTGGATTATCCACTTATAATTAGAAGGTTGCAGCTTGGGCCTAATTCATCTTGGTGGGTATAGGCTAGTTATCAGTGTCTACATCACATATAATACAAATCTAGATTCAGCAACTTTACACAGTATTATCTTGACATATAAGCATTTTACAACATTTACATTGTTTCTTCACTGCTACTGAAAACAGAAACATAGAAACCATATTATCTCTATGATGTCTATGTAAGCATGTTTTCATACATTAGTTGAAAAGTTTAAAGTCAAAAGCATAGTCATTACTTATCTATGAATGTTTTCTAATTGATTGATTGGTTTAGAGTCAGATATGGCAATATATTTGTAATTTTTTTTCTAAAGAGGGCATTGGGAATATTGCCAGCATTTTCCTGACAAAGTGTAGCTGGAAAGAAACAGAGCAATACATTGTTTATGTGACACAATTCTGCACATTTTTCTTGTGCTTTCAACCTTTGGTGAAAAGTATTTAGATGGCTGATAAGATTTGTTTAAGTACAGTACATGATGCTCAGTTTCTATTTTTTAAAAATGCTTATTTTCTGTATTTTTCATTTTCTATTCACTTTGTTCATTTCCATTTGATGGGAAAATCTGTCTGCAACACCGTATATTAGAACATAATATATGTAACTGAGAATTTTAAACAGGCATTGTTAGGAAAAATTTTAATCTTTAATAAGGCCCTAATTTGGAATTTAGATACAAGTGGATACCTGTAAATAGCTGAACCAGAACCCCAGCCTGTAAAATGGTTTAAAAGTGACTCTGGACCGATTTACTGTTTTACATGTTTTAATAAACACATTTACTATATTATGGTGGCCTTTCTAAAAGCATGCTCAGGGTACCTCAAAGTCTCACCCTTTTCTCAGTTTGAACAGTCTAAATTTCCTGTATTCTTAAAAGGATTTGACACTTTTTTGCAAACAGAGGGAGATGATAAGAGAGCTATGAAGTACATGTCAAAAAATTGTAGTAAGTCAAAGCTTGAGTTCCTCTTTATGAAAAATTATAGCATTACAAATCAGTACTACAGTGATCATAATAAAAATGTAGCACCTTCTATATTATTATCTTGTGAGATCAGTGAAATCAGCAAAGGATTCTGTTTTGTTGTTATTGGCTGTAGTATTTTGCAAGACTAATTTATTGTTTGTTTAAAATAAAAGCTCTAAATATTTTTATAATATATTTTTTACCCTAAAATGATTTAAATGAACATGCTTTCTATTGTCTTTGTATCTGTCCCTTTGACAGAGTTTGCAAAACTGCTCAAGTGCCAATAGTCCATTTCTTTACCGTTTTTGCTTGATTTTATGATAGGCAAAGCTATGCATTGAAAGAGTTAGGCACCAATTATGTAGCTATAACTTTACTTTACAAAAAAATGCAAAGATAAAAATACACTCACAGGAGTAAAATATACAAGCGCTTATCTGTGACCCAGGACCATTTCCCTTATCCAGGTCAAAGCTTGGGAGATAATCTCGGCCTTGACTACCACCCAAACATTGACCTGCAATTGGGAGAAGCTCCACCACCTCTCGGCTTTTGAATGCTGCATACTGCAACCATTTTTTGTAGGTCTAATTGAACATATCCCAGGCTGCCCAATAACCTACAGCTCCAAATTATCCTGGGCCAAAGATAAATGCTGTTACTGTATATTTAACTCTTGTGAGTGTTTATTTATTATAGTGCTCATCCCAAAGGGAGCTACTGAATTGCATTGGAACCCCAGCCTGTAAAATGGTTGAAAAGTGACTCTGGACCGATTTACTGTTTTATATGTTTTAATAAACACATTTACTATATTATGGTGGCCTTTCTAAAAGCATGCTCAGGGTACCTCAAAGTCTCACCCTTTTCTCAGTTTGAACGCTCTAAATTTCCTGTATTCTTAAAAGGATTTGACACTTTTTGCAAACAGAGGGAGATGATAAGAGAGCTATGAAGTACATGTCAAAAAATTGTAGTAAGTCAAAGCTTGAGTTCCTCTTTATGAAAAATTATAGCATTACAAATCAGTACTACAGTGATCACAAAAAAAATGTAGCACCTTCTATATTATTATCTTGTGAGATCAGTGAAATCAGCAAAGGATTCTGTTTTGTTGTTATTGGCTGTAGTATTTTGCAAGACTAATTTATTGTTTGTTTAAAAAGCTCTAAATATTTTTATTATATATTTTTTAGCCTAAAATGATTTAAATGAACATGCTTTCTATTGTCTTTGTATCTGTTCCTTTGACAGAGTCTGCAAAACTGCTCAAGTACCAATAGTCCATTTCTTTACCGTTCTTGCTTGATTTTTTGATAGGCAAAGCTATGCATTGAAAGAGTTAGGCACCAATTATGTAGCTATAACTTTACTTTACAAAAAAATGCAAAGATAAAAATACACTCACAGGAGTAAAATATACAAGCGCTTATCTGTGACCCAGGACCATTTCCCTTATCCAGGTCAAAGCTTGGGAAATAATCTCGGCCTTGACTACTACCCAAACATTAACCTGCAATTGGGAGAAGCTCCACCACCTCTCGGCTTTTGAATGCTGCATACCGCACCCATTTTTGGTAGGTCTAATTGAACATATCCTAGGCTGCCCAATACCCTACAGCTCGAAATTATCCTGGGCCAAAGATAAATGCTGTTACTGTATATTTAACTCTTGTGAGTGTTTATTTATTATAGTGCTCATCCCAAAGGGAGCTACTGAATTGCATTGGTTCACGTCTGCCCTGCACCTGTGATGATCCGCCCTTAGCTGGACCTGAGAACACCAACAGACCTTATATGGTTTAAATGGACTTTGTTTACAGCAAAGCCCTAAATAGGGATTTATATGTGGAATAGGGATGCAGGGATTATAGCGGTGCCAAAGAAGAACCAGAATTTAATTAGATAAAAAACATGAAATTTTATTAACACATTTTTAAAAGGAAATTGTTACATATACAGGGTGTGCGCCAAACTACAAGACATTTAAAACCATTTGTAGCGAGGTTTTACAAGATTAGGCCTGAGACAGGTAGTTAGAGGTCCTACATGTTTCGCCAGAAGTGACTTCCTCAGGGACAGTTGATTGTACCTGTATCACTACTATGTATTCTATAAAGAGAAATTAACAATAAAACAAAAATAATCATAAATTACAACAGATGTGAACATAAATAGACATTCAATATATTTGCGAGCTGTCAGACATGATCCTGCAAACATGCAGAGCATAACCATGGGGAGTGTAGTGCCTACCAATAGCCCAAATCCTCCTCACCCTATCCAGCAAGCAACCCACATTACCCACAAGATGGAAAGTGACTACCTGCAAGTCGCCGGGGGCAGGCGTAGACAGCCTCCAGAGCGGTACCAAGGACTAGGGTACAGTAAGCAGCTATAGGGGGCAAATAAGAGGACCTGGCTGAAATTATATACAAAGTAAGGCAAATACGGTGGTTTAAGTGGGTACCAGAAAAATTCTGGATCCACAAACCTACAAATATATGGTTGGACTAACATAGTCTCAGAAATGGTACTTACAGTATTTGTAAAATGTTTAAAGGCACAGGACACCCAAACGCACTCGGATTATGTCATCAAAAAGGCCACATAAATGATGATAGGGTCTGATCATTGATTATCTACAGATAATAAATTATAAGGGTAAGGCCAATCAATACCTGCAGGCCAGATTTGTATGATAAAAGAACAGACAACCAAGGGTCATAAATAGACACTGGTGAAGACATATTCAAACATCCGGGTGTATAATGCACTTACCCAAAGGTAGATAATGCTAGGGGCTAGATGGATGGCTAATCCTGGGGATGAGATATTAGTTTCAGTGTGCAGCCTATTCCACTGCAGGGAAAGTAGGAAAAGAAGGCACATATAAGTTGCTTAAAAGCAACACATAATGTATAGAAGGATTGCATAACACTGGTGTGCTTACCAAAGCAGAGTGAAGACTCAAGCATGGGTGTCCTGTAGTTCCCGGCGGTATTGTGGCCGGGGACGCCGGCAATCTTATACCCCCCAACACAAGTGCAGGGGGATTTGGGCTATTGGTAGGCACTACACTCCCCATGGTTATGCTCTGGATGTTTGCAAGATCATGTCTGACAGCTCGCAAATATATTGAATGTCTATTTATGTTCACATCTGTGCATAGTAGTGATACAGGTACAATCAACTGTCCCTGAGGAAGTCACTTCTGGCGAAACATGTAGGACCTCTAACTACCTGTCTACGGGACTGGCCGCCACACTCTCAGGCCTAATGTTGTAAAACCTTGCTACAAATGGTTTTAAATGTCTTGTAGTTTGGCGCACACCCTGTATATGTAACAATTTCCTTTTTAAAATTTGTTAATCAAATTTCATGTTTTTTATCTAATTATTTTCTGGTTCTTCTTTGGCACCGCTATAATCCCTGCATCCCTATTCCACATATAAATTTCAAATTATTGGGATGAGGTGCCGTATTACATTAAGGACTACCCAGCCACCCCCTTCCCCTAAATAGGGATGGTTTAGTTAGACAAACACAATTCACAGGGTGTCACAGTTCACTCACCATGTCTGCCTGGGAAGCAGTTAGTACAAAAATGTGCACTAGGTGGAAGTGAGTGAGTGATACCAGCTTGTAATGCAGATGAATAACAATCCAACACAGCACAGCAATACAATTGGCTCTTGCAATAGAAATACAGGGAGAGTCTGTAGAGAGCCTGCTAGCGATGGGGCACTTTAGATGGAGTGTTCAGTTAAGTAGACAAGATGGTGGTTAGAGGCCTTTCACCACTGGTGACTCTGATTCTGATCCTGAGTGGTCCCTCGGTGGCCATCAAAAGGGTCCTCCCTCACGAGCCAACTCTCTACAGCTGTAGCAGGCAGTGGTAGCTGGAACACATATCACTTTGGATAACTGAAACACCAAAATGCAGGATATGTCCAGAACACTCTGGAATAATAGTGTAGCAGATGAAGCAAGTGGTCCTCTCTCTGCAGACAGTCTCCCCTGCAGCAGCAATGTCTCTCTGGAGCACTCCAACAGTGAAAACAGCAGCTGCCTCTATACACAATACAACAGTATAAAATAGTACGGTCTCTCACTCTGCCTGAGCTCTAGTCAGCAAAGTCCACTTACAGCTCTCTCCCCAGTCCCATGTGGATCTCTGTCCTTCTCTCTGTGATGGGTGGGGCTAAAATTACCAGCAGGCAATCAGGAGCTAGCCTGGCCCAGGCAACCAATCATTGGTCCTCTTTCCCCAGGGCTGCTAGGGACAGGTCCTCTTCAGCTGTAGCAACAGCAAACAAGACACAGTCCAACCTCCTCTCTCCCTGCAACTGTCCATTACAGGAAAGAATAGGGGAAAATGTCCTTTCTGCTGTTTATTTTGCAAGCACTGCGGGGCAAGATTTAAAGAGCCCAGACTAGTGCTACATTATAGTTGCACTTACTTGAATTAAAGTTAGTACTACACTCTTGGTGTGCTCTCTGCCTTATTATTTTGCCCTCATATAATTGGTGGGATATTCCAAAACATTTTTCACTGAGAGCCACAAGGTGGTTGTAGTGTCATGAATAGATTTATTTTTGGAGCCATGCCCTACTCCCACCTCTTGAGTGATTATTTATTTAAGTGTCTGAATATTGTATTGCCTCCAGATATCTTCATCTTTATTGGACTTGTTGTAAAATTATCAAACAAATCAACAAAATCTATTTATCATAAGAAAAGCCTTAAAGGAAAACTAAAACCAAGAACAAAAATGTAATATGTTTCAGCTTACCAGTCCTTAAATGTAGGGATGAGCCAAACATACCCAGGTTTGGCTCGAGGTGGGTTTGAAGAGCATGACTAAAGTTCTGGTGCAGAATATGAACCCCAGTTCAATAGGGTCAATCAATCAATCAATCAATAGGGCCTAAATGTTTGAAAACTATAATGGCCTTTTTTTTAGGCCAATAGGCAAGGGATTGTCAAATTAATGTCATTGGGGGCTGGGCACTGCCCTGGTGGACATGTATCAAAGCAAAAATTCAGTTTGATGGAGAGCAGCAACTTTATTTAAGGTCAAAATTATTTTTATTTTATTTTATTTTTTTTTTATAACATGCTTGGGGGGTGTCCCTAACCTGCTTCTGAAGTGGAGCATCTTTACCATGTATCCTATTGACAGTGAATCCAACTGACAAAACTGACATTTACAAAGTAAAAAAATGCTGGCAAAATATGGCTTTGACCACTTTACTTTAGTTTGTAAACAAATGGTTGGAGATCCCTGCATCTGTACCAGACCCTTATCCTAGATGAGGGTCTTATATAGATGTTATTGGGGGACCACCCAAAAACTATACCACACCCTTATCTAAGCATGCAGCCTGGCCAGCCAGGAAAGGGTAAGGGCCAACATACCTTCCCCCCAGAACCATTATCAGTGTCATTGTAGTGTCATTGTAGTCAGTAGTCAGTCGTGTTACACTGTACCCATCCCTTTGTCCTTGTCCACCTTTTGGCAAGGGGCCAGGTGACATCACTGGTTGGTTGCCAGTTCCTTGGTAACCATTGACAAATAGGAAGCTGTCATATATTTTAGCAGTCAAAATACTGCTACTATGTATGATGCTTGGCTTCCCTAGAATGGGCTAAAAGTCTGTTGTTCAGTCAAATACCCAAACAGCTAAACATACCAAACCTTGAGCTCCCCTCTTAGATGCAGTGGCTGCATTAATTTTCTTATTTTAGGAGATGGAATAGAGATGAACAAAGGCACATTTGTTTGAGCTCCAACCTGTGTGACAACCATGGCTCCTCTGTAGATACAGTGGAAAAGTTATGTAGCCACCTAGGAGATGAAAGTGTGTTATTCGCAGGATTATCAGTCTAAAATAGGAAAAACCTGACAAAGAAAAAAGTGATGCAGCAACCACATCTAAAGACTGGCAAGCTGCAATATAATACATTTTTGTTGTTGGGTATAGATATGTTTTAAAATATGTACCACCAAAGAACTTGAACTACGGAAGAAATATTGGATTATTTTCAGCGTATAATACTGTCTTTTAGCTGATAACCATTTCCCCCATTTTTTTAATCACAGTGTAGCGCAAGTTATCAGTGGTTTTCAATTAATCACTCTTGCTCCCTGTAGTAGGCTGAATAGTTGATGCTTCCTTTTTGTAATGTGTCTGATCAGTTTTCCAGCAAGCTGATATCTCTCAGTTGGAAAGCAGCTGTATATGAATTTTTGCTAATGAATTAAACCTTTTGGAAGTAACCAACACAATATCATGATGTCATGTGATATACAGCTACTGAGAACATTTAATCTATTGCCATATTTAATTGTTAAATTATATTTCGGAGCTTACGTTTCTGAAAATCTCCAAGTACTTAGCTTCCTATAAGAACAAAAATATTTCAGAATATTAGAGCTGAGTCTTTTCAAATCATTTTCAAATCCTGCAAGCAGACTGATTTAATTTGTAGCTTTGTTTTGACCACTTGTGACCTCAAATACATTATTTAATCTGTCTGACTTCTCTGAGTATTTTTCACCTTTGCCTTGTTATTTGCAAGACAGAGTTGTCTACTTGCCCTTTTAAGACAGGATATATTAATCTTACTGAGGATTTAAAAATAGTGGCCTAGCAAATTCAATACTGCATATCTGATGCCATTTACTATATCCATAAATGTCTGTTAAATAGTCATTCATCTGTTTCTTTCTTCCTTTTTTGTGACATCATCACATGACTTATAATAGAATCGTTATATAGCAGAATTGGGAGGGGGGAGGTATGCCAGATTTCAGCTGCAAGATCAATCAAACAAACCTAACAATAGCATGACCTTTTCTGTGGGTGGCAATTTTCCCAGCATGTTTGTAGTAATTTAAGTAACTAAACAAATAACTAGCAATTCTTTAAAAGTATTTAAAAAAAAGATGTAATTTTTTGCAACACAGTCTTCTTTGGCAAATCTTACATTTATAATCCCTAAGTGAATGTTCACTTAGTTGCTACATGTAAATTTTGGGATGTATCCACCACTGATCTACACTGAGGACCCCCCAGAAGCAAACAGCAGCAGCACTTACAGATTCCACATGAATAACTAGTAGGGATAAGTGAATCTTCCTGGGTTTGGTTCTCTAGCAGTTAAAGTGGTTGTAAAGGCAGAAGGTTTTTTTTATCTTATGCATTCTATGCAATAAGATAAAAAACCTTCTGTGCATAGCAGCCCCCTCAGCTCATCTCTGTCCAGCAATGTGTGCGAGTGCCTCGGCCGTTCAGGACTTGTCCTCCTGATTGGCTGAGTCACAGCAGCTGTGCAATTGGCTCCCACTGCTGTCAATCAAAGTTAGTTAGCCAATCAGAAGAGAGAGGGGGTGGGTCTGAACTGCGGCTCAGCTTAGGTACCCCTATAGCAAGCTGCTTGCTGTGGGGGCATTTGACAGGAGGGAGGGGCCAGGAGCATTGAAAAGGGACATGAGAAGAGGAGGATCTTGGCTGCTTTGTGCAAAACCATTACACAGAGCAGGTAAGTATAACATGTTTATTATTTTTAAAGAAAAAAAACAAGACTTTAGTGTGACTTTACTACATTGAAGTATATTGCTACTCACTTCAATCCATTTGTAGGGCCAATAAGCAAGCAAAACTGACAAACCAGGCACTACCATGGGAGATATGTGCAAATTTAAAATAAAAAAATAGTATCTCTTTCTACAGAAATGTGTCAACTACAGACAATATGGCTACCATAAGCCCACCCTTTTTTTTTATAAAGGGGGTGTGTTATATATTTCTTCAAATTATTGGCTCTTGTGACACAGCTGGCCAGGGAAAAGGCTATGCCCTGCATTATATGTTCTTCTTTATTTTCAGCAGTGAGCCTGCAAACTTTTCAGCCAAAAGTTTGCCATGAATTAACTCATGGTAGTGCTAAACCAAAAACGCATCACTAATAACGAAGATGCTGAATATAGTTCAGCATCCTGTACACCTGTACAGCATACCCTAAAAGTGAAGTCTTTGTAAAACTTATTTTAGACAACACAGAAAATACATTAAAAAATAATATACTTCAGAAAAGTACAAGGCAAAATAATAAATAGTCTGGGGTCAAAGGGTCATGACAAAAGGGTAAAACCTTCAATTCATTCCACCATTTTGGTGTCTATGTGCAACAAATTCTATTTTCAAATGGAACATGTTTATTTGTAAGAGCATTAATCTCGGCATGACATCCTGAAAGAACTATGGAAATTTGATATTGTATAGGTATAATAGTTCCAGCATCAGTCAACAAGCTTCTTTTGAAGCTGTGAAATGACTTGCAAATTTTTATGTCTGTTTACAGTATCAAATCTACTATTCAGAAAATACTTAATAATTCATAAGTAACATTTCACTGCCACTGTTGTTTCTGCAGCTCTTTCCCCTATGTCAAATCATTTGACACTTTTTAATTCCAGAAAATCATTGACATAAAAGATGGTCTGCCCCTCTTCACCTTTGTGCATTTCACTCTAGTACAGGTTCATAGCCTCAAGCCAGTCACAAATATTCAATGTTATTACTCCATCTGGACTAGTGAGTTGTAGGTTTTCCAATAAATTATTTACTTAACTCCAAGTAGATACTGATATTTTTTTCCAGATACAGCAAACAGGCGATATCTGTATTCAACTGCAAATATACCCAGGTTGTCACTTTAATGTCTGTCACATTTTGGAGCACTGTAAAGTGTTTCTATTGTAATAGTGCTCTCAAACCTCACACTCCACATCTTCAGATTGTAGTCTATATACTATTTTGTCCAAATAAATATTGCCTTATCAGGATTTCTATGAAACAAGAAAAAGCAAAGATGTTGCCTATAGGTGTCATTCACCAGCGCTATAAACATGACAGTTGAGGCATGGTTGCGCAACACTTATCTTTTAATTAAAATATCAGCATTTTCACCATACATTAAGGATATGCCAAGTACAAATACTCAGTACTGAGGTTATGCATGTTTCCCTCATATGGCCAAAGCAAAGGATCTCATGAAATTAATACTCCAGTCTCAGATAGGAGAGCAGAACAGTCCAGTGACAATGTACAAATGTTCAGGGGATTGTGTTGGCACAAGCAGAAGCTCAAGCTCTTTGTACAAGAAAAGGAGATTGGGAAAAATTTTAGCATGGCATCAGTAACCAATGTCAGGAAGTTTGAAACACATGCAATTATCCCTCTAAATGGGACTGTAGTGGGCATAAACATAGAAACATGGTTTATAAAAGTGTCAACACTTTATTCATACAAAATGTGGTACATACAAGAATAAATCAATTATTATGCATCTATACCATACATATATCACAAAATGTTACATATGAGAAGCGCCTGCCTGATTCTGTCCATGAGAAGTTTTTAGACAACGGAGACAGAAATACCCAATGTGTTTTGAATATTAATTCTTTTAAATTCTTCCACAGGGGTAAAAGTATTCAGGGTACAACAATTCTTCATGGATCTAACATGTTGTATGTAGAGCCACTTTAATTAAAACATGCCACACAGGAGCTTGCTGTTGTCTTAGTAAGATGGATCCCACTTGAGATGTTAAAGGGGGTTTACCAGCGGATGCCCACTTCCCCAAGTCACTGGGGCCACCCAAAAAAAGCCATAGAGCTATCAAAAATTCCTCAAAAGTGGGAGAAAGGCTGAAGAATTCCCTCGGTAACTGAGTAATATGCTCAGAAATGCTTCAGTGTATGCTAGTATGTTAGTCTAACATAATTGTTATCTCCAGGTAATTTTGACCTTAATCTGGTGCAACTACCTAGGCAAATACTTTTTGCTCTTTTTCTAGACTTGCTTGGGCTCCTTAGTCTTCCCTGTGGTTTGGTTCTTTGATGTTTTGGACAAGACTGTTAAAGCCACCTGTTGCAACTTTATATTAATCAATTCTCATTAATAACGACAACCATGAAGCATTTCTGAGCTTATTACTCAATTACTGAGGGGATTTTTCAGCCTCTCTCCCACTATTGAGGAGCTCTTGATAGCTCTGGCTTTTTTCGGGTGGCCCCATTGACTTGGGGGAGTGGGCGTCCGCTGGTCAACCCCCTTTAACATCTCAAGTGGGATCCTCCCTACTAATACAACAGCAAGCTTCTGTGTGGCATGTTTTTATTAAAGCGGTTCTACATACAACATGTTAGATCTGTGAGGAATTGTTGTACCATGTATACTTTTACCTCTGAGGAATTCATTTTTCAAAACACATTGAGTTTTTCTGTCTCCATTGTCTAGAGACACCTCATGGACAGAATTAAGTAGGCAGTTCTCATATGTAACAGTTTGTGAATGGTATATGTATGGTATAGTCGCATAATTATTGTTTTATTCTTTTATGTACCAAACTTTTTATACATAAAGCTTTGACACTTTTATAAACCAAGTTTCTATATGTATGCCCAGTACAGTCTCATTTGTAGGGATAATTGCTTGTGTTTCATTGTTAATTTAGGCATACTATAAATACTCCAAAGCAACTTGCATACATATAATGTCAAGAAGTTTGAACATTACTGCAATATGAGGCACATGGGGGTTGTGGTTAAAAAAAACGTAATTTGTTGGTTAAGTGTTCTGACATCTCAGTTTACCTTCCATGCTCTTGTACCTGCTAAATGTATTTTTTGCAGAACACTATGACTGTAATTATGGTAACATTTCTCAATGTTCTCAATGGCTGTGAGCGCTGTGGGTGACTTTTTAGAATCCCTATTGGAAGCAATATTGTGGGGTGTTATGCCGCGTACACACGGTCGGACTTTTCGTCTACAAAAGTCCAACGGACGCCGACGGACTAAAGCTGGCTGGTAATCCGATCGTGTGTGGGCTTCTCCGGACTTTCAGCAGACTTTTTCAGCCTCAAATCCGACGGACTTTAGATTTGAAACATGCTTCAAATCTTTACGTCGTAACTACGACGGACCCCGAAATACGCTCGTCTGTGTGCTAGTCCGACGGACAAAAACCCATGCTAGGGCAGCTATTGGCTACTGGCTATGAACTTCCTTATTTTAGTCCGGTGTACGTCATCACGTACGAATCCGTCGGACTTTTGTGTGGTCGTGTGTAGGCAAGTCCGTTCGTTAGAAAGTCTGCTGCAAGTCCGCCGAAAGTCCGCCGGAAGTCTGTCGGACAGGCTGTCGGACTTTTGTAGACGAAAAGTCCGACCGTGTGTACGCGGCATTAGAGTAGTGTACTGGATGTGTATTGTGTAGGTGTATATAGTATTAACAGAACAGGGGTCCTCAATGGTCACAGTTCCCTTGTAGAGAGGACTCTAATTGTTATGCCTAGCATTGGCAGGCAAAGGGGAATGCTTGTTTTTAATTATATTTTAGAAGTAATTAAAAAACTGTGGGAAAAAAACCCCCAAGAAACCAGAACACACATGCAGATCATGCAAGGAAGATAGCTTTTCCATTACCGTACAGAAGCATGTTCAGCACCTTAAACATTTAATTTCATGAAGTGTTAGGGGTCTATTATAAATGTTTTTTACACAAGATTCACAAATTTTTACCAGAAATTCACACATTTTTCCAATGAAATCCAATTATAGAAATGTGTAAACCTTGCATAAAAAATGTATTAATAGACCCCTAAACTACCAGCTGGCTTGAGTGATTGCTACAAAATGCTAATCGATTTGTTTAGTCCAGGACACATAAGTTGCGTTTGGATAATACAAAAAAAATGTTGAATAATGTCCATGTTACGAGAAATGGTTTTAAACCTATAATATAAAATAAGATTTTGTTTTCAGTGAAATCACTTACTTCCATTCAAATCAGTTGCAAATTAATAGTATAAATTCTATTTGGCCAAAATTGGAAATTGTAATAATGCTCAAAGTGAAACTTTAAAAATAGAATATTCATTTAGATAACATGCCTGGGAGTGCCTTTAACCTGGCTGTAAAAGTGGCACATCTATACAATGTATAGCCCCTACTACAGCAAAATTGGCATTTAGAAGGAAAAAAATGCTGCTTAAATTGATGACAGCTTCAGCTACTTTAACTGGAGGTTACCTTCATTTATACCAGACCCTTATTAGGCCCTTACCATTTTGATTTGTACAGGGGCCCTTATTTTTAAAGCCCCCCACAAAAACTAGGTTAGGGTTGTTGGGGGGGGAGTAACAATAATGCAGCCCCCCCCCCTTTGTTGTTGAGTAAGGGGTACTGTGTGCTTTTTTATTTTTTGCATGTGGCCCCACCTTAAAAGCCATACCAGAAGGGCCTGGTGTGAATTATGAAGGAAACCCATGACGTTTTTCCTTTTGAAACTATCCCAGCTGCTTTGTTTACATGGTTGGGGATTCCTGGCCAGAAAATGTGTGGGATTGGATGATGCGACTGGTTGCTAAGGATGTGCTGGGTGTTGGCACCTGCTGCTTCCTTTACACCCTTGACAGAAGAAAAAGGAAACTGTGATGTAAAGTGGCAGCAGAATAGCTATCTACTCTACTTGATGTTGTGCTTCTGTTAAGCACATTTAGGACAAAATTGGGAACTCATCCCTAGTTTTTAGAAGAGTTGGTGGAAATTGTCACAATAGGGTACTAAAATATATCCCAGTGAAGTATGTGGGGAACTCAAAGATGCTTGTACATGTCAAGGAGCATATTTGAATGTTTCTAGTTACTGTAGGTTCACCTTAAATCCATATCTTTTAACAAGATGCCATATGATTTTCTGCACTGGTAACTCAGTATTGTCAAACAGCAGTTATAGTTTTCCACAAGGCTATACTCTTAAACCTATGAATCTAAAAGAGAATCCACAGTAATTTCAGCTGGATTCTGATCTTTCAAATCAACAGCTGTAGTGCCTAGATAAGTGGAATGAAACATGGATATTCAGTTTGGAAGGCTGAACATCATTCTGTGCACTGCAGCCAGTAATTGCCTTATCTCCATAAAGTCATTGCAGTCAAGTAAAAGGCTAAAATCTGCGTAAAGAATATTACAGTACCTTATCGTATTAGAGCCTTTAGTGAAGAAGAAATAGCTTAATAGACATGCATCCTCACACATAAGCTGTATTATGCAATTAAGGTAAATCTTGTTTGCATTATAATTCACAGAGCATCACAGGTTTTGGTATTCTATTTTACCTAAAGTGTAAACAGCAAATAATCCCCTCATTAGCTAATCTGAATTTTCTAGTTCTTAGAATAGATGTGCTTGATTCACTGAAAACAAATTTCAACTAGGTTGACATCTCATGCAAGGACAAGTATAACGAAAATTCAAGTAGTACACAGAGCACCGTTTACCATATTCTAGGCCAGTGTTTCTCAACTCCAGTCCTCGAGGCACCCCAACAGGTCATGTTTTCAGGCTTCCAAATTTTTTTTCACAGGTGATTTGATCAGCTTCACTGCCTTAGTAATTACCACAGCCATTTCATCTGAGGGCAATCCTGAAAACATGACCTATTGGGGCGCCTTGAGGACTGGAGTTGAGAAACACTGTTCTAGGCTATGGAAGGCAAGACCTTTTTTTTCGATTAAAGTGCAATTCCAAGCAACAAGTTGAAGCAATTTAGCACAGTTGCAGTGTATACTTGAGTGTTGGCAGCTCACCAAATGTTTTCACCTGGAATTACTCTTTAACAGTAAGAAGCTAATCATATCATATGGATTGCATGCATATGGACAGGAAGCATATAAAGCATTATTCTTTATACAATCTAATTCTCTAAAGGTAATTTGCTGCCAATTCAACCTTTAGGTCAGCGCCAAGATAAATGGTAAAGTAAAAAACATATAATCCAAAATAATAAATTTCCTCTTACTGCCAAATGAAGACCCAATTTGTCCTGAAAAAAACAGATATAATCCACCAGCAAAGTAATTGCAGCGATATGTACAATTTTACTAACTAACACAACTAAATGGGAAAAGAAAGACAAACTAGTAAACCTATGCTGCTAACATTTTTCCTGTAAAAATGTAATTTTTTTGTAATATATATATATATATATATATATATATATATATATATATATATATATATATATATATATAGTGTATGTGTGTGTGTCTTTTAAAGCCCTGAGGGCTTCAAGTGAAACACTGCAACTTAAGGGTGGATTTCAAGAAATGGCTCAAACTGGGCAAATTATAAAGATTACAAAACTGACACACCAGGTGAAATGGCGAGTATCTTTTCAACAAGTGTGAATGCTCTGTGATGCTGATAATAGCCTCTATGAATCTGTAAAGACAGCAGCCCAATGCCCCCAAAAAGGTAATGCAATAATGTTAGACTTTATGTGCAATTTAGCTGCTCCCCGCTCCTGAACTAGCCCTTATAAAGCAAGAAAGGAAAAAAAGTAAGATGTATGGAAGTTATTTTACAGTTAAAAAAGTGAGCTGATCTCAATTAATTACCTAAGCAGAAAGAATTTTCAGAACATTATGGGTTATGTAAAGACAGACCCCAGCAGTAATTCCCCCTTTTCGGAACCCTATGAAGGGATGCACTGCTGCGCTAATTCATTCACTAGTTTATATAAACTTAAAGTGGTTGTAAATCTCTGACATGAGTATGTCTAAATTGAAACCACTGAGTGGGATCTCCACCTGCTGTCTTGCTCCTCCGCAATCTGCATTATCTGCATGAGTCATTTCTGATAGGCTGTGCCTAACTGAGGGATCAAGGAGAATGGGGGGGGGTGGAATCCAGAACACAGCCTGTAACTGACAGCCTCAACTGTGCATGTTTCCCTATGATCCTTGTGGGGAGGGGGTCACTTTCCTCTATTCGGGTCTTAGGTCTAAGAAAAGCTGTGTAAATTCTGGAGTTGAATGGATGTAGAGAAAAGATCGCCACAGATAAATAGGTACAACTTTTGTAGGAGGATAAGTTTTAGCTCTGTACATCATCTGAGGCTAGTCACTTCAATGGATAGATATTTTTAAGGGTTTACAGCCACTTTAAGCTTGAGCTAGTGCATTCTGTAAGCAACAGACGTTTTTCTACAAAGGAGGGAGGTAAAATCCACTTGAGATACAAGAAAATACTGTATATAAATAGGAACTGAGAGGTTTTGCAGCTGGCTGGATAATATTATTGCAAAATGTTCAGATGCAGTATTCCAAGCTGGCTACAAAAAAATGTAATTTACTCATAGAGTTTTATACTCATACAAATATACAGTATCTCACAAAAGTGAGTACACCCCTTACATTTTTGTAAATATTTTATTATATCTTTTCATGTGACAACACTGAAGAAATGACACTTTGCTACAATGTAAAGTAGCCCAATTAGCCATTTTCCATCCCCCGGTGTCATGTGACTCGTTAGTGTTACAAGGTGGTCTCAGGTGTGAATGGGGAAGAGGTGTGTTAAATTTGGTGTCATCGCTCTCACTCTCTCATACTGGTCACTGGAAGTTCAACATGGCACCTCATAGCAAATAACTCTCTGAGGATCTGAAAAAAATGTTGCTCTACATAAAGATGGCCTAGACTATAAGAAGATTGCCAAGACCCTGAAACTAAGCTGCAGCATGATGGCCAAGACCAAAAAGTGGTTTAACAGGACAGGTTCCACTCAGAACAGGCCTTGTCATGGTCGACCAAAGAAGATGAGTGCAGAAGCTCACCATCATATCCAGGGGTTGTCTTTGGGAAATAGACATATGAGTGCTGGAAGCATTGCTGCAGAGGTTGAAGGGGTCAGCCTGTCAGTGCTCAGACCATACGTCGCACACTACATCAAATTGATTTACATGGCTGTCATCCCAGAAGGAAGCCTCTTCTAAAGATGGTGCACAAGAAAGCCTGCAAACAGTTTGCTGAAGACAAGCAGACTAAGGACATGGATTACTGGAACCACATCCTGTGGTCTGATGAGACCAAGATAATCTTATTTGGTTCAGATGGTGTCAAGCATGTGTGGTGGCAACCAGGTGAGGAGTACAAAGACAAGTGTGTCTTGTCTACAGTCAAGCATGGTGGTGGGAGTGATAATAAAAAATTCCTCATATCATAAAATAAGTGCCACAAAGAAATAATTGCCACACCAGAAAAGCAAAATATGTTATAAATCATAAATATTGATTGAATATCAACTGAAATAAATTAATAAGTATTTTTCAAACACTTTTTACCACCATAAATAGTAAAATGACAAACATAAATAAAGTACCATAGCAAGCAGTGCAAAAATAAAAAAAAATAAAAAAACAAACAGTCCATGAACATAGTGAAGATGTTAATCCAGAGAGTGTGGTATAGACAGGTCCAATATCCCAAATGCTAGCACACTTGAGTGAGTATAGAAGCTCCTTACCGACTTCAGATGACCACCCAGGTGGTCTCACCAGGCACAGGGAATATTGAGGTCTCCCAAAAACCTTGGAGTCGGGAGGAAGTAGAGAGGAGACATTGCTAGTAGTGGCAGGAGAGGAGTATCACAGATCTAGCTATCACTGCAGATGCCGTTATAGGTTTTTGGGAGACCTCAATAGTCCCTGTGCCTGGTGAGACCACCTGGGTGGTCATCTGCAGTCGGTAAGGAGCCTCTATATTCACTCGGGTGTGCCAGCATTTGGGATATTGGACTTGTCTATACCACACTCTCTGGATAAACATCTTCACTATGTTCATGGACTGTTTGTTTTTTTAATTTTTTTAATGTTTGCACTGCTTGCAATAGGACTTTATATATGTTTGTCATTTTACTATTTATGGTGGTAAAAAGTGTTTGAATGATACTTATTAATTTATTTCAGTTGATATTTACTCACCATTTATGATTTATCACATATTTTGCTTTTCTGGTGTGGCAATTATGTCTTTGTGGCACTTATTTTATGATATGAGGAATTTTTTATTATCACCCCTTTAGCACTAATTGACGTAATAATTTATGCAAAAGATATAACTCATTTTATGTCTTTTCGATTTAGTAACCGCCTTAGTTTTCTTTTGTGAGAATCTTTTTCACCATCACTAATTTCAATTTTTATAATCATAGCGCTGCATCCTTTATTTATCACATGCACTGGAGTTCTTGTATCCGACTCTTTGATGCTGGCTGCTCTGTTGATTTTGAATTTTCACTTTTTAAATATTTTTTATATATAAAAATTAGTTTTCTAGCGCAGCTTTAACCCTTTGGGTTTTTTATATATTATTTATGGTGGTGGGAGTGTCATGGTCTGGGGTTGCATTAGTACTGCCGGCACTGGGGAGCTACAGTTCATTGAGTGAACCATGAATGCCAACATGTACTGTGACATACTGAAGCAGAGCATGATCCCCTCCCTTTGGAGACTGGGCCGCAGGGCAGTATTCCAACATGATAAGGACCCCAAACACACCTCCAAGATGACCACTGCCTTGCTAAAGAAGCTGAGGGTAAAGGTGATGGACTGGCCAAGCATATCTACAGACCTAAACCCTATTGAACATCTGTGGGCATCCTCAAATGGAAGGTGGAGGAGCGCAAGGTCTCTAACATTCACCAGCTCTGTGATGTCATCATAGAGGAGTGGAAGAGGACTCCAGTGGCAACCTGTGAAGCTCTGGTGAAATCCATGCCCAAGAGGGTAAAGGCAGTGCTGGAAAATAATGGTGGCCACACAAGATATTGACACTTTGGCCCAATTTGGACATTTTCACTTAGGGGTGTACTCACTTTTGTTGC
This sequence comes from Aquarana catesbeiana, assembly GCF_042186555.1. Taxonomy (NCBI): domain Eukaryota; kingdom Metazoa; phylum Chordata; class Amphibia; order Anura; family Ranidae; genus Aquarana; species Aquarana catesbeiana. Next base: position 499,496,850 of record NC_133325.1, read on the forward strand.
CAGCGGTTTAAACATTAATGGCTGTGTGTTGAGTTACAGTATTTTGAGGGGACAGCAAATTTACACTGTTATGCCAGCTGTACACTCACTACTTTACATTGTAGCAAAGTGTAATTTCTTCCATGTTGTCACATGAAAAGATATAATAAAATATTGACAAAAATGTGAGAGGTGTACTCACTTCTGTGAGATACTGTACATTTTATACATATTTTGTTTTTTTATCTTTTTTCATACAAAAATTTTGTAAATATTTTTCTGAAGCTTTGAGGGAGGCAAGTGTAAGTAACACATTAAGATATAATGGTGTAGAAATGTAGTTCTCTCTGTTGTTCAACATTTATTGTGGGAACTTTTTCACAGATTTCAAGTCTAAAGCTAATCTTGGCTATATTTTAAAAAACAGTTTATACCATTTGACTATAAAAGCCATACAATTTTATAACTGTTAACACATAAAATCAGTATCTGCTGATTATCTGTTCTGTCAGTTTTTCTTCTATAAGAAGAAGATATTGCATTGTACTGTATTGCAGTTCACATTGTAAAGATCCAAATTGCCTGCTATATTAGAGATAGTTAGGGCATGCATGTTACATTTGTTTTCTTCTAAAAAAAAAAAATGAGTATTTGTGTTTTGACATGAGTTTTTCAGCAACAGAAATTGTGGTACACAGATTTTTGGGACAAACAGCTTTTGTTACCTATATATTTATCACACAGAAAAAAATAAGTTATCATATGTAATTAAATAATAGTAATTAATAATAGTAATAATAGTATTTAATAGTAATTAATAGATGTTGAATTTAATGTGACCTGCAGTGCCTTGCAAAAGTATTCACCCCCTTGGCGTTTTCGTGTTTTGTTGCCTCACAACCTGGAATTAACATGGATTGTTTGAGGATTTGCATCATTTAATTTACAGAACATGCCCACAACTTTGAAGAAGTTTTCTTTGATGAACAAAAAGTTAAATTTTAGTCTCGTCCCACATGCCTTTTCGTAAACTTAAAACGTGCCATTTAGTATTTTGCTGAAGTAATGGCTTTCTTCTTGCCACTCTGCCATAAAGCCCAACTCTCTGGAGCATACGGCTTATTGTCGTCTTATTTACAGAGACTCCAGTCTCTGCTGTGGAACTCTGCAGCTCCTTCAGGCTTACCTTAGGTCTCTGTGCTGCCTCTCTGATTAATGCCCTTCTTGCCCGGTCTGTACGTTTTGGTAAGCGGCCGTCTCTTGGCAGGTTTGCTGTTGTGCCATGTTCTTTCCATTTGGTTATGATAGATTTGATGGTGCTCCTAGGGATCATCAAAGATTTGGATATTTTTTTATAACCTTACCCTGACTTGTACTTCTCAACAACATTGTCCCTTACTTGTTTGGAGAGTTCCTTGGTCTTCATAGCAGTGTTTGGTTAGTTGTGCCTTTTGCTTAGATGTTGCAGCCTCTGAGGCCTTTCAAAAAGATGTGTATATGTAATGACAGATCATGTGACACTTAGATTGCACACAGGTGGACATCATTTCACTAATTATGTGACTTCTGAAGGTAATTGTTATGAAGCCCATAAAAAGCTCTGGTGCAACCAAAGGGGGTGAATACATACACACATTCCAATTATCATTTTTTTATTTCTGAAAAATAGTTTTATGTATATATTTTTCTAATTTTACTTCAACTTAGACTATTGTGTTCTGATCCATCATATATCACTGAGATTAAAAAAACATTGAACTAAAGGCTGTAATGTAACAAAATAGGTAAAAAGCCAAGGGGGTGAATACTTTTGCAAGGCACTGTGTACAATTTAGTATAAACTTAACCCTTAACATCATTCAAACCCAAAAGCTTAGCTTTTAACATGGATCTGGCCATATGCCTAATTTCTGATTGTACAATTTCTGTATAATCTCCTTTAGATGTGCCAAAAATATATAGCATGAGGGCCTACCAAAAACAGTTGCTATCCAAAAAACGGTTTTGCATACAAATGTTTTGGTAGACCCAAAGGAGGTTTTACCATCCTATTGTAATGGGTATAGTTAGAGTAATATGCCATGGCAATGATACCGTATATTATTTCAGTAGGGGTTAAACATGAGTGTAGCCTGCTCGCAGTTCAGCAAACGGGTGATTAAAGTGACTATATTTTGCCATTTCTCTCACCTTAACCCTTTGGCTAATGTTTACACAATCATCAGCCAAAAGTCCGTCATTTAGCTTTGGGTGCATTTCAGCCACTAAATGATACAGCAGATCCCAAGCGGCTTTTCTTTGTAAAAAAAAACATCAGGGATTCTGGGTGATGTCATTGGCCTAGAAGACTTTTTTTACTTGTTTCTTTTACAGGGTTAGTACACATTTTGAACATCAATGTTTACTATCCCTCTTTCAGAAAAAGATCAAAACAAAACAAATGGGGTGGGCGTCTCTCTAAAAGTTATTGAAGGAGACTTATCCAGGAACTCAGCCTGGCTGGCTAGGAAAGGGGAACAGCAAGAGTGTGTCTACCCCTCCTCTCTGGGCTAGATACCCTCAACACTGGGAGGGTAACTGGCAGACAGGCAACAAACCTTGGTAGATCTTGTTTAAACATCAATACATCTCTCAATGTGGAGACAACAAAAATGCTTATTCTTGAACAAAAATACGTTTTCTTTTTGAATAAAAACAAATAATGAATCTAGAAGCATTTATATTATGATTTCAAAAGCAGGAAAATGTGCAAAAATACAGTATTTGCATGTTTTTATCTATGAAAAATTCACATGAGAAAGTTTGCAGGTCATAAAAAAAATTGTTATAACTTAGAAACTCAACAGATATGCAAAAATTCTACAATATGATGTGGAAAGTCATAACACCTTTCATGCATCACATCTAGAGTATTTTTATTTATTCAAGTGTCACTCTCTATGCATTATCACTAGTTTTGTTACTAAGCAACCAGATGTATAGCTGAATTCTACAAAACCTTGCAAAGCAGAGTCTTAAAACTCTACTTTGTAAGTAACTGAATTTAATAATGGCTCTAGAACTCATTACTAAATTCTGAAATTTGCATAGCAAAAATGTCTTTGTGTTTTCTAAGTTCTAACTAACATATTAAGCTGTCGTTCCCTGTGATGCTATTAGTTATTTGTTTTAGCTAGACCCTTTGACCACAACAAGTGAAAACATCACGTGAACTCTGTATGGACATGAATTACGTTGTACCAACTGATTGCAAAATGATAATTATCTGCAAAGACAGATAGATATTTGCACTGTGTGATTCCTTTCGGTATACATCTGAACTCTTCATTCATCGCATGGTAATGTCAAATACTTTTGAATCTGTAGAAATGCATCTACAGAGATGGATGGGTACCTTCAAAGCAAAGCTTTACCGAGATAACTACATATGAGATCTATGTTTATAATTGATGGCGAGTGTGTGTGTATGTGTATACATATTATACACAAAATGATCCTATGAAGGATTCCCAAACCAATATTAAAGAGGTATTTTAAGCTTTTAGTAAAGGCCATGGAAGTTTAAGGTAATTTCTAATATAATGCATACACTATATTATAGGATAGTGTCACTGCAGTAGTGCAATATTTACAGTATATTTTGCAGTTTTATTTAAAGAGAACAGAACTTGTTTGGATAAGGTGGCTTCATTTACTAAAGCTTATCAGGGGCATAAATAATGATTATGGGGTCCCACAGTAAAATGTTGATAGCACCCTGGTGACATCCCTAATGTCATTAATTCTAACAGAAAATGTGTACAGTTGTCCTTCTACATGTCCCTAACTAGGGACCAGTGCTACAGATAGAAGGTGTCAGGGAAGGAGGAGGGGAGGTAGCCTTACTTCATGGAATTCACTTTTAACATTAATTTTCCATCTAATCACCCTGTCCTCAGTAGCTCTCCAGGCTTTTTTTAGCATCTCAGATTTCAAGACCCACCCCCTGCACCATCACAGCAAGTGTTGAAAAGAGGTGGTGTAACAGTCGATTAAAAGAAAATGTAACAATAGTAGTGACCACCACAATGGTTTATATTATGACATAATTATTAGCATTCTTGCAAACAATTACGCTAATAATGCTAATCCAAACTTTTTACTTTTTATTGCAGAACTACAATCAGCTTTAAGTTGAAAAGACATGCTGGGATTTTTTACAGGCTGAGGAAGAGTGCATTAGGCATGCAGGGTTAATTTCAGTGCTGGTCAGGATGTCCAGAAGCTTTGAGGTCAAAACATCTATAAAGTGTAGTGGATAGCACTTTTGCCTAGCAGTAAGAAGGGTCTCTGGTTCGAATCCCAACCATGACACTACCTGCCTGGAGTTTGCATGTTCTCCCCGTGCCTGCATGGGTTTCCTCCGAGTACTCTGGTTTCCTCCCACACTCCAAAGACATGCTGGTAGGTTAATTGGATCCTGTCTAAATTGTCCCTAGTATATGAATGTGAGTTAGGGACCTTAGATTGTAAGCTCCTTGAGGGTAGGGACTGATGTGAATGTACAATGTATATGTGAAGCGCTGCGTAAATTGACAGCGCTATATAAGTACCTGAAATAAATAAATAAATAAATAAAATAAAGGTAACCTTCTAAACAGATTCTACCTACTGCACAGCCTTCCAGTGTGACGAGTGATAATGATAAGGGTTGAGCCTGATGTTTGAGTCAAACGTAAGCGAACAATATACATTGTTCTCTGCAAATTCGAAAGCCACGGAACGCCAGTAAAGTCTATGGGACACTAACATGAAAAACCAAAAGTGCTAATTTTAAAGGCTTATATGCAAGTTATTGCCATAAAAAGTGTTTGGAGACCTGGGTCTTGCCCCGGGGGACATATATCAATGCAAAAAAAAGTTTTAAAAATGGACATTTTTTAGGGAGAAGTGATTTTAATAATACTTAAAGTAAAACAATAAAAATTAAATATAATAAGTGATAGGTGGTATGTCCTAATAGATACGGCACCTCATCCCTAAAAAGTAGTATATAAAAGGGGCAAGGGGAGTGAGATTATTTTGGTGCCAAGAATGGATTAGAACACGTTTTTATAAAATTCTATTTTTATTAATATATAAATCTAAAAAGTATACATAATTAATACATATACATTGTAAACAGGTAGATTCAACCAAGTACAATTAACAATTATAATATTGACCGACACCAAAGATGATGAAAGGTAGTCGATAGTCAATTCATCCCAACTAGTTTTGCCAATACATTAGCTTCATCAGGGGAATAAACAGTTAATACAAAGGAAATAAAAAGGCACTGGAAAATACAAAGGAAATAAAAAGGCACTGGGGAAAAAAGAAAAATACATTAATAATAAGGTCCAAATATAATGACATAGTTCAAGTGAGCGTCATGTTACGGAAAAATCACACTTTTGTCCACCCTAGACCCCCAGCCCCCAGTCCCAAATCAAAGACATACCATGCCTGGCTCCCGGGACCCAGAGTAAGCACCATCAAGCAGTCGGGGACAATAGTTGAACCCAACCCTGTAATTGGCTACAGGGGGCCCAAAAGGTGCCCAAAACAGCTAAAGATTGACAACTTGGTGATTATACTTAGCTGAGGTTAATTATTAATTCATTATGAAACAATAAAAATTAAATATTCCTTTAAATATCGTGCCTGGGGAAGTCCTTAGTATGCCTGTAAAGTAGCACATTTTTCCCGTGTTTACCACAACAAAATTACATTGCTAAAGGGTAAAATGTCATTTAAAACTACTCGCAGCTGTAATGTATTGTAGGGTCCCTGCAATATAGATGAAAATCATTGAACAAAATGGCATGGGTGACCCCCGTCAGAAGGGGTGGGGTCACCCGTTTACATCACTGGGTGGCCCCGCCCTTAGCTATATAACAGCTGTCATCGCGAAGAGGCTTCAATCAGAGGGAGCCTCCCATGGAGGTGGAGTTTTTTCTGTATTTTTATTGGGTCATCGGACGCTGTAATCAACGATGAATGGACATCGCTGGACAGTTTTTATTTTTTTAATAAAGGACTTGTCCCAAACTGTCTACTGTCATTTTTACTATTTTGACACTTTTTTGGTGAATGGGTAGGGGTACAATGTACCCGATACCCATTCACATAGGGAGAGGCTGGGATCTGGGGGGCCCCTTGTTAAAGGGGGCTTCCAGATTCCGATAACCCCCTGCTTGCAGACCCCCACAACCACTGGGCAAGGGTTGTGGGGATGAGGCCTTGTCCCCATCAACATGGGGACAAGGTGCTTTGGGGGACCTCAAAGCATCCTCCCCATGTTGAGGGCATGTTGCCCAGTATGGTTCAGGAGGGGAGCGCTCTCTCGTCCCACTTTTTCCTGCGGCCTGCCAGGTTACGTGCTCGAATAAGGGTCTGATATGGATTTTGGGGGGACCCCATGCCATTTTTTTTACATTTTGGTTTGGGGTCCCTTATAAAATCCATACCAGACCTGAAAGGCCTGGTATGTATTTTGGGGGGACCCCCACGCAATTTTTTTTAAAATTTGGGTGCGAGATTCCCCTTAATATCTATACCAGACCCAAAGGGCTGGGTAATGGACTAGGGGGAACCCATGCTGTTTTTTTTCAATGATTTTCATCTATATTGCTGGGGCCTGACAATACATTACAGCTGCGAGCAGTTTTATATGACTTTTTTTCCTTTAGAAATGTCATTTTGCTGTGTTATTGTTAAAAACACGGGTAAACGCGCTACTTTACAGACATAATAAGGACACCCCTAGGCACGATATTTAAAGGAATATTTCATTTTTATTGTTTCTCTTTAAGCATTATTAAAATCACTGCTCCTGAAAAAATTGATGTTTTTAAATCTTTTTTTCTTCAAGTATAACATTTTTATCAATTTAGTGTACAGTTTTTTTTGCATTGATAAGTGTCCCCTGGGGCAGGACATGTCCCCGGGTCCTCAAATACTTTTTATGGCAATAATTTGCATACAAGCCTTTAAAATGAGCACTTTTGATTTTTCATGTTCATGTCCCATAGACTTTAACGGTGTTCGTACAAATTTTTTGCCTGTTCGCAAGTTCTGGTGCGAACTGAACCGGGGGGTGTTCAGAATCATTATTAGAGATGAGCCGAAGTTTCCTGCTGTACGTCTGATGCTTGCTCTTCTTGATTGGAAATATCATAGTAGGTACAGGGTCAATGTCAGCAGCAATCCCTGCAATGATACAGTACTAAATTTGTGTTGTCTTTAGATGCACACAGATTTATGACATTTAAATCACCTCAACAGTCCCCATAATGGAGCCCCCAGGCCCCATAGCAGCAGTATGAACTAACCTAGGTTTTATTACACCACTGTTGTCTCTATGATGAAGCATCTAAAGCTAGGTCCACCCAGTTCACTAAGCCCCATTGGCTTTTTGCTGCATCATTGTAACCGCATCAGAAGCCAAAGCAGACCGGGATGCAATTTGGCCTATAAGCAGTGCTCCTGTAATGTACACCAGTGCTTGATCATTTACTGAATACACTGCTAAAAATCTAAATAGCAATATCTACTATTCAGAAGATCAGCACCATGATGGGAAATGCTAAAAGCACACAGAGACAGGCTGGCTATAATAGCTACCTAAAGCTGGCAAACAGCTAGTTATGTATACAGTATGAAATACCTAGTTTTATTACTCAGATAGGTACATTATCTATATCAGTGATCATTAACTTGTGATCTGCCTGTCTTTTTCTACCCATCAGCTACCTTTATTGTTAAAGTGTTTACAAACAAACATGCCTATGCCTTTCTTACTTGTGTGTACTAGGCTTTAATGTATTTTCTGTGTGGCCCAAGACAATTTATTTTCTTCCTATGTGGCCAAGGAAGGTCAAAAGGTTGGACACCCCTGATGTAGACCATGGGCTTATCTAAGCAATCCAATCAATGTATCTCCTTTTAGTGGGCATCACACTATATAGCTTCTGGAAAATGTAAAGATTGTACAAACTGATTGTAACCTGGGTCACAAAATGTAGGCAGGAGTCAGCTGGACCATGGAGCAGGGGAGTAAATACCCTTGGTAATTAGGGACTGTAAGCATTGCAGTAGTCACTGGTAGAATAACTTTAAATATTTCCAGTGCATTCTTCTTCACTTCAGTTTACTTTTAGGTGGTACGAGAAATATACAGTATAATCTGGCTCCCTCCCCATCTTTAATTGCATATGTGATTTAGGTATTACTCTAGGTACTATTATGACGAATAAAAAATTATTTATTTAAAAATCCATGAATTCTGCTCGTCCCTGTAACATTGCTGTATCTTTGATAAGATAGCAGGATCTCTGGTAGTATTGTCAGTTTCTCCAACAGCATGGCCAAGTCTCTAACAAGTAACATGACTGGGTTAGTGTCTGGATTAATTTGTGTTTTTTGCTTTACTATGAACAAAATTTATATTTATTTCTGGTATATTGATAAGTGAATAGGAATCTGAGAGGAGAGTTAGGGTGCAAGTTGTAAACTAGCTAGGGTCACTTAAAAATATCAGCACAACAATGTAATATAAAATAATAATTTTCCAGTGTTTGTGTATAGTATAATATCATAGATATCTTTTTCTTGCTAAATAGAGGTGAAATTTAAGCTCTGCTTGACTCCTTTATACGATTTGTCTCTATCCTTTTTGGCTGTTACCATGGCAATTCTTAGAGATAAGGTTTTAGAAGTTAGGTGGGATAGGTACAGTAGTTAACCATGAAGACAGATAATTTGGCATAAAGAGAGCTGAAGAGAGAAACCAATACATATTATTGAGTGTCTTAACTAATTACCAATATTTTCGGTATTTTTTTTTCATTAACATAGTACGTTTACACATTCTACATCACAGACCATCACTAAAAGTGACACCCATAGCTTAGTGGATTATTGGTTTCACCAATGGACATGTGGCCATATCAAGCCAATGACATTACAAGTATTCCTGAAACTTTGTGTATGTGTAACTACGGGGTGAAAAGTGCCCTGGCTGCTTATGGTGGGCAGGCACTGACAGCTTCTTATCGGGTTTGGTTGAATGGGTTCTGACCAAACCAAAGCTCATCCCTATTTATAACAAAGTTGTTTTGTAGTTACCAAAGATAACTATGAACAACATAACTGATAAGAATGCTGCAGAGGCAGGGAACACAGGAATTTATCAGCTCACAAGATTTCTGGCAAGACCAATAAGTATTTTTCTGCACTTATCAAGCAGATATAAATATATAACTTAAAGCATTTTTTTATAAGACCAAAAGGAAAGGAGAAGTTTATTGTTAGGGTTTATACACTCTTTAAGATGGCAGGAATCTCTCCCTGGCAGTAGTTATTTCAATATGCAGAAAGAGGTCACCTTTTTCAAGTCTGTATACGATAGATAGATAGATAGATAGATAGATAGATAGATAGATAGATAGATAGATAGATAGATAGATAGATAGATAGATAGATAGATAGATACTTGCACTATCTATCTATCTATCTATCTATCTATCTATCTATCTATCTATCTATCTATCTATCTATCTATCTATCTATCTATAAAGTAAAACAAGTAAGTGCTACCAGATACCAGATAAAAGTCATAAACCCACCATGACTGCCAAGGTCATAAATGCTGCATCAGCATTTGTTCTTTATGTGTACAAGAAGTCAGATGCAAGATTTGTACTTGAAAATATGTTATGACATTCACATCCCTCACATTACAGGGAGGGGGTGTTAGGCAAGCAAGCCACATCTCTAGATGAAGCTTGATGATGAGGAGCAAAACCTATATGTGTTCAGATAACAAAGAACAACTTGATAGGGAATATAATGCATGTGTCATAGAGAAAACGTATGTCTGTGCTCATGAGAGGGAAACCAAGGCGGTATAACATTTGTGTGAGGCAGTCAGAGAAAAAGAGAAGCGGAAAATGCCTTTTGTCTGCCCTGGTGTTTATTATATTTTGAATTCACATTCACCAGCGGAATGAGATGAGAGCTTAATGGAATATTAAATAACTGATGCCAAACTGTTGACAGATGGACTGGCATCAGTTTTCTTGAACTGGCCCTATCCTCAGAATAACAATGCTAGGTATGAACATTGCTTTGTCAGCAGACACTGCTACATTGAAAAATAAAATTATCCTCCTACCTGGCCAGTACTTCACCACCCCACTTAATTCAAATTAATGCTTTCAAATGGAAAAAAGCCTAGAAATCCTTCACAAGATTTGTCTTCTTTGATTTTGAAATGAGTCTGCCATGTTTTGTATTGATTTTTGCAGCCTAGATAAACATTTATCTCTCACTTTGATTAAATGCAGGTTAAATGCTCTTAAATGACCAATTGCTTTTTAAGGTAATCCTGTATTTGTGCCAAAATGTGGATTAGCGTCTTCATCACATAGAAGTATGTTTTCATTTTGCAGATTTTCATTTTTAATTCAGAACTCACAAGGCAATCTACATTATTTAGATATAGCCAAACTGAATTTTTAATTGACTTCTTTTACGTTGTATACAAAATGTGTTCATTTTGTGCTAGTTTGATATTGGTAAAATCAATTTGGTTGGTTGTTATAAATTACCATTCTTTGTACTGTGCTCATTCATTGTCCACTAATTCAGGTCAGTGGTGTATGATCCCTAATTTGGAACTGTTCTAAAAAAGTGAACCCCTGTTGTCTTATAAGGTACATATAGAAAGGGTAATTTGCCTAGGCAGTATCCTAAATGATCTATCTTTTGTTTTAAATTCCGTTAACCTCATAGCTGTATATCTACAGTATGAAATCAGGCACTGTATCTCTGATTGCTACCATCACAAGATTTGGGTGAGATTTGGTAAAGTCGATACTGTACTGCTTAAGGCAGAGGGAGCTTTACTTAACAACCTGTGGTACAAGGATCTCCCTGTTCAATATTTGCCATGCCTCTGTACTTTCTGCACCACTCCTGCTGCTTGTTACATATTCCCCCACCATTCCTTTATATCACTAATCATCAGTTCTGACATGAGGAAACAAAGCCTTGCCTCCACAAGATGGCTGTCTTTACACAGAGACACATTGCATGGTAAAGCAGTATAGAGAAAATATCAGCTGCAGGTATCAGCGTATTGCAGAGCTGGTGACTGGAGCTTGCCCTCTCCTTGCTTTTTTGGGGCACAACTTCCAGATTTCAGGTCCTATTTTTTAATGCTATGTACATCATTCATCTTTTACTTAACCAACTGTAAGGGATTTTTGCATTATTATATAATTTTCCCTGATTTAGAATTAGTGGAATAAGAAAGAAACAGAAAAGTAGTTTATAAGCAGTTTAAAAAAAAAAAAGTGGAATAAAAGTAAAACAAGAGCAATTTATCTATATTATCCTTTTGCTTTGTGTTTTTGTATAGTACCTTTTTAGTAAAGGAATTGTCTATTAGAAATAATAAACTTTGCATTTACCTGCAACATCAAGTATTTTGTATACATAATTAGGAATATTTTCCGGACACCAGGGTTTCAGAAGAATTTAAAAACACTTCTTAAATGCTGGTAAAATAAATAATTAAAAAAAAAAAAAACAATCATACGCAGTTTTTACAAAGAAAATGTTGTTTGTGGCAGAAATATTTCTTGGTCTTCAAGCCTTGCATTTGCCAACTAGTCTGCAGGGTGCTCATATTTAAAGTAAATTTATGTTTTAAAAAGTGTCTTCAGGCCCACAAAATAAGCACCAAGAGGTGTCTGTACATTGTTTCAGTAACTTTGCAGAGTGTTCTGTGTGTCCTGAACCCTGGGGATCTGTAGGATGTAAATCTACACTTAGCCTTTGTGTTCTATTGGTCCATTAATATGATGGGAAGCCTTAGTGACCAGTACTTAGACATGGGTGGATTAGACAGAGTTTAACTTTGCCTCATTAGGTTTTGTGGATCCCGGAGTGAATCTCAGAATGCGTATAAAAGTGAGTGTAAACATATATTGGGTGCTTACTTTTAAGGTCCACGATTACTTTGGTAAGTTTGGAGCAAACACAGGTTCTGTTAAGGTAGTTCTGTGCAGTGTAGAGAAAAAGGAAACACATTAGTTAACAAGTGTAGCAACACCCCCGAAGGAGCTGCTGTTGTTGGTTCAGTCCATTACTCTGCCTCTCAACCCCAAAGAACTGTCCCAGCCCCTCTGGCACACCTAGTAACATGGTTAATGGAATAACCTGATAATAATATGCAACACAATTCTTTTCTTCAAGTTTACTTGGAGCGGAATAAAGTTTAGATTAACATTAGTTAGCCAAGACCTCTGTAAGTAGCCAGGACTTGGCTGAAAAGTTTTAAAAACAATCAGTAACACTATGCAACAAATAAAGGGTTAATAACAATGTACACAGATTAAATAGGCTCCCCCAAACCCACTATTGATGTATGTAGAATGATATGGCTAAAAGGGAATCCCAGGCGGCCTATAATACTTCTAATACACACAGTGTAGTAATTTAAACACCCAGGGCGTGTCTCCTTTAAGAGCCACCACAGTGTTCTATGAGCAAAGCTTTGCGTTTATTCTCTTCACTGGAATGTAGGAGCTCTGTGGATAAAAGTCCCTCAAGATAACAGGGTGATGAGTAGGAATGTAAGTAGCTGGTGCTGTGATGTAGCACTCCTCTATGTGATCCAGATAATAGGTGTTTGTACACAGTATTCAGGTGTGGTATCTTAGGGAATGCAATAAGGTTCCTAGGCAAAGCCCTCTCACCAATCCTATACGCAATCAGTGGTCCTCCACAGAGCGATCGACCGACTCTCCTGGCTGCAGGTGTGTCGCAATGACGTCCTGTCTCCGAGCTGTTGGAACGGCCTCTTCCATGGATGTTCCACGCAGCTGCAGAGTGTCCTGCTGGAGCATGTAGGTTCTGTTCCTCTGGGCTGGGCTGCAGACTGTGTCCCCCTTGGTAGGCCGCAATCTCCCCTCACACACAGCAACAGAGTGGTTGCTCTCCTGATGGGATCCAGTAACAAGATTTTTTTGGCCTAGTCCCTCTGTGTCTTTTATAGTTTTTCCCACAAACCTCCTGACTGTGAGCAATGCAGCCTGGGATTTGCAGTCCCGTCCCTTACACAGTCAATCAGGCTGCCTTGTGTTTAGACTTCATGTACCACACTTCTCTGCTGCTGTTTCCGTGTGATTGGCTTCCAGTCTCTTCCAATAGGGAGGCTACAAAGCAAGCAGTTCTGTGTGAGTGAGAAGAGCGGAAGGGGGGTGAAAAGCCCACGCAGCTGCTAGCAGGCAGCTCTCTCCCTCATGGATTCAATCAGCCTGGACAGGTACCTGCTACACAAGCATTTTTAAACGTAAAAGAATAATAACAAAAAACATATTTTTCTGCTGAAGAAAAACATTTGTGTTATGCTGCTTTCACACCGGGGCGGCGGGTCCGTTAGTGGTAAAGCGCCACTAGTTTTAGTGGCACTTTACCGCTGTTTAAGCGGTGCTTTTCGGATGCTTGTGGGATGCTTTTAACCCCCACTAGCGGCAGAAGAAGGGGCCAATAGCGACCATGTTGCAGCGCTTCCAAAGCGCTTTTCAGGCGTTTTGGAAGCACTGCCCATTTATTAGAATGGGCAGGGGCGGTGTAGAAGCGCTGTGTACAGCGTGCCCTAACCACCCCAAAGATGCTTCTTGCAGGACTTTTTTTTCCCATCCCGCAAGTGCACTGCCCCAGTGTGAAAGCACTCAGGCTTTCACACTGGGGAGGCATGAGAGGCAGTTTTCAGGCACTTTACAGGTGCTATTTTTAGCGCTAAAACTCCTGAAAACTGCCTCAGTGCGAAAGGAGTCTCGTGGGTGCATTTATGGTTTTTGGTGAAAGCAAAAAGTATTAAAGAAAAAGAGAATTTGGCACAGGAAGGCAGAGGAAGGCACGTGATCCCTGTGCCAAATACGCGTCGGGGAGTGGTAGGACGGAGCTGTCAGCAGGGAAGGAGAGGAATATACACCACACCGCACGCCATACGAGCCGCTGCTAAACTAAATACACCTGTATAGTTTGGTGCACTGTAGCACCTGCATACTGTGAGTACCCTCCTGGAGGAACTTCTTTTACTTTAAATAAATCCCTTACTATATTACACCATGGAGCTTTCTTTTTCTCTTTTATGAATGATGTTTTACCTGTGAGGATTGGACATACATTATTGCATCCTGAGTGAGCCCAGGAGTGGCCCCAATGCGTGTTTTGACACTGTTTAACTACCGTGTCACACGAATAGAGGTGAGCGCAAGCACAAGTGGGGGATCACGGGAGAGCACATCCAGCTTGTTGTGATTTGGACACTTTTCAGGAGAAGCTTGATGAACACTTAATTCATGGACACTGTTTTCTTGCACTTCTTTGTTTCAGTTTGAATCTACTGATCGTATTTTGTTTGGACACTTGATTGTCACAGGATTTGCACTTATTAATTAGGTCTATATTCATGCATGCACTTTCAGCATTTTATACAAGGATTGCACTTTTATGTGGATGCACTTTGTGAATTTTATATATAAGGATTGCACATTATATATATATATATATTTTTACATGTATGTTTTTATTAGCATACTAATTATGGTTTAACATTTTTGCACAATTAGTTTATATTTTATACTCAGTTTATATATATTCATATTTTTTTTCAATTCACATTTTTAGCGTGAGCACAATTGATTTTATTTATATTCAAATACACGGAATGAAACGTGGTGAAGTGTTTGCTGCTTTAAATATAGTTGTTTTACTCCTTAGAGGCATTGGTCCACTTGTGGCTCGCAAGAACCCCACCTGTTTGTTAGAAGCAATAGATATGTTTGGAATAATTGATGGAGGACAGTAAGGGAGGAGAGGACTGACTGGTGCAACTAAGCACACGGAGGTGCCCAGGGCTGGAGCGCATGTCAGGGGGCCCTGAACAGGAGTGCTGGTGCGGGATGATGGAGGTGTGGAACACGAGCTGAGACACTCAAGGAGATCATCCATTCAAAGCCACCCACTCTATGCTCATTACCCCTGCAGGGGTGACTTCTGTTGGTGAGTGGGGGCACACTGGGGGAGCACCTGAAGTCACCAGATTTTCATGAGCACAGAAGTCATGTTGTTTTCTCACCTTTATTTTTGAACTATACACGCTGGGTAAAGACACCTTTGAAATCTCAGATTGGATTATATAAAACACAATATATATGATTTATATGGATTTGTTACATATATGATTTTCACACAGTCACATGGATTTTTGGCTTAAGCTGTAATATCTGGCTATTACTAACCTTCACCAGGACTAGAGGGAACTGGACATTATATATATATCATTTTTGGACACTTTGGCATTCACCTAGACAGGTTCATAATTAGGGTGTATGCACTGTGAAAATAATTTTTTAGGTGTATCTCTGAAGTGTTTGGTATAGTTTATTATACGTTCATATTATTTTCATGTATATATTTATATCACATATATAAGAACCAGTTTATTTGTATTGAGATGTAAACTTAAGATTGGGTTCAGATGCACTGGGTTTCACATTTGATCATTTACCCCATACTCATACACTGTGTCATTTTAGGTAGTGCCACATCCCCATTTCTCTTTATATATTCTAATAGGTCCCAGTGGGAACAAACTAGGGGGAGGCTGCAACCTTTTCATCTCCTAAGCGCGGACCTTTAATATATCCTTTGTCCATATACGTTCACTTTACAGTCGTCCCCCAATCCCACAAGCACAATAAGTTCCTTTTGCTCCTTTACCACTCTGTTGAGCAAATGGGAACAAAAAATTGGGTACTCCCCAATATAGAAGAGCATGTGACTCACTCCCCTTCTTTCCTGTGACAGTTCTGGGGTTCAGTGATTAGCCCATTGCTGTCACATGGTTGTCAGGAGACAGTTTTCAGCACTGTGTAAGCTGCAACTGGAACACTTCAGATGTTATGTCCCACCAAACAGTGTGAAAATGGAGCAAACACGAGAATGTGCTGTTTGGAAAGGGATATTAAAGTAAACCTACCCACCTGCATGGGTAAAGAACATGTATGCTTCAAGAGATGTTAGTAAACATATTATTTTTCTCTCTAATATTATTTTACCTTATCTTACAGTTTCTATCAATTAAATGATACGCTGAATTTTTATTTTTTTCTTGAGTTGATTGCTCATGAAAGTGTTGTGTTTTCTGTCAAGTGGGCTGGAGAAGAAAATTATGAGGAGCTGAATTCTATTAATACTCATTTAATCAGGTTTTATCAATTCATTCCATAAGCTGAATATTGAACTTACATTTATTCTGCAATTTTATCCTTAAGCCCATAGGCAGGGAGAAAAATTGCCACCATTTATAACTGTGTGGAGGCACCTAGACTTTATGAATTGTTAAAGATGGGGTCAATTCTAATAGACTTTTTTTTTGCCTTTTTTGTGACATCAAATAGAAAATTGAATTTGAGAAGGAATTAACATATAAATCTGATTTTCTGTGCTCAGTCAGTTAGAAATGGCCAGGATTTGAATCTACTTAGAGACCGTCCTTCAGATACACTTTTACTCAGTTGAAACCTTGCTGTGTGTCAACTGGGAAGTAACTGGAGGTAAAATTGACTTCAATACTTTGAAAGTATATTAGAAAATGCTCACAGGGAGTCGGGGGGTTTTCTGCTTATTTGCCCATAATCAAGCAGCAAGTCACCCAATTCCTCGACAACCTTGAAAGGTTGTTGGTATGTTTTGTAGACCAGCATAGAAAATTACTTTTTCACCCAACAAGTATTCAAAATCACGTAATGTGTTTTTATGATGTGTTTGTAATATATTTTATGGCCAGTGGTTTCAGTGTCACTCATTGGAGAATTGGGGAGGGACCATGTTCTTTAACTGAATACGAGCAGATGTTTTCGAGTTGCAACAATACCTTGTTTGCCTGTCATCCAGCAGATCACCTCGTTGCATTGGTTTAGCAACACATGGGTATAAGTATTGTCTAACTACATAATTATTTACTCAAGACACCATAGCATTTTTCAAACAGGTTTAGATTAAAAAAAATATACACATACACTTTTGGCAGCACTTTTAAGCTGCTGCAGCAATTTCCACTCTTACTGTTTTATTGTTATGCATCTCAATAACTGGATTGCCTTAAAGACAGAGGTAGAGATCCAGTGAGCCTTACAATATTTTCCTATGGGGTTCCACCAAGTTAGTTATGCTGATATTTTCACACATACATAGTTGTTCTTCTGGATGTGGCTATACCTTTATGCTTCAATCATCCTTTTAATGCATTTCAACTGAAGCTACAGAGTGAGCATAAATTCATACAGGTCATTTAAAAAGGAGTTAGTGATCTTTTGTATGATCTTTGTTCTTTCTCATTATTGCCCATATGTCTATAACCTCTTGATGCACACATACGATCAAGTTAGTGTACAGGTATTCCCATTTCAACCCTTGCTTGCTCACCTATTTAGACAGATCATATCTCTGCTGAGAGGAGAGGAACAATATAGTTCATCCACAAAAGACTGCATGAAATTGCCTACTGCATGTACTATTCTTGAAGTTATTGTTATGGAATTGCTTCAGTAACATTCTATATCATTTCATCCCTGGATGATCAACTGCTTTGATATAAAATGTTCCCTACTGGTTAGGCAATGAAAAGGCTTCCATTACCAGAGGTAGTAAGGTAATTACTGATTCACTGAATGGATACATTCTATTTTTAGAGTTATGCAAGGAAATATGAAAGTGTCCCACCCCAGTAATTTATAATTGGTTGCAAGAGATTGCTTACTAACAGACTACACTTGCAGAATAATTCTAATTTGTAAATAGAGGTAAGATAGAAAGACTTTGATCTTCTAGGTTTCCATTAGCAAATCAGCACGGTCTGTTTAATAGATATTTTCACTTTGGTATAATATAGTTAGATTTGGAATTAAAACCTATTCATAAATTGCAAAGCTCCTATATGCCATGTAGTATTCTATAGTTAATAACATTATTTTAAAAAAATGTTAAAGTGTATAATAACAAACTTCACTTATTTAGTCAGTTTTGTAATGTAAATATACCATTGAAAGAGGTTTGTTTTACAGTATATGTTTGAAAAAATACCTGTTGTTCATGTCAGAAATTAAGGACTGTCTTGTGTACACTTCTTTTGTTATTTTAAAGCAGAACTTCAGCCAATAAAACAATTTTCTATTTCATAGCTTATCTCACCTCCCTCTCCCACAATTCAGAATTTTAGTGCTGCATGACAGCTCTTCCTTGTTTCTCTCCCAAGAATGGTGTTGCACCCCCGCTGCCTCCTGTAATATCTATGTCAGTTTTCCCAGAAAGCAGTTTTACTGTCTGGGGAACACAAGATGTGGGATTTCATGCATGTGCAGATGTGCCACAGGTTTTTGGGAACCATCAAAGATCTATGTCAAAGATATTAAGACCACAGATATGAACAGCCTTTGCGCACATGGATGTAATGGTATTAATGAGCCCTTATGAAGTATCCAATGCCACAAAGAATAATACATCTTACTAATAAATCTGTGAAAGCTGCTGTTGTTTAAGCCAGTTTCTACTAACTATAGAATGAATAGTTCCATAAAAAGGTTTAGAGCCCTGCAGCATATCAGCGATGTGAGGTAGCACAAATTGCAGAAAGCTGCAGCTCAATGCTTCTGCTTCATGGCAGCAATGTTGGCCACAGAGAATGTTTCACCTCTGGCTATGGACTTTTACATAGTCTATTTAGTTCAACCAATAAAAGGGACAAAAAAATATACAATCCTATATACACACAATCCTACATTCACAGTTGATCCAGATGAAGGCAAATAACCTAGCAAAGCATGATCCAATTTGCTCCAGCAGGGGAAAAAATCCTTGCTGATCATCCAAGAGGCAGCAGATATTCCCCGGATCAACTTTTTTTCCAGGCCATTTTTAAAGCAATCTACTGAGCTGGACAGAATCAACTCTTGAGGGAGTCTATTCCACATTTTCACAGCTCTTACTGTGAAGAAACCTTTCTGTATTTGGAGATTAAATCTCTTTTCCTCCAGACATACGCTTATGTATTTATACATGTTGATCAAATCCCCCTTAATCTCCTCTTCTCAACAGAGAAAAAATTCAGTTCCTCTAATCCTTCCTCATAGCTGAGCTCCTCCATGCCTCCTATCAATTTGATTGCCCTTCTCTGTACTTTCTCCAGTTCCCTGATATCCTTTTTGTGAATTGGTGTCCAAAACTGAACTGCATATTCCAGATGAGGCCTTACTAATGATTTGTACAGGGGCAAAATTCTATTTCTCTCTCTGGAGTCTATACCTCTCTTAATACAAGAAATTACTTTGCTTGCTTTGGAAACTGCTGCTTGGCATTGCATGTGATTATTAAGCTTATGATCTATCAGAACACCCAAATCCTTCTCCACCACTGATTCCCCCAGTTGTACTCCCCCTTGTATGTATGATGCATGCATATTCTTAGTCCCCAAGTGCATAATTATACATTTATCAACATTAAATCTAATTTCCCACATAGTTGCCCAAATACACAGTGCATTGAGGTTGGCTTGTAAGTTGGAGATATCTTGTAAGGACGTTATTCCTTTGCATAGCTTGGTGTCATCTGCAAAGACTGAAATAGTACTTTTAATCCCAGACTCTATATCGTTTATAAATATATTAAAAAATAAGGGTTCCAACACTGAACCTTGGGCTAACAACCCTAGCCCATTCAGAGTATGAATCATTAACCACAGCTCCCTGAATACGGTCCTTTAGCCAGTTTTCTATCCATTTACAAACAGATTTTTCCAAGCCTGTAGACTTTACCTTTCACATTAGTCATGTGTGGGGAACTGCGTCAAACGCTTTTGCAAAATCTAAGTATATTACATCCACAGCCACTCCTTTGTCCAAGGTTTTGCTCACCTCCTCATAAAAAGAAATCAGATTTGTCTGAAAACTTCTGTCTTTCATGAATCCACCCTGTCTGTTGTTTAAAATATTAAATATATTTTTTTTTCTGGTAAGAATTCATCTAAGTGGCATTTTATTAAATTCTCCAGTATCTTCCCAACTATAGAAGTTAAAGTGGTTGTAAATCCACTTGTAAAGTCTCTTCAATCCCTTCTGTTTGATAATGCTCTGTTGCCCAGTGTGTGTGATTTAAAAAAAAAGCCCCTGTGTACTTACTCCATATCGCTGATCAGTGCTCACGTGACCGGACACCTCTCTCCTCTCCCAGGCTGACAGCTACAGTGGGAGGGGCCAAGATCTCCTGCTGACATCAGCGAGGGGTAGGGAAGGAGAGAAGGAGAAAGCCAAGTGATCAGGTGAGCGCCGGTCAGTCAGTTTACAGGGGGTAGGGCAGAACCAGGCAGAGTCAGCCAGGTATTTCAAGTGATGCTTTAAAGGAACAGGATCTGTTTTTTTTAGGGTTACATACACTTTTCAAAATAACTATAGACCGTTAGTTTAAAGACTTTGGTCCCTTTTTAAATATAGGCACCTCATTGGCCTTACACCAACCAGTGATACTATTACAGTCACTAAAGAGTCCCTAAAAAATAAGGTTTTATTTTTAGCTTTTTAAACGTATTGCCCATGGGGTTGTATTTTGCAGTGTGTTCCCATACATTTTTTTTGAGGAATTCCCAATTCTGTTCTGTCTTCATTGATGCCAATATTCTCTCCCAGTCTAAGACTGGGAGAGCAGCCCTCATCCTTGGAAAATTTGCTCTCTTAAAGTTAAGTGTTTTTACCTTTCCTGTATGTGCTTTTTGTTTACAGCTAACATTAAATTAAATCATCAAATGGTCACTGCTACCCAGAATTAGATATTAGGCAAGCTATAGGCTCTCCGTAATCTACTTTTGTTAGGTAAAGTGTATGTATAACAGTTATTACATTCACTAAAAAGATATATGCACAATGCCAGGGTGCAATTGTTCTTATTGTTCACGCTACTGTATGTGCAGACGTTTCAAAGTTGAAAGTATTCATTAAATCTATAAGCAGGGTTACATCATGTGGCAAGATGAAAATCTTTGTTGTCCAGGAACAGCACGAGAACCTTGAGTTCTTACTATATACAGCTACTCTGGACATCTGTCACCTTAATTTTATGTTCAAGGGCAGGTATGGCAAGGTTCAGGTTTTTGCAGTGGATTAGTAATTGGTACTGGGCATGGATTCAAAGTACTTTCAGGGGACTTTGGCCTTTAATTCCCTTAGTTAAAATTATTTTAAATGTGGGTGGATGACTGTTAAAGAAAATAGTAGATGTCCTTTTCCTGAGGACCCTGTAGTGATATTGATCCATTATTATCTGTGAGTATGTAACTACATCACATTTCAACTGTAACTATTCGAAAAACACTCACCCCTTTTCCTTTTATCCAGAATAGATATTGGATAAAAACTGTATAGTCAAAACTATTTCTTAACTTTTTCATGAACAAAATGTTTATATAATTATGTTTTGAGAATTCTCATCTTCTATAACAATATAACAAAACATATAATTAGAATATGCTTTCTTGCCTCTCCTGCTTTACGGTATGCAGACAAAAGAACTATATTGCATAAACATTAGTCACCCTCCTGTTCAAGACTAAAGCTGTTCGTGTTAAGTTCTATGGAGCATAGACAGAACCCAGGAGCCCAATGCAGATGAACATTAAATTACTGTGCTGTTTTTAACCATGAAGTTGAAGATCATATCTGTTTCAGAGTACATAAGCATTTATATCACTTTTCTAAGCTGCTCTCCCTAAATGAAAAAAGAATTACAATAAAGACTATTAAAGTTTGTGACTTGTATGACTACTTTTTTCTACCTAAACAATAGCAGAGAGCTGACATAGGGAGAGCCTTGACTAATCTGTAATGCAAAAAAAGGCAAGCCTTTACATGTTATAGTCCTCTTTACCCAGCTTTTTTTTTTTTAATAGATTTCCACGCACAATAGTTATCATAAAGTTTTTGTGGCCATATATCGAAAGGCATGGCAAGAAACATATAAGTGCAGTGTCATACAGTATAGAGAGGTGCTGTTTGGATTGTAAAAGACCTGGGGTCTCTTGTGGAATTGAATTTAGGGATCATAATTATTTAAAGTAAAACATAGTGTATTGAATGTAAGGATTGGGGGTGTGCAAGCACAGTCAAGAATATGTAGTGTATAACACAGGACATAGAGTGCAGAAGGAAGGAGTTTGTACAGCACAGCATATAGTGTGCAGTGTTTAGGACTATGTAACGTAGTGCCCCTTACACAGGTTTTCAGTGGAAGAATGCCACCTTATATTGGTGTTACTGGAAGAAAGACTGACATTTAAATTGCTGGGAAGAGGTTGGTGGGAAGAGGAATAATCCACCAGTGTTGGTGTAAGTGGTAATTAAAAAAAAAAAGAAAAATATATAGTTGCTTTGGGGTAACACTTTTCCTAATTAAATAAAGGCCATGTCATTCTTTGCAGTAAACCAGTCTACTGACAACTTCTATATCAGTGTAGGCCATTAAGATTCAGTAGTGAATCTTCTCAAACTGCAACAGTAAAAAGGAGACTGCAGCTGAGGGAAAAGTTGTAAAGTCTGCTGGGAAACTCTTGCCACTGGAGTCTTCTCATAAAATGCACAATGATAGGATACAGAGATGATCTACAAAGGATGAATAGCTGAAGGCAGACAAAAGGACATGTTTTTTGGATGGTGTCAATCAGAACTTGATCCACTTCATTCAGCAACCATACAGTTCATTTAATGTCAATATAGTTTCATGTAGTCCACTAAGGGGAATGAAGACAGCCTAAAGGAATAAAAGTAAAGTTTGTTCTGTATATGTTATTCTATCACACATCTGTTTTTTATTTTTTTTTCATTTGCCATTTTTGACTGTTATTGATTTGGTGTCAGTCTAAATGGTCTGGGGATCTTAGTTTTTTTAATTTTCACTTCACCAGATTGGTAATATTTCATCTTTACCGTTCACTACTGCAGTGTGTGTACTTTTGGGGGTTGGCTTATTTAAACATTTAACAGGTTTATCACTTTTTCAAAAATGATTTTCCCAACCAAAACTGGCACATAGTTAAAGCTGAACACTGGACACACAGTTAAATACACATATGATAAACCATAATGTATATGAGAGCTGTTTACTTGCCAGAGGTTTTATTTATTTATTTTATTTATTTCAGGTACTTATATAGTGCCGTCAATTTACGCAGTGCTTTACATATACATTATACATTCACATCAGTCCCTACCCTCAAGGAGCTTACAATCTAAGGTCCCTAACTCACATTTATACATACTAGGGACAATTTAGACAGGATCCAATTAACCTACCAGCATGTCTTTGGAGTGTGGGAGGAAACTGGAGTACCCAGAGGAAACCCTTATTACTGCTAGGTGAAAGTGCTATCCACTACACCACTGTTTTCTATTTTAGTCCTTACAGTCCTGAGATTTAAACAGCTCTGCCAAACAGGATAGCCCTGTTTGGCAGGGCAGAGGACCTGATCTTGCTCTACTTCAGTTTCACTTACAGGTCTCCCACTTATTGATTGGACAGCGGAAGGAGAAGCAGCACACCAAGGAGCTCATCTTTTGGTCACTCTGTTTTGTACTCCTTTCGGGTTACTTCTTGTCAACACATGAACTGATTGGCTTATTATGTTGTTTTTTATTTTTTACAGAGATTGCAAGATGCATATACCAGGTCTAGTTCAGGTACTTACACTATTTGCATAAAAAAATATAGTATACAATGTATTAATGAATAGACAACTGCAAATATATGTGCCCGGATTTCAGTTTTACATAAAGGGTCATTTTCATGGGAATAATGTTATTATTTTCTGGTTTGTGCTGTATTGACTTACTGAAAATGCCAATGTGCACATCAAACCATAAGAAGCTTAAAACATTCACAAAAAAAAAAAAACATTAATCATAATTCAAGTCCAGAGATTACAGTGCAACTGAAAATATTGGCTTATCAGTGGTGGTTGTCTGTTTGACCCCATTAATTCTATAGGCATAATTTTTACACCCACTCATCTCCACTTATGAGCCATACCCTGAGCTGAAAGAGAATTGATGAAAATACAGCTTTGATCTACTCAACGTTTTAGCTGGAGACATGACATGGACGAATATTTCCCATTATCAGTAAAGAGCTCCATGTATCAGTTCAGAATATAAATGAATACACAGAAGCATTTGATGTTATTGTCATCTTCCAGCCTTCTCGGCTCTTCATAGCATTTCCTACATGTCTGGGACAAATACAGCCAACATAATTAATGTAAACAACATGAAAATGCCAAACAATGACTATTTGTGTTCCTTGAACTAATTCCAAACATAATAAAAACCATAACGTAGGCCCTGTATCCTGGCAATGTTTGATTTCTCATAGATTTTTTTTATCTCAAACAAGAGTATTCTTTTGTGTGAATTAAGGATATATACTGATTTCTTTTTCAGATAGCTTTTCCTTGCTGTGTGTAAGTACAATGGATGTATTTTGTGTTTACATGTATACTTACAACAGAGATTAAAAGTAGATAAACATTCTAATTCAATCTTAAAAAAAATCCTTACATCTATGTAAATTCCAGAGTTAAAAACCACTGGTGTGGTTCTGTTACCATTAACTGTGTTAATAGAAATACAAAGATTGCCATTGCTGACATCTGCTGAAAATAGCATTACTAATTAAGGTATCCCCTTAATTTACAAGGATTTCCTCTCACATCTTGTTTTAGTTGTGGGACAGGAAGTGAAGTAAAATCTCCCCAATGGGACACAGATGGCAAAATAACACAAGCTGGTAATCAGCTTTTTTTTTCTCCTCACGCTATCAGCATGAGGGGAAAAAAAGCCGATTATCGGCTTCTGTTTACATTACGTAATCACTGGTCATTGGCAGACAGCTGATCATGTGCTAAAGGGCCAGGATCAGCCCCCTACTCTGATCTGTGATCAGCTGAGTCTCATGGAATTGCTGATCACAGGGCGTGCCACCCACGCCTCGCAGGCAGCACATGCACGGGAGGATGTACATGGACGTCCTCCCAGCGATTTAGGCCCGCGCTAAAGCAATCTTTCGGCTATAGCGTGGGGGGAAGAGGTTGAATAAGCTAAATGCATTCAAGGTGCAACAAAACAAAAGTGGTACAATGCATCACCATTATTTTTTTTTCAGAAGCAGTCGCAGCTTTAAGACTGGATTCACACCGCAGCACGGAGCGGCTCACAGCAGGGGTCTGGTGCATCCCTTTTCACCATTTCAGGCCTGATTTCAGCCCGAATTTTTGGCTGAAATCGGAGCTGAAACAGACCAGAAGATGCACAGGACTCCTATGCAATTTGCAACGGAGGTGCTCCGGAGATGTGTGAACGCTCTCCACTGAGAGCTAGTCATAATCTCCTGACATGCAAATTTGATGCAGGAAAACTCACATCCAATTCGCAATAGTGTGAACCCAGCCTAAGAGAAAAGCAAGCAACAGAGAGGGATCCTTGTTTTATGTGTGGAATCGGTGGTCCTTCAGCAATGGTTTCACATACCCAAATAATGATTTAGGGCTGGAACTCTCCGTTCAACACGGATCATGAGCTTTGCTGAGGATAGAGCTATAGATCTAACTAGACAGATGACTTGTCATACTACTGCAAAGAGACCACTGCTTCCACGCAGGGAGCAGGGTTTTTTCTCTGCAGCTGCTGACAGAGGACAAGCCTTTCTACTCAAACTGTGGATGCTATCTAAAAAAAAATTTAAAAACTGCAAGTATTTGCATACATTTTGTTTTGATGTGCCTAAAATGTGTTGACTAATTTAAATTGTTTAATTGGGATTTAATTCATGTCAAATAATGGGAGTTGGACAAAGTCTGTATCAACACCCTGCTGTTTACATGTCTGCTAGGACATTTACATAAGAACATGATTCTACAGCTTTACAGTTGTTATAGGGTGGTGATTAAACTTTTTTCTTGCAACTGCAAGGGGAAACCTTGTATTTTTGCAATGAACAGAGACCTTTGTCCAGTATATGGACATTCAAATATTTACATATACCTAAAAAACAGTTAGGGCACTTCGACTTTCACTTTCTCTCTGTAGTTTAAACTTCCTCTGCCTGCAGGGACTTTGCAGTTTGCCAACCTTTGAATCTTTAGCAAAGGAAGGGTTCTGTGGGCAAATCAAAATAAAGTAATATGAACGAGGGTGCACCTAACTGAGCACAGGGAACCACTGGGCTAAAAACATACATTTTATTCAACCAATTAAAATTGCAAAAATAGTGCCATATAGTATGCTGTAAATGCCGAATTGAGTGAGAAAATGCATAACCCAGGGATACAACTGATGGTGTCATGCCTTTGGCTCATATAACTGGTCTTCAAGTATCAACATCTAAAGGACCAACCAGATTGTGGACAACAGAAGACAAACCTTTCCCCTTCAGGCTGTATAAGGACTTTGACAATATACTATAATGCACTTTGTATGCTAAAAGGCTTAGTCTGACTCCCTAAAGCCCAGCTTACCAACAGTAGGCCTCTGCCCATCTATGCATCTGGTTACATGATGTAGACCAGTGATGGGCCAAACACCCCATCAGTTTGGTTTGCACCACAACTACCGAACATGTAAAAAGTTTAGACCCATGCGTGAATTCCATTAAAGTCTATGGGACTTAAACTTAAAAAATCAAAAGTCCCCATTTTTAAGACTTATATATAAGTTATTGGCCATAAAAAGGGTATGGGGGGCCTTGGTACTGCTCTGGGGGACATGTATCAATGGAAAAAATGTTATATAAAAGATCATTTTTAATGATTTTAATGATGCTTAAAGTGGCACATCTGTACCGTGTATAGAACCTGCTGCAGCAAAACTGACATATATAAAGAAAAAAAATGACATTTAAATAGATTTTCCCAGCTGCAAGCCATTGCTGGCATTACAAAAATGTTTTCAAAAAAATACATGGGGTCCCCCCAATCCATACCAGGCCCTTTGGTGTTCCCAATTTACATAAAAAGGTGGTGGGGGTGGGATCTGGGGGCCCCTTGTTAAAGGGGACTTCCAGATTCCAATAAGCCCCCTGCCTGCAGACCCCCACAATTACAGCCCAGGGTTGTGGAGAAGAGGCCCTTGTCCCCATCAACATGGGACAAAGTGCTTTTGGTTGGGGGGCAGAGCTCCCCCGCCCAACAGCACCCCCCAGGTTGAGGGCATGTGGCCTGGTATGGTTCAGGGGGGGCACTCACTCACCCCCCCTTTCATGGCCTGCCAGGCTTCATGCCTGAATAAAGGTCTGGTATGGATTTTGGAGGGACCCCACACCATTTTTTTTACATTTTGGCATAGGGTTCCCCTTAAAATATATACCAGACACAAAGGACCTGGTATGAATTGGGGGGACCCACACGCTGTCTTTTTTTTTTTATTCTCTATTGTCAGCAATGTGTCAGCCGTAAAAATCTATTTGAATGTCTTTTTTTTCTTTGCATATGGCAATTTTGCTGAAGCTTGTTCTATACAGATGCACCACTCTACAGGCAGATGAAGGGGACCCTCCTAGGCACTATATTTAAAGGAATTTTTGATTTCTATTGTTTCACTTTAACCATCATTAAAATCACTGCTCCTTTAAAAACAATATATATATATATATATATATATATATATATATATACCGTATTTATCGACGTATAACACGCGCCGGCGTATAACACGCACCCAAAGTTTAGGAGGGAATTTTAAGGAAAAAAAACTTTTAGGAGGGAAGTTTAAGGGAAAAAAAAATTTACATTAAAATGCCCATCAATGCAGCCTTATCGTGTCCATCTGCAGCCTTTTCAGTGTCCATTGCAGCCTTGTCAGTGCAGCTTTGCCCCAGTGCAGCCTTGTCAGTGCAGCCTTGTCAGTGCAGCTTTGCCCCAGTGCAGCCTTTTCAGTTCAGCCTTGTCAGTGTAGCTTTGCCCCAGTGCAGCCTTGTCACTGCAGCTTTGTCAGTGCAGCCTTGCTCCAGTGTAGCTTTGTCAGTGCAGCTTTGTCAGTGCAGCCTTCCCCCAGTGCAGCTTTGTCAGTGCAGCTTTTGTCAGTGCAGCCTTGTCAGTGCAGCTTTGTCAGTGCAGGTTTGCCCCCAGTGCAGCATTGTCAGTGCAGGTTTGCCCCAGTGCAGCTTTGTCAGTGCAGGTTTGCCCCAGTGCAGCCTTGTAAGTGCAGCTTTGTGCACTCGCCACCGACATACACAGCCGTGTGTACATTCAAATATGGCGGGATTCGTCGGAGGCCACTGGGACTTCCCCTGGGCTGTGCATGATGACATTACCATGTACTTTCCAGCGTTATGATGTCACGATGCTACCACGCCCACGTATGCGATTTCCATGGGGGCAGTGCCATCTTGTCACCTGTATCTTGGCACCCTGTACCATGTGATCAGCTGTAGCCAATCACAGCATTAAAATAGTAAGCAAGCTGTCATGAATAAAAGCTATTTTGTTTTAATGCAATATTAGTGTAAAAAAGTACAGTGTCACTACATAAAAAAAGAAACAAAAGTTAAAAAAAACTTTAAAAGACTTGCCATGCCTCTTACTGAATACCTTTGTCTGCTTTCCAAAAAAGGGGTCATGTGAGGGGTATTTGTACTGTCCTGGCATTTTAGGGCCTCAAGAAATTAAATGGGCCATCAGTACTTCGGGATTGATCAATTTTCAAATATATATATATACCATAGTTTAGACTTTATACCTTTCTCATAAATAATATATGCTGATTTGGGTTATTTTTACCAAAGAAATGTAGCAGACAGCATTTTGCCCCACATTTATAAAGAAAGATTATTTGTTTGCAAAATTGTATAACAGAAACTAAGAAAACATTTTTTTTTGTTTTTAAAATTTTCAGTATTTTAACAGTAATGACTGAATACCAGTAAAAGAAAAAATGATATAAATTTCATTTACGTATAGTGTTGACTGAGCAATTGGCAGTTAAAGTGTCACAGTGCTGAATAGTAAAAAATGCATTGGTCACGAAGGGGGTAAAACCTTCCAGAGGTCAAATGGTTAAGCAGGATGTAACCATATGGAGTGTTTCTGAAAGATGTTCAATAAAGTAAGCAGTAATACTTTTGCATATGTGTCCTGAGTCAATGTGTACATACATGCCTGAAACTGGGGGGGGGGGGGGGGGGCAGGGGGAGACGTACCCTGGGAGCCACATTGAGAGGGGTGCTGCCAGTCTAGGGTGCATGGGTCTGGTTAAGCACTCCACAAAACATTCTGCTAGCACCACCAATCAGCAACCACCATGTCAGAGGCTAAATGAACATCTTCCTTAAATCCTTGCTTAAACATTAGCAGCTCTAGAAAATGGTTATTCAGGGACTTAATGGTGCAGTTGGTCTGTGAAGGGATCATGCAGCCGCATTTTCTGACACTCAGTGTAAAGTTTAGGCACCCCTGTCAGTCTCTGGAAGAGTGATCTGCACTCTGCCTCTCACAGGCTGTAGGGGCGCAGGTATGTTCTTCCACTGCACAAGATCTGGGTTAACTAACCCCTCGAGCTGCTCCAACTCTACTATATCTCCCCTACTGATTGGAACATGTTAATCCCTCTCCTTCATCACGCGTCAACGTCCCGCATCACGCTCCCGTAGACGCTCAAAAACGCGTAGAGCGTGGCCTAATCCTACGTCTTGCATCATCTCCCAGGGAACACAGGATTTGAATCTGATGGTTCTACTGATGACATTTTTTACCTTATATGAGCTAGCAGTATGTGAGTACCGCTCTGTCATCTGTTTCAAATAAAACTTTTTTAATGGTTTAAAGCTATGGGCATTCCTTTTCTCTTTTATGTCTAAACGCCACCTTGATCCTGAAAGTGCCAAGGACTGCCGCACAGTGGCATAGACTGTGACTGCTTGTCACCCCTGCAGGAGTTAAGGAAGCTGGTGAGTGTTTGCATAATAAGAGCACGAGATACAACCACTTGGTCATCACAGAAAATAAAGACTAGAAGATGTGTTTTGGATACACCTGTTTATCTTAAATGCCAGCAAAATTTATAAGGACTGTTTGAAATTCCTATTGCTGCACTGAGCACAAGTCACTTTTTTATATATTTTTAGCAACTATTTTTTATTGCAGTTTATATATATTTTTGGTTCACTTTTTCCCTGCATTCCCTTTCCCACCCCCTTCCTTCCCGCCCCCCCATCTACCTATGTGCGTTTTGGATATCATGTGCTAGAGTGGATTATATTAACTTCACGTATTATATATATTTTTCGTTCACTACTTTTGCAATAGCCTATTCAGATATGGTACCATTTCACATTTGTAATATGTAACTGTTTTTTCAATGGTATAGTTAGTTCAGAGATAGCACATATACTAGATGATTTCATTCATATTTAAATCTATACTTGCACATGCGTTTTAATTAAGACAGCGCCACACCCACACATTAACATTTCTTTCAACACAATATGCATGCCCCAGGTCAACATCTCCCTTGTAGTAGCCCCAGTGCATTACTTTGCCCAGGGCCCATGGTGCTATTAGGATGGAACTAACATCTCTGACCTCTGAACTTTGCATCACTTATTACTGACCTCTGAACTCTACCCCACTTACTATTGAACTCTGCATCACTTCCTACTGACCTCTGAACCCTGCACCACTTACTACTGACCTCTAAACCCTGCATCACTTACTACTGAACTCTGAAATTTGCACACTTACTACTGAGCAATGAAGTCTGCACCACTTACTACTGAACCCCTGCACTCTGCTTCTATTTTAACCAATATTCAGCAAAATAAAAAAAAAAAACACACACAATTATTACCACTGCACACGCCACACTTTCTTGTTCTTGCTCAAGAGGGCCCAACTTATGATCCTGCACACAGGCCTCATTACTTTCTATGTCACTGTTACCCCATATTTCACTGAGGCATAAAATGCTACATGCTTCAGTGCACTGCACCCCATACCCTACTTTCCCAACCAACCCCCCGCCCTGGGCATTGAATGATCTTGTCCTGTTATGTGTGGGGGGGCGCCGAACTGCGTCTTTGCCCCGGGTGAAAAAATGCCTAGATTCGCCATTGTGTACATAATAAACTCAGAGCTGTGGTATTTTATATCAGAAATTATCTCAAAGCTCTTAGATATCTTTGAATTCTGAGAAATGATCTCTAAATTGAACCCAGATCTATCCTATAAGCATGAAATAATTTGTGTCATTTGGATATTTTTAATGCTATGAACACAAATAATTGTATGTGTATCTATGGTTTCAATGCCCATTTTTAACTCATGGTTATTTATCTTCTTGGATGTTTTTGGGCCCTCAGTCTGTAGTACCATCTAGCCTTGGACATATTCTGTGTTTTTCAAGCAGCTGCTGAGCTGACTCGGTACATGTTAAACAATGAAAAATTTCTTCTGGCAGCAGAGCTTAATTCACATTGTAAATGGTAAATTAAACCCATATTCTTTTTCTACATTCTGACACTAATTGTTGAACTGGACACCAGTCGTGAAGATTAAAAAGAGAAACAAGAATATATCCATTAAATAGCTATCTTGTTTTACAATCTTAGCTGTTAAAGGTATGGCTCTCTGAATAATATTTTTGTCAACTTGTAAAAGCTATGGTACATTGTCATATGAGAGATTGTCCATGCTGTTCTTTTGTAAGTTTATTTTTAATGCATTTTTTATTAATGGTAATATTTTTATTGGATGTAGAATTTTATATTGTTTTTGCAGGAGCACATGGTGTGTATCGCACTCAGTCTTTGGGGTTCGATTTGCAAAATGAATGTTATTGTGGACCGAATCAAAGTCAGTACAACCAACTGAATCCCACTCAGGGTTCTTTTGTTGCTAGGACACAGGTGGTGTTTTTGTAGCTCAACCAAGCTGCAAAATGAAATGGATGTGAATTGTCACATTTTGAGAAAAACTTTGGGCTTGGATTACTAAAGACAAATAGGCTGTTCACTTTGCAAGAGAAGTTGCATTTCAGAAGGAAAGTTTCTCTGGAGCGTAGTGAATGAACTTAAGTTCTGCTGACTTCTTTAATTCAATTATGTGCAAGCAAAAATTCAGCTTTTTTAATTTTCCTTGCATGTGGGTATTTTAAAAAAAAATACATTTCACCACATTCAGTTAGCTCTGGGAAAACTTCTCTTAAAATGAGCAACTTCCTTTGCAAAATTATCAATGTCTTTAGTAAATCAACCTCTTTGAATCCCATGTACATCTGTGAACAGCCTAGCTGTACTGTACAACTGATGATCTGTGAAAAATTACTCACTTTAGGTCCCATCGTTAGGCTAGTAGAGTGATTTTGGAAGAGTTTATTTCAATACAAAAATGGCAATTTCAGCATCAGTGAAATTTCACCAAATCAGAAAACTTTCAATTTTACTAATTTATTCAGTTTTTTATATTTATATGGTGCCAGTCTAGATAAGGTTATTTATTTCAGTTAATGTTGTTTAATTGGTGTTTTTTTGTTTTTTTATATATTTGATCCTTATGTATGTACTGTCTCCTTAAAAGTATTATTTAGCTTTTTTCAACCTTATTTTCTTTCTGTGAAAAAATGTGTAAAGCAATGCTAATGAGGGGCTGTATTTTGATACAAGAACAGGTCCAAAATAGTTGAAAGTAGCCTCTCTAAGGCCAGCCATAGATGGAGCAAATTTCTTTCCTGCAACTACGGGAAAATGTTGACAGGGGAATCGCTACCGCCAAGCCATTGTTATTATTGCTAGCAATGGGGAGGCGTGTCTGCCTTGGTTGGGGAGCGAGGCACGAGCTGAGGAGTACGGAGGGGGGGAAAGCAGCTCAGACAGATCTCAAGCAGAACCAGAAGCTGCTATCACTATAGTAGTGCCAACTATTTTTCACAATAAACCCTACTTTTGGTTTACTATACTATAAAACTTCTGTTTTCTGCTGTTATGTGTAATATACAGTATATGGAGAGACAGTTTTTGCTTGCTTGGTCTGAGCCAGTGGATATGCCCTGTGGTAACATCAGCGCTGAGATCTTTTGATGGGATTATATCTAAGTTGCCAAACCTGTGGATAAAAGTGATGGTTGTATTTTCAGGAGTGAGTTAGATCTCTATAATTTGAGATCATATACATCTGGTAAGAGGCGTGATTTTATGTAGGGATTGCACCTCTTTGAGCACTGTCACGCAGTTTAGTTTGTCTGTATTCATCTTCATGCACCATTAGCTCATTTGGATTATCACCTGAGAAGTTGGACTATCTGTTATTTGGGTCTTTCACACAGTTTAATGTGTTTTATGTTCTTTATATGAATTAAGAAGATTGTGAATATTTATATGATTATTTATTATCTTGGATTCTTCACACGTTTGATTATTTATATGAATTGTGAAGTATTAAAAATATTTATTTATTTTGAGATTTATTCAAATGAATTATCTGTGTCATACACTATTGATTTTGTGGTATTATATTGAAGCACTGATCAATTGATTTTTGGGGGTATGCGCATTTGTTTGTTTTATTATTGCTAGTGGCTATAACAGCTGCTTGCAATAATCACATGTAAAATATGACAGGCTGGTTGTACCCATGTTGATTGATTGATCAACTTAGGTATATTCAGCCTGCTCATACACGGTTCTGCTGAACCAGCCGGGATTCAAACCATCTATGGATGGCTTAATGCTCAAAAGCCATTTAGTTCTTTTGCTGTCAGGCTTTGCTCTCCATTACTCGATTTACTTTAAATAGCCAGAACATTTTTGAAATTTTTCACTTTTTTATAATTTTTCACTTACAGCTTTTAGAGTTTGTAAAAGACCCCCAAACCACATATTTTCTGGAAGCACAGGACAAGTAGAATAAAAAGAAGGTGATTTTCCCCTTTCCCGCTCAAGCAAATTTTCAGCTTTCAGCACTGTCGCTTTTTAAATGACAACTGCGCGGTCATGCTACACTGTACCCAAACAAAATTTCTATAATTTTGTTCCTACAAGTAGAGCTTCCTTTTAGCGGTATTTGTTTGTATTTATAAAATTTTGTAAATAAGTGAGTTTTCTCCTTCACTGATGGGCACTAATAGGTGGCACAGATGGGCACTCATAGGTGGCACTAATGGGCACTGAAAGGTGACACCGATGGGCACTGAAAGGCTGCACTGATAGTTACTTATGGGTGTCACTGATAGGCAGCACTGATGGGCACTGATAGGTGGCACTGATGGGCACTGATGGGTGGCACTGATGGACACTGATGGGTGGCACTGATGGACACTAATAGATGACACTGATGGGCATCACTGATATGGAGGCACTGCAAGGCATTGCTGGTGGGCACTGATTGGCATTATATGTGGGCACTAATTGGTATCATATGTGGGCACTGATTTGCATCCTTGGTGGCCATGGGTGGCATACCTGGTGGTCATTAGTGGTGGGCATCCCTGGTGGCATCCCTGGCGGTCCTGGGTGGGCATCCTCAGGGGGGACTGTGCTGATAATCAAACAGCACAGACCCCCTCTGTCAGGAGAGCGGCCGATCAGCTCTGCTCTAGTCGCGTCCGTCAGACGTGAGTGAGGGAAAAGCTGATACACGGCTTTTCTTGTTTACATCATGATCAGCTGTGATTGGGCACAGCTGATCACATGGTAAAGAGCCTCCATCAGAGGCTCTTTACTAGGGATGAGCCGAACACCCCCCTGTTCGGTTCGCACCAGAACATGCGAACAGGAAAAAAGTTTGTTCGAACACGCGAACACTGTTAAAGTCTATGGGACAAGAACATGAATACTCAAAAGTGCTAATTTTAAAGGCGTATATGCAAGTTATTGTCATAAAAAGTGTTTGGAGACCTGTGTCCTGCCCCAGGGGATATGGATCAATGCAAAAAAAAGTTTTTAAAAACGGCCATTTTTTCGGAAGCAGTGATTTTAATAATGCTTAAAGTGAAACAATAAAAGTGCAATATCCCTTTAAATTTTGTACCTGGGGGGTGTCTATAGTATGCCTGTAAAGGGGCGCATGTTTCCCGTGTTTAGAACGGTCTGACAGCAAAATGACATTTCAAAGGAAAAAAAGTCATTTAAAACTATTTGCAGCTATTAATGCATTGCCGGTCCGACAATAAACATAGAAGTTCATTGATAAAAATGGCATGGGAATTCCCCACAGGGGAACCCCGAACCAAAATTAAAAAAAAAAATGATGTGGGGGTCCCCCTAAATTCCATACCAGGCCCTTCAGGTCTGGTATGGATATTAAGGGGAACCCCCGCCAAAATAAAAAAAAAAATGACGTGGGGGTCCCCTTAATTCCATACCAGACCCTTCAGGTCTGGTATGGGTTTTAAGGGGAACCCTGCGTCAAATTTTTTTTTTTTAAATGGCGTGGGGTCCCCCCAAAAATCCATACCAGACCCTTATCCGAGCACGCAACCTGGCAGGCCACAGGAAAAGAGGTGGGGACGAGAGTGCGCCCCCCCTCCTGAACCGTACCAGGCCACATGCCCTCAACATTGGGAGGGTGCTTTGGGGTAGCCCCCCAAAACACCTTGTCCCCATGTTGATGAGGACAAGGGCCTCATCCCCACAACCCTGGCAGGTGGTTGTGGGGGTCTGCGGGTGGGGGGCTTATCAGAATCTGGAAGCCCCCTTTAACAAGATCCCACCAGATCCCGGTCCTCCCCCTACCATTTCACTAAAAAAGTGTCAAAAATGTTAAAAATGACAAGAGAAAGTTTTTGACAATTCCTTTATTTAAATGCTTCTTCTTTCTTCTATCTTCTATCTTCATTCGGTTTCTTCCTCCATCTTCTTCTTCTTCTGGTTCTTCTGGCTCTTCTGGTTCTTCCTCCGGTGTTCTCATCCAGCATCTCCTCCACGGCATCTTCTTCCCTTCTTCTCCTCGGGCCGCTCCGCATCCATGGCATGGAGGGAGGCTCCCGCTCTTCTCTTCATCTTCTTCTCTTCTTCATCTTCTTCATCTTCTTCTCTTCTTCATCTTCTTCTCCAGGCCGCTCCGCATCCATGGCATGGAGGGAGGCTCCCGCTGTGTGACGCTTCTCCTCTTCTGACGGTTCTTAAATAACGGGGGGCAGGGCCACCCGGTGACCCCGCCCCCTCTGATGCACGGTGACTTGACGGGACTTCCCTGTGACATCACGGGGAATGCCACAGGGAAATCCTGTCATGTCCCCGTGCGTCAGAGGGGGGCGGGGCCGTCAGAAGAGAAGAAGCGTCACACAGCGTGAGCCTCCCTCCATGCCATAGATGCGGAGCGGCCCGGAGAAGAATATGAAGAAGAGAAGAAGATGAAGAAGAGAAGAAGATGAAGAAGAGAAGAAGATGAAAAGAAGAGCGGGAGCCTCCCTCCATGCCATGGATGTGGAGCGGCCCGAGGAGAAGAAGGGAAGAAGATGCCGCGGAGGAGATACTGGACAAGAACACCGGAGGAAGAACCAGAAGAGCCAGAAGAACCAGAAGAAGAAGAAGAAGAAGAAGAAGAAGGTGAAGGAAGGAAGATAGAAGAAAGAAGAAAGAAGAAGCATTTAAATAAAGGAATTGTCAAAAACTGTCTCTTGTCGTTTTTAACATTTTTGACACTTTTTTAGTGAAATGGTAGGGGTACAAGTACCCCCTTACCATTTCACACAGGGGGAGGGCCAGGATCTGGGGGTCCCCTTGTTATTGGGGGCTTCCAGATTCCGATAAGCCCCCCGCTCGCAGACCCCCACAACCACCGGCCGGTCATCAACATGGGGACAAGGTGTTTTGGGGGGCTACCCCAAAGCACCCTCCCAATGTTGAGGGCATGTGGCCTGGTACGGTTCAGGAGGGGGGCCGCTCTCTTGTCCCCCCCTCTTTTCCTGCGGCCTGCCAGGTTGCGTGCTCGGATAAGGGTCTGGTATGAATTCTTGAGGGGACCCCACACCGTTTTTTTTTTTATTTTGGTGCGGGGTTCCCCTTAATATCCATACCAGACCTGAAGGGCCTGGTATTGAATTTAGGGGGACCCCCACGTCATTTTTTTTTTTTTAATTTTGGCCGGGGTTCCCCTTAATATCCATACCAGACCTGAAGGGCCTGGTATGGAATTTAGGGGGACCCCCACGTCATTTTTTTTTTTTAATTTTGGTTCGGGGTTCCCCTGTGGGGAATTCCCATGCCGTTTTTATCAATGAACTTCTATGTGTATTGTCGGACCGGCAATGCATTAATAGCCGCGAGTAGTTTTAAATGACTTTTTTTCCTTTGAAATGTCATTTTGCTGCCAGACTGTTCTAAACACGGGAAACATGCGCCCCTTTACAGGCATACTATAGACATCCCCCAGGTACGAAATTTAAAGGGATATTACACTTTTATTGTTTCACTTTAAGCATTATTAAAATCACTGCTCCCGAAAAAACAGCCGTTTTTAAAACTTTTTTTGAATTGATCCATGTCCCCTGGGGCAGGACCCAGGTCCCCAAACACTTTTTATGACAATACCATGCATATAAGCCTTTAAAATTAGCACTTTTGATTTCTCCCATAGACTTTTAAAGGTTGTTCGGCGACATTCGAATTTGCCACGAACACCCCAAATTGTTCGCTGTTCGGTGAACTTGCAAACAGCCGATGTTCGAGTCGAACATGAGTTCGACTCGAACTCGAAGCTCATCCCTACTCTTTACCGAGATCAGTGTTGCGGCGTGTCAGACTGACACACAGCACCACCAATCTCCGCACTGTGATCCCCGCAGGCGCGCGCCAGCTTGTTATCCTGATCACGTCATATGACATCTGGTCAGGATAACACAACCACTTTACGCATGTCATATTGCTATATGGCAGGTGGGAAGTGGTTAAACAACTCCTACTAGAGCTAAAAGATAAAACTGTATTGAGTTAATAAATAACAAATATTTTAAATTTTTTATTGCATTTTCTTTGTGGCAAATGGAGAAATGAAATGGAAATCTGTTAATTTAGCAACTTAAGCTAAAATCTGGAGGCTAGCTTCACCTCAATGCAAACCAGAACTTGCGTATATTCCACAACATAATGCATGTCCATTGTGTGTAGGGGCATGTGTTTTATTTCTGCTTTTTTTTTTCATCAGGGGTTTTCAGTGAAATATCAGGCATCTAAACAGAACCCCAATGTTTCACTTCTGAGTTACAGAAAGAGATTGAGGACACAGTCTTTATTTTCCTTCCCCTCTGCCACCTTTCAATTACTATGGAATACCAGAGAAAAATATTTACCATTCCCCCACTTGTCATCATAAACAGTTCCAATCCTCGCTGATGTGTGCCTGGAATACTATTCCCTTTGTAACACACTGTTTCTACCAGTACAGGCAGAGGAATAGTAGTGAGAAGCTTGTCAGTCACCGACAGCTTGACAGCCACTGACTGCAACTATTCCTTAGTGGGAAGAGTCTAGGGGACCCTTCTGTTATAGGTTCATGGTTGCTGAAATAACCATAAGCTTATAGCAGACAGGAATCTTCTGCTTCTCCTAATCGCTGGAGATAGTTCCCCAAACCCTGGGCCTCCCTTATTTAACTGTGCCCAACACACCCATCACCATCACCCTACACCCTCTGGCAGTAGTCGCAATCTACACAATTTAGTCTCCATTCCTCTTCTTCCCAACACCAGCCTCCCTCTCTCCTGTGCCCTCTGGAACGCCCGCTCTATCTGCAACAAACTCACTGCTGTTCATGACCTCTTTGTCACTAATTCCTTTAATCTACTTGCTCTCACCGAAACCTGGCTCCACGAATATGACACCCCTTCTCCTGCTTCCCTCTCCCAGGGTGGCCTTCACTGGACTCACTCCCCTAGGCCTAATGGACGCAAGGGAGGTGGAGTGGGATTCCTCCTATCCTCCCAGAGCACCTTCCAGGTTATTCACCCTCCTCCCTCTTTTTCCCTCTCATCATTCGAAGCCCACTGTATACGTCTATTCTCTCCTACTTCCCTAAGAATTGCTGTGATCTACTGGCCCCCTGGACCATTATCGACTTTCCTTGATGAGTTTTCTGCCTGGCTACCCTACTTTCGCTCTTCGGATATTCACAATCCTTCTTGGTGATTTCAACATCCCTGCTAATATAAACACTCCTGCTACTTCTAAACTTCTTAGTCTAACCTCTTCATTTGACCTGAAGCAATGGGTACAGGCTTCTACTCACTCTGATGGCAACACCCTTGACCTTGTATTCTCCTACCTATGCACTCCATGCAACTTCTCAAACAATCCTTTTCCTCTCTCCGACCATCACCTTATTAGTTTCTCTCTCCCCCTGTCTTCCACCACCTTTCCCTCCAATCGCCTAACCATCACCCGTAGAAACTTTCGCAACTTCAACTCCTCTCTCCTCTATTCTGCTACTGACCACCTCTATGACAAAATCTCTCCTCTGTCCTGCCCCAACCAAGCCATGTCCATCTACAATAAATCTCTGTCCTCCACCCTGGACAAGCTCGCTCCCCTCACTACACGCAGAATCAGGCCTCGACCCCTACAACCCTGGCAAACAGATGACACTAAAATTCTCAAAAAACGTAGTCGCGCTCTTGAGCGTCTCTGGCACAAGACTAAGTCTCTTGAAGACTTCAACCAATACAAATCTGCCCTCCAAAAATACTATTCTTTCCTCCACACTGCAACTCTTATTAACACCTTCTCATCCAATCCCGGTAAACTCTTCTCTACCTTCAACTCTCTACTTTGTCCTCCACCGCCTCCACCCACTGACTTACTCACTGCCCAGGAAATCGCTAATCACTTCAAAAACAAGATTGATACAATCTGTGATGAAATCTCCATTCTACAGGTATCTCCCCCAGCTAAGACCCCATGTCAACAGGTACAACTGACACTCCCCCTATTCAAATCTACTACTACAGATGAAGTTGCTAAACTCCTTTCTATCGCCCACCTAACCACCTGTCCCCTGGACCCTATTCCCTCTCAAATGCTACGGTCACCCTCTGACCCCATCCTACACTCTCTAACCCACATCTTCAATCTCTCCCTCACCTCTGGCATCTTCCCCCATGCTCTAAAACATGCACTGGTCACCCCCATACTCAAAAAGCCGTCCTTGGACCCTACCAATCTTAACAACCTACGCCCAATCCCCTTGCTCCCCTTTTCCTCTAAACTCCTTGAATGCCTGGTTTACAACCAACTGAGTGACCACCTCATTAAAAACAACCTTCTTGATCCCCTTCAGTCTGGATTTCGCCCTTAACACTCCACAGAAACTGCTCTTTTAAAACTCACAAATGACCTACTAACTGCAAAAACCAACGGACACTATTCTGTACTCCTACTTCTGGATCTTTCAGCTGCCTTTGACACGGTTGACCACCCCCTCCTCCTCAAAAAACTTTACTCCCTCTGTCTCCGTGACTGTGCTCTTCAGTGGCTCTCATCCTTCAGTGTCACTTACAATTCTACTTCCTCCACTCCTCTTCCCTTCTCTGTCGGGGTCCCTCAAGGTTCTGTTCTTGGACCTCTTTTATTTTCAATCTACACCTCTTCCCTGGGTTAGCTGATAGCCTCTCACGGCTTTCAATATCATTTCTATGCTGATGACACACAAATCTATCTCTCCACCCCTCAACTCACTCCATCAGTCTCCTCACGCATCACTAACTTACTAACCGACATAGCTGTATGGATGTCACACCACTTCCTCAAACTCAACTTGTCCAAAACCGAGCTTATAATATTTCCTCCCCCACGTGCCTCTTCCCCTGACTTCTCTGTCAAGAGCAATGGCAAAACCATCCACCCGTCCCCACATGTCAGGGTGCTAGGTGTTATCCTAGATTCTGAACTCTCCTTTCAACCCCACATCCAATCACTTTCCAAAGCTTGCCGCCTCAACCTCCGCAACATCTCTAAACTACGTCCCTTTCTAACCAATGAAACCACAAAGCTCCTGATTCACTCCCTGGTTATCACTCGCCTTGACTACTGACACTTACTCCTCATTGGCTTACCTTTAAACAGACTATGCCCCCTTCAGTCCATCATGAATGCTGCTGCCAGACTCATCCACCTTACAAACTGCTCAGTGTCTGCTACCCCTCTCTGCCAATCCCTCCATTGGCTACCACTTGCCCAACGAATTAAATTCAAAATACTAACAATAAGTTACAAAGCCATCCACAACTCTGCCCCCAGCTACATCAGCTAACCTAGTCTCAAAATACCAACTTAATCGCCATCTCCGTTCCTCCCAAGACCTCCTGCTCTCTAGCTCCCTCATCACCTCCTCCCATATCCGCCTCCAGGACTTCTCCCGAGCCTCGCCCATCCTCTGGAATTCCCTACCCCAATCTGTCAGACTGTCTCCAACTTTATCCACTTTTAGGCAATCTATGCACTATTTTCTCCATTAGCTCATCCTCCACAGCTATTACCCTTTTGTATAACTTGACCCTCCCTCCCAGATTGTAAGCTCTAACGAGCAGGGCCCTCTGATTCCTCCTGTATTGAATTGTATTGTACTTGTACTGTCTGCCCTAATGTTGTAAAGCGCTGCGTAAACTGTCGGCGCTATATAAATCCTGTATAATAGTAATAATAATAATAATAATAATATTGACCTGGCCAGTAAAGGGTTCTGTTTTACCATAAACCTTTTGTTGGTGCCAGTGAAAGGGATAAAGCCTTTTGTACCCTTAAAAACCACATAGTTACATAGTCTGGTTGAAAAAAGACACAAAGTTCATCCAGTTAAACCAATAAAAAGGGGAAAACAAAACAAAACATTTTTTTTACAATCCTATATACACAATCCCATATCCACAGTTGATCCAGAGGAAGGAAAAAAACGCTAGCACAGCATGACCCAACACGGAAAACTATCTTAATTTCTTCTTCCTATTGACTCCAATGCATTTTACCAACATTACCAACATGTTGGGGAAATAAGACCCTTCAATTTTAGTCATCTTTTAAATGAATTAACTGACTATGGTCACAGTCTTC
Organism: Aquarana catesbeiana; assembly: GCF_042186555.1. Lineage (NCBI taxonomy): Eukaryota > Metazoa > Chordata > Amphibia > Anura > Ranidae > Aquarana > Aquarana catesbeiana. The sequence goes on from NC_133325.1 coordinate 499,538,991, forward strand.
CTGACTGTCTAAGAGAATGGTGAGCAAGGACCAAACAGTATTGAAGATCCAACAGGGCAGCAAGCTGAAGCCCACCATAGGCTGCAGGTGGTTGGAACCATTCTAATTCTCCTGTCCATTTTCTTATTCATTTATAATCTTGAACATTTTTATTTATTTACCAGTTTGCTTTTTTACTATGAAACCTTTTAAACCCTTAAAAATTGTAAACAGAATGTATTATTCTAAAATTCTGCATATCGTGACAACAAGGACACTCAAAACATTAGCCACAGTATGAACACTGGCACCCATATGTTTTTATTCATCACCTTATTGTTTTTCTGATTTGTATGTAGTTGAACACCAGGGTTTGCTGCTGTAATGAGGAATCATATGTAGATAAAGTCACATGGAAAACAGGTATTTTATGCTCTGGGAAGCATGAAGGTCAAGAAGTTTCCGAAACACTTGACAGAAACAATCACCATATTGTCAATGTATAAATAATTGTAACTTATACATACAGAAACAAATTAACAGGGGATTATTAATTTACTCTTGTGAAGTCCAATGTCATGCACTTCTAGGCCAAATCTGTCTCTACATTTTCTTATTAGGTGTTGATCTCTGTTTGATTTCTTAGCATCTAATTGCCACAGCAAACCCTAAAGAGATCCTGTCACCAACTTAAAAGCACATACATGTCTAGTATTTTAAAAGCTTACTTGCATCGTTTTTCTTTTCTACTATTTTTTAAATTCACTTGCAATGCGCCTGTGGCTTGTTGAAAAATGTGACTACCATCATAGTCACATAAGTGACAGCTTTGAGTCTGCTGGGGTTGCTAATGTCATATCCAAGATGATGGCACCCAGAAGCAATCTCTGTGCTTTTGGATGTTTAGTGGAGGCTTCTACAGGTAAATAACGCAAAAAAAAAATAAGTTAAATATGCATATAGATTTAAAGAAAGATTTTTGTTGCAATTAATGCTCTGGTGTCTTTTTATGGTCTATTTTTTTGTTTTGTTTTGCATAATAAGAGAAGTAGTTTCAATTTTATTAGGCTGTTATTTCTATCTGTGGTCAAATTGGGAGATGGGGAGATTCACTATATCTTTCTGTTCTTATAGAAAATCTCCCCAGTAAGGAAAAAAAAAATCCTGAGTAGAGACATAATTAATGTCAGCTTTGATATTTATTTATTTTGTCATTTGGCTATCCATAATGCACCACACTACAATGTAATAAAGTATTTTACCTTTCACTTTAAGCAGTGTACTTTACTCTGTCTAATTTAATACATAGACCAGCCTAGCTTAAGATGACAGCATGTGTCAGCTTGGTGGTGACTCATAGATTCTAACTAATTCTAACAGATCTTTTTGTGTCTAGTATGACGTATAATTAACCAGAAAGAAGAATCTCAGGAATACACATATTTTAAGATCTAACTGAATTTTTTTTCCTGTGAATTAGGAAACTAAGAATCTTAAGATTGCATTGAGCTTATAAGTATGGAAACATTTGTTGTGATTTCTACTAAAAACAGGTAACAAAACTATACAAAATTAATCTTTGGAAATTCCCATTGGATATATTTTCATTTAGGGAGCCATTTATAGGAATAGTTTATACAGGTCAAGCGTGTGTCAAGTGAGGACCAATGTCCACTCACAGGCCTTGTTCACACTTGCTCAAAATACTGAACAAACACACCTATAGCATTACTGGGCATTGTTCGTCGCATTTGCAGTTGTTAACGCATGTTAAAAATGCTCCTCAAATGCCCTATGCGCTTTTGACACGTGGTAAAGGTGCATTAAAAATGCACCCCAAATGCCTTTTTTTTTGCTGGTGTGAACAATTGCTAAAGTGCTACAGACTCAAACGTGCTGCAAATGCATTATCATAGATTGAATGAAGGGAGTTAAGATGCTTTGATAATGTGAACAGCACTGTGTGCTGCTGTCCATATTATCAATTGTAGACTGTTTATTAGGAATTTGAGGAGTGTTAAAAACTTACCTCAAACTCCTGCTTTTAATGCTAGTGTGAATAGGGCCTTATAGCCTTTATTCACACCTTTGCAATGTGACACGCCATTTTTTTTGGGGGGGTGGGGGGTTTAGTGCATTTGTTGTGCAACAGCATAAGGCAGTCCATTCACTTGAATATGCTTCCTTACAAACAACAAATGTGCCCAGGTAGCTCATGTCCCTTTTTTGATTGTCCCTTTCACTGATTCAAGCAAGTTTTGCTGCATTTTGTGGCGTTTCTCACATGTTTTGTTACACGACAATTGAACAATAAAACGTGGGACTGCTACCTGCATTTGGGACACTATTAAGAAATACCAGCACTGCAAATGCGCTTAGGTATAAATGCAGCATTAGAATATGTTCACACTATGCTTCTGCACCATTGTTCAACTGCAGGTAATAAGGGAGTATTTACTAAAAGAAAAAGAGACTGCTTGTTTAGTAAACTAAATGTTCACTTAATCTAGGAAATAATATTATTTTCCTAATTGGGTATGCAAAGTCATCACAGCTTCACCTTATTTACTAAGTTAAGAGAGCATGTGTTTTGAAAATGAGCAGTATCTATTCTACTCCTTTAGTAAGGTACTGTTGACTAGATTTGGAAAGTTGTTCTGTTGATTTTATTGGGAAACATAGGATACCCACAGATCAGTAAAGCTCTGAATTGCTGACCATTGAAATTTCTGCCTGTATTATGAACTATATGCACTTGTACAGATCATCTATAGATACTGACAGATTTCAAAATATATTATACACATGCCCATAACCATTTGACTTAGTTGACTATTTTTACATAAAATGGAATATATAAAATGAGAAGAAAATCCAGAGTTGATTCCTGTTTATGCTTACAAACTTTTTTTTAAGTTTCTTTAAAAAGAAGCTGAATGTTAAAAAAATATTCAAGAAATAAGGAAGTAAAAGGTTACTTGTTGTGAAATAAACCAAAATGCAAAGAAGCAAAACAGAGTTTTGACAAAAAGAATAGAAGAATTATAAAATTACATGTGTTAAGAAGGGTATCACAAAAACAATGTGATTATGACTTATGATGTAATCAGTATCAATATGACTATTTAAAGGTAGAACAGACAATGGTTAATCTAGTACTCCATCTTTAGTTCAAAACATAGAGCTGATTTGTAAACCAAAAATCTGATTTAACAGAAAAGTAGGACATAGAGTTATGTATAGTGCCTTGAAAAAGTAATCATACCCCTTGACATTTTCCACATTTTGTCATGTTACAACCAAAAGGGTAAATTTATTTTTTGGGGATTTTATGTGATAGACCAACAAAGTGCACATAATTGTGAAGTGGAAGGAAAATGATGAATGGTTTTCAAAATTTTTTACAAATAAATATGTGAAAAGTGTGGCATGCATTTGTATTCATCCCCCCTGAGTCAATACTTTGTAGAACCATCTTTCACTGCAATTACAGCTGCAAGTCTTTTTGGTTATGTCTCTACCAGCTTTGCACATCTAGGGAGTGACATTTTTGCCCATTCTTCTTTGCAAAATAGGCTCAAGCTCTGACAGATTTGATGGAGAATATAAAATAAAGAGCAATCAGCGCAAACTAAACCTAAAATTATTAATGCAAGCTGAACACTAGAGGATAACACCAATCTCAGTAGAAACCAATAAACAAAATAAGTGCAGCGCAAAGAGAAAACTAAAAATGAAAAAAATGATGAAACATGATAAACAGTTCAATCATAAATTGATTCAATCAAAAGTTCATAAATGCCAATGTGAAATAACCCTCTTCTGGGAACACCCGCAATGGTCACTTATCCAGGCGATGCGATATTATGAAATAAAATTGTGCTTACCAGATCCAGTTGACCCCTTAATTATAGGGGGTCTTAAACGGCATGAATGGACCCATGGCAAACTGCTGGGCTAGCTGTCATTTGTAGATCAAATAGATTCTTCGAATAACGGAGATCACATCAGGTCTATGGTGTAATATTGATAATCTGCAGGGTAGGCTGTCATATACTGGATGCTCTCTCCCAATGCACAGCGGTATCCGTGAGATAGAGGGACCTGTATTGAAATGGCAGAGCAAAGAGGCAATGATCCCCAGAAAAAAACAAATGAAAGCATCTAAGAGCGATCCATAGATGAAAGGTTTCCAAATTTATTCAAACAGTGAAAGGTAGAGGGGAGAGACGCTCTATAAGCGCCAAAACATGTAAAAAATCTGTGCGGCTGTGTTGATAGTAAGACAGACTGTTCGCGTCCGAACAGCTGTCAGCAAGAGAAAGCTGCAGGTGACGTCGGTCATGCAGTACCGCCCCCGTACGCGGCGTTACGTCACAAGGACTTTGTCAGCGAGGGTGGAGTGCACCTGTCACCCGTAGACCTAAATATACCTGCTGTCTATCAAAATGGGAGTGTCAGGAGCGTCGGGACCGTAAGTCCCCGCCGGGAAATCTACTCCTAAGCTCAATGGGGACCCAATACTAAAAAGACAATAAAAAGATTGAATAAAAAACTTGGTAACTAATCCACACAACAAATGATGCAAGACGCAACAATGCCAGAACTTAATCATTAGTTGGCAAGGGGATATAAAGAGTTACCATGTAACTAAAAAAATGTAATAAAAAGAATATGTAATAAATTATTTTAAACATTTTTATATTACATTGAACACCTACAGCAATCTCTAGCTTAAAATGAAACATTTAAACACACTAAGATAATTTAAAAAACACACCTGCATAGAAATATAAACATAGAAAATGTGACCCAGGACAGTTCCCAATTTAGGATAGTTCTGGATTATAACATTCAATTTAAAAAGATAGAAAAAATTATTTTAAAACACTGGGATATCCTAAAAAAAGACAATGTCTTAGGGCCCACACTCCCATTGCGTCCGAGATTTATCTATAGACGCCCACCTACCTTGCGTGACCTATTAGCTCCAGGTGTTGTTGATCCCCCTGTTATTAAAGAAAACCGCATTTTTAATTTTATGTCTGGCTTTTATGCTTGCGGTAAATGCCCAGCTTGCAGGCATTGTAAATCCAACAATAAGAGGAAGAAAGTTTTTACTGCGAATTCCACTGGCAAGAATTATCAAATAAAAAACCTGATCACATGTGACACTGTAGGCGTGGTTTACATGCTACAGTGCATATGTGGTCTCCAATATGTGGGACGAACCTCGAGACCACTGGGGGTCCGTATCTCAGAGCATGTTAGTAACATCAAACGAGGCCTCAAAACCCACTCGGTGTCTAAACATTTCAGAACTTATCATAATAAAGATCCAAAACAACTGCTATTCTGGGGTATAGAAAAGGTCACAAGACCTTGGAGGGGTGGTAATTTTATAAGACATCTGAGCCAGAGAGAATCTTTCTGGATACACGAAACCAGAGTGTCAGTCCCGAGAGGACTAAATGTGGAGTTCGATCTTAATTGTTTTATCTCCAACAAATGACCCAATGCACTCTGTGTTTAATATTTACTTGTGTATCTTGTAATGTTGCTTTTTTATTACCTCTGTTATTATGTTTCTAAATATCCATTTTATTAGTTTCTATGTTTATATTTCTATGCAGGTGTGTTTTTTAAATTATCTTAGTGTGTTTAAATGTTTCATTTTAAGCTAGAGATTGCTGCGGGTGTTCAATGTAATATAAAAATGTTTAAAATAATTTATTACATATTCTTTTTATTACATTTTTTTAGTTACATGGTAACTCTTTATATCCCCTTGCCAACTAATGATTAAGTTCTGGCATTGTTGCCTCTTGCATCATTTGTTGTGTGTATTAGTTACCAAGTTTTTTATTCAATCTTTTTATTGTCTTTTTAGTATTGGGTAGATGTCCCCATTGAGCTTAGGAGTAGACTTCCCGGAGGGGACTTCCGGTCCCGACGCTCCTGACACTCCCATTTTGATAGACAGCGGGTATATTTAGGTCTACGGGTGACAGGTGCACTCCACCCTCGCTGACGAAGTCCTTGTGACGTAACGCCGCGTACGGGGACGGTACTGCATGACCGAAGTCACCCGCAGCTTTCTCTTGCTGACAGCTGTTCGGACGCAAACAGTCTGTCTTACTATCAACACAGCCGCACAGGTCTTACTATCAACACAGCCGCACAGATTTTTTACATGTTTTGGCGCTTATAGAGCGTCTCTCCCCTGTACCTTTCACTGTTTGAATAAATTTGGAAACCTTTCATCTATGGATCGCTCTTAGATGCTTTGATTTGTTTTTTTCTGGGGATCATTGCCTTTTTGCTCTGCCATTTCAATACGGGTCCCTCTATCTCACGGATACCGCTGTGCATTGGGAGAGAGCATCCAGTATATGACAGCCTACCCTGCAGATTATCAGTATTACACCATAGACCTGATGGGATCTCTATTATTCGAAGAATCTATTTGATCTACAAATGACAGCTAGCCCAGCAGTTTGCCACGGGTCCATTCATGCCGTTTAAGACCCCCTATAATTAAGGGGTCAACTGGATCTGGTAAGCACAATTTTATTTCATAATATTGCATCGCCTGGATAAGTGACCATTGCGGGTGTTCCCAGAAGAGGGTTATTTCACATTGGCATTTATGAACTTTTGATTGAATCAATTTATGATTGAACTGTTTATCATGTTTCATCATTTTTTTCATTTTTAGTTTTCTCTTTGCGCTGCACTTATTTTGTTTATTGGTTTCTACTGAGGTTGGTGTTATCCTCTAGTGTTCAGCTTGCATTAATAATTTTAGGTTTAGTTTGCGCTGATTGCTCTTTATTTTATATTCTCCATCAAATCTGTCAGAGCTTGAGCCTATTTTGCAAAGAAGAATGGGCAAAAATGTCACTCCCTAGATGTGCAAAGCTGGTAGAGACATAACCAAAAAGACTTGCAGCTGTAATTGCAGTGAAAGATGGTTCTACAAAGTATTGACTCAGGGGGGATGAATACAAATGCATTATACACTTTTAACATATTTATTTGTAAAAAATTTTGAAAACCATTCATCATTTTCCTTCCACTTCACAATTATGTGCACTTTGTTGGTCTATCACATAAAATCCCCAAAAAATAAATTTACCCTTTTGGTTGTAACATGACAAAATGTGGAAAATGTCAAGGGGTATGATTATTTTTTCAAGGCACTATACATAACTCTATGTCCCACTTTTCTGTTAAATCAGATTTTTGGTTTACATATCAGCTCTATGTTTTGAACTAAAGATAGAGTACTAGATTAACCATTGTCTGTTCTACCTTTAAATATTCATATTGATACTGATTACATCATAAGTTTGGAAACCTTTCATCTATGGATCGCTCTTAGATGCTTTCATTTGTTTTTTTCTGGGGATCATTGCCTCTTTGCTCTGCCATTTCAATACGGGTCCCTCTATCTCACGGATACTGCTGTGCATTGGGAGAGAGCATCCAGTATATGACAGGCTACCCTGCAGATTATCAGTATTACACCATAGACCTGATGGGATCTCCATTATTCGAAGAATCTATTTGATCTACAAATGACAGCTAGCCCAGCAGTTTGCCACGGGTCCATTCATGCCATTTAAGACCCCCTATAATTAAGGGGTCAACTGGATCTGGTAAGCACAATTTTATTTCATAATATCGCATCGCCTGGATAAGTGACCATTGCGGGTGTTCCCAGAATAGGGTTATTTCACATTGGCATTTATGAACTTTTGATTGAATCAATTTATGATTGAACTGTTTATCATGTTTCATCATTTTTTTCATTTTTAGATTTGATGGAGAGCATCTGTGAACAGCAATTTTCAAGTCTTGCCACAGATTCTCAATTAAATTTTCACTAGGTCTGGACTAGGGATGAGCCGAACACCCTCCTGTTCGGTTCGCACCAGGCAAAAAAATTGTTCGAACAAACGAACACCATTAAAGTCTATGGGACTCGAACATGAATAATCAAAAGTGCTAATTTTAAAGGCTTATATGCAAGTTATTGTCATAAAAAGTGTTTGGGGACCTGGGTCCTGCCGTAGGGGACATGGATCAATGCAAAAAAAAGTTTTAAAAACGTCCGTTTTTTCGGGAGCAGTGATTTTAATAATGCTTAAAGTGAAACAATAAAAGTGTAATATTCCTTTCAATTTCATACCTGGGGGGTGTCTATAGTATGCCTATAAAAGGGCGCATGTTTCCCGTGTTTAGAACAGTCTGACAGAAAAATGACATTTCAAAGGAAAAAAAGTCATTTAAAACTACTTGCGGCTATTAATAAATTGTCGGTCCGACAATACACATAAAAGTTCATTGAAAAAACGGCATGGGAATTCCCCACAGGGGAACCCTGAACCAAAATTTTTTAAAAAATGGCGTGGGGGGTCCCCCTAAATTCCATACCAGGCCCTTCAGGTCTGTTATGGATATTAAGGGGAACCCCGACCAAAATTTAAAACAAAAACGGCGTGGAGGTCCCCCTCAAAATCCATACCAGACCCTTATCTGAGCACGCAACCTGGCAGGCCACAGGAAAAGAGGGGGGACGAGAGAGCACCCCCTCCTGAACTGTACCAGGTCACATGCCCTTAACATTGGGAGGGTGCTTTGGGGTAGCCCCCCAAAGCACCTTGTCCCCATGTTGATGGGGACAAGGGCCTCATCCCCACAACCCTTGCCCGGTGGTTGTGGGGGTCTGCGGGCGGGGGGCTTATCAGAATCTGGAGGCCCCCTTTAACAAGGGGACCCCCAGATCCCAGCCCCCCTGTGTGAAATGGTAAGGGGGTACAAAAGTACCCCTACCATTTCACAAAAAAAGTGTCAAAAATGTTAAAAATGACAAGAGACAGTTTTTGACAATTCCTTTATTTAAAGTCTTCTTTTTTCCATCTTCTTTCTTCTATCTTCTTTCTTCTATCCTCCTTTGGTTTCTCCCTCCATCTTTTTCTTCTTCTGGTTCTTCTGGTTCTTCCTCCGGTGTTCTCGTTCGGCATCTTCCTCCGCGGCGTCTTCTTCCCTTCTTCTTCTCGGGCTGCTCCGCATCCATGATGGGGTGCTCCCCCTCTGACGTCATGGGGAATGCCACAGGGAAGTCCCCGTGCGTCAGAGGGGGCGGGGTCACCAGGTGGCCCCCCGTTACTTAAGAACTGTCAGAAGACGAGAAGCGTCACACAGCAGGAGCCTCCCATCATGGATGCGGAGCGGCCCAAGAAGAAGAAGGGAAGAAGACTCCGCGGAGGAAGATGCTGGACGAGAACACCGGAGGAAGAACCAGAAGAACCAGAAGAAGAAGAAGATGGAGGAAGAAACCAAAGGATAGAAGAAAGAAGATAGAAGAAAGAAGATAGAAGAAAGAAGATGGAAAAAAGAAGACTTTAAACAAAGGAATTGTCAAAAACTGTCTCTTGTCATTTTTAACATTTTTGACAGTTTTTTTGTGAAATGGTAGGGGTACTTTTGTACCCCTTACCATTTCACACAGGGGGGCCAGGATCTGGGGGTCCCCTTTTTAAAGGGGGCCTCCAGATTCCGATAAACCCCCGCCCACAGACCCCCACAACCACCGGGCAAGGGTTGTGGGGATGAGGCCCTTGTCCCCATCAACATGGGGACAAGGTGCTTTGGGGGCTACCCCAAAGCACCCTCCCAATGTTGAGGGCATGTGGCCTGGTATGGTTCAGGAGGGGGGCCGCTCTCTCGTCCCCCCCTCTTTTCCTGCGGCCTGCCAGGTTGCATGCTCGGATAAGGGTCTGGTATGGATTTTTGGGGAGACCCCACGCTATTTTTTTAAAAAAAATTGGCATTGGGTTCCCCTTAAAATTAATACCAGACCTGAAGGGTCTGGTATGGATTTTGAGGGGGACCCCCACACCATTTTTTTTTTAATTTTGGCCGGAGTTCCCCTTAATATCCATACCAGACCTGAAGGGCCTGGTATGGAATTTAGGGGGACCCCCCACGCCATTTTTTTTTTCATTTTGGTTCGGGGTTCCCCTGTGGGGAAATCCCATGCTGTTTTTATCAATGACCTTTTATGTGTATTGTCGGATCGACAATTCATTAATAGCCGCGAGTAGTTTTAAATTACTTTTTTTCCTTTGAAATGTCATTTTGCTGTCAGACTGTTCTAAACACCGGAAACATACGCCCCTTTACAGGCATACTATAGACACCTCCCAGGTACGAAATTTAAAGGAATATTACACTTTTATTGTTTCACTTTAAGCATTATTAAAATCACTGCTCCCGAAAAAAAGGCAGTTTTTAAAACTTTATTTTGCATTGATCCATGTCCCCTGGGGCAGGACCCAGGTCCCCAAACACTTTTTATGACAATACCATGCATATAAACCTTTAAAATTAGCACTTTTGATTTCTCCCATAGACTTTTAAAGGGTGTTCCGCGGGCTTTCTAATTTGCCGTGAACACCCCAAATTGTTCGCCGTTCGGCGAACTGGCGAACAGCCGATGTTCGAGTGGAACATGAGTTTGACTCGAACTCGAAACTCATCCCTAGTCTGGACTTTGACTGGGCCATTCTAACACATGAACATGCTTTGATCTAAGCCATTCCATTGTAGCTCTGGCTGTATGTTTAGGGTTGTTGTCCTGCTGGAAGGTGAAGGTGAACCTCATCCCAAGTCTCAAGCCTTTTGCAGACTCTAACTGGTTTTCTTCTAAGATACCCCTGTATTTGGCTCCATCCATCTTTCCATCAACTCTGACCAGCTTCGATGTCCCTGCTAAAGAAAAGCATCCCCACAACATGATGCTGCCACCACCATGTTTCATGGTGGGGATGGTGTGTTCAGGGTGATGTGCATCTTTAGTTTTCTGACACACATAGCTTTTTGCTTTTAGGCCAAAAAGTTCAATGTTGGTCTTATTTGACCAGAGCACCTTTTTCCACATGTTTGCTATATCTCCCACATGGCTTTCTTCTTACCACTCTTCCATAAAGGTCAGATTTGTGCAGTACACAACTGATAGTTGTCCCGTGGACAGATTCTCCCACCTGAGCTGTAGATCTCTGCAGCTCCTCCAGAGTTACCATGGGCCTCCTGGCTGCTTCTCTGATTAATGATCTCCTTGCCCGGCCTGTTAGTTTAGGGGGACAGCCATGTCTTGGTAGGTTTGTAGTTGTGCCATACTCTTTCCATTTTTGGATGATGGATTGAACAGTGCTCTCTGTGAGATATTAAAAGCTTGGGCTATTTTTTTATAACCTAACCCTGTGAGGGCTTCACAGAACAGCTGTATTTACACACACAGGTGGAGTATATTTACTAATTAGGTGACTTCTGAAGGCAATTGGGTCCACTAGAGTTTAGTTAGGGGTATCCGAGTAAAGGGGGCTGAATACATATGCATGCTACACTTTTCACATATTTATTTGTAAAACATTTTGAAAACCATTTACAATTTTCCTTCCACTTCACAATTATGCGCCACTTTGTGTCTGTCTATCATATATAATCCCAATAAAATACATTTACGTTTTTGGCTGTAACATGACAATATGTGGAAAATTTCAAGGGGTATGATGAATACTTTTTCAAGGCACTGCATAGTATGAAAATGTTTTTTCATTAACATAATAGAGTCTACTCAGGTTACTATTTGTGAAAAAGGGACAACAGAAGTTTTACAATGAAAAGCGATAGCCTACTTTGTGGCTACACAAATCGTGTGGATAAGTTTCTCAAAAAATAGGGAATATCAAGAACAGGAGCAAATAGAAGACAGTTACCTATTGTTAGAGTGATCTGTTTTCCCACAATCTTAGTTTAACCACTTACGGCCCACCGTCGTTATACGGCGGTAATTTGAAGAGGGGTATTGTTGTTATGGCAGCAACTAGCAACTATAACCCTGGTATCCTCTTCTTCAGCGGGCAGTCTGCTTTCAGATAAAAGTGGTCTTTGCAGCGGATTCACCGTAAGATGACTTTTATCGGCAGGCTCCGGTGCCTTCCGCCATTTACCGGAGCCCTCCGCCACTTACCAGAGCCATCGGTAGCGGTGGAGGTGATTGGACCCTGTCACGTCTGAGGTATGTAGATGAGTGAAGGGAAGATGGGCCCCACCCGTCTCCATACCACTGCAGGATGGAAGCGACGTCAAAATGTCACTTCCGTCCATAGCTCTTAAAGGGACAATTTTTTCTTTTTTTCAAATGACATTTCATTTTTTTTTTTATTGCATTTTAGTGTAAATATGAGCTCTGAGGTCTTTTTGACTCCAGATCTCATATTTAAGAGGTCCTGTCATGCTTTATTTCTATTACAAGGGATGTTTACATTCCTTGTAATAGGAGTAAAATTGACACATTTTTTTTTAAAGGACAGTGTCAAAATAAAAAAATAAAAGGTAAAATAAATAAGAAATGTTCTTTTCTTTAAATGCGCCCCGTCCTGCCAAGCTCGCGTGTAGAAGCGAACGCATACGAGAGCAGCGTCCCCATATGAAAACGGTGTTCAAACCACACATGACAGTTATTGCTGCTATCGAGCAAGAGCAATGATTCTAGCACTAGACCTCCTCTGTAACTCCAAGCATGCAGCCTGTAGAATTTTTAAACGTCACCTATGGAGATTTTTAATGGTAAAAGTTTGTCGCCATTCCATGAGCGGGCGCATTTTTGAAGCGTGACATGTTGGGTATCAATTTACTCTGTGTAAAATTATGTTTTACAATATAAAAACAAATTGGGCTAACTTTACTGTTGTCTTATTTTTTTAATTCAAAAATGTGTATTTTTTCCAAAAAAAAGTGCGCTTGTAAGACCGCTGCGCAAATACGGTGTGACAGAAAGTATGGCAACGACTGCCATTTTATTCTCTAGGGTGTTAGAACCCCCAAACATGATATATATTTTTTTTCTAAGTCATTTTCTTAACTTGTAAACGCCAAATCTCAGAAAGAGGCTCGGTCCTTAAGTGATTAAAGATTCCTAACATTTTGCCAAATTGGTAACGTTTTCTCACAGGACCAAAATATATGGGTAAAGGAACAGCTGTGTCCCAATATGACAAGTGGGTGCATGCGGCCGCAAGTCCCCGAAGACACCCTGTTTGCATTTGAGAATCTACACCCCCATATGCACCCGCACGGATGTCATATTTGAACACAGCAGTTGTGTCCATGCAGCCACATGTTCCAATGGACAACAATGAGACACAGGCACAGGGATGCACACAACACACCAGAAAACCATGGCCCTACATGGGGCAAACATGTAATTGCCACATGTGAACAAGGTCTATTACTTAAAAATGTATTTTATTAGAGACAGAAGGCCGTATCAAACTACTTGAGACGTATTTTTGTTTCACTTGATATGTTTCAATATGATAGCAAAGCTTGTCTTTTGTAATTGACTTTTAATATCATTAGAAAGTGTCACTGAACACTTCAACTTGGTAATGATTTTAACATATCGCACATGTATCAATTCAGCAATTATTTAGGTTCACTGGTTAAACTAAAATGCTGGTAAACTGCTGCTTATTTTCACACAGGGGAATATACCATATCAAATGTGATTTCATCGGTTCATTGCTTAAATTGCAATAAAAGATATGAATATCTCTCTTGATGCTTTGAAAAAAGAAACAATAAATGTACATCTATCATGCACAGCAGTCATTGAAAATATTGCTTATGTAATACTGCATTGTATATAAAATAATTAGCAATAATAACCTTATTATCCAGGAGAGCAGTTTCCCTGGAAGAATTATAGTTGTTTTTTTTAAAGTAAAAGAAAGCAGAGGTGTACAGATTGATCAGATGGATCTATGTTGTTAATGCAAGTGAAATATTATTAACATAATATCCAGATGGCTTGCACATTTGAATACCACCTGAATACCAATTTTTATTGGGTTAGTAAGACTCACCCTTCAGTGATGGGCCCTATGAAAACTACGATCCGGGTGTGGCAGTGTTCTAGAGCAGCATGCCAGAAACCACCTTGTATCTCTCCGCACACACTGCTCTGGGGCAACCCGCTGCTCCCTTATGTATTTAAATTCCCTGACCCTGCAGTGTGGGCCAAAAGAGGAATTACTACACTGAAACATGTGATGGCAGACGGTAGAATAGTGTCATTCCAGGAGCTGCGATGGACATATACACTTCCCAGATCCTTTCAATTTTCGGTATTTGCAGCTGCGGCATGCCCTTAGGACCCAGTTTCCAGACCCGATGGCTCTCAAATCTGAATCTACCAAGTGCCTCCTGACCTCTGGGGTAATTAGGAAGCCCCTGTCTTCCCTGTACTCATATTTGACGGTGGCCTATGACATTACGCCTACTCGATCGCTGAACAGGTGGAGAGTAGACATTCCCTCTCTGGGGGATGAAGAGTGGGAACACAAGGAGAGGAGGCGCCTCTAAGTGCAGTATTAAAACCAGATTTATTAAAAAAACTCTGTGCAAAACACTCACATTTTGTAGAATAACATTAGGCATGTGATGTGACTAAAAGTCCAGGAGGAGAGGGGTCCGTCAGATCCGTCACAACTAGCGCTGAGTCCTGCTGTGCGTGTGGCTGTGCCTGAACACCGCTGAAGCCGGCCGCGGTGATGGAGTTCCAGAGCGAGGCCTGGGACGCTGATGGAAGGCAGGCGCGGAGCTGTGACATCACTGGAATGCGACGCGTTTCGTGAGCGTGCGGGCTACGATGGCACGGTAGCCGCGCTCCTTCATCAAAGCTACAGATGAAACGAGGAAGTGGTTTAAGAAGAGAATGGGGGCGGGGACTGGAGAGAGAAGGGGAGGGAGGAAGAGCGGATTGACAAGAACACAGGGAGGGAGGGGGGGGAGAGGAGGACGGAGAATAATGGCTGGTTTATCCAAAGAAATGACAAGGTGTGTGTTAATATATAGAGAAGTATATGTGTAAATAAAATGGATTTATGGATTTTATCAATCATCACCTCCTGTTATTCACATAATGGGTACATAGGAATGCCTAGCAATTTTGCGCCTTTACTTGCCTACGATGAAGAGTGGGAAGACTGGCCAAAATCACGGAGGGAATAAATGTTGAGACACAAAAACAGATTGTTCAACTTAAATTTTTACATAGGGCATACTACACCCTGCAGAGACTAGCTGGTATTTACTCCAATCTTAGCCCAATGTGTAATAGATGCACTCTTGAACTGGGAACCTTTTTTCATGTGGTCTGGTCCTGTCCCAAACTTTGTCCTTTCTGGCAGGCAGTGGCAGACAGTGACCTATGTGGCATGGATATAACTTTAGATCCCCTGATGCTACTGTTGAATTACTTGGAAGATATAGAGGGGACAGATATACCAAGTTATGTATCCCCTTCACTCAATTTTATGCCAGGAGAGAAATCTTGATAAGATGGAAGTTAATAGAGCTTCCTACGCGTGATACATGGCTGAAGACAATCAATAATGTGTTACCGCTTAACAGGATCACGTACGAGAGCAGAAATTGCCCAGGCAAATTTGATCAGGTCTGGTCGAACTGGATCAATGCTTGTGGATAGTTCCCTGCAACCTTGCATGCTCATATTCGGGGTATGTGGTCCCTGCTCCCTCCTACCCGCCCCTCCCTCTCCTTCCTAATCCTTATTGTCTGTTTTCCCGGTTCCCCCCCCCTTTCATATCCCTTGGTTATTCCACCTGCTGTTAATATGGGGTAGGGTAGGTTTGGTGGTGTTTAACAGCTTAAGATCCTAATTTACCTTTTCTTTTATACATTTTGCATTATCTAACCGAAGCTGTAATCTTTGTGTGTAACCTGTAATCTAAGTGGCAATGTTGCTTTGGAGCTATTACTATGGTTTGTGCTGTCGTGCAAGTTTTTTTTTCTTTGTCTGATGTATCATTAAATCTATGTACTGTCCTTGTTGGTCCAATAAAAATCTTTCCTGTAAAAAAACAAAACAAGTTTTTTATAACTCTGATAACACTGTTTCACTGACTGACAGAAAGAAAACATTCATTTGGTCTACATCTGGGGTAGGTAACATTTGAGAAGTGGAGATCTACCTGAACAACATGAAAGAGATCAGAGATCACTGGGGTTCAATGTCCTGTTTAATAACCACCTCCCACCCGCTGTTTTGACAAATGACAGGCGGACGGCAGCTCTAATGTTCTGGGACAACATCATATGATGTTGTCCCACTCTCGCCTCGTTTCAACGCCTGCAGGGGCACATAGCACGGTGGTGCACCCCTGGGACACAGCACATCACCGATCTTGGTAAAGAGCCGATGACGAGGCTCTTTATACATGTGATCAGCTGTGTCCAATCACAGCTGATCACATGTAAACAAGGAAATGCCCGTTATCGGCATTCCTTTCCTCACACTGACAGCGTGTGGCTAGAGGAGAACCAATCAGCAGCATTTCCTCACAGGGGAAATTTGCACAGATAACCAGTGCAGCTCCAACAGTTCCCAGCAGTAATGCCAGTCAGTGCTCAGCAGTGTCGCCAGTCAGTGCCTATCAATGATGCCAATCAGTGCCCAGTGATGCCAGTCAGTGCCCACGAGTGATGCCAATCAATGCCCATCAGTGGTACCAGTCAATGCTGCCTTTCAGTGCCCATCAGTGCCTGCTTGTCAGTGGCACCCATCAGTGCCACCAATCGGTACCCATCAGCACCGCCTATCCAAGCTGCCTATCAGTGCCTGTCAGTGCCACCTATAAGTGCTCATCAGTGCTGCATATCAGTGCTGCCTATCAGTGCCCATCAGTGCTGCATATTAGTGCCTCCTCATCAGTGCCACCTCATCAGTGCCCTTCAGTGCTGTCTAATCAATGCCCATCAGTGCCGCCTCATCCTCGCACATTAGTGAAGGAGAAAAATTTGCAAAAATAAAAAAAACCCAGTGGTGATTAAATATCACCAAAAGAAAGCTCTATCTGTCTCAAAAAAATGATAAAAAAATTTGTTGGAATGACAATTGCGCAGTCATGCAACGCAGTACTCAAAGTGCTGAGAGCCGACAATTGGCCTAGGCAGGAAGGGGATAAAAGTGCCCAGTAGGCAAGTAGTTAAAAAGGCAAGGCCTAACTAAATAGTAAGGAAAAATATAATAAAACAGATGTTACTGTAAACATATAAACTTATCCTACATTAAAAGTGGACAGTGTCAGTCAGTAGACCAGTGGACAGTGTCAATAGGGCAGTGGATGGTGTCAGTAGGGCAGTGGACAGTGTCAGTAGGGCAGTGGATGGTGTCAATAGGGCAGTGGATGATGTCAGTGAGTAGGGCAGCAGAGGGTGTCAGTAGAGCATGGACGGTGTCAGTAGAGCATGGACAGTGTCAGTAGGGCAGGGGTTGGTGTCAGTAGTTTTTCATTTGTAATTGTAATTTTATTATTTTTTATCATTATTCTGTACATTTTTTTATCTATTTAGGAGTCCCATTGGGGGTCTTTGGTGAAATATCAGTGGTCTAAGCAGACCCCTGATGTCTCATGTTGACACATTTACTGGCCTCTTCCCCACTCTCCATCCTGACACATCTCTGCTTTGTTGTATTTTTCTCCCTGCAGCAGCTGAATGCCAGCAGGAGCGAGAGGAAGAGAAGCGGGCATTGCTGGCATTCAGCTGCTGCAGAGAGGAAAACAGCCATTGGTTCCACTAAATGCAGCCCCCACCGCCCCTCCTCTCCAGGTTCTGGGGTCAGCAACCAAAGGACATGATTTATCTGTCACCTGCCCACGGGTAGATCACGATTGACGAGGTTCCTGACTCTGGGTCTACAGGAACCATTCATACTTGTTCCCTTGAAAAAGGGCCTTTTCACATTATTGTTCAGTCTGGATTCATCTGTCAGTTTTTCAAGTGGATCCAGACTAAACCACAATGTAGTTCTATAAACAGGTGGATCTAAATGAAGGTATGTCTGTTTACATCTGCTTACATCCAAATCCCTTTATGCCCAAAATACCGTTTGTCAATTCTGTTTATTTTTTGTGCATAGAGATGGGGATGAGTTGCTTATTCAGATGTGTGTATATTTTGATCCCACTTCAAATTATAGTACTTTAAGAATCTACCTGTAGGAAAAAAAGGTTGTATGTTTACCATAGATCCATCATTCTGTTTGCAGGGTTGACATTGTTATTCTTCCAGTGAGTTTCCTGGGGACTATAGTCAGTCCAAATCTCATAAAAACACATTCCAGGCCAGTGCAAGAAAATCCTCTGGTAGGATTAGGTTTGCTCTGCCTTCTCCAGGATCTCACTGGATTTAGCGTTACATCTCTCTTGCCTAGGTGCCACAGGCAGAAAATGGGGCAAAGATAAGTATATAATCTAACTTTTTTTCTTATAGGTATATTTTTGAAGTACTATCCTGCAGCATTTTTTACAGGTGAATGAAACCCAGAGCAAAAAGCATTTTGCCATTAGGTTCTCTTTAAGGTTAGCCTAATATATATGTGAAGAAGGCCTAAAGCTCAAGCAACTGGCTAACAATCATATATATATTAAATATTAAGACACAATATTTTACATTTTCTTTATGAAAAAGTGAAATAAATATATATTCATTTTTTTTTTTTTTATACTTGCTTATAATGTTCATTAAAAAATATGCACTCCTTTTAAGTGTTTGTCTGAAATGGTCTGTATTTATGGGCTTCAGTGTCACTATTGGACACAGTCTTTCTTAAAAGGCAGAATGCTGGAATAAGAAGAAAATAGATATATGTGAGACCTGAAAAACAACAGAAATGAACATTTGACTACAATGACACTCAGTACAATTGAGGCAGTATGGGTAAGGGGTGTAAATGATAAACTGAAATAGTACATATTTTGGCAGTACGAAGTAAACTACAGTCAGAAAAAATATAATCTGCCCTATATTTACAGGTTTGAAGTGTTTATTGTTGTCATGGCATTGATTTACACTCAATCACCATTTGAACGTCCAAACGACACTTTGCGTCAAGCCTATTACTTGCCACCTGGAAGCGAGAATGACTTGTTGACTAGCTATACTCTAAAGGAAGGCAATGCAGTTTAAACAATGTCAATTTTTTTTAATGTTTTGTGAGGCAGAGATACTAGGTGCATTTGTGAGCCTAACCTACCCACAGCAAGGAATTCTATAATGCTGCTAATCCCTCAATTGCGAAGATGCAAAAACAAGTCGACAAAACAATACAGTGGTAAACAATTCCACACAACAATGAAACGTGTGATTTTCTGGCACTGTATATGAATTATTTGCACAGTTTATTTATTAGGAACCGTTTAAAGGATTTTTTGGTGCAGACTTCTCTTTACTGGTTCAATAGAGTATTTGGATAACCTTGTGATTTGCACTCTTATGCCCCGTAAACACGGTCGGACTTTGTTCGGACATTCCGACAACAAAATCCTAGGATTTTTTCCGACGGATGTTGGCTCAAACTTGTCTTGCATACACACGGTCACACAAAGTTGACGGAAAATCCGATCGTTCTGAACGCGGTGACGTAAAACACGTACGTCGGGACTATAAACAGGGCAGTGGCCAATAGCTTTCATCTCTTTATTTATTCTGAGCATGCGTGGCACTTTGTCCGTCGGATTTGTGTACACACGATCGGAATTTCCGACAACGGATTTTGTTGTCGGAAAATTTTATAGCCTGCTCTCAAACTTTGTGTGTCGGAAAATCCGATGGAAAATGTGTGATGGAGCCCACACACGGTCGGAATTTCCGACAACAAGGTCCTATCACACATTTTCCGTCGGAAAATCCGACCGTGTGTACGGGGCATTATTCTCAAAAAAAAGTAAGATGAAGTGAAGTTCTGTATCCCTATATTAACCACTTCAGCTCTCACACTCATATGCTGCCTACAGACCACAGAAATTTTTACATTTCTGATATGGACCTATTGATTGAACAATAGCTTTGTCATTACTTCAGATAACAAAGTAATACATATACTGTTTTTTAAGACAAACGAAACAAACTCCGTTATACAATTTGGTATCTGCAAATATGTTTGCTTCTCAGCTACTTTTTTTGGTGCTACAGGTCCCCTGCATATCTAATGCACACTGTAGTCTCTGACCTTGACCATAGTAAATTGTGCCCCACTGTTCAACAGTTGAATGTGAGATCCTCTATTCTCCACAGGGACTCTTACACAAGGCTGTTAACCACTTGCCGACCGTACATTTACGTCGGCAGAATGGCACGGCTGGGCAAATGGGTGTACAGGTACGTCCCTTTGCCCCCAAGGGGTCATGTGCATGCCACCGGCGAACCTGCCGCGAGCTCCATGAGTAGGATTGCGGGTCCCGCGGACTTGATGTCCACGGGGATACCCGCGATCGTCTCACAGAGCTGAAGAATGGGGAGATGCTAATGTAAAAATGCCATAAAACTTACCCCTATTTTGTAGATGCTATAACTTTTGCGCAAACCAATAAATAAACGCTTTTTGCAATTTTTTTTACCAACAATATGTAGAAGAATACATATCGGCCTAAACTGAGGGAAAAAAATGTTTTTTTTATATATTTTTTGGGGATATTTATTATAGCAAAAGGTAAAAAACAATGCGTTTTTTTCAAAATTGTTGCTCTATTTTTGTTTAGAACGCAAAAAATAAAAACCGCAGAGGTGATCAAATACCACCAAAAGAAAGCTCTATTTGTGGGAAAAAAAGGATGTCAATTTTGTTTGGGAGCAACGTCGCACGACCGCGCAATTGTCAGTTAAAATGACGCAGTGCCGAATCGCAAAATGTGCTCTGGTCTTTGGCCAGCCAAATGGTCCGGGGTTTAAGTGGTTAAATTGCAGGGGTCAAGACTTTGGTCAGGGGGCAAGGCTTTGCTAAGAGTTAAAAATCCATACCTATATAAAATTTTGGCCTGGGATCTATTTCTTTCCACGTCCAAAAAAATCTAGTTGAGATGTAACAAACATTCTTACAAGTTTCACAATCTACCCTCATTTTTGCACTATTAATTTAATCAATTTCGATCAGCAATTCTGTCCACTACAACAATATGCTGGTAGTCTGCTAATTTGTAGAATAGGTATTATAGCCTCCTGCAGATGGAGTTTTCAATCAATCAGTGCTATCAAAAATATAATAAATTGCAGCCTACTACCTGTGGTAACTGAAATAGCTTTTTTTTTAATGCTAAGAATGTTTTCCGCGAATGCAAAAACTAACCATTGCTCTTGGTAGAAATGCAGTGTCCTTGTCACTTTCTGAGAGTTGAAAATAAAATACAAACATCCTTATTTTTCTTGTGTAAACAACTAATCTGATCAATTCACTATGTAAGGGAGATAAGCAAAGACAGACTTGTTTGAAGTCCAGCCTTTGTAGCATTAATGATTGATTCTATAGTTGGAATGCTCTCTGAAGAGTGATCTGGATGAGGATCACTTTTTAGAGAGCAACACTGATGTAAACTATCTCTTAAAATGAATCTGCCATGACCGAAATATGGGAGCATCTCCTAACTGATTTGCTTTTGAAAGTGGAAGCTCCAGAACTGTCATTCTAGTTTGTGATTCAGTAATTAGTGGGGTCTTCAGCCTTGAAAAAAAACTATATATATTAAGCATATTGATGCTTATAGATATACACATGGTTATTCCATGAGTGACTCATCAAGCAGTGAAAAGGGATAAGGATGACAAGCATGCGCCTTCAAAAGCAAGTCAACAATGGCAACTCCCATATTTTTATCATGACAGGTTCTTTTTTAACAGATTAACTTTCCAGTGTGCACAGCAATAACAAGCAAAGTGTAATAAAGTGTATGTATAGCTAAAGCATTTCTTTTTTTGTTCTGGATAAAGCGGGGAGAATTAGAATCTCTGTCAAATTTTTGGTGCTGTCTGTGACTACTCCAGATAGATTCACCGAGACAGAGAGTGATGGGAAATTAAAGATTTTACAGTGGTCCCCAGAACAAGAAGTGAGGGTAAAAAAATGCAAAAGGAAAAAAATGGAGAAGAAAGGACTTGCTATGCAGGATGTGGAGGTATTTATCCTGAAGGTGCGGGCACACCCCTTATCTGTTTTATCAAGGGGACAAGTAAATTGTGACCTGTGCCTGAGCCGAAAAAAAAAATTGTCCTTTAAATCCATTAACTACCGACAATGGCACCAAAGTGTACAAATAAGTAAAATAATAAATAAAGGCTTTTTTGGGGTAAACGTTTTATTAAATAGAAAACATGACTATCACAGCATTAACCAATTTATAAAAAAATAGTAAAAAAATAAAAAGGGATTTTCTATTTGCACCTACAAATTAAGAAAACCTAATAGTATTAAAGCTGTTATTCCATCCTCCCCCGAAAAAAAATGAAAAGTCAGCAGTTACATATACTGTAGCTACTGACTTTTAATAAAAGGGCACGTACCTGTCCCGATCCAGCGCTATCCTCAACCAGACTTGTTCTTTGCCAGTCTCCGGGTCCCGGGCACTGCCATGCTGATTGTGGAAAGCCAGCTGCGACTCCTTGCTTTTTCACATCCGGCACATGCGCAGGTCACATTGCACTGTGTGAATGGTCCCTCAGCCTTCTGGGACCTGTGATGTGTCCCAATAGGCTGTAGACAGAGGTGGGGCTCGGACATCTGCTAGGATCACCAAAGTGATTGGGGCGTAAGTAGGAGCGGGTACCTGCCAAATCCAGGTACCTACTCTCCAACAAAAACATATATCCAAACATTGAAGAGGAAGGGGGGAGGAAGCAGAAAAGTGGAACTTCCACTTTTGGGTGAAGTTTTGATTTAAATACCAGTTGATTAAGGCTGGATTTATACTATTTATTTTGCATGCAGCACACATGGTAATGCACATGTGTAAATGTAAATGATCCCACAGAGTTTACCTTTGTCTTTTACACTAAACTGAAATGTAATGAAGTAAACCACCCACCAACCTCAGAGGTAATAATAGAATTTGTACTTGACATGCATTTTCATTCAGCAAAGTGCAAGAGTTTTGCTGCATCAAACAGACAAGTGTAAAAAAGCCCTTAAAGTTTAAATAGATTATGATGATTTATCAGCAGAGCACATTTTCTATTGTTTGGTCATTTCTGCGCATATAAGTGTTCAGCTCAATGTCAGCTCTATGCTATATTAAAATGGCAGCAGGCTGCAGCGTTTTTGCACATCTGACGCTGCAGCCTCCATTCATTTATGTTGTTCCACGGGGAAAGGGAACATTGAAACTGAGGAAATTGCTGACACTAGAAGTATTAGATTCACTTTGATATAGCCTGAAGCTCTAAAAATTATGTTTTACATCATTGCATTGTATTTTTGTATATGTTTTTTTTCATGGTTGGTAAACTCCAAAGCAAAGGTTTAAATCATTACCATTTTTCAATATCTTTCTCTAACGGTACTCGATGTGTAACACACCACAAACGTAAGAGATCTGAATGACCATGAATCACTGTAAAAAAAATAATCAAAGTGGAAAATAGACAAATCAAACATTTTAACATTAATCAAGAAAAAAACAAGCATTGTTATTCTAGCTAGTGGACATTGATGTATGGGCTGCTCAAGGCACATTGTATTTATGAGTTGTGTTATGTGCTGCCTTCATTATTATATATTAACTCCAGTGATATCCTCGGCAGCCAATAGCCTTCTAGCTTCTCAATAGGGAGGACATATTCTGTGTTTTGGAAATAATATGCTGTGAAAGGCTGACGCTCATGTCTTATGATTATTATACACTTGTATTTTCCTAAAGGCAATTTTAAGACACTGCATTTGCTGGTGTTTAAATGTCAGGGTTTGTGTGTACTGCATACATTAATTTAAATGACACAACCTCTTTCCTTCTATAGTTATGAAAAACAAGCCCATTGCAATGATAAAGCCAAGGAGAAAATAAAAGGACTATTTACTATGTTCAACCATTGACATTTCTCAGAACAATTTGTCAGATTACTTACCAGATCGTACAACCCCATTTAATAAAGATTAAAGACAGTGGATTTATTATTACCCTATTAGTATAGCATCATTTATCAAAGAACCATTAAATCTAAAATGAAAATTTTATATTATTTGAAAGAGTGACTAATAATGTTCTTTGTAATATATAAAAAAAAAGTACTTAGAGCTACTTAAAACTGTAATAGTTTTCTTGACTTTGCTGCTTACTATTCTGCATTAGCATCAACATAAAGGTTGGCAAAAGGCGGTGCCATAACTATGGTTAACATGAGTCTGCTCTCCCTTCTAGTTTTCAAGGCTAAATTGGGACTGGCTCTGTCTATTCACTTAGTTTGGCAAAGTCTTTGAGACATTTGGTTCTTGTCCCTTTGTAAGTCCCATAGGGATTATGGTACATTTGAGCAAAATCCACATTAAAGGTTCAAAGGTACAACAAAATAATTCAGAAATTTGCAATTGTAACCATAATGCAGTACCAAGCCTTCGGTCAGCTGGTCTCGAAGGGTCATTAAGAGGGCATTTGGATAAGCCAGTCGTATCTCTATAAACAGGTGAGCTCATAGTAGCTTTATTGGCAATATGTTTTATCTGTGATTAGGGAAAGAAAGGGAGTGCTGCTGATAAAGTGCATAGGGAAAAAATAGTGCAGGGATTGTAGGCCCTGCAGGTCTGTTAAAGTAAACACTTACTGAATGTCATGTTGACATCAGCATGCTGCTGATGTCCGGCAGCCTATGTACAGCCTGTCCCTGTCCACATACGCTACACTAATAACAGGCTGCATGTGTTTTTTTTTTCACAGAGCAAAACTCTAATTATCACTGGCTGCAATGGTTTTTTCATAGGCCTTTTTTTAAAGGACCTTTTATGAAATTGGAAGGTTTACTCTATTGACCTCCCCTATCCCAAAATCCCAAAAGTCAAATCACCTGCAAAGGTGATTTAAGAATTAAGCTGATGCTGAACAAAATACGTATTTCTGGCTGCAAGAATGCCCCCCCAGCCTATATTTTTTTTTAATTAATCTGTTAATGTGTTAATCATATATATATATATATATATATATATATATATATATATATATATATATATATATATATATATATATATATATATATATATATATATATATATATATATATATATATATATATATATATATATATATATATATATATATTTGATATAGATAGATATAGATAGATAGATAGATAGATAGATAGATAGATAGATAGATAGATAGATAGATAGATAGATAGATAGATAGATAGATAGATGAGTCAGATTCCATTTCATCACCAAAGGAACCAGTTCACTGTTTCTCAGTGTTTCTCAGAATTCCTCTGTATAAAAAGTCTGTGTCTATGGCTAGCAATCTATTTGGAAGCAAACCCCCCACAGAATAACAATGTATCTGGTATATATCATTTATCCTTTTTGGCAATTAAACTCTTGTTAAAAATTTCAAGATACTGCTTTAGCTCTCTTTCTGTAGCTACAAATTTGAGAAGAGTACGTAAATTGACTTGTGTGAGTAGAGTTGCTCTAGTTATTCAAATCAAAGAGCTCTCTCGTGTACTGTTCGGTAAGAATCTCCATAATATTCTGAGAGCATTTTTGTAAATTATCTTCTCATAGTGCCTTAAACTAAGCATTGGCATGTTTAATATTAGGGAACATTTCTATTTACATACCCAATGAGTTATAATTTTAATCCCATGGTGTAGTTCATGATATTTTGTTTAGAAATAGTGTAGGCAGGAGTTTATTTCAAATCCTTAAAGTGTATTTACACTTTTGCAGCCAAATGTGATAAACCCACTCTGTATTCACCCAGCATACCTAAAAATTAATTTGTATAATTATATAACAAATAATGTCTTCTTTTTTAGTTGTTTATTTGGAGCAGGTATATACATAGGACTCTATAGGCAGCTTTCTCTGTTTAGAATAGCTTCCAAGGTGCGATTAGGGAACAGACTAAGGACTTTCTTTTCTTTTCCAATTATTTTTATTGGGTTTTATACAAATGAAAATGAACAAGCGTAAGATGAACATTTGCCTTACACATTGCTCACATGGTTGTGCAGTATAGTCCACATACAAAATAAACATAAAGGGCACAGTAGTTCGAGGCATAACAGAGTACATCCAAATACAGTGCCTTGAAAAAGTATTCATAACCCTTGAAGTTTTCCACATTTTGTCATGTTGCAACCAAAAACGTAAATGTATTTTATTGGGATTTTATGTGATAGACCAACACAAAGTGGTACATAATTGTGAAGTGGAAGGAAAATGATAAATGGTTTTCAAATTATTTTACAAATAAATATGTGAAAA
The DNA here is from genome assembly GCF_042186555.1 of Aquarana catesbeiana. NCBI lineage: Eukaryota > Metazoa > Chordata > Amphibia > Anura > Ranidae > Aquarana > Aquarana catesbeiana. The sequence goes on from NC_133325.1 coordinate 499,565,302, forward strand.
GTGTGACGTGCATTTGTATTCAGCCCCCCTGAGTCAATATTTTTTTATTTTGTAGAACCACTTTTCGCTGCAATTACAGCTGCAAGTCTTTTTGGGGATGTCTCCACCAGCTTTGTACATCTAGAGAATGACATTTTTGCCCATTCTTTTTTGCAAAATAGATCAAGCTCTGTCAGATTGGATGGAGAGCATCTGTGAACAGCAATTTTCAAGTCTTGCGACAGATTCTCAATTGGATTTAGGTCTGGACTTTGACTGGGCCATTCTAACACATGAATATGCTTTGATCAAAACCATTCCATAGTAGCTCTGACTGTATGTTTAGGGTCATTGTCCTTCTGCAATGTAAATCTCTGCCCTCCACCCCAGTCTCAAATATTTTGCAATCTAACAGGTTTTCTTCTAAGATTTCCCTGTATTTGGCTCCATCCATCTTCCCATCAACTCTGATCAGCTGTCCAGCAATGGCCGATTCTCAAATTGATTTAGGTCTGGACTTTGACTGGGCCATTCTAACACATGAATATGCTTTGATCTAAACCAGGGGTGTCCAAACTTTTTCAAAGAGGGCCAGATTTGATGAAGTGAACATGCGCAAGGGCCGACCATTGTGCCTGACATTCTTTGAACCATTAAAATGAAATGCATATGAACTAATACACTGCTCAACAAGAATTTGCTTGCCTTTGTGGCTGTGTGTGGTGAAGAGTCTAAGGATGAGCTCAGGTGTGTTATTTGGATATGCCGTATTTATCGGCGTATAACACGCATCTTCACTTTACGAGGAAAGTTTCAGGAAAAAATTTCAAATAAAGAACTGTGAAGCAAAAATAAGGGTCAGTGCCCATCTGCAGCCTCGCCATTGCCATGAATGCAGCCTCACCAGTGCCATGAATGCAGCCTCACCAGTGCCATGAATGCAGCCTCACCATTGCCATGAATGCCGCCTCATCATTGCCATAAATCCAGCCCCACCATTGCCATGAATGCAGCCTCACCATTGCCATGAATGCAGCCTCACCATTGCCATGACTGCAGCCTCTGAATGCAACCTCATTATTGTCATGAATGCAGCCTCTGAATGCAGCCTCACTATTGCCATCAGTGCAGCCTGATCCATGCCCATCTGCAGCCTTGGAGGGGACAGGGACGAGTGCCAATAGATTACATACAGGAGAATTGTTTACTTGGCGGCCTCTTTAATACAAAGTCCCGCCTCCTATTATAGACAGAACAGTCGTCCAATGCCAGCCCAGGAGACGGGACTTCCTATTACGGAGGCCACCAAGTTAACAGGAGATTCTCCTGTATGTAATCTGACAGCACTTGTCCCACTCCCTCCCTGTCCCCTCCAAGAAACGATAAATGCAGTAAATATCTTTTGTGGCCCCCCAACAAATCCCCAAGCGCCGCGTTGTGGAGCCATATGAAACAGGACCACGGGCCCCAGTTGGTCCGCGGGCCGGACTTTGGACATGCCTCATCTAAACCATTCCATTGTAGCTCTGGCCGTATGTTTAGGGTCGCTGTCCTGCTGGAAGATGAACCTCCTCCCTAGTCTCAAATCTTTTACAGACTCCAACAGATTTTCTTCTAAGATTGCCCTGTATTTGGCTCCATCCATCTTCCTATTAACTCTGACTAGCTTCACTGTCCCTGCTAAAGAAAAGCATCTCCACAACACGATGCTGCCACCACCATGTTTCACGATGGGGATGGTGTGTGGTGAAGAGTCTAAGGATGAGCTCAGGTGTGTTATTTGGATATGCCGTATTTATCGGCGTATAACACGCATCTTCACTTTACGAGGAAAGTTTCAGGAAAAAATTTCAAATAAAGAACTGTGAAGCAAAAATAAGGGTCAGTGCCCATCTGCAGCCTCGCCATTGCCATGAATGCAGCCTCACCAGTGCCATGAATGCAGCCTCACCAGTGCCATGAATGCAGCCTCACCATTGCCATGAATGCCGCCTCATCATTGCCATAAATCCAGCCCCACCATTGCCATGAATGCAGCCTCACCATTGCCATGAATGCAGCCTCACCATTGCCATGACTGCAGCCTCTGAATGCAACCTCATTATTGTCATGAATGCAGCCTCTGAATGCAGCCTCACTATTGCCATCAGTGCAGCCTGATCCATGCCCATCTGCAGCCTTGGAGGGGACAGGGACGAGTGCCAATAGATTACATACAGGAGAATTGTTTACTTGGCGGCCTCTTTAATACAAAGTCCCGCCTCCTATTATAGACAGAACAGTCGTCCAATGCCAGCCCAGGAGACGGGACTTCCTATTACGGAGGCCACCAAGTTAACAGGAGATTCTCCTGTATGTAATCTGACAGCACTTGTCCCACTCCCTCCCTGTCCCCTCCAAGAAACGATAAATGCAGTAAATATCTTTTGTGGCCCCCCAACAAATCCCCAAGCGCCGCGTTGTGGAGCCATATGAAACAGGACCACGGGCCCCAGTTGGTCCGCGGGCCGGACTTTGGACATGCCTCATCTAAACCATTCCATTGTAGCTCTGGCCGTATGTTTAGGGTCGCTGTCCTGCTGGAAGATGAACCTCCTCCCTAGTCTCAAATCTTTTACAGACTCCAACAGATTTTCTTCTAAGATTGCCCTGTATTTGGCTCCATCCATCTTCCTATTAACTCTGACTAGCTTCACTGTCCCTGCTAAAGAAAAGCATCTCCACAACACGATGCTGCCACCACCATGTTTCACGATGGGGATGGTGTGTTCAGGGTGATGCACAGTGTTAGTTTTCCAAAACATATAGTGTTTTGCCTTTAGACCAAAATTTTGGTCTCATCTGATCAGAGCACCTTCTTCCACATGTTTTCTGTGTGCCCCACATGGCTTCTCACAAACTGCAAACTGGACTTCTTATGACTCTCTTTCAACAATGGCTTTCTTTTTGCCACACTTCCATAAAGGCCAGATTTGTGGAATGCATGACCAGTGTTAATTTTTGCAACAAATTTCGATATAGTTTTAGTAATATGTCGCGTACACCCGATCCGATTTTCCAACAGGAAATGTTTAATGTGAGCTTGTTGGTGGTAAGTCCGACCGTGTGTATGCTCTATCGGACATTTGTTGTCGGACTTTCCACCAACAAATGTTGTCTAGCAGGTTCTCAAATTTTACGCCAACTTTTCGATCGTGTGTACACAAGTCCGTCGCACAAAAGTCCAAAGTACAAACATGCATGCTCGAAATCAAGTACGAGCTGGAGTCGCTCGGTCTTGTAAAACTAGTGTTCGTAATGGAGATATCACGTATGTCTTGTACGTCACCACGTTCGTAATTGTTGGCCAACATTTGTGTGACAGTGTATATGCAAGACAAATTCGAGCCAACACCCTTCGAACAAAAATCCATGGTTTTGTTGTCGGAAAGTCCGATCATGTGTACGGGGCATAAGTCTTAGGACTAAAATGACATTTTAGTTTTAGTCCCATTTTAGCCTTCTGCAATTGTTTTTGTTTTAGTCGTATTTAGTCGACTAAATTTCCAGTACATTTTAGTCGACTAAAATGTCCTGTGTTTTAGTCACCTAAAATGTCCTATGTTTTAGTCGACTAAAATCTCCAGTACATTTTAGTTGACTAATGCCCCATACACATGGTCGGACATTGATCGGACATTCCGACAACAAAATCCATGGATTTTTTCCAACGGATGTTGGCTCAAACTTGTCTTGCATACACACGGTCACACAAAGTTGTCGGAAAATCCGATCGCTCTGAACGCAGTGATGTAAAACACGTACGTCGGGACTATAAACGGGGCAATAGCCAATAGCTTTCATCTCTTAATTTTTTCTGAGCATGTGTGGCACTTTGTCCGTCGGATTAGTCTACACACGATCGGAATTTAAAGGATCGGATTTTGTTGTCGGAAAATTTTATAGCATGCTCTCAAACTTTGTGTGTCAGAAAATCTGATGGAAAATGTCCAGTGGAGCCCACACACGGTCGGAATTTCCGACAACATGCTCCGATCGCACATTTTCCTTTGGAAAATCCGACCTTGTGTACGGGGCATTAGACTATTATAAATTTTAGTCATCTAAAATCGAATGGATGTAGTTAAATTGTAATGCATTAGTTAAATTTTCTCTACAATTTCCAAACTTATTTTATACTGCTAGAGTGAAAATCTAATATGCTATTATTTATGGTATTGAGGTATGAACATGCACTACAGACCAGTGTTAATTTGGAAGTCAAATTTAAATTTAGTTTTAGTCTTATGCCCCGTACACATGATCGGACATTCAGACAACAAAATCCTAGGATTTTTTCTGACGGATGTTGGCTCAAACTTGTCTTGCATACACACGGTCACACAAAGTTGTCGGAAAATCCGATCGTTCTGAACGCGGTGACGTAAAACACGTACGTCGGGACTATAACCGGGGCAGTGGCCAATAGCTTTCATCTCTTTATTTATTCTGAGCATGCGTGGCACTTTGTCCATTGGATTTGTGTACACACGATCGGAATTTCCGACAACGGATTTTGTTGTCGAAAATTTTATAGCCTGCTCTCAAACTTTGTGTGTTGGAAAATCCGATGGAAAATGGATTTTGCAAAAGCATTTGACACAGTTCCCCATAAATGTTTACTGTACAAAATAAGGTCCGTTGGCATGGACCATAGGGTGAGTACATGGATTGAAAACTGGCTACAAAGGTGAGTTCAGAGGGTGGTGATAAATGGGGAGTACTCTGAATGGTCAGGGGTGGGTAGTGGGGTTCCCCAGGGTTCTGTGCTGGGACCAATCCTATTTAATTTGTTCATAAACAACCTGGAGGATGGGATAAACAGTTCAATCTCTGTATTTGCAGACGATACTAAGCTAAGCAGGGCAATAACTTCTCCGCAGGATGTGGAAACCTTGCAAAAAGATCTGAACAAATTAATGGGGTGGGCAACTACATGGCAGATGAGGTTCAATGTAGAAAAATGTAAAATAAGGCATTTGGGTGGCAAAAATATGAATGCAATCTATACACTGGGGGAGAACCTCTGGAGGAATCTAATAGATGATAGGCTCAGCAATGGCATGCAATGCCAATCTGCTGCTAACAAAGCAAACAGAATATTGGCATGCATTAAAAAGGGGATCAACTCCAGAGATAAAACGATAATTCTCCCACTCTACAAGACTCTGGTCCGGCCGCACCTAGAGTATGCTGTCCAGTTCTGGGCACCAGTCCTCAGGAAGGATGTATTGGAAATGGAGCGAGTACAAAGAAGGGCAACAAAGCTAATAAAGGGTCTGGAGGATCTTAGTTATGAGGAAAGGTTGCGAGTACTGAACTTATTCTGTCTGGAGAAGAGACGCTTGAGAGGGGATACGATTTCAATATACAAATACCGTACTGGTGACCCTACAGAAGAAATAAAACTTTTTTGCAGAACAGAGTTTAACAAGACTCGTGGCCACTCATTAAAATTAGAAGAAAAGAGATTTAACCTTAAACTATGTAGAGGGTTCTTTACTGTAAGAGCGGCAAGGATGTGGAATTCCCTTCCACAGGCGGTGGTCTCAGCAGGGAGCTTCAAGAAACTATTAGATAAGCACCTAAATGAACGTAACATACAGGGATATACAATGTAATTCTGATACATATTCACACATAGGTTGGACTTGATGGATTTGTGTCTTTTTTCAACCTCGCCTACTATGTAACTATGTAACTATGTGTGATGGAGCCTACACACGGTCGGAATTTCCGACAACAAGGTCCTATCACACATTTTCCTTCGGAAAATCCGACTGTGTGTACGGGGCATTAGTCTTTTGAGTAAAATGCCATTTTAGTTTTAGTCGTATTTTAGTCATCTCAATTGTTTTAGTTTTAGTCGTATTTTAGTCGACTAAAATAGTATTCATTTAGTCAACTAAAATGTTTTAGTCAACAAAATTAACACTGTGCATGACTAATAGTTGTCCTGTGGTCAGATTCTCCCACCTGAGCTGTAGATCTCTGCAGCTCCTCCAGAGTTACCATGGGTCTCTTGGCTGCTTCTCTGATTAATGCTCTCCTTGCCCAACCTGTCAGTTTAGGTGGACGGCCATGTCTTGGTAGGTTTGCAGTTGTGCCATACTCTTTCTATTTTTTGGATTTTTGGATGATGGATTGAACAGTGCTCTGTGAGGTGTTCAAAGCTTGGGATATATTTTTTTATAACTCTAACCCTGCTTTAAACTTCTCCACAACTTTATCCCTGACCTGTCTGATGTGTTCCTTGGCCTTCATGATGCTGTTTGTTCACTAAGGTTCTCTAAAAAACCTCTGAGGGCTTCACAGAACAGCTGTATTTATACTGAGATTAAATTACACACAGGTGGACACTATTTACTAATTGGGTAACTTCTGAAGGCAATTATTGGTTCCACCAGATTTTAGTTAAGGGTATCAGAGTAAAGAGGGCTGAATACAAATGCACGCCACACTTTTCACATATTTATTTGTAATTAAAATAGAAAACCATTTTCATTTTCCTTCCACTTCATAATCATGTTTCATTTTGTGTTGGCCTATCACATAAAATCCCAATAAAATACATTTACTTTTTTGGTTGTAACATGACAAAATGTGGACAGTTTCAAGGGGTATGAATACTTTTTCAAGGCACTGAAAGACCACTGCGCAAATATAGTGTGACATAAAATATTGCAAGAATTAACATTTTATTTTCTAGGGTCCCTGCTAAAAAAAATATATATATAATGTTTGGGGGTTCTAAGTAATTCTCTAGCAAACAATACTAATTTAAACTAGCATACAAACAGTTCCAGAAAAGGCCTGGTCAGCAAGTGGCTAGTCCTTAGATGTGGTGGCTGATTAATTTTTCTTTTTTAGGCCTCATGCACACAAAGGCATTTTCCCATCTCTTCTAGATGCCTTTCCTGTCAGTGGCATTTTGGCAGAAAATTTGCTTGATGCAAGTAAATGCATGTAAACACATCTAGGCACATTTTGTTGCATTTAGGCATGTCAAGCTCTTGGGCATTAATTCATTTCATTGCCAGAGAATAATAGAATAATAATTTATTCTGGCCCATTTTTTTGTGCCAAAGTGCTGCTGCTCCTGGATGCATTTGTAGTGGGCTTTTTTCTGCCTTCAAGTGTCTTTGTGTTCATGGACACATAGGCTAACATGCAGGGGCATTTAGAAGCAAAAAAAACAAAACAAATTCCAGCCCCCCCCCCCCCTAACAGCTGTGTCAAAACTGTCCAGTGTGCATGAGGCCATTTTCTGCAAATATAGAAATATACCTGTTGATCTTGCTAGAAATCCAATATCCTTATACCTTACTGTGCACTGAACCAACAATGTTACCAACCTTCTCAGCTCTCCGTGCACTACAGAACACTCCACTCCTATGACATTGAGATGAGGAAATATGGAGGGGTAGTCCACATTAGAGAGTACCCTAAGTTGATAACACTGCTCCTCCATAGATAAAAATACTGTGAGTGAACGTTCATTGTCACCCTTGGACAGGCAGTGCATTACCGGCAGGACCACCAAGTGAAAATAAAAAAAAACTATCTAAGTAACCACCCCTAAGGACATGTAAGCACAATATATACAGTACATTTTTTGTTTCTAGAGGTTAGATACACTTCAACCACTTTTCACCTCTTCTTCTGTCTATCAGGACTGATTCATAGAATCATACCTCCCTATTGTTATATCTGTTGAACGTTTTACAAGGAACATAATTTCCCAGTGTTGTGTGGCTATATCGTACATTCTGAGCCTTTACAGGGATCCCTTTTTGTAGACTGCAATGCTTAAAATCTAAAGCATGAAAGCAGGATAATATGACTTGACAGTAGAAAACAAATGCATGACACTTTCACAATGTATTTTAATAGTAAAGGTTTTTTTTATTGCATATACAGTACCTGGGGTTTCTCTACTCATGTATGAGCCTGTTCTGGTGCCTTGACCTTTACCACATATGTTTTTTTTTAAGAGGGGAATAAACAATAACATTAGTTAAAAGAGAAGTAAGGATTTTTTTTTTTTAATCAGTATAATACTTACCTAGGTGGGTGCAGTATCGGTCCAATGCTGCATCTGTCCCCCAGGCCTCTACACTGAGAACCGAGTGATTGAACACCACGATTGCTTGGTTCTCACAGCTCCGTGAGCAGAGAGCTGTAAACTGTCAGTCACAGCTCTCTGCCCTGATCCCTCCTCACTCGATGGAGCGCTGAGCTGTGGAGGGGCGGGGAGCGGCCATCTCAGCCTCTCAGCGTCTCGCTGAGAGGCTGAGATAGGTGTCAGTTCAGGCACCTGGATGATCCTGGCTTTCATTGTCAGGATGACGTGGTGCCTGGACTGATTTCTGTGATGTCAGCAGAGAGTGGACTTCACAGGAGTGCAAAACGAATTGCACTCCTGTGATCCATAGGAGAAGTCTAGCCAAATGAGATTTGGCTGGACTTCTCCTTTAAAATGGGCATGAACAAATTTCAAATATGTCACACTATACAGCAAAAGCATGATTTAAAAAATGCATTTTCTTATGTAAGAGGCAGTCCTAAGAGGAAAGCATTTCCTCAGTGTCCACACCCCACCAGGGGGATGATCTGAATAAGGCATGTGTTCCTCAGGCCTAAGTATTTAGGCTACTGCACAGAAACTGGTGTTTACATAATTGCACTAAGCCTGAATATTTAGGCTACTGGACAGAAACGGGAACTTACAAAGTTGTGTAGTTTCTGAGACAGCATACTAGCACATTATGATATTGCCTTGCAGAGCAAATATTTTTTCATTTTTATTTTTTACAAAGTTTCCTACCGCTTTAAGATAATGTATTAACTATATAAAATGGAAAGTAAGTATACAGCTTTGAAATCTGGTATTTGTACAGCTTTATTTGTAGGATAGGACATACTTTGTGAATCATTTATGTCAAGAAAAACTGTGAGATGAGATTTTCCTGTTGTTGATGATGGACATATCTGCTTGGGCATATATCCAACACAACAGATGTTATGGGGAACTTACCAATAAGGTAAAATTTACCTCATATTGTTCCCAGGCGGTATGCCGCTTATCCTCTGCAATCTGCAGGATAAAAGAACTAGATTATATCAGCAGACATCATACCTATAGATAAGTGAGCAATCCTGCTGCCATCTGCCACTTCTGCATTTAAATAATTGGAAAAATAATTGAGGATAAAATTCATGTTAATGGTTAGTGGAACTCAATTATCTATTACTTGCCAGAATATTGCACATTGGTGAATATATCCAGCCTGGGAAAAATGTCACGACCTGTACTTTTTCTGTGCTTTTAAAAAAAAAATGACTACCACATGGACTGTTGTTAGACAGATGAAATTACCCCAAAATATTTAAAATTTAAACTCCAGTTAACATGTTTTTACTACATTTTGGATAGGCTTAGGAAAGTTTTGACTTCTGGTGGGGTTTTATTGATGTCTGTGTCTCCTTTGAGGAGAGTTCCTCTCACTTCTAGTCTTCAATGAGGCAAGGATTTAGGGGGATGTCTTCCCAGTCAGATCAATGTACATATTTGCTAGCACACCATAGATCTTCAAATAAAATCCAAAGGTTTTATTCCAAAGTGATCACAAAAAAATTGAAATGTTGCAGGGCCACATAGGACCCCTTCATCGGGCATCCTGCGCAGCTACAAAAACGTTGCAGTTTTTCTCCGTGATATTATCACTTTGGAATAAGACCTTTGGACATTATTTGAAGATCCATGATGTGCTGGCAAATATGTAAATTGATCTGTGATATTTCCAGTCTCCAGCTGGCTTCAGCGCACACTATTCTTAAGCCCATTCCAAGAACGTGTGTGATGGGAATATTGATATATGGGTTGGTTTACTAAAACTGGAGAGTGCACAATGTGGTGCAGCTGTGCATGGTAGCCAATCAGCTTCTAACTTCAGCTTGTTTAATTGGGATTTGACAAAATAAATTCCGGAAGCTGTTTGATTTCTATGCAGAGCTGCACCAAATTTTGCACACTCAAGTTTTGGTTGATCAACCCCATTGTCTCCCCAGTCTAAACATAGACTGTAATAATATCACTTTTTAGTTGAATAAGGGACGGCTATATTCTCAATCAGCTTGTTATTGCTGTCAATGTCTCTATGAAGTGTGCCACCAGGACATGAAGTGAGGGGAACTCTTTCAAATAATGACACAGATAGGAGCAGACAAATGATAGATGACCTCACCCTTCCCACACACTTTTCAAAATAATGCTAAAATCGTACTTTAAAGAATAACTGTGAATTCAAGTAAATTCTGTCAGTGGAATAAAGAGAACTTTGCAACTTTTCTGAATTCTGAATACGCACACATTTTAGTTATCCACTGCAGCATCCTTTGCCCTGTGCACCTGTACAACTGCTTGTCATATGACTTGTGTTGTTAAGTCCTCCTCTCTGACAACTACAGTAAATGATGCTTAGAAGCAGGGAATATATGGTCAGGCTTATGCCCTGTACACACAAGCGGTTGTGCCATCGGAATAAACTCTGAAGGTTTTAACAACGGAGTTCCGACGGAATTCTGCTCAAGCTGTCTTGCATACACACGGTCACACCAAATTCCGACCGTCCAGAACGCTGTGACATACAACACGTACGACGGGACTAGAAAACGGAAGTTCAATAGCCAGTAGCCAATAGCTTCCATCTCGTACTTGCTTCAAAGCATGCGTCGTTTTTGGTGCCTCGGGAACAGCATACAGACAATCGTTTTTTCCGATAGTAATTTGTTCCATCGGAAAAATATAGAACATGTTCTCTATCTAAGTCAGTCTGAATTTTCAACAGAAAAAGTCAGATGGGGCATACACACGGTCGGAATTTACAATGAAAAGCTCCCATCTGACTCTTTCTGTCGTAAACTCTGCTCGTGTGTACGCGGCATTAGAGTACTTTTGAAATATTAAGGATACCAACAAATGGAGGGATTTAGTGGAGCAGCGAACTGCCCAAGATGAATACCAAGATAAAAAGACCACACAAGAGTTGTGTGATTATGCAAGACACTATCCTAAGTTAATATACACATGCATGTAAAAAGAAAACGTACTGGAGCCAAGTTTAAAAGTCTGAGATACTATCACATGATGACTTATTCTTCCAGTGTAATGTTTGGATCCCTGCGAGTTAAAGTTTTAGCTGCACAATATTGATATAAATGTACACATGCATTCCGGATTTGTGCACTTAACAGGCAGAGGTAGAGATTAAACAAAGCAGTTTCACTTGGTCGTAAAAGTATACATCTGATTAAAAAGGAATCTGCACCATAATCCTAATTTGTATTCTTCCATTGGGAAAACAGAAGGTGTTTAAGCTTTACATGACTCAAATATTAATGCTTTTCTTAGTCTTTTTTTTCTTTTTCTATGCTAAAGATAGAAGTGATACAAGTAGCTACAAAGCCACCCAGATACTTCTACAAACTTAAAATGCATGCACAGCGAAACATTTTGTTTGTTTTATATTAATTGGGGAAAGATTAGAACGCTTGTCAAATTTTTATGGCTATCTGGGGCTCAGTTTGAGAGATTTCTCATCACTTACTGTCCTTGTGGCAATAGTTTCACCAGACAAGGAGTGAGGAAAAAAGTAAATGAGTTTAAATATATTACTAGTGCATAAGATCAAAAGGTGTGCAAAATGTTATGGTTTGTTTTCGTTAGAAAGCAGCCACGGGTCATTTGTCATTCAAACCTGACTGTGTATAGACTTTTGGTCTTTTATATACAGTATCTCAAAAAAGTGAGTACACCCCTCACATTTTTGTAAATATTTTATTATATCTTTTAATGTGACAACACTGAAGAAATGACACTTTGCTACAATGTAAAGTAGTGAGTATACAGCTTGTATAACAGTGTACATTTGCTGTCCCATCAAAATAACTCTATACACAGCCATTAATGTCTAAACCACTGGCAACTAAAAAAAAAGGTGTGTTAAATTTGGTGTCACTCTCTCATACTGGTCACTGGAAGTCCAAAATGGCACCTCATGGCAAAGAACTCTCTGAGGATCTGAAAAAAAAAAGAATTGTAGCGCTACATAAAGATGGCCTAGGCTATAAGAAGATTGCCAAGACCCTGAAACTGAGCTACAGCATGGTGGCCAAGACCATACAGCGGTTTAACAGGACAGGTTCCATTCAGATAAGGGCCTCGCCATGGTTGACCAAAGAAGTTGAGTGCATGTGCTCAGCGTCATATCCAGAGGTTGTCTTTGGGAAAAGGATGCATGAGTGCTGCCAGCATTGCTGCAGAGGTTGGAGGGGTGCGGGGTCAGCCTGTCAGTGCTCAGCCTATACGCCGCACACTTCATCATATTGGTCTGTCATCCCAAAAGGAAGCCTCTTCTAAAGATGAAAGCAGCCACAGTCTAGAAAAGCCTATCCCATGTCAGCATGCTGTAGAGATGGCCCTGTGCTCTTTGTGCGAAATGGATACTCTGAAGAGGTCTGACAGGCTCTTCCACTCAGGCTGTGGCTGCTTTTCAAGGACAATCAACTGTAAGTTTTTGAACAAGTTTATTTGTGTTTTAAAGTATACCTAGCCTTAGATGATATGCAGAGATGAAACAAATCACCCTACATAGGTTTTACCTGTTTTTCTGAAGCCCTCTCTCCTCAACAGCCATTCAAAGTGCATGGTTTACACAGTATTTCTGAGCTTCAAAAGGCAGGGGGTGGGATCTGACATCACACATAGCGCAGCACAGAGAGGAGAGCTGAGTGTAATCTGAGACCAGATTGGAAGGAATGGACATAACCCCTTCTACACAGTCTCATAGGGAAACATGCACACCTACTGTGTGTTGGGGAAGGGTGGGGCTGTCTCCCAAGATTGTGTCAGGGAAAATGATCATAAGTGACTCATGTAGATACCAGAGGGAGGAGAGAAAAGATAGAAATCACAACTGGTGTTTTGAATTTAGACAAGTACACACTATAGAAGGATATGCTTTGTTCGATTTTCATTTTAGAGGTTTATAACCACTTTAAAATATAATAATTAGGATCGTATATTGCCATGTGGAAGGCAAAACTGGTATCTATAGATTTAGCGTTTTTAGTATTTTACACATTCCTTTGAAATGCAACTGTCTGTATTTACTATATCTTAGTGTAACCACTTGCCGAACACTGCACGCCGATATACGTCGGCACAATGGCAGCAGTGGATAAATGGGTGTACCTGTACGTCCCCTTTAATTGGCGGGACTAGCGGGCGCCGCCGGCATACAGCGTGACCATGCCCGCGAGACCTGAGGACTCGGTGTCCGTCGGTGTCCCGGCAATCGTGTCACAGAGCCGCAGAACGGGGAAATGCCTATGTAAACAAGGCATTTCCCCGTTCTGCCTTGTGACATGACACAGATCACTGCTCCCTGTCATCGGAAGCAGTGATCGCTGTCATGTGAGTGGAAGCCCATCCCCCCACAGTTAGAATCACTCCCTAGGACACACCTAACCCCTTGATCGCCCCCTAGTGTTTAACCCCTTCCCTGACAGTGTCATTTACACAGTAACCAGTGCATTTTTATAGCACTGATCGCTGTATAAATGATATGGTCCCAAAATAGTGTCAAAAGTGTCTGATGCGTCCACCATAATGTCGCAGTCATGATAAAAATCTCAGGTTGCCGCCATTACTAATAAAAAAATTAATAATAAAAATGCCATAAAACTATCCCCTATTTTTTAGACTATAACTTTTGCGCAAACCAATTAATATACGCTTATTGTGATTTTTTTTTACCAAAAATATGTAGAAGAACACATATCGGCCTAAAATGAGGAAAAATAGCAAAAAGTAAAAAATATTGCTTTTTTTTTCAAAATTGTCGCTTTTTTTGTTTATATCGCAAAAAATTAAAACCGCAGAGGTGATCAAATACCACCAAAAGAAAGCTCTATTTGTGAGAAAAAAAGGACGTCAGTTTTGTTTGGGTGCAATGTCACACAACCATGCAATTGTCAGTTAAAGCGACGCAGTGCTCTGGTCAGGAAGGGGGTAAAATCTTCCAGGGCTGAAGCGGTTAAAATGAGATCACAATATAGAAGCAATCATGCATAAATGCAAAAAGCATCTAATAATTGGCATTTTTTTTCACATCTGTAGATATAAATAGTATACAAAAGTGTATTCTGTAGATCCATAAAAAAAAAGAGGAAAAGGAACAGATCAGTACTCTATACACTGCAAGGAAATGTTTAGCTTTGCGTATTAAAGTGTTAATAAATCTTACAAATGCCCACTGAATTGACTAGCCTCAGGTGATACACAGTGGTGAATTAAATCATTCTACCTAAGCTGTCCCTGCTCTCCTGGAGCCCTCTCTTCTCCAGGGCTGTTAAAAATACATAGATTTAAGGGTATTTCTAACCCTGCAGGAGGCAGGGGATAGAGATCTGACATCAAACATTGCACACAGCACAGAGCTGAGTGTAATCTGAGACCTGAGTGGAGGAAACAAAAACACCCCTTCCCCACAGTTTCATAGGGAAACATACACATCCAATGCTGTCTGCTTGAGAAGGAGGTGGGGCCATCTCCTAGGATTGTGTTGTGTCTGGAAAAACTGTCAGAATTGATTAATGTAGATAACATAGAATGGAGAGAGCACACAAGAACTACACTAAGTGCTATAGATTGAGGCAAGTACACACTATAGAAAGATATGTTTTGTTCAATTTTCATTTCAGGAGTTTACAGCCACTTTAAGACATGCTGGGTTTTGTGGTGTCCATGACATTCAAGAAGGTTTTAATAGAACTATACAGTATCTCATTTTAATTTCACACTTTGGTTCCATCTTTTGAACTCGAAATAACTGCAGGGCACAGCAGCAAACTGTCTGTGTCTTAATTTGCAGGGGACAGCCCCATAGATAGGATGATTTTTTTTTTTTAAACCTGGAGTTGGAATTTAATCCATTCACTCAGTAAGAGGCACCACAACTATATAAAACACACCCTAATCAACAAACACATAATGGAAATTGCCACATATTTTGTTTCTGATAAATTTGTTTTTTAAATCCAATGTGTGTTCATGCTTTATTAGGATTTTACTTTTTTGCATTAATATTGAGTCCAAAATAATCCTAGTACATCATTGTTAAATATTTCATAATTTTTAAAAGGGTAACTCCACTTTCATGGGAAAAAAATAGCAAATAAAAAAAAAATATATAGCATGTACAATTGTGACACAAGTCATATTGTAATTGAATGTTATAAAAATGACCTTTCCTTTTCAATCTGCAGCGCTGTCATTTTCTGTAAAATGCAATGCAATAAGGCTTTTCCCTGAGGAAGCTACGTGGCCCTGTGGCGTAACGCATAGGAAAGGGGTATACTGAAGTCACAACAGTTGCTAATCCAGAGCAGAGCCAGTTATATAAATCACTGAGCTGCTACAGTGTTAAGGTTTCACAGTTACAGGCATTTTTTACGAAATTGCAATATACAGTGTGGTGAGCTGTAAGCACCTATTTCATGTGAGTAGTTTTAATTGAGTGTAAATAAAGCATTTTAAAGTGGAGTTCCACTCCTTGCCCCCTGACATGCCACATTTGGCATGTCATTTTTTTGGGGGGGAGTGTGTACCCTCTTTTCAGTAGTACTTCCTGTCCCACTTCCTCCTTCCGGTTCTCGACCACCTAGGCGACTCCTCCTCTCACCCTAGGCGGCCTCTCCATGCCAGAAATCTTCTGGGACACAA
Organism: Aquarana catesbeiana; assembly: GCF_042186555.1. Classification (NCBI taxonomy): domain Eukaryota; kingdom Metazoa; phylum Chordata; class Amphibia; order Anura; family Ranidae; genus Aquarana; species Aquarana catesbeiana. The sequence continues at coordinate 499,581,107 of NC_133325.1, forward strand.
CACAGATCCCAGAAGGTTGGCTGGCCAATAGCAGAGCGCAACACAACTAACACATGCGCAGTGCACGCCGGGCCGTGAAGCTGTAAGCTGTCACGGCCAGGTGCCCACAGTATCAATGGAGGCACTGAGGAGAGGAGGGGGAGAGGAGAGAGGCTCCGGGCAGCCGATTCGCTGGACCGTGGGATAGGTAAGTGTCGGTTTATTAAAAGTCAGCAGCTATGCATTTTGTAGCTGCTGACTTTTAAATAAACTAAAAAACGGGTGGAACTTGGCTTTAGGCTTAAAGTTATAAGGACTATTGTCGGCGATTTCTTCCCTTTCCCTATGGCCATGGCTTTGTTTGACATGCTGTGAGGGAACCTTTGCAGGAGCATTAAGGAGGAAGAAGGAGGGCTTGAGAGTTACATCTATAAGTCCTGGAAGGATTAAAAGCGTTTTTTACCCCACTTAGTTGTAAGGTCAGAAGCTATCAGGTGAGCGTACATCTGATGGTGGTGGAGCATGTGTGTTTTGCATATCAGCACAGCAAGGGAACACATAAGGAAGAGCATAGCATGAGGAGGAATTACTATTTGAAAGACTATTTTTATAATTACTTTTTGGATTACAACTTTAGTCGCACATAATTGCTGAGGACTTGATTTTGACACTTGTACTATTTTATTTAGCATATACACTTCTTTGTGACATAGTATAATATATGGAGATTTCTGCACAGGAGCTATATATATTTTGACCACATTAGTATTATATCATTTTTTTTTTTTTTTTTGTATAAGTAAGCGAGACACAGAATTTAGATTTTTTTTAAGAATGCAATATTGCAACATGGAGGCATTCTGTACACAGATGGTGCAGACTTCTGGGAAAATCAGTGAGCCCATCAAACAATAACAAAATGACATTTCTGGGGGGATGTACACCAAGATACAAGTCAGATTTTTGGCATCCCCTGTAACAAAATATTTTGGTGAGAAATGGAAATCACGTCTCAAGGGATGCAGACCCTGCAATTTTCCTCATTAGAGCCTTTTAGGTGCAGCAGCTGACTGATACATATGAAACCCCTCCTTAGTTTCAGTTAGCACATGTACACAGACAAGCAAACATCTATTTCTTCAGAATAACAAAAGGTAGAAATCTGCCACAAAGTTGGTTAAAATCCCTGCAATGTACATAGATCACCCAGAGGGGAATGTTTTTTTCTCAACAAAAGTGGAGTTATTCTTTAACCACTGACTGCCCCATAGCAGATTTACTGCTACAGGGCGGCTCTCTTGTGTAGGATCATATATATATATATATATATATATATATATATATATATATATATATATATATATATATATATATGTGATTCTGCACTTATGCCTAGAGGGAGCCACTTCTGCTGTGAATATTCACATAAGTAGCTGATGTGTGGGTGCTGGGCACTGTATGTCCGCCGGCACCCACTGATCGCCGCGCAGAGACTCAGGACAGAGATCTGCCTATGTAAACAAGGCAGATTTCCGGTCTTCCCCTAGTAAAAACAGCACATACACAACACAAAAATACTGACTAGGCACACAGCTAACCCTTGGATCGCCCTAGATGTTTAACCCCTTCCCAGTCAGCATCATTAGTATGGTGATAGTGCATATTTTTTAGCAATGATCACTGTATTAGTGTCAGTGGTTCTACAAAGTGTCAAAGTGTCATATAGTGTCCGATTGTCCACCGCAATATCGCAGTCCCGCTGTAAGTCGCTGATCGCTAGTACTAGTACTAGTATTAAAAAATAAAATAAATAAAAATTCCAGTATATCTATATATATATTATTTATATATATCTATATATCTATATATATATATATATATATATATATATATATATATATATATATATATATATATATATATATATATATATATACACCATAGTTTGTAGTCACTATCACTTTTGTGTAAGCCAATTAATATACGCTTATTGGAATTTCGTTTACCGAAAATATGTAGCAGAATACATATTGGCCTAAATGTATGAAGACATTTGATTTTCACTTTTTTTTTTCATTAGGAATGTTTTTTAACGGAAAGTAAAAAATATCGTTTGAGTTTTTTTTGCTTACAGCGCAAAAAATAAAAAATGCAGTGGTAATCAAATACCACCAAAAGAAAGCTCTATTTGTAGGAAAAAGGGACACAAATTTCATTTATGTACAGTGTTGCATGACTGCAGAATTGTCAGTTAAAGTAACGCAGTGCCATATCGCAAAAAATGGCCCGGTCATGAACGGGGGTAAATCTTCCTGAGGGCAAGTGGTTAACTTAACAGTAATAATATTATAACTGCAGACCACACAGATTCCATAGTTCAATATATATATATATATATAGTTGTACCCAATAGCCTCTAAACTTTATAATAATAATAAGCTGCTAAAATAGCAACATATATGCCTTAGCTTCATGTGTTCTCATACTTTAAAGATATGATTCACACAGATGCTGTAAAATAATGCTTACTAACTATAGCCCATCATATCTGAAGCTTAAAGAGTTATTCACACAAGCTGCTGCTTCCATGTAATGCACATTCATTTGGCTCTAGTTATCTGTGGGTTCCACTAGCTTTCAACACCTTTTAACAGACCAGCATGAGTAAAGATTTCTCATCTGTCCTTTGATAACACAGCTGCCAAGCAGTATAAAGACTCCAGTATGTATTTGATGGATGCTATTTTGGTCCAATATTTGCAAGCCACTCAATAAGTGTCAGTATTTCAGATGGCTGTTTGCTAGGAAATGGCTCACTACGCTACCCAAAGGCCAAAATGACAAAATATGTGGTAAAAATTTCAAAGCCAGTTAGGCATCATCAGTCTTTTTTTTTCTCCAAGATTTTTTTTCTGTTTGGCCTTGTCGCCTTGTCGCCTTGTCACCCAGTAATAAAACCAAATGTGATGACTAACGTTCTGAAGCAATTAAGAACAGGTTGCATAATGGTGAAGCAGAGGAAGAGAACATATGGCCACAGGCAGTAACAGCACAATAATAATAAGCATGTAACTTTACAGAAGAATAAATTACATTTGGAAAATTAAAGTAATATAAAATAGACTCTAAAATTGCTAGCACTGTTTTTTTCCACTAACAAATTCAACTTTTGACATGTGATTGACAGCTGCAGTGCCCCAAGATAGAATAGTTCCTTAATGCCAAAAGCATCTTCCTTGTTGAAGATGTTCAGAAGTAAACATGTAAATCAGTCAAAACAGGCCAAGAGTCACTAAAAACTGCATCATTATACAACACAGAAATCACTGGTATCCTTTAGGGTATATGCTGAGGGACATTTTTTTCATGGTGCCTGCCATGTTTAGTAGTATATGCAGAGACCATCTCATGGAAATGCAGTCTGTTATGTATTTAAAACCCAAAGGGAAGTATGCTAGAAAAAAGTTATATGAAGTCAGAAGCCAAAAAAAATGGAAAAATATAAAGTGGCATACAACATGGAAACTGTGCGCTAATGATTTACGCAAATCCTCCCCCAACTCCCTTACTGATTTAATGCTTGGTGAAAGCCATAAAAAATAAAATTGCAAGAAAATGTTTTTAAAAACTCTACACCTCTTTTAGGCCTATATTACTGAGCCCTTTTGTGGGATCCTAGGAAACCAAAAATGTGTACATGTAGAGTGTTATGGTGTCTTCTCATGATATTTGGGATCTTCACCTTTCTCATTGTCCCTTGGTAATGTGCAGGGACATAGGTACTTACAGGAAGCACCTAGAAGCCAGGTTATAAGGTAAGTCATTTTAAATTTTTCTAGCAATCTAATGTTAGTAGTATAAGGTCAACTATAGGCAAAAAAATGTAAACCTCTCCATGTGGCCTAGTGAGATTTGGTAAGTGTCAGCCCATTTGGTTCTCTGCATACTATTGTTCCCTATCCCTAAGTAGAAAAAATACAGCTCTGATACATTAGGTGTGGTCTTGCTTTGTTATTACCCAAAAGTCCAGCAGCCCTGGGCCAGTTTTGTAAAAGGACACAGGGCATTATATAGGCAGAGACCCAAGAGCTACAACCCCAGCCAGTGTTCATTAGGACTAGAAGTGCAGAATTTCTCCAGCTTATTTTAGTAGTTTACAAATGTTGTATTCACAGCATGTCTGAAATACATATTGTGGAGCAGATTTATTCTTGGTTAACTAAATGCAGAATACTATATGATCTGTACCTGGTCAAACTTCCATAAATATGTTAAAATTTACTTGCATTATGTAATTTTGTGTAGATTTTTATTGTGCCTATTCCATAGCTTTACTTGCATATATAGTATTATAACTATGTTGTGTATGCTAGAAATAGTTACTTACTTAGAAAAGAATATTTTATTTAGCATGAACTGGCGTCAACACTTTTGCGTTTAATGGGAGAACTTTTAAATATACTTCAACCGTTCCTTCTAGAACACTGGATTTCTGCCTTTTGGTATATCTGAATGAGAGACCTCTGGCACCTTGAAAGCCTATGCAAAATAAAACCTTAAGCCTGATATGCCAATCTATTAAAACACAATTTCAGTAATTCTTTGCATAAATAGAACCCATTCATATGTTAGCAATCTTTTTTGAAGCTGTTTCATTGTGCTGTGGAAAATTTCATCTGCATCCTAATGAAGAGAATGCTAATCTACTTCAGTACAGGGAAGTGACATCATGGCTTGAGAGCCATAGTTACTTAAAATGAAATGAAAGATTTATAAGGTAACAGAAAGTGAATTTATATTTATCTTTGCTTATTGCCTGGTGAACTGAATGGTGTTCCCAACAGTGTATTTAAACCCTACATCCATAATATAATATATTCATGCCCAATATCATTTGACAGTCTCACATAACTAAGGACCTTATTTATAGGGGGGATGGGTGAATACTCCTGGGTTCCACAGAAAAACTCCAGCGTTTTAAAAATATCCTCCTTATGCCCTGTACACACGGGCGGACTTTTCGGCAACAAAAGTCCGACAGTCTTTCCGACGGACTTTCAACAGACTTTTAACGGACCTCCAATGGACTTTCAAACGAAGGGACTTGCCTACACACGATTACACCAAAGTCCAATGGATTTGTACGTGATGACATACTGTACGACTGGACTAAAATAAGGAAGTCCATAGCCAGTAGCCAATAGCTGCCCTAACGTCAGTTTTCGTCCGTCGGACTAGCATACAGATGAGTGGATTTCTCCGACGTAAAGATTTGAAACATGTTCCAAATCTAAAGTCCGTCAGATTTTCGACAGAAACAATCCGCTGAAGGTCTGATGAAGCCCACACATGATCGGATTGTCCGCCGGATTCAGTCCGTCGGACCAGTCCGGTCAAAAAGTCCGCTTGTGTGTACAGGGCGTAAGACTTTACTTGTCCGGACTTACAGATGTTGGCTAAAGGACTGACAATGATCCTCTGCGCTCAGCTCAGCTGAGCTCCCCAGGTACAGTTGGGCTGTTTGTTGGGACTGCACGTCATCCACACCAAACACTGCATTGCACCCCAGGGCCATACCTAACCATACTGGTGGCAGAACAATTCACCACAGAGTGGTTCTATCTAACAGTTGCGTTTGCACTTGGGGCAATTTGTTTTGTTCGGCAGAGTAATAGAAGCCCCTCCTAAAGATCTTTCCCTGCGGATGCCAAAAAACAGCAAAAGATCATGTGACCACACAGCATTGCTGCAGGAATCAGGTATTTAGAGGATTTAAAAAAATCTAATTATATACATTGGCATGATATATATGATTTATGCGAATGAATTATGATAATTAACATTTCTCTGTTTAGTATCACATTAAGTTTATATTAAGTTTAATATTTAGAGCTGTACTGTAGCTCCAGGTCTGGCTGTAAATGAAAATGCCACAGGATTTAAAAAGCACCAAATACCATGTTAATGGAAAAATTCAGCACTTGACTCATTTGGATTTGGTAAGTTATATATACCACTATTTCATTAGTGATTCAGTATCCCTACCACACATGTATTTTTAACAAGACGATGATTGATCACCCATGCATATAGTGTTGCCAACATCCCTGATATCAATGGAGAACAAAAAAGTACCCTCCGGTAATAGTGGGACTTTAAAAGCAAGCAATTGGATATAACATTTATAAAAAATAGCAAATTTTATTTACAAAACAAATAAAAAACGGTGTATAACATCACCAATGTAGATTCAAAAAACATATATATATATAATATATATATATATATATATATATATATATATATATATATATATATATATATATATCTGTAGTCGTTTCCATGTGGTGGTCCTAGAGGTCCAATGCGTTTTGGGACAAGCTAACGTCCCTTCATCAGGGGCACTGTTACATAGGAATCACAAAATTCTAGAAAAAAACATATCAGTCACAGCATGTGATAGGGAAGATTGCAAAACATTCAACTGTTTATAATATAATGAGAGCGGCAGGTGCCATTGGGATTATGTACCAGAGAAAACAGTCAGCAACAGTTCTGCCCTGTGGCCAGCAGCAGCAGACACGCTATGAGAAGACACCCTATGCTTTTCATAGGACAGTTGTAGGGTGAATGGTGGGCCCCCAATGTTCCACAAAAGTGTCCTATATTTGGCAACTGTGGATGAGAGTGTGCTTCTAAATCCAAAAAGGTGCATCACGCCGAGAGCACTGCAAGAAAATAGAGAGAGCCTAAATAAGCCACTATGATAGTTATGGAAGGGGTGTAACAACCATTTCCCAGTGCCACAAAGTGGCAGGGATAGCAGAGTGGGGAACATCTATGGGCACTCTAGGGAATGAAACATCCAATAGAGTGACTTCAATGTTCTCCTAATAGAAGGGTAGTTCAATCCTATTACCTGCAGCAATTGAAGGTCCACGACTGTGTCACCGGACGGCAGAAGTCCTGCAGAAGTGGCCCACCGAGGCAATGGAAGCACCCCCCCCCCGGTGGAAGCTGACCCGGCTGCCCGAAAACTCAAGCACCACAGATAGACAGCTCCCCCCTGGGCTGCAATAAGGCCACCCACAAAAGCGAGAGGCCCCCGTGCATCAGGTGGGATCACAGGGGGTCCATCCATGGTTGGTAACATCCCAAGCTGGGCCACTGCAGCTGATCACAAGGCGTCCCCCCTGTAAGGGAGAAAGGCAGACACAAAGTCCACAAATTGGACAAAACATTGTATACATATTTAGGTCAGTGTATATGAACTATTTTACATTTTACATTTTGAAGCTGAATTCCAGAAATAAAAGATACCTATTAATGCAGCTATGTATTCATTAACCATTAAACATAATTTTGAAATGCATCTAGTATAGACATCTATAATTGATTTGCAAGCCCCCTGTAATGCAGCACTGGGTGAGCGAGAGGCAGTACTTGGAATTAATCTGGTGTGCTGCATTAAGTTTGTTGACAAACAACAAACTGACAGGAGTAGAGAACAGATGGAACAGAGAGATGACCTCATCGGTATGCCACTGCTAATTCCCTGTCCAGTCAGCAGACTAGGGGAAGAAAGGTGTCCCTACTGTATTCCTAACTGTAACAGAAAAAGTGGTGTCAGCCTCCTGCCTGCCAAAAGTGATGGGGCTGTGTAAACTTCTCCAAGAATGATTGCGTAGCTGGCTGAATTCAGAAATGTTACAGCCAGTTATATGCTTTATTAACCAGAGATATTAGTGTGTACAGTAGTTAAATACATATGTTTGTTCTTTTATAGATCTTTCCATGATCTGCAGTTGCATTCTGTTTCTAACCACTATTATCTTATTTTGTTCAAAATAACCTTTACCCATAACTCCATGTAACATTTTCTTTCATCGGGTGGTTAATATGCAGGAACCAGCTGTCAAATTTCATAGTTAAGAATACAGTTATGGCCTCTTAGATACCAATAACATATAACATAGCTTATATAAGGATTATACTGGATAAGCCATGAATAAACCCATAGAATAATTGTAAGTATGTTCTCTTGCTTTACACTATATACAGAGGTGGAAAGTGATCATCACCTAAAGATATGCATCATTCATATAAAAGAAGAAGCCAGAGTAAACCAAAATGAAATGTGTTTCTTCACATGCCCCTGTAATGTCAAAAAGTTTCAACCATGTTTTATATGTTCTGCTTTTTGTGTAACAACTTTTACTTAGCTGCTACACTGGTATCCTTTAGAGCACGCTTTGAGTTGTATTACAAGAAACCATGCCAAAGCATAGTCATTGGCCCATTATGACACATTCTGCTATAGTGACTGAATCTAAGCTGTGGTGTTCAGCTGCGTGAACATCCATAGGAAGATCCTATGGAAATGAACTGAAAATGAACACAAGTGAAGTACTGTCTATAGCAATCAAACACCATATAAATAAACAATTAAAAACATTCTCTTTTAAAGTTCTATTTTTAAAAGAAGATATCAAGAAACATTAAGACAAACAGAAAAGGGTGCAAATGTTTAACAGAAAGAAAGGCACAAAAAGGATAAGCCAAAGAGTGCTGTTATGAATGTTGCCAAGTCCTATTAATTCGCAACTTAAATTGCACCTTTGCTCAGACTATGGGCATTATTAGCAACAGCCAGTCAAAAAATGTAGTCACCCTTGACCTCTCCAGCTGCTTGAAGTAATTAATTCTCAAAGATTTCAAATGTTATTTACATTTGAATGCTGGCAAATTGGCAAGATTTGCTTTCATAGAAGGTAATAGGAAAAGAGTTCAGATTTCTGTGCTTTCGTTGTGAAATTTGAAAATGGATTTCTCCACAACGCTTACAGGTGAGTGAAGGCTTTTAAGTGTTCTTACTAATGCTTAAAATATGTAAATGTTTTTGTGTGCATAGACTGGGCTCAGGCTCACATTAAAGTGGAGCTTGAGTGCATTACTAAGCCTTGAAAAACATTACAGTGTACCTAATCTGGTTTGTATGTATACTCAAACCTGCACAATTAACGTGTAAAGGTACTATCGTTCCTACAAACCCTTTTCTTGCCATCTTTAATTTAGGGCATCCTCTTTAAACAGCACCAGTCCTACATAGACATGACATTAGGCAGTAAATCTAATATTATAGCATTATATTGCCATGACATCAGGAATAGAGCTCACTTGGGATCAGCATGTTAGTGAAGTTGCTCAGCATGTTAGTGAAGTTGTTTCATATGATATGTCATGCTAACACCCAGAGCTGCTTGCTGTGGCAACTGCTAGATGTATGTGCAGAAATTTGTATTCATTGGAAGGATAAGCTGAAATTCTTGCTGCAAAATAATATGTATTTGTGACTTTAGTTCTGCTTTAAATAGTCCAACCAGTATTCAGCTTGGGATATCTCTTTCTGCTGCTTGTTCCAGGTCACTGACTCTGATCCCATATGGTTATCACTATAGCCAAGGGAGGTAGCACTTTATAGAAAAAAGTCACCAATGACAACCCCTATATTTTTATTTTACTTATTTCAGGTACTTATATAGCGCTGTCAATTTACGCAGTGCTTTACATATACATTGTACATTCACATCAGTCCCTACCCTCAAGGAGCTTACAATCTAAGGTCCCTAACTCACATTCATACATACTAGGGACAATTTAGACAGGATCCAATTAACCTACCAGCATGTCTCTGGAGTGTGGGAGGAAACCGGAGTACCCGGAGCAAACCCACGCAGGCAGAAGGAGAACATGCAAATTCCAGGCAGGTAGTGTCTGTGGTTGGGATTTGAACCAGCGACCCTTCTTACTGCTAGGTGAGAGTGCTAACCACTACACCACTGTGCCACCCATAATGAAAGGTTTTAGTTCAACAGTTGTGAGTTTGACAATAGTTGAAAAGATCTGTGGGTAAAATTAAAGGAAACACATTTTGTAAAATAATTTTAACATTTTCTGGAGGCACAGTAATACATGAAGTTATTTTCTTGTGAAGCACAACATACTGTATATCCAGCCACCCAAAAGTGGAACTTCCACTTTAAGGTATCCTGAGCCCATAACATGCCACATTTGGCAAGTCATTTTTTTTGGGGGGGGAGCAGGTACCTAGTTTTGACAGGTACCCAGCTCCCGCTTCCACCCGCGCCGCCTAGGAGACTCCTCCTCTCCCTCCCTGCAATTTTCTGGGACACATCACAGGTCCCAGAAGATTGCCGGCCTGTCAGGGCACACAGCACGACTTGTGCATGCGCACTGTGCACCCGGCTATGAAGCCGCAAGCTGTCACAGACGGGTGCCCACACTTGCAATGCCGGCGCCGCAGACAGGCAGGGGAGAGAACGGAGGCTTCAGGCGGGCACATCGCTGGACCGTGGGACGGGTGAGTGTGTATTTATTAAAAGTCATCAACTACACTTTTTGTAGCTGCTGACTTTTAATAAACATGGGTCCAGCTGGAACTCTGCTTTACTGGGTCAGAAACTATTGTGAACTTGATTTTGATAAACAGATGAAAGATAATATCTGATTTTCTGCCAGAAATTACTGTACAATATCTCTATTTACATGGTGTTAAAATCATTGCATCTTAATTATTTAAAGGGTAACTCCACTTTTGTAGAAAAAAAAAATTCCCCTGGGTGATCTATGTACAGTACTTTACAAGGATTTTAACAAGCGTTGTTGCAGATTCTTACCTTTTGTTATTCTGAAGAAATCTCTGTTTGTTCCTCTGTGCCCCTGTGCTGAGTGAGTCGTCTAATGGGAGCGGTTTCATAATTATCAACCAGCTTTGCACCTGCAGGCCTCTGATGAGAAAAATTGCAGGGTCAGCATCCTTTTCGTCTGATTTCCTATTGAATGTATCTCATCAAAAATGACATTTTTGTTGCAGAGGATGCGGAAAATCTGACTTGTATCTTAGTGTAGACTTCTGGGAAAATTGGTAAGCCAATCACACAAGCAGAAAATTATGTTTCTGTTGGGTGTTCTGTACACACTGTGTACAGAAAACCTCCAGGTAGCCATATTGCATTGCATTTTCAGAATATTGCGGAGCTGCAGATTGAAAAGGAAAGGTCTTTTTTAAAAACATTCAATTACAATATGACTTGTGTCTCAATTGTATACGCTATATTATTTTTTTCCTTATTTGCTAGTGTTTTTCCCCACGAAAGTGGAGTTACCATTTACAGTAACCCTTTTATAAAAAGAAGGAATCCATTTTTATGTACACAAAAATAATACAAAATATCAGTCTGTCCTGCAGACATAGAAACACCTTATAAACCATATACAGTGGGGACGGAAAGTATTCAGACCCCCTTACATTTTTCACTCGTTATATTGTTATATTGTTACTTGTTATATTGTAGCCATTTGCTAAAATCATTTAAGTTCATTTTTTTTCCTCATTAATGTACACACAGCACCCCATATTGACAGAAAACACAGAATTGTTGACATTTTTGCAGATTTATTAAAAAAGAAAAACTGAAATATCACATGGTCCTAAGTATTCAGACCCTTTGCTCAGTATTTAGTAGAAGCACCCTTTTGATCTAATACAGCCATTAGTCTTTTTGGGAAATATGCAACAAGTTTTTCACACCTGGATTTGAGGATCCTCTGCCATTCCTCCTTGCAGATCCTCTCCAGTTCTGTCAGGTTGGATGGTAAATGTTGGTGGACAGCCATTTTTAGGTCTCTCCAGAGATGTTCAATTGGGTTTAAGTCAGGGCTCTGGCTGGGCCATTCAAGAACAGTCACGGAGTTGTTGTGAAGCCACTCCTTTGTTATTTTAGCTGTGTGCTTAGGGTCATTGTCTTGTTGGAAGGTAAACCTTCGGCCCAGTCTGAGGTCCTGAGCACTCTGGAGAAGGTTTTCGTCCAGGATATCCCTGTACTTGGCCGCATTCATCTTTCCCTCGATTGCAACCAGTCATCCTGTCCCTGCAGCTGAAAAACACCCCCACAGCATGATGCTGCCACCACCATGCTTCACTGTTGGGACTGTATTGGACAGGTGATGAGCAGTGCTTGGTTTTCTCCACACATACCGCTTAGAATTAAGGCCAAAAAGTTCTATCTTGGTCTTATCAGACCAGAGAATCTTATTTCTCACCATCTTGGAGTCCTTCAGGTGTTTTTTAGAAAACTCCATGTGGGCTTTCATGTGTCTTGCACTGAGGAGAGGCTTCCGTTGGGCCATTCTGCCATAAAGCCCCGACTGGTGGAGGGCTGCAGTGATGGTTGACTTTCTACAACTTTCTCCCATCTTCCGACTGCATCTCTGGAGCTCAGCCACAGTGATCTTTGGGTTCTTCTTTACCTCTCTCACCAAGGCTCTTCTCCCCTGATAGCTCAGTTTGGCCGGACGGCCAGCTGTAGGAAGGGTTCTGGTCATCCCAAACATCTTCCATTTAAGGATTATGGAGGCCACTGTGCTCTTAGGAACCTTAAGTGCAGCAGAAATTTTTTTGTAACCTTGGCCAGATTTGTGCCTTGCCACAATTCTGTCTCTGAGCTCTTCAGGCAGTTCCTTTGACCTCATGATTCTCATTTGCTTTGACATGCACTGTGAGCTGTAAGGTCTTATATAGACAGGTTTGTGGCTTTCCTAATCAAGTCCAATCAGTATAATCAAACAGCTGGACTCAAATGAAGGTGTAGAACCATCTCAAGGATGATCAGAAGAAATGGACAGCACCTGATTTAAATATATGAGTGTCACAGCAAAGGGTCTGAATACTTAGGACCATGTGATATTTCAGTTTTTCTTTTTTAATACATCTGCAAAAATGTCAACAATTCTGTGTTTTTCTGTCAATATGGGGTGCTGTGTGTACAATAATGAGGAACAAAAATTAACTTAAATGATTTTAGCAAATGGCTGCAATATAACAAAGAGTGAAAAATTTAAGCGGATCTGAATACTTTCTGTCCCCACTGTACAGTATATAGATATATGTATATATATATATACATATATCTATATATACCCCAATGGATTTTATCCCCTTCATGACCAGGCCATTTTTTGCAATACGGCACTGGGTTGCTTTAACTGACAATTGCGCGGTCATGCTTGAAATAGTGCTTTCTTTTAGTGGTGTTTGATCACCTCTGAGGTTTTTATTTTTTGTGCTATAAACAAAAAAATACTAACAATTTTGAAAAAAAAAAACAATATTTGTTTACTTTCTGCTATAAAACATACCCAGTAAAAAAAATTGTAAAAATCTAATTTCTTCATCAATTTATGCCAATATGTATTCTGCTACATATTTTTGATAAAAACAAACCCAATAAGTGTATATTGATTGGTTTGAGCAAAATATATAGTGTCTACAAACTATGGGATATATTTATGGAATATATAATTTTTTTTAACTAGTAATGGCGACGATCAGCGATTTTTAGCGGGGACTGCAATATTGCGGCAGACAAATCTGACACCAAGAGACACTTTTTGGGGACCAGTGACACCAATAGTGACCATTGCTAAAATAAATGCACTGTCACTGTACAAATGACACTGGCAGGGAAGGGGTTAAAATCAGGGGCAATCAAAGGCTTAAATGTGTCCCTAGGGGGTGCTTTCTAACTGTGGGGGATGTGCTTTGACTAGGGGAAAACAGAGATCCGTGTTTCTGCTTAGCAAAAACACAAGATCTCCATTTTCCCCTCTGACAGAACGGTGGTCTGCCTTTACATAGGCAGACTGCCGTTCTGCCTCTCCTTAGAACGATTGCTGTGTCCCGGTGGACATCGCATCTGCCGGACCCGCTGAATGGCTCCTGCTGTGTCCAATCAGTGGGTCGGTCCAGAAGTGGATAAAATATATATATATAGTGTATGTGTATATCATCTATCTATCTATCTTTCTCTCTCTCTCTCTCTCTCTCTCTCTCTCTCTCTCTCTCTCTCTCTCTCTCTCTATATATATATATATATGTATATGTATGTAGATAGATAGATAGATAGATAGATAGATAGATAGATAGATAGATAGACACAATATATCTAGTTGTTGTGTCTGTAGAATATGTTCCACTTACTAGAATACCCAGAGACTGTAAAATGATAAGGGATTCAATTATATAAGATTCATTAACATGTTAATGAATCTTATTCCAGTCCATTATATTAACAGGATAAAAAACAAGCTGGGCGTTTGCCATATAAATTACGCCTGAGAAGGTCCAGAGGCTAAATAATTTCTTCTGCAGTCCTGCCCAACTCCTCAGTTTTAACTTGGGTATCATTAGTAAAATAATTACATAAGGATCTATAGATAATTGCATGTCATCAATAAATCTCAGAGACTGCATTGCGTTTGTCATGGAGATGGATAACTTGGGTTCTACCGGCCTGATTTCTAAGTTTGGCTGATGAATGAAACTGTGGATTCTATTTTCAGCTTTATATTTTCATCTCTGATATATTTTGCTATTGAAGCTTGAATTATGTGATCTCTGAAGTACCTACCGAAAGTATAAGCAATCAGCATTTCTCTTGTTTGTTTTTCGAGAGGTTTTAGGGAGAGAAGAAGACAGCATTTGCATTTATTCCACTATGAAATCAGTAAGGCCAAGATTTTCACCTAGCCCCTCATGCTACTGTCACAGATTTGTCACAGAAAACAAAATCATATTGATAAGTGACATTGGTGTTAAAAAATGTCTTACTCTATTTTAATAGTACCTGTAAAAGATATATGAACTGACCTAACAACCTATACGGTATCCGTAGACCTGAACAGTGAACAGTTGGAGGAATACCTTTGTCGATATGTCATACCTCTGTATAAAATATGTGGCATTGGTTTATCATATCTAAAGCATGTGTTGACTCATAATGTGGATTATGTCTATTAGGAGTATCGGAATGCCTGAAGGCCTATGGGCCACACTATAAAGAAAACAAAAAAAAAGAGGAAAGTGCATAGCAAAAATAAGCCTGAAATCTAAGAAACAAATTTCCTTTCAGAGGGTGATCATTTGTGACATAGGGGTAATGTTTTAGTGTGTATACCAGGACAATATTATTTCTTTTCGGACAGAAGGGCTAAGATATGTTGGTGTAAAATGCAATCTACATAGGGGGTGATGGGAAGTGACGTATGGGCTGTGAACCTGTCAGAGACTTAAAACAATGTGTATAGGGGGGTCTCTGTATGTCTGGAAAGAAATCCATAAGGAGGAATAGGAAGGGGAGAGGAGAAAGGTAAAGTTAAGTGGGTAAAGAGGAAGGGAGGCCGGTAGAAAGTAACTGTAGATGTCCACGAGGGTTCTGCCATCCAGCTAAGGAGGCAAACTGACCCTAACCCGCATTAAGCTGTTGGAGAAGCCGTATAAGCTATAAGCCCTTCAGAATAAGTGGCGGGCTCTGCGATGAGGTGGAGATGCAGAGGGGCTGCCATTCCTCTGGGCTCCCTGGGTGTCTGGTGGAGGAGAGCCTGGTCATAGGGAGTGGCGGCATCCGGGACCCCGTCGACTAGGGATGAGCCGAACACCCCCCGGTTCGGTTCGCACCAGAACCCGCGAACGGACCGAAAGTTCGCACGAACGTTAGAACCCCATTGACGTCTATGGGACTCGAACGTTCGAAATCAAAAGTGCTCATTTTAAAGGCTAATTTGCATGGTATTGTCCTAAAAAGGGTTTGGGGACCCGGGTCCTACCCCAGGGGACATGTATCAATGCAAAAAAAACTTTTAAAAACGGCCGTTTTTTCGGGAGCAGTGATTTTAATGATGCTTAAAGTAAAAAAAAAAAAGTGAAATATTCCTTTAAATATCGTACCTGGGGGGTGTCTATAGTATGCCTGTAAAGTGACGCGTGTTTCCCATGTTTAGAACAGTCCCTGCACCAAATGTCATTTTTAAAGGAAAAAATCTCATTTAAAACTGCTTGCGGGTTTAATGTCATGTCGGGTCATGGCAATATGGATGAAAATCAGTGAGACAAACGGCATGGGTACCCCCCAGTCCATTACCAGTCCCTTTGGGTCTTGTATGGATATTAAGGGGAACCCCGCACCCAAATTAAAATAAGGAAAGGTGTGGGGCCACCAGGCCCTATATACTCTGAACAGCAGTATACAGGCGGTGCAAACAAGACAGGGACTGTAGGTTTGTTGTTAAGTAGAATCTGTTTGTAATTTTGAACATTTTTAACGTGTTTAGCTCCAGCCAAAAAATCTTTTCTAAGCTTTTTGGAAAACATAGGGAAGGGTTATCACCCCTGTGACATTTGTTTTGCTGTCTTTCCTCCTCTTCAGAAGATTTCACCTCACTTTTTTGTCCCAATGAAAAATGTTTTTTGAAAATTTGGGGTTTTTTGTGGAACAAGGATTGGAAAGCATCAGTGGAAAGGAGAACTTGTTTTCCCATATTAACTCTTACAGGAGAGAATTTCCCTTCCTAGGGGTAGATTTCATCTCACTTCCTGTTGTCTCCTTCCGTTTACAAGTAGGAGTCGTTTGTAAGTTAGATGTTTGAAAGTAGGGTCCTGCCCTATATACTCAGCAGAAATTTGGGCCTTAGGTGTTGCTGTGGCCACAACACTGTAAGCCCTCACAGGGCCCTGCTGTGAAATATTAGATCAAGAATTGTAATTACATGCCCCTGTTGAACAGGAGCTGAAAAATTAGGCCTTAGGCACTGGTGCTGGTGCCACAACACTGCAACCCCTCACAGACACTCTAGTTGGAACGCAGGAACGAGCCCTGCTGCAAATTATTGCTTCAAAAATTGTAATTACACGCCCCTGTTAGACAGGGGCAGAAAAATTGGGCCTTAGGCACTGGTGCTGGTGCCACAACACTGCAACCCCTCACAGACACTCTAGTTGGAATGCAGGAACGAGCCCTGCTGCAAAGTATTACATCAAAAATTGTAATTACACGCCCCTGTTAAACAGGGGCTGAAAAATTGTGCCTTAGGCACTGGTGGTGGCGCCCAGAACCAAAAATGTTCTTACAAGCTATCAGCGTGATGATTGAGGAGGAAGAGGATAATTACTCAGGGATAGTCACTCAGCATCAGCATAGGCAGTCTTTGAAGGGATCTGAGATTTCAAAAAAAATTATTCGGTTACATCAGCATCAGGTGCTTGGTAGCTGGTGGTGATCCAAGACTCATTCATTTTTATGAAGGTCAGCCGATCGACCGAGTCGGTGGACAGACGCACCCTGTGATCGGTTACCACGCCTCCAGCAGCACTGAATGTGCGTTCCGAAAGAACGCTGGATGCAGGACAGGCCAGTAGCTCAATTGCATACTGTGCAAGCTCTGGCCAGTGATCCATCCTCAAGACCCAGTAACCCAGAGGATTTTCGGTGGGAAAGGTGTCCAAGTCTGATCTTGCCCCTAGGTATTCCTGCACCATGTAAAACAGACGCTGGCGATGGTTGCTGGAACCGATCATACCTTGGGGCTGCGGACCAAAAAATTGTCTGAACGCATCGGTCAGACGGCCACCTTCTCCACCGCTCCTTCTTTGACTGACCGAAGCCTCAGCAACACGTTGTCCAGAAACAGGAGTTTGTAACCTCCCAGTCTCTGGGAACGCGTTGCACAGACCTTTCTGCAAGGCCTCCCGAAGATGTTTCATCCTCTGCTCCCTCTGCGATGGCAAGATAAGGTCCGCAACCTTACCCTTGTAACGTGGATCAAGGAGGGTTGCCAGCCAGTATTGGTCCTTCTCCTTGATACCACGAATACGAGGATCCTTACGCAGGCTTTGCAGGATCAGGGAGGCCATGCAGCGTAGGTTTGCTGAGGCATTCGGTCCGGAGTCCTCTGGGTCACTAAGAACGACATGGTCCGCAGCCACCTCCTCCCAGCCACGTACAAGTCCATGTGTTTCTTGGGACTGATCCCTTAAAGACTGCTGCTGATGCTGAGTGCCAGGCTCCACCTCCATACTGACACAATCTTCCTCCTCCTCCTCTTCCTCCTCCTCCTCTTCCTGTGTGATCGGCGGGCACGCAGGAACACTGTCTGGATAAAGGGGGCCTTGAGAGCTAAGGAAGTCCTCCTCTTCCTGCCTCTGTTCTGCCTCAAGTGCCCTGTCCATTATTCCACGCAGCGTGTGCTCCAACAGGTGGACAAGGGGGACAGTGTCACTGATGCATGCACTGTCACTGCTCACCATCCTCGTGGCCTCCTCGAATGGTGACAGGACAGTGCATGCATCCCTGATCATGGCCCACTGGCGTGGGGAAAAAAAACCAAGCTCCCCTGACCCTGTCCTGGTGCCATAGTCGCACAGGTACTCATTGATGGCCCTCTGCTGCGTGTGCAGCCGCTGCAGCATGGCCAACGTTGAGTTCCACCTGGTGGGCATGTCACAGATTAGGCGGTTCTTGGGCAGGTTAAACTCCTTTTGGAGGTCCGTCAGCCGAGCACTGGCATTATATGACCGGCGGAAATGCACACAGACTTTCCTGGCCTGCCTCAGGACATCCTGTAAGCCCGGGTACCTGCCCAAGAACCGCTGCACCACCAAGTTAAGGACGTGAGCCAAACAGGGCACATGGGTCATTTGTCCCTGTCGGAGGGCAGAGAGGAGGTTGGTGCCATTGTCGCAAACCACCATTCCTGCCTTAAGTTGGCGTGGCGTCAACCACCTCTGAACCTGCCCCTGCAGAGCTGACAGAACCTCTGCCCCAGTGTGGCTCCTGTCCCCCAAGCACACCAGCTCAAGCACCGCATGGCATCTTTTGGCCTGCGTACTTGCGTAGCCCCTTGAACGCCTACGGAGCACCGCTGGTTCCGAGGAAGAGGCCATGGAGGAAGAAGAAGAGGAGGGGGTGGAGGAGAGAGGTGTGTCACAATCAGCATTTTGGAGGCGTGGTGGCGGAACAACCTCCAACACTACTGCACCTTGTCCTGCATCCTTCCCAGCTGCCAGCAGAGTCACCCAATGCGCCGTGAAACTTAGGTAACGTCCCTGTCCATGCCTGCTGGACCATGAGTCAGCGGTAATATGCACCTTACCGCTGACCGCCCTGTCCAGCGAGGCATGGACATTGCCTTCCACATGCCGGTAGAGAGCCGGAATCGCCTTCCGTGAGAAAAAGTGGCGTTTGGGTACCTGCCACTGAGGAACCGCACATTCCACAAACTCACGGAAGGGGGCAGAGTCTACCAACTGAAAAGGCAGCAGTTGAAGTGCTAGCAATTTTGCCAAGCTAGCATTCAACCGCTGGGCATGTGGATGGCTGGGAGCAAACTTCTTTCGGCGGTGCAGCAGCTGGGGCAGGGAAATTTGCCTGGTACAATCTGACGTCGGTGTACCAAAAGCAGATTGCCCACAAGTACTTGGTTGTGACACACCTAATTCTACACCTTCATTCCTCTCACTGCAGGTCTCAGAGAGGACTGAAGGTCTAGTGGGGTTGGAAATCTCAGCTGATGAGGAGCAAGGAGAGATCCTCTTTGTTCTTTGGTGTGGGTCTTTTAGATACGCTTGCCAACGAACTGCATGGCAGGTCAACATATGTCTGGTCAAGCATGTGGTACCCAAGCGGGAGATATTTTGGCCACGCGAGATACGCTTGAGACATATGTTGCAAATAGCAGCGGTGCGATCTGATGCACTCGTCTCAAAAAAGGCCCACACCAAAGAACTTTTTGAATAACGCGCAGAGACTGCAGCGCCCTGCACATGTGGAGCTTTGGGGTGTGATGCAGTCAATGTGCTGCCCTTAGGCTGGCCCCTGGAGGGCATCCTGCCTCGTTGGTGATGTGCTGCCGCCTCCTCCTCCTCCTCCTCCTCCTCCTCCTCCTCTCTCCTATCAGGCACCCACGTTGAGTCAGTGACCTCATCATCCCCTCCCTCCTCATCACTGGAGCAAACCTGGCAGTATGCTGCAGCAGGGGGAGCATGACTGCCAGATTGCTGTCCTTCTTGGGCACCCCCTCTGTCCGCGCTCATGTTACTGCCTTCATCGAGCTCAGTATCGTCATCAGAGCCTTCCAAACGCTGGGCATCCTCCTGGAGCATGTACCCAACACTGTGGTCAAACAGTTCGAGGGAATCCTCATGAGGACATGGTGGAGCTAGGGAAGGAGTCACTGATGACATTGAGCTGAGGGAAGAGGCCGCTGCTTTGCCAGACAAAGCACCCTGGGCATGGGTGAGAGAGGATGAGGAGGATGAGGACGGCTTGGTCATCCACTCGACCAAGTCTTCCGCATGTTGCGGCTCAACATGGCCAGCTGCCGAAAAAAAGGCCAAGCGTGTCCCATGGCCACGTGCTGATGAGGATGCACCGTCTCCACGACCAGCACTAGACACAGAGCCTGCTTGCCCTCTCTTATTGGCTTGTGACTGTCTGCCTCTCCTTCTTGGCCTTCCAGACATACTAATGGCCTGTAGCTGCACTAAGCTGGGATAGAACACCTGTAATTTTCTTCAAGTAGCTTTATATACTGTAACCAGACAAGCCTGCCTGTCAGTAGGAAGATAACAGGAACGGATCTAGCTGAACACTGTGAGCAGGACGCACTGTACTAAATGTAAATAGTCTAGCTGCCTGACCGTGGTACTAATAGGATCAAATAGAACACCTGTAATTTTCTTCAGGTAGCTTTATATACTGTAACCAGACAAGCCTGCCTGTCAGTAGGAAGATAACAGGAACGGATCTAGCTGTACACTGTGAGCAGGACGCACTGTACTAAATGTAAATAGTCTAGCTGCCTGACCGTGGTACTAATAGGATCAAATAGAACACCTGTAATTTTCTTCAGGTAGCTTTATATACTGTAACCAGACAAGCCTGCCTGTCAGTAGGAAGATAACAGGAACGGATCTAGCTGTACACTGTGAGCAGGACGCACTGTACTAAATGTAAATAGTCTAGCTGCCTGACCGTGGTACTAATAGGATCAAATAGAACACCTGTAATTTTCTTCAGGTAGCTTTATATACTGTAACCAGACAAGCCTGCCTGTCAGTAGGAAGATAACAGGAACGGATCTAGCTGAACACTGTGAGCAGGACGCACTGCACTAAATGTAAATAGTCTAGAAGATAACAGGAACGGATCTAGCTGAACACTGTGAGCAGGACGCACTGCACTAAATGTAAATAGCAGGAACGGCTCTAGCTGAACACTGTGCGCAGGACGCACTGCACTAAATGTAAATAGCAGGAACGGATCTAGCTGAACACTGTGAGCAGGACGCACTGCACTAAATGTAAATAGCAGGAACGGATCTAGCTGAACACTGTGAGCAGGACGCACTGCACTAAATGTAAATAGCAGGAACGGATCTAGCTGAACACTGTGAGCAGGACGCACTGCACTAAATGTAAATTGCAGGAACGGATCTAGCTGAACACTGTGAGCAGGACGCACTGCACTAAATGTAAATAGTCTAGAAGATAACAGGAACGGATCTAGCTGAACACTGTGAGCAGGACGCACTGCACTAAATGTAAATAGCAGGAACGGATCTAGCTGAACACTGTGAGCAGGACGCACTGCATTAAATGTAAATAGTCTAGATAGAAGATAACAGGAACGGATCTAGCTAAACTGAATACAGTGTATATATATATATGCAACACCTGGGATGCATATATATACACAATACACTGTAAGTGCAGCTAACTGACTGACTGTTCTGCCTAATCTATCTAACTCAAATCAAATGACACTGTCTCTCTCTCTCTCTATCTCTCAGCACACCGGAACACACACTACACAGGGCCGCCGTGCAGGCGGCCTTATATAGTGTGGGGTGTGTACTAAATCCCCTGAGCCATAATTGGCCAAAGCCACCCTGGCTTTGGCCAATTACAGCTCTCTCTACTGACAGCGCTGTGATTGGCCAAGCATGCGGGTCATAGTGCATGCTTGGCCAATCATCAGCCAGCAATGCACTGCGATGCCGCAGTGAATTATGGGCCGTGACGCGCCACACGAATTTAGCGCGAACGGCCCATAACGTTCGCAATTCGGCGAACGATCGAACAGCCGATGTTCGAGTCGAACATGGGTTCGACTCGAACACGAAGCTCATCCCTACCGTCGACCCATCGACCAGCCTCTCTGACATCTTCCATAGAGGTTGCATTTCTCAGTGGAGGTAGGCGAAAGTCACTGTACCAGTCGGGTAGATAAATTAGAGGGATATCCAAGGTGTTACAAAAATGCTCCAGGTCCTCCGAAACTCTTAAATTGGCTGTGTGGTCTTGGGCAGAGGCAGAGAGGCAAAATGGAAATTTCCATCTTTATGTGATGGCCCTGGATCAGAGGAGATCCAACAGGGATCATAGCTCCCGTCTGAGTTGCAGGGTGATGTTAGAAAGATGCTGGAAGATTTTTACTTCAAAGCCTTGGTACATGATTTGGTTTCAGTTAAGTGCTTTTCGGAGAATTTCTTCCTTCAAGGGAAATTTGACAAGGCAGCAGACAACATCCCTCGGCGGGTCTGTGTCCCTGCCTCTAGGTCTCAAATTGACTCTCAATGCTCTGTGCATGCATTCCAGGCCCTATGGGTGCATTTTGCGGTCTCTCTAGGAGGTCATTAACCACTTGCCGACCGTGTCACGCAGCTATACTGCGGCACAATTGGGCTCCTGGGTGAAATTCTGTACGGGTACATCCTACCTGTTTTTAACCACAAGGGGACCCGATGCACGTGGCCGGTAGGCACAATTGCTGCCGGCCACACATGATCACATGCACGAGCGCCAGCACAGGGATTTGTGTGTGTAAACACACAAATCCCTGTGCTGTCAGAGGAGAGGAGCCATATTGTTTGTTTCTTCTAAGCAGGAAAAACAATATGGCTCCTCTCCTAGTCACTTCCATCCCCACACAGTTAGAACATGCTGAGGGAAACACACATTTAACCCCTTGATTGCCCCTAGTGTTAACCCCTTCCCTGCCAGTGACATTTAAACCGTAATCAGTGCATTTTTATAGCACTGATCACTGTAAAAATGCCAATGGTGTCAAAAAAGTGTCAAAAGTCTCTGATCTGTCTGTCACAATGTCGCACTACTGCTAAAAATCGTAGATCACTGCCATTATTAGTAAAAAAAAATAATAATAAAAAAGGCATAAATCTTTCCCATAGTTTGTAGATGCTATAACTTTTGCGCAAACCAATCAATATACACTTATTGTGATTTTTTTATAAGAAACATAAAAATATGTAGAAGAATATATATTGGCCTACACTGATTAAGAAATTTGTTTTTTAAAAAAACATTTGGGGATATTTATTATAGCAAAAATTAAAAAATATTGTTCTTTTTTCATAATTGTCGCTCTCTATTTGTTTAGAGTGCAAATAAAAACCGCAGAGGTGATCAAATATGACCAAAAGATAGTTCTATTTGTGGGAAAAGAAGGATGCAAATTTTGTTTGGGTACAGTATCGAACGACCGCGCAATTGTCAGTTAAAGCGACACAGTGGAAAGAAGAAAGAAATGGCTGCACATCCAGAACTTCCGATTGCCTTTTATTTTGTTTCACAAAGATAACACCAAAGACACCAAACTGTGGTCACGTAGACCACATTACTTGTAATGATTAAGCACAAGATGTATGTGTGAAACGCGTCTACGTGACCACGCTTGGTGTCTTTGGTGTTATCTTTGTGAAACAAAATAAAAGGCAATCGGAAGTTCTGGATGTGCAGCCATTTCTTTCTTCTTTCCAAGTTTCCCATGGAGGTGGGCCGGGGCTAGCACTCTGCAAGATACTCCAATCAGCCTTATAGTTATACACCTGGAGCAGCGGTTCTTTTTCTTGTAAAGCGACACAGTGCCAAATTGTAAAAAGTGCTCTGGTCAGGAAGGGGCTGAAGTGGTTAAAGAGCGTTGTCACAGTTTGGGATAGGTGGTTGGGCTCTATAGACTCTGGTATACCCCTTACCCTCGGGCTGTGGCGTCTTCCCCTGTTGTCGAGGTCTTCCAAGTGGTGCTAGAGTTCCCTGAGATAAATTGCGTAGGATTCAGTGACCTGCTGCATATGGCATAGTGAGGCATCATGGCAAGCAGTCATCTTCTCTACCTCCCCCACTCTGTTAGAAATAGCAGCTATATTGGATCTAAGAGTAGTAATAAGGGCCGACAGGGTATTTTTGATGTCAGCAGCTACTTCTCAGAGGTCATTCAGGATCGAGGTAGGTGCCGCTGGTGAGCCTGAGGTGGCAGGGATGCAGTCACTTGGATGGTTTGGGCTTCTGCTGGGCGAGCGGGATCTTCTGGAGGAGGCCTGGGAAGCTGACACAGTGTCGCGCTGCTGCTGAGTCCAGAATAACTCCAGTATGTTGCCGCTCAGCTGTGTCCCTTGTTCTTGGGGTGAGTGGAAGCGGGTTGCTGAAGCACTCCGGTACGTTTTCCCCATGTTGTGATAGGTAGTCGTTTTGGCTGAGCTGAAAGCAGGACCACGAGGTGTCCGAGCTGTGAGACTAAGCGGCCATCTCAGACTGGGTCCAGACCACGCCCCAATACCCTTTTGAATAATTATTTTAGTAAGAATTAATGCTAGAATGCTCTTTTGACAATGCAGTCTGCTTCATAATCTCAGCTACTATTGAACTGTATACACCAAAAAACAAAATAAAGGTGTAATGGTTCCTTAAAATATAGTAAGTCTGACTTCTCTCAACTTCCCATGCATGTTACTTCCTGTACGCATTACGTTCATAAAAATTTGTCAGCGCTGACGAAGTTCTATGAATATAACGCGTACGGGGAAGGAGCTACGCGCTGAGGACCTGCATCTTACACACCACTCAGCCATCTGTGATGGAAATGCCGTTTTTTAAATAGCCGTTTGTGAGTAACCATTTTTAAAATAAAGCTGCTTTGTAACTGATCCACAGTGAGCACTTAGAGTTGTTTTTGCTTCACCTTTTGTACATTCCGGGGAATCTACTGGAGTTCCTGTCTTTGCCTGGATCGTTTACCCTATGAAGGGACCTGCCTATTTGACCATCTGTTAATTCGATAGTCCAGTCCTTAACCACTCACCGACTGCCGCATGCCGATTTACGTCGGCAGAATGGCATGGGCAGGCAAAAGGGCGTACCCGTACGTCACTTTGAATTTGCCGCGCATTTGCGGGAGAGTGCCCCCGAGTCCCGTGAACTCAATGTTTGCCGGCGGCCCGCGATTGCGGTGAGGAGAGGCAGGATGGAGAGATGTAAACAAGGCATTTCCCTGTTCTGCCTAGCAAAATGACAGGGAGCTATTGCTCCCTGTCATTGGGAGCAGTGAGCTCTATCATGTTGTAGTAAGCCCACCCCCCCTAGAGTTAGAACACATCCAGGGAACACACTTAACCCCTTGATTGCCCCTAGTGTTTAACCCCTTCCCTGCCAGTGTAATTTATACAGTAATCAGTGGCTATTTGAAGCTCTGATCACTATATAAATGTCACAGGTCCCAAAATAGTGTCAAAAGTGTCCGATCTGTCGGCCATAATGTTGCAGTCCCGATAAAAATCACAGATCACCGCCATTACTAGTAAAAAAAACAAAATAATAATAAAAATGCCATAAATCTATTCCCTATTTTGTAGACGCTATAACTTTTGCGCAAACCAATCAATATACACTTATTGCAATTTTTTTACCAAAATATGTAGAAGAATACACATTGGCCTAAACTGTGGAAGAAATTTTTTTTTTTATATATATATTTTTTGGGATATTTATTATAGCAAAAAGTAAAAAATATTGCTTTTTTTTCAAAATTTCGGTCTTTTTTCGTTTATAGCGAAAAAAATTAAAACCACAGAGCTGATCAAATACCACCAAAAGAAAGCTCTATTTGTGGGAAAAAAGGGACATCAATGTTGTTTGGGTACAACGTCGCACAACCGGGCAATTGTCAGCTAAAGCAACGCGGTGCCAAATCGCAAAAAATGCTCTGGTCAGGAAGGGGGTAAATCCTTCTGGGGCTGAAGTGGTTAAGGTGAGCGAAAATGTTTTGCTCTGAAGGCGGAGGGTCTGTCACCAATATCTTCCTTGAATTGTGTGATTGTCACGTGGAATCCTCTTGGTGCTTGCTGGGACTTTTAGTCCTCTTTCGCTCTCTTGTTGGACTTTTTTGTGAATGCTTTTTTAATACTGCATTTATCATTGCATTTTTATTTACCTGCACATTACCTTATGCATTTTACTTTGATTATGTGATGATCTTTTTGTGCTAGCCGCAGTAGTTTTTAGGTCATTAGGAACTATTTTTTGTGCTAATTGCTTTATTTGTATTCTGCAAGGAAATTCTGATTGGCTCTGTGCTCAAAATACACATCATGAGAGTCTTCTTGCTACTTGAAAAACAGCCTATATGTGTTTCAGTCCACGCCATGTGCCTTGGAAAGGCTCCTTGGAAAAAGGGCATCTATTTCCCCCTACCTATTGACATTATATAAGTAAAGGTGTAAAAAAATACCCTACAAAAAAAAAATAAAAAAAAAATAATAATAATAATATACCCCATTGTCCTTAGACCTATTTATTTAGTATTAATAATGAACAAGGAACATTTGGTCTTCCTCAGTTCCCGCGCTGTTCTTTGATTTATCGAAAACTTACCAGATTTGTACTGTAGAACTTCAAACACAATTAGTAAATCTAGAAGAAATTCACAGAAGTACTAACTGAACTTATGAAGGAGATCATGCTAAATTTCTGCAGTTTTCACATTACCAGCTTTTTCTTTATGCATAATATGTCTGACCAATTAATTTTGGGAGTGGGTAAGGCGAACTGTCAGTAAAGCAGTATTTTCATATTTATTTAGATTTACTTTAATTTATTTTCAGAAAATGTGTCCAACTGGAGTTGATTTTTTATCATAACTTTACAAAAATGTTAAGGTTAACTGATTGCATTAGATCTTTGTGTAAACTTGCCTGGCCATTTCTTGTCCATATTTTAACAAGTTAAAGTAAAACATCTGCCAGATTTTTTTTTTCTTCTTTAGTTTGGAAAGTGTGGAAGTAGAATAGGTTTTTATTGTTGCCTACTTGAACAAAACCTCTCCTTTTATTAAGTGGCAGGACAAACATTAAGGTCATGATACTTCTCCCACAATTTAGACATGCACTTTTATGGGTCCCACTTAGTAAACTCCTAGGTTGGGGGCTAATTCCAGCTAGTAACTTGTTGTTCAATGATCCAAGCTCTTCTAATTGAATTGTGACTCACTTACTTTTCCTGCTTGTCTTTCTCGGTGATGCATATTATTATTATTATACAGGATTTATATAGTGCCAACAGTTTGCACAGCGCTTTACAACATGAGGGCAGACAGTACATTTACAATACAAATCAATACAGGAGGGATCTGAGGGCCCTGCTCGTTAGAGCTTACAATCTAGAAGGGAGAGTCAAGTGGAACAAAAGGTGATAACTGTGGGGGGTGAGCTGATGGAGAAAATGAAAATACAGTTGTTAGGTGTGGGTAGGGTAGGCTTCTCTGAACAGAAGGGTTTTCTGGGATCGTCTAAAAGCTAATAGAGTAGTAGATAGGCGGACACATTGGGGTAAGGCATTCCATAGGATTGGAGAGGCTTTGGAAAACTCCTTGAGGCGAGCATGGGAGGAGGTGATGAGGGAGCTAGAGAGCAGGAGGTCTTGAGAGGAATGAAGAGAACGAGTAGGTTGATATTTAGAGACTAGGCTAGTGATGTAGCTGGGGGCTAAATTGTGGATGGCTTTGTACGTAGTTGTTAGTATTTTGAATTTCATTAGTTGGGTGAGTGGGAGCCAGTGGAGGGATTGACAGAGAGGGGTAGCTGACACAGAGCGATTGGTAGGGTGGATCAGTCTGGCAACAGCATTCTTGATGGATTGAAGAGGTGATAGACTATGTAGAGGTAAGCCAATGAGAAAGGAGTTGCAGTAGTCAAGACGAGAGATGGCCAGCGAATGAATTAAGAGCTTTGTTGTGCCATTGGTTATAAAGGGGCGTATTTTGGAGCTGTTGCAGAGATTGCGGCAGCAAGATTTGGACAGTGATTGGACGTGATGCTTAAAGGAGAATTCAGAGTCCAGGACTACACCTAGAACCCTGGCATGCGGGGATGCCCTTATAGTTGTCCCGTCGATTTTGACAGAGAGATCAGGGGAATGGGC
This sequence comes from Aquarana catesbeiana, assembly GCF_042186555.1. NCBI lineage: Eukaryota > Metazoa > Chordata > Amphibia > Anura > Ranidae > Aquarana > Aquarana catesbeiana. The sequence goes on from NC_133325.1 coordinate 499,609,209, forward strand.
ATATGGGGGAGGAAAAATTATAACTTCGGTTTTGGATAGATTGAGTTTGAGGAAGTGGTGTGACATCCAGACTGATATATCTGATAGTAAATGAGTGATGCGTGAGGAGACAGAGGGAGTGAGCTGAGGTGTAGAGAAATAGATTTGGGTGTCGTCAGCGTAAAGGTGGTATTGGAAGCCATGGGAGGCTTCCAATACCACCAGCTGACAATCAGCTGACCCAGGGAGGAGGTGTAGACTGAAAATAGGAGAGGTCCAAGAACAGAACCTTGTGGGACCCCAACATAGAAAGGAAGAGGAGAGGAGGAAGTAGAGTTGTAAGAAACGCTGCGGTTGGATAAGTAGGAAGAGAACCAGCGAAGAGTACAGTCATGGAGACCAAAGGCGGGGGGTTTTTTGAGGAGGAGGGGGTGGTCAACCGTAAAATACCCATAGGGCTTGATGTTGGGATGGAGGATGGGGAAGGTTTGGAGTTGATTTTTGATTTGGGGGGAGGGGGTTGCACTTTTGAAGCTAGAAAAAATGTTAAAAAGTGCTTCTTGAAGGGAAGACAGTTAACATTTCCTCCTCCTGCACCATTAAACGTTGCTATGTTGAAGAGATACAGCTGCCTGAAAAATCTTCAGAATCTGACACTTCCAGGTGTGCTGAATGCCTGGTCCCTACTGCACTGATCTGTTTGATCTGCCAGCCCCTACATGCCTGCTGTGTCCTGTAATGATATAGGCACCAGCGGGGGGGGGGGGGGGGGGGGATCACAGCGTAGGATTATGCATCTGAAAATGGTATCTATTTGCTTTTTGTCTTGTTTGCAAGGGGCACTTTTTTCTGTTTGAGGGCCAGTTCACACCACATGCAGTTCAGTGAGTTTTTTTTTCTGCATCAGAAACACATGGAAAGTAGGTTATATAGTTTTCAATGGCATAGATCACATCAGTGCTTGAAGTTTCAGTGCGTTCCAGTTCCAGAAAAAAAAAGTAGCACATGTTGCATTTTTCCTGCACTGGACTGTACTGGAACGCTGTAAAACGCATCAAAAACGCACTATAACACACCAGAATGCACCTAAATGCACCAAAAACGCACTGAAACACACATGTCCTTATTTAAGGTTAAGAAAAAAAGAGGGAGGAAAAATTCACTGAACTGCATCAAAAATGTGTCAATAAATACATCTGGAATGCATATGGACTGCATTTCTATGGTGTAAACTTGCCCTCAATGATTTTATTAGTATAAGTATTTTCACAAAAGAGAATACAAAAGTTATGACAATAAATGCAGATCACAAGGGGCACTTTTTTAACATTTTTATTCTAGCTTTAAAAGTGCAAAACCCATACATCTTTTTATTTATGGAAACAATAGTTTGCCTTATAAGGGACTCTCTACTCTAATACCATACATGTGACCCATGGTTTACCTATAGAAGCAACTTGTAAAGTTTGTTATACTTATTTTGTCTACAAGCTTTGTACACTCCACAAAATGGATAAAAAGGAATTCCTTGCAAGTAAAAAGTCCACAAACGTGTAAAAGCTTGCGCAATCACTTATACACGTTTGTGGACTTTTTAATTGCAAGGAATTCCTTTTTATCCATTTTGTACTGGGGACTCGTTTTTGATCCAGAATATTTGTATGCAGCACTGCAATACTTACCATTAAAATACCTAAAATAGACAATATCGCACTATTGGAGCCTTTGTTTCTTTGCATATCTGCACTTCCTGGTATTGGGGACATCTGATCATCGCCCTGTGTCTGTGGAAGCTTCTGGTGGGAGACGCTCAGGACATCTGGACATCCTTTCAGTGGATCCCTGATCCAACAAGCGCTTTGTGACTCCCCTGAATAAGGGTGATCGCTGGCTTTATGATAAGCCTTTTACCTCATTGTGGTGATGAGTATAACGCGGTCAATTATTTGATCAATGCTCCATATCTCACGTGTGATCTTTTTCATTGAATTCCAGCCATTAATGAACTTTTCACATTCGCAATGTTAAACGATTTACTATTTGGCACTTTATATATTATTGCACTTTATAGCATAACGTGTGTATCTATGCATTGCGTTGGTCACATACAAAATTATTATTGTATAGCAGTTACAGCTACTTTTGCAAATGTGCACTTTATAGATATCATATGTTATATGCACATTTGTATCATTTTGAAATGTAAAATTTCCAGCTCTGCACTTTATATTTTCACATTTTGGTTTCATAATTATCAGTCAGCTTTGCAGCTGCAGAGCACTGTTTAGGAAAGCTGCAGGGCCTGCATCCCATTAGATGTGTTTCTATTGGGCGTATCTCACCAAAAATGTCATTTTTGTTGCAGGCGATGGCTGAAATCTGACTTGAATCTTAGGCAGATTTCTGGGAAGGTTGGTGAGCCAATCACACAAGCAGGAAATTATGTTTCTGGGGGGGTGGTCAGTACACATTCTGCGTACAGAACACCTCCAGGAAGCCATATTACATTGCCAGAAAATTACAGTGGCTGCAGATTGAAAAGGAAAGGTAATTTTTAATAACATTCAAACACAATATGACTTATGCCCCATACACACGATCGGACTTTGTTCGGACATTCCGACAACAAAATCCTAGGATTTTTTCTGACGGATGTTGGATCAAACTTGTCTTGCATACACACGGTCACACAAAGTTGTCGGAAAATCCGATCGTTCTAAACGCAGTGACGTAAAACACGTACGTCGGGACTATAAACGGGGCAGTGGCCAATAGCTCTCATCTCTTTATTTATTCTGAGCATGCGTGGCACTTTGTCCGTTGGATTTGTGTACAACGGATTTTGTTGTCGGAAAATTTTATATCCTGCTCTCAAACTTTGTGTGTCGGAAAATCAGATGGAAAATGTGTGGTGGAGCCTACACACGGTCGGAATTTCTGACAACAAGGTCCTATGACACATTTTCCATTGGAAAATCCGACCGTGTGTACGGGGCATAATGTCGCAATTTAATACGCTATATTATTTTTTCTTTATTTGCTATTTTTTTCCCCATGAAAGTGGAGTTACCCTTTAAATGTTAGCTACCTGCTTAGTTGAATGTCTGTGTTCTTTATTATGTTCTTTTAAATGTCCTACTTATGTAGATGTAAGTCATATTCATATTTATATGCACTTTCTAGCATGCACCCCTTGGGGCAAACTACTCTATATACACTTTTTCTTTTTTTTTTCACATATGCTCCAATGCTTCATAGTTCCAAGAGAAATTTAAATGAACTTTAGAAGTTTTCCCTGAATATGAGCTTTTTCTGCATGTTTTAATTTACTGGTAGGTTCTACCTAAAATGAATTCTATAATTTATGTGTCTGTGCCTGACAGAAATCAATAGGCTTATCTTCAGCTGAAAAAGAAGTTGATCTGCAACTCATTAAGTAATATTTTTGAGCTATGTATACAGAAAATACATTTGAGATAATATCATATTAAACACAGAAATATACAGTAAGTTTGAATTAAATATTTTATTTCCTAGCTCTGCTTGTCATAGTTAGTGTTAAAGACCTATATACACCTCAAAGTATTTAATATTTTAGGTGGCTGTATTTCCCCCAGTGCTGCTTTTTTTCATAATTACTTTCATTATCCTTGTTACTGATGTTTATCTGTAGAGGTCAAATCAATCCATTTCGAATAATAATTAGGCACTATGCTGTGTTTTTTTTCTCAGCGCTGTTTCTACCTTAGGCTCTGATTAAACCATCGTGCGACAGCCAATGGTCATTTAATATTTAACCTCTTCTAACTAATGATCATATCTACATAGATTATAAAGTTGAAGATGGCTGGCTCAGGCACATCAGTGGTCTCAAAAACTCCAGCCGTTATGATTTAGAGAAAGACAAGACTCAGTTATGAAATTATCCAATAGATAAATACTTTTTATATAAACAAAGACAGAAAATTTGGCGGCTCTATATAGAATCGTTTAGACTAAGGCTCCATGCACACTGGACGTTAAAATAATGTTATAAAAACGCCAGTAGCGTTGCAGTGAGTCTTTCAATGTTTTTTAAAGTTTTTGCAATAGCGTTTATTATCGTTTTGTAGCGTTTTTCCGCGTCAGCTTTTTTTTTTTTTTTTCCAATGGATCAAAAATGTTAAAAAAACACTAGAGAACCATGTTTTTGAGCGTTTATCGGCGTTTTTGTGTGTTTATGAGCATTTGGCATTTTTTGTGGTAAGAAAATGACTCCTGAACGCAATTTTATTTTTAAAACAACCCTTAAATTCCACTGCTGATAAACGTCAAAAAACGTCAATGTGTGCATGGACACATAGGATAACATAGAGGGGAGTTTATGGGCTGTTAAAAAAAACGCCCAAACTCCCAAAAATGACCCTTTATGAGCTTCAGTGTACATGGAGCATTAATCATAATTGAGTAAAGGATCACATGTGCGCCCTATTAAACATCACAGTGTATACCTATATTATAAATAGCTATATATTTTTAAACACATGTACATATTTTTTTTCGTTTTTGGCTTAAGTAAGGCCCCTTTCACACCAGCGTACTGTCAGGCATCCAATCCAACAAAATCTGCTGAAAACAGCAGGACAGATCAGATGACAATCCGTTGGAAACGGACATACAGTCCGTTTCCATCCTACCGCCCCATAGAGGAGAGCGGGCTCTGTCCATGTCTGCTCTGCATAGCATAACAGACACAGACCTGTCATCTGCCTGCTCAGCAGGGATCAGCGGAGGGATCCCCCCCGCTAAGCAGGCGGATTCCACTCAGACAGGTCCACCCCATGTAAAAGTGGCCTTAGGGAGTTAAAGCGCAGTTCCACCCAAAAGTGGAACTTCCGCTTATTTGTTTACCCCCCCTCCAGTGTCACATTTGGCACCTTTCGGGGGGGAGAAGGGGGGAGCGGATACCTGTTTTTGACAGGTATCCTGTTCCCACTTCCAGGAGCCACAGCTGTTGATGTCACCACTCGGCTCTGCCGGGCCAGAAGGAGAGAGGAGCATAGCCTGGCTCATGCGCAGTAGGGTTCCCAGTGTGAAGGCGTAAAGCTACCCACAATGGCGGCAGCAGCACCGGACAGCTGGACTCCAGGACAGGTAAGTGTCCGTTTTTTAGAAGTCAGCAGCTGCAGTATGTGTAGCTGCTGGCTTTTAATTTTTACAGCGGTGGGCGGACCTCCGCATTAAGTAAGGTAAAATATTATGTTTTAACTGAGTTCTTTGTATACTAATTTTTGGGAAAAGATTCTTCCCAGGAAACTAATCAGAAGTTATCTTTGATTTTTATGTCTTCCTGGAATTCAAATGAATACTTTAGACACAATTGTAACGTAAATGTTTTTCTTCCATTTCATACACTTTGGGTTTTTTTTTTTTCTTTTATTCCCCCCCCCAGGACTGGGTATGCAAAGTGAACACAGATTTACCAGAATCACTTTGCTAAGTGAACAGTTTTTATTCCTTTAGCAAATTTTTTCCAATGCCTCCAAAGTTGTCATACATGCATAGGCAGGGGTAGTGATTGTGTGTATGTACGTAAAAAGCCGTAGCGTTCTCAGCCTGCCACACAAGTGCCTATGGTTGGAGGCAGTTAGGCTTCTTTTGTGCTAGTCCTAATAAAAAGGCTATAAAGTCCAAAAAGAAGCTGTACTCCTCACAGTATGCAACCTTGTAATGATAGGTGCTCAAAGTGAATGCCATGGAAGGTACTATGCCAGAACCAAATGCAAAGTCACATTGGTTTCTTATATCTTACGTAACATTGGGGGTGATTTACTAAGAAAAAGGCACTGCACCAGTTCATACATTAATTGGTGCGCCGAAAAGTCATTACTTGAATGTGCGAACTGGCGCACATTGAAGCACAAATAACAATAATAAATACCTGCATATGTAAACTGCAACTGGTGCTAGGGTAACTGCAGTTTTCTCATTGATAATAGCGCACACCCAATATAATTGGTTAATTCAATCTCATTGGATTTGTCTTGTTAGGCAATTAGTAGGTGTTCTCAGTTAATTAACCCTTTTGATGCTAATCTCATTCCTATCACTTCTAACATATCTTTGAAAATAGTTTTTTCTTTTTTTACCCAAATCTTTCAATACATTACAAAGAACAGAGAAGTGTTTCTAAACCCAATAAATTCTTATTAATTATTATTAATATTTTCAGATCTTGAGCTTTAAAGGTGACCAGACACTGCAATCAGTTAGATCTTAAATAAATTAGATTTAGTGTAAGAGCCTGTTTGTTTTCCTATATTTTGAATTAATAGGTCAAGTGCGTCTTCCTATTACATATTTTGCCTAAATATCGAGTTGTACAGAGATTGGCCAATCAGATTGCATAGTGCATGATCAACTTAAGTGCCAAATTTGGTATATAGATGTGCCATGACCCACTTATATTTTCCTAACAATATTTCTTGGGCATTATACAGGGCACATGAAAAACCACCTTTTTTCAAGACATGCTAGAGTGATCAGGAATCTTCAAACTATGGCTCTCCAGCTGTTGCGAAACTACACATCCCATTAGGCAATGTAAAACGCTGACATTCACGCATGACTAGGCATGATGGGAATTGTAGTTCCTGACCAACTGGAGGGCCGTAGTTTGAAAACCCTGTGCTAGACCATTATTATGCCTCCAGAATTGGGAGAGTGGCATCTACCCAACTTCTCTCTGCTGGTGGACGCATGAACCTATATCTATAGATATATCTATATATACACACACACACCGAAGCAGGAAGCAATATACATTGGCCCGGAAGTGAATCTGTACACAGTAAGTAGGTGTGTGTTTTGAGGCCAAATCATTTAGACATACACACGTGGCCCACACAAACACCATCCCATGTAAAAATAAATCAAAAATGATCTTAATTTGCAAATAAGGATCATCTCTTTCTCAGAGAACAGTGAGCAGGGCATGGTGGTGGGAAGAAATTAGCAGCAGTACAAGCAACTTCCTGGAGGGGCGTGATGTCATTCCTGTGTACTGGGCACAGCTGCCAGGAACCAGATATGCGCCACATACCTCTGCGCACACAGCAGTTGCGCATGTCACATACACAGCGGTTGTACATCTAGCTGCAGGAACCAAATTTTTATGGAAATTAATAGTAAAGCAGATGCAGATTTCCAGGACTGGACTAACAAATGATTATAGTGAAAGGCAACTGGTGTTTTCTATTAAACAAGGTCTAAATGGGCCATTGACATGCATCACAGTTAAACTTAGGAATGTGTCTTTGCAAAGTTAAACTAAATGAGATCCTTTCTTATTTTTGCTTGGGGATAGAGTGCAGAGAGATCAGAAGTCTTGTCAGTTTTTGGGGATGTCTGCACCCCTAATAGGATGAAGACACCTCCCAAATTTTGCCAGTTTCTCCTTCAAATTTATTCACTTCCTGTCACATAGCCAAATAGGAAGTGAGAGTGAAACCCTACCAATGTTTTTCCTTGGGGACACACAGGTCAATCGAAATTTCCCCATTAGGTAAATTGGACTGTAGCATTTTGCTGTGTACACCCCGAATTATTAGGTAGCTTGGAGTTTAGAATTTATTTACTGAACGCAAATTCACTTTGCACTACAAGTGCAATTTGAAGTGCAGTTGCTGGAGATCCGGGGGGGACATGCAAGAAAAATAAAAAAAACAGCATCTTTGCTTCTGATTGGATGATAAAATCACCAGTGCTTCCCCTCAGATTTACAGCGAGTACACTTGTATTGCAGAGTGGTTTCCCCTTTAAAAACCCCAAAATACCTAATAATTTGGGTTGTACAAAACAAAGTGCTAGAGTGCAATTTGCCTAATGGGGACACTAGTTAGATTGACCTGTGTGTCCCCAAGGAAAGACATTGGTAGGGATTTATCCTCACTTCCTGTTTGGCTATGTGACAGAAAGTGAAGCCGATTTTCAGAAAAGGGACACAAAGCCCAACCTAAAAAAAGACAAGCAGGGGTTCACCCAATGTAGAGACGGAACTTCAAAGTGGGTGCACCTGTTAAGGATGTCCTTAAATTACTTAACCAAAAAAAAAAAAAAAAACACACTCCCTGAGCATGCCCAGAAAAATCCAAGTGCTGTTCACACACAAAAAGCACAAGAAAAAACAAAGTCCCTCAGTATGCCCAGGCCAACACAAATGCATTTCACACACCAAAAGCCCCAGCAAAAAAACAAAGTCCCTGAGCATGCCCAGAACAATCCAAATACAGCTAGCACAAAATAAGCCACCCCCTGTCCAAAATGAAGCACATCATTCAGCATGCTACACAATTACAGATGGGACAAACTCCCCCCCGGTCCAGGGGGGGGCAAACAAAGAGCCTAACATGGGAAAAAGTTATACAACAAATATCATTGCAGTCTATGGGAACTGACTTGTTAATTTTGTGAGTCCCCAGTTGGCTGGCTTATATTCTAGTTATTCTAGTTATTGACCTTAAAATGGGTATGGGTGCCCAGGTCCCACCCTGAGGGACATATATCAATGTCACCAATTTGGACAACCCCAAAAACAAAACAAGGAGAAGTGCCTTTAAAAATGCTAAATTGCTTAAAAGCTAGTAACTTGGGGGGGGGGGGGGGCTTACTCTGCCTGTGAAGTGGTGCATCTGTAGCATGTATCCAAAATGCTGCTTCAAAGATGTACGGCTTTAGAGAAAACGTACAAATCTACATTGCACCTGCAAGATTTTAACCCAAAACAAAAATTAGCCTGCCCCCCAATACATACAAGGCCATTGGGGTCTGTTAAGGCTTAAAATGAGAACCCCCATGTGAAAAATACCACCCCAAACTAAAAAAAATATTGTGCCCCTCCACACACTAGCAAACCTCTAGCCAAACACACAGCAAGCCAGCACATAAAAGGGGGTGGACGCTTGGGGGCAGGAGGTGCTTGGCACACCAAAAGTCAACCACCTTGTTCCCATATTCAGGGGGACAAGGGCCTCTTCCACACAACCCTAGGCTGGGGTTGTGGGGGGGTGCAGACAGGGGGCTTTGCAGAATGTGGAAAACCCCTTTAAACTAGTGGGTACAAGGTGCTTTGTGGTTGGTATTGGGCTGAGCCCAACATGTCCCAAAGGCAGCCAGCTATGTTGAGTGCATGTGGCCTTGTATGGTTCAGATGGGGGTTGGGTGATCGCTCTTCTTGCCCCTTTCCTAGCTGGCCCTGTTGTATGCTCTGAAAAAGGATGTGGTTTGGATTGGTGAAGGCAGCTCACAGCCTTTGGAGAATAGAGTGGTGTGTGGAATTCCTCTTTAAAAGCAAAAGTTAGCCATGGAAATACAAGGGGTTAGAGAGGGGGGAGACAAGAGCATTGGAGAATGGAGTATGGAGTTCCCCTTTAAAAGCAAGAGTTAGCCCATGGAAATCCAAGGGGTTAGAGGGGGTAGACAAGAGCATTGGAGAATGGAGTGTGGAGTTCCCCTTTAAAAGCAAAAGCTAGCCCAAGGAAATTCATTAGAGACGGAAGGTTAAATGCCCTTTTAGGAAGAGCTCGAGGAGCGAGAGTCTTTTTACATAATTTTAACAAGTTGCATGTCACATGTTGGCAACGTAACATGCTAACATGACCTGTGTGCAAATCTCCTTAAAAAAATACATAAAGGTGAACCAGCGTAAAAAAAGTTTAGTGCACCCGCTCAACCAATGCAATTGCATGTACGTTGCTTAACATTTACTAAGATTTTGGCCGCGCAGTGAACAAATGCATTTGAACGAGCGCAAGAGCCACTTGCGCATGCGCACTGCTTACATTGATCTCGCACAGTTCTAAATGTACTTGCAGGCACGGCAGGCTTTCTCTAAAAAAGTTACTTTCTCATTCTATTTTGGGCATATTTGTTACTTGGGCAGTTGTTACTAAACTTCCTCACATCACCCCATAATATTGGCAACTCCATCTTCTATCAATATTGAATTGGAGATGCTGTGCGCCATGTCCATAGTGGCGCACAGATTGCATTCTCTCGTGCGCTGAGATCGCTATAGAAAATGGGGGATTCGCACTCTGTTTCCGACGCACCATTTCATAAATATGAAAATGTGCGTTGTGCCTCGTCGTGTGCCTCTACTGATGGCTCACTGCTTTCGTAAATCAGCCCCATTGTCTTGCTGGTGGCTTTGCATCTTTCCGGTCAACTGAAGGAGTGCACATGGTGGGCTGACAACATTGCAGCTAATTGCAAGACAGCAGCTTAGTATAGACAACCTGAAAAGCGTTGTTACTGGCAGGATCTCCAGGTTAGGAACTTTGCAACAAATTTACACAAAAGGATTTACAAAACTGTATATAATGAGGTATGATGTCAAACATATTTGAAGAAATTTTAGGTTTACTAAAAAAAATAAAACACCTCAAATAACGATAGTTTACAAGTCACTTCTTTCTTCAAGAAACTTACATTTTTATTAATAAATTATAGCTACAGAAGAAAGAAATAAAGAGGATGGTTTAATACATTTATTTGTTTAACACTAACATTTTTTTCACTATTATATAGCAAACAGAACAAACAAATTAGCCACAGGCTCCAAAGGGGTGTATGGTGTTAGGTCCTTGCAACACTGAGACATTCTGGTATTCACAAATACACAATTTAGGGTAGATAGGGAGCAAGCCAAATAAATCATATATAAACCTCAAAATAGAAATGTAATATTACAGCTAGCCAGTCCTCAGATGCGGTGGCTGCAATAGTTTTATTTTTCGGGGATTTTCACCTTGTAATCCTGTGTATAACACACATTATGTCCCTCTGTGCCTATACTCACTCATCCACTGTATCTATGCAGGGGTGGAGCCGTGGATTGCAAACATGTCTCAGTTTGTTCTTCCCAATAACATGTCAGTGATGGGATTAGTAGCTTAAATAAGAAAGATACCATTGTTTTTGCTTCTAATTCAGCTTATAGGAACTAACAAAAACACCACATTTCTGGCAAGATGGGTATTTTCTGTACTTGCTGAAAATGTAGACTGAAAAAAATTAAAACTAATACAGACAACCCATCTAAGGAATGCTAAGCTGCATTTGAATCTAGTTATCCTTTTTAGGGTCAGATCTATATTTCAAAACTTTCTAGGATGGAAAGGAGGAACAACAGTTAGGCCCCCTTTCACACGGGGCAGATCCACTTAGCAGGCTTCCCTAGCTTAGTGGGAGATCGCTCCGTTGATCCCCGCTGAGCCAGCGGATGACAGGTCCATCTCCGCTCACTGAGCAGGGAGGGACACATCAGAGCCCCGCTGATTTCTATGAGGAGATTGGAAGAAAAAGGACAGCATGTCCGTTTTCATCAGATCTCATCCAATCCGCCAGGCAGAAGGTGAACGTATCACAATACGTCTGTCTTGAGCGAATTGGATGGCAGGCGAGTGTCAGCGGACACATCTCCACTGATATCCGCCTGCCCATAGCAGTCAATGGATGGCCCGCTTGGATCCGCCTGAAAACTGGACAGGTGGATCCCAGCAAGCTCATTGTGTGAAAGGGGCCTTAATCAGTAAGTTCTATATGTTAACACTCTACATGTTAGCTGAAAACAAATAAATCAAGAGCTCAAGTCATTAAAGCAGATTTGAGCTACCCACAGCAACTATATTCAATTTTATTTTGAAAGTTATCAAAGAAAATCAGACAGTTGACTGGTTCGTATGGACGGCATCACTATTTAACCTTTATACCACAGTTTGATAACAGTTAGTGTGATAGAATATGAAAGTGTATGCTAGGACAATAGAACTCCTTTAGCTAACAGCAGCATTGTAATAGTAATGCTGCATACACACGATCGGATTTTCAGACGGGAAATATTCGATGTGAGCTAGTTGCCGGAAATTCCGACCGTGTGTAGGCTCCATCAGACATTTGTTGTAGGAATTTGAGAGCTGGTTCTCAAATTTTCCGACAACAAAATCTGTTGTTGGAAATTCCAATCGTGTGTACACAATTCCGACGCACAAAATTCCACGCATGCTCGGAATCAAGCAGAACTGGCTATTGAACTTCATTTTTCTCGGCTCATCGTACGTGTTGTACGTCAGCGCATTCTTGACGATCAGAATTTCCGACAACATTTGTGTGGCCGTGTGTATGCAAGACAAGCTTGAGCCAACATCCATCGGAAATAAATCCCAGGATTTTGTTGTCGGAATGTCCGATCGTGTATATGCAGCATAATGCAAACTATAGTTATTTTGGACAACCCAATATCATAGCTCCCAACTATCCATGATTTGGAGGGACTGTCCCTGATTTGGAGCAATGCACCTCTGTCCCTTTTTCCCCCTCATTTGTCCCTCATTTTGGTCTGATCTATATACGGTAGTTGCATATAAAATGCACTTTTTATTTTTCAAAAAGTGTTCCACAGTGCTAAACCTTTCATCCAAATTATAAATTGCTGGATTTGTAAATTTTAAAAGCCAATAGTAGTGGTAAAAAAAGTCCCTTGTGGATTTAATTAACCTTTTTTTGGTTAATTCTCCTTTAAGGGGGCGTGGCAGGTGTGTGTCCTATGCCTACATACATTTGCTAGTAGGTGCCCCTCATTCCCATCTCAAAATGTTGGGAGTTATGCAATATAAGCTTACTTAAAAAATCTCCTTTCGTGTTGTAAGTACTGGCTGCCTTTTTACACAACGTCCTGCATTCCCTGCATGCTTTGCAGCTTCTCCTCCACTTTTTACTTTCAATTTCTAAAGACTATATATCCTATGGTACCTTGCTGTCTGCAAGCTGTAATAATTCCTGTACTGAAATCCTGTTGGCACCTCCATAGTTTAATAGGCAGGCTCTGTGAAATGTGCGACACATCAGTGCCTATCAACAGGACATAGTGAACACATGTCACAGAATTCAAGAAAGTAAGTTTTCAATATTTAGGACCATTCAGATTAAAAGGAGTAGGCTAGAAATAATTGAAATGTGGAACCAAAAAAATGATTTTACATTTTTACCATAGATACATTTTAACAGGATAATCTAACATACGTCTCAGTTCAAACATTTTTTTTACTCAATGCAATTATTTACACAGATCTATACATTAGACCTAAAAGATGGACATGTGTAGAATAAACAAGGACAGGGATTTAAAGGAAACCTGTGATGAGAGAATTAGGAGAGGTTGAAAATGTTATTTGCCTGGCTGTCATGGCTTCAGTTCTTTTTGAGTCACTGACGTGAAACAAGAATAGACATATCTGTTCCATGTCTGTGACTCAAAAAGTATTATTTCCAGAGATAGCTGGGTAACAAGAATTTTTAAGAGACCAGCAATGACAGCTCCCATACCAGCAAGAAAACTAAAATCTCTTTTCTGTCTCCAAAATGGGAGCTGAACACAGACAGACTAATGCCCTGTACACACGGTCGGATTTTCTGATGGAAAAATTGCGGTCGGATTGTGTTGTCGGAAATTTCGATGTGTGTGTGGGCTCCATCGGACTTTTTCCATTGGAATTTCCGACACACAAAGTTTGAGAGCAGGATATAAAATTTTCCGACAACAAAATCCGATCGCTTAAATTCCAATCGTGTGTACACAAATCCAATGCACAAAGTGCCATGCATGCTCAGAATAAATTAAGAGACGAAAGCTACTGGCTACTGCCCCGTTTATAGTCATGATGTACGTGTTTTACGTCACCGCATTCAGACCGATCGGATTTTCCGACAACTTTGTGCGACCGTGTGTATGCAAGACAAGTTTGGCCCAAAATCCGTCAGAAAAAATCCGATGGATTTTGTTGTCAGAATGTCCGATTAGTGTCCGATCGTGTGTACGGGGCATAAGAGTGATAGTCACAGTTTCCACATTCTTGAGTAACAGTATTACATATGTCTTATATCTCTGTATATCTAATATGAATATTTTGGGTGCTATATTTTTTACTGAATACCAATATGAAAATTATATATTTTATATGCCCTGTATATATTGTACAGGGCATAAGAGTGATAGTCACAGTTTCCACATTCTTGAGTAACAGTATTACATATGTCTTATATCTCTGTATATCTAATATGAATATCTTGGGTGCTATATTTTTTACTGTATACCAATATGAAAATGATATATTTTCATACTTAGTCATTGCCATTATATTATCTTAGAGTACATGTATATTTCATATACTTTTTCTGCCGTGTTTTTATTTGTTAAAAAAAAAATCAAATTTTGTTCTGAATCACCCATTAAAATAAATTCTTACCCAATCCTATATGAATTGACTCATGCGTCAACTAAATATATTCATCTTATACTAAAAGCAGTGATGTCACAAAGAGCACATCAACAGAGTGTAAAGGTCAGTGATTTGTTTGCTTTTTTATCTCATTTGCTTTGCAAAGCAGTAGGGAACAAATGTAAATTGTATAAACCACATCCTAAGGTGAAATACTGTGGATGCAAGTCCAGTTCAAAGAGCATGTTTCCAGCCTCTTGATCTAAGTGAGTGCTGCTGACACATTTTTTACTACAAGACATGCTAACTTTCTACTGTTAAATTTAGGCAAATGTTCTTTCTTCCAGTCATATTGTTACTGAATGAATGCAGGTCACTAGGACAGAGTGAATCACTGCTACTTCAACATATGTTTCTATATGTGTCAACTTCTGCTAGCAAGATCCCGCATACTAGTTGACATATTTTAATATAACCATGTGCATGTGCCCTAGAGAGTAGTCAAGCCCATATTAGTATGCTCTTCCTTTTACTTCTTAACATAGACTTTGCAATATAAAAGTAAAATCGACTTATTCCCCAATGCCAGATTCTGCCCGTGGCACCTAAATGAAGATAACATCACCATCCATCCAGCGAGTACCCATAATCCTTGGAAGTAGGCAGTTCTGTTTTTTCTGATACTAGCATTCCCTGTGATCTTGCCATAGGGATGGTAACATCATACCGATGGAAGCTGGGGTGAGGTAAGTATGCTTACTACCTTTTTTCCCCACAGGCTATGTTTATGTATTTATTTATTTGGGGGAAATATTTAAAATAGGCGGGGGGATAAGATTGCTGGGCACAAGTGTACTCTGAGAAAACTATATTTGTATCTGGTTTATCTAAGGTCTTATAAAAGGTAATCATGCATAAGTTAGTTGGGACCCTGAAATCGTGTAATAAGTTGTGTCTGTAAAACAGCGGTCCTCGTGTTTGCAAACAAGAATCTGTCATGTTGTAAATAAACTTTACTGTGACTAGAATTTTATTTAAACTACCAAGCCTTGTTCAACATAGTCATACCCAGAATTCATACTGTACACAGTAGATATGTTACATTGCCTTCAACCCAATGTATCCTGTTTATCCTGAACACTGACAAATTCTATCAGTACTTCTGTCTCTTGTTTTGAAATGCTGCATCCTTGAAAACATTGTCTGTAGCACATGCTCTTAGAGAAAACCATCCATTCTTTTACAACGTTTTCTTGTTACAGCAGGAAACTTTTCAGTATTTACTGTGCTTACTTCTTTGTCCATCAATCACTTTATGGAGTGAGAAAGAAA
Organism: Aquarana catesbeiana; assembly: GCF_042186555.1. NCBI lineage: Eukaryota > Metazoa > Chordata > Amphibia > Anura > Ranidae > Aquarana > Aquarana catesbeiana. The sequence goes on from NC_133325.1 coordinate 499,624,775, forward strand.
GTTCAAAGACATTTGAAAACAAATTCTTCCATATCATCATATCAAGATCATGTAAACATGTAAAACCATGAATAGAGTAATTACCAAATATTTATTAAAAAAAAAAAACATAAAAACTAAAAATGCACAATTATTTTACCATAGCTCTTTCACTTATTGTTTTTTTCTTTTTTCAGATTTTTACTTTGTCATCTGTGCCCTATGAGGTAGATTTCCTTTTATGTCCTATCTTGTAAACATAACAGGACGTGAGAGGAAATCTCTCCACAATAAAAGAAGTTACTTCTTAGACATCTGTCACCTGAACAGGTGCCCTATTTGGAAGACTTCTCCTTTATTGCTGTTCTGACGACAACTCAATATTTGTGATTTTACTTCGCTTTCAGTTCCGGTGACAATGGTCACAAGGACAAACAGAGAGAGTGCATATTCACAACAGGGACACAAACAGCATTGAAAACCTGAGAGGTGTTCTAATCCCTAGCCACTTTATCCAAAAAAAAAAAGAAAAGGAAAAAAAGTTGGGTGGAGCATGTAACATGTTCCAAAGGGTGAACTTATCCTTCAACATTGGGTGCTATGTTACATAGGCTCCCACTCTGTGTGTTATGCTTTCCTGATCCCTGTAATCATGGCACACTTTGTGTTATGCACTCCTGACCTCTGCATTCTATGCATTACGCACTTTTGAACCTTGTGATCTGGGCATTATGTACTCCTGACCCATGCACTCTGTGTGCTATGAATTACTGGCCCCTGAACTATGTGCATTATTCCCTCTTAACCCCTGCACTATGTGCACTATGTACTTCTGGTCCCCTGCACTCTATGGATTAGGTCTCCTTGATCCCCATCCCCCCCCCCACAGTGTGTATTACTCCTGACTAGGGATGAGCTTCGAGTTCAAGACAAACTCATGTTCGACTCGAACATCGGCTGTTCACCAGTTCTCCGAACAGCGAACAATTTGGGGTGTTCGCAGCACATTCGAAAGCCACGGAACACCCTTTAAAAGTCTATGGGAGAAATCAAAAGTGCAAATTTTAAAGGCTTATATGCATGGTATTGTCATAAAAAGTGTTTGGGGACCTGGGTCCTGCCCCAGGGGACATGGATCAATGCAAAAGAAGTTTTAAAAACGGACTTTTTTTCAGGAGCAGTGATTTTAATAATGCTTAAAGTGAAACAATAAAAGTGTAATATTTCTTTAAATTTCGTACCTGGGGATGTCTATAGTATGCCTGTAAAGGGGCGCATGTTTCCCGTGTTTAGAACAGTCTGACAGCAAAATGACATTTCAAAGGAAAAAAGTCATTTAAAACTTCTCGCGGCTAATAATGAATTGCCGGTCCAACAATACATATAAAAGTTCATTGATAAAAACGGCATGGGAATTCCCCACAGGGGAACTCCGAACCAAAATTTTTAAAAAAATTACGTGGGGGGTCCCCCTAAATTCCATACCAGGCCCCGGCCAAAATTTTTTTTTAAAATGGCGTGGGGTCCCCCTCAAAATCTATACCAGACCCTTATCCGAGCACGCAACCAGGCCGCAGGAAAAGAGGGTGGACGAGAGAGCACCCCCCTCCTGAACCGTACCAGGCCACATGCCCTCAACATTGGGAGGGTGCTTTGGGGTATCCCCCCAAAACACCTTGTCCCCATGTTGATGGAGACAAGGGCCTCATCCCCACAACCCTTGCCCGGTGGTTGTGGGGTCTGCGGGTGGGGGGCTTATCGGAATCTGGAAGCCCCCTTTAACAAGGGGACCCCCAGATCCCGGCCCTCCCCCCTGTGTGAAATGGTAAGGGGGTACAAAAGTACCCCTACCATTTCACAAAAAAAGTATCAAAAATGTTAAAAATGACAAGAGACAGTTTTTGACAATTCCTTTATTTAAATGTTTCTTCTATCTTCTATTTTCTATCTTCTTTATTCTATCTTCTATCTTCTTTCTTCTATCTTCCCATGATGTAATGGGTGACCCCGCCCCCTCTTACGTCATTGGGAATGCCACAGGGAAGTCCCCGTGCGTCAGAGGGGGCAGGGTCACAGGGTGGCCCCGCCCTCCGTTGTTTAAGAACTGTCAGAAGAGGAGAAGCGTCACACAGCGGGACCTCCCATCATGCTGGATGCGGAGCGGGCCAGAAGACGAAGGGAAGAAGACACCGCGGAGGAAGATGCCAGACGAGAACACCGGAGGAAGAACCAGAAGAACCAGAAGAACCAGAAGAAGAAGAAGATGGAGGAAGAAACCGAAGGAAGATAGAAGATAGAAGAAAGAAGATAGAAGAAGCATTTTAATAAAGGAATTGTCAAAAACTGTCCGATAAGCCCCCCGCCCGCAGACCCCCACAACCACCGGGCAAGGGTTGTGGGGATGAGGCCCTTGTCCCCATCAACATGGGGACAAGGTGTTTTGGGGGGCTACCCCAAAGCACCCTCCCAATGTTGAGGGCATGTGGCCTGGTACGGTTCAGGGGGGGCACTCTCTCGTCCCCCCCTCTTTTCCTGCGGCCTGCCAGGTTGCGTGCTCGGATAAGGGTCTGGTATGGATTTTTGGGGGGACCCCACACCTTTTTTTTATAAATTTTGGCACGGGGTTCCCCTTAAAATCCATACCAGACCTGAAGGGTCTGGTATAGATTTTGAGAGGGACCCCACGCCATTTTTTTTTTTAAATTTTGGCCTGGGTTCCCCTTAATATCCATATCAGACCTGAAGGGCTTGGTATGGAATTTAGGGGGACCCCCACGTCATTTTTTAAAAAATTTTGGTTCAGGGTTCCCCTGTGGGGAATTCCCATGCCGTTTTTATCAATGAACTCTTATGTGTATTGTCGGACCGGCAATTCCTTAATAGCCCTGAGTAGTTTTAAATGACTTTTTTTCCTTTGAAATGTCATTTTGCTGTCAGGCTGTTCTAAACACAGGAAGCATGCGCCCCTTTACAGGCATACTATAGACACCTCCCCCCCCCCCAGGTATTAAATTTAAAGGAATATTACACTTTTATTGTTTCACTTTAAGCATTATTAAAATCACTGCTCCTGAAAAAACGGCTGTTTTTAAAACTTTTTTTTTGCATTGATCCATGTCCCCTGGGGCAGGACCCAGGTCCCCAAACACTTTTTATGACAATAACTTGCATATAAGCCTTTAAAATTAGCACTTTTGATTATTCATGTTCGTGTCCCATAGACTTTAACGAAGTTCGCGTGTTCAAACAAATTTTTTGCCTGTTCGCATGTTCTGGTGCGAACCCAACAGGGGGGTGTTCGGCTCATCCCTACTGCTGACCATTGCTCTCTGTGCATTATACATAGCCAATGCCCAGCACTCTGTGTGTTATGCATTCCTGATCCCCTATGTAATCTGTGTGTTCCATTCTTTTGACCCCTACACTTTGTGAATTATGTACTCCTGACCCCTGCATTATACAATTTTGACCCCTGAGCTCAGTGCATTACGCATTTCTGACCCCTGTACTCTGTGTGTTATGCACTTCTCACCCCAGTGCTCTATATGTTTTGTTGTACAATACTCTTGATCAAAGTATTTCTTGCCTCAACAGTTGGTTGCTAAGTAGTAACTGACTATTTTATTGAAGCGCTATTTAACCACTTGCCGACCGCTGCACGCCGATATACTTCGGCACAATGGCAGCGGTGGGCAAATGGGCGTACCTGTTCGTCCCCTTTAAGAGCCAGGGATAGCAGGCGTGTACAGCATGACCGTGCCCGAGAGACCGGCTTACTCGATGTCCGCCAGTCTCCCGGTGATCGTGTCACAGAGCCTCAAAACGGGGAAGTGCCTACTTAAACAAGGCATTTCCCCATTCTGGCTTGTGTCATGACAGAGATCACCGCTCCCTGTTATAGGGAGCGGTGATCGCTGTCATGTGACTAGTAGCCCATCACTTCCTAGGACACACTTAACCCCTTGATCGCCCCCCCCCCCCCGTGGTTAACCCATTCACTGCCAGTGTCATTTACACAGTAATTAGTGCATTTTTATAGCACTGATCGCTGTATAAATGACAATGGTCCCAAAATAGTGTCTCAAAAGTGTTCAACATGTTCGCCATAATGTCGTAATCCCGGTTAAAATTGCAGATCACCGCCATTACTAATAAAAAATTTTTTTAAATAAAAATGCCATAAATCTATGTTGTAGACGCAATAACTTTTGCGCAAACCAATCAATATACGCTTATTGCGATTTTTTTTAACAAAAATATATAGAAGAATACATATCGGCCTAAACTAAGGAAAAAAATTGGTTTTTTTATATATTTTGGAGGGATATTTATTATAGAAAAAAGTAAAAAATAATGTTTTTTTTTTCAAAATTGTCGCTCTTTTTTTGTTTATAGCCCAAAAAATAAAAACCGCAGAGGTGATCAAATACCACCAAAAGAAAGCTTTATTTGAGGAAAAAAAAGAACGGCAATTTTGTTTGGGTGCAATGTCGCACAACCGACCGTATCTCATTTAAAGATACATAGTGCCAAATCGCAAAAAGTGCTCTGGTCAGAAAGGGGGTAAAATCTTCCGGGGCTGAAGAGTTTAAAATAAGCTTGAGACAAAGGTTATTTTTTACTAAAGGCAAATTCACTGTGCGCTACCAGCGCACTGCAAGTGCACTTGGAAGTGCGGTAGCTGTATATCTGAGGGGGACATGCAGGGACAATAAAAAAACAGCATTTTTGCTTGCACATGATTGGATAGAGATCAGCAGAGCTTCCCCTCATTTCAGATCTTCCTCTCAAATCTACAGCTAGTGCACTTGTAGTGCACAGTGGATTTGTCTTTAGTAAATTAACCCCAAAGTCTGAGTTCTTTATTCTGTGTGCAGAAAGGCAAATTAAAGACTTTTTTTAAATTATTGTGCTGAGATTTAACTGTGTCTGTGAGAATGTCACCTATGGCATGGCAAGTAATGAATATTTTGTGTGTAAAAGGATGTTGGCATATGTATGCTATCTATACAGAAAGTGGTTTTATGTTCTATTTAACATGCCTCTTTATACCACTTCTGGTCCAGCCTATAGTCAATTAACGGGCGGGCAGGAGTTTGTATCATATCATATGATACAGTGTTACATGATCGCACAATTGTCATTCAAAGTGCGACAGCACTGAAAGCTGAAAATTGGCCTGGGCAGGAAGGGTGTAAAAGAGGGTATTGAAGTGGTTAAGCCCCTCCCACTGTTAGCATACTGCATCCACACCTACCATTTTCCACAGTACGCTACAGGTACCACATCATTCTACTTCTATCTGCTATCTTTCACAATCTTAGCAAAGGAATAGGTGCAAACACTACCATAGTAGTTCACATGGCCTCTGTGGGTCCCATAGTCTAATAGAGATAATATAGGACATGTCCCTCCTCAACTGTCTTCTCTCAGTGAAACTGAACAGCACCGACATTACAGTATATACACCAAAGACAGCCACCTATCTTTCCATATGAGCAGCATGTACAAGTTTGAAATATTCACAACAGACAAACCTACAACAGCAGTAGGCTGTTCCAACCAAAGACACACAATTCTCTGTGAGCCCAGTATAAATTCTAAATCTGTATGGACACTAATAATATTTTTAGGTAAAATGCAATGTATTTTCTTGATTTACATATAAATCTATTTTCTTTATTAGATTTCTTTTGTTCACTAAATGACTTGGCTTTCCTTGCAACACATTTTAGTACAGTTACACGTATGCTGCTTCTGCTTTTCTAGCAAGTGTGATGATTTGACCTTTCTTAATTTCCCTTGGGCTTTTAAGAGAATGGGTCATCAAGAGACAAAATGCTTTAAAAATGCAGACAGTGGCCAGTGAATCAATGAAGGCATTGAGGAAAGAATTGCCTGGTAATTATCTGTATATAGAGCTAAAGGCATAGAGGGGTACAACTCCCCCAAAGTCAAAACCATGTCAACCATGTCACATCAGGTTTGTCAGTCTGTAAAGCTTTCTTTTACTTGCATCTATTTCAGTTCCAAATTTAGCAAATCAGTTGAAAGATCCATTTCTCTGTAATCCTACTAAATTATACATTTCAGGAATTTTGGGAAATAGGCACTTGGAGATAAACGTTTTCAATAGAATAATCCTAGACAAAGGGAAAACATTCAAAGGAGTGTATAATACATGTGATTTTCACCAAAATAGTATTATAATGTGTACCTGAATGGATTATAAAGTATGAAATATATATATATATATATATATATATATATATATATATATATATATATATATATATATATATACTGTGTATTTATACAGTATCTCACAAAAGTGAGTACACCCCTCACATTTTTGTCAATATTTTATTACATCTTTTCATGTGACAACACTGAAGAAATGACACTGTAATGTAAAGTAGTGAGTGTACAGCTGGTATAACAGTGTAAATTTGCTGTCACCTCAAAATAACTCAACACACAGCCATTAATGCATAAACCGCTGGCAACTCACTGCTCCATATCTGTGCCATGTGTCATAGGGTACATCCTAAAACTCTATTCCAGATCAAGCAGCAGAAAATGTCCTGACTAGGCCGAGTAGATGTCCTATGGCTGGGGATTTACCTCACCTCACACCCCACTCCCTCACTGGTCACCTTCCTCATCCAAGCATTTACAGCAGGATTCCATACCGGCCTCATCACACTACCCTACACGACTCACAAGTGCAGGAATCTCCGTTCAGTGGCCATCAATGAACAGGCCATAGACCATCTGTTACAGGCCGAACTTGACCGAGGCTTCATCATTGGCCCCTTCGCACAGCCCCCTTTCACCATCTGGAGAGTTAGCCCTATTGAGTTTGTCAAGTCAAGTTTTCAAATAAACTTTGTTTGGTGTACAACCTGTCTTCCCACATCCCAAGTTTGAATTCCATAATTCCTTCAGAGAAATTCTCCCTAAAATATGCTTCAGTCGAAATGGCGATTCAGGCCATTATCAAAATAGGCACAGGCACCTGGCTCCCTAAAGCCAGGATATCAGACACATTTAAGCTTCTACCCATCCAACCATCCCTCTGGTGCTGGCATGGCATTAAATGGAAAGAATCATATTACTTTGCCACTAAATTTACCTTAGGCTCTAAAAGCAGCCCGTGGCTCTTTGACACCTTCACACTGTCACTCACTTGGATTCTGTTGCACCAAGCCCAGTGCCAGATGGTCATTCATTATCTGGATGACTTGCTAATCGAACAGCATGACGCGCCCCCTGTAGATCTAGATAGGTTAAGAGCAGGGGCGGATCCAGGGGGGGGGGCAACGGGACAATTGCCCCCCCCGAAAATATCAGTGACTGCAGTCCCGACCGAGTCTCTCTCTCACGCCAGTATAAGCAGCTGATAAGCGGCGCGGAGAGAGACTCTGTGTTATGTCCATTATGCTTTTGCAGCGCTGGAGGGAGTAGGTGGGTGGAGCTGCGCCGCTGGCTAGTCTTCCCTGCACTGGTTGCTAACGCCTGTGCCGCTTGGCGTGTAGCAACCAGTGACGTCAGTCACATCAGAGGCTGGAGCCGCTGCTGAGGAGGAGGAGAACCCCAGCATTCATAGCGGAGCCTTCTTCATTCTCCGCCCCTGCATGAGAGTGTTGGCTCCACCCACCTCCTCCCTCCATCTTCTCCACAGCACGGCGTGAACACAGGAAGAAGCAGTGACTGTGTGTCACTGTCATCTGATGCTGCCGGCTGCACCTGCTAATGGATCCTGCTCCTCTCCATTGCTCCAGCATGGGAACCCCTCCCCCCCACCAGTGACCAGAGCACCAAAATATTATATAAAAGTGAGTAAAAGAATTAGCAAATGTGTAAAATCACAAAATCTTGTGTGCCATACTGCCATTATTTATGAAAAACAAATGCTGCCCTTTGAGTTTTATTCAATCTAAACCCCTTCAGCTCTGGAAAGTTTTACCCCCCATGAACAGGCCATTTTTTGTGATACTGTGCTGCATTACTGTAACTATCTGACAATTGCGTGTCGTGCAACGCTGTACCCAAGTAAAATTGATGTCCTTTTTTTTCCACTAATAGCACTTTCTTTTGGTGATATTTTATTTTTTGCGATATAAAGAAACTGACAATTTCGAAAAAAAAGCAATATTTTTTACTTTTTGCTATGAAAAAAATGTCTTCCTCAATTTAGACCAATATGAATTCTGCTACATATTTTTGGTAAAAAAAATCCCAATAAGTGTATATTGCTTGGTTTGCACAAAAGTTATTGCATCTAGAAAATAGGGGATCGATTTACGGCATTTTTATTTCTTTTTTACTAGTAATGGCGGTGATCAGTGTTTTTTTTAGCGGGACTACAACATTGTGGCGGACAGATCGGACACTTTTGACACTTTTTGGGGACCAGTAATAAAAATATGCACTGTCACTGTACTAATGACACTGGCTGGGAAGGGTTAACATCAGGGGTTATCAAAGGGTTAACTGTGTCCCTAGGGGGTGCTTGCTAACTGTGTGGGGGGTGGACTGACTAGATGAACAGAGTGATCTGTGTTCCTGGTTAGCAGGAACACAAGATCACTCTGTTCATCTCTGACAGAACGGCGATCTGCCTTGTTTACATCAGCAGACCGCTGTTCTATCTCTGTGTGGAGCGATTGCAGGTGGCCGGCGGACATCACTTCTGCCAGACCCGCTGGATTGGCTCCCCCTTTGGCCAATCAGCACGCGTGCCTTTGCTGGCTATTTCACAAAATGGCCTACAGGTACACCTTATTTTCTGGCAGTGCCCCTCCCGAGACTAGACTCTGGATCCGCCCCTGGTTAAGAGTGGTGTTTGGGACTCTCAATGTGCCCATAGCAGAACACAAAGTGGAAGGCCCAGCACACTCTATCACCCTCCTCTGGGTCAACCTTGACACTCGTTTCATGCAGGCCAGCCTGCCCCCGACAAACTGACCCGTATTAGGTCGGTTCTTCATGACTTTACCCATGCACAGGGGTGTACTAAGAAACAGCTTCAAACTCTCTTAGGGATGCTCAACTTTGCAATGAGAATTATTCCCCAGGGACGATCTTTTATTTTGCACCTCTTGGTCTTCCTCTCTCAGACATAGGACCCCGATCAAATCCTTAGTCTAGACACAGCAGCAATAGCGTATTTGTCTATGTGGGATGAGTTCCTTACAAGTTGGAATGGCATATCCATATTTATATCATCAGTATCACCTCTAACACCATAGGTAGTAACGGATGCCGCAGCCTCCACAGGCTTCGCTGCAGTTTTTGTCCATCATTGATTGCAGGTCCATGGCTTCCAGAGATACTCCTAATCCCCAGTTTCATCCAGTCTTCCTCATTGTTCGAACTATACCTCGGCTGCATCCCAGCACAGGGTTCCAGACCATATCATCAAGAGATTAGGCAGGTGGAAATCTACCTGCTTTGCCCAGTACCTCAGGTAGAAATGTCGCAAGCATTTACCAAACTTGCTCAGTAAATAACACTAAGGTATTAAAGGGCTTTCACCCCTACCTGAATGTTTTTGCCCCCTTTTTTTGGTATACCGACAAGCAGACCAGGGCAGGGCACACTTCAGGTCCATTTCATGCTGTAAGTCTTGTGGCTTGTTTATGTTTACATTCATCCCAGTTAAAGGGCTTCGACCATAAATAAGAAGGCCAGTATGGTCGCCTGAATTTATGGGAGGAGTCTGGGGGTATTTAAGCAGCCCACTTATCTGTAGTCTTTGTCGGTTCTGTGCGCAATACCCTCCCTCCCATTCCCTTTTTCAGGGTATTTCTCAATTCACTAATCTCCACAAACATCTATTACTTATCTTGTGTATGCCCCCTTTTTTGGTATACCGACCAGCAGACCGAGGCACACTTTAGGTCCATTTCATGTTGTAAGTCTTGTGGCATGTTTATGTGGTTCACATCCCTGTTCGGTTGGAGGGGTTCGACCATAAATATATATATAAATACATACAGTGTATATACAGTATATATACACAATATAGGAAAATCCACAGAGTCTGCATTTCATACAAGTAACACATCAGGTATTTGGAGGAACACTATATATGTAAAACTTATTTGTAATTGTTGAAATTGTCTATTATTGCACTTGGGTTACATTATGTAATTATGTACTGGGCCATTTTAAATACAAAAGAGTGCTTAGCGGGGTAAATTTTGGATGCTTATTTAGTAAGGCAAAGGAGAAAGTGGATTAATCCACGCAAGCAAATTACTTAGCATTCAGTCATCTGTTTTAAATAAAGTAAAATCTTATAAGCTGTTATTAGCTGTTATGGGTTTCTGCATTTTGCACTCTGGACTTTTTCTTTACAGTTTTATTGATCACACCTAGGATTCAGCAGAGAGGAAATATCAATCTCCTTTTCAGCTATCATTCAGCTGCATTGCCATATGCCAGTTTTCCCAAAGACTTAAACAGTCAAACCTTCTGACAAAAAAAAAAATCACATGTAGAGCCGCTAGAGAATAAATGGCATTGAAAATGTTCAGTGTAGGACTTTACGAACAAAATGGGGAGATGGAGATAAGTAGCATTAAAGATCAACTACATTCAAGACATATTTGAGTTTTGCATGATTGCTGCCATGTTTATTCACATGGTGTCTTCTTATACTCTTCTTTTGCTTGTGGGGGGGGGTCCATATATCTACCATCCACCAGAATTACCACCACCAACACACGTTGAGTGTCACACTCCTGGGATGGTTTCTCAATATGGTAATAATAATTATATATTAATTGTAAAAAATGATAGTAGCACTACAACAAAGTAAAACTTTGTTGCAGGGACTGAGACTCAAACTACACTGGGTAAATGTTGCTGTTGAAGCCTTCAGCTGTAAAAAAGCTGCAGGAAATTCAACCCAACAGGACCCAAGCTAAACTGAAACTTCAATGCTGAGCAGAGCACCTTTTATGCCCCTTATTTTATCCCTTCCACCCAAAATAATGAAGTGGTGTTCTCTTAGGTATGGTTGGTATTATGTGTGCATCAGAGCTAGCCAGGTTTAATGTTTTAATACAATGCTTTTAGAATATGCCGATCTCAGGTATCTGTGACAGACCTTCTAAAATGTTATTCCTCTATCTTCTTGTCAGTCATCCTGCTGCAGTCAAAGCTCATAATCATTACACAGGAAATGGGCTCTTGGTAAAGGTTGTGTCATTTTAAAGGAGCAATCACACAGTAGGGAACCCTGCTGAATTTGCTGTGTCTAGGGACAGAATTTCTGCCTGCTCTTGTCAGGACAAAGTGTATGTGCTTTGATAAAACAGTGAAGGGCACCTTGCATCAAGGGCATTATTCCATCAGTAGCTGAAACTCTGAGCACAGTATCTGCTTAGTGTTACTAGAAACAGCAGTTCAGAGAACGTGTCCTAACCTATGTGTTTGTTGATTTGCAGTAAAGATGACAGTGTTGTCCTGTTACCAAAAAATGAAAGACTTGCAATGTTGTTTTAAAAGACAGCAAAGTCTTTAATGAAATTTGCAAAGCTGATTTTTTTTTTGTTTCTAATCATCTAATGTTGTGACTATAGGCGTCGTTAAGGGTGGGCTATTGAGGCTGGAACCCCGAATGTGAGCTCAATAGCCCCGAGTGTCTAAGCGGGTCCAGAAAGAACGTACAGCAGTGGCGGAAGCTGCACTTTTCCCTCTGTGTAATGCGGCCATTTTGGCACCACCCACGGCATTGTTACCGGCGGAGTGAATCAGCCACAGCCGCTGGTTCCATATCTCCATGTGTGACAGTAGTAGTCCTTTCAGGTCGGTGGCGCCATGCAGTCCTGTGAAGGAAGAGGAGGAGGCGCTCTCCACCCCTCTCTCTCTTCCCCCTCTCTTTCTCCCCCCCTCCCCCCTCTCCCCCACCCCTCTCTCTCTCTTCCCCCTCTTCCCCTCTCTCTCTGTCTCCCCCCCCCCACCAAATAAGTAATATTCAGTCAGATTTAGAAATACAATGGGTGCTGATTTTCTTGCTTTTCATTGGCACAGTGACTTCATTTGACGGGCACAGTGACATCATTTGACGGGCACAATGGCTTAATTTAACGGCACAGTGGCTGCATTTGATGGGACACAGTTACTGAATATGATGGGCACAGTGGCTTCATTTGATGGGCACAGTGGACAACCCCACCGGCCAACCACCAAAAAAAAAGCCCGCGCCATATACACCCCCCATTGCCGGCCTTGGACTTCGGGCTGAAGCCCTTGGTCTTTTTGCCACCTAGCAACGCTTCTGGTTGTGCCTAAGGCCTCATGTACACTGGTGCTTTTAAACGGATGTTTGGGAGCAGTTGGGCATTTTTTTCAGCTGCCCCTGAACTCTCCTCTGTTATCTTATCAGTACATGTACACAGGGTCGTTTATAGTCGTTTCTAGGCAGTTGAGTTTAGAAGCATTTTTTGGAAAGCAAGATAATGCATTCAGGACCGCTGTTAAGAGGCATTTGAAACACCAAATGCCTGTAACAGCTTGTAAATGCATGTAAACATGGTAACTCATATTTAGACACGTTTTGTTTACAGGCTTATTTCATTTTTGACTATTTTTTTTAAACCGCTTCTAAATGCAAGCGTGGCTAAACGTGGCATGTAAATGCGTCAAAACAGACGTTTTTAAATGTCATTTACTATCTGTCAGGTTAAATCATTCAGGGGAGGTTGTAAAACGTCCATTAAGGCTACTTTCACACTCAGACCGCCTGAGCGTTAGCGGTCAAGCGCCACTAGTTTTAGTAGCGCTTTATCGGCGATGTGCAGGCGGGAGTGCTCTGCTTTTAACCCCAAAGAAGGGGTTAACAAAGGGTTAAAGCACCGCTGCCCATTTATTCATGTTCATCCATTCCAAAGTTTTACACAGCCCTGTCTGATAAAACAGGAGATCTGCTTTTTCTATACTTAAGTTAAAGTGTTTCTTACCCTTAAATATAAAAAAATGGATCGTGTTCACTTAAAGCATAAATAACAGCACAGTGCTTGTGCTGTGTAATTTGCCCCCCCCCCCGTATCACCTATAATACCTGGCTGGTTCTGCCCTCCCCTCTGTAAACTGACCACGGTTTATCATGGGTGCTGAGCCCTGACACAATGGTCAGTTTATGTGCCTCCATCATCTGCACCTCTCCTCTCTGCACTCCTGTGCCCTCCCGTGTCCTCCTCGCCCTCCCTGCCTGTCAGCTCCATCCACTCCACGATCCTCCCTTCCTGCTGCTATCATATCTATAGTATAAGCATGCCATCCCCTCTGTTAAATAATTATGTGTCTCTGTATCTGTGCTGTATAAAAATAATGCTGATTATACCTTATATCAGAGCATCTACTGGCGCTCACGTGACTTCTCAGCTCTCTCTCCTCTCTACTCCCCTCCTCCCTAGCTGACATGATTGGGATTTCTCAGCCCCTCCCGCTATAGCTGTCAGCTGAGGGCTGAGGAGTCATATGAGCGTGGGGAGACGCTCTGATATTAGGTATAATTGGCATTTTTGTATACAGCACAGGGACACATAATGTTATTTAACAGAGGGTATGGGTTGCTTATACTTTAGTAGCTTAAAAACCACTTTAAGTAACACTAATGCCGCGTACACACGGTTAGACTTTCCAGAAGGAAAAGTCCGACAGAATCTTTTCATCGGACATTCCGATCGTGTGTGGGCCTCATCTGACTTTTTTTTTTCAAAAATTCTGACGGACCTAGAAATAGAACATGTTTTAAATCTTTCCGACGGAATCAGTTCCTATCGGGAAAACCGCTCATCTGTATGCTGTTCCGACTGCCCAAAAATGACGCATGCTCTGAAGCAAGTACGAGACGGCAACTATTGGCTACTCACTATTGTACTTCCTTTTTCTAGTCCCGTCGTATGTGTTGTACGTCACTGCATTCTAGACGGTCGGACTTTGGTGTGATCATGTGTAGGCAAGACAGTTTCAGCGGAACTCCGTCGGAACTCCAACCTTCAGAGTTTATTCTGACGGAAAAAACTATTGTGTGTACAAGGCATTACAGGACGTGTCAATCCCCAGTCTGTGAAAGGAGTAGCAGCAAACCTTTGCTTTCATCTTTCTGCTTTTTCCTCACATCAGTATGTTCCTTGTTAGCATATGAGCGCTGCAACACAACTAATTGGCTCATCATGCTGTTTCTTCCAGTCTGAGCTCTGTTGTACAGAGCAAGATGAGTCAGGATGAGATACCAATTTAAATCAAGGTCCTTAGCCTGCTTGCTTAAAAAATAATAGAGAGCTGCATTCCTTAGGCTCTTTTGTATCTGTGTGGAGTTCAGCTTTAAATCTGTTTGGTTCATTTGTATATATGTAAATATGAAATTGTCCTTTCTTGGACACAGCCACTGCTGTAGCATATTCCTTCATGTAATTAACATGATGTGCTGCTTTTGGTGGTACTTTTACTATATATGAAAATCCAGAGTCTTCATTTCATACAAGTAGTACATCAGGTATTTGGAGGAACACTACAAATATGAAAACAAACATATGGTAAACACATATGTACAGGAAGTTGTAAATTATCCTACTTCACATCATTGCTTTATTGCTGTGGAGCATGATGTATCTATTGACAGATTTTTGCTGCTCCTAGAGGTCCAGCATATGCATGATTTTTTTTCCCTCCCGATGGATTCTTAGGTCACTCTGTGAAGGGGGTCTTTGCTAGGTTTGGAGAGCATTTTTAGAGATTCAAGAGCTATAAAAGTGGAAAGTGGATGAGGATTGTCCTGGCCATATCAAAATGTTATTTTACAAATTGTTGGCTAATGAACTGGGGGGGGTTCTGACTTGGGTCCATTGTATTTAGGGATGAGCTGAACACCACCCACAGCAGAACATGCGAACAGCCAAAAAATTTGTTCGGACATGCGGACACCATTAAAGTCTATGGGACACGAACATGAATAATCAAAAGTTCTCATTTCAAAGGCTTATGTGCAAGTTATTGTCATAAAACGTGTTTGGGGACCTGGGTCCTGCCCCAGGGGACATATATCAATGCAAAAAAAAGTTTTAAAAACTGACGTCTTTTCGGGAGCAGTGATTTTAATAATGCTTAAAGTGAAACAATAAAAGTGAAATATTCCTTTAAATTTCGTACCTGGGGGGTGTCTATAGTATGCCTTTAAAGTGGTGCATGTTTCCCGTGTTTAGAACAGTCCGAGAGCAAAATGACATTTCTAAAGGAAAAAAGTCATTTAAAACTACTTGCGGCTATAATGAATTGTCGGTCCCTGCAATACAGATAAAAGAAGTCATTGAAAAAAAGGCATGGGATTCCCCCCAGTCCATTACCAGTCCCTTTGGGTCTGGTATGAATATTAAGGGGAACCCCGAACCAAAATTTAAAAAAAAAATTGCGTGGGGGTCCCCACAAATTCCATACTAGGCCCTTCAGGTCTGGTATTGATATTAAGGGGAACCCCGTGCCAAAATTAAAAAAAAAATGGTGTGGGGTCCCCCTCAAATTCCATACCAGACCTGGATTTTAAGGGGAACCCCGCACCAGAATTAAAAAAAATGGCATGGGGGTCCCCCAAAAATCCATACCAGACCCTTATTCAAGCACACAACCTGGCAGGCCACAGGAAAAGAGGGGGTACGAGAGAGCACCCCCCCTGAGCCGTACCAGGCCACATGCCCTCAACATGGGGAGGGTGTTTTGGGGTCCCCATGTTGATGGGGACAAGGGCCTCATCCCCACAACCCTTGCCCGGTGGTTGTGGGGGTCTGCGGGCGGGGGGCTTATCGGAATCTGGAAGCCCCCTTTAACAAGGGGATCCCAGATCCTGGCCTCCCCCCGTGTGAAATGGTAACAGGATTGCTCCACCGATGGACCGAAAAAGAGAAAAAAAAAACGCGACCGACCCGCCTACATGGGAGGCTCCCGCTGTATGACGCGTCTTCGCTTTGACAGTTCTTTTATAACTGAGGGTGGGGCCACACCATGACGTTCCCGGGTGATCCCGCCCCCTCTGATGCACGGGGACATACCTATGGCTTTCCCGGGGCATCAGAGGGAGGCGGGGCCAACCGTTTAAGTAACCGGGTTGTGCATCCCAGGCTGTGCATCTTACACTTGTTGCTTACACAGATAAAGCTACCACATAAAGTAATGTATAATATTACAGTAATGTATAATATTACAAACTTAGACAGGGATACAAAAGATAATGGTTGAAATGTAAACACCCAAGTAATTTCAATGGTTGGAATATGGGGCATCAAACTATTCTCTACAGGTTCTTGATCAATATATTCTAAAATAGTGGAAGAATGTTGACATCCCTGTGTGAATAGTAAGTGGGACATCTGGATGCATGCTGCATGCCTGGATTAGGGTAGAGTTGGGATAATATGGGGGACTCTTAACCACTTCCCATCTGGCCAATTCTGGCACTTCGCTCCTACATGTAAAAATCTACTTTTTTTGCTAGAAAATTGCTTAGAACCCCCAAACATTATATATTTTTTTTAGCAGAGATCATATAGAATAAAATGGTGCAATAAATATGGAATAAGTGGGAATCCGACCTAATATATATATGTAGAGCTCACCAAATAAATGTCAGGGGGTGCAATCAGTATTATACTGAACCAACAAACAAAAAATAAAAAAAACACAATGACTTCTACACACCCTATAGAGTTAAACTATAAAAGGAATGTATTGCTAAAAGAAGCAATGTACAACAATTTATTAGCACAATGACCCAAGACACCCCATATAATCCAACCCTCCCCCAAAAATATTCCTCTTAAAACACACTATGTAGGGCAAAAAAACCCACTCATATGACCAAGGGTCAAAAAAAGTGCAGAAAAAATCCAATCTCCCCAATTTTTTGGGAAGGGTTGGATTATATGGGAGTCTTGGGTCATTGTGCTAATAAATTGTTGTACATCACTTATTTTAGCAAAGAATTATTATTATTTTTTTTTATTTTTTGTTTGTTGGTTTAGAATAAAATGGTGGCTGTTGCAATTTTTTATGTCACACTGTATTGCGCAGCGGATATTCAAACGCAATTTTTAACCACTTAACGCAAACCACCGTAGCTGTAAATCAGTACTTTGACATAGAACCCCTGGGGTTATGGTAGCAGATAGCTGCCATAACCCCAGTATTTTCATAAACGGCAGGCGGTCCTCTTTGAGATAAAAGTGATCTCTGCAGCGGATTCACCGCAAGCTCAGTTTTATTGTACCTCTCCCGCCACTCTCCAGTCATCTCCGCCGCTTACTGGAGCTACCGGTAGCGTTGGGGACAATCGAATCCTTTCCCCTGAGAGGCCTGGAGCTGAGAGAGGGAAAGATGGCCCCAACTCAGCTCCATAACATTGGATGACGGAAGCGCGGTCAAATGTCTCTTCCACCCAAAGACATTTTTTTTTTCTAATTTCATTTAAGTATAAATATGAGATCTGAGGTATTTTTGACTCCAGATGTCACATTAAAGAGGACCTGTCATGCTTTTTTTCTATTACAAGGGATGTTTACATCCCTTGTAATAGGAATAACAGTGATCCAATTTGTTTTAAAGGGACAGTGTAAAAATAAAAAATTAAAATTAAAATTAATAAGAAAAAACAAAAATTGAAAGCGCCTCGTCCCACCGTACTCACGCGCAGACGTGAACGTATATACGTAAGTAGCACCCGCATATGTAAACGGTGTTCAAACCACACATGTGAGCGATCGTCACAATCGTTACGCCGCCTATGGAGATTTTTAAGGGTCAAAGTTTGTCGCCATTCCACAAGTGGGCGCGATTTTGAAGCATGTCCATGGACGCCCTATGGGTGGCAAGTGGTTAATAACCCATTTTTTCATTTTTTTTAAAGATTATTATTCTTTCACTTTTAATTTTTAAACATTATCTGACTCTGGGGCTACACTTTATATTTTTTTCACACTATTACTATATGTTACTAGATGGGTCCAGGGACCCCTTTAGTGATGTATAATGACACTGTTATGGGGGGTGCTGCAATTTGATATTTTAGCAAAACTACTGAGCATCAATGCCTGCTTTTTAATGAGGTAGTAACAGGTCCATTTGATCAGCAGAAATTGGCCAATTTCTAACTTCTCATCACTCCTCTAGTGTTTGTAATAAATACAGTTTTATGATTTTCTAATACTGTATAACTTGGTTAGATTTGGAAGTAAGGCTTGGAGCTGCCTCCACTAGTGTTACTTTTTGCTTTCAACAGGTACACAGCAGCTATAGACCGGGGAGAGTAAAATGAAGATAAATGTCTAGGGTATTTAGAAGTAATTTATTTGAGGCAATGAGGAAGAGGTGGACTGAGAGTTACCTGTAGTTACGTAAAAGTGTCAGACCTGCCATCCTGCTGCAAACACAAAGACAAACACGCTATCTAGCTGACAGTGTCAGACTTTTGGCAGAGATGAACTGGCTTGCTGCTATTTTGCTACAAGTTTCTAGAACTACCTGGACTCTCCCTAAAAAATGATGACAATCGTGTATATAACTATATAAATGTTTAGGTGACAGCCTCCAATAGCAAATCGAGTGTCTTTCTGACTGGCAGTAAATTAGCATGATTCTGTGCATAATTTAGAACCAACATTTCTCAGTGTATATTTGTTAGAGCAATGAATGTGTGGAACTGGACTTGCTGGAAAGGTTGCATTCTATTTATGTATAGCAGCGGTATAGCCACCAACCATGTTAAGTTATGAATATTTTACTAGTACATTAAGTGTGGGGATAATTTATATCCAGTGACATTGCACGTTTTACTAGATTTGTCATTGTAAATCTCTGTCCAAAAATTCCAGATTTTTAACACTGGTAGGATTTTTACTTCTTAGAAAATAAGTAGTTCTCAGTACTAATTAGGGCAGGGATCTCCAAACTACGACCCTCTAGCTGTTGCGGAACTACACGTCCCATGTGGCATTGTGAAACTCTCACATTCACAGACCTGACTAGGCATGATGGGAAATGTAGTTTCTGAACAAGTGGAGGGACGTAGTTTGGAGACCCCTGAATTAGGTTATTCAAAAAAGGCATAATGCATAAATATGCATTTAGACAGCAAAAAAATTGTGTTACAGTATGCAAGTAGTACATAAGTAATGATCATCTTCCAACTCGGTTATGGGCCATAAGTAACTTGCTTAGATGGATCATTAGCAATGTTTTCCTTTAAATGAAATTTAAAATCTTAGCAAGTATGGATGGAGTCTAAACATAGAGGATGCAATAATATGTTACCCAAATATGAAGTAATTAAAAATCATCGTAGACTCCACAACAATTGTTGTTGCACTCTTATTACATTCTCTAGATCTAGACTACACTCTGGGTTCCCTTGGAGAACCTCTGGTTTGCGAGAGCTAGCTAATCAAAACCAATGAGCTTTGGAAATCAGACATAGCCTTGCCAATATTGATCAGAAGCAGAAGATCCAACTTCCCATATCCCTAGCTTTCAAAGTATGGATGTAGGGCACTCCAAAAATATCTAAATTGCATATTTTGAATTCTTACTATGTGAAATGTTTTCCTCTCACTACATCGGCAATGCATCTAATACATCCTTCTCTTCCAATTTTCATCGGGGTGTTAGTGTCATATTATATTTTTACATAGGGCACCTTGTAACCTAATGTCAACTCCGCATGGCCAAAATTGCCAAATATTTTCTATACCTACACCCGAAAGTGAAAGAAATATACTGAATGTGTGGAACTGAGAACTTTATTTTGTGTTAAAGTAGACTGTGGCCTACCATTTAGTTCTGAGTGCATCTGTATGTACAGCTTTCCTTTATTTCCCTTGCAAATTTTTATAAATGAAGGGTTAGTGTGTGGGTGTGTAATTCATAGAAATACTTGGTATCGTGTGTAGCCAAATCCCATATGTAAAGTCGCATATAAAGTATAGACCAAAATTGCAAATAAAAAATTCAATGAAAATAAAACCAGACATAAAACAGCCAAGTGACCCCCTTTGGAGTGTGTAGGTGTAATGTTGTCCTAGTGGAGAAAAAAGTGGAGAAAATGGAAAAAAATGGAAACAATGGAAGAAATCACATAAAGGATGCAGCCTCCACAGATGTGATTTCAACCAAGGTGGAAAAAACAGAAGGTAAGTGAAGGGTTAGTGTGTGGGTGTGGCGCTGTCCTAATTCATAGAAATACTTGGTAAATCGTGTGTAGCCAAATCCCATATGCAAAGTCGCATATAAAGTATAGACCAAAATTGCAAATAAAAAATTAAACGAAAATAAAACCAAACATAAAACAGCAAAGTGACCCCTTTGGAGTGTGTAGGTGTAACGTTGTCCTAGTTTAAAAAATACTTTATAAGTCGTGTGTAGCCAAATCCCACATGTAAAGTCGCATGTAAATTATAAACAAAATATAAACAAAATCGCATATAGCAAATTTAACGGCTAGGTTGGCCCCCTTTGAATTGGGGGAGGGGGAAGGGGAACAGGGGATGAAATCAAAAAATTACTTTAGCCAAAACTATTCCATCTGCATAAAAACCCCATATAATGATTGATTTCAAAGTCTTTGACAAACATAACATTGCTGAATAATTACATAGGTTAAATCGTGACTAGTGCTCAGTTCAACTTAAGTGAAAAACTTGACATCTTTGTAAAACAAGGCAGGTATTTGTATTAATCTTGGTGACCAGGTGCTCGTGTCTTGTGATCATGCAGACACTCACCAGCTTCTTTAACCCCTGCGGGGGTAATGCGCAGTCACAGTGTATGCCACTGTGCGGCAATCCACAGGCTGTTTCTGGGTCACGGTGACGTTTTAGGCATAAGAGAAGAAAGAGGAGATTCCATAGCGTAAAACCATAAAACACTCTTTATTGAACGCAGATGACAGAATGGTACTCACATTTAAGCAGTTTATAATAGGCAACCAAATGTCATCAAAACAGGAGAGCGTCAGATTTAAGTTGGTGATCCTCTGGGAGATGATGCAAAAGCGTCAAAATAGGCCTGCCCTACGCGTTTCGTCATAGGGACGTCAACTGGAGCGGGCGTGGCGTCCCTATGATGAAACGCGTAGGGCGTGGCCTATTTTGACGCTTTTGCATCATCTCCCAGAGGATCACCAACTTAAATCTGACGCTCTCCTGTTTTGATGACATTGGGTTGCCTATTATAAACTGCTTAAATGTGAGTACCATTCTGTCATCTGCGTTCAATAAAGAGTGTTTTATGGTTTTACGCTATGGAATCTCCTCTTTCTTCTCTTATGCCTAAAACGTCACCGTGACCCAGAAAAAGCCTGTGGATTGCCGCACAGTGGCATACACTGTGGCTGTGCATTACCCCTGCAGGGGTTAAAGAAGCTGGTGAGTGTCCGCATGATCACAAGACACGAGCACCTGGTCACCAAGATTAATACAAATACCTGCCTTGTTTTACAAAGATGTCAAGTTTTTCACTTAAGTTGCACTGAGCACTAGTCACGATTTAACCTATGTAATTATTCAGCAATGTTATGTTTGTCAAAGACTTTTAAATCAATCATTATATGGGGTTTTTATGCGGATGGAATAGTTTTGGCTAAAGTCATTTTTTTATTTCATCCCCTGTTCTCCTTCCCCGTCCCCCAATTCAAAGGGGGCCAACCTAGCCGTTAAATTTGCTATATGCGATTTTGTTTATATTTTGTTTATAATTTACATGCGACTTTACATGTGGGATTTGGCTACACGCGACTTACAAAGTATTTTTTAAACTAGGACAACGTTACACCTACACACTCCAAAGGGGGTCACTTTGCTGTTTTATGTTTGGTTTTATTTTATTTTCGTTGAATTTTTTATTTGCAATTTTGGTCTATACTTTATATGCGACTTTACATATGGGATTTGGCTACACACGATTTACCAAGTATTTCTATGAATTAGGACAGCGCCACACCCACACACTAACCCTTCACTTACCTTCTGTTTTTTCCACCTTGGTGAAAATCACATCTGTGGAGGCAGCAGTCCTTTATGCGATTTCTTCCATTGTTTCCATTTTTTCCATTTTTTCCACTTTTTTCTCCACTAGGACAACGTTACACCTACACACTCCAAAGGGGGTCACTTTGCTGTTTTATGTTTTGGTTTTATTTTCGTTGAATTTTTTATTTGCAATTTTGGTCTATACTTTATATGCGACTTTACATATGGGATTTGGCTACACACGATTTACCAAGTATTTCTATGAATTAGGACAGTGCCACACCCACACACTAACCCTTCACTTACCTTCTGTTTTGTCCACCTTGGTGGAAATCACATCTGTGGAGGCAGCAGTCCTTTATGCGATTTCTTCCATTGTTTACATTTTTTTCCATTTTCCCCACTTTTTTCTCCACTAGGACAACGTTACATCTACACACTCCAAAGGGGGTCACTTTGCTGTTTTATGTCTGGTTTTATTTTCATTGAATTTTTTATTTGCAATTTTGGTCTATACTTTATATGCGACTTTACATATGGGATTTGGCTACACACGATTTACCAAGTATTTCTATGAATTAGGACAGCGCCACACCCACACACTAACCCTTCACTTACCTTCTGTTTTTTCCACCTTGGTGGAAATCACATCTGTGGAGGCAGCAGTCCTTTATGGGATTTCTTCCATTGTTTCCATTTTTTCCCATTTTTTTCCATTTTCTCCACTTTTTTAATTTTCTGTTCCGTTGCGCAGATACACCACTCATATTTCATTAAATTTTTATAAATAGCTGCTGATCCTGCAAGCGAAGTCTACCTCATTCACCTTCCTGTGATAGGGTGACAATACTGCTGCACTGCTCCTGAATTCAGAGCAGTGTCTCTTCTCTCTTCTCTTGTAGGCTTGCACTACCGAAAAGATTGTTGCAAGGACATAGGCATCAGCAATGTCACTGCTGATTCACAAGCCTGTATCTTGTTAATCAGCAGCTAGCCACACCTAGTCCTGTCCACTGTTCTCTTTATTGACAGCACTTCCTCGGTTGCTGAAATCCTCCCACTATGAGCTGCAGAGCCTGGGAATGAGAACATGTGAGCATGTGAGACACAAATGAAGGACAATTTGGCTCAGTCATGGAAGGTTTATTTTATGAGGCTTGTATATCATTGGATTTAGGACTTGTGTAGGATGCCTGCACATGAGTCTTTAGACAAAATAATTATCTAAAAAAAAACTGCATTATTATAACATATCCTCTAAGGAGTGTTACGATATTTTTTTTGTTGTTTTTTTTTAAGCTGGTTAACAGAAACGTAAAAAAGCCAGAAAGTTAATGTAATAAATTGCTGCTGGATGGTATGGTAGGACATGATCAGAAAATATTTTCTCTAAAGGTAGACTAGACATAGATGGTTTTATCTTGATGCTTCTGATTTTAACAGGATTAAGGAGTAAGTGTAAAAAAAAAAATAATCCTGTAATACATTAAAAGGCAAATCTGGCTTTGCTGCATTGCACAGTTCGGAGAATGTAGCACATACAGCTTTCTGATTGGAGTAGAGAGCACAGAACTGACCTAATCAATTAGCTATTCCTTTACTATCTAATAGCAGTCTTGGCTAAACTGTGTTGCTTTGGCTGCAGAAGAAAAGAAAATGAACAGGAATTAGTAAACTGGTTGGAAGAAGTAAAATTATTTTTTAAAACCTAGAACTTTAAATTTTTAGGTTGATAAGACAACTCTCACACATGATCTCAAATTTGTGTTTAGCTGATTGACTACTCTTAGGCTTCATATACACATGCCTATGTTGACCGCCAGCTGCAGAAAAACACAAAACACAATTTTGCCGTGATTTTTCCATGTTTCGCGGCCGACCGTCAAAGTGTTCCTATCCTGAACACGATTTTTCCGCTTTCAGGAGAGGGAGGTTGAGGGAGGTTGAACCTCTCCTAACTGCAACAGCTTAAATCGATCCTAAAAGCCTATGTGTAGATGGACACATAAGCTGTTATGGAGTTGAGTTTAAGAGCTTTGGCAAAAAACTCCAAAAGCTTCTAAACTTAAGTTAGTTTAGGAGTTGTAATGTACATGAGCACTTACACTTTACAGAGCAATCTAGCTTTATGCGAGCAGCTGTGGACTCTAAAAACATATCCCAGAATCCCATTAAACTGTAACTGAAAATCCTGGGGTCACATGAGCATGACTTTTTCTTCCCACTGACTAGAGACACCAAGGTATTCTTTCTGCCAGTGACCATTGATGTCAGAAAATTCTTTCTCCTACTGAGCACCAATGTAAAGAAAACTATATTACACACAGTGCCTTGAAGAGGTATTCATACCACTTAAAAAATGTTCCACATTTTGTCATGATGCAACCAAAAATTAAAATGCATTTTATTGAGATTTTATGTGATAGACCAACACAAAGTGGCACATAATTGTGAAGTGGAAGGAAAATGATTAATGATTTTCAACATTTTTTACTAATAAATATGTGAAAAGTGTGGCATGCATTAGTATTCAGCCCCCCCTGAGTCAATACTTTGTATAACTACCTTTTGCTACAATTACAGCTGCAAGTCTTTTTGGGGACATCTCTACAAGCTTTACACATCTAGAGAGTGACAATTTTGCCCATTCTTCTTTGCAAAAAAGCTCAACCTCTGTCAGATTGGATGGAGAGCGTCTGTGAACAGCAATTTTCAAGTCTTGTTACAAATTCTCGATTGGATTTAGGTCTGGACTTTGACTGGGCCATTCTAACACATGAATATGCTTTGATATAAACCATTCCATTGTAGCTCTGGCTGTATATTTAGGGTTGTTGTCCTGCTGGAAGGTGAACCTCTGCCCCAGTCTCAAGTCTTTTGCAGACTCTAACAGGTTTTCTTCTAAGATTGCCCTTAACTCTGACCAGCTTCCCTGTCCCTGCTGAAGAAAAGCATCCCTACAACATGATGCTGCCACCACAATGTTTCACGGTGGGGATGGCTTGTTCGGGGGGATGTGCAGTGTTAGTTTTCTGCCATACATAGCGTTTTGCTTTTAGGCCAAATAGTTAAATTTTGGTCTCATCTGACCAGAGAACCTTCTTTCACATGTTTACTGGGTTTCCCACATGGCTTCTCACAAAAAAGCAAATGGGACTTCTTATGGCTTTCTTTCAACAATGGCTTTCTTCTTGCCACTTTTCCATAAAGGCCCAATTTGTAGAGTGCAAAACTAATAGTTGTCCTGTGGACAGATTCTACCACCTAAACTGTGGATCTCTAAAGCCCCTCCAGAGTTACCATGGCTGCTTCTCTGACTAATGCTCTCCTTGCCCGGTCTGTCAGTTTAGGTGGACGGCCATGTCTTGGTAGGTTTGCAGTTGTGGCATACTCTTTCCATTTTCGGATGATGGATTCAACAGTGCTCCGTGAGATGTTCAAAGCTTGGGATATTTTTTTTATAACCTAACCCTGCCTTAAACTTCACCACAACTTTTTCCCTGACATGTCTGGTGTGTTCCTTGGCCTTCATGATGCTGTTTGTTCACTAAAGTTCTCTAACAAACCTCTGAGGGCTTCACAGAACAGCTGTATTTATACTGAGATTAAATTACACATAGGTGGACTCAATTTACTAATTAGGTGACTTCTGAAGGCACGCCACACTTTTCAGATATTTATTTGTAAAAAATTTGGAAAACCATTTATCATTTTCCTTCCACTTCACAATTATGTGCCACTTTGTGTTGGTCTATCACATAAAATTCCAATAAAACACATTTATGTTTTTGGTTATAACATGACAAAATATGAAAAATTTCAAGGGATTTGAATACTTTTTCAAGGCACTGTACTCCTAAACTTTGCACTTTTTCACACTATATTGTATGTACTCCTGACCCTTGCACTCTTGAAAATATTTGTTGGCAACTAACTATCAACCAACAATCATTAAAACAATAAAGTTCATCTTTAACCACTTCAATACCAGGCACTTAGACACCTTCCCACCCAGGCCAATTTTCAGCTTTCAGCGCTGTCGCAATTTGAGTGACAATTGCGCGGTCATGCTACACTGTACCCAAACAAATTTTTTATCATTTTGTTCCCACAAATAGAGCTTTCTTTTGGTGGTATTTGATCACCTCTGCGGTTTTTATTCTTTGCGCAACAAATAAAAAAAGACCAAAAATTTAAAAAAAAAACAAGTTTTTCTTTGTTTCTGTTAAAATTTTTTGTAAATAAGTACGTTTTCTCCTTCAATGATGGGCACTGATATGGCTGCACTGACAGGCACTGATACGGCAGCACTGATGGGCACCGATGAGGTGGCACCAATGAGGTGGCACTGATGAGGTGGCACTGATGGGCACTGATGATGGGCACAGATAGGTGGCACTGATGGGCACTGATAGGTAGCACTGGTATGCAGCACTGATGGGCACTCATAGGTGGCAATGATGGGCACTCATAGGCGACACTGATGGGCACTCGTAGGTGGCAATGATTGGTACATATGGGTGGCACTGATGGGTACTTATGGGTGGCACTGATGTGTGGCACTGATGGGCACTAATAGGTGGGCACTGATGGGCACTGATGGGCACAGATGGGCACTGACAGGTGGCACCAATGGGCAATGACAGGTGGCACCGAGGGGCAATGACAGGTGGCACTGATAAAATATATTGGGGGCATTGCTGGGCAGATCTGGAACATAATGGTGCCAATCAGTGCCCATTTGTGGGCACTGATTGGCACATATTGGGCACATGTGGATGGCCATGGGGTACATACCTGGCCATCCACATGTTGCCCCTTCCCTGGTGGTCCTAGTGGCGATCCCTGGTGGTCCAGTGTGGTGATCTGAGGGGGGGCTGCGCTGATAAACAATCAGCGCAGACTCCCCCTGTCAGGAGAACCGCCGATCGGCACTCCTCTACTCGCGTCTGTCAGATGCGAGTGAGGAAAAGCCAATCAACGGCTCTTCCCATTGACAGCGTGATCAGCCGTGATTGGACACGGCTGATCACGTGGTAAAGAGCCTCCGCCGAAAGCTCTTTACCAAGATCGGTGGAGCGGTGTGTCAGGCTGACACACCGCTCCACTGATCGCCGCGATGCGCGCCCCCGGGATAACGGATAGTCAGGATAACGGAACCACTTCCCGGACGTCAATCCGCTATAGGGGGGCGGGAAGTGGTTAAGGTAGGCTCAGACAAAGCTCCAGCTCTAGACTCTATGCAGAAAAGCAAATTTAATAGTTAAATATATATTATATAATAATAATTAATATATAATTAAAGGTTAATTGCCCACATCTGTGACTTTTTAAATTGCAAATAGTGTCTTTGTATAGATAGATGAGTTTGTTAGCTCTCACATGGATGCACTGAGCAGGCTGAATACTGAGCCATGGAGAGCAGAAAAGAACTGTGCAAAGACCTGCGTAACAAGGTCATGGAACTTTTTGAAGATGGAAAAAGATATAAAAATAAATCCAAAGCCTTGAATATGCCAGTCAGTACTGTTCAATCACCTCTTAAGAAGTGGAAAATTTGTGCATCTCTTCATTCCAAGCTAAGGTCAGGTAAACCAAGAAAGACTGCAGCCACAACTGTCAGAAGAATTGTTCGGGATACAAATAAAAACCCACAGGTAACCTTAGGAGAAATACAGGCTGCTCTGGAAAAAGAGGGTGTCGTTGTTTCAAGGAGCACAATATGATATTTGAACAAAAAATGAACTGCATAGTCAAGTCACTGCGCCAATGCAATAAAAAAGCCTGATTACAATATGCCCAACAACACTTTGGCCAGCCTCACAGCTTCTGGCACACTATAATCTGGAGTGATGAGACCAAAATAACACTTATGGTTGTGACCATAAAGCTCTATGTTTGGATAGGGGTCAACAAGGCCTATAGCAACAAGAGTACCATCCCCACTGTGTGTGAGTGGGGTGTGTGAGTTATAAAGGCATGGGGAATCTTGTGAAAATTGATGGCAAGATGAATCTAGCATGTTACCAGAAAATACTGGTAGACAATTTGCATTTTTCTGCACAAAAGCTTTAGCACTTTCCAGAACAATAATGACTCTAAGCGCAGGACCAAGTTGACCCTCCAGTGGTTACAGCAGAAAAACGTGAAGGTTCTGGAGTGGTCATCACAGTCTCCTTACTATTATCAAGTCACTCTGGGGAGATCTCAAACGTACGGTTCATGCAAGATGACCAAAGACTTTGCATGACCTGAAGGCATTTTGCCGAGACTAATGGGCAGCTATATCACCTGCAAGAATTTGGGACCTCATAGACAACTATTACAAAAGACTGCATGCTGTCATTTATGTTAAAGGGGGCAATGCACAGTATTAAGAAGAACTAAGGGTATGCAGACTTTTATACAGGGGTTATTTCATTTGTTTACTTGCTGCCATGTTTTGTTTTATGATTGTGCCTTTCTGTTATGACCAGTTGAATATGAACCTCATAGGAAATAAAAGAAATGTGTTTTGCCTGCTTACTCATGTTTTCTTAAAAATGATACATACTGTATATTACCAATACTCCAAGGGTATGCAAACTGTTAAGCTCAACTGTATATAGCATAGCACTGTCAATTTAGGCAGTGCTTTACACATGTGTGTGTGTATATATATATATATATATATATATATATATAGCGCCAACAATTTACGCAGCGCTTTACAATGTAGAGGGTGCAGCACAACTACAGTACAGTTCAATACAGAAGGGACAGGAGGGCCCTGCTCGTAGAGCTTACATTCTAAAGGGAGGGGGTGGTGGTACAAAAGGTAATAGATGCGGGAATGATTTGATGGGGGTGGCTCAGGGACAGTTGTTAGGTGGGTGTGGAATAGGCTTCCCTGAATAAGTGAGTTTTCAGTGATCTACTAAAGGTGGACAGGTTAGGGGCTGATCGAACATACCGGGGCAGGGAGTTCCAGAGGATGGGAGAGGCTCTGGAGAAGTCCTGAAGGCAAGCATGGGAGGAGGTAACAAGGGAGCTAGAGAGCAGGAGGTCCTGGGAGGAGCGGGCGGGGGATGATTTGGGCGATATCTGCAGATGAGGTTGGTGATATAGCTGGGGGCGATGTTGTGGATGGCCTTGTATGTTGTGGTTAGCATTTTGAATTTTATATGGTGGGGTAGGGGAAACCAGTGAAGAGATTGGCAGAGAGGGGCAGCAGTCACGGATCAGTTAGTGAAGTGTATTAGTCTAGCAGCAGCAGCATTCATAATAGACTGAAGGGGGATAGCCTGCGTAAGGGTAGGCCATTAAGGAGAGAGTTGCAGTAGTCAAGGCGGGAAAAAATCAAGGAGTGAATAATTTGCTTTGTGGTGTCATTAGTCAGGAAGGGTGTAATTCTGGAGACGTTGCGGAGGTTAAGGCAGCATGATTTAGCCAGTGATTGGATGTGGGGGCTGAAGGAGAGGTCAGAGTCAAGGATTAAATCCAGCACCCTGGCATGTGTGGAGGGACCAATGGTTGTGCTGTTGATCTTAATGGTAAAATCATGGGGGGGGACCAGCAAGCTGGAAATATAACAAGCTCAGGTTTAGAAAGATTGAGTTTGAGAAAGTGGTGTGACATCCATACCGATATGTCATTCAGTAAGTTTGAGATTTGTGAGGAGATCGAGGGTGTGAGTTGAGGAGTGGAGATAAAGATCTGGGTGTTATCGGCATAGATTAGGTATTGGAAGCCATGGGGGGTTATCAACTGGCCCAGGGAAGAGGAATAGAGCAAGAATAGGAAGGGCCCAAGAACAGAGCCTTGGGGTACCCCAACAGAAGGAGGAAGAGGAGCGGAGGAGATGGAGTTGTAAGTGACACTGAAAGTGAGCTGAGATAGGTAAGAGGAGAACCAGGATAAAGCAGAATCACGGAGGCCAGGGGAGTGTAGTTTGCTGAGGAGGAGCAGGTGGTCAACTGTGTCGAAGGCAGCAGAGAGGTCTAAGAGTATGAGTATGGAGTAATGGCCATTGGTTTTAGCAGTTAGTAGGTCATTAGTGAGTTTTAGTAGGGCAGTTTCAGTGGAATGTTGTGGACGGAAGCCGGACTGTAGGGGGTCGAGAAGGTTGTTGTCCGTGAGGTAGCGACTCATTCGGTCATGGACAAGGCGTTCGATGAGCTTGGAGGCAGATGGGAGCAGGGAGATGGGTCTTAAGTTATTCAAAAAAGTGGGTTATGTATGTATATGCCCTCAATGAGCTTAAAATCTAAAGTCCCTAACTTGATTGTAAACAATTACATTGTTAAATAACCCTTTCTGTTTAAAACTGAAATGAAACGCAAACATTTGTGTATAGATATAAAAAAAAACATTATAAATACCTTTTTCTCCCTTTTTTCTAAGTGATCACATTCCCTCTGTTCCCTCTGTTCTCAACTGCATAAGAACTGGGGTAGGAGAAGCAACAGTATAATGATCTTCCCAGTGAAAGCTGTGCAGGAGAGGGTGTGTCAGGATAAGTCTGATCTTGTCATGCAAGATCCTGGTATATATGGCAGCAAGGTGTCTGATGGTCTCCTTGTGGGATCAGAGCAGCTGGAAAGGAGCTCATTTAATTGCTTGCGGTAATGGTGATTCCTTTTGGGAGCAATTTTTCTTTGGTGGTGCTTGCTATCATCATTCCTTCATGGCAAAGAAAGAGGAACTATTGATGGAAAAAGAGGAACTATTGATGTTTAAAAAATCTGAGTATCTTTTTGTAATATATATATATATATATATATATATATATATATATATATATATATATATATATATATATATATATATATATATATATATATATTTTTTTTTTTTTTATAATATTTTTTTTGCACAGTGTTTGCACATTTTATATAGACTTTATTTGTACAGATATGTCAATTTATAATGAGTTCATCATATGTTTATTGCATTTTTTTTTTTTGTGTCTCTTATGTGATTTATTAACTTATTCCTAGCACAAGGATAGCACACTTTTAATTATCATTTGGTTAGGTGTGTAAAATACCTACTCCTCTGTTGATCATTGTTGTTGCACTCACCATCTCATATGGCATTATGGGACATATGATCTGGCAGGAGGAACCATAGAGTGCAGCAAGGGTTGCAGCATTTGACCCTCCAAAAATGTTATATACCTACAGGACCAGGGAGAAACAAAGCATCTGTGTTTCAATACATGGGCTGCTGGAAAGATAAGCATATTAACCACTAGCCTACCAGCTCATGCAGATATATTGCGGCAGGCCGGCTCTCCTGCGCAAATCGCCGCACCTGTACAGAGGCTCACGCAGGCGCAGTTGTGGGCGGGCTCACGCCTCCAGCAGCGCACACGCTGCGGGAGCGTACCCACAGGTCAGACGGACTGGATGTTCACAGTCGACCCGTGATCACCTAATACAGAGGCAGAACGGGGATCTGCCTTTGTAAACAAGTGATCGGGAACAGTGATCTCTGCCATGCCCCAGTGAGCCCATTCCCCCTACAGTTAGTGCATCAGTGCATCTTAATAGCACTTCCACCAAGAGAAAGCTCTATTTGTGGGGAAAAAAGTACGTCAATTTTGTTTGGGTACAGCGTCACACGACCGCACAATTGTCAGTTAAAGTGACGCAGTGCTGTATCGCAAAAAAGGCCTGGTCATGAAGAGGGTAAATCCTTCCGGGGCTGAAGTGGTTAAAGTGGTATTAGGCTAAATACCAAAAATGGAATATATTGCAGTTTACCAATCATTAAATGTGGTGGCTGTACTACTTTTCTTTTTTTGGGGGGCTTTTGCCATCTGTTTTCACCTGATGATCTGGCCAATAACATAATTCCTGTATTAGCGTGCCCCCACTCTGGATAAATGAGCACAAGTGACACCTTTGGACAGTATTGTCAGTTTGGGTGGAGGGGAGATAATGAATTGAAGCCAAACTCCAGCTAACATTTATAATCAGTTACAGCAAACAGTTTTTTTTTTCTTTTGGGATAAATGTTTTACATAATTAAATAAAAACTAACCATTTTAAGCACCCCTGTCAGTGGTAAATGGTTTGTCTCATCCCCGTAAACTGGAACAGCTGTAAGAGAGCCTGTGCTTTGGAACAGCAGACTCGCTGGCTGGATCACAAGATAAAAATAAAGGAAATAAAGCCTAAAAGAGACATTACATTTAAAAATGGTTAAACTGCAATATAATAAAGGTTTGCTTTTGAGTTTAATACTGCTTCAACTCTCTTTTTACACGGTAGGCTTTCTGTACAAGTGTTGACAAGGTCAGTCTAAATATTGTGTTTAGCAATATTGCACACATTCCATACATTTTTACTGTATTCCAGGTATTCTGAAGCAAAATTATTATCTATACTACAAAGCATGGGCATTGTAATCTTAAATAAGTACCAGAAAATATGTATATTCACATTATAAACAATGACATTTAATTACAGGTCCAATTCATATAAACTACGGTGATATAATTACGCATGTAGAGATTGTACATAAATATTTAACAAAAATGATGCTAACGATTTTTAATTAGGTTGACTGAAGAAAATTACATTTTGCGTTATACAATGTAGTGTCGTAGTATTATTTGGAAGTGTAATTTAAGTGAAATTTCAGTTGTATTCCTTTATTACTACATAAATTATTCATTCTAGTTTAGATATTTTTTCTTTTCGTTTTTTTCATACAGAAATGTGCATTTTCCAAATGTATCTTAATTACAGCATTATTATGTGTATAATACTTTCCTCCATTAACTTCTCAGTGGGGTCACGCAGAAAACAGACCCAATCTTGTATAGACAGTCCAGATTATTGGGATTTATTAATTGGAGTGAAAGGGCTGCCATACCATGGGAATTGACAGGACAACTAAATGATCCTTCAGATCATGCTCAGATTCAATACTTTGTAGTATTATATTAACCCTCCTAGCGGTATTCCCGAGTGTGGTTCGGGGTTAAATTTCAGTACCATTAGCGGTAACCCTGAGCCATACTCAGGATTGCATTGCAAAATCCTGGTACAACATATTTACCTTGTCACCAGGATCCTGCGATGTTCCCCCCCCCTCCCGCTGTGTCCTCCGCCGAATCATCTGCCTGATGTCCTGTGTTCCCGGGCTCCGTTCCCTGCGAACGCCACGACGCAAGGGGGCGGAGCCCGGCGGCAAATTCAAAAAGTACACAAAACACATACAGTACACTGTACAGTAATCTTACAGATTACATTACTGTATGAAATCATTTCACATCCCTTTTGTCCCTAATGCTTTGTCCAGTGCCCTGCCTGCACTTTTATATTATATATACTGTTCTTTCTGCCTGGAAACTTGAGATTGTCCATGGCAACCAAAAAGCGTCCCTTTACGTCAAAAGAGGTTTTAGACCAGCTAGAAAACAGCGATAGTAAATTAGAATACTTGAAGAATTGAGCAATAATAAATCATGGGGAAATTAATTTTATTATTATGATATTATTATTTTTTATAATTATTTATAGTTATATATTATATTATAATTTATGATTTTGTGTTGCAAACTTTATCATACCCGGGATGTCTACTAGATTCTTGTTTGGACAGATTTAAGTGTGTTATTACTAAGAATTACAGGCCTACAATATAAAACGTCAAATTTCGATGCAAAATATTGTACCGCTTTGAGACGCAAAAATCTGACATAATAATACCGCCAGGGGGGCTATCCCCCTCCTGTCAACTATCTCATACAGCAAAATGTAGCAAGTGCGGTAGTTGCCAGCAAAGACTGTATCTCTTGCTACTAGATAATTAACAAAAATGAAAAAATAAATACATATTTTTAAAAAATCATGTATAATGGAGCTCACCAGTCAATGTAGAGCTTATCTCCTGGCAGATAAACAGGGCTCTAATTGATGCGGGTCTGTATTTATTAAAACACCATGAAATGTATTTTTTTATTGTAAATACTTGAATTTGGCTTGTTATCAGTCTCTTGCAGTTCCTGAACTGCAGCACTCAAAGAAACAAAAGGAAAAGAAGCACAATTTGCCAATTAGGTGTGTTATGCCCTGTATACACGATCGCACATTCTGACAACAAAATCCATCAGATATTTTTCCGACGGATGTTGGCTCAAACTTGTCTTGCATACACACGGTCACACAAATCTTGTCGGAAATTCTGAACTTAAAGAACGCGTTGATGTACAACATGTACGATGAGCCAAGAAAAATGAAGTTCAATAGCCAGTGCTGCTCTTCTGCTTGATTCTGAGCATGCTGCGTGGCACTTTGTGCGTCGGAATTGTCTACACACGATCGGAATTTACGCAAACGGATTTTGTTATCGGAAAATTTTAGATCCAGCTCTCAAACTTTGTGTGTTGGAAATTCCGATGGAAAAAGTCCGATGAAGCCCACACACGGTCGGAATTTTCGACAACAAGCTGCGATCGCACATTTTCCGTTGGAAAGTCCAATCATGTGTACAGGGCATAACAGTGCAAGGAGTATGCTGAAGTAGAAGAGAGCAGAGAGATAGAGAGATGAGCTGCTTCTCCTTTCGTTGTCCAGTCGTAGGGTGGGGTGAAAAACAGACCTGCAGCAGAGAAAAATCAGATCTTTTTCTCTGTTAAGCATGGCAGAGCTGTGTTAAGGCTAGTACACACAGGCCAAATGTTCAAAGGTTCAATAGAAACCGGCCAACATTTGGCCTGTGTGCACGGCAGCCAGTCCGACAGAAGCCAGCCGTTCGGGGGGCAGAAAAAGGGTTCTGACCGAAAAAGCTCTGCCAACCAGCTCTCAATTGCCACTGGGTTGAATGAAAGAAAACTAGTAGTGTGTACGAGGGCTAAATCTCAGGACTCTTTGGACAGAGGTATAAATCCTTTGGCAGGTAAAACAGCCCTCATATACTGTATCTGTGCATTTAACTGGGGTTCAGCTTCTTGCTTCCATGTTGTTCTTTGGGCAAGACATTTGAGGACTAGCTAGTTCAGCCTTGAACAACAGGTTGAGTGACCCATGATAGCATAATACTTGGTCTATGTTTGCAGTAACAGGTAATTATGTAAAATAATAGAGAGTTAGTAGACAGTGAATTGAAACATTCTTGTTCTTGACAGTTAATTTACCACTCATTACCTAATAATAAATGTTTTTTTTTTTTTGTTTAGAAATGCAGCACACACAGTGTTTTAAACACACAGAAGCTATTAATACAAAGATAAGAAGTGATGACACACAAAATCAGTTTGCACGGTTTGTGATACAGAAAAGGGAAGCAATGAGAAATAGCAAGGTGTGGCAGGGGCACAGCATGCAGACGATCACATACTTCTAGCAGAGAGCTGACCTCCTACCATCACTGTGGGCATTAGTACAGCTGTCAGGAGACATCAGTAAAACGGAAAAGGAGCAGGACAAGTGACAAGCTGGAAGCCAAATCCAGACAGGGATGGCACCGCTGACAGAGCAATGTGGCACATGAAGCCTTGCTAATCCTATGATCTGTCCCTATGCCAGGTCATAGCTGCTTCCAGGCACTAAGAAGCACTTGAAGATTTCATTTAGTACATGTGTATTTGTAAATTTATACATATATGTACATATATATATATATATATATATATATATATATATATACTGAGCAAAATTATAAACGCAACACTTTTGTGTTTGCCCCTATTTTTTGTGAGCTGAACTTAAAGCTCTATGACTTTTTCTATGTACACAAAAGGCCTATTTCTCTCAAATATTGTTCACAAATCTGTCTAAATCTGTGTTAGTGAGCACTTCTCCTTTGCCGAGATAATCCATCCACCTCACAGGTGTGGCATATCAAGATGCTGATTACACAGCATGATTATTGAACAGGTGTGCCTTAGTCTGGCCACAACAAAAGGCCACTCTAAATTGTGCAGTTTTACTGTATTTGGGGGGTCCGGGGGGTCCAAAAACCAGTCAGTATCTGGTGTGACCACCATTTGCCTCACGCAGTGCAGCACATTTCCTTCGCCTAGAGTTGATCAGGTTGTTGATTGTGGCCTGTGGAATGTTGGTCCATTCCTCTTTAATGGCTGTGCGAAGTTGCTGGATATTGGCAGGAACTGGAACACGCTGACGTATACGCCAATCCAGAGCATCCCAAACATGCTTAATGGGTGACATGTCCAGTGAGTATGCTAGCCATGCAAGAACTGTGATGTTTTCAGCTTCCAGGAATTCTGTACAGATTCTTACAACATGGGGCCGTGCATTATAGTGCTGCAACATGAGGTGATGGTCGTGGATGAATGGCGCAACAATGGGCCTTAGGATCTCGTCATGGTATCTCTGTGCATTCAAAAAGCCATCAATAACATGCACCTGTGTTTGTTGTCCATAGCATATGGCTGCCCATACCATAACCCCACCGCCACCATGGCCACTCGATCCACAACGTTGACATCCGCAAACCGCTTACCCACACAATGCCATACACACTGTCTGCCATCTGCCCTGTAGAGTGAAAACAGGGATTCATCCGTGAAGAGAACACCTCTCCAAAGTGCCAGACGCCATCGAATGTGAGCATTTGCCCACTGAAGTCGGTTACGACGACGAATTGCAGTCAGGTCGAGACCCCGATGAGGACGACAAGCATGCAGATGAGCTTCCCTGAGATGGTGTCTGACAGTTTGTGCAGAAATTCTTTGGTTATGCAAACAGATTGTTGCAGCAGCTGTCCAGGTAGCTGGTCTCAGATGATCTTGGAGGTGAAGATGCTGGATGTGGAGGTCCTGGGCTGGTGTGGTTACACATGGTCTGCAATGAAGGGCAACAACTCTGGTGGACATTCCTGCAGTCAGCATGCCAGTTGCACACTCCCTCAAAACTTGTGCTGTGTGATAAAACTGCACATTTAGACTGCTTTCACACTGGGGCGTTGGGGGCATCAGTGGTAAAGCGTCAGCGTCGCTTTACCATTGTTCTAGTGGCGCTATTCGGCCGCTAGCTTTTAACACCCGCTAGCAGCCGAAAAAGGATTAAAACCACCCGCAAAGCGCCGCTGCAGTGACGGTACACCTCTGCTACAGCGCTGCAAAGATGCTGCTTGCAGGACTTTTTTTACCGTCCTGCAAGCGCACCGCTCCAGTATGAAAGCACTCGGGCTTTCACACTGGAGTAAGAGGAGAGGCTCTTTACAGGTGCTATGCAGGCGCTATTTTTAGCGCTATAGCGCCTGTAAAGCGCCACAGTGTGAAAGCAGCCTTAGCCCCGGTTCACACAGGGGCGACTTGTCAGACGACTTAGCCGCCTGACAAGTTGCGTCCCGTTCTGTACTACGGAAACCATTCTAATAGGAGTGACGCAAGTCGCTCCGACTTAGAAAAAGGTTCCTGTAGTATTTATGGGGCGACTTCAGGCGACTTGCATTGACTTCTATACATAAGTCGTTTTGCAAGTCGCCGCTGAAGTCATGTGCAGGTCGGCTCGGTGAGTCGACCTGCAAGTCGTGCCGCCCCTGTGTGAACCGGCACTTAGAGTGGCCTTTTATTGTGGCCAGCCTAAGGCACACCTGTGCAATAATCATGCTGTCTAATCAGCATCTTGATAAGCCACACCTGTAAGGTGGATGAATTATCTTGGCAAAGAGGAAGGGCTCACTAATACAGATTTAGACACATTTGTGAACAATATTTGAGAGAAATGGGCCTTTTGTGTACAAAGGCGTAGATCTTTGCGTTCAGCTCATAATAAATAGGGGCAAACACAAAAGGGTTGCGTTTATAATTTTGCTCAGTGTGTATATATATATATATATATATATAGTGAGTACACCCCTCACATTTTTTATATATATAGTGAGTAGGGATGAGCCGAACACCCCCCTGTTCGGTTCGCACCAGAACATGCGAACAGGAAAAAAGTTCGTTCGAACATGCGAACACCGTTAAAGTCTATGGGACACGAACATGAATAATCAAAAGTGCTAATTTTAAAGGCTTATATGAAAGTTATTGTCATAAAAAGTGTTTGGGGACCTGGGTCCTGCCCCAGGGGACATGGATCAATGCAAAAAAAAGTTTTAAAAACGGCCGTTTTTTCAGGAGCAGTGATTTTAATAATGCTTAAAGTCAAACAATAAAAGTGTAATATCCCTTTAAATTTCGTACCTGGGGGGTGTCTATAGTATGCCTGTAAAGGGGCGCATGTTTACTGTGTTTAGAACAGTCTGACAGCAACATGACATTTTGAAGGAAAAAACTCATTTAAAACTACTCGCGGCTATTGCATTGCCGACAATACACATAGAAGTTCATTGATAAAAACGGCATGGGAATTCCCCAAAGGGGAACCCCGAACCAAAATTAAAAAAAAAAAATGACGTGGGAGTCCTCCTAAATTCCATACCAGGCCCTTCAGGTCTGGTATGGATATTAAGGGGAACCCCGGCCAAAATTTAAAAAAAAAAATGACGTGGGGTTCCCCCTAAATTCCATACCAGACCCTTCAGGTCTGGTATGGATTTTAAGGGGAACCCCGTGCCAAAAAAAAAAAAAAAAAAACGGCGTGGGGTCCCCCCAAAAATCCATACCAGACCCTTATCCGAGCACGCAACCTGGCAGGCCGCAGGAAAAGAGGGGGGGACGAGAGTGCGGCCCCCCCTCCCTCCTGAACCGTACCAGGCCACATGCCCTCAACATTGGGAGGGTGCTTTGGGGTAGCCCCCCAAAACACCTTGTCCCCATGTTGATGAGGACAAGGGCCTCATCCCCACAACCCTGGCCGGTGGTTGTGGGGGTCTGCGGGCGGGGGGCTTATCGGAATCTGGAAGCCCCCTTTAACAAGGTGACCCCCAGATCCCGGCCCCCCCCCTGTGTGAAATGGTAAGGGGGTACATAAGTACCCCTACCATTTCACAAAGAAAGTGTCAAAAATGTTAAAAATGACAAGAGACAGTTTTTGACAATTCCTTTATTTAAATTCTTCTTCTTTCTTCTATCTTCCTTCATCTTCTGGTTCTTCTGGTTCTTCTGGCTCTTCTGGTTCTTCCTCCGGCGTTCTCATCCAGCATCTCCTCCGCGGCGTCTTCTGTCTTCTTCTCCTCGGGCCGCTCCGCACCCATGGCATGGGGGGGAGGCTCCCGCTCTTCTCTTCTTCTTTTCTTCTCTTCTTCTCTTCTTCATTTTCTTCTCCGGGCCGCTCCGCAATCCATGCTGGCATGGAGGGAGGCTCCCGCTGTGTGACGGCGCTCCTCGTCTGACAGTTCTTAAATAACGGGGGGCGGGGCCACCCGGTGACCCCGCCCCCCTCTGACGCATGGTGACTTGACGGGACTTCCCTGTGGCATTCCCCGTGACGTCACAGGGAAGTCCCGTCAAGTCACCGTGCGTCAGAGGGGGGCGGGGTCACCGGGTGGCCCCCCCCCCCCCCGTTATTTAAGAACTGTCAGACGAGGAGCGCCGTCACACAGCGGGAGCCTCCCTCCATGCCAGCATGGATTGCGGAGCGGCCCGGAGAAGAAAAGAAGAAAAGAAGAAGAGAAGAAGAGAAGAAAAGAAGAAGAGAAGAAGAGAAGAAAAGAAGAAGAGAAGAGCGGGAGCCTCCCCCCCATGCCATGGGTGCGGAGCGGCCCGAGGAGAAGAAGACAGAAGACGCCGCGGAGGAGATGCTGGACGAGAACGCCGGAGGAAGAACCAGAAGAGCCAGAAGAACCAGAAGATGAAGGAAGATAGAAGAAAGAAGAAGCATTTAAATAAAGGAATTGTCAAAAACTGTCTCTTGTCATTTTTAACATTTTTGACACTTTTTTCGTGAAATGGTAGGGGTACTTATGTACCCCCTTACCATTTCACACAGGGGGGGGGCTGGGATCTGGGGGTCACCTTGTTAAAGGGGGCTTCCAGATTCCGATAAGCCCTCCGCCCGCAGACCCCCACAACCACCGGCCAGGGTTGTGGGGATGAGGCTCTTGTCCTCATCAACATGGGGACAAGGTGTTTTGGGGGGCTACCCCAAAGCACCCTCCCAATGTTGAGGGCATGTGGCCTGGTACGGTTCAGGAGGGAGGGGGGGGCGCACTCTCGTCCCCCCTTCTTTTCCTGCGGCCTGCCAGGTTGCGTGCTCGGATAAGGGTCTGGTATGGATTTTTGGGGGGACCCCACACCGTTTTTTTTTTTTTTTTTTTGGCGCGGGGTTCCCCTTAAAATCCATACCAGACCTGAAGGGTCTGGTATGGAATTTAGGGGGAACCCCACGTCATTTTTTTTTTTTTAATTTTGGCCGGGGTTCCCCTTAATATCCATACCAGACCTGAAGGGCCTGGTATGGAATTTAGGGGGACTCCCACGTCATTTTTTTTTTTAAATTTTGGTTCGGGGTTCCCCTTTGGGGAATTCCCATGCCGTTTTTATCAATGAACTTCTATGTGTATTGTCGGCAATGCAATAGCCGCGAGTAGTTTTAAATGAGTTTTTTCCTTCAAAATGTCATTTTGCTGTCAGACTGTTCTAAACACAGGAAACATGCGCCCCTTTACAGGCACACTATAGACACCCCCCAGGTACGAAATTTAAAGGGATATTACACTTTTATTGATTGACTTTAAGCATTATTAAAATCACTGCTCCTGAAAAAACGGCCGTTTTTAAAACTTTTTTTTGCATTGATCCATGTCCCCTGGGGCAGGACCCAGGTCCCCAAACACTTTTTATGACAATAACTTGCATATTAGCCTTTAAAATTAGCACTTTTGATTTCTCCCATAGACTTTTAAAGGGTGTTCCGCGGCATTCGAATTTGCCGCGAACACCCCAAATTGTTCGCTGTTCGGTGAACTTGCGAACAGCCAATGTTCGAGTCGAACATGAGTTCGACTCGAACTCGAAGCTCATCCCTAATAGTGAGTACACCCCTCACATTTTTGTAAATATTTTATTATATCTTTTCATGTGACAACAATGAAGAAATGACACTTTGCTACAATGTAAAGTAGTGAGTGTACAGTTTGCATAACAGTGTAAATTTTCTGTCCCCTCAAAATAACTCAACACACAACCATTATTGTCTAAACCGTTGGCAACAAAAGTGAGTACAACCCTAAGTAAAAATGTCCAAATTGGCCCAAAGTTTCAATATTTTGTATGGCCACCATTATTTTCCAGCACTGCCTTAACCCTCTTGGGCAGGGAGTTCACCAGAGCTTCACAGGTTGCCACTGGATTCCTCTTCCACTCCTCCATGACGACATCATGGAGCTGGTGAATGTTAGAGACCTTGCGCTCCCCCACCTTCCGTTCGAGGATGCCCCACAGATGCTCAATAGGGTTTAGGTCTGGATGCTTGGCCAGTCCATGACCTTTACCCTTAGCTTCTTTAGCAAGGCAGTGGTCGTCTTCGAGGTGTGTTTGGGGTCGTTATCATGTTGGAATACTGCCCATGTGGTCCAGTCTCTGAAGGGAGGGGATCATGCTCTGCTTCAGTATGTCACAGTACATGTTGGCATTCATGGTTCCCTCAATGAACTGTGGCTCCCAAGGGCCAGCAGCACTCATGCAGCCCCAGACCATGACACTCCCACCACCATGCTTGACTGTAGGCAAGACACACTTGTCTTTGTACTCCTCACCTGGTTGCTGCCACACGCACTTGACACCATCTGAATCAAATTAGTTTATCTTGGTCTCATCAGACCACAGGACATGGTTCCAGTAATCCATTACCTTAGTCTGCTTGTCTTCAGCAAACTGCTTGCGGGCTTTCTTGTGCATCATCTTTAGAAGAGGCTTCCTTCTGGGAGGATAGCCATGCAGAGCAATTTGATGCAGCGTGCGGCATATGGTCTGAGCACTGACGTGCTGACCCCCCACCCTTTCAACCTCTGCAGCAATGCTGGCAGCACTCATATGTCTATTTCCCAAAGACAACCTCTGGATATGACGCTGAGCACGCGCACTCAACTTCTTTGGTTGACCATGGCAAGGCCTGTTCTGAGTGGAACCTGGCCTATTAAACAGCTGTGTGGTCTTGGCCACCATGCTACAGCTCAGTCTTATTTACTTGGCAATCTTCTTATAGCCTAGGCCATCTTTATGTAGAGCAACAATTCTTTTTTTCAGATCCTCAGAGAGTTCTTTGCCATGAGGTGCCATGTTGAACTTCCAGTGACCAGTATGGGAGAATGAGAGCAATAACACCAAATTTAACACACCGACTGCACTTGGAAGTGCAGTTGCTGTAAATCTGAGAGGTAGATCTGAAATGAGGGGCAGCTCTGCTGATTTTTTCATCCAATCATGTGCAAGCTAAAATCCTGTTTTTTATTTTGCATGTCCCCCTCGGATCTACAGCAACTGCACTTCCAAGAGCACTTTCAGTGCAACTTCAAGTGCACTTTGCACTTGTAGTTTGCACTTGTAGTGCAAAGTGTATTTGCCTTTCGTAAATAACCCCCATTGCATCATGTTTGTTGAGAACCAAAACTCTTCCCATTGTTGCCATATTTTTGGTGTTTGATTTCTTGTATCTTCTTCTCTCCTTATCTGTTCCTCCATATGTTGTATTTCGTTCATTTCACAAACCCATTCCACTATTGTAGGACTTTTTGTTTTTCGCAATCTTCGGGCTATTATTGTCCTTGCAGCTGTTATCATATGGTGAAGAATATCCATGCTTATAGATTTCAATGACCCCGGTATTATGGATAGTATTGATATATTAACATTTGGTTGTATCTCAATTCCTGACACCATCCGATATATTTCAAATATCTTATACCAGAAATTCTTCACCATATGACACTCATACCAGATATGTGTCATTGTTCCTCTTAAGACATCCCCAACAAATCTCTGTATTATCTTTATTTCTTTTATTTAAGTCCATTGGACTCCAGTACCACCTCATCATGATTTTATAATTTCTTTCTTGATGTTTAACCGCTACCGATAGTTTATGTATTAGTGAAAATGTCTTGTCCCAGTCTATTAATGAAATCGGACTCTCTATTTAATTTTCCCATTTTCTCATACATGCTAATTCATTGAGAGGTCCACAGGGTAATAAAAGTTTATAAATGATGGACAAGTTTTAAAAACTTTACAGAAACTCAATTGAAAGTTTATGAGGATGAACCTTAACCACTTCCCACCAGGGAAGCCGCTAGGACCATCAGGGAAGCTCTTAACATGTGGATGGCCAGGTACATCCCCCATGGCCATCCACATGTGAAAATTAATAATCAACATATGCCAATCAGTGCCCACAAATGGGCACTGACTGGCACCTCTATGCACAATAAAAAATAGTGATGCCCAGCAATGTGTGAGAGGTCCACAGGGTAATAAAAGTTTATAAATGATGGACAAGTTTTAAAAACTTTACAGAAACTCAATTGAAAGTTTATGAGGATGAACCTTAACCACTTCCCACCAGGGAAGCCGCTAGGACCATCAGGGAAGCTCTTAACATGTGGATGGCCAGGTACATCCCCCATGGCCATCCACATGTGAAAATTAATAATCAACATATGCCAATCAGTGCCCACAAATGGGCACTGACTGGCACCTCTATGCACAATAAAAAATAGTGATGCCCAGCAATGCCACCCATCAGTGTCCATCAGTGCCACCTATCAGTGCCCATCCATGCCCACCTATCAGTGCCCATCTGTGCCACCTATCAGTGCCACCCATAAGTACCCAACAGTGCCACCCATAAGTACCCATCAGTGCCGCCTATGAGTGCCCATCAGTGCCACATACCAGTGCCACCTATCAGTGCCCATCAATGCCACCTATCAGTGCCGCCTATCAGTGCCCATCATTAGTGCCCATTAGTGCCACCTCATTGGTGCCCATCAGTGCCGCCTTATCAGTGCCCATCAGTGCAGTCATATCAGTGCCCATCATTGAAGAAGAAAACGTACTTATTTACAAAAAATTTTAACAGAAACAAAGAAAAACTTTTTCTTTTCAAAATTTTCGGTCTTTTTTTATTTGTTGCGCAAAAAATAAAAATTGCAGCGATGATCAAATACCACCAAAAGAAAGCTCTATTTGTGGGAACAAAATGATAAAA
This sequence comes from Aquarana catesbeiana, assembly GCF_042186555.1. NCBI lineage: Eukaryota > Metazoa > Chordata > Amphibia > Anura > Ranidae > Aquarana > Aquarana catesbeiana. Next base: position 499,668,837 of record NC_133325.1, read on the forward strand.
AATTTGTTTGGGTACAGTGTAGCATGACCGCGCAATTGTCATTCAATTTGCGACAGCGCTGAAAGCTGAAAATTGGCTTGGGCAGCAAGGTGTATAAGGGCCTGGTATTAAAGCAGTTAATATTTAGTTCTGGCCATTTGAAGACCTGATAAGCAAGTCATTGTCAAACTGAAGGCATTGGAGGTCAGATACCCCCATGGGGCACATATACCAATGCCAAAATTAAGAAAATAAAAATAAAATTAAAAAAAAATATCTCCCTACACATAACTGTCAATCCTCCCTAGCAAATTTACAATGACAATATGGTTGCTGTGAGCTGAATTTTTTTTTTATAGAAAGGGGCTGGATTATCAATTCCTTATAAATTTTGACTTTTAAGACTCATCTGACCAGGGGAAAAGGCTATGTATGGTATATAACCCAAAGTCTGCAAAGTTCTCTGCCAAATGCGCATTAACTTTGAGAATCCAGGGGTTTCGCCATGAACCCATGGTAATCACAAACCTAAACCTCACTGCTAGCAACCAACAAAATGCACTTTGACATATTTAGGATTTGTGTTACTCTAAACAGTACTTTTTCCTAATGTTGTCTAGCTATTAGGATACATACAGTATGCATGCTGAGTCAAACACTCTCTATCCAATCTGACAGAGCTTAAGCTATTTTTCAAAGAAGAATGGGCAAAAATGTCACCCTCTAGATGCGCAAAGCTGGTAGAGACATCCCCAAAAAGACTTGCAGCTGTAATTGCAGCAAAAGGTGGCTCTACAAAGTATTGACTCAGGGGGCTGAATACAAATGCATGCCACACTTTTCAGATATTTATTTGTAAAAAGTTTTGAAAACCATTTATAATTTTCCTTCCACTTAACAATTATGTGCCACTTTGTGTTGGTCGATCACATAAAATCCCAATAAAATACATTTACCTTTTTGGTCGTAACCTAACAAAATGTGGAAAATTCCAAGGGGTATGAATACTTTTTTAAGGCACTGTATATGTGTATATGATTTTAGATATCTGAGTAGTTTTTGTACATTTTGGTGAGGGGTAAAGAAATCATAAAATAAGATGAGCTGTATGTTTTTTTTTTCTTTTTTTGTGAAGCTTTGACAGAGACTTCTGTTCAACATTCCCACTAAAAGCATTATTGAGGTGGCCTTACAATGCAAAGATGTCTGCTTGAGGTGCAAGGAAATTAAAAGAAGGGTTAAAACGGTTACTGGTGGAGACTCATGATTCTAACACTTTGCTTGACACAATGTACAGCTGGCAAGACCAAAGCAAAATTAATGTAGGAAAGAAAAATAAATTGGAAGATGTTAATAAATTAAATATAAATTATTATTACAGAGTAAGGGACCCGAAGGAAAATATGGCAAAGTCTGAATCTTAACTGTGTGATGTGGGTCAGAGTACAGCTAGAAGAATGGTCAAACATTCCCATAGACACACTCCTAAACCTTGTGGACAGCCTTCCCTCATGTCACATTTACACAATGATTGGAGTCAAGCTGTGAACCTGTATGCATATGTATCAAACTCACTCAGAATTAGTGGCAGAAGACACAACTGATTGTTTTGGCTATACTCTGTACATAGGGAAAAAAAAAATAAATTCAACATGCATCTGATAATAAGGACATGTTTCATGTGTGACATGCAGCTTGGATCGATTGTAAACTGCCTAAACTTTTCAAAACAATGTTCTGACGGCCTGTTCATCCATGCATTGGAGTCTTTCAGAGATGTATCATGTGTACTGTAATTAAACTAGGACAAGGTTTCCATTAATATGCCCTCCCACACTCTTCTAATTACCTGATAATTAGAAGGAGGTTCAGCATGTTTACTGTAGTTGAAACAGCATAAACTGTATCATGGAAGATTAACAGTTATGGAGGAGGAAGGTTACGCTTTATTTAGTCATTCCTGGAGAAAAAAAAAATAATAAACTGAACGACCTATATGATAAACAAGCCGCACTATATATTAATGTTTATACCCAAACTGTTTTTTTAGTGTACCGGGTGCCTCTCTCTGTCACCCGCGACCCCACCAAACTGGCCGCCGCGATGTACACAGGCTTTCCAGCCCTGAAAGAGGGAGGGTGCGCCTGTCATGTCTGCGGGGGATTTCTCCCCTCCTCCTTCTCCTCATCATCACTAACTGTACTGCCCACTCTCTGCCTTCCTCCCATGGGCTCCTATTGGCAGGAGAGGAACCAATTAAAGGCACAGTTACAGCAGCCAATCAGAGGGACTGTACTAAGCTGCAGGAAGCAGCTGCAAAGGACTTTGGAATATAAAGTCTCAGCACAGAGCGGCCTGGCTGACTTTTAAAGAGGCAGGACTACAAATCCCAGCATGCTTTGCTGGCAGGAAAGGAGAGACTCCATTTTGATTCCCTGAGGAAAATTCAGTCAGCGTAAAGCGGAGGAAGAGATCAGACCTGAGGGAGAGATGCTGTCTCTCAGGTGATTTTACCGCACAATTCAGTCCTTCGCCACCAGTCAGGACATCCAGCCTGAGAGAAGGGATCACAGGTGCACGTCCAGGTGCACCTGCACTGACGTGTGCACTGACGTGTTCCAGTGTGAGGTGACTAGTCAGGTCACCAGGAGAGCCTGCTGTTCCAGGATGTTTCGTTTGGGCCTTGACCACAGGATTTGGTGAAAGGGCTTTTGCCCATTTGCAGGAAATAGGGACATTGCGCCACAGAAGTAGTTAATTGAACACAGAGAAAATTGAGTACTGTCCGTGATACTTTTTTTATTTGCACTAACATACAATTTTTCAGGACAAGCTTTCGGGGTATGTATGTCCCCTTCTTCAAGGTCCAAGCAGTACTGATTTTTTTTTTTTTCTTCTTTTTCTTCTTCTTTAACATTCTGCTTAAAAATTTTTGAATCAGTACTGCTTGGACCTTGAAGAAGGGGACATACCCCAAAAGCTTGTCCTGAAAAATTGTATGTTAGTGCAAATAAAAAAAGTATCACGGACAGTACTCAATTTTCTCTGTCACAATTGCACTAATACGGCTACAATCAAATCAAGTGTTAATTGAACACAAAAGTGTTCAAGTCCAACAAAAGTGACTAGCTGAAGACACAAAGTTTTATCTTTTCTTCAAAAGGTTTGAAGCTACTAGTGCCATATGGATCCACACATACATATTCAGGGCTCTGTATATGCAGTGGGTGTGTGTGGGACAGTTTATCTAGGAGGTTAAGCCATTGCATGTTGATTTGAATAAAGTGTTTAACCACTTGACAACTGGGCACTTAAACCCCCTTCCTAACCAGACCAATTTTCAGCTTTTGGTGCTCTCACATTTTGAATGACAATTACTCAGTCATGCAACACTGTATCTTTATGAAATTTTTGTCCTTTTTTTCACACAAATAGAGCTTTCTTTTGGTGGTATTTAATCACTGCTGGGTTCTTTATTTTTTGCGCCGTAAAAGAAAAAAGACCGAAAAATCTGTAAAAAAATACATTTTTCTTAATTTCTGTTATAATATTTTGCAAATTAGTAATTTTTCTTCATATATTTTGGCCAAAATTTATACCGCTACATATCTTTGGTAAAAATAACCCATATCGGTGGATATTATTTGGTCTTTTTGAAAGTTATAAAGTCCAAAAGCTATGGTGCGCATATCTGAAAATTGATCACACCTGAATTACTGACGGCCTATCTAATTTCTTGAGACCCTAACATGCCAGAAAAGTACAAATACCCCCCAAATGACCCCTTTTTGGAAAGAAGACATTCCAAGGTATTTAGAAAGATGCATGGTGAGTTTTTTGAAGTTGTCATTTTTTCCCACAATTCTTTGCAAAATCAAGGTTTTTTTTTTACTTTTTTTTTTTTCCACGAAATTGTCATATTAGCAGGGTATTTCTCACAGACCGCATATGCATACCACAAATTACACCCCAAAACACATTCTGCTATTACTCCCGAGTATGGTGATACCACATGTGTGAGACTTTTACACAGCGTGGCCACATACAGAGGCCCAACATGCAGGGGGAGCACCTTCAGGCGTTCTGGAGCACCCAACTCAATTCTGACATTTCTCTCCTACATGTAAAAATCATCATTTATTAGCTAGAAAATTACTTAGAACCCCAAAACATTATATATGTTTTTTAGCAAAGACCCTAGAGAATACAATGGCGGTCGTTGCAACTTTTTATCTCGCACGGTATTTGCGCAGCAATTTTTTTAACGCTTTTTTTTGGAAAAAAAAATGTTTTGTGCTTTACAAAAACCAAAACAGTAAAGTTAGCCCAATGTTTTTGCATAATGTGAAAGATGAAGTTACGCCGAGTAAGTTGCTACTCAAAAATCCCCATAGGCGACGCTTTAAAATTTTTTACTGGTTACATGTTTTGAGTTACAGAGGAGGTCTAGGGCCAAAATTATTGCTCTCGCTCTACCGATCGCAGCGATACCTCACATGTGTGGTTTGAACACCGTTTTCATATGTGGGCGGACTTACGTATGCGTTCGCTTCTGCATGCGAGCACACAGGGACAGGGGCACTTTAAAAATTTTTTTTTTTTTTTATTGTTCATTTTACTTTATTTATTTTAGTTTGATGCTTTTTTCAAAAAAAAAAAATTTTTGACCACTTTTATTCCTATTACAAGGAATATAAACATCCTTGTAATAGGAATATGGCATGACAGGTCCTCTTTACAGTGAGATATGGGGTCAATAAGACCCCACATCTCACCTCTAGGCTGGGAAGCCTGAAATTAAAAAAAAAAAAAAAAAAAAGATCCTGGCTTCGATCGTAGCGGTGAGTCGGTAGAAGCACCGCAAGGCGGCGGGAAGGGGGGACGTCCCCTCTCGCCTCCCGTAAGAACGATCAAGCAGTGGAACAGCTGCTATGATAGTTCTCATGGTGTAGGGAATCACCGGCTGAAAAAGCTGATATCTGAATGATGCCTGTAGCTGCAACCATCATTCAGATATCTCCGCACAAAGTCAAGGACGTTGTATGACGGCCGGCGGGCGGGAAGTTTTTAAAACGCTTTTTTTTTTTTTAACACAAAGTTGTCCATTTATACAATATTTCTACCACATAACATGTACATACCAAAAATGACACCCCAAAATAGATTCTCCTGCTCCTCCTGAGTACGGCGATACCCCATGTGTGAGACTTCCACAGCTTGGCCACATACAGAGGGTGAGTACAGCTGAGCATGGCTCAGCATGGCAGGGTATGGCAGGGTATTGCGGAGTATGGCGGGGTATTGCGGGGTATTGCGGGGTATGGCGGAGTATGGCGGGGTATGGCGGAGTATGGCAGGGTATTGCGGAGTATGGCGGGGTATTGCGGGGTATGACGGAGTATGGCGGGGTATGGCGGGGTATGGCGGAGTATGGTGGGGTATGGCAGAGTATGGCGGAGTATTGCGGGGTATGGCGGAGTATGGCGGGGTATGGCGGAGTATGGCGGGGTATGGCGGAGTATGGCGGGGTATGGCGGGGGCATGGCAGAGTATGGCGGGGGGCATTGCAGAGTATGGCGGGGGGCATTGCAGAGTATGGCGGGGGCATTGCAGAGTATTGTGGGGGCATTGCAGAGTATTGCACAGCATTGCAGAGTATTGTGGGGGCATTGCAGAGTATTGCACAGCATTGCAGAGTATTGTGGGGGCATTGCAGAGTATTGCAGAGTATTGTGGGGGTATTGCAGAGTATTGTGGGGGTATTGCAGAGTATTGTGGGGGTATTGCAGAGTATTGCTCAGCATTGCAGAGTATTGTGGGGGTATTGCAGAGTATTGTGGGGGCATTGCAGAGTATTGCAGAGTATTGTGGGGGTATTGCAGAGTATTGTGGGGGTATTGCAGAGTATTGTGGGGGTATTGCAGAGTATTGCACAGCATTGCAGAGTATTGTGGGGGTATTGCAGAGTATTGTGGGGGCATTGCAGAGTATTGTGGGGTATTGCAGAGTATTGTGGGGTATTGCAGAGTATTGCACAGCATTGCAGAGTATTGTGGGGGTATTGCAGAGTATTGCACAGCATTGCAGAGTATTGCAAAGCATTGCAGAGTATTGTGCTGGTATTGCAGAGTATTGCACAGCATTAGTAGTAGGGATGGCTGAGCATGGATGGATGGATGTCTCTGTGCAGCGCTGTGGGCACTACACATACAGCCCACAGCGCTGCAGACATCCATCCATCCCCCTCCCCGCTCACTGTGTACCGATCGGTACACAGGAGGGGAGGAGAGGAACCGGCGTCATCAGATGACGCCAGTCTGTTTACATGTGATCGCGCCGTCATTTGACGGCGCGATCACATGGTAAACGGCCGCGATCAGCGGCCATTTACCGGGATCCGTGATGCACCGGGTCCCCTGGACCCGGCGGTCACGGATGTGTTCGGGTGCGCGCCCCAGGGGGCGCGCGAGAGGGGAATTCTGGGAGGACGTCATAGTACGTCCACCCAGAGTTATCCAACCGCCCTGCAGCTGTCATTCGGCTATGGGCCGGTTGGTAAGTGGTTAAAGTTGGGCCTGTGGTGTCAGGAGAGAGAGGCCTGACACAAAGAGGGTCATTACTTCTGTTCTCCTCCTGCCTGGACACATAGAGCCAACCAAAGTAAAGGTGACCAATCCGATTTAAAGTGTCATATTGTGCTTTATTTATCATTTAAGTATGCCTCTGCTCTTGAGGACATTCTCAGGTTTGGAATCTCCTGAAAGCAGCTTGAATATAGGATTGAGAGCTATATTGCTATTAAATCTCAGTTATTGCTCTCTAGTTGATAACTTGTATATGTATACTGTTACTGTCTGTTATTCTTCCACAGAAATATTGCAAAGACAATTATTCTTCCACAGAAAAATTGTAAAGACAATTTCTGTGTTTTATCATAACGTGTGTGTTTTTCATTGGTCATAGTTATATAGTTACTTAGTAGGTGAGGTTGAAAAAAGATACAAGTCCATCAAGTCCAACCTATGTGTGTGATTATATGTCAGTATTACATTGTATATCCCTGTATGTTGCGGTCGTTCAGGTGCTTATCTAATAGTTTTTTGAAACTATCGATGCTCCCCGCTGAGGTTCCCTGTGGAAGGGAATTCCACATCCTTGCCACTCCTACAGTAAAGAACCCTCTACGTAGTTTAAGGTTAAACCCCTTTTCTTCTAATTTTAATGAGTGGCCACATGTCTTGTTAAACTCCCTCCCGCAAAAAAGTTTTATTCTTATTGTGGGGTCACCAGTACGGTATTTAACCACTTGACAACTGGGCACTTAAACCCCCTTCCTAACCAGACCAATTTTCAGCTTTTGGTGCTCTCACATTTTGAATGACAATTACTCAGTCATGCAACACTGTATCTATATGAAATTTTTGTCCTTTTTTTCACACAAATGGAGCTTTCTTTTGGTGGTATTTAATCACTGCTGGGTTCTTTATTTTTTGCGCCGTAAAAGAAAAAAGACAGAAAAATCTGTAAAAAAATACATTTTTCTTCATTTCTGTTATAATATTTTGCAAATTAGTAATTTTTCTTCATATATTTTGGCCAAAATTTATACCGCTACATATCTTTGGTAAAATTAACCCAAATCGGTGGATATTATTTGGTCTTTGTGAAAGTTATAGAGTCCAAAAGCTATGGTGCGAATATCTGAAAATTGATCACACCTGAAGTACTGACGGCCTATCTAATTTCTTGAGACCCTAACATGCCAGAAAAGTACAAATACCCCCCAAATGACCCCTTTTTGGAAAGAAGACATTCCAAGGTATTTAGAAAGATGCATGGTGAGTTTTTTGAAGTTGTCATTTTTTCCCACAATTCTTTGCAAAATCAAGGTTTTTTTTTTTACTTTTTTTTTTTCCCACAAAATTGTCATATTAGCAGGTTATTTCTCACACACTGCATATGCATACAACAGATTACACCCCAAAACACATTCTGCTATTACTCCCGAGTATGGCGATACCACATGTGTGAGACTTTTACACAGCGTGGCCACATACAGAGATCCAACATGCAGGGGAGCACCTTCAGGCGTTCTGGAGCACCCAGGCCAATTCTGACATTTGTCTCCTACATGTAAAAATCATCATTTATTAGCTAGAAAATTACATAGAACCCCAAAACATTATATATGTTTTTTAGCAAAGACCCTAGAGAATACAATGGCGGTCTTTGCAACTTTTTATCTCGCACGGTATTTGCGCAGCAATTTTTTTAACGCGTTTTTTTGGGAAAAAAAAACTGTTTTGTGCTTTACAAAAACCAAAACAGTAAAGTTAGCCTAATGTTTTTGCATAATGTGAAAGATGAAGTTACGCCGAGTAAATAGATACCCAACATGTCACCTTTCAAAATTGCACGCGCTTGTGGAATGGCGCCAAACTTTGCTACTCAAAAATCCCCACTACACATCCAGCCCACAGCGCTGCAGCCAGCCATCCATCCCCCTCTCCGCTCACAGTGTACCGATCGGTACACAGGAGGGGAGGAGAGGAACCGGAGTCATCAGATGACGCCGGTCTGTTTACATGTGATCGCGCCGTCATTTGACGGCGCGATCACATGGTAAACGGCCGCGATCAGCGGCCATTTACCGGGATCCGTGATGCGCCGGGTCCTCTGGACCCGGCGGTCACGGATGTGTTCGGGTGCGCGCTCCAGGGGGCGCGCGAGAGGGGAATTCTGGGAGGACGTCATAGTACGCCCTCCCAGAGTTATCCAACCGCCCTGCAGCCGTCATTCGGCTATGGGCCGGTTGGTAAGTGGTTAAAAAAATTGAAATCATATCCCCTCTCAAGCGTCTCTTCTCCAGACAGAATAAGTTCAGTGCTCGCAATCTTTCCTCATAACTAATATCTTCCATACCCTTTATTAGCTTTGTTGCCCTTATTTGTACTCGTTCCATTTCCAGTACATCCTTCCTGAAGACTGGTGCCCAGAACTGGACAGCATGCTCTAGGTGCGGCCGGACCAGAGTCTTGTAGAGCAGGAGAATTATCGTTTTATCTCTGGAGTTGATCCCCTTTTTAATGTATGCCAATATTCTGTTTGCTTTGTTAGCAGCAGCTTGGCATTGCATGCCATTGCTGAGCCTATCATCTACTAGGACCCCCAGGTACTTTTCCATCCTAGATTCCCCCAGAGGTTCTCCCCCCAGTGTATAGATTGCATTCATATTTTTGCCACCAAAATGCATTATTTTACATTTTTCTACATTGAACCTCATTTGCCATGTAGTTGCCCACCCCATTAATTTGTTCAGATCTTTTTGCAAGGTTTCCACATCCTGCGGAGAAGTTATTGCCCTGTTTAGCTTAGTATTATCTGTAAATACAGAGATTGAACTGTTTACCCCATCCTCCAGGTCGTTTATGAACAAAATAAATAGGATTGGTCCCAGCACAGGACCCTGGAGGACCCCACTACCCACCTCTGACCATTCTGAGTATTCCCCATTTATCACCACCCTCTGAACTCGCCCTTGTAGCCAGGTTTCAATCCATGTATTCACCCTATGGTCCATGCCAACGGACCTTATCTTGTACAGTAAACATTTATGGGGAACTGTGTCAAATGCTTTTGCAAATTCCAGATATACCACGTCTACGGGCCTTCCTTTATCTAGATGGCAAATCACCTCCTCATAGAAGGTTAATAGTTTGGTTTGGCAAGAATGATTCTTCATGAATCCATGCTGATTACTGCTAATGATACCGTTTTCATTACTAAAATCTTGTATATAGTCCCTTATCATCCCCTCCGAGAGCTTGCATGCTATTGATGTTAGCCTAACTGGTCTGTAATTCCCAGAGATGTATTTTGGGCCCTTTTTAAATATTGGTGCTACATTGGCTTTTCTATAATCAGCTGGTACCATTCCAGTCAGGAGACTGTCAGTAAAAATTAGGAACAATGGTCTGGCAATTACTTGACTGAGTTCCCTAAGTACCCTCGGATGCAAGCCATCTGGTCCCCGTGATTTATTAATGTTAAGTTTCCCAAGTCTAATTTTAATTCTGTCCTTTGTTAACCATGGAGGTGCTTCCTGTGATGTGTCATAAGGATAAACACTGCAGTTTTGGTTACTGAAGCCCCCTGATACCCTTGTGAAGACTGAGAAGAATAAATTCAAAACCTTCGCCATCTCCCCATCTGTTGGTTTCCCTGTTTCAGTGAGGGAAAATCTGAAACATGGAAACCAACAGTAATAAAAAGTTGACAGGAGTTCTAGCATTCCCCTATTTAACCTAAAAAAAAGTTTTGATTATTTCTGGTTTGTCCTTCTCCACTCTATCCAAATTTAAAAAAAAAAAGGTTTTGACTGTAAACATATTTTAGGCCAACCATATAAGGCAGTATTAAATGATTGTGAAATGCAGAATGTAGCACTAAGCTATGTAAAAACGTACTTTTTATTACTGCAAATGACATAAATTAAATGAATTTAAATAATAACAATTATTCTAGTTTACAATCCCCACTGTTCAGTTATTGGTTCTGTCTGCCAACGTATTTAGGAAACGTTCAAGCCCAGGAAGAAGGAGCTTGGTGAAGGAGGAAGGAGGATGGTGGTACATTCCAGCAGGCTTTCTACTTACAACAAATTATGCATATAGAGGTGATGAGAATTAATGTGTAACAGTACTGATGTCATATAGTCTTGTTAAAAAAATGGAACCATGGGCAGAGATAGAAATAAGAAAGACCAGAAAATGGTGATAAAGAATTAAGCCTTTTTTGCCAATAATCTATCTCCAGTTTATTGCATGTGCTTGATAATTATATTTGTGTGCCATCTTAAGCCAGGCTGGACTGGCTGTAAATAGACTTATTCCTATATTACAATGGTGCAGTTCCCTTTGAAGTTTTTGCTACAGAAGCTAAGGAATGGGGGATTGCCAACATTTATTTTTTTTATTTTAAAGTGTATTTTTTTGCTTAAATTGGAATGGCAGTATTTTATTTTATTTTTTTCATTTGAATATCATATTAAGAAAAAATATTAAGTTATGCTTTCTCTTACCTGCAATGTTTCTATTGCTTCTTTCAGATCAGTAGTATCATTTAACATATTTCCTTTGAGCCCAGCCTGTCCTTGGAACACGACTTAGGGGTGCAACATCATGCTGCCTGGCCACACAGTGCTCCACCATTTGATCCTTCACTATATTGCAACAGCAATCAGTGTATTGTGGGTAATGCTCGGCTCCTACAGAGTTTCCTCCAGCTCAGGTCCTTACAGATCTTCAGCTACAGACTGGATTACAAGTGTGTTGACATCACTGAATTTGTGCTTCATTGTGAACTACAGTTCCTCTGTCACAGTAGCTGACATTCATTGCGGCAATTATTTCAAATCTGACAAGTGCCAGCAGAGAGAAGAACCTCACAATTCTGTTCAATGGGGAACCAGTTTAAGGGTGACTGTCTGTGTATGCTGACCATGTTTCATGTTACACCCTAAGTATGAGCACAACATGAAACATGGTCTGAAAGGTGGGATTAGCTTTTACCTCTGCCAATGTAAATTGATATTGTTTAACATATCTGCGTAATAATTAAAATAAGCCATTGCTCAAATATGACAGTAACCCTGATTGATAAAGCTTAATAAAGCCTCTTTGTAAGTTTTTAAAATAGGTAAGCATGTTGTAAATACACAATAAGCACACTGAACAGGCACTTCTTTACAAAAGGCCTAACTGAAAAGTCAGCAAAATAATACATTTTTGGTTTGATGTACTTTTCCCTATCTTGTGCTATTTTACCTAGAATTTCCCCAATTCATAAAAAATTTAACATGGAAAGTGAAAAAAAAAAAAACACAGAACAGTAGACAAAAAATGGCAATACACATGCAAAATAAGAGAGTTAGTCACTCCTACACCAAAATAGCCTGGAACTGGTCTCTGTGTACCATAATCTTTAAGGATGCTTTAAAAGGCATTTACATTAGCTGTTGCTACTAGGTGAATTGTGACATGTTTAGGCATATTTTAACATATGTTGCAAAGGACTCCATCAAATTGACTTAAATAGGAAAATATGGGTCAACACATTGAAATATAGCTTCAACAAGGTGTTCATCTAAAAACCACCTCAGTCCTAAGTGTGAATATGACCATGGATTATCAGATGAGGCAGGGTTAGATCAGTGGGCAGTAAGGATGAGACGAAAACCCCCCCGTTCGGTTCGCACCAGAACATCTGAACAGACAAAAAATTCGGCAGAACACACGAACACTGTTAAAGTCTATGGGACACGAACATGAAAAATCAAAAGTGCTAATTTTAAAGGCTTATATGCAAGTTATTGTCATAAAAAGTGTTTGGAGACCTAGGTCTTGCCCCAGGGGACATGTATCAATTCAAAAGAAAGTTTTTTTTCGGGAGCAGTGATTTTTTTAATGCTTGAAGTGAAACAATAAAAATTAAATATTCCTTTAAATATCATGCCTGGGGGGTGTCTATAGTATTCCTGTAAAGTGGCACAGTTTTCCCGTGTTTAGAACAGTACAGCAACAAAATGACATTTCTCAAGGAAAAAAGTCATTTAAAACTGATCACAGCTGTAATGAATTGTCGGGTCTCTGCAAAATAGATAAAACTCATTTAAAAAAACGGCATGGGGTCCCCCCAGTCCATTACCAGGCCATTTGGGTCTGGTATGAATATTAAGGGGAACCCCGAACCAAAATTTAAAAAAAAATTGCATGGGGGGTCCCCCCCAAAATCCATACCAGACCCTTATCCAAAAAAGAATACCCCCTAAATAGGACTTTGACAGACCACCAACACTGGATAAATGTAAAAAAGTTTATTGTACAAATATTGAAAATTTAGACAAGTGAACAGATATAAAAAGACGTATGGCGTCTAATAGTGCATACAAAAAAACAAGGCAAAACGCAAAGCAAACCAAATGGAATACATAATGACACTGACGCTCTCCAATGGGTAAATACCCTAATACCCGACGCGTTTCCAGTTTCTACACCTTCATCAAGGGTACAGGATGGAGAATAGTCACATATATATGAACTCTAAAATAAAAAGGAAACATATCAGAGAAGACTGCAGACAAAAACATAGACAGTGTGTAACATTGCTCAAATTTAACATGTGTCAACAAACAATCATCAGATACCCCACATACCACTTGGAGCGATTCCATATCAGGAGCTTAAAAAAATCTATACCGGACCCTTATCCAAGCATGCAACCTGGCAGGCCGCAGGAAAAGAGGGGAGACGAGAGAGCGCCCCCCCTCCTAAACCAAACCAGGCCACATTCCCTCTACATGGGGAGGGTGCTTTGGGGTCTGACCCCAAAGCACCTTGTTCCCATGTTGATGGGGACAAGTGCCTCATCCCCACATCCCTTGCCTGGTGGTTGTGGGGGTATGTGGGTGGGGGGCTTATCGGAATCTGGAAGCCCTCTTTAACATGGGGACTCCCAGATCCCGCCCCCCTACGTGAATTGGTAACGGGGTACATTGTACCCCTACCATTTCACAAAAAAAGTGGTAAAAATGGTAAAAAAGACAAGAGACAGCTTGGGACAAGTCCTTTATTAAAAGATAAAAAATAAAAATATCCAGTGATGTCCATTCATCTTCTATCACGTTGCCGACGAGCCGAAAAAAGAAAAAAAAACACCTCCCGCCGATTGAGGCTTCTTATTGGTGACAGCTGTTGTAAAGCTGAGGGCGGGGTCACCCGGTGACGTAAATGGGTGACCCCACCCCCCTCTGATGGCACGGGGCGTAATAAAGCTTAAGCCCTCAGCTTTGTACAAATTTGCTAGTGGCACAACAGTTTGATAGTATAATCTGTGAGCTTCTTTTCTTGCAAAACCACATTGCATTGTCTTAAGCGTTAACTAAAATGTCAAAACAGGGTGCACAAAAACACTTCAAACCACAACACCATATTCCACAGACCACTTCCCATCCCTGTATCCTCAGTTACTCCTAAAATACTCAAAATATTGATTGTAGATGTGTGTTTAAAAGGAAATTGGATAGTGTTAGGACAGTGCATAAGCATGTGAATAGGCAAAAAAACTGAAAGAGCTCTGCGGTGTGAGTCCTTTTTTAATATATCTGTTGCCAGCAGCACTGTTGTGGTCTGCAGCTTTTGTCTGCAGTGTATCAGACCTGTTAAAGTATCATAACCACGTTTATAGTAGCTGATTCAGGACATGAGAAAAATATTGTCACTATTTGAAAAGGCAACCAGAATGGTGAGCCACAATGAGCGGGGATTAGCAATACTATCCTTTTGGTGTTTCTGTTGGAGCACATACTGCATGGTGTACTAGGCAACACACAGAATAAAGTATGCTAAGAACCCTGATTTTTTTTTAGGAAGAGGGCTGGAACATTATTATTATTATACAGGATTTATATAGCGCCGACAGTTTCCACAGAGCTTTACAACTTGAGGGTAGTACAAATACAATACACTTTAATACAGTAGGAATCAAAGGGCCCTGCTCGTTAGTGCTTACAATCTAAGAGAACATAAGAAAACTCCTAAAGATTGGCCCTTCTAAGCCACCTGACCACAGTTCAAGGCACAATTTGCAATTTATAGATTAACATAACTGGATGCCAACTAAACACTTAATAGTTTTACCATCAAAATATCAATCACATATCTAGCACACGTGTGCACTATTTTGTATGGTGCATCTTGTATAATAACCATATATATATTGATATACTATATTTTCTGTCAATGCATGACTAACATTCACATGCCATGAAATGATCAATAATGACAGAAAAAATAGGTGTTCACAACCTATCTGATTAATTTATCCATGATGTTAACCACCTCAATACAGGGCACTTTCAGCGCTCTCACACTTGAGTGACAATTACTCAGTCATGCAACACTCTACCCATATGAAATTTGCGTCCTTTTTTTCACACAGAGCTTTCTTTTGGTGGTATTTAATCACTAGTGGTTTTTTTTATTTTTTGTGCTATAAATAAAAAAAGACCATGCATTTTGTGAAAAAAATGCCTTTTTCTTTGATTCTGTCATAAAATTTTACAAATTAGTAATTTTTCTTCATAAAAGTTGGCTAACATTTATACTGCTACATAGCTTTGGCAAAAATAACCAAAATTAGTGTATGTATATTATTTGGTCTTTGTGAAAGTTAAAGAGTCTACAAACTATGATGCCAATCACTGAAAATGTATCACATCTGATCAGGCCTTCAGTACATCAGGTGTATCTCATTTCTTGAGACACTAACAAGTCAGGAAAGTGCAAACACCCCCCAAATGACCCCTTTTTAGAAAGTAGACATTCCAAGGTATCAAGTAAGTAGAATCGTGAGTTTTTTTAAGTTGTAATTTTTTCCCACAATTCTTTGCAAAATGAAGATTTTTTTCTTTTACAAAATTGTCATATTATCAGGTTATTTCTCACACACAGCATATGCATACAACAAACCACACCCCAAAATACATTCTGCTACTCTTCCTGAGTATGGCAATACCACATGTGTGAGACTTTTACACAGCCTGGCCACATACAAAGGCCCAACATTGAAGTAGCACCTTCAGGCGTTCTACAAGCATAAATGACACATCTAATTTCTCAACCACCTATTACACTTTTGAAGACCCTGGAGCACCAGGACAATGGAATTGCCCACAAAATGATCCAATTTTGGAAAGCAAACACCCCAACGTATAATCTATGAGGCATGATGAGTCTTTTGAGCAGTTAATTTTTTTCCAGAAGTTTTTGGAAAATGTGGAAAAAAAATTAAAACGCTTTTTTTTACACAAAGTTGTCAATTTATAAGATATTTCTAACACATGTATATAGCAAAAATTACACCCCAAAACACATTCTGCTACTCCTCCTGAGTATGGTAATACCACATGTGTGAGACTTTTACACAGTCTGGCCACATACAGAGGCCCAACGTTGAAGTAGTACCTTCAGGCGTTCTAGGAGGATAAACTTATTTCATTCCTACCTATCACACTTTCGAAGGTCCTTGAGCACCAGGACAGTGGAATTACCCACAAAATGACCCCATTTTGGAAAGCAAACACCCCAACGCATATTCTATGAGGCATGGGCTGCAGATAGGTACTCGGGTACTCTGATGGGCTGGAGACAGGTACTCGGGTAACTTGATGAGCTGCAGATAGGTACTCGGTTACTCTGATGGGCTGGCGACAGGTACTCGGTTACTCTGATGGGCTGGTGACAGGTACTCAGTTACTCTGATGGGTTGGTGACAGGTACTCGGGTACTCTGATGGGCTGGTGACAGGTACTTGGGTACTCTGATGGCCTGGTGACAAGTACTCGGGTACTCTGATGGGCTACAGATAGATACTCGGGTACTCTGATGGGCTACAGATAGATACTCGGGTACTCTGATGGACTGGTGACTGGTTCTCAGATGGACTGTGACAGGTACTCAGGTGCTCGATACTCATATGAACTGTAACAGCTACTCAGGTACTCAAATGGACTGTGACAGGTACTCGGGTACTCAGATGGACTATGACAGGTACCGAGATGAACTGTGACAGGTACTCATGTACTCTGGTATTCAGATAAACTGTGACAGGTACTCAGGTACTCAGATGAACTGTGGCAGGTACTCAGACGGACTGTGACAGGTACTCAGGTACTCGGTACTCAGATGAACTGTAACAGGTACTCAGGTACTCAGATGAACTGGGACAGGTACTCAGGTATTCATATGGAATGTGACAGGTACTTTGATGGGTGGTGACAGGTACTTTGATGGGTGGGGACAGGTCCTCTTTATTGGGGGGGCAATCAGTGTGATTGGTGTACACTGTAAGCGGTAACGAGATGTTACCCCAATCTCCTTCTCACACACGATCATGTGTGAGGAGGAGAACCCGGTAACATTTCGTTACTGCTCTATGTTTACCACGTGATCGGCTGTGATCACGTGGTAAACATAGAGCCACGTGATCACACATAGAGCCACGTGGTAAACATAGAGCTACGTCGGTACTGCCACCAACGTGATTGCGCGCATGCACCATGCAAAGTGGGGTGGTACCATCTGTGATCGGCCGTGACTTCATCACGGGCAATCACGTGGTAAACAGCCATGCCCAATGGCTGTTTACCCCAGTCGGTGAAGAGCCGTGTCTCCGTGACATGCAGCCAACAGTACAGGGCTGCTCACACATGATTGCACCAATGCTCTGTTTAAATGAACAGACATCATATGACGCCCGCCCAGAACAAGAGCCGTGCCACCTGGCCATCATATATCGCAGCGATCGGTGGAGCGGTGTGTCAGTCTGACACACCGCTCCACCGATCTTGGTAAAGAGCCTCTGGTGGAGGCTCTTTACCACGTGATCAGCCGTGTCCAATCACGGCTGATCACGATGTCAATAGGAAAAGCTATTGATCGGCTTTTCCTCACTCGCGTTAGACGTGAGTAGAGGAGAGCCGATCGGCGGCTCTCCTGACAGGGGGAGTCTGCGCTGATTATGTATCAGCGCAGCCCCCCTTGGATGCCCACACTAGACCACCAGGGAAGCCACCAGGACCACCAGGGAAGGGGGCAACATGTGGATGGCCAGGTATGTACTCCATGGCCATCCACATGTGCAAATTATGTCCGATCTGTGCCAATCACCATTTGCACCATTATATATCAGTGATGCCCAGCAATGCCACCCATCAGTGTCATCAGTGCCACCAGTGTCATCAGTGCCACTCATCAGTGTCCATCGGTGCCACCTGTCAGTGCCCATCCATGCCCATCAGTGCCCACCTATCAGTGCCCATCAGTGCCCATCCGTGCCACCTATCAGTGCCACCCATAAGTACCCATCAGTGCCACCCATAAGTCCCCATCAAAGCCACCTACGAGTGCCCATCAGTGCCACCTATGAGAGCCCATCAGTGCCACCTATGAGTGCCCATCAGTGCTGCATACCAGTGCCACCTATCAGTGCCCATCAGTGCCACCTATCAGTGCCCATCAGTGCCGGCTATCAGTGCCCATCATCAGTGCCCGTCAGTGCCACCTCATCAGTGCCACCTCATTGATGCCACCTCATCAGTGCCCATCAGTGCTGCCTTATCAGTGCCCGTCAGTGCAGCCATATAAGTGCCCGTCATTGAAGAAGAAAACACACTTATTTACAAAAAATCTTAACAGAAACAAAGAAAAACTTCAAAATTTTTGGTCTTTTTTTATTTGTTGCGCAAAAAATAAAAACCACAGAGGTGATCAAATACCACCAAAATAAAGCTCTATTTGTGGGAACAAAATGATAAAAAAAATTGTTTGGGTACAGTGTAGCATGACCACGCAATTGTCATTCAAATTGCGACAGCGCTGAAAGCTGAAAATTGGCCTGGGCAGGAAGGTGTCTAAGTGCCTGGTATAGAAGTTGTTAAACTGCTCGATCCTTTTGGATCCAGTGGGGTTGATTTACTAAAACTGGAGAGTGCAAAATCTGGTGGAGTTCTGCATAGAAACCAATCAGCTTCCAGTTTTTTTTTTTTTTTTGTCAAAGCTTAATTGAACAAGCTGAAGTTAGAAGCCGATTAGCTACCATACACAGCTGCACCAGATTTTGCAGTCTCCACCCCACTGGGTGTTTCTCTTCACTTCCTTTATGTCCATAGAAACAGGAAAAGAGGGGAAATTTCCCCAGCAGGAACATTTCCAGGGATACAAATCTGACACGGATTCTAATCCTTACCATTTTATTTAAAAGTTCATGAGAAAAAACCTTGGTTATAGTTTTTTTTTTACAGAAAATTGCATGGTTATAGATGTCTGATCTTAACACTCAGACGTCCAATTGAGGAATGTGTTCACTGATATTCAATGGATATTGGGGTTGATTTACTAAAGGCAAATCCACTTTGCACTACAAGTGCACAGCAAGTGCAGTCGCTGTAGATCTGAGGGGAAGATCTGAAATAAGAGGAAGTTCTGCTGATTTTATCATTATGTGCAAGCTAAAATGCTGTTTTTTATTTTTCTTGCATGTCCCCCTCAGATCTACAGTGACTGCACTTCCAAGTGTACTTTCAGTGCACTTGTAGTGCGAAGTGGAGTTGCCTTTAACAAATAAACCCCATTGTGCAGTTTTAGTTTGCCATTCATGTTGAACAGCTTAAAAAAATATTGCTATTGTGTCTTCTGTTTTGTGCACTGCAGAAAGTGCTTATCAGCATTTTTCCTTAAAAAAAAATGAAATGTAATTGTTTGCAAAGCAGTGCATGCTGGAACCTCTATGGAAGTACAAAATATGCAGTACAATACCCATTTACAGGTGGTTCACTGAGGCTTTTAACAAATTAAGGCTTTTTCACAGCCTCCTGTAATGAAAGTCACACATACTTATTGTTTATGTAGACCCAAAATTATGTTTCTATTTTAGACATGTAGAAGAAAAGCCATATACTCCCATGGAACCATGCTCAGATGCAAGGGCTCGCCTCTTTAACTCCATTTCCCACAACTCCCTGGGTTCACAAAGACACTAAGACCCCTTTCACACTGGAGCTTTTTGCAGGTGCTATAGCGTTAAAAATAGTGCCTGCAAACCGCCCTAAAACAGCTGCTCCATTCACTTCAGTGTGAAAGCCCGAAGGCTTTCACACTGGAGCGGTGCGCTGGCAGGGAGTCAGAAAAAGTCCCGCCAGCAGCTTCTTTGGAGCGGTGAAGGAGCGGTGAACTCACCGCTCCCCCACCGCTACTCCCCATTGAAATCAATGGGGCAACGCTGCGATACCGCCGGCAAAACGCCGTTCCCGCTGCATTTTGCGGGAAGGTTTAACCTCTTTTCGGCCGCTATCGGGGGATGTTAACCATTGGACTTCTTAGTAAATTTTGAATATATACACTATGGAGCTGATTTCTTTAAACTGGAGAGTGGCTACCATGCACATCTGCACTAGATTTTGCAATCAGCTTCTAACTTCAGCTTGTTCAATTAAGCTTTGACAATAAAACTTGGAAGCTGATTGGTTTCTATGCAGAGCTCAACCAGGTTTTGCACTCTCCAGTTTTAGTAAATCACTGTGTGTGTGTGTGTGTGTGTGTATGTGTGTGTGTGTGTGTGTGTGTGAGAACACTTGTGTATGAATCCATGTGCATGTGCTCTTGGACATTGCAGACACATGTACATTTAATACTAATGCCGCGTACACACAAGCGGACTTTACGGCAGACTTTGCCTGGCGGACTGGATTTCATTAGACAATTCGATCGTGTGTGGGCTCCAGCGGACTTTGTTTTCTCAAAAGTTGGACGAACTTAGATTTGAAACATGTTTTAAATTAATCTGTCGAAATCGAGTCCGGTCGAAAAGTCCGCTCGTCTGTATGCTAGTTCGACGGACAAAAAGCCACGCTAGGGCAGCTATTGACTACTGGCTATGAACTTCCTTGTTTTAGTCCGGTCGTACGTCATCACGTACGAATTCAACAGACTTTGGTGGATTGTGTGTAGGCAAGTCCGTTCATTCAGAAAGCCCATCGTAAAGTACGTCGAAAAGTCCGCCGGGCAAAGTCTGCCGTAAAGTCCGACCGTGTGTACGCGGCAATAATACTATTTGCTTGTTCCTATACGATAAATGCATTGGTGCACACATTTATCCTTTAGTAAATCAGGTCCATTATCTACAAAAGCTGAAATAGGTAAGCATGTTCAATCAAGTTTGGTTAAATTGTGGAATTGTGTATATTTGGTCTGGAACATAATTCTTTTTTTTTATTTAGTGGTATGCGACATACAATGAAAAGTTAACTTCACAGAATATGTTGTGAGAACAAGGTATCCTATATATGAACACCAGATAGTGGTATCTTAAAGGGGTTGTAAAGGTAAAAATTTTTTCACCTTAATGCATTCTATGCATTAAGGTGAAAAAACTTTTGACAGTACCGCAGCCCCCAGGCCCCCCGTTTTACTTACCTGACGCCTCGAATCTTCGCTGCTCGTCCTCGTCAGCTTCATTGCAGCTCAGCCTGGTCGCTGATTGGCTGCAGTGGATGGATTGAAAGCAGCGCAGCCATTGGCTCGCGCTGCTGTCAATCACATCCGATGACGCGGCGCGCCGGGGGGCGGGGCCGAGTGATACAGCGAGCGGCTATAGCCGCCGGCTGTATCACGGGAGCGCGCCCGCAAGCACTCACCACCGTGCGAGGGAGCTCGCATGAAGGTGGTAAATGCTTGCGGGGAGGAGCTGAAACAGCCGCCGAGGGACCCCAGAAGACCAGGTTCGGGGCCACTCTGTGCAGAACGAGCTGCACAGTGAAGGTAAGTATAACATGTTTGTTATTTAAAAAAAAAAAAATAAATAACTTTACAACCCCTTTAAGAAAAGAAAACTCCAAATAATAAGAAAGATACAGTTCTATACACGATACCTAGATACCTAGGAGGTATAAGACTAGGGCTTCGCCTTGACTGTGCCACTGATCACTTACAATACTCTATTGATTAGCCCCATTATCCATGAAGAATTCGTGTATCTGTACATAGGGGAAGAGTACTGCGGGGTGACCGACTAGGGTCGAAACATACCAAATTTTTAAAAAATTTAAATAAGGGAGAAAAAAAGAGAGAGAGTGGGGAAGTGAAATGGAATAAAGGGAAAAGGGGGGGGATGTATGGTATATGAAGGTAAAGTAGAGGTGGTAGAAGTCCACCTAGAGAGCAAGGACCGCCCTCAGCTCTCTAGGTCAACAGAAGGCCATGGTTTGGGGCAAGAGCCTCTGGCATTCATCGAGGCACGATTATGTCTTGGCGGAGGTATTCCTCTGAGAAGCGGAACTGGGTCCAATAAAACCACCTGGTCTTGTGTTCCTCGGATTTATCCCGGATCGTGGCAGTCAGGTCTTCCATTCTCTCAATGTCATGAACCCTTGCGAACCAATGGGTCACAGTGGGAGCAGATTGTTGCTTCCATTGGCTTGGGATGCAAGCTCTAGCAGCGTTGAGGAGGTGTTTGAGGAGAAATTTGTGGTATCGCGTTCTGCACATGGGAGTGAGGTTGAGGAGCACAGCAGCAGGGTCATTGTTTAAGGAAATGTCTGCGAGTTTGTGGATGAGTCTGAGGACAGGTTGCCAGAAAGTTTGTAGTTTGGGGCACTCCCAAAAAATGTGTAGAATAGTGCCAGCTTATTGCTCGCAATGCCACCAATGGTCAGATTGATTGGGAAATATTTTGGCCAAAACGGCCGGGGTGCGATATCAGCGTGTGGTCAACTTATAGGAAGTTTCCTGATATTTGCTGCAGAGTGACGATTTATGGGCAAAGAAGAGTATGCGTTCCTTCTGTGGGTGGTAAATGTGGTTTGTAGGTCTCTTTCCCACTTGGCTAAGAAGGGAGGATCTGTGAAAGCTTGTATGTCCAACAAATTTCAGTAGGACCTAGAAAGGGAACCTCGGATTGGGCCATCACTCAGGCATAGTTCTTCAAAGGAATGGAGTTGTCTAAAAAAAAGCGTATGTTTGGGCAGAGAGCCAAGGAAGTGGGAGAGCTGCCCCGCTCTCCAGCTATCCAGGGAGATGGGTGCCTGTCCTGCTACCATGTTCCCTTTAGATAACCAACCTATGGGTCCTAGGAAATGAGATGCGCGTAGAAGTCTTTTCGGATCTTGTCCGGTGAAGGCCGGGTCTGACAAGCCCAGAGGGAATTTAGGATGTCCTATGATTGGGGTCATGGGATATGGGAAATTAGGCAGGGAGGAAAGACGAAAAAATCTATCCATCTCAGCGAGAGAAGGGCCATTCAACGGGCGGGTGGTTAGATGGGGGTCTAATTGCTTAACGGCCCAGGGTAGACCAGCCAATGGGGCCTGGGCCATCTCCTGCTCTAGCGTGACCCAGAGTTTCCATTCCCCATGACAGCACCAGTCAACCACTCTAGTCATATGCGTCGCTGTGTAATAGAGAGCACGGTCTGGGAATCCGATGCCCCCCCTCAACTTCGGCCTTAGAAGTAACAACCTTCCCAGTCGAGGGTGTATACCATGCCAGAGGAACTTAATAAACCTCGAGCGGACCTCGTGAAAGAAAGTTTGCAGTAATTTGACCGGTAAGGCTTGTAGCAGATATAGAAGCCGTGGCATTGCGTTCATCTTCAGAACATTACAACGGCCGAACCAAGACAGAGCAAGTGGATCCCATCTCCTAAGATCTGTAGTGAGCGTCGAAAGGAAAATTCAGGGCAAAGATATCCTTTGTATTTGCAGGTATTCTAGTACCCAGGTATTGAATAGAACGGGTAGCCCATTTAAACGGGAAGAAGGGTCGTATACCTGTCAGTGTACGGTCTGGTACCGAAATGTTCAGAGCCTCCGACTTTTGGAGGTTAACTTTAAAGTTGGAGAGGTTGCCATATCGTTTTAATTCTTGTAATAAGGAAGGCAGGGACGTTATAGGTTTAGTGATATAGAATAAGAGATTGTCCGCATATGCTGCTATTTTGTATTGATAGTGGTCAGAGTGGACACCATTGATATTTGGGTTGTCTTTAACATGGTGAAGAAATGGCTCTAGGGAAAGGACAAATAGTAGGGGGGAAAGCGGGCACCCCTGCCTAGTACTGTTGGAGACTGCAAAGATGTCCGAGTCCATCCCACTCACCCGGACCTTAGCTGTGGGTGTAGAATAGAGGGCAGAGATCCAGTCTAAGATAGACTTCGGCATTCCATAAGAACTGAGTGCCTCCCGGAGAAACACCCAGTCCACCCTATCAAATGCCTTTTCGGCATCGGTAGATAGGAGTAAGGAAGGGGTGTTGGACCTCCTAGCCTTCTCTATGACGTTTAATGTCCGGATAGTATTATCTCTCGCCTCTCTAGTTGGTATGAAGCTTACCTGATCAGGCGCAACCAAGCATTGCATTAAACTGTTAAGCCTGGAGGCTATGATTTTCATGAGGAGTTTGATGTCACAATTTAGTAGAGAGGTGGGCCTGTAGCTGGAGCACAGCAACGGGTCCTTTCCGGGCTTAGGGAGTACGGATATAGAAGTTTGCAGCATATCGGGGGGGACGTTATGTCCTTCAAGTATGGCATTGAAGGCTGTGATGAATTGGGGGGCTAGATGTGTCTGAAATGTCTTGTAATATAGAAGAGTAAAGCCATCAGGCCCAGGGGCCTTCCCCTGCTGTGTGTCTGACATGGCATTCGTGAGTTCATCTATGTGGAGAGGTTGGGATAAAAGTTCCCGTTCAGCTTCCATGAGAGAGGGAAGTTTGGCCTCTTGAAGGTATTCCCGTATGTTTGAGAGAAAGGGGGCCGAGGGTCCCATGGCCTGTACCATGTCTAAATTATAAAGCTTTGAATAGAAATCTCGAAAGGTAGCTGCCAGGTCTGGTGAGGCATAAATCTTGGACCCAGATGGGGTCAAGAGAGCAGGGATGTATGATTGTGTGCGTTTTGCTCTCAATGCATTGGCCAACAAACGGCCACATTTATCTCCATACTCATAAAAGGAACGGCGAGCCTTAAGCAGGACATGTTTGGCCTTGTAAAGGGAGTGCTCTCTGATCGCCTCTCTAATCCGCAGCAACTCTGCTTCCGATGTGCAGTCAGGATGAACTTTGTAGTGTCTCTCCAAAACATGAAGTCAAGATGTCCTTCAGAGTTTTGGCATGGCGTTGCTTGGCCACATGACCAAGTTTTACGAGGATCCCCCTGATGTAACACTTGTGTGCTGACCATACTGAGAGAGGATTAGACACGGAACCAACATTATTTTCAAAATAGGAGCAAAGTTCTCTGTTGATCTCTGCCACTGTTTCAGGGTCCCTGAGAAGTGTTTCATTCAGACGCCAAGATGGTGTCTTTGGGTGTGAGCGTGGGAGAGTGAGTTCTAGGAGAACTGGAGCATGATCAGATAGAGTTATCTGGCCTATCTCTGTTTTGGAGGCTAAGGAAATCGCGGAATGTTGTATTAGGAAAAAATCGATCCTAGAGTAGGATCTGTGAGTCGGAGAGTAGAAGGAAAAATCTCGTTCTTGGGGGTGAAAAATTCTCCATATGTCTACCAATTGATGCTCATGCAGCAGGTCTTTCAGAGCCCATCTTGCACTCCGGGGTAGGGAAGATGATTGGACAGAAGAGTCCTTAGATGGATCCAGGGTGAGGTTAAAGTCGCCCCCCAAGACGAGAGTTCCCTCTCGGAAGGACTCCAACGTTGTAAGGAAAGCTCCCAAGACCTGAGCTTGGTTCGTGTTAGGTAGGTAGTAGTTCGCAAGGGTGAATGTGTGAGAATTAATTTTACCCTTCAGAAGCAGGAACCTGCCCTCCTGTCCTGGGATTTCATCCAGGAACTGCCAGTGTATGAGATTTGGATAGTAGAATAGTTGTTCCCCTGGATTTAGAGGAATTAGATGGACTATGGTAGGCCACTGGAAAGTGCTTGTTGGTAAGCCTTGGAACCTTGTCTGCCCGAAAATGAGTCTCTTGGAGGAAGACTATTTGTGCCCTATGTCTCCAGAGTTCGGACAGACAACTGGAGCGTTCAATCCGTTTATGTTCCAAGAAAGGAATTTGAGAGCCATAATGTCTGAGTGCCCGCTCCCTAGGTGGCGATAAGGTATAGAAAAAGAGGGGGGAGAAGAGAGGGGAAGGTGGAAGTGGAAAATAAGGGGGAGTTGAGGGAGGTGGAAGAATCTAAAGTATAGGGAGGAAGAATATAGATAAGAAAAAGGGTATGGGGTCTATCAAGAGGTTTAACTTCGTAAAGGAGAGCTACTGCCACCAGGGCAGAGAATTCCAACAGTGGGAGGAGGTAAGGCACAGTCGAGTGCGGAGCCCCAGCCTTTGGAACCCTCGCAGCAACTTTTGTATATTAATAATACATCAGCACCACCATGAAAGGTAAAACGGTCATCTTAAGTCTAATATTAAAAAAACAAACATAAAATATGTAAAATCAGCTAAATGATTACTGAAAAGTTAACAATTAATGGTCATTTAATGCCTCAGATTCATTGCTACCCCTCCAGAAATGCTTCCTGGTCCCCCCGGCATTTGGCTCCAGGATTACTACTTTGGTGTCTTGCCAAGCGTCCATCCCACCATCCTTTCAGCCTAGGCCTGCCTGGGGAGAAACCCCAACAGCCCTCAGCAGCAATTCAGAGAATGTCTCCCCAAGCGGGACCCCATGTAATTGGCCCAACGTGAGCAGGCAATGGGCCTGCTGGAGGGACCAGTGGAGCGTTCATTAGGTAAACGCACCTCAGAAATGCTGTAGGAATATCAGTCTCTGACCCAACAGTGGAGCGGATGAGTGGAAGCGGTGCGGGAACAAGGGTCCGACACCAACCCCCAACCACCCCCCCAAAGCTTCACATGCCCCTAGAGTAAAACAGGTAAAAAGCAATATAAAACAAAACATTGGGGATGGGTTCTGGTGGGTTAACTTTTCAATTATATACTTTCCCCACAACCCGTAGCATTGGACAAGTCCTCGGGCTTCCTTTGTCTTCGTACGATGGGTCCAGCATCTGCACCCCGGGCTGAAATTAAAAAAAAAGGGGAGGGGGGTTGGGAAGCAAAACCCTCCCACAAGGCTCCTTTTTCCCCTTGACTCTAGAGCAACACAGGGTACTCTGTCTGTGCCCGACGGCCTGTGGGGTGCTCGTTTAGGGTAAACTGGAATGTCTCGGAGTTGCCCACATCACTGGAGAAGGACTGGTGAGGTCCGGCAAAGCCGACTGTAGGGCGGTTGGACTTTCCTTTGGTAGGGGAAAAAAAAAATACCCCCCCATACCCCGAGGATGCTACGATGCGAGCAGTGGTCCCACATTAGACAAGAAGGAACAGCCAATTACTAATTTCCTCAGAATCAGAAGACTGGATCTTGAGGAGCCTGTGAGGGGCCTCTCCGTGTGTGACGGTTGGCCCGAACCCATTGTTGTCTTCCATCCGGAGGCCGACGCTGCAGGTTCGACTGCACGTTCAACAGGAGCCAGTTGGGAACAGCGACCGGGTCCATCTCCGCAAAAGTGAACAGGTGTGGAAGCTCTGAGGGGTGACGCAGGGCGAAGGCGCCAGCACCCTTACGGACAATAAGGTAAAATGGGTGGCCCCATTTGTATGTGAGACCCTTCTCAACGAAGCCGTCCAGAAGTGGTTTAAGCGCTCGTCTCATCATCAGGGTTCTCCTGGAAATATCTGGGAGCAGGTAAATGGCCACTCCATCAAACTCTAAGACACCCACCTGCCAAGCCTGTCACAGGATTTCCTCTTTGAGATTAAAGGAGTGCAGGCAGCAGAGGACATCCCTGGGTCTGTCAGGCAAGTTAGGGTTAGGGCCGAGAGTTCTGTGGTCGCAGTCTAGGGTAATAGCCGTGTCTCGCAGGCGGTTCAAGTAACGGTTAAAGACGGAGGTTAACATCGCACAGAGCTCAGATTGTGGAATGGATTCAGGGATTCCCCTCAGGAGTATGTTCTGTCTGTGACTACGGTTCTCTAGATCGTCTAGGAGCAGTTGAAGATGAAGAAATTTATCATTAATTTCAGAATGTGAATATTCTGAGACATTGCTCCCTGTTCCTGCTCCACTGCTGCAATGCGTGTATCTAGTTCTGCAACTTCCTGCTTAATAGACTGCATCTCTCCCCTCATGGCCATTTCCATTCTAGAGGCCAGTGATTCAAAATCATCCCTGGTGGGGAGCTGCTGTAATAGTGTTCATAGCTTGTGTGAAAGATCAGCATTATATGCGGGCTCTAGCTGCTGGGATGGCATAGCAGGGGTACTCACTGTGTCCTGGGGCCTTGAAACATGTGCTGGGTTGAGGCCAGAAGCAGCTTGGCAGGGTGAGGTATAAGGAGAGGCCTGTATGGTGTTGAGCAGCTCCTCTTCCAGGTCGGGCGATACTGCCAGCGATCTTGGTAGGCAGGGAGATAGGTCGCTCATAGGTGAGTATGGTAGCATTGTGAAGTATTCTCCCTGCCGCTGAGGGCCTTCAGGGGTGGCCGTCTCTCTCTGGGAGTCTCCCCGTCGCGTGGCTGACCGGCACCATCTTGGACACTGCCGGGGAAGAGGCGGACAGTTTGTACTGTTTTAAGTATCGATCCATGCCACAGATAGTGTGCTGGGAGCAGCGGATCGATCTCCAGGCTGGTAGGTGCTTTTAATGCGGGGTATAGTGGCGGAGGTGTGGTGCACGGGTGCCGCAGGCCGGGAGTTCACAATACTTGCGTCTTCACGCCGCCATGCCGAAGCCACGCCCCTGGAACATAATTCTTTTAATGAAGGTCTAGGTAAGCTAACATTTCCATCTCCCTATGGTTATTTCATACTGCTTTATCCAGCCTTCAAACCATAAAGTCTTTTAATTCTTAGGCAGGCCATAAACTGTTGGAATCTCGTGTATGTATAGGCTGAATGTACCAAGTTGATCGATTAATCATCTTGGGTACAACCAGCATGCCGGGTTTTACCTGCTATAGCCACTAGCAATAATCACTGTCTTCTCACGGCGGGGATGGCTTCACCCACCTGGTAGGAGAGATTCCCGCACAGTGGTGGTGCGTTCATAGAGGGCAGGGGAGCTCTGCCCCCTCTCAGCTGCACCCGTCAATCTCCAATAGATAGATTCATGCATTGTCGCCGCCCCCTATTCAGGTGTCTGGCCCCTTGTTGGTAAACAGCGGGCGCACTGTTGTGTGTTCGCTGTTTACACATTGTTGTGTTAGGGAATCAAATAAATTGCTTCCCTAACACTGACCCGCCTCTCAGCCAATCAGGTGCACCGGGTCTGGTTACCTGTCACCCTTGTCGGGGGCCGGGCATCTGAATTACAGCGGCAGGAGTGTTTTTGGAAGTGTCTGATTAGAGCCGTCGGCTCTAATAGGCTTCCAAATTGGTAAACAGCGGGCACACTGCTGTGTGTTTGCTGTTTACACAGTGTTGTGTTAGGGAATCAAATAAATCGCTTCCCTAACACCGCCAATTAGGTGAACCAGGTCTGGTTACCTATCAGGCATCCAATCATAGCAGAAGAGGACGGGAGAAGACATCAAGGACTCAGAGGGAGTGTGGAGGAAAGCGCTGATCCGAGACAGGTAAGTGCTGGGCGGGGGGGGCACACATTTGGGGCAAACTGGTGGCAATTGATGGGGCACACTGGCGGCAATTGATGGGGCAAACTGGCGGCAATTGATGGGCACACTAGTGGCAATTGATAGGGCACACCGGTGGCACTTGATGGGGCAAACTGGTGACAATTGATGGGGAACACTGGCGACAATTGATGGGGCACACTGGCAGCAATTGATGGTTACAGTAGCTGCGTTTGATGGCACAGTGGCAGCAATTTATGGATACAGTGGCTGCGTTTGATGGGCACAGTGGCTGCACTTGATGGGCACAGTAGCTGTGCATGATGGCACAATGGCAGCGTTTAATGGGCACAGTGGTGGCAATTTATGGGTACAGTGGCTGCATTTGATGGCACAGTGGCTGCGTTTGATGGGCACATTGGCTGCATTTGATGGGCACAGTGGCTGCGTTTAATGGCACAGTGGCTGCATTTGATGGGCACAGTGGCTGCATTTGATGGGCATAGTGGCTGCGTTTGATTGGCACAGTGGCTGCGTTTAATGGCACAGTGGCTGCGTTTGATGGGCACAGTGGCTGCGTTTGATGGGCACAGTGGCGGCAATTAATGGGCACAGTTGCTGCTTTTGATGTGCACAGTGAGGTTGCAATTGATTTTTTGTTTTTTTTCAGTTTGTTGTTCCTACATCAACACTGTCTGTGTTGATGGGGCAATTGAGGAAATTTCTTTCCTGCAAACGGTGGTTACAGGAAAAAAAATTACTCCATGTATGGCCTGCCTTACTAAGCTAAGCATACTGTAAGATTCAACAAACAATAGGATCAGTTAAGGCACAATGCATGCTGTATTTTGATGAGATATTTGTTATTTTGTAACTGAAAATTATTTAGTTCATTAAAAGGTGTTATGCAGAGATTGGAAGAATTTAACACAAATGTTGTTCTTACCTGTTATGCTATCAGTTTTTGTTGTGTTTCCATGTAAAAGTCAATTCACAAAAATAATCACCTTCTTTTATCGCTTGCTGACTGGCTCAAGCCGATATACGTCGGCAGAAGGGCACGTACAGGCAAATTAATGGGCACCCGCCGCAATCTCTGTGAGTGTGATCGCAGGTCCCGTGGACCCAATGTCCGCAGGGATACCCGCGATCGTCTTACGGAGAGGAAGAACAGGGAAATGCTGATTTAAACAAGCATTTCCCCGTTCTGTCTAGTGACAGGACACTGATCACCGCTCCCTGTAATCGGGAGCGGTGATCAGTGTCATGTCACACATAGCCACGCCCCCCCACAGTTAGTATCGCTCCCTAGGACACACTTAACCCCTTCACTGCCCCCTAGTGGTTAACCCCTTCACTGCCAGTCACATTTACACAGTAATCAATGCATTTTTAATTGCACTGATCGCTGTATAAATGTGAATGGTCCCAAAATCGTGCCAAAATCTGTCCGCCATAATGTCGCAGTCACGATAAAAATCACTGATCGCTGCCTAAAAAATTATTAATAAAAATGCCATAAAACTATCCCCTATTTTGTAGACACTATAACTTTTGCGCAAACCAATCAATAAACGCTTATTGTGATTTTTTTTACCAAAAATATGTAGAAGAATACGTATTGGCATAAACTGAGGAAAAAACATTTTTTTATATATATTTTTGGGGGATATTTATTAGCAAAAAGTAAATAATAATGCATTTTTTCAAAATTGTCGCAATTTTTTTGTTTATAGCGCAAAAAATAAAAACCACAGATGTGATCAAATACCGCCAAAAAGAAAGCTCTATTTGTGGGGAAATAAGGACATCAATTTTGTTTGGGAGCCACGTTGCACGACCGCGCAATTATCAGTTAAAGCGACGCAGTGCCGAATTGCAAAAAGTGCTCTGGTCTTTGGGCAGCCAAGTCCGGGGCTTAAGTGGTTAACCCCCCGAGCCACACTCGGGATTGTATCATAGTATCCTGATACAGGTAGCTTACCTTATCCCCAGGATCCTGCGATGTCCCTCCGCTGTGTCTTCTGCCCGATGTATTACTGTTCGGGGCTCCGTTCCCTATGAGCTTTGCGACGCATGGGGACGGAGCCTAGCGGTAAATTCAAAAAGTTCATAACACATACAATACACTGTAATCTGTAAGATTGCATTACTGTATTAAATATAATTTCACGTCCCTTTTGTCCCTAGTGCTTTGTCCAGTGCCCCGCATGCACTTTCATATTTTATATATATATATATATATATATATATATATATATATATATATATATATATATATATATATATATATATTATATATATATATATATATATATATATATATATATATATATATATATATATATATATACTGTTCTTTCTGCCTGGAAACTTGAGAACGTAAAAAGTGTAACTTTACATCAAAAGCGGTTTTAGATCAGCCTGGAAGCAGCCATAGATTAATTAGAATCACTTGCAGAATTGGGCGATGGTGATTTGTGGGGAAATTCATCATCAAACACCGAAAGTGATGACAGCGACAATTCTGCAACTGAGCAAATTTCAGTGTTTTTGATCTGATTGCATTATTGAATACATTTTATTATTATTATATTATTATTTTTGATAATTATTTATAGTTATTTATTATATTATAATTTATGATTTTGTGTTTCAAACTTTATCATACCCGAGGTGTCTACTAGATTTTTGTTTGGACAGATTTAAGTGCGTTATTCCTAAGAATTACAGGCCTACAATATAAAACGTCAAATTTTTATGCAAAACAATGTACGGCTTTGAGATTCAAAAATCTTAAATAATCATACTGCCAGGGAGGTTAAGATGAGAAAAACTTCCATGAAATGTCTATTGAGGAAAACTGAAAATTAAGGTGGAGGTAAAACAGTTCATGGGGAAAAAATCAACTGATTTGTTTGAAAAACAAAAAAAAAATTATTAGGCTGTCCACACTATAAATTGTGTGAATATTAATTTCATTTATCCAATCATGTGCAGATGAAATAAATGAAAAGGAATTTACTTTTCACATGACTGACTAATTGAACTGACTATTTACACAACTTATTGTGCGGACATTCTCAACTCCTTTGGCAAAGTTTTGTCTAAAGTTTAGACTAAAGAAAAATAACAGATGTTTTTTTTTTTAATTGGTGCAGATTAAATTCTATTTATTATTTGCCTGGTTAAATAATCCCACACATGATATAAAACAATAAAGTGTCAAAAAGAAGCCCTTACCTCAAAAGAGTTAAATAACAATGTTGAGTTACCTTTGCACCATATATAGCATACAGTACAAATACAGGCTCTAAATTTTCCAATTTGGAGGGTCTGGCAACATTGTCTGTTACCATGGAAATATTTGCTCATTACCACTGTCTTGAGGTGTTTACTGCATGTATATTATGCTGCTTATAGAGGGGAAAAAAGCTGTGAATCACTGCAAGTGGTTGTGAAGTCCCCAGGGACAATAAACGAATCCTCAGTAATGACAAGTAATTTGCTTTACAACAGTCTCTCATGGTTTCAGTTTTTCCAAGTTTATATTTACCCCTTTTCCAACACTGTTGATCGCTTATTTTTTTTAAAAAGCTAATATCATACTTTTTTAAATCCAGAATCGTATAGAAATGTTCTCAGTTTTTTTTAAAGGATTTTTTTACATATGGAAACACAAAAAATAAAAAAATTAAAAGTTTTTCATAGCTTCTGGGAGGTATTTAACCTCCCTGGCGGTATGATTATTTCGGATTTTAGGTGCTGAAAGCGGTACCATTATTTTGCATGGAAATTTGGCGTTTTATATTGTAGGTCTGTAAATCTTAACAATAACACACTTAAATCTGTCCAAACCAGAGTCTAGTAGATATCCCGGGTATGATAAAGTTTGAAACACAAAAACATAAATTATAATATAATAAATAAAAATAAATAATTTAAAAAATTTTTTAAAAATAGTAATAAAATAAATTTCCCCACAATTCACTATCGCTCAATTCTGCAAGTGTTCTAATTTACTATCGCTGTTTTCTAGCTGGTCTAAAGCCACTTTTGACGTAAAGGGACACTTTTTGGTTGCTATGGACAATCTCCAGTTTCCAGGCAGAAAGAACAGTGTATATCATGTAAAACTGCATGCAGGGCATGGGCCAGAGCACTGGGGACAAAAGGGATGTGAAATCATTTCATACAGTACTGTAATCTGTAAGATTACAGTACTGTATGTGTTATGATTTTGACAGTTTTTTGAATTTGCCGCCAGGCTCCACCCCCGTGCGTCGCGCCGCTCGCAGGGAACGGAGCCTGGCACGGAGAGGCTTCGGAGGAGGACGGAGCCCTCGGACACTGCGGGGGACATCGCAGGATCCCGGGGACAAGGTAAGTAACGCCGCCCCAGGATCCTGCAATGCGATCCCGAGTGTGGCTCGGGGTTACCGCTAATGGTACTGAATTTTAACCCCGAGCCACACTCGGGAAAACTGCCAGGGAGGTTAAAATGTTGAAAAAGTAATTTTCTATTCTGTAAACATTGCATTGGTTTGCGCAATGTATGATGTGTCAATGGACAACGTACTTGGGGGTTGATTTACTAAAACTAGAGAGTGCAAAAATCTGGTGCAGCTGTGCATTGAAACCAATGGGCTTCCAGTTTTTTTTTTGTTTTTTTTTTATCAAAGCTTAATTGAACAAGCTCAAGTTAGAAGCTGATTGGCTACCATGCACAGTTGCACCAGATTTCCAAAGGTGCAGAACACACGCTGAGCCTATTCAATGTGAGTTGGAGAGATAAACAGCAGGTATACTTTGTTACATTAGGCTCACAGCAGTCTTTTGCTGTCCAACATGTCCCTCTTTTTTCAATAGCCTATAGTATTTCACTTTAAAAAATAATTCAGGATTAGGGTATGGCTAGATGAATTTTGGAAATTTTTTTTTTTTACAATAAGGTTTATTGCTGGAGTTAAAGCGGTATTAACTCAAAACCAAAAATGTAATATATAGCAGCTTAGCAATTATTAGATAAAGTGGCTATATTTGTTTTTTTTTTTTTTTTTAGGGTTTTTTTCCTTCGGTTTTCTTTTTTTTTTATTCCTTTTTTAATAGAAAGAATTTATTATTTTATATTCGAACATACAGATAATATCAATATTCACTGTAGCAGAAAAAAACAAAAACTTGGATTTTCCTCATTTTAACCACTTGCCGACTGCCCGCCCTCATTATACAGCGGCTATTTGAAGAGGACTACCATTGTTATAGCAGCAGCTAGCTGCCATAACCCCGGTATCCTCTTCTTCAGCGGGCGGTCGGCTTTCAGATAAAAGTGGTCTTAGCGGCGGACAAGATCTGGTCTTCTTCCCTCACAGACAGGATGCCAAGTGAGGGAAAGATGGCACCCCCTTGGCTCCATAGCATTGGATGCCAGAAGCAACATCAAATGTCACTGCCGCCCAATGCTCTTAAAGGGGACTTTTTTTTCGTAAAAAATAAACGTCATTTAATTATTTTTTTTTTTTTTTTAAATTGCATTTTAGTGTAAATGTGACATATGAGGTCTTTTTGACCCCAAATCTCACATTAAAGAGGCCCTGTCATGCTTTTTTTCAATTACAAGGGATAGTTACATTCCTTGTAATTAGGGAAGAGCCGAACACCCGCCCCCCCCCCCCCGGTTCGGTTCGCAGCAGAACATGCGAACAGGCAAAAAATTTGTTCGAACACACGAACACCATTAAAGTGGTTGTTAAGCCCCTGTAATACAATCTTCTTATTCCCTCTGTATCATAAGAACATGTGTCCCTGTGCTTGTGTAATATAAAAAATCCGCCGATCTGTAACGATATAAGCTCCGTTCCGGACGCACAGCTGATTGCTCTCCTCTCTTCTGTCTCGGCTCACAGCTGCAGTGGGTGGGGCTGAGTCATTCCGCTGATGTCAGGTGGGGGAGAGAAAAAAGAAAGCCGGCGATCAGCCAGGCGGCGGGAGCTGTTTATACAAGTACAGATCGGTGGAGTTTGTACATTACACAGGCACAGGGACAGATGTTCTAATGATACAGAGGGGATAAGAAGATTTATGATAGGTAAGAGAGGAGCAGGAGCAGGGGGGGGTGGCCCAGGTACGAGCAGGGAGGGGAGGGGGACAGAGGACACAGACACAGGTCGAGCTGCAGACAGAAGAGCTGTGGCTGACTGAATCACACAAATAGACCATGGTATCAGGGGCTTAGCAGCCATTATTGTTGTGGCCTGTTTGCTGGGGGGAGGGAATAGCCAGGCAGGATCAGCCAGGGTATACAGGGGGCCAAAGGGAACAGGATCAGTTTTCTTTTTTTTTTTTTGGGTTAACAAACGCTTTAAAGTCTATAGGACACAAACGTGAAGAATCAAAAGTGCTAAATTTAAAGGCTTATATGCAAGTTATTGCCATAAAAAGTGTTTGGGGACCCGGTACCTGTCCCAGGGGACATGTATTAATGTAAAAAAAAGTTTTAAAAATGGCCGTTTTTTCGGGAGCAGTGATTTTAATAATGCTTAAAGTGAAACAATAAAAATGAAATATTCCTTTAAATATCATGTTTAGGGGGTGTCCTTAGTATACCTGTCGAGTAGCGCATCTTTCTCACGTTTATAACAGTGCCACAACAAAATAAATTTCTAAAGATAAAAATGTAATGTAAAACTGCTCGCAGCTGTAATGTATTGTTGGATCCCGGCAATATAGATAAAAATACCAAAAATACCAAAAAAAATGGCGTGGATGTCCCCCTAAAATCCATACCAGGCCCTTCAGGTCTGGTATGGATATTAAGGGGAACCCCGCACCAAACTTTTTAAAAAATGGTGCGGGGGTCCCCCAGGCCCCCAGGCACTATATACTCTGAACAGCAGTATATATACTATACAGCCTGCCCTATATACTCTGCAGAAAATTGGGCCTTAGGTGTTGGTGGTACCAGAACACTGTAAGCCCTCACAGTTACTCTTGTTGGGTGCAGGAACGGGCCCTGCTGTGAAATATTATATCAAGAATTGTAATTACATGCCCCTGTTAAAAAGGGGCAGAAAAATTGGGCCTTGGGTGGTGGTGGTGCCACAACACTGTAACCCCTCACAGATACTCTTGTTAGGGGCAGGAACAGGCCCTGCTGTGAAACATGACTGTCAGTTTCTTGTCCTTCTGTGTTACCCCCTCTCTCTAGGCTCACGTTACTCCCTTCCTCAACCTGGGAACCAACATCGGAGCCTTCAAATCGCTGCACATCCTTCAGCAGCATATAACCGACACTGTGGTTGAATAATTCTGGGGACTCCTCCATGCATGATAGTGGGGCTACGGAATGAGTGACTGCGGACAAGGATATCAGTGGAATAGGCCGCTTTGGCAGCTGCTTTGGAAAGCAAACTACTCTGAGCTTGGGTGACAGAGGATGAGGAGGATGGGGATGGCTTAGTTATTCATTTCGCCAACTCTTCTGTATGTTGTGGCTCAATAACACGGCCAGCAGCAGCAAAAAAGGACAAGCGTGCCCCACAGACACCTGCAGAGGTTGCCCCATGTCCACGACCACCTGTAGACACAAAGGCTGCTTGCCCTCTTTTAGTGGCCTGTGAGCATTTGCCTCTACTTGGTGGCCTCTCCTGCCAGTGTTAAATGGTTTATGTCATCCCTGTACCTGCAAGAGAACTTTTCCATCAAAAAACAACAGAATTACTGGCTGGATCACCAGATGAAAATAGATGTGATCGCTGCATAAGTTTTCTTTTTTAGGCTTTTATTCTTCTAAGGATTGGTAAGCTGCAATATAATAAATGCTTTTGTGTTTAATACTGCTTTAATGTATCAGGGAAAGTAATAGCAGTTCCTAAAATTACCTTTGTCCTGTCACATCTATTAAAAGTTACTATTGTGTCATGAAAGAACATAAAGTAGAAGTGATGACAGATCAGTATATTTGACTGCATGCATTTTAAAAGCATTGTCACTTGGCTTTGGATTTTCACCCTGGCCTTTTTCTAGACAAGGTCTCTTGCTTTACAGACAATGTCTAATTAACCCCATGTATACACAAAGCACTATAGCCTCCTAATATCCACTTATGTTTAATAGCTCTGGCATGTAGTACAAAGCATCAATTGGCATAAGCATGCCCTTTGTGCTCCTCTATCTTTGTCTTGGTCTTTTTTCAAGGGTTTGTCCATTAAACAGGAGGCTTTGAAGATACTTTTAAGATAATTCTTTCAACTGTAAGTTAATCCTTCCCATTTCATTTGGAGTGTCTCTCAAGGGTCAATCAATGAGATGGTTTTATTATGAAAATGTACATACTGCTCTAGCAATTGGAAAGGCAGACAGGAAGGTGCTAAAGGCTAGGAGAAGAAAGAAACATTTTTCAGTTGGTAAAAAATTTGAGAAGGAAAGCTTTCAGAGCCTTCCGAGCCTGTACTTGCAGTGTCTTCTAATAGACAGGGGGGATAGATTTTACGGCAGAAGAGATATTTTATAATAAATAATGTAATGTGAAAACACCCATGGACTTTTTCAGCATTTTTAAGCAGGCAAAAATTTGATTTTTTACTTAAAGAGTATCTACATATAAAGGAGATATGCCTAAATAAAAAATAAAAAAAAAACACAAGAAAAAAAAGTGCCTTTTGGATCATTTATTCAACAAAGATATTAATAGATGTAATGTGTACTATAGAAAACATAGGTACACACCCTTAGCAATGTTGGCATCAAAAGAGGGTATTGCCCACACAAAGTACAGTAAATGTGATCCCCCTACCTTAACTACTTGCCCACTGGGTATTTAAACCCCCTTCCTGACCAGACCAATTTTTAGCTTTCGGTGCTCTCACATTTTGAATGACAATTACTCAGTCAATTACTCAGTCATGCAACACTGTACCCATATGAAATTGTTGTCCTTTTTTCACACAAAGCTTTCTTTTGATAGTATTTAATCACCACTGTTTTTTTGTGCTATACAAGAAAAAAGACTTAAAATTCTGTTAAAAAATGCATTTTTCTTTGTTTCTGTTATAAAATTTTGGCAAATTAGTAATTTTTCTTCATAAATTTTGGCCAAAATTTATACTGCTACATATCTTTGGTAAAATAATAACCTAAATCAGTGTATAATATTTGGTCTTTGTGAAAGCTATAGAGTCCACAAGCTATGGTGCCAATCTCTGAAAATTGATCACACCTGAAGTACTGACAGCCATCTAATTTCTTGAGACCCTAACAAGCCAGGAAAGTACAAATACCCCCTGAATGACCCCTTTTTGCAAAGTAGACAGTCCAAGGTATTTAGTAAGAGGCATGCTGAGTTTTTTGAAGTTGTAATTTTTTCCTAAAATTCTTTGCAAAATTGCTTTTTTTTCACAAAATTGTCATATTAGCAGGTTATTTCTCGTACACAGCATATGCATACCACAAATTACACCCCAGAACACACAAAGTTGTCAATTTATGCAATATTTCTAACACATAGCATGTACATACCAAAAATGATACCCCAAAATAGATTCTCCTACTCCACCTGAGTATAGCGATACCACATGTGTGAGACTTTTCCACAGCCAGGCCACATGCAGAGGCCCAACATGCAGGGAGCAACATCAGGTGTTCTAGGGGCATAAATTTGTCAAATTAGATTTACCTATTACACTTTTGTGAGGCACTGTAGTGGCACTGATGAGAACTGATGTGGCATGAATGAGCATTAATGGGGATGGATCAGTGGCGGCTGATGATAAAAAATGTGGGGGGCGCAAACCCCTTCAGGGCCTTACCTGCCCATCCTCGGCTGTCACGGCTCCCAATGCCCGGACCCACTATACACAGAGAACACAATGTATATTATACACAGAGCACACACTATACACAGAGTGCACACTATACTGTACACAGAGAACACCATACACACAGCGCACTATACACAGAGGTGGAGGGGATCCAGCAGCACTATACACACACTATACACAGAGCGCACACTGTATATTATACACAGCGCACACTTTCCCCCAAGAACACTATACACAGAGCACACACTATACAGAGCACACTATACACAGAGAACACACTATACACAAAGAATACACTATACACAGAGTGCACTATACACAGAGCGCACACTATACACAGAGTGTATACTATACACAGAGAACACCATACACACAGCACACTATACACAGAGGTGGAGGGGATCCAGCAGCACTCACATTAGTTGTATTAGCACCTGAGTCAGTAAGGATGAATTACCCTGTAATGTGATGGAGTTGGCATGTTG
This sequence comes from Aquarana catesbeiana, assembly GCF_042186555.1. NCBI lineage: Eukaryota > Metazoa > Chordata > Amphibia > Anura > Ranidae > Aquarana > Aquarana catesbeiana. Next base: position 499,708,264 of record NC_133325.1, read on the forward strand.
TTCTCACCCTCCCCCACAGACCACGTTCTCTCTCTCCTCCCATACAGTTAATGTTTGGTAACTTCTTCACTGCCTAAATGCCCGTGTTGACACATTTTAAAACACAGCCTGTTGCTGTGAAACTCACCTATCTTCTTCTTATCACAAGTAAGGCAGAGTCCTACACAGTAGCTGCCTAGCATGATTTACTGCATGTGCAGGAGAGACATCCAGCCAAAGCAGTCTGCCGGGAGGGGGAAGGGGAAAGAGCAGCAGTGTGACAGACAGACTGCCAGTACTCTGATATCAGCCGATCACATATCAGAACTGCAAAAATGCAGTGCAATGCAGTGCATAGGTGGCCGTCCTTACTGGAGCTCTCTCCTGTTCCTCCATCCCCCACACCACCCGGTCCACATGCACAGTCCACGCCAGTCCAACACACAGCATAGTGAGTAATGGCCGGGAAACCGGAAGTGATGCCGCAAAAAGCACAGCCCACCGTCCTCCGGTCCCCACCAATCAAACACAGACAAGGAGCCAAAGGGACAAATGAGTGTAGAGTGGGAAGTGTTCAGGGCGCATTGTTTGCACCCTAAACCCTCCCTAAACATGGGCAAATCAGCTTTTTATTTTTTTTATGAGAAAAGCTTGGGGGGGCGGCACCCATGCGCCCCCTATGGATGGGCCACCACTGGGATGGATGAGCCGTGGATGGGGATGGCTGAGCATGGTTGAGCCATAAATGTGGATGGCTGAGTATGGATGGGATAACTGAGCATGAATGAGTATGGCTAAGTATGGATGAGATGGCTGGGTACGGCTGAGTATGGCAGGGTATTGCTGGGTATGGATGGGGGTAGATGAGATGGCTGTGCATGGATGGATGAATGAGTATTGCTGAGTATGGATGGATGAGTATTGCTGAGTATGGATGGCTGAGCATGAATGGATTGATGAGTATTGCTGAGTGTGAATGGCTGAGGATGGATGGATGAGTATTGCTGAGTATGGATGGCTGAGCATGGATGGATGGATGAGTATTGCTGGGTATGGATGGCTGAGCATGGATGGATGGATGAGTATGATAGAGGGATGGCTGAGCATGGATGTGTGGGTGAGGCTGCAATGGGCACAGAGCAGTGCTGTGGGCACTACAGATCCAGCCCACAGCACTGCTGCAACCGATCTCTCCCCTCTCCGCTCACACTGTACCAATCGATACAGAGAGGGGAGAGAGGAACCAGACATGACGTGGTTTGTTTACAAGTAATCGCTCCTTCATTCGACTGAGCGATCACGTGGTAAAATGGCTGCTATCAGCGGCCATGTAACGTGATGCGCATACGCCCGTGTGCGCGCCCAATTCTGAGAGGAGGCCAGTGTACACTCTCCCAGAGTTATCGAGCCACGCTGTAGCCATCATTCGGCTATAACGTGGTTGTTAAGTGGTAAACAACCCATTCAGTTTAAAATAGAAATACAAGGCAAAACATTTGTGTGTGTGCGTGTATGTATATATACAGTATCTCACAAAAGTGAGTACACCCCTCACATTTTTGTAAATATTTTATTATAACTTTTCATGCGACAACACTGTAGAAATGACACTTTGTTACAATGTAAAGTAGTGAGTGTACAGCTTGTATAACAATGTAAATTTGCTGTCCCCTCAAAATAACCATTAATGTCTAAACCGCTGGCAACAAAAGTGAGTACACCCCTAAGTGAAAATATCCAAATTGGTTCCATTTAGCCATTTTCCCTCCCCAGTGTCATGTGACTCATTAGTGTTACAAGGTCTCAGGTGTGAATGGGGAGCAGGTGTGCTAAATTTGGTGTTATCACTCTCTCACTCTCTCATACTGGTTACTGGAAGTTCAACATGGCACCTCATGGCAAAGAACTCTCTGAGGATCTGAACAAAAGAATTCTTGCTCTACATAAAGATGGCCTAGGCTATAAGAAGATTTCCAAGACCCTGAAACTGAGCTGCAGCACGGTGGCCAAGACCATAGAGCGGTTTAACAGGACAGGTTCCACTCAGAACAGACCTCTCCATGGTCAATCAAAGAAGTTGAGTGCACATGCTCAGCGTCATATCCAGAGGTTGTCTTTGAGAAATAGATGAGTGCTGGCAGTATTGCTGCAGAGGTTGAAGGGGTGGGGAATCAGCCCGTCAGTGCTCAGATCATAGCCCGCACACTGCATCAAATTGGTCTGCATGGCTGTCGTCCCAAAAGGAAGCCTCTTCCAAAGATAATGCACAAAATAACCTGAAAACAAGACAAGCAGACTAAGGACATGGATTACTGGAACAATGTCCTGTGGTCTGGTGAGACCAAGATGAACTTATTTGATTCAGATGGTGTCAATCGTGTGTGGCGGCAACCAGGTGAGGAGTACAAAGACCAGTGTGTCTTGCCTACAATCAAGCATGGTGGTGGGAGTGTCATGGGGCTGCATGAGTGCTGCCGACAGTTGACCTACAGTTCATTGAGGGAACCATGAATGCCAACATGTACTTTGACATACTGAAGCAGACCATGATCCCCTACGTTCGGAGACTGGGCCGCAGGCCAGTATTCCAACATGATAATGACCCCAAAAACACCTCCAAGATGACCACTGCCTTGCTAAAGAAACTGAGGGTAAAGGAGATGGACTGGCCAAGCATGTCTCCAGATCTAAACCCTATTGAGCATCTGTGGGGCATCCTTAAATGGAAGGTGGAGGAGCGCAAGGTCTCTAACATCCACCAGCTCCATGATGTGATCATGGAGGAGTGGAGGAGGACTCCAGTGGCAACCTGTGAAGCTCTGGTGAACTACATGCCCAAGAGGGTTAAGGCAGTGCTGGAAAATAATGGTGCCCACACAAAATATTGACACTTTGGGCCCAATTTTGACATTTTCATTTAGGGGTGTACTCACTTTTGTTGCCAGCGGTTTAGACATTAATGGCTGTGTGTTGAGTTATTTTGAGGGGACAGCAAATTTACACTGTTATACAAGCTGTACACTCACTGCTTTACATTGTAGCAAAGTGTAATTTCTTCAGTGTTGCCACATGAAAAGATATAATAAAATATTCACAAAAATGTATATATATATATATATATATATATATATATATATATATATATATATCATAAATACTTTTTTTTCTTGTTTGATAAATTAACACATGACCATCAGCTACATAAGGGGCTCGCAGAGGTAGGGATGGGAGAGGGCATGTCAGCAGAGGGAGAGAAACAATAATTCACTGATTTTCCTAGTGAAGAGCTGTGCACACCTCTTGTACAGGTTAAATTGGTGCAATCTCTTTCTGATTGTAGATGAATGCACTTTGGCTCCGACTGTTGCAAGAGTTACCTGAACACCCTGTGATGAAATTTTGGGGTTCTTGAAGACTTCTTTTCACATCAGTTAACTCTAAGCCGGAGTTAACTGATGTGTTATTTGAAATATATGCCACTTGTGGATTATTTTTCTTTACAGTGGAATGATTGATTTGAAATCATTAGTCGATTTTTTTTTAATTCCTTGCCAGGCTTATAGACATCTCCAACTCTCTTTCTAATGGCCCGTACACACGATCCAAAAATTGGACGAAAATACCACTTTCGACGCGATAATCAGACCGTTAGTACAGAGCTCTTGAAAGACGATCATGGCAGTTCATCCGATATTATTCGATCGGATAAGCACAAACATTTTCCTCGTATGATACCAGATCATACGATTTTCGTTTAGTCAGTACAGCTATTGTCTGAAAATACAATACAAATACACTACAACACATGACATAACTTCCGATTTTTTTTCTGTCGTACGATAATTTTTGTGACTTTAGTAACCTATTTGATTTCTACCTGCAACTAGTAAGCGAAAAAAGCCGGACGATCTGTCATACGATTTTTGGATTGTGTGTACGGGCATTAGGGACATAGAGAGCTATATTGATCCTGGCATAATTACACTGCACATGTTTATAGCAAAGAAAAAATCAGGACCTAGATGTTTGAGGTTTAAATAAGACAGGTTCTACCTGCATACTCCCTAAAGAGATATTAATCATGGGCACAAGAGCTGGAACAGTTGATTTTAACTTCATAGGTTTGAAGAGATTGTCAATGTAGGGATGTACTTAGTTTTTCCATACGAGAAATCTTAATTTTTGTTAATTGTTGTTTTTTTGTTAATTTTTTATTTTGCTCATGACAATAAATACACCATGTAAATTTTATGTTCATGCAAGGAAGCGTTTGCACTTCAGTGACGTCATCTTAAAAAGCTTTATTGATTATTCTTTAAAGCTTTTTCAAATTAACATCACTAGACTGCAGTTGCTTCCTTACATGTAATCAAATCGGACACAGTTGAGTCTTACACGGCCTGCACTCCAGCTCCTGAGGTGGTACCCATACAGGCTGTGGAGAGGTGGCAACATATTGGTATACACGCTAATTTTGGGGGTTGAGTTTGTTAAAGTATATCACCTTTATCTGTAGGCACTACTTAACTAATGAAAATTGTTGCCTTTCTTAACATACTTCAACAGGTAAATGTTAGATGTTTATTCATTTTTAGACTGCAGGTTTAGTTCCAGTTTAAGTTTGACACATGATCTCATGGCATCATGTTTTATTATAATCCGTATTGAAGTTTTGTTATTTTTACAGTATGTTTATGCAGTGCTGCAACAATTAGTGTATGCCCTGTGCAACAAGAAAATGTGTATGTGTACAGAATATATATATATAAATATGTAAAAAATAAAACAGCTGCAAACTCTCAAACAAATAAACTAAAAATATTTGGCCAAGTAAATATGATTATGTGCCAATTTTGAATCCTTTGAAATCTGATTGCAGCTGTTTTATTTTTAACTTCACATATCTTTTGTGAGTCTTGTCATAGGTAATTTCTACCTATATATTGGGATGCAATCACTTATAACTGAGCAGTGGTTGACCTCTTGGAGCCAGTCAAAATGCAGAGAAACTTTATGAGACATAATTACAAAACAAATTAAGAAAAGAAAACAGGAACAAAAGTTGTTGGCAATGTATATATTACTTAGTTTGTCCTGTCTGCATATGAAATGCAAACACAGCATTGGCTTTGGTTTTCAATGCAAACAGGAACCACAGTGTATGCATAAACATGACTCTAAACTTCAACAAATAAGTTAAAGGACTGTGTATGCAGGGTAAGTGGATATTTACACACTTATACAAACCCACATGTCAAGTTTACCAATTACCTTGAAACCAATCACTCTTGAATGTTAATAAAAATGACCTTTTCTTTTCAATCTAAAGCCACTGTAATTTTCTGAAATTGTAATGAAAGTACAGAATGTGTTCTGAACTCCACCCAGAAGCATAATTTCCTACTTGTGTGATTGGCTCGCTGATTTTCCCAGAAATCTGCCTAAGATACAAGTCAGATTTGAGGCATCCCCTGGAACAAAAATGTCATTTTTGGTGAGATACGTCCAATATGAACATGGCTAAGGGGATGCAGGCCCTGCAGCTTTGCTCATTAGTGCCCTGCAGGTTATTATAGATTATGAAACCGCTGCCATTAGACCCACTTGGCACAGAGGAACTAGCAGTGATTTATTCAGAATATCAAAAGGCAGGAATCTGCAACAACGGTTGTTACAATCCTTGCAATTTACATAGATCACTCAGAGGGGAATGTTTTTTTTCTCAACAAAGGTGGAGTTATGCTTTAAATGTAGCCCTTTCCTTAAATGTACCATTGTATTACCTTTTTCCTTTTTCCAAGCAAAACCTGTAATGTCTTCATAAGAGCGCTACTATTTGGCTTGTGCATACCTCACTGTGATCACAATTGTTCATTAACATACATGTACACTTTAACCATGGGGGTCTATTTAAAAAGCAGCGGTATGGCCTTAACACAGCTATACTGCTGTGTTAAAATATAAAACTCCTAACACAGTTTTAAAGCACAGTGAGCTTAGCTCTTCAGCACTAATTAAATCAATGAAGGGCAGAAAAAAAAAAAAAAAAAAAACAGGAAGAAAAGGAAAAAAAAAAAAACTTTAGGGAAGAATCCGGTCAGGTGGCCCATCAAAGTAATATGATTGTTCTTTCATCCAATTTAGTTTTTTCTGCTGTGTTAGGTAAAGAGTACTCAATAGAACACTGTAGACTACACACTACATCCTATTTTATGAATAGGCCATTAAATGCAAGCTGGGGTGCTGAATAACCTTGCCAAATATAGTTGAGTGGGTAGAGCTAAATACACTCCATTGTAAATGAGCTCCTTAGTTTGATGAACCACTGTATATAAATAGTTGCCATTCAAAAATGATACTTTATATATATATATATATATATATATATATATATATATATAGAGAGAGAGAGAGATATATATATATATATATATAGAGATATATATATATATATATATCTCTCTCTATATATATATATATATATATATATATATATATACACACACTGTTTTTACCTTTGCTCATCCTTTGTTGAATGTCAATTCTGTTGTTCTCCTGCAGCCTTTTTTGCAACTGCTTACTGTCTAGATGTACATAATTTCTTAAGGTGGGTTTCATAATAATGACAGTGGTCAACAATGTCTGTTCAATGTGCTCTGCTTGTAGTCTTCATTGGAAGAGTATATGACAGGGGGACAATAATGAAAGCAATTGGGACGCAGGGAGAAGAATGTTGTCACCCTGTAGCAGGAAATGCTTGTTGAACAGCCATTATGGTAGAATCACCAGATATTAATATAATTTTAGTATTTTTAAATCTCCAATCTTCCTTTAAAATAATATGTTCAACTTTAGTACTTGGGTTTACATACTGTATTCTGTACTTTAACATAAATACACATGTGTGAGAGGTAGTTGAATCGAGCTGTCATTGGCACCTGAGTATTCAAATAGTCACTGTATATAGATGACTATCAAAATGTCATAAACAAATAAACATATATACACAGGCTTTAGTAATTAACATAAGTCCACATAACAGCTGGATGTTGTTTCACACATGGAAAAAACATAAATGTCAGCCTCAACTTAATGTGACAGATTGGTTTTGTATATTTTACTCATTACTTATATTTACCAGTATTGTACTTATGTTTTCTTTATAAATTATGGTAAGACTTAAAAAATAAAAATATTTTCTTTTCTTTTTGAGCAATTTAAATATCAAATCTTGCTAATAAATGCTTTGCATCATCATGTACAGTCAGTAGGTGATTTTTGGGGGGCTCCTTTCCCTGCAAATTTACTGTAGAGGAGGACCTTTGCTCTTGCAGTGCCTCCTGCTGAGGCAGAGCTATAGCCCTCTACTCAGCAAGGTGCACAAGTATTATTTATTATTATTATTATACAGGATTTATATAGCGCCAACAGTTTACGCATCGCTTTACAACATTAGGGCATGAGTACTGATGGTTGCAATGCTATACGTCTAACTCAGCAAGCAGTGATCCACAGAGATACCACTTATTTTATATGGATAACAAGGGTTTTGCTCAGAAGTATTTTGGCAGGGGACATGGTTTTCTACTCAGGATGTGGCTGCTTTATAAAGAAAACAAACTGTAGGACTTTGCACACCTTTTGTTGTGAGACACCTGGAATGTATTTAGCTGATTTAGCGGAAAGATCGATTGGAGTTTGATATATATTTACCCCAAGTTTTCACTTTCTCATGAATACGAATATAAAATAAGTGCTATGTTTTTCAATATCCTTTACTAACCAGTTCCAAACTGACTTTTGTTTCATTAAATTGCTACAAGTGTTTCAAGAATCTGCATAGCTGCAAATGCATGCACCAAAACATTTTTTTCGGTAAATTTTATTGACTAAACCCCTACGACTAATAATTTGTAAGTATTTGTAATTTATAATAATTTATTAAGTAGTTGATCCTTCACATACCATTACTAGTTTATTTTTCTAATCCGGTCTAATGCTTTTTATTCTGCTCCTTATGTGGCTGTTAATAGGTGATACTGAAATGCATAGTCCTTCCAGCTGATTTGGTGATTTGCATACCTTAAAGATAAGTCATTGCAAGTCATTCCTTCAGTTGCCCTTCACACTGTTGGATCCTTGGATTGATAACTTGAAATTCTCACCAAGCCATAATCCAAGACAGATGTTCACAGCTGCTTCTCTATTGCACTGCTGCACCACAGTAATTAAACACTGTGCCCCATTGGCTCTGGCATTATTAGCCTGTTAGGCCTGTAGAGAGAATCTTACAAATCTATTAATAATTATTGTTCCTGTCATAAAACCCTTTTAGTGCTATTTTTTTCACTGCCGCCTAGGAAATGGCCCACAAACAACTGAAAGGCAGCACAAAAGAATACTAGTAACATTTTGTCATGTATCTATTATAAATTAATCTTGCAAAAAAAATGTCTGCTTGTTTACTTAGATGCTGTAAGGAACCTATGCTTCCAACCTACTGTCTGTGGAGCAACATTGGTCTTCCATTCTGTCAGTCAGCTTTCATTTTAGCATTATTCTTCCTTTAAAGCCTATTACACTTGCTATAGGTATGCTTAAGCATCATCTAATATTTTAAATATTGTATCCCAGTGTAGCCATTGAAAAGATAGTCTTCCTAAAGGATACATCATGGCTGCTCAAGGTCCTGGACTGACATCAACCATAAGGTATGGAATGTATAGAGAGAGGCAGTGTATCATGGGAAAGTTTTATATGAATTGCAACTGTCATTAAAAAGAATAAAGATGGCTCATGGTGGACGTGCAAGCCTTTAACCACTTCAGCCCTGGAAGATTTGGCTGCTGAATGCACAGGCCATTTTTTGTGATTCACCACTGCGTCGCTTTAACTGACAATTTGCGCGGTTGTGCGACACTGCACCCAAACAAAATTGATGTCCTTTTTTTCCCACAAATAGAGCTCTCTTTTGGTGATATTTGATTGCCTCTGCGTTTTTTTTATTTTTTGCGCTATAAACAAAAAAAAGAGCGACAATTTTGAAAAAAAAAACACAATATTTTGTACTTTTTGCTATAATAAATATCTCCATTTTTAAAAAAAAAAAGCAAATTGTTTCTCAGTTTATGCCGATATGTATTCCTCTACATATTTTTGGTAAAAAAAAAATTGCAATAAGTGTAAATTGTTTGGTTTGCGCAACAGTTATAGCATATAGAGGATAGATTTATAGCATTTTTATTATTTTTTTTTTTTTTTTACTAGTGGCGGCGATCTGCAATTTTTTTTTGTGACTGCGACATTATGGCGGACACCTCGGACACTTTTGACACATTTTTGGGACCATTGGCATTTATACAGCGATCAGTGCTATAAAAATGCACTGATTACTGTAAAAATGTCACTGGTAGGGAAGAGGTTAACACTAGGTTAACACTAGGGGGGCAATCAAGGGGTTAACTGTGTTCCCTGCTACGTGTTTCTAACTGAAGGGGAGGGGACTGAGAAAATGACGGATTGTGGTTTCTAGCTATTAGGAACACACGATCTGTCATTCCTCACAGAGCGAACAGGGATTTGTGTGTTTACACACACGCTTCCGTGTTCTGTCTCTCGTCCCCGCAATCGTTCGGGGCCGGCAGTCATCGCGACCGTCGGCCACAAGCATCGGCTCCCTCCACAGTGCAGCGGGCGCGTGCACAACTGATATCCCGGTCCCACGAGCCGACATATAGCTACAACAGCTCGAGGGATCGTGCCGACCTGCCACAGTAAAATGACGGCAGCTGGTCGGCAAGTGGTTAAAGATGTTAAAATCAGAGTTTCAATGTTCAGACATCAAAAGACCCTAGAAGTAAATTCTAAAGAGATCTTTAGGTAGAGTTAGGGTTAATGCTTTCCTTTCAAAAGTACCCCTGGACACCTCTCTCCTACTCAGAGTCACACTTATTCTCAATATACTGGAACTGTCTCTTTGGGGGGCTAGTTACAGTGCCTTGAAAAAGTATTCATACCCCTTGAAATTTTCTGCATTTTGTCATTTTACAACCAAAAATGTAAATACATTTTTCTGGGAATTTATGTGATAGATCAACACAAAGTGGCACATAATTGTGAAGTGAAAGGAAAATGATAAATGGTTTTCAATTTTTTTTACAAATAAATATGTGAAGTGTGACATGCATTTGTATTTAGTCCCCTTTACTCTGATACCCCTAACTAAAATCTAGTGGAACAATTGCCTTCAGAAATCACCTAATTAGTAAATAAAGTCCACCTGTGTGTAATTTATCTCAGTATAAATACAGCTGTTCTGTGAAGCCCTCAGAGGTTTGTTAGAGAACCTTAGGGAACAAACAGCATCACGAAGGCCAAGGAACACCCCAGACATGCCAGGGATAAAGTTGTGGAGAAGTTTAAGGCAGGATTAAGTTATAGAAAAATATCTCAAGGTTTGAACATCTCACGGAGCACTGTTCAATCCATCATCTGAAAATGGAAAAGTGTGGCACAACTGCAAACCTACCAAGACATGGCCATCCACCTAAACTGACAGGTCGGACAAGGAGAGTGCTAATCAGAGAAGCAGCCAAGAGGCCCATGGCAACTCTGAAAGAGATGCAGAGATCCACAGCTCATCTGGGAGAATCTGTCCACAGGACAACTATTAGTTGTGCACTCCACAAATCTGGCCTTTATGGAAGAGTGGCAAGAAGAAAGCCATAGTTGAAAGAAAGCCATAAGAAGTCAAACATGTAGAAGAAGGTGCTCTGGTCGGATGAGACAAAAATGTAACTTTTTGGCCTAAAAGCAAAACACTATGTGTGGCAGAAAACTAACATTGCACATCCCCCCGAACACGCCATCCCCACCGTGAAACATGGTGGTGGCGGCATCATGATGTAAGGATGCTTATTCGAGCAGGGACAGGGAAGCTGGATAGAGTTGATGGGAAGATGGATGGAGCCAAAATACAGGGCAATTTTAGAAGAAACCCTGTTAGAGTCTGCAAAAGACTTGAGACTGGGGCGGAGGTTCACCATCCAGCAGGACAACGACCCTAAACATATAGCCAGAGCTACAATGGAATGATTTAGATCAAAGCATATTCATGTGTTAGAATGGCCCAGTCAAAGTGTAGACCTAAATCCAATTGAGAATCCGTGGCAAGACTTGAAAATTGCTGTTCACAGACACTCTTCATCCAATCTGACAGAGCTTGGGCTATTTTGCAAAGAAGAATGGGCAAATATATCACTCTCTAGATGTGCAAAGCTCGTAGAGACATCCCCAAAAAGACTTGCAACTGTAATTGCAGCGAAAGGTGGTTCTACAAAGTATTGACTCAGGGGGGCTGAATACAAATGCACACCTCACTTTTCACATATTTATTTGTAAAAGGGAAAGTTTTTTGTATTGTATTAATACATTTTGTTATGTTTTACATATATATTCCCTCTTTTTGTCTATTTTTGTATAAGTCCTTTTCACATGTACCGTGATAGTCCGCTTGCATTCTTCCTCTGTGGAGAGTTTGGGGTTGGGGCCCATACTCCCAAATATCTATTCCTATTTATTTGTAAAAAATGTAAAGAACCATCGACTATGTGCCACTTTGTGTTGGTCTATTACATAAAATCCCAATTAAATACATTTACGTTTTTGGTTGAAACATCACAAAATGTGGAAAATGTCAAGGGGTGTGAATACTTTTTCAAGGCACTGTATCCTGTGACCATTTACGCATATCATAAAATCATCAAAACTCTACAGTTTGCTCAAAGACTAAACTTACACCAAGGACCTGTTTTTATCTAGGTTTAATGTAATTCTGATATATTACCCAGCAGATCATAATGACAGAGCAGAATACTTATTTTGTTATTACTTTATTATTTTGTTTTGAGCCCTAAGATTTGGACCAAAAACCCTTTCACATGTTAGTTCCAGGACCAGAGCCGGCATAAGGTAGCTTAGGCAGCCGCCTTAGTTGACAGGCTGGGGGGGGTAAAACCTGAATTCTCTGGGTGTGGCTTGAGTGGGAGCAGAGACCCCCATCTCTGTCCAGCATCCTGTCTAATATCCTTCCCTGGGGAACTACAGACTTCCCCACACAGAGTTGCTTATACAGGGAGACCAGCTGTGCTCACCGATCTCTGTCACTGCTGCTTCACTGCACCAGGAGGTTTGGGACCATGACATCCTCTACAGAGGAGGAGGAGCCAACTGGCTGGCAGATCCAACATGGCAGAGCGGCACTGCCTCAGAGAGTCACCAAGCCTAAGCAGAGAGACACAGCTTCTAAACTGAGCAGGTTTGCTCACTTACCTGCCAAAACTTGGCAACCCTCTCCTGCTGCACCAGTCTCTTCTCCCCCTGCAGAGTCTTGACAATCTCCAGAGCTGCAAGAGTTATGCTGCATACCTCGGCATCCCCCCAAACACTGTGAGTAAGGCTACTCAGCTATATTCTACTGCTTGCTCTGTTACTAATGATGCACCAGAACCTTCTTTAAAAATAATCCTTGCTGCAGTTCACACTCTTTTGGCCCTACTGTGCCTGTGGGTAACAGGCGTGCACTTTGTTTTGCACTCCTGTGACCCAGATTCAGCCGACGACATGCTAAAACCCATTGTCGGCTTACATCTCAGAGCTCCTCCAGACTCTGCAGGGATCCCAACTTTATTGTTGGGATCCACCCAGATGCCTGACTCAGCCTCTCAGCATGCAGCTGAGACAACTACTCCCACCCCCTTCACAGTTAGACACTCCACTGAGCCAATCAAAGTTATATATAAAACAGTGCCGAGCTGTATCATGTAACAAACAATAAAATTATACACACAACTTGTCTCTATTTTGGAAAACACTCTTAAATAACAAAACATATCCATAAATAATATTCATAAAAATAAAAGTTCTTCCATTTTATAATGTTAAAATGTCCACCATTAATCTCTTGCCACTTGTGTCCTTTATATTCTATTCCACAGGTGTCAAACTGGCGGCCCTCCAGCTTTTGCAAAACTACGAGTCCCATGAGGCATTGCAAGGCTGACAGTTACAAGCATGACTCCCACAGGCAGAGGCATGATGGGACTTGTAGTTTTGCAACAGCTGGAGGGCCGCCAGTTTGACACCCCTGCTCTATTCCTTCTGCCAATGGATTTTATGACTTCACTGAAAGTTACCTTCCACCATTATATTATACAAATCCCTTAATCGACATTCCAATAATCTCACCTTGTGATTTGACCCATCAGGTCTTGTGTGCTTTCCACTTTCAACAGGGTGTTGTATACCAAGAGTGATGTTCCTCTCTGTTTGGTCCAGGTGTCCTTCAATCCACCTCCATCCTCAGCAATTCTTCAGTTATTTTATGTGGAATGCTCAAAAAAGAAAGGTATAGATAGTGCTCTCCCTATATGAAATCTTTTTTTTTTAATCAGCCAAAAAGCATAAAACTCAAACTTATAATGTGTGCGGGAACCGAGCAGAGAGCCGCGACTGACAGTCACTGGCTCTCTGCTCACTGAAGACTGAGAACTCAGTGATCAGCGATCTTTAATCACTCAGTTCTCAGGCTTAGAGATGGCAGAGGACTGATGCTGCATCCACCTACTGTAGGTGATTGTGGGGTTGGTTTACTAAAACTAGTGCAAATTCTGGTTCAGCTTTGCACGGTAGCCAATCAGCTTCTAACATCAGTTTCTTCAATTAAGCTTTGACAATAAAACCTGGAAGCTGATTGGTTCCTACGCAGAGTTGCATCAGATTTTGCACTATCCAGTTTTAGTAAATCAACCCCTATGTGTGTTTTTTTTTTTTAATCCCAAACTACTCTTTTAAAATCCAAATCCCCAGTTACTTGTTGGTGGATTCCGATTTTTAAATTACCTGTTCTCCATTCCCTAATGCTGCGCCCTCTCTTCTACCGGGCGCAGTGTGGAACTTTTAGCTTGCCCCACCTGCCTGTAGCCAGTGGAGGGAAACAGGGGATGACCCCACTCCATCATTACACACTGTTGTTTAGTGGCAGTTCAGCACAGCTAAATTTTCAATGCTGTGTGATGTCCTTCACGCTGCGTCTACATCACATCATGTGAATAAACCTGCCCTTCATCACACACGCCATTCAGAGGCAGTTTGATAAAAATGTTAAATGCAGCATTACATCCTTCATGCTGTGCCCCATCACATAATAGGCGGGTGGTGGGAGGATAGATTGGGGGCAGTAAAAACACTTGACTGGCCCTGCCTGGATTCTGCCTGACACTACCCTCCAGTAGAAATCTGGTTCAGGGACAGAGTTTAAATGCTGCTAGACACCAGTAATTCACAAATGGTTGAAGTACACCCCATACAGATTAACAGAACAGACATTGCTTTATCAAACTTCATGCTCAAGTTTGAATACCATGCATAAACAATGTGAGCTTGTAGAAATTTGACCATTTTTACTATACAACCCATTCTCTTGGCACACTTACAAACATAAAAGGTAGATATTGCTGCTTTTGAAAGCAGAATAATTTATTTTCAAAGGCCCTGAATTCTAACACCATCTCTTTTATGACCTTACTAATTGTAAATGTATGAACAAGAGAACATTTTATGGTGATCAAAATGGTCATTATTGTATCCACAAATGGCAACTAAGATACCAGACAAAGTGGGAACAACAAAACCTGCCAGTGTCAAACCAGTTTATGCCAACACATTTGCTTATATGTGTACACTATTTGACCAGTTCTAAACAGTAGAGTAAATTAGGCTACTGAATCCAATTATTAGTCTTTATCTCTCTATTGTCTCAATTAACACAATTTATCATGTATGGTAAAGTGCATGCCTGTAAAGCAGACAGTATACTTCCTCCAGCAGCACATTCTGGAGTGAAATTTCATGTTAACAGTCACATGGCACAAATAGTGCTAACAAGGGTGGAACCTGCATGAAAGCTTGCCTATAGCAAGAGAAAAGAAGAAAGGGTAAAGGTGGGTGTTTAAAAATTTGTCCTTTGAAGTTCACGTTTTGCAAAGCAAAATTACCTTTTTCCCGAAAGTCAATGTGTACTAAGCAAGTCGTTTCTGAAAAGTTTCTCTGCGGCCAGCACCCATGTGTATAAAGCTTACAGTGGACCTAAAATTATTCCTGTCCCTGTAAACCAGTGACTGCTGATGTTAAATAATAAAAATTAAAGTGGTTGGAAAGGCTGAAGGTGTTTTAACTTTGTGCATTCTATGCATGAAGGTAAAAAACCTTCCTTGTGCTGATCCCCCCACAGCCCCCCTAATACTTACTTGAGCCCCCTCTCGATCCAGAGATGTGCATGGGAGCCTCGGCTGTCCTGGGTCTCTCTCTTCTCATTGGCTGAGACATCAGCGGGAGCCATTTGCTACCACTGCTGTCAATCACAGGCAGTAAGTGAATGAGGAGAAAGCAGGGGGTAGGGCTGAGTCACAGCTCTATGTATCTTATGGACACAAAGAGTTGGGCTCAGGAGCGAGCATGCACCAGTGCCCCCATAGCAAATGGCTTGCTTTTGGGGGCACTAGTCAAGGAAGAGGAGCCAGGAGCTTTGACGAGGGACCCAAGAACAAGAGGATCAGGGCTGATCTGTGCAAAACCTACAGACATTCGCTGATGATAACATGTCTATTAATGCCACTTATAATTGCTGGCCAACTTCTGTCTTTGGGAACAGTCAATCAAGCAGGTTAGAAAGCTTGTTCTAATTGCTATTGTTTCTCTATGAAAAAAGTATTGCCAGATGTGTGTGGCCCTCTTGTGTGTGGCTACATTCTTTTTTTCTGCTCCAAAATGTTGATCATGCTCATTGTTTAATATAATGCTGAGGTCCAAAGTCCATGAATACTTTAGTGTGGTGCTAATGAGCTCTTAGTTAGTCTAAAAGACTGCCTTGTGATGATAATGCCAACTGGGCACCCAAAAAACTGGGGTGAGACAGGGCAGCCATGTTGTTCAAAATGCATGTTCAGCCATGATATTTCTTTTTTAGCAGCAGTGATCCCTCCCTAGGACTTCATCTTATACAATTTTATACAATTCCAGAACATTGTTATCAGTTTATTGAGAGGACAACACAGGCCCTCTCAACCCTATTAACACAATACACCTCTCTGTCTCACTCTAATAGCCCTCATAAACCTTCAGTCTAAAGCCTAGTACACACTATTATTGTTTTCTTGTTCAACCCAGCAGGCTCGGGACTAGCCACTGTACTAACTATGTGACGTACAATCTCCTCTGCTGAAATATTGTGTTCTGATAGGGGGACAGCCTCCTGCCAGAACACACCGGTCAGCGCAGAGAGCGCTGATCAGATGCCGATTGGCAGACTTTTTTCAGTAAATGGCTGGCTTCTGTTAGGCTGCCGTACACAGGGGCTGAATGTCAGCTAGTTTCTATTGAACCAGCCGATGCCACCCAATATTCTGCCTGTGTGCAAGGCTCTTAGGTTTAATTTATTCAGAAAGCAAGCAGATATCCTCCTAGAAAATAGGAACATAGGCCAACCACCCATTGTAAATAGCTGAGCTGGAGTATTTAGTGAATATACATTTCTGTCTATCTCGTCCTGAAGATTCCAAACTTCAGTGTATTTCATAACTCCTGAGATAATAACAGTACCACCAGGATAAGGATGTATTTACCCAAATCAATTTTTTAGCCACATTTAACCCCAAACACCGCTATATTAGAAGGTCCTGGAGGCAAACTGGACACATTACCTCTCCTAGGTAAAATAGCCATCTGATACCCATCATATTTGGATTCATTCAAACAGTAATTCCATGCTGGACAATAATATACAAGTTACCAGAATGCAACCTGTAAGTGTTTGAAGATATTAATACCCATATAAAACTGTATTTTAGGGAGTGGCCGCTACATGGTCATGAACACAGTGACATCCCATTGGCCACTCCTCAGACCTTCTCATTGGTCAGATCATTTCTGTCCACACCTTCCTCAAGAACCAGAAAAGAGGGGCCACATCATCAGTCTGGAGCTTTCCATTTACAATCAATGATGGAACATCAGCAAAGAGCCACTGATTCATCTTGTTCACTGAACCTTGTTAAGTATTTTCATTCTTAAACCCTTTTTATTTCTTTGTATTATTGGCTTGTTTTCATTTGTAATGCTGTTTTTTTTGTAAGAATTTTGTTTGCACTATTATTTTAACTTTTTTAATTTAACAATATTGTAGAATTATTAATATTGTCTCTAATGCACAGACAGAACTTAAAGAATCCCTATCTCTTTGAAGAACACTTCTATATGATAAATCTTTGGATATACATGTCTGTGGTGATAGTGTGTGTGTTACAAACATTTATCTAAAGTTATAATGGTTATTGATTATATTGTGGAGATTTGTTATTTTACAATAAAAATATCTGGTGGCAGGGTAAAGAGTTAATTGCTTAGTTAATCAAAACCAGTGTTGATCGCTCTCAGTCTGCTGGCACTTTAATGTGGTCCCCTGAACTGGAACATTTTTGTGCAAGGTGAAGCTGAGAGTGCCATTGTCATGTATTAGCGACAGTACGGTGTGAGTTTGACCAGCCATTTTTCACAGGTTGGTGAAGGTGGCCAGGGTCAGACCCTGCATCTGTCACATACCTACCTAACTATAAAAACATTTTTAATACCTCATAATGATGATCGACTTCCCTTTTTTTGTCCAAGAAACCAATGATACTGGTATTACAACCAAGACAAAAGACAAATCTTCTTTTATATTTTGTTCTTCTTGATTGTTTTCTTCTTCATCATCATCAGTTCATACTAGTGTAAGCTGATGATGTTGAAAATGTAAACTTCCAAAACATTTGTAATTTAACATTTGCTATATGCAGATTTTTTTCGCTATAATTATCTCTGTACATATTTAGTTATGCATGTCCAATACAGATTACTTAAAGGGCAATTATTTTGTCTGCTTTTGCAAAAAAAAAAAGTTTAACCCATCAGAAGCTCATAATGGGAATACCTGTAATTTGCAGAACATTTTCACCTTTCATATCCAATTTATGAGGATGAATCAGGTTAGAGGGATTTTTTTTAAATAGTTAATTTCTAGCATAGAAATTGATGATAGTACACATCATGCGCACAATTTTTTAGCTGTTTTCAGCACTGCTAATGCCTTGTTAAATATGCTTAGCAAAATTCTACAAGTTATTATTTTACAGCAGTAATGATAGAGGTGAAACATTTACATTTTTGTTAAAAGATGGTAGGTGGGTTAATTTATTATCACAGAATTGTTTCATACAACTATTTTTTATCTACAGTAGAACATGAAGGTGCTTGTATTACTAGTGATAGTCAAACAACACCAAATTCCAATAAAGAGATCCATTAGCTGTAGAGTGTTGTCATAGTTAGTTCCAACCTTTTAGTCACATTAACAAAGATAAAGAAGGGTAAAAATAAATGGCTAACTACAATGGAAATCATAGCAAGCTATTATAGTTCAAGGCCCTTATTCTAGTTTAACTAGGTTATTTGCTATATAGTCTGTCAGAAGAAGGGGCCTTGTGCCTTGAAAGCTTGATGTGATTTTCCCAGCAGTTAACCATTAAAGGTACTACCTTTACTTTTGTTACTTTGACAGGAAGTGCAATGATAAATATATTCAAGCATAATATCACACTACATCTTGAGTTACAATTCTGAGTACTACTGAGTGGATGTGCAATGTAAAAAAAGAGATTAAAAAAAAATAAAATACTAGGGAAAAAAATAATTAATTTAATCTGTCACACCAGATTAAGGACCCAGCAAAATCTAAAATGCCCAAAAATCTAATCATCCTACTGGTTATTTGTTTAATAGTTTATACTCATTTAGAAAAGTGGTCTTGACAACTAGTTTTGAGAATATTTTGTCTCCCAAAAATGGAAAAAGATAGGGTGCTTCTGGGATGTTGATCAATGTGCCATGAAGATAATTTGTTGGCCAACTAGAAACATTGTTTCTGAAACAATTTAGTTGCAACCTTCACTAGCAAAAGAAACTTAAAACTTTTTTATCCCAATATGAAATTTGAAGTGAACAGCTATAAGGAGTTCTATGAAGCTTGTTAGGGCTAAAAAATCTATTGAATGCAATATGAGTAAAAACATTAATAAATATACTAGAAATGCTACTTTATTTCTCTTTTTTTTCTTAGAGAGAATGTACTCTGACTAGCCTAT
This sequence comes from Aquarana catesbeiana, assembly GCF_042186555.1. Classification (NCBI taxonomy): domain Eukaryota; kingdom Metazoa; phylum Chordata; class Amphibia; order Anura; family Ranidae; genus Aquarana; species Aquarana catesbeiana. Next base: position 499,727,478 of record NC_133325.1, read on the forward strand.
AGGAGGGTATATTTTTTAGGGTCCCTAAAAGACCTATGCCCTGCAATAAGATGCGTTTTAAATGCGGTACACGCACAGGTTCGTTTTTTGGTTTGCTGCCATGAGTTAATGTTTATTTGGTAACAAACAACAATGGAAAAAGAGGGCTAAAATTGCTAACCTGAATGTACTTGGCAAGACAGAAAGGATCTGATTTACTAGAGTGTAAAATGGGATTACGCGAACCTGTGTTGACTTGAAAAAGCTAATCACTTGGAAGGGTATTAAAAAAAAAAAGAAAAAGAAAGTTGTCCAAATATGGCTGGATGCTTAAAGTCAACACAGGTTAACATTTATTTATTACAGGCACTTACACAGCACCATCAATTTACGCAGCACTTTACATATGTTGTACATTCACATCAGTCCCTACCCTGACAACCTAAGGTCCCTAACACACATTCATACATATACTAGGCAGGCACAAAGAGAACATGCAAACTCCAGGAACATGGTGTCGTGGCCGGGATTCAAACCAGCGACCCTTTTTGCTGCTAGGTGAAGGTGCTAACCACTATACCACTGTGCTGCCCACATTACAAGTTTTGTAAGGTAACTGCCCTTAAATAAAGGTCTGGGCCCTGTTTTCTGCTGTACAAGTTATGCTTTTGGAGCTGCCCTGTACAACATTGTTTATGCAGGAATAATAGTGTTCTAAACATTAACTGGGAACTCAGAAGTCACCTCTCCTAGTCTCCTAATATGCACCAAGTCTGTTGTTTTACTACACTTGGAGTTGTTGTTACTGAGCAGTGTGTTAGACCTGCCCTACCTTTTATTTGTTCAATGCATGAAAGAAATACCAGGTGCAAATACTTTTTACAATGTGCACTAACCCATATCACCACTGATAAAAATAAGAAAATCACTCTACTATACACAAATGAAATTCAATAATACTCAAGGAAGAGTTTTGTTTTGTTTTTTTTGTTTTTTTTTTAAATTCTGTTGTTTTTTTCTTGCCAAACTAAGTTTTATGTCTTTCTTAACTTTCCCAACCAGGCTTCATGCCCTCTCAGCTTCCCTTCTGCTTTCCAAACCAGAGAAGTTTGTATTATCAGAAATTACAACCCCTATATAAAATTATTAAAGGGAAACACTTTAAGAAGGAAACACAGAGGATTGCTAGAAGGGGGGAGAGAAGGAAGTGCCAGCTTAGTGCAGAGATTTACAATCCATTTATTAGTAGGTTAAAATGCACTTACACAATGCAAGTGAGTTTCCAGCTCAGTAAGTGAAAGGTAGAAGGAGGGGAGTCTGTCCTAATCAGTCCTTCGGCATAATACCATCCGCGGAGATTGCAGGCTCCATAGGTGTCCTGTGGCCACCAGGAAGTAAAACCAGCATGGAAGACGGGAGGAAATGGCATCGGAAATGATCATCGGATGGACGGGAACTGAGAGACAATACAGGGGGTCACCTAGTTACAAACATCCGACTTACAAACGACTCCTTCTTACAAACGGAGGGAGACAACAAGAAGTGAGAGGTAAATTCACTCCTGTAAGAGCTATTATAGGGGAAAAGGTAACTCCACTGATACTTTATCACCAAGGCTTGTTTCCACAACAACACAAAATTTTCATAATCCAATTGTCATTGGGACAGAAAGTGAGGTGAAATCTTCTGAACAGGGGCACACACAGCAAAACAAATGTTACAGGGGTGTTAACCCTTCCCTATGCTATCCAAAAAGCTTAAAATAGTTTTTTTGGTTAGAGCTACACTTAAAAAATGTACCTGTTCTGACTTACAAACAGATTCAACTTAAGAACAAACCTACAGTCCCTAACTTGTTTGTAACCCGGGGACCCCCTGTACAGGCTATGTGCTCAGAGCTCCTGGCTTCTATAGGCCTAGAGGGAACTGTTCTAGGCTGCAATTTAAACATATCAGGCGGCAGTGGGACTACAATGGCCAGCCCAACCTAAAAATAGCCGCATAACTGGGCATTTTATAAAAATACACATTTTGGGCCAGCATTTGCACAATAAAAAATAGCTGTACCAAGACAACCAGTCTAGGCATAGTTTAAAAATTATATACTGTATTTATTGGCGTATAACACTCACTTTTTCACCCTAAAAATTGGTTGCAAATAGCACGTGCGTGTTATACGCCAATACTTCAATTTTAGATGCCTCGGAGGGGACAGGGAGCGGGGCGGGATGAGCGCTGTCAGATTACATACAGTGAGAATCTCCTATTTACTTGGCGGCCTCTGTAATAGGAAGTCCCGTCTCCTGGGCCGCCATTGGACCACTGTTCAGTCTATCATAGGAGATTCTCACTGTATATAATCTTTCGGCGCTCGTCCCGCCCCCCTCCCTGTCCCCTCTAGGCTGCAAATGGGCATCGATCAGGCTGCACTGATGGCAATGGTAAGGCTGCTGCATTGATGGCAATGGTGAGGCTGCTGCATTGATGTGGACTGATGAGGTCGCATTGATGGCACTTGTGAGACTGCAGATGGGCATTGATGGGGCTGCATTGGTGGCAATGGTGAGACTGCAGATGGGCACTGACCCTTATTTTGCTTCAAAGTTCCTTATTTAAAATTTAATTTTTTTTCCCCTGAAACTTCCCTCTTAAAATTAATGTGCGTGTTATACACCTGTGCGTGTTATACGCCGATAAATACGGTATATCAAACATCAGACATTGATGGGGAAAAAAAGAAAAATTATCCATATACATATATATGTATACACATATACATACATCCCTCTCCCAGAGGGTACCCAAATGCATATAATGTTAACGAAAAAAACTGTAATAATAATTAAAAAATACATAAAAACAAGCAAAAGTAGTAATTAAATCTCCATAACGTCAATGGGAAATATAATATTTTCATGTTGGATTTCTCTTATGTTGTTAAGTTGTTAACAAATACCTGGAACTATGGTTACCAAGGTACTTACTGTGGATGAAAGGTTGGATACAGTTTAGTTACATAGTTAGTTTAGTTACAAACTGCATGCTTGATTCATCAGTTTCTGTATTGTCAGTCTCTTTGTCTGGTACACGTTAGTGGTCATTCACCTTCTGAATCACTTGATCATTTTATTGTGTATATGCAAAAAAAAAAACCTTTTTGTTTAACATGTGTCTTTATTCCTATTCTTTCTATGAATTGTCATAGAATTTATTCTGTTCTGTGAATTTTGTGAATTTTCACAAAAATCTACCATGAAAAAAACCCTGATTTATGGTGAATTTTTGCATCAAAGAGCAGAAAAGGGGACATAAAGGAAAATTTACAGTGGCGTAGATGTTAAGAAGTTGCTATGGTTATTGCTCTTTAACCACTTGCCTAGGGGGCACTTTCACCCCCTTCCTGACCAGGCCAATTTTCAGCTTTCCGTGCTCTCATACTTTGAATGACAATTAGTCAGTCATGCAACACTGTACCCATTTGTGTCATTTTTTTCACACAAATAGAGCTTTCTTTTGGTGCCATTTAATCACTAGTGGGTCTTTGTATTTTTTGTGCTATAAATAAAAAAAAAGACCAAATATGTTGTGTAAAAATGCATTTTTCTTTGTTTCTGTCATAAAATATAGCAAATTAGTAATTTTTCTTCATAAATTTTGGCCAAAATTTATACTGCTTCATATCTTTGGTAAAAATAACTCAAATCAGTGTATATTATTTGGTCTCCGTGAAAGTTATAGAGTCTACAAGCCATGGTGCCAAGCATTTAAAACTGATCACACCTAATCACACCTGCTGTACTGAAGGCTCATCTCATTTCTTGAGACACAAACAAGCCAGGAAAGCTCAAATACCCTCCAAATGACCCGTTTTGGAAAGTAGACATTCCAAGGTATTTAGTAAGTCACATGGTGAGTTTTAATTTTGTAGTTGTATTTTTTTCCCACAATTCTTTGCAAAATCAAGATTTTTTTTTTTTTTTTTGTTACAAAATTTATATATTAACAGGTTATTGCTCTCACACAACATAAGTATACTTGCAACTAAACCACAAAACACATTCTGCTACTCCTTCTGAGTATGGCAATACCACATGTGTGAGACTTTTTTCACAGCCCAGCCACATACAGAGGCCCAACATGCAGGGAGCACTGTCAAGTGTGCTAGGGACATAAATTGCACATCTATTGTCATGACGACCTATCATACTTTTGAAGGCCCTGGAGTACCAGGACAAAGGAAATGCCCACAAAATGACTCCATTTTGGAAAGCAAACACCCCAACGTATAATCTATGAGGCATATTGAGTTCTTTGAACATGCAATTTTTTTCCAAACATTTTAGAAAAAGTTGGAAAAAAAAAAAATTATTTACACAAAGTTGTCCATTTATACAACTTGTCTAACACATAGCATGTACATAGCAAAAATTGCACCCCAAAATAGATTCTCCTACGTCTTCTGAGTATGGCCACATGTGTGAGACTTTTACACAGCCTGGCCACATACAGAGGCCCTGCATTCAAATAACACCTTCAGGCATTCTAGGAGCATAAATTACATATCTAATTTCCTGACAACCTATCATTTTTGTAGGCCCTTCATATTTCTAACACATAGCATGTACATACCAAGAATTACAATCCAAAATAAATTCTATTGAGGAAAGGGTAAAAAAAAGTACCCACAGAGGAGAGCATTGGTCCAGGCAGCAGGCAAGGATGTGCTTAGCGATAGCAATAGTAATTATCCAGGCAGCAGGCAGGAATATTGTCTATAGTCAGCAGAAGAATATTGTCAGAACATCCAAAGCATTTGTCCATGGGAATTGTCCAAGCAAAGACAGCCAGCACAGCCATAATATTGGTCCTGGTACACTGTTATCTGCAGACACTCTTATTGTACCATTCTCCAGCCCTTCATAAACATACTGCCTCCTGCTACAGCTAATTATTTCCATAGTATGGGTAGCAGGCAGAGGTGTGGTCAGTTCATGTGGCAGGCAGAGGCATGATTGCAGTAAGTCAGCAGCAGGCTGAGGGCCTCAGTCAGGTTAAACCTGGGCACAGGGGCACAGGGGTAGAGGCTTCTCCAGACCCTAATCTGAAAATTGCAAAACCCGGAGAAAACAAAAAATAGTTTTCTCCATCCGGAAAAACAATTCTGGAGCCCCTCACATATGTGAGACCCCTGTGTACTACAGTAGCAGGTCAACCGATCAGTCCAAGTGGTAGGCAAAACATAGTCGATAAAACAGGCCAGTGTCAGTTCACATGCAAGCAGGCCAAGCGGTAAGCAGAAGCATAGTTGATAAAACAGGCCAGGGTCAGTTCACATGGAAGAAGTCTAATCGGTAGGCATAGGCATAGGCGAAAAACAGGTCAGGGTCAGTTAACGTGGAAGGCAGTGGCATGGTTATTTGAGGACGTATGGAAAATGGTCAGCACAGATGATCAAAATAGGGAAATGGTTAAAAATATGGGCTAAATTTTAGGGATGTGTGATGTTACGGTTGAACTGGATGGACTGGTGTCTTTATTCAACCTTACTAACTATGTAACTATGTAACTATAAAGTCATAAGCATTTACCAATGCAAAGGCTGGGTTGGGAGGGACACTGGGGACAGTGGTAACTGGCATCTCTTCGAAATCCTCTTTTTTCCTGCATAAGTGACATCTTTTTTTGCGTCTTCGGCCTGCTTCAGATGGTGGAATGTTGTCCGGGAAGCTCATGAAGTCGGCTAACAGCATCAGAGTGAAGGTTTTATGGGGGGGGTCTTTGTTGATAGATGAGGGACGTGACAACTTCTTCAATGAATTTTAGGAAGTTGTTTTGCCTTTCTGTAGATTTGGTGTAGATTATGTAAGAATTATAAATGGTCAAATGGATGAGATAAATTGCTACTTTCTTGTACCAGAAACCCAGAAACTGGACCTCCTTATTGCCAAATAAGGCTGAAGCATTTGGTCATTGAAATCCAACCCCCCCCCCCCCCCATGTAGAGATTGGACACATGTTGGCTTTTCAACATGTGTCTTTTTGGGACCTTTTTGGCACAAGGTCTTTTTGGGACCTCGTCTTCTTTGAACCTCAACTGTAGTGTCATCATGGATGGTGGACATCATGTACACATTTCTGCTATCCTTCCACCTCAAGGCCAGCACTTTCTTGCTCCTCAATGTTGCTTTTTCCCCCCCTTCGCAGTTTTTTGTTCACTATAGATTGTGGGAAGCCCTTCCTGTTCTTTCTGGAGGTTCCGCAGGCCACGGTTTTTGCTAGGTGTTTGAAAAGGGGCAGGCTGGTGTAATAGTTATCCAGGTATATGTGGTAACCTTTGTTCAGCAATGGGTATGCCAGGCCCCATACAATTTTTCCAGTTGGGCCCATTTAGGCCGGGCACTCAGGGGGCTGGAGCTGGGAATCTCTTCCTTCATATATGTGGAATGCATACAGCTATCCAGTGACTCTCTCAAAGTTGGCATTGAAATCTGATGAGAACTCCCGCTTCTCTCATCAGTCATGTAGAGGATCTGGAATGCTTCCTCACTACTATATACTTTTGATTATGGGCTGTGCGAGGGGTGACAGATGGGTGGCAGGTGATGTTCACTGATAGGTGACAGATGACGGTCACTGATGGCAGTCTCTGATGGTGATCGGTGCACTTTATGGGACTGATAGGTGATCGTCGCTGATGGCTGACTGATGACGGTCAGTGATTACAGTGATTACAGTGACTGATGGGTGACAGGTGATGGTCACTGCTGGGTGACAGGCGATGGTCACTGATGGGTGACTGGTAATGGTCACTGATGTGTGACTGGCAATGGTCACTGATGAGTGACGGGTGACAGTCACTGATGGATGACAAGTGCACCGCTGATGGTCACTGATGGCAGTCTCTGATGTAACAGGTGCACTTTATGGGCACTGATGGGTGATAGGTGCACTTTTTGGGCACTGATGGGTGACAGGTGCACTTTATGAGCGCTGATGGGCACTGATGTAATGACTGCAATGTGACAGGTTCTCTTTATTTGTGTTGTGCTTGTGCAGCAAAATACACACACAGATTGTTAACTCACTACTCCTGGCTCTTCTCTCCTCACACTGGAAATGGTGTGTGAGGGGGGAAAAGACGGTAACAGCCAGTTACCAGTCTGTGTTTACATTTTGTGATCCGCTGTGAATGGATCACAGCCAATCACATGGTAAACAGCCACCGGCCATTGGCTGTTTACCATGCTTGATGTTAAGCCGTGTTCCTGGGAACATGCCGCCACAGACATGCCCACGCAGCAAGCACCCGATTGAGCGCATGTGCCGTGTTCATGTGGGAAGTACCATCTGTGATCGCCCGTGACTGGATCATGGCCGATCACATGGTAAACAGCCATTACCATTGGCTGTTCACCCGCATTGGTAACAAGCTGTGTCTCGGGGACACGCCATCACCGACAGTGCAGGGCTGCATGCACCCGATCCCACGCATGTCCTGTTTGAATGGACCAACGTCTGCTCCGAACGAGAGCCGCACCGCCCTTCCGTCAATTGATGGTGGGCGAGCGGCAACTGGTTAAGGATAGGTCTACCTGCTATTGCCCTTCAAACCCAGCTAGTTGCTTACCTTGGTTGCACCTGTGTCCTGAGCCCCTGAAGACTTGAACAGGGTCATAAATAGAGACTGGAGATCCTTGGTACAAAACCTCATTAGTGCCTATGGGGACTCACTGAAAGGAATTTTTTCTTACAGATGATGTAAATTCCAGAGTAAAAAAACAGCATTGTAATGGAGGTTAAGTATCTGAGGAAGAAAAGGGGAGTGTGGAAGGGGGTAATTAACTTTATCTTGGGTAGGCTGGGCATGGGAATGTTAGAAATACCCTCCTTAATAAATATTCTCTTTGAATGTCTACATTTCTGCTTACTTTCCAACCCGATTAATTAGAAATCAAGTTCCAATAAATAAACATAAAAAAAAAGTTAAAAAATAAGGGGATAGTAAAAAATTGAAGTAAAGATGTTCCCTTTCCTTAGTCCTCCTGACTATAACTGGGTGAGTTTTTTATTTTTTTAAAGTAACTTTATTGAGTTTTACATTGTAGGAATCATAGACAATAACATCAAGAGTATTAACTGATGCAAATGCCAAATAGCACAAAGTAAAATAACAAGGGAAATGGCGTAATAAGAAGAAGAGGTGGGATGGGGAAGAGGAGGGGGAGGGTAAAGGGAGAAGAGTCCTAAACCTGGAGATAAGCACTTCCAAACCAGGAGCTAACAGTTAGCCCTGATAAAACACAGATGTGCACATGAAGAATACAAGGCATAATCTAGTATCATGGGATACTAGTGTAATACATCAAATAACAAACAACACTATAGCCAGATTGTTCTTTCATTAGTGGCAAATAAGCTAGCACCTCCTAGTTTTGTGGAAGATTGGGGGAGTAAGATGTAGGAGTAATGGCTAGAACATTGTCAGAGGCTAGGAGGACTTTAGCAATGTACAGGTCCCACTTGTGATGGAAGCACAGAGTTCCTGGTAAGACAGGTTTGCATCCAGTTTGTGAAACACTGATGGGGCTGAGTACATAGTGGATATTAGATGAAGGAATGGGCCAGAGAAACCGAAACTTCGAAGGACCAACTGCAACCATTGAAAGCTAACGTTGTAAAACGCTTTCTATGCATCAAGAGTGATAATAGCTACATCACTGGAGGTGTTGGTCCTTGCATGTTTCAAAACTGCGAGTACTTTGTGGACATTTGCGGAAATATTAGCAAGGGTCAATTCCCGCATTGAAAGCTTCAGCTCAGCTGTCACTATTTGACCGTCGCTATCCTGGTCTAGTGATGTAACATCGCAGGGCAGGTTCTTGCGAATGAGTAATAGTATGCCTGCTTTCTCTTTGCTAGCTGCTGAGCCGTGGACTTGCCCTACCCACAGTTTACACACATGGGGGGGAAGTCTCCTTCAGCTAAGTGTGTTTCCTGTAATGGTACTATGTCCATTTTAAGGCTTTTTAGGTGTCGCGGTATTGCCATGCATTTGTAGGGGGAACAAAGCCCCTTAACATTCCAAGAAATAATTCTCATGTTGTTTCAATATTGTAGGGGGATGTCGGATGCAGAGTGGGAAGGATACAATTTGGTTTAGATATTGAAAAGGACGATGTCTCTGAGGTGCTGCCTAGTGTTCTAGCGTATAGGAGGTGGTGTTTGCCTTTTAAGAGATAGGGTTCAGGAAAACTACTGACCCTGCAGGGGTAAAGGGAGTGTAACACAAAAAAACAGATCAAACAGAGTGTTGACTTCTCTTTCTTCCACATGTGTATCACCAATAAGAGTACAGCGTTACTGGAGAAGAGCGCAGTGTTTGCCTGCGGGCTGCAAATGATGTAAACCCTATTTGGGTATGTGGAATGTGAAGGACAAAGAAAGTGTCCCACCGTAAAGCTATCCTCGGGTATATGAGCTTTCCTCGATAAGGCTGTAAACAACATATTAAAAAGACAATAATATTTAGCAAATTTTTGTGACCAGTTGGGAGCAGGCTCGGCAAGTGGGGGATCATCCAAATTATTATATCAAAACACAATGAGAAGAGGGGGTATAACTTGCAGCATAAAGAGTATACTATTGATCTGCTGATAATGGGTAGTCCATCTGTAGCCTGGGAGCTCTGTACCTCATCCTCAATGTCAGATAAGCAATGTTCAATGTCTGACAGCCTTTTAGCGTGATCTCCAAGTTCTTTTCTCAGCTGAGGTATGCCTGCTGCTACTGCTCTATCCCCTGCAGCTGTGATGGTAGGGGAAAGCAGAGCAGCCACAGCCTGAACAATTTTGCTATATTGATCCTCGGGGAGTGAGAAACCCGTGGCTGCTTGTGAAGTGGGTCTCTCCTCTGAGCCGCTTGATTTCAGTCTGTCGCGGCCCGCCATGTTGGTTGTGAGCATGGTGGGGGGAGCGGGGTCTGAGTAGAGGGCAGCAGGAGTGCTGGAACTGCCATGCACTAGGTAATGTTTCATCCGATGGTTTTCAGAGGTAGTGGAGGGAGAGCGGAGAGGCTACAGTGAGCGGCTTTGTATGCCGATCGGTCCGGAGCCGCTGCGACTCGCTCCTAACACATGAGGCGCTAGAACCAGAAGTTATGACTGGGTGAGTTAATAAAAGTGCTTGTTTTATGTATTAAAATAATTGTGCAAAAAATAATATAGTATTGTTGGCATAGCAAATGATAAAGTTGGGCAAAAAAAAAGATCAGTCCAATATCACCTTTCACCTGCCTAAACCACAACTTTATTTCATATGTAAAGTCCCACGGGTTCTATATAAATTGTAAAATACCTGAGAATGTGCCTTCATACATTTTCATTATCAAACCCATTTAACCTACATTACGTTTTCTGAACAGCGTCACCTCAATTCACCGCCCCCCCACCCAAAAAAAAAACAAAAAACTGCAGGCCAGAGAGTCTTGCAAGGGCACATTCATAAAAGGAACTTAGCCTCCAGGAGGCCTCCCAGAAACAGGGCTATTTACTAGTGCACAATTACAGGCACTGAGTCACCTGTGGGTGATTTTCCAGTTCTTGTTTAAATTTTATAGCTGTTGACAGTGACTTAAGGGAGCATTGCAGCCTGTGTCAGTAAGCGTCACACAACTTAATCCTTGTTTTTCAGACTCCCGTAGTACAAAAAACAATTTGTCAGTCAAACAATGCTTATAGCTGTGTAAATTATATCAACAAGTTTCAGTATTGTACATTTCATATGGGTGCTAAATTAAACTGGAGTGGTTAGACTGGAGAAATAGGATTCGCTCTACTAGGGCTGTTGGGTTAGTAATGCATACGGAAATTCAGTTACATAACATGTCTAAGTGTGTTTCTTTTGCCCCTTTGCTTCCACCCTCCCTTATTTCTTAACAAGAAAGTAGTGTCGGTATTCATAAAGATACATAATTTCACACCTATGGCAGTGCCACAGCATTTTACAATGTTGTTAATGTTTTGCTTAAAATTAAATCCCTCTTCATTGCTTTATCTCATCTTGCTGTGTTTTCTATGCATACGTTTAAGGTCCTATGCAGTGTTTCAATTGTTCTGGTACATAAGGGTATCCATGGTGATGATGCCTTTTATACGTGTGTCGAAATGGATTGGAACCAATCAGAGGCAGGTGCAGATAAGACATTTCCAGCAGATGTCTGCCAAGGAGCCATGTCAGAAATGACATTGATTTTGACTCCCCTTTCCGCTGCCCATGGGAGAACCTTGTCTGCTCTATAAATAGAAGCTCTAGTATGCGTGCTGCTAATAGGCACCACTTGTCAATTTCAAGCACAGTAGGGACCAGATTATAATAAAGTCACTGAAAATGCTTCTTTGGGTGAAGCCGGTCTGTGTCTAGTCAAATAAAGCAATGATGTGATAAAGGGTTATTAAAAAAAAAAAAGACAATGGAATGGTTTGAAGATAGCCAGAACTCCCAAAGAAGCATAAAATGACTTTAACAGCCATAACGTGATATGAAAGTGTGCAAGCAAACATTTTCCTTAGGCATTACACTTAATGTCTTTGTGAATATGATAATATGACTGGTGTGGGTTTTTTTTTGTTTCCACCATTAGAGCTGTGTTTATGTGACCTAAGATAAATTATTCACTTGAAAAAAGATAGATATTTGCAAGCTAATGACAGTGGTCTGAGCAATGCAAAAGGGAGCATTAACAAATTCAGTCAATAGCCAGAATGTCATCTTCTTTAACACTGTCTGTGCTGGAAACTCCAAAATAATCATCCTTGGGGCATATTAAGAATGGCCGTCACACAGCCTCAGGAGTTGCCATAGAAACGAAAGAACTGTAAATAATTGCTGCTTGTTCGGGGAATTTGTTTTAAACTGTCTTCTATATCAAGGTATTATTATCAAAATATATTAGTAAAGGATTTAATACAATAAATCCCTGAATATGTTTGCCTTTTCCTGATCTACCATAACTCATTGCTCTAAATACATGTTTTTGTGATCTCCCACTGTGAATAAAATTAACAACTCATAGCAAAACAGAGCTTAATAAATAGAGATGGAAATATGCACTTTTTCAATAACTGTGAAGTATGTGAAAAACTAAAGAACATGAAAAGCTAAAATCTAGGTAAGCAGATAAATAGTTGAAATTCACAAATGGTAACTGTTTTACCTGCCAAAAGAGTTGTAATTCCATCCAGCCAGTCTTATGATCAAGGCAACACAGGCAGGTACTTGACCTTGACTGCAGCAACAGCATAGTTTGGTCATAAATGTGCATATTTCAATGTCATCCTGCTAAATGGGTAATGATGGAGCAGCAGCACAGTGATAAGGATTCCTTCTGCTCTTTCTCTTGATTCCAGCATATGCGCCCTGCTGTACAACCTGATTGTCTCCTAGTCCAGGTCTTCCCTTTCTTAGCTGTACTGCATAGGAGATTAAAGAAGCCTGGTATATTGAAAACAGATTCTTATACTTTCACTCGTTGAAATTAAAATGTAATGATAGATAGAGGAGGAGGTGTGGCAGGATGTGAGATGTGTAAGGACGGAGAGCGAGAGTGAGAGGACGTGTGTGGGTTCTCTCCCTGCTTCTCCCTGATGGAAATGGCATACAGAGGCTGCTGACAAGTGGGGCAGAGAGTGCTGTGGATGCTGAGGCTGGCTGAGCTTCTTTCTGGGTGGAGCTGGTGCATGCTTCAGGGTTTCTACGAGCGACACTGAGTAATCCCGAGAGAAGCCGCATGCTCTCCGAGAGGAATACCGCATGAACCGGCCCTGTCCACCCCAGGGGACTCTGATTGGGCCCAGGCAGTGAGCGACACTCACCGAAGACTCGTGAGACACTGGGCAGGCAGTGAGTGCACTACATCTTAAACACCAGGGGAGGACGGATGGCACAGAGCACCAATGAAGCAGACTGCTGATACTGCGGAGAAACAGGTCAGCCCTTGCAATTTTAAGGTTTATCGCTTTGATATTTTGGCTCCAGAATCCTCAGCATTAGCCATTCAGTACCTGCCGCCCTAATACTTTGGATCCAGTATAGGATACCCTTGCATACCCGGCCCAGCAGTCTCAGTGTACAGTATTTTAATACTACTGGTTAAGTAGTACCAGCACATAATACCCCAGCACTCCTGCCCTGGGACGACAGTGTACAGTACCCCAGCACTACTCTTTCAGTAACTCCAGCACATATAACCCTTATATCTCTGTTTTGGCAACTTCAGCGTACAAATACCACACTACTCCTGCTTCAGCAATCTTAGTGCTTAGTACTCCAGTATTTCTGTTCTAGTAAATTTAGCGCAGAGTACCCCTGTACCCCTGCTCCAGCAAATTTAGTGCAAAGTAGTCCAGTACCCCCACTCCAGCAAACCTATCGCAAAGTGATCTAGTCCCCCCGCCCCAGAAAGCTTATCGCCAAGTAGTCCAGTACCCCTGCTCCAGCAAATCTATCGCAAAGTAGTCCAGTACCCCTGCTCCAGCAAATCCAGTGCAAAATATTCCAGTACCCTGCTTCAGCAAAACCAATGCAAAGTACTCCAATACCCTGCCTCAGAAAATCCAGTGCAAAATATTCTAGTACCTCTGCTCTAGCAAAACTGGTGCAGAGTATTTTAGCATCTTTGTTCCAGTGAATTTGGGGCAAAGTATGCTAGCACCCCTGCTTCAGCAACTCCAGCATAGGGTACCCTATTACTTTAATTTTTCAGTACTTTTGGCACAGCAACTTAATTAGAGCGCTTTGTCCATACTCCAGCTCAGACACCAACGAAAGTGGGGCAACAGGTACAAGCAAAACACAGTAGGGTGTACCAGCAGACAGAAAAAGCCATGGTCATTTACCAGCAGTAGTATCACCTCTTCAGCAACAAAAACTGAGTAATAAGAGTCTGGGGACAACTGAGCAAGATCTTGAGGTAATTCATGACCCTAGTTCCTCTTCTGAGAAAGAACCCAACTGAAGGGGGTGAAGGAGGAATTATTACTGGTCAGACAAGATTTGCAAAAGACAGCAGAAAGAACAACAGTTTTGAAAGGGAGGATCAGTCAATTAGAGAATGATTTGCACCCGCTAAAACATGAGGTTAAAATTATGAAAGAGAAGATGGGTATAAATGCATCAAAAATGGATGAAATGAAGAACAGGCTTTGCAGGGACAATGTGAGGCTGGTGGGGCTACCTGAGAAAAGTGAGGGTCTCAATCTCATAGAGTTCTTGGAAAAATGGTTCATAGAATTGTTTGGAAAAGAGACTTTCTCACCGCTTTTCAATAGAGGGGGGGACAGGAGAGGGGGAGGGGGGAGAATAGAGGAATAGTTCACGTAATAGTTGAGGAGAAATGCAGATCGGATATTAGATTGATAATGAAACAAAAGATAGAAGGCACTACAATAGAGGAATTTGCACTGTGGATACAACACAGCACACAAGGAATTAAGGGTATTAACAAACAGAGAGTGTTTGAATTTCACTTGGATTTATTTTTCTATGTCTATTTCCCTTTGTCTTTTATATTCTTCCTTGGAACGTTAGGGGGCTGGGCGATCCGGTTAAGAGAGCTGCAGTTTTTTCCATGTTGGAAAGGTATGGAATAGGGCTGATCTGTCTGCAGGAAACACATTAAAAAAAACATACAATGTTACAATTAAAGTATAGGAAATATCAATATCACTGTATACTCCTCCTACTCTAGGGCGATGAGTATAATGGTGAGAACTGGGATGGCTTTTTCCTGCAGACAGATCAGCATAGAGGAAATGGGTTGTTATATTTTCTTCCATTGCTTGATGGAGAATAAGTTATATTTAGTTTTGGTGAAAATATTTATCCCCCTGCCTTTTAAATTGGAGGTTATGTATAGACAAATGGAATTTATGGTGTATAAGGAAGACACACCTTATAATAATGGGGGACTTCAACGCAGTCCTTGATAAAAGAGTTGACAGGTTCCCCCCCAGGGACGCTGCCGGAGAGAGTAGGGGAGGGCCATTTTTTGGAGGAAGCAGGGTTGATAGATATGTGGAGAGTGCTGAATCCGACTGTTCAGCAATATTCCTGTTTTTCAAGCTCCTATTCTACACTCTCCAGGATAGATATGGCCCTGGGAAATGGAGAAGCGCTACAAAGGGTAAAAAACATAGTATGCCTGCCCAGAGGGGTTTCAGACCACTTGCCTTTAGTGCTGTCACTGAATCTGGGGGAAAAAAGAGCCCCGGGGGTTTAGAAAATAAGCCCCTTTTGGTTTGAGTTAATGAAGAAATCAGATGAGGTTTTACCAAAACTAAAAGAATTTGTCGAGTTTAAGGAACATACAGCCTCGTCCTGGGTGCTTTGGGATTCTTTGAAGGCATTCCTTAGAGGTATTCTGATCCAGCAGGTTGTAAAAATCAAGAAGGAATCTAGGGAATGGGAGGAAAGTATTAGAAAGGAGGTGATAGAGGCAGAAAACAATTATGTAAATGATCCAACCCTGGAGAAGCAAAAAATATGGTTAAATAAACAACAAGGTGATAGAATAGCAATTATAAGGAAGGTAGAGAATATGTGACTTTTCAAGAAGCAATGTTCCTTTGGAGAAGGGGAAAGTGTGAGACGAATGCTGGCTCATTTGGCGAAAGCAAACTTTCCCCCCTCTGCTATACCGACAATTAGGACAATAAGTGGAGGGATTTCTTCCCTTACGTCAGAGATCATAGACACATTTAGTAACTATTATACAAAATGGTATAAATCGCAGAGGATGGGTGAGGAGGGAGAAATGGATAAATTCTTCGAGAATTTGGAGATACCCACGATTACACAAGGGGATAGAGAGGATTTGGAAGCCCCAATAACCCTGTGGGGAACTTCAACAGGCAGTAGCTGGGGTGGCCAATCAAAAATCCCCTGGACCAGATGGACTCCCAGGGGAGACGTATAAATACTATGGAGAAATATTGTTTCTGGAGTTGCTTAGGACATTGAGGGGAGCAGTGTTAGAGGGGAGACTGCCCCCCTCGATGTCAGAGGCAACTTTTATAGTGATACGCAAAGAGGAGAAGGATCCGCTAGATGCAGCATCCTATAGACCAATATCCCTGTTATGCTCAGATGTTAAAATATTAGCTAGAATGCTAGGTTGAATAAAATTATCCCAAAACATATACATCCAGATCAAATGGGATTCTTTGCCAGTAGATCCATTAGTATGAATATTAGAGGGGCATTCCTGAATCTCCAGACCCCGTCAGAGAATATGGGTTCTGAGAGCCATTTTGTTCTTAGATGTGACTAATGCCGTGTACACACGAGCGGACTTTCGACGGACTGAACTCCGAAAGGACTTTTTGACAGGCTTTCGATGGAGTTCCGACGGAGTACCAACGCAACGGACTTGCCTACACACGATCACACCAAAGTTTGACTGAATCGAACGTGATGATGTACGACCAAACTAGAATAAGGAAGTTCCTAGCCAATTACCAATAGCTGCCCTTGCGTCGTTGTTTTTCCGTCGGACTAGCATACAGACGAACGGATTTTTCGACCGGACTCGAGTCAAAGATTTGAAACATGTTCTATTTCTAAAGTCCATCTGATTTTTCAACAGCAAAGGTCCGATGAAGCCCACACACGAACGAATTGTCCGGCGGATTCGTTTAAGCGGACCTTTGCTGTTGAAAAGTCCGGTCGTGTGTACACTGCATAAGGCTTTTGATAGCCTAGAGTGTGGGTATATCTGGCGCATTCTGGAAGAATTTGGGTTTGGCCCTTCTTTTATTGGATGGATAAAAATGCTGTATGATGACCCAAGTGTTAAAGTTAGACTCAACAACATTGAGTCCATTGTCGCCTTTACTTTTTGCCCTTGCGATGGAACCGTTGGCAATTGCAATAAGATCAAGCTCAGAGATGAAAGAATTCCAAAGGAAGACGGAGGAGGAAAGAATTGCATTGTATGCGGACGATGTTCTTCTTTTTCTGATGGACACTGGGCAATCCCTTAGAGAAGCAATGGAAATAGTAGAGGTGTTTGGAAGATTCACGGAATTAGCGATAAACTGGGAAAAGTCAGAATTGCTACCGGTTGATCCTATTAGCAGCCCGATTGCACTGGAAATGCCCCAATTAGAGGTAGTAGAAACAATGAAATACCTAGGGATATATTTGACGAGAGACCCTATTCAATACATTAGTAAGAATATAATACCATTACTGACTAAATTCAAACAAAAATGTAATATTTGGAGCCAGCTTCCTCTGTCAGTAGCGGGCCGATGCAGCCTGATTAAAATTATATGGATGCCACAATTGTTATACCTGCTGCATAATTCTCCAGTGTGGATATGTAAAAAATGGTTTTAAAAAATTGAAACCCTTTTTAGAGAGTTAATTTGGAAAAAGAGACAGGCTAGGATCCGGCTGCAAACGCTGCAGCTGTCGACGGGGGAAGGGGGCTTAATGGTGCCTCACCCTGGGAGTTACTATCTGGCAGCAAAGCCAAGCGGGAGAATAATGCTGGTAGGAGCCTCGCATAATACAATATTGGAGGCGCTGGAAGCGGATTCTTTCTCCTTTAGGAACCCAACAATAAAGATGGTTACAAAAGTTTGGAAAACAGTTGAAATATTGCTGGGATATACAGAAGTACTGGAACACACCCCTCTCTGGAATAATAAGAACTTGCAGGGGCTGTTGCCAATAGGAAAGATTAAAGAATGGGAAATACAGGGCATAAATAGGTTGATACAAATATATGATGGGGGTATCTTAAAAGCATTTTCGGATCTAAGAAAATAATATGATATACCATATCACTCATTTTATAGATATCTACAGATTAGACATGCCCTAGAAGCCCAGTTTAGTATGCAGGCACCAGAATGGAATAAACACCTCTCTTCCATAGGATATTTAAATCAGATATGGCTAAGGGGCTTATTTCCTGAGCTATATCCACACAATACGCAATAGAGCCAGCGTAGGTCCGGAGCCCCTTAATGGTAGGACGAGATGGGAGAGGATATAGGGGAAATAACGCAGGAACAGTGGAGGAGGATATTGGAGCTGGGGCCGTCGGTATCGGTCTCCCCCTCACAGAAGGTATCGCACTTCATGTTGATACACAGGGCTTATTATACCCCCAAGAGATTGTTTTCATTCAGTAAAAGAGCTGATGCTAACTGCCCTAGATGCCAGAGGACAAAAGAACTTATACATTTGGTGTGGAGATGTCCAAAGTTATTCTGATACTGAGCAGAGATCCTTGACACCATAAATAAGAACTATGGGATGACGTTGGAGATGGAACCTAAGCTCTGTGTACTAGGGTATAGGGAGAAGTTTAGGGAAGGGGTGAGTACCACGGTAGCAGTGCTAAGGTGCTTATTCCAAGCAAGGAAACTGATTGCGCAGAGATGGCAGTCGAGGAGACCCCCGTCAGTGAGTGAATGGATCCATACTATAAACGAGGTAATATGGAAAGAAAAAGTAGTCTATATTAAAAGAGGAAACCTTAGGGAATTTGAAAAGATGTGGGGACCGTGGCTGGATAAAATGGGATATCCCCCTTAGAGGGAGGGAGACAGAGGAAGATTAGAGTAGTACCTAAGAAATGGGATACATATGGAAAATACACTTAGAATACATTCCAACATGTCTTAAACAGCTTATCTAAGAGGACAAGCTGTGTAGGAATAATGGAAGTGAAAACTGGAATAAAATAGTTAACTTGTACTGATAAACATAAAGTTAACCATAGAGTCAAGAAAAGAATAATCTATAACTCTATAATGTGGTGAAAAAGATAATGCATTGGAAAATATCTTGATTGTAATGTTTTTTGCTTTTTTTTTTTAATGAGGTTTTGTAATTGAGGATAAAATGTAATAAAGAATAAATAATAATTTTAAAAAATGATAGATAGTACGTAGTGTTATTACTTGGTGTTTATTACAATTACCTGGAGTACAGCCTTAATGGGCAGTAACAAATCACTTAAAGGTGAAACAAACTTTTCTTATGGACATGGGCACCTAGGGACATATGGCACGGGTGCTGTGTACAGCTGCCCATACAAATGAACGGCTGTACGTGGGTATGTGCCCACACTTATGTAAACATGTGCATGCCCCATAAGATCTTAATGTGACACAAGATCAACTTAGTGTTATGAACCCTACTAATGCATGTCATAGTCCAGCTCCAACAAAACATTTTTTTCTTTTTAGGTTTGGATGAAAATACTTAACATTTACCAGCATTGTATTTCTGTCTTTATAAATATATACAAGGCATTGCATATGCAGGCTTCGGGCTTCTTGTTGAGCAATGCTGTTGAAACCCTCTTCTGTTTCATAGCATAAAACAAGTATAAAGATCCTGGTCACCAGAAACAATTTGATCTTGGCCTAGACTTTATCACATGGGTGACATAGGTAGTAACTTTTTATTTTTTTAAATAACTCATGTCTTTTGGCATATCTAACTTGTTTCCTAATGATTCACGTCGACTTTGAATTTCAAACAAACTTGTGATGTAAAATATTTTCCAATTTTGGCACACCTTGAGGTGTCTGCCTGTCAGATCCATTGTCAGTTCGAGCACCCTGGGTGCATAGTGTCCCTGAGCGTTCGGATATGAACATACTTATTAGGCCAGTGGCTCAAAATCTGTTTTCACCCCTCTCTCATAATAATATTTGTTATTAGTCCTTTGCTGTGATAGGTGGTTTCCATGACCATTATAAGAATTAAGCAATGGAATGGAGCAAAAAAAAAAGTGTACAGTACATATAAGAACACCTTAACCTCCCTGGCGGTATGATTATTTCGGATTTTAGGTGCTGAAAGCGGTACCATTATTTTGCATGGAAATTTGGCGTTTTATATTGTAGGTCTGTAATTCTTAACAATAACACACTTAAATCTGTCCAAACCAGAGTCTAGTAGATATCCCGGGTATGATAAAGTTTGAAACACAAAAACATAAATTATAATATAATAAATAAAAATAAATAATTAAAAAAATTTAAAAAAAATAGTAATAAAATAAATTTCCCCACAATTCACTATCGCTCAATTCTGCAAGTGTTCTAATTTACTATCGCTGTTTTCTAGCTGGTCTAAAGCCACTTTTGACGTAAAGGGACACTTTTTGGTTGCTATGGACAATCTCCAGTTTCCAGGCAGAAAGAACAGTGTATATCATGTAAAACTGCATGCAGGGCATGGGCCAGAGCACTGGGGACAAAAGGGATGTGAAATCATTTCATACAGTACTGTAATCTGTAAGATTACAGTACTGTATGTGTTATGATTTTGACAGTTTTTTTAATTTGCCGCCAGGCTCCGCCCTCGTGCGTCGCGACGCTCGCAGGGAACGGAGCCTGGCACGGAGAGGCTTCGGAGGAGGACGGAGCCCTCGGACACTGCGGGGGACATCGCAGGATCCCGGGGACAAGGTAAGTAACGCCGCCCCAGGATCCTGCAATGCGATCCCGAGTGTGGCTCGGGGTTACCGCTAATGGTACTGAATTTAACCCCGAGCCACACTCGGGAATACCGCCAGGGAGGCTACGATTTTTTGCCACCCTTGATCTCTAAATTAAAAATCAACAGGATGCTCCAGCACCTTGAGGTGCTGATGGTTGAGGATCAGGTAAGTAATTTACTTTCCGGGTTCACTTTAATGACATGTCTGCTTTAAAATATGCTCATCAGTTTCTGTTTACCTATTTTCAGATTCTTGTGTGAGTAAGCAAAGTAAATTTGAACAAGCAAATTACTATTAGTAGAAGATAATTAGCACATAAATTTAACTGAGAACTGGAAGAGCTGCACACATCTATCATCTTTAGACAATATAAAGTAAGAAATATAGAACAATGTTGCAGAAATAAAAAGTTGTTTACATTTACAAAATAATACAGCCCATAGCAGAAATGTTGCAGAAATGTTGTGTCATTTTTTTCTAGTTTTGAGTGAATGCTGGTGGGAAAAAATACTTACAAGCTTATTATACCTCACAGGGACTGCTCAAACAGATCTTTGCAGGTGAGATCCATTTTAAGGGGGACTCATTTTCTCTATTGGACCCTCCATTTATTTTCCATTACAGAGAATGCTCCAGGAGGAATAAAATGCTGATCATTACTTTGTACTATCAATAGTGTGGATGGGAAGCAGGACTAGGAACTCTGATGGGTTTGCCACTAAAGTCCCCAAACAAAAAATGTAGGCCTACACTGCAGTATTTGACCTTCATTCTGATCGTTTTAATCAACCTTGATGATGCACAAAAGTAAATTTGATCACTTTTAATGCTAACAATTTTTGAAAAACAAAAATCAAACAAAGTGGTAATTTTGGAATTTCTTGATTGTTCCCTACACCACAAGATTTGTTTGAAAATGGCTAAATTTAAGCCACTTGATTGTCTTAACCTTCAAGTTGATTCCACAGAATTAGACAAAAGCAATCAAAATGGTAATGTAGGATGACTGATAATGACTGGATTCAATAAGAATATAAAAAAAAAATGATTAAAAGATCAGATCAGATAGCATACGATTTCCTATTAGTTGTAAAGCAATCCTAGCTTTTCACAGCACAGCCTGTACTTCATCTAAGCTAAAAACTGAATGCTATCCTATGGATTGGATTAGAATAGGGAGCTGCCATCCATATACAGTTGTGCTCATAAGTTTACATAACCTGGCAGAATGTATGATTTCTTGGCCATTTTTCAGAGAATATGAATAACACAAAAAATGTTTCTTTCACTCATGGTTAGTGTTTCGCTGAAGCCATTTATTATCAATGAACTGTGTTCACTATTTTTAAATCATAATCACAACAGAAACTAGCCAAATGGCCCTGATCAAAAGTTTACACACCCCAGTTCTTAATACTGTATATTGCCCCCTTTAACATCAATGACAGCTTGAAGTCTTTTGTGATATTTGTGGATGAGGCTCTTTATCTTCTCAGATGGTAAAGCTGCCCATTTCTCTTGGCAAAAAGCCTCCAGTTCCTGTAAATTCTTGGGCTGTCTTGCATGAACTGCGCATTTCCCCAGAGTGGCTCAATGATATTGAGGTCAGGAGACTGAGATGACCACTCCAGAACCTTCACTTTTTTCTACTGTAACCAATAAATTGTCGACTTGGCCTTGTGTTTTGGATCATTGTCATGTTGGAATGTTCAAGTACGTCCCATGTGCAGCTTCCTGGCTGATGAATGCAAATGTTCCTCCAGTATTTTTTGATAACATTCATCTTGCCATCAGTTTTGACCAAATTTCCCATGCCTTTGTAGCTCACACATCCCCAAAACATCCACAATCCAGTTTATGCTTGTGGCCAAAAAGCTTAATTTTGGTCTCATCACTCCAAATGACTTTGTGCCAGAAGGTTTGAGGCTTGTCTCTGTGCTGTTGGCGTATTGTAAGCGGGATACTTTGTGGCATTTGTGTAGTAATGGCCTCTTCTGGCGACTCGACCATGCAACCCATCTTTCTTAAAGTACTTCCTTTTTGTGCATTTTGAAACAGCCACGCCACATGTTTTCAGAGGGTCCTGTATTTCACCTGAAGTTATTTGTGGGTTTTTCTTTGCGTCACAAACAATTTTCCTGGCTGAAATTTTAGTTGGTCTACCTGACCATGGTTTGGATTCAACAGAACCCCTCATTTTCACTTCTTGATTAGTGTTTGAACACTGCTGATTGGCATTCTCAACTCCTTGGATATCTTGTTATATCCCTGTTTTATACAGTTCAACTACCTTTTCTCGCAGATCCTTTAACAATTCTTTTGCTTTCCCCATGACCATGAATCCAAAAAACATCAGTGCAGCACTGGATGAAAGATGCAAGGATCTGTCAACAATCCAGAAACTCATTGACCTTTTATACACACATACTAATTAAAAGTAAACAGATCACAGGTGAGGATGGTTACCTTTAATAGCCATTCAATCCCCTTTGTGTCAACTTGTGTGAATGTTATTAGGCCAACATTCCAGGGTATGCAAATGTTTGATAAGGGTCATTTGGGTAGTTTCTTTTGTCATTATGATTTAAAAATAGTAAACACAGTTGATTGATAATAAATGGCTTCAGCCAAACACTAACCATGAGTGAAATAAATGTTTTTGTGTTATCATTCATATTCTCTGAAAAAGGGCCAAGAAATTATAAATTCTGCCAGGGTATGTAAACTTATGAGCACAACTGTAAGATATTTATGGTCCACCACTGAATTTTTCAGACTGTATGTTGACAGCTTGGATAAAGTGCATGTAGTGCCAACTCAGGGAAGGCCAAAAAGTCACACAGTCTTGTTGCTTTTTGTTGTTCTGTGGTTGAGAAAATTGCATTGGTGAGTTTGTTATTTTGTCATTTTAGTTTATTGTTGTTTAAGCTTTGAAGTCAAAATGGGAGAACAGCCCACCTGTTCAATACTTCTGATTTTTTATTAATGCATATCTGATGTGCACCTGTCTGCCCCACTCTCTGTTTGTTTTTTAGGGATCCCTTGCTTGTTTGCAGTGTGGTAACATGGATCAATAGCAAATCAGTCTGGTAATGTGTTTTGATTGGCTGGTATTAGCTTACAGTGCACAAAAGGTAGCACTTTTTGTGCTTAGAATTTCTATATTACAGTTTTTCCAAAAAGAAAACTATAAAACTGGACACAAATACCATGGTTAGGTTGCTATTCAGTGGCTGAAAGAAAGGCATACTTCCTTCTGAATTTTGTGGCAACCATCTGTGTATGTAATGGATGTTGTTCACGGCTGAATATATGTTGGGCCTACAGCAATTGTTTTAGAAAGTCAAAGCTTATTACAGAGTCTTTATTCAATGTAACATAGATGCTATTAGGCAAGGAGATAAGTGGACGCTCTCTTAATTTTTGTTGGGGATCACGAGCATCAACAAAGTTCATACTGTTTCATTCCCACTGTCACCGTTATCCTACATGAATTCGCAAATTAAAAGTTTTAAAAGCGATAGAAAATTTAATGAGGAACACATTATGTTTCAGAAATAGATAATTATCTGAAACCATGCATCAGTAAATTATAACCATGACAAAGAGAATTAGAATTAACTTTATTTTCTCATCCAGGCAGAATGATGATCACGATATGCAAATTTTATAAATGCAAAGTAAAAATGCTGAGTACATTTAAAGAGGTCCACAGAGTCTGTATTCATAGAAGTAACATTCAAACAACTGTTTGGAGCTATTTTTCAGAATTAAGCTTATTTGTGAACACGCTCTTATATTTTTACATGGGATCCAGCATTGGGTATAATTTCTTTTTTTTATAAGTGCATGCATTCATAGCAATGTGTAACTGTTACATTTACCGGCATCAAATACCCCTGGGCAATACCTTCAGCTACTATACTTTTCTCCCCAGAAGGATGGAGAGTGTTTTTAAGGAATTTATCCAGACTCAGGATTAACTTTCTTGACAGGGATAGATGATGACACTATAATCGTAATATTGGTGCCTGTGCAGTTCTTAGCTGTACTTACAAATGTTTATTACAGTGGAGTTGATTTACTAAAGGCAAATAGACTGTGCACTTTGCAAGTGCAGTTGCACTCAATTTTCCCCAGAGCCTAGATAAAATGGTGAAGCTCTGCTGATTTCCATCATCCAATCATGAGCAAGCAAAAATGCTGTGTTTTTGCACCTGATCAGGTATTCTTTACAAAGTGAACCACATTCACTAAGCCTTGGGGGAAATTAGTGCAAAGTGTACTGTATGTGTGTGTGTATATATATATATATATATATATATAGTATTGTGCAAAAGTTTTAGGCAGGTGTGAAAAAAGTGCTATAAATTAAGAATGCTTTCAGAAATAAAAGTGTTAATAGTTTATTTTTATAAATTAAAAAAATGAAAAGCAAACGAACAGAAGATAAATCCAAATCAAATCAATATTTGGTGTTTGCCTTAAAAACAGCATCAATTCTTCAAGGTAGACTTGCACACATTTTGAAAGAACTCATAGGTAGGTTGCTTCAAACATGTTGGAGAACTAACTATAAATCTTCTGTGGATGTAGGCAGCCTCAAATCCTTCTGTCTCTTCATGTAACCTCAGACAGACACTATGATGTTGAGATCAGCGCTCAGTGGGAGCCAAACCATCACTTCCATGACTCCTTGTTCTTCTTTTCGCTGAAGATAGTTCTTAATGACATCGTTTGTATATTTGGGGTCATTGTCCTGCTACAGAATAAATGTGGGGCCAATCACACACCTCCTTGATGGCATGGCATGATGGATAAGTATCTGCCTTTAATTATATAAAACTATGTAAGTAAAGCAAATTGCAGCTACATTACTATAATAGCATCCTCACTTTAAAAATATACCTATCATGAGAAAAGTATGTAGGTTTCCATTTCTGACCTCTCCTTCTGAAAATGTTTATTGTCTGCTTATCTACTAGTTCTTTGACTTCAATGATTTCTGAAACATTGAACCAGAGCAAGAATAGACATGTAGCACCCTCCTAGTTAGGTGTTAGGATGTTAGGTAAATTTAGTTATTTTTGATCTACTCTGTAATCAGTGAAGCAGGTGTTGACTGTTTTGGTCTGATCTGGGTCTCACGGTTGCAGGTTTGATTGGATCTTCCTGCTTTCTGGAAGGCTCCAGAACATAGGAGTGCAGCAAGTCAAATGAGCAGTCTATTTATGGGGCCTCAGTCAATTCCTGGGGAGGTGTGCCCAGAAGGTGGCTGAAGAGCACATAATCTGGAGCAGGGGTGTCTTGTTCAGAGGGGGCTTGTTTTCTGAGAATCCTTGGAGCTGATTGAGGAATTTCTCCAGGGAGCTCACAGGTGAATGTCTGGCTGATATTGGAAGAAGGCAACCAATTATTCAAGGACATTGTGAGTACAGACCTGAGCCTAAAATACTAGTGATTGTTTTGCTGCTCTCCCAAATGCATGAATGCCAATGATTGCCTAAACTGAGACAAAGCTTACGTTTCAGTGTTTCTTCTTTCCTGAGCTTCTACTAGAAGGACTATGCTATGAAGTGTCGATAGAGAGCAGAGTGTCCTCTTCTATTTGTACAGTACTGCTTGAGTATCCCACAGATATCTCCACCTGATTCAAGTTTCATCTTCAATAAAACATAAAAAGACACCCCCCTTGACTAATCAATGAGCCAGCGTGAGCAGCGGTTGCTGTGTGCCTGGCTGCCTCTACACTAATTTGTGAAAAGAACCTGTAGCAATTAGTAGCCCTTTTGGGATGAGTGCTACAGACAAAAGGCATTCAAATACTGTTCTGACACTTGCGCTGTATGCTTGCTTTCATTCAAAAATGTTTACTGCACTGTTCTCAGTAAGTTGCACATTTTGGACCAAGAGGACAACTGTTTCCCAAGAGGTGTGAAAGAAACCATGTCATACTGTAAAAGCCATTCATAAACAAGGGTTGGGGCCTTGAACACCATCTGTTGGCCACATATAATGCTGCTTCAACATCATTACAGTGGTGATTTGACAACAATTCACATCTTCAGCCATGTTACATAGTTACATAGTAGGTGAGGTTGAAAAAAGACACAAGTCCATCAAGTCCAACCTATGTGTGTGATTATGTGTCAGTATTTCATTACATATCCCTGTATGTTGCGCTCATTCAGGTGATTATCTAATAGTTTCTTGAAGCTTTCAATGCTCCCCGCTGAGACCACCGCCTGTGGAAGGGAATTCCACATCCTTGCCACTCTTACAGTAAAGCACCCTCTACGTAGTTTAAGGTTAAACCTCTTTTCTTCAAATTGTAATGAGTGGCCACGAGTCTTATTAAACTCTCTTCTGCGAAAAAGTTTTATCCCTATTGTGGGGTCACCAGTACAGTATTTGTAAATTGAAATCATATCCCCTCTCAAGCGTCTCTTCTCCAGAGAGAATAAGTTCAGTGCTCGCAACCTTTCCTCATAACTAAGATCCTCCAGACCCTTTATTAGCTTTGTTGCCCTTCTTTGTACTCACTCCATTTCCAGTACATCCCTCCTGAGGACTGGTGCCCAGAACTGGAATGCATACTCCAGGTGCGACCGGACCAGAGTCTTGTAGAGCGGGAGAATTATCGTTTTATCTCTGGAGTTGATCCCCCTTTTAATGCATGCCAATATTCTGTTTGCTTTATTAGCAGCAGCTTGGCATTGCATGCCATTGCTGAGCCTATCATCTACTAGGACCCCCAGGTCCTTTTCCATTCTAGATTCCCCCAGAGGTTCTCCCCCCAGTGTATAGATTGCATTCATATTTTTGCCACCCAAATGCATTATTTTACATTTTTCTACATTGAACCTCATTTGCCATGTAGTCGCCCATCCCATTAATTTGTTCAGGTCTTTTTGCAAGGTTTCCACATCCTGCGGAGAAGTTATTGCCCTGCTTAGCTTAGTATCGTCTGCAAATACAGAGATTGAACTGTTTATCCCATCCTCCAGGTCATTTATAAACAAATTAAATAGGATTGGTCCCAGCACAGAACCCTGGGGAACCCCACTACCCACCCCTGACCATTCTGAGTACTCCCCATTTATCACCACCCTCTGAACACGCCCTTGTAGCCAGTTTTCAATCCATGTACTCACCCTATGGTCCATGCCAACGGACCTTATTTTGTACAGTAAACGTTTATGGGGAACTGTGTCAAATGCTTTTGCAAAATCCAGATACACCACGTCTACGGGCCTTCCTTTATCTAGATGGCAACTCACCTCCTCATAGAAGGTTAATAGATTGGTTTGGCAAGAACGATTCTTCATGAATCCATGCTGATTACTGCTAATGATATCATTCTTATTACTAAAATCTTGTATATAGTCCCTTATCATCCCCTCCAAGAGTTTACATACTATTGATGTTAGGCTAACTGGTCTGTAATTCCCAGGGATGTTTTTTGGGCCCTTTTTAAATATTGGTGCTACATTGGCTTTTCTCCAATCAGCTGGTACCATTCCAGTCAATAGACTGTCTGTAAAAATTAGGAACAACGGTCTGGCAATCACCTGACTTAGTTCCCTAAGTACCCTCGGATGCAAGCCATCTGTAACTCGAACAATTATCTCCTGCCTATACTTCACAGTGGTTTCATATACTTTCACCTCTCCCATTCTGTTCTTGGACACCCAACATCTGCCTTAAAGTGCTGACCAATGAGAGTATTTTTTTCTGTCCCCCCAAAAAAAAAGAGACTCCCATTGGTCAGGACAGCCACGTGACCATGCTGAGAAATTACCACAAGCCATTGCCTGCAATATGGTGCTACACAGCCTTCGGGGGTTGTGTACAGAATGTAATCTTTATTTTTTAGGTATAAAGGTGAAATTGCACATTCCATTTTGTTTGATAAGCTATGTGCCCGTATTGCTATTGGTAGCAAAATAATACGGATGTGACTAACTGCTACTTGCTACATTATAGTTTTTTTATTGGGGGATCATCATTTACAATCCTCTGTGCAGTGTACTGTATGTGCGACAAACAAAAGCACCCTACCCTGAGTGTACAACAGTGCATGAAATAGAAAACACATATTTTCTAGGATGGAAGAAAAGGTAGGTGAGCTTTTTGGTCCTTGGACATGTATCAGGGGCCCATTGTGCAGGCATTGACACACTAAAAAGTTCACCTAATTGGTCTGGTTGTCCTGAAGATTTAGTGGATTCAATATTTTCTGTGGCACCATTCTGAGTATACAAGTATGCAAATCAGTTTTGACTTTATTCTGACTTTTGACTGGACATGCTTTTTTACCAAAAGGCCACTTATATTCTCAGAATGCAGTTGGCCTCAGCAGTTAAGTTTCCTTTAACAACTCTGACATTGCAGCCTAGATAAAACTACCATGCTAACAAAAAGATAATCACACAACATTAGTACAATGTGAAGCAGTTCAATAATCCTAATTTCAATTTCATTTTAAAAAACACCTGCCACAACTACAATGGAAACAAGTACAAATAGCTTGCCATTACCAGCATCTGGGCAAAGAATTTGTGTAAAGGTTTACTTGATTATTTAAAAAAAAATCAGAAGAGTATTATTAATGAAGACATATGGAAATGGTATATAAAGGGTGTATAAATAGATCATCATTCTACCTGCTGCTACTTGCAGAAATTGGACTGGAGATATCAGTCATTCAGTCTGGATATACAGCTTAGCAGGCTTCCAGGTCACCCGCAGCTCTGATTGTATGCTGAGATAAATGGCATTCTGGCTGGCAAGTACATTCACAGACACTCACGGTATCTCCAAACCTGCGAAAGCAGAGCTTGGCCGTGTAACATCTCCACCAGCACGAGAGCCAAAATAAATAAGCCTCAAACAAGATTCCTGATGCAGTATGTCATGCTGCTCCAGGTAATATGTCTGTTGAAAAAGAGAAAAATAAGCCCAGCTTTTCATCTTTTGCAGGGGCTCAAGCAGCTCCACAGATGCTAAAATTAAATCCATCTAAGCTCAGCTGGTAGGCCAGCCCGTGCTAAGCTGGCTGTATATCTGTGTAGGAATGAATTATGCCTACTAGAGACTCACTTCATCTCCAATGAAGACATAAAAGAATAACCTCTTCATTAAAGGACACCATTAAAGAATATATTATCTAATGCAGGTTTTATCTGAAACCTCTTCAAATTCTCAGATATGAATTAATATGTGCTATGTTCAACAATAGGTATCAAACAGAGGTTAATATTCAGTCATAAAAGCACTACTAGTCATTTAGACATAAATGTTCAACCTTTAATAAAAATCATATATTGGACCATAGTTCTAAGGGGAGCACTGCTTTTATGTACATTTGATAAAAAATTGTCTTCACCCCCTCATGACAAGGAAAATTTTTGACAGTAAGAAGTACATTTTAGAGTGGACCTTGCTTGTTACATAATGCCACTCCACCATCTAAAATTGCAAAAATTGATTCTGGGGAAATTTTAGAAAAAATACTTACTTTACTGCTGGTTTCTGCATTGGAGAGGGTGGTGTCATGATACTTCAGTCATAACCTTGAGAATTATGAGTATCCCAAATCTTACAAAGAGATGCTCCTCCATGGTACATTAGTATTTTCCCATGAGATTTGAGATACTCAGAAGTTCCAGGATCTTGCAAGAAGGAAGGTGCTGTGGGCAAAACCAAGGGTAAGGTAAGTATATTTTATTGTTTAATGTTTTTATTAGATAAAAAGGAAAAGGTAGGTTAAGAATATCCAAACATAGACAGACGTTATAAAACAGACATGTATTCTAGTATATTCAAATGCATATCGCTGAAATTACAGTACAAAATAGGACTTTAGGAAGCCTTGAGAAGATTTTCTATTAAAGTCCGTGGTGAATATAATATACAAAAAAAAAAGTATAACAATAACATGTTGTCCCTAAGATGCATGGCAGATATATTAAATTATTAGGAATGGGAGGAGGCTAAAGTAGTGGAAGGTGGTTATGGTAAAGCATATGCCAGTTGAGAGGTTAGGGAAGGCAGTAATTAGCTTCTGAAGGGGACAAGGCCAAGTGAGCAACTGTGATCAACAGGAGGGTCACTGTGTACAAAACTTGAGAGATTGAGGCTGAAGAATCATTGAAGTTGTGGTATATGTTGGTAATTGGAGTTTTCTGTATATAGATAGTGGGGAGTACCAAAAAAAGTGGAGTAGCTGTATTAGAGGAGGAGAGACAAACAGAGGTAATAAGAAAAAGCAGAGGCGGAAAAGGGGCATGAAGGGAGGGGGGTGGGGAGTGGGCAAGTGGTGGGGAGGTGTAAGGGGGAATCCCAGAACGCTGCAGAGGAGATGCCCAAAGAGTATGTTGAACAGGTAATTGGGTTATTAATTAAGCTATGAGCAAAGATTTATCAAAGTTAGTGGGGAGATAATGTTTCACCCATGGGCACCATAGGGCTTGAAACTTGGGAACTTTATCTAGTATATTGGCTTCAATTTTAGAGTGTATCATTGATTGGGTAATTTTAGTTTTAACTGCTAGGATGCATAAACTGCGTGTTTTCCAAGCCTTTGCCATTACTTGTTTGGCCACTGTGGTAACCTGCAGGAGTAATTTGAATTGTTGGGAAGTCAGGCATGAGAGTTTCTTGTTTAGAAGAGACACAGTGGGGTCAGGGGAAAGGGTATCTTTGAAAAGAGTGGATATAATATTAAAAATGTTAGTCCAGAATGATTTAGCTATGGGAAAATCCAACCAAATGTGTTGGTGTGTGCCAGGAGTAGCTCGAAAGCAGTGGGGGGGTATTGAGTTACATATTTTGCAATCCTGGCGGGAACAAGATACCATCAGGTTAAGACCTTATAATTGGTTTCCAAAGCAGCAATGTTTTGGGAGGAGGATTTGGTGACTTGCCTTATGAAGGTCCAATCAGCTGGGTCTATAACTCCGATGGGGGTAGGTCGTAAGTTTCTTAGAGTGACTGGAAAGGTTTAATGCCCATGGGCGTTGTGAATTTGTGGGCTCTAAGAAGGCATGCCATTGACCAATGAAGAAAAGATAATGGGGAGGTCCAGGCTGGATAAAATGCCGGGTTACGTAGGAAGGAAAGTAGGGGATTGTGAGAGGATTGGAGATTAAAACAAGTTTTAAGTCAGTCCCAGAGAGTAAGAGAGTGGTGAGTAACTGGGTTCTTTAACATTCAATGGTCGGAAGGGCGAAGCCAGAGAAGATTGGCAACCGAAAGAGGGTCACAGTCAACCAATTCTAAGGCTACCCAGAGGGGAACTTCTTTGGTGGCATGGTATTTTGGTAAGGAGGCTAATTGTGCTGCGTAATAGTAAATTTGGGGAGGCCTAGACCACCTCATATTTTGGGGGTCCATAAGGTCTGGCGTGGGAGACCGGGATGCAGTGTTCCCCATATATACAACTAGACCCGGCGCTGTAGTTGATGAAGATAATAGGCTCCTACAGAGATAGGTAGAACTCAGAAGAGGTATAATATCTTTGGTCATCTTGACCGCTGTGATCCTGCCCAACCAGACTAGTGGAAAGAAAGACCATTTGGTCATTAGAGTGGAAATATGTGCTAACATAGGGGGATAGTTTGCGAAGAATAGATTTTTGTGATTTGCTGTTAGTTTTATGCCTAGGTAGGTGAGGTAAGAAGTGGGCCATTAAAAGGGAAGTACTGTTTTATGTTGGTCAAAGAGGGTGTTTATCAAAAGGTGGTGTTTACCAAAAACTTCCTGACACAAACCAACAGTTTGCACAATGCTTTACAAAATAAAGGGAGACAAAACAAAATCAATACAGTAGGGTTCAGTAGGCTCTGCTCTTGGGAGTTTACAATCTATTACATGCACACAATGTTAAATCCTCAGTAAAAAAAAAAAAAATGTTGGGTGGCTCTAGACACTTTGGAATTTAGAGAAAGTTTGATGTGCACTGCTACTCAGCCTTCTTGGAGCTTAATAATCTTCCTGGGAGATGAAATAGATTGCATAAAGCAGGGAGGATGAGAAAAGGAAAACAAAGAGAGGGAGTAGGTACCTTTCGGACACTAACAAATCAGTTCTTCTCTTTTGCATCACGGCACCAATCTAGGAATGAAGATTCACTGACTATGGTACCATTGCATTGCCATGGCAACATTGCGTTATTCTGTTAACAGGTATAAAAATTCTCAGAGTGAATTTCACGTTGCTCAGTTAAAAGTATTTCTTCAGCATTTCTCCTGATATATGTGTGTAGAATTCATATCGCTCTACTGGATTAGCATATCTATGTGTTCTATATATCAAGCACATACCACTTCATGTTGTGAATCCAGCAGTGGTCTGATGGGTGTATTTACATTTAAATGTCCTTTTTCTTTCTTTCTTTCTTTTTTTCTTTTTTAATGTCTAAAATAAATTGATAAAATAGTACAATAACACAACACCCGATGGTTGATTGCTGTGCTTGCAGAGAGTTTGCAATTCAAGTCATTAGAAAGAATAGAAACACTAGAGCCAACGTATTCGGAGGAATTAATCTATCATTAAAACATCAACTATATCTACATCTTGGCATGAAGCTTAGTTTCTGTAAATAGATAAGAAAATCGTGACGCTACTTGAGTTATCCTCCCACATGAAGTTATATGTAAAGAGATAGTACTATTTTTAGCCTGGCTGAGAATAATTATATCACATATGCATCTTCCTCATACAGTTTGTTTATTCCATTCCATGTCTTAACCAGTTCAGATTGAAGGAGAAGCAGCGCAATCAGTTAATTACTTGTGCTGCAGTGTTCACTGTACTAACAAGGGACATGCTGATAGATGGAGAGAACAGAGTGAGGCTCTGTTGACACTTGCAGTTGGGGGCAGTAAAACAGGCAATTGAGAAGTGTTTTTTGCCCACCCGTCCTCCAAAAGCCCCCTCTAACCTAAAAAGGCAGCCGTACGGGGGTATATACATGCTGTGAACAAGGTACTTTGCATGAAGGTGCAGCAAAAAAATTTTCCCCGTTGCATTCGGTGGGCAGTAACACCCACTGAATGCAACCCATTCATGTTAAAGGGGTCACATCACAACAATGTGGTTGCTGGGCAGTGGTGTGGGCTTTTAGGGGTTAAAACAGGCAGCAAAATGGGGACATAACACCTCTTTACCAAATGTCAAAGGCCCTCTGCAATGCTATCCACCGTGGATAAGTGTTACTTAAAGAGTAACTCCACTTTTGTTGAGCAAAAAACTATGACCTCTGGGTGATCAATGTACATTGCAATAATTTTAACAAACTTTGTTGCAGATTCCTACCTGTTTCAGCTTTGAAGAAATGTTGTCTGCAGAATGAATCTCAAAGGGAGTGACATTTTCATTCTTAATTAGCTGATGCACTTGCAGTGTTCGAAAGAGGAACATTGCAGTGGCAGCACCACTTTAGGAGTAAATAACCCTTTGGGAGTAGCTCACCAAATGGAAAATTTTTATTGCAGAGGATGCCTAAAAATCTGACATATACTGTATCTTAATGCAGGATTCTGGGAAAATCAATGGCTCAAATCAATTATAATACTGCAGATTAAATAGAAAAAAGATACTTTTTATTAACATTCAATTACAATATGGCTTGTGTAGAAATTGTATATGTTATATTATTTTTATTATTTGCTATTTTTTTCCCACAAAAGTGGAGTTACCCTTTCACTGCAGCAGAGAAAAATCAGGTCTCCTGCTCTGCCACCCATGCTGCACTGATTGACAAATCTGCTGCGACTGAGTGTAAATCTCAGAACTGAATGGACAAGAATACAAATCTTTGGCAGGTAAAACCTCTCTCATTTATCTATTTTATATGAATTTTTAGTGGTTTTCCTGGAGTTTAGCTTTAACCACTTCCTGCCAGGCCTATAGCACAATGACAGCCAGGTGGTGGCTTTAAGATCCTGACTGGACATCATATGACATCCTGTCAGAAAGTGTCACGCAGCATCGTGATCTGTCACCGGCCATGTCCACAGGCTCGCTGTCGGTACCATGTACCGCCGTGACCAATCACAGCAGGTCACATGACAGTTCTACACAATTGATGGCTTCCTTTTATGCCATCCATTTTGTACAATTGTGTTGCTAGCTGTGATTGATCAATTTGATCAGATGGCACAGACAGGGCCAATCACAACCCATCTGTACCAAGTGATTAGCTTTGACCAATTACAGCTATTCACAACAAAACAAACTGAATGAATCAGTTTCATTCAGTAAAATGCTTGCATAGCAATGTAATTCACTGCTATAAGCAAACATAATGTGTAACTTCCCCAGAGTAGTAAAATGTTACTATGGGAACATTATATTGCTCTGGCCACAGTGTGTTTAAAAAAAAAAAAATTGTAAAAAAAAAAGAAAAAAATGTAAAAAAAAAATTAAAAGAAATTATAACATCAGTTATATGATGACGCTTCAGTTATATGATGACGCTATAATGCACTGGTGACAGTATGTTTTTGTTCTTTAATTTCTTAATTTTCTAAAAAATTATGACAAAAAAAAAGATCTGTCGTCAGTACATCAGGATTGATAAATTTTCAGATATATACTCATAGTTTATGGACTCTATAAACTATCCTACGGACCAAATAATATACACTGATTTGGGTTATTCTCACTAAAAAACAAGTAGCAGGATACATTTTGGGCTTAATTTATGAAGAAAGTTTATTTATTTGCAAAACGGAAAAGAAGAAAAACATGTTTTTTTTTTTAAATTTTCATTTTTTTTGTTTATTTAGCAAAAAATAAAAAAACCCAATGGTGGTTAAATACCACCAAAAGAAAGCTCTAGTTGTGTGACCAACATGTTAAAATTTTATTTGGGTACAGTGTTGCATGCCCATGCAATTGTCATTCAAAGTGCGATAGCGCTGAAAGCTGAAAATTGTCCAGGGCAGAAAGGGGGGGAAAGTGCGCTATATTGAAGCAGTTAAGCGAACACTCCAGTCAAACCAAAGCACAATCTTTTTGTGGACATGTGAACATAGTCTACCACAATAACTGACTGTACCATATATGCTACCATTGCGTCTTGCACAACTGGGCACCCTATTTGCTAAATTCAAGATGCTCCCTATTTTCTGTATCATTTTAGAATAAGGCCAGTGAACAAGCAGGCCATGTTTATCCTGGTTTAAAGCACCACCCTCTGTTGTTCTCATAAAGGGAGTATTTACTGCACCTGTAAGGAGTATTGTATGCATTTTGTAGCATTTACTAATGTCCAACTGGTCCAGACATCACATAATAGGTTGAAAGTAGAAATCTTCATGATGATCTGTTTGCCCCTGAAAATGCATGAAGAATGCAAGACCTGGTTAAATATATACTGATTAGTATATCAAAAAGTATTGCATACTTTATTTACTATATAGTTTTTATTTGTAAAATAATGTTTGTATGGTCCACCATAAGGGACATTGTTTGCATTATGAACAGTTTACCTATATCCAACTGGTAGGGGCAACAAATCATAGGCTGAAAGCAGAGACCTTCATGATAACAACTAGGGTTGAATGCTACATATTGTCAGAGTCTTGATATGTTTGTCCCTGAACATGCATGAAAAATGCTTGAAAGAAGCAGGGACATCTGTAAAAGTTTGAATGTTTTGTACTTTAATCACAAAAGAACAATTACTCAAAAACAGTGCTCAAGGTTTCTTTGCTGGCTATTGTTATCCGTAACATTTCCCCACTCATTTACATGTTTTCCCTGCCAGAGGCAAGGATACATATGTATTTGGTGGGCAAATGCTATAAAGAATATGTGTCTCTTGAACACTTTTAAACATAAGAAGCTGCCCTCTTGAAATTGCTTTCCTAGACTTCAGAAGAAACAGCATGATTTCCATTTCTAGAAGAATACACTCAACTTCAAAAGACAGCTATTCTTAATGTTTATGCATAATGCAGAAATACAGCAAGGAGTGGATAATAGCAATCCATAGTTATTACTTCATCAAATAGTTGTTCAGCAGCCATTCTACCATATATGTAAATTTATATGGACAAAAAATTCAGAATGGGTAGTACTATTGTTGGCACTGGTAGTGAAATGACAAAGTATTGCAGCAACTTCATTTTAAGGGGGTCAAAGCTGTCTATAACTTTTGTAAACCACACTGCAATAAAACAAGTAGGACACTGAACACAATAAGTATTAAAATAGCATTTAATGGACCTTATTAAAATAATGTATTTTGTTGTACAATGATATGCTAGATAACCATTGACTAGATTTATGCTTTTGAATCGCTAAAACAGCCATTGTTCACTAAAACGTACTAATGCATATCTAGGCCAAGAACAAAAATGAAATGTAGTGCAACATACCAACCCTTAGATGTGGTGGCTACATTATTTTTCTTCTTTTTTTTAACCTGCTGATCCTGACAATTTTTGGTTGATTTACTAAAATTGGGGAGTGCAAAATCTGGTGCAGCTCTGCACAGAAAGCAATCAGCTTCCAGTTTTTTTTGTCAAAGGGTTGAACAAGCGTTGAAGATGCTGATTGGCAACCAGATTTTGCACTCTCCGGTTTTAGTAAATCAACCCCCTTCCGGTGCTAGGGTGATAACATTCACTCACAATACTGTATCTACAGCATTGTCACCACAGGACAGGGAGTGTTTTAGAACTATAGAACCCCCCCCCCCCACACACACACATAGAATGGCATAGAATGGCAGGGGGTGTGCTCTATAGCCCAAAATTAAAACTGAGAAAAATGTTAAATTAAAACATTCAACAGAAGCAGGGAGTGAGGGCAGTTATTAGCTCACAATATTTCTGGCAAGATCAACAGGTATATTTTTGCAATTATCAAACAGATCTAAAAATCTTTTAAAGGCATATTTACTGTATGTTTACAGACCCAAAGGGAGCTAATTGGAGAAATTCATTAGGGTTTACATACATTTTACAGGAACAGTTCTTATACACAAGATGGCTGTTATCCTTTATATCAACAATATTTTCATTCCCTTATCACTATATCATCAATGAAAGACCATTAATTATATACAGTATATCTATTGTTAGGCCTTGAACATTAGAATTGTAACAAATATGTGAAAACGTTTACATGCAGGCAGCTGCAGTTATATGAATCACAACCTAATGACAAAAGTGCAATAAATTGATTTTATGTGCCCTCTAGCCCAACCGCAGTCAAAGACAGCAGAGGTTCTAACCTTTTTCTTCTCTATTAAAAATGTTTTTGTGGATACCTCTGTTCCCTCCGACCCCTATTACTACAACTAGAAGGAAAGGAAAATCTTCCCTTTGGAGTCAGACAAGAATAAAAAAAACTATGCTGATCCAGAAATCATATTTAGTAAATTCACTACAAATATCTTAGAATCGCTTGCTTCACCTTTGTACTGTATATTAATACTGCATAGGGATAAATAACCTAGGTGATTACTAGCAGCAGTTTGTGCTTTCTGTGCCTTAGGTTTTCTTAATAGAAATCAGTGTGGTGCTGAATACCAATCGTATGCCAAAGTTCTGCTATTGAAAGCATTCATATGCATACCAACTGTCAGAAAAATTTTATTTTTGCAAACAATCATAATGCAATGTTGGTAAAATGGTATTAATGCAAACAATCATAAAGCAAGATTACCCACGCCTACGTGTACACAAATATTCTTAGCTTCAATCACATATGAAGTATTATAGCAATAATTTGCAAAAATGTAGGAAATCATAAAATGTTGTGTATGATTGCAATATCAATATCAAAGTGCTGGAACAAGGTTCCAAGGTGAAGATGCTACTTTTTTACTTAAAAAAAAATTGCATACTAAAAAAAACTGCAAAATGAAAATAATTTATTAACTAAAGGATAAAGGGTATAGAGGAGTTAAAAAAAATAAAAATCAAAACACAATGGGGGTTATTTACTAAAGGAAAATCCACTTTGCACTGCAGGTGTACTTGAAAGTGCACTGAAAGTGCACTTGGAAGTAACGTCGCTGTAAATCCGAGGGGGACATGCAAGGAAAATAAAAAACAGCTTGCACATGATTGGATGATAAAATCAGCAGAGCTTCCACTTAGTCCAGATCGACCCCTTAGATTTAGAGCGACTTCACTTCCAAGTGCACTTTCAGTGCACTTTCCACTGCACTTTGCCTTTTGTAAATAACCCCCAATATGTACATGTGCTGGTTTATACTTTCTGTTCTGTATTGTAAACTTTTGTAAAGGTTAATAAAATATACTGAACATGAAAAAAACTATGGGTTAATAAGGGGCTCAAAGTTTGTTTATAAAAAGTAACTTTTATACACATTTTAAATATAGTAACATTTGCAAATTAATAGCAATTTACAAATGGGGGAAGAGCAGAACTGGGTTTTTACACTGACAGCCTAGCACCGCAGGTCACACTGGGGGAGTGGCCCAGTAGAATCAGCAGAGCTCTACTGTCACTTTGACAGCTGGCCCACTGTTCTCTGTTTATTAGGCATGCAGTCAGCGTTACAGATAGAGATCAAACAGCTGTTACACAAATAACGCTTCTCTGCATGGCTCTCGCAGTATAATCTGTAAGACTGAGCTGTCCGTTGGACAGTTCAGTCGTGCATAGTGCAGGAGACATCGGGCAATGCAGAGGCAGAACAGGCTCCCCTTGCAACTGCACTTCACCCCAGCAAGCACCCATGATGGGTGCCTTTATATTCCCCTAGCATTGGATATACATATACATATAAGTCCATGCATCAGTGGAAATAAATATTGTATACTATGGGAAAAAATTGATGGCAACCAAAACTAGTCATACTGTCTACATCAGGGGTAGGCAACCTGGGGCCCTCCAGGTGTTGTGGAACTATATTTCCCATGAGGCATTGCAAGGCTGGCAGTTACAATTACTCCCAAAGGCATGATGGGACTTGTAGTTCTGCAACAGCTGGAGAGCTCCAGGTTGCCTACCCCTGGTCTACATCAACCATTATTCACTCAGTGTCATAATTTCTGAAGAAGCATGCTTCTTATAATCCAATTCAAAGCAGGCATTCAGTTCAAATCTATTGGATTATCCTAGTTATTTGTAATCCCCCTAGGTTCATGAGCTGGTCTCAATGTTTCAACAACTGGTTCAAATACAGCACTGTGCAAGCAGAACTTTGAGTAGTAATACCAAACTGCAGTACTTGAGCAGAAGTTTTACTTTGAGGTGATATTTTAAATGTCAGGTTAAATATAAAACTCTATCTTTCTTTTCTGTGCTTTAACAAGGTACCATAACACTTTAGCA
Organism: Aquarana catesbeiana; assembly: GCF_042186555.1. Taxonomy (NCBI): domain Eukaryota; kingdom Metazoa; phylum Chordata; class Amphibia; order Anura; family Ranidae; genus Aquarana; species Aquarana catesbeiana. The sequence goes on from NC_133325.1 coordinate 499,767,309, forward strand.
GTTTTAGGTATGTGGGTCAATAAATGTTACATGGGAGTAATGTTGCTGGACTTTGCTTGCTGTATCTCTCTTCTTGTGTGAAGGTTTAATCTCTGTTCGACTAAGAAGTCTTAAGTAAAGACTTATTTTGACACCATAATTGCAGTATTTCCCTTTGCCCTGGCTTTTGCGTTGCTTATCAGATTTCTGCATCTTGACAACCCCTGCTACAGTACAGTACATAACTCAAAGTGATTGTAAAGTCTCTTTTTTTGTTTTTTTTAATAAGAAAAACATGTTATACTTACCTTCTCTGTGCAGTTGGTTTTGCACAGAGCAGCCTGGATCCTCCTCTTCTCGGATCCCTCTTTGCTGCTCCTGGCCCCTCCCTCCTGTCGAGTGGCCCCACAGCAAGGATCTTGCTATGGGGGCACTCGAGCCGAGTCACAGCTTCGCGTGTCCATTCAGACTCTCTCCCCTGATTGGCTCCTGTAGCTGTCAATCAAAGTAAGTTAGCCAATTGCGCCACTGCTTTGTCTCAGCCAATCAGTAGGGATGAGCCCGCGATTCGAGTCAAACATAAGTTTGACTTGAACATCGGGTGTTTGTTCTAAAATGAACTGAACATATGGAGCGTTCACGGAAAATTTGAGCACAGCTCAACGCCCCATAATGCACTGCGAGATCGCAGTGCTTAGCTGTATGATGATTGGCCAAAGTATTGGCGTGCATGCTTTGGCCATCACAGTGCGCTCTGTTGAGAGAGCCATAATTGGCCAAATGCAGGGTGCCTTTGGCCAATCATGGCTCAGGGGAATGGCAAGTCCACGCCACACACTATATAAAGCTGCTTACAGAGTAGCCTTGTGTAGTGTTGTTGGCGTGGACAGAGATATAGCTTGAGTTAGATTAAGCAGGCAGGTTATTCAGTTCGTGGCAGTGTATTATAGATAGATAGATAGATAGATAGATAGATAGATAGATAGATAGATAGATAGATAGATAGATAGATAGATAGATAGATAGATAGATAGATCTTCATTTGAGTCCAGCTGTGTTTGATTATACTGATTGGACTGGATTAGGAAAGCCACACACACCTGTCTATATAAGACCTTACAGCTCACAGTGCATGTCAGAGCAAATGAGAATCATGAGGTCAAAGGAATTGCCTGAAGAGCTCAGAGACAGAATTGTGGCAAGGCACAGATCTGGCCAAGGTTACAAAAAAAATTCTGCTGCAGTTAAGGTTCCTAAGAGCACAGGGGCCTCCATAATCCTTAAATGGAAGACGTTTGGGACGACCAGAACCCTTCCTAGAGCTGACCGTCCGGCCAAACTGAGCTATCAGGGGAGAAGAGCCTTGGTGAGAGAGGTAAAGAAGAACCCAAACATCACTGTGGCTGAGCTCCAAAGATGCAGTTGGGAGACGGGAGAAAGTTGTAGAAAGTCAACCATCACTGCAGCCCTCCACCAGTCGGGGCTTTATGGCAGAGTGGCCCAATGGAAGACTCTCCTCAGTGCAAGACACATGAAAGCCCGCATGGAGTTTGCTAAAAAAACACCTGAAGGACTCCCAAGATGGTGAGAAATAAGATTCTCTGGTCTGATGAGATAGAGACAGAACTTTTTGGCCTTAATTCTAAGTGGTATGTGTGGAGAAAACCAGGCACTGCTCATCACCTGTCCAATACAGTCCCAACAGTGAAGCATGGTGGTGGCAGCATCATGCTGTGGGGGTGTTTTTCAGCTGCAGGGACAGGACGACTGGTTGCAATTGAGGGAAAGATGAATGCAGCCAAGTACAGGGATATCCTGGATGAAAACCTTCTCCAGAGTGCTCAGGACCTCAGACTGGGTCGAAGGTTTACCTTCCAACAAGATAATGACCCTAAGCACACAGCTAAAATAACGAAGGAGTGGCTTCACAACAACTCCGTGACTGTTCTTGAATGGCCCGGCCAGAGCCCTGACTTAAACCCAATGGAGCATCTCTGGAGAGACCTAAAAATGGCTGTCCACCAACGTTTACCATCCAACCTTACAGAACTGGAGAGGATCTGCAAGGAGGAATGGCATATATAATGGAATATATATATACAGTCAGTCTAATATTTGGCATAAACTATATATTCAGTGTTTACACTATATTCAGTCAGTGCAGGCAGGGTATTTATATATATATATATATATATATATATATATATATATATAGACACATATACAGTCTAGTATATTTATAAATATATATACAGTATCTCACAAAACTGAGTACACCCCTCACATTTTTGTAAATATTGGGCTCAATTTGGACATGTTCACTTAGGGGTGTACTCACTTTTGTTGGCAGTGGTTTAGACATTAATGGCTGTGTGTTGAGTTATTTTGAGGGGACAGCAAAATTACACTGTTATACAAACTGTACACTCACTACTTTACATTGTAGCAAAGTGCCATTTCTTCAGTGTTGTCACATGAAAAGATAAAATATTTACAAAAATGTGAGGGGTGTACTCACTTTTGTGAGATACTGTATATACTCTGCATCCAGTGTAGCCTATATCTACAGTGCATTCCGTGGTGTACTGTAGAGATGAGCTCGATGTTTGGGTCGAACATAAGTTCGACTCGAACATCGGGTGCTCACCCGTTCGCCGAAGAGCGAACATTATGGGGCGTGCATGCTTTGGCCAATCACAGCGCGCTCTGCTAAGAAAGCCATAATTGGCCAAAGGCAGGGTCCACGTCCTACACTATATAAGGCTGCTTACACGGCGGTCGTGTGTAGTGTTGTTGGCGTGGACAGAGAAATAGCTTGATTTAGATTAAGCAGGCATGTTATTCAGTTAGATATATATATATATATATATATATATATATATATATATATATATATATCTCTAACTGAATAACATGCCTGCTTAATCTAAATCTATATATATACTTTTCATTTAGCATACTCGATATTCAGTCAGTGCAGGCAGCGTAATATATATATACTTTTATACTTTGCACACAGTATCTAATACAGTGTGTAGTTTCTACTACACTTCTGGTGGTGTACACAGTATAAAACACAGTGCAGCCATTGTACAGTATCTAATACAGTGTGCACAGTTTTTCACTTTCAAAATATTTATTGATTTTCAAACAAAAAAGATTAAACACAACATGAGTCATAAAGATAGATTAAACATATCCAATACAGACGGACCCCAATGGGGCTAAGCAATTAAAGATACAACAATTATTGGGCATCTGGCTCCGATCTGTGACCATAACAAATTTTCATAGAGATTATATCCTTTGGCCTAAAAGGGGATAACCCTTTACCTTCATTGGAGTAGTTAAAGTAGACCTGAGAGAATCCGCCGGCACCCCAAAAGGGAACACACTGTAACCGGCTAACTCTCAATCAGCTCCCCCCAATGCCCCGAAAAATATAGTTGGAAATGTAGGTATTCATAAGAAGGAGCCATTACCTGAATAATATTAACCCCTGAGGATACAAACCCTCTGGGGTCCCAAATGCAATTAAAACCAACAAACTATTTGCGTCTCTTGAGAAAGAGAAGTTGAGAGGGGGGAGAAGAAAAGAGGAGAGGGGAATAGAGACAAGAGCCCTCCCACGGGGGGGAAACCCAACACCCCCAATACAGCCAGAAGAATTATGTCTGCATTCCAGGAATTAAGGAAATACCAATAAATTTTGCCCAAGGCTCCCATATGGCTTCAAATTGTTCTTTTGAGTTGTTAAGAATACTGGCGATTTTCTCTTGGGCCATGATCCAAGAAACTTTGCGGATCGCCGCCTTATAGGACACTTTGGGTTGTTTCCAGGCCTTGGCAATGGTGAGCTTAGCACCCAAAAAAATAAAATAAATTAGTTTACAGGAAAGTTTTGGAGCCTTGGGCAAGTTATCATTTAGGAGCGCAATGCTGGGGTTTTTGGGATTTGGACATTAGTGATTTTCCTGATCAGGAGGAATATCCTGTTCCAGAATGTCCTCAATCTCGGGCATTCCCAAAATATGTGGGCTAGCGAGCCCCTAAGTGAACAACCCCTATAACACCGAGGGTCTGCCGAGGTGAACATTTTGGCTAATCTATCCGGTGAGAGGTACCACCTGGTAATAACCTTGAGACTGGACTCTATCATGGATATATTCTTAATGCCCTTATAGGCCCTAAAAAAGGCAACCCTCCATGTATCTAGGTCCCACTGTATGAACAGGTCCGACTCCCATGCAAGCATGTATGGAGTCTTGGCAGACTGGTTAGCGAGTGACTGGTAGATGATGGAGATGCCACCCCTCTGTTCTGTAGACCGTCCACACCATAGTTCGTATGGAGTGAATGTGTGGGGTGCGGACTTTGCCTCCCCAATGTGGGAGAGGAAATGACGTATTTGATGAAATCTGAAACGCTCAGAGCTAGGCATCTCCAGGTGGCTCACACAAAAGGCTAGGGTGATAGGGCCTACGTTTGTATAGAAGTGTCCGATCCGGTACATCCCCTTATCCAACCACCATCGAAATGCCTTGATGTCTAGACCCGGGGCAAAGTCCGGATTGTTAAAAATGTGAGCGAGTTGGTGGCAATTGGAAGTTAAAGCCTGGTTATTTCTTAATGTGTCCCATATTTTGAAGGTTTGTGAGAGAGTCGGTGAAAGAATTGGGGGGCATTTTCTTGCGGGGACCCACAAGAGGAAGTCAATAGTGTGAGAGGGTACAGCCTGTCTCTCTATTTGGATCCAATCTGGCTTTTCTGCCTTCACATATACTGACGATATCTGGGCAAGTCTGGCAGCTTGATAGTACCAGAAGAGCTGAGGGAGACCCAAACCCCCCTGTGATCTGGATAAGAATAAGGTGTTTTGTTGGATTCTATGTCCCTTACCCCCCCAAATGAATTTGATAACCTTTCTTTGAAAAGCAGACAAGTGCTCTTTTACAATATGTATTGGGAGGGCTCTAAAGGGGTAGAGGAGTCTAGGAAGCAATGTCATCTTGACTGCGTGTATTCTCCCTAGCCAGGAGATTCCGCCCTTTGCCCAGTTGCCTAAGTCTGCCTCGAGCTTACGGTATGTGTGAGGGAAGTTGGCCGAATAAAGTAGTTCCGTTTTAGCTGTGAGCTTGATACCTAAATAGTCAATAGAAGTGTCACTCCTTTAAAATTCAAAGGCACTCTGGAGGGAAGACACCATGTTAGATTTGAGGGAGATGTTTAGGGCTGAAGATTTTGAATAGTTTACCTTTAACCCTGAGATCCATGAAAACTCCTTCAGGAGTCTACACAGGTTTGGGAGGGAAGTGGTTGGGGAAGTGATGAACAGGAGCATATCATCAGCAAATAGCCCGCATTTGTGGACTTGGTCACCGCAAGCCACCCCTTGAATGTTGGGATTAGATCTGACTGCAATTGCTAGGGTTTCGATCGCGATAGTGAAAATTAAAGGGGAGAGAGGGCAACCCTGCCTAGTGCCTCTTGCAATAGGAAGAGGTTTAGAGTATTGGCCTTGTAGACGAATTACCGCTCGTGGAGAGGAATATAGTGATCTAAGGGTCCCTAGAAAATTAGGCCCAAATCCCCGCTTTTCCAGTAAAGAGAAAAGGTAGGGCCATTCGATGGAGTCGAAGGCCTTGTGAAGGTCCAGCGAAAGGAGCATTCCTTCCTGTTTCGGCCCACCTTTCCAGTTTGATTGGAGAATGGAAACTATATCTATTACTCTCCTGATTTGGTCTGGGCCTTGTCTGCCCGGTATAAAACCGACCTGGTCCTTGTGTACATAAAGATTAATAAATGATGAGAGACGATTAGCAAGGATTTTGGTAAGAATTTTGAGGTCATTATTAATCAGAGAGATAGGCCTGTAGTTTTCCACTTCCTCTTGATTTTTGTTGGGTTTGGGGATTACAGAGATAAATGCAGTATTCAGTTGAGTGTCCAGTGGGGATCCTAATTTTATGAAATTAAAAAATTTAGCCAAATAGGGGGCTAAAATGTCACCGAATTCTTTGTAGTAGGGGACCGAAAGACCATCTGGTCCTGGGGCTGAGCCGGACTTAAGGCCTTTGATAACCTCCCTGACCTCTTCCGCTGTAATGGCTCCTTCCATTAAATCTTTGCACTCTTTGGAGATAGAGGGAATCTGTAAGTTCTGCAGGAATGCATTGGTTAGGGGGTCTTTCTCTGTTTGGGGAGGTTTATAAAGATTTGCATAAAAGTCGTGAAAGGCGGACATTATTTTGTTAGGATTAGCAGTTGGGGGTTGTCCCGCTATCCTTAGTTTAGGGAAGGAGAGAGAGAGGAACTTAGGGGTTTAAGTTTAGAGGCTAACATTGAGCCGAATCTATCTTTGTGACAATAAAATTTAGCACCACTCCATCTAATGTTTTTCTCTGCTTTGGCAGTTAAAGCTAGATTCAGCTCAAGTCTAGTCGCGTCTATCCTTTCTAAAATAGTCCTGTCTGGGTGTTTTTTGTATTCTGCTTTTAGGGAAAGGAAGGATTTTTCGAGACGTTGAATATCGATCATGCGCTCCTTTTTATACTGGGTCGCAATCCTGATTAGAACGCCTCTAATGGTAGCCTTATGGGCAGCCCATAGGGTCTCCGGGGAGATGTTATCGATGTCATTTAGGAGAAAGTATTCTTTAATGGAGTTTGCTATCTCCTTAATATGGCTTGGGTCAGAGAGAAGGGACTAATTTAATCGCCAAAAGGAGCCTCCTTTCCCTGAGAACACATTTTTCAGGGTGAGGAGGACCAGTGAATGGTCTGACCATGCTGTATCCATTATTGCGTTTTTTTTGGACAGGGGTATGAGGCAAGACTGAATGAGTATGTGGTCGATTCTAGCATATGATTGGTGGGGGGAGGAGAACTGTGTGTAGTCCCTACTGTTGGGGTTCAGTTCCCTCCAGATATCAATAAGTCCATGTGAGTGGAGAAGTTTGGCTAATCTGGTACTTAATTTCGTGGGGCGTGTGAGCTGATCCTTGGGGGGCCTAGTTTTGTCTAAACCTTGGTCAAACGCCACGTTTGATTCACCTCCCAAAATGACCTTTCCTTCCATTAGTGGCTCCAGTGTAGTAAAGAGTCCCTGGAAAAAGGAAGCTTGACCCTTATTCGGGGCATAATACGAAACAATCATGTATAAGACTCCTTCCAGGGTACCCTTCACCAAAATGAATCTACCCTCTGGGTCTTTATAGTCAGAGATATGGGAGAATTTGCTGTTTTTGGAAAATAGAATTGCCACCCCCTTAGTTTTGTTAGGGGCATTCGCTAGGAAAAAGGATGGGTAGTAAGAGTGAAGGAACTTGGGGGTGTACCGGATCGGAAAGTGTGTCTCTTGAAGAAGCACTACATCAAGTCTTAAAGATTTGTAGTGGTCAAGAGCTAGTCTCCTTTTCCTAGGAGAGTTCAGGCCCTGAACATTATGCAAAGCCACCTTAAGATCATTTCCATTCATAATCGAGTCAGAAATAAGAACAGAGGGGAGGGAGGCCAACGATCAAGCAGTCACTTACCATTGGAAGTCTTCTATAGCTTGCCTGGCAAGGAAAGTAGCGGCAATCTCCTGAGTCTATCCCGGGGAAGTGCAGAATCCCCCCCCGCCGGACGGCTAGAAAAAAGAAGAGGGATAAGCGGAAAAGGAAAGTAGAAAAGGACAAACAAAGCTAACAACATGGGTCCCCTAGTAGGACCCTTGGGGTATTGCGGAGTAATGTCCGCAATAGTCCCAATTTTAACCTTCAGTCCACCCGAGAGGCCGACTGAAGTCCCAGATCCCGAGCACACTAACGGTTCTTCGGAAATGAGTGGAGGCGCAAGGGATCCACCCCGGACCCTAGCTATGTCAAGATGATACAGAAAAACTTACACACTAATGTGAAAAACTCTAGTAAGGTTCAAACAGCCCTATATTCCTGGCTCTTAATGCCAAGATAACTATGTAAACAAAATTATACTGTAAACGTTAAACAACATTCCCCTCCTTCCGAATTTCCCCCTCCCCCTACCCACATCCTGGCTGGGAGGGCCTCCTAAAAGGCTAAGGCACAAAGGGATGGGGGTGATAGGACCCCTAATTGCAGATCGTAGCCTAAAACGATGTGGGACATTGGTAGCTAGAAACACAGGTGACCCCAACCTATACTAGAGCGGGGCCTAATGCAGGAGTCCCAAGAAATCTAGACCGAGTTCAGCCCTCCTAGCTGGGAATAATCCTTATCACTCAAAAAGGGCTATTGTCGTGAGAATCCCGTCTTCTGCGGGAGGCCATCTGAGTCCGCTGAACAGTTCCAGTATTTGGAGAGATGTGAATACGTAGACCATGGACGGTTTCTCCCCTCCACACATAGAGGGGGTTTGCGTCAGGGGAAACTATAGTGAAAATGTGTGTGGAGAAGTGTGTCCCGGGTAGTGGGCTCAGCAAGCCATTTGTTTAAGAGGGGGTTTGGAGCTCCAGCCTCGACAACTGTAGGGACAACTGCCCCGGAGAAAAAGTCCCTGAGGGGACAGAGAAAAGTGACGATACCAGCCAACCCTTACGGTGGTCTACCATCCTTGCTCCTCTTGGAAGTGTTCTTATTCCACAGGGGGGACACAGGGCTCCCCAGAGGGGGACGCTAGGTCGAACCTGATGAGGATGCAGAAAAGTCCATTGGCGCCTCCTGTGAAATAAACTTGAGGGACAGTAACAGTCTTTTACCTTCTGGGAGACTGGAGAATGAATGGGATTTGCCCTGAGATGTAAATTTTACAGCAAAAGGAAATGCCCAGCGGTATTTGATGTCCCGCTGTGAAAGGACCGTGAGAAGGGGTTTTAGAGTTCTGCGTCTTTGAATGGTGGAAGGAGCTAAATCAGCAAATATCTGGATCTGGTGCCCCCTGTGTTGCAGCTTGGGGTTCTGACGGGATTGTCTCATGACCTCCTCTTTAACCGCAAAAAAGTGCGGCTTCACAATTATGTCTCTGGGTGAGCCGTCTTGTCTGGTGGCGTCCGAGAGCCCTGTGTGCCCTGTCCAATTCGAGGCGTTGAGGGGGTATATTAGGTATTAGTTCAGATATGATGTCCTGTACTGTGGAGGGGATATCTGTGAAGGTTTCCGGGAGGCCTCTGATTCTAAAATTGTACCTCCTGGACCTGTTCTCGAGTTCGTCAATCCTGGAAAGGGCTACATCCAGCTGTTCTTGAATAGTCTGGAGGTGGGCTGCATTTTGGTTTGTTCTGGAGACTGTGTTCTCGACTTTATCCTCTATGGCTTTTATTCTCGAGCCTAAACTCGACAGGTCTGCTTTAATGGTATTGGTGATCTGTTGTACTGTGCTGGCCAGACCTTTCTCCAATAAAGAGGAGAATTTAGTAAACATGTCTTCCTGCATCAATGTGAGGTCAGTGACTGAAAAGCCTGAGGAGTGATTTGCAGCCCCTGGGAGTTGGGCCTGAGCTGATAAGGCCTGGGGAGATACCTCCTGGTGTGTGGGGCTCAAGGGGCCTGCAGAGGCTTGGTGCTTCAGGGAGCCTTGATGGGGATTCTGAGACGGGATTGGGGGCCCCTGTGCTGCCTGGGCATAAGTTAGTGTCGGGGGGGTTAATACCGGCCTGTGTTCTGGAGCCTTAGTAAGCTGGGCTGCATGTGGCTGGGAGACGTCTGTGCTGGCGGCCATCTTGGTGCACCCGTCCGTTCCCGCTGTCTCGAATTGCGGGCCGAGGTCACGTCTCACCGGGGGACCGGACATCTCCGCTGGTTCCCCCTGATGTCCCAGGTTCAGATGGAGTGGCGGGGTGCCGCACTGTTGGCTGTGGAGGCTGTAGTGCGGCTCTATGGTCCGGGGTGGAGCAGAGCTCCTGGCTCAAGCACCCATATTGGAGCTCTCGCGCATGCGCACTTGTGTGCACAGTTTTTAATATACTTCTGCTGGTGTACACAGTACACAATACAGCGCAGCTGTAGTACAGTTTCTAATACAGTGCATGCGATGTACACAGTATCTAATACAGTGTGTACAGTTTCTACTATACTTCTGGTGGTGTACACAATACTGTGCAGCTGTGCTGCAGGTTCTAATATAGTACAAGTGGTGTACACGGTATCTAATACAGTGTGTACAGTTTATACTACACTTCTGGTGGTATACACAGTACACAATACAGTGCAGCCATTGTACAGTTGCTAATACTGTGCAGGTGGTGTACACAGTATCTAATACAGTGTGTACAGTTTCTACTACACTTCCGGTGGTGTACACAGTATACAATACAGTGCAGCCATTGTACAGTTGCTAATAAAGTGCAGGCGGTGTACACAGTATCTAATACAGTGTGTACAGTTTCTACTATACTACTGGTGGTGTACGCAGTACACAATACAGTGCAGCCGTAGTACAGTTTCTACTACTTTTCTGGTGGTAGACACAGTATCTAATACAGTGTGTACAGTATCTACTACACTTCTGGTGATGTACACAGTACAAAATACAGTACAGCCATAGTACAGTTTCTAATACAGTACAGGAGGTGCACAGAGTATCTAATACAGTGTGTACAGTTTATACTACACTTCTGGTGTTGTACACAGTGTACTATACAATGCAGTCATTGTACAGTTGCTAATACAGTGCAGGCTGTGTATGCAGTATCTAATACAGTGTAGTGTGGTGTTGCAAAACAAAAAATACATCATGCCAGGAAGGCCACCCAGGAGAGGAAGGTACTCACAGGTCACTAAAAGACTGTAATTGGGTGCCTGAGAGAAGAGAGAAGGAGAAGGAGGAGGCACAAATCCAATGAGGCAGGATGTCCTCAAGGGACAGCTTAAGCGCAGCCACCCTATTGCATCACACCGCAGAGCTCCGCAGGTGCAGGGCACTGCTGACTCCCCACTGACTTTTAAAAGTTCCTTGGTGTGGGCCTTTTTCGACATGTGTGCAGCAGATTGCTGTTTGCAGCCTAGGTCTGAAGTGGATCAAGCATGGCCAGAACAGCTGCCGTTTGGGCACCACATGCTTGACCAGACATATGATGACCTGCCACGCAATTCGTTGTCAACAGCACTTGAAAGACCTACATCAAAGAAAAAGGCGGACCTCTTGCTCATCTGGGATCTCCAACCCTACTATACCTCCAGTTCTCTCAAAAACCTGCACTGAGAGGAATGAAGGTATAGCAATAGGTGTCCCAAGTACTTGCAGCCAATCTGCTAGCAGTACACCACCATCTGATTTTAGCAGGCAAATTTCCCTACCCCAGTTGCTGAACGTAAAAAGAAATTTGGTCCCACCCACATGCTCAGCGTCCAAATGCTGCCTTTTCAGCTGGTAGACTCTGCCCTTTTGTGAATTTGTGGAATGTGCTGTACTTCAGTGGCAGGTTCCAAAAACGCCATTTCTTTTCATGGAAGGCCATTCCGGCTCTCTACCGGCATGTGGAAGGCAATGTTTTGGCCTCGTTGGACAGGGTGGTCAGCAGTAAGGTTCATATTACCACTAACTCATGGTCCAGCAGGCATGGGCAGGGACGTTATCTTTCCTTCTCGGCGCACTGGGTAACTCTGCTGGCAGCTGGGAAGGATGCAGGACAGGGTTCAGTGTTGTTTGAGCTTGTTCTGCCACAATGCCTCCAAAATGCTAGTGGTGATTCTGCCACAGCTCTCTCCTCCACCCCCTCCTCTTCTTCTTCCTCTATGGCCTCTTCTGCAGATTTGTCCTCTGAACCAATGGTGCTCCATAAGCGTTCAAGGGGCTACGCAAGCAGTCAGGCTCAAAGATGCCATGTGGTGCTTGCGGCAGAGATTCTGTCAGCTCTTCAGGGGCAGGCTCAGAGGTGGTTGAGGCTGTGCCAGCTTCAGCCAGGAATGGTTGTATGCAACAATGGCACCAACCTAATCTCCGCTCTCCGACAGGGACACTTGACCCATGTTCCATGTTTGGCACACGTCCTGAATTTGGTGGTGCAGCGGTTCTTGAGCAGGTACCCGGGCTTACATGATCTCCTCAGGCAGGCCAGAAAAGTCTCTGCTGGTCATACAATGCCAGTGCTTGGTTGGCTGACATTCAAAGGGAATGCAACCTGCCCACCAACCGCTTCATTTGTGACATGCACACCAGGTGGAACTCAACGTTGGCAATGCTGCAGCAGCTGCACACACAGCAGAGGGCCATCAATGAGTACCTGTGCGAGTATGGCACCAGGACAGGGGAGCTTGGCATCTTTTCGCCATGCAAGTGGCTACTGATCAAGGATGCATGCACTGTCCTGTCACCATTTGAGGAGGCCACAAGGATGATGAGCAGTGGCAATGCATGCATCAGTGACATTGTCCCTCTAGTCTTCCTTTTGGAGCACACGCTTCATGGAATCATGGACAGGGCACTTGAGGCAGAACAGGAGGAAGAGGAGGACTTCCTTACCTCTCAAGGCCCCCTTTATCCAGATAGCATTCCTGCGGGCCCACCAAACACACAGGAAGAAGAGGAGGAGGAGGAGGATTGTGTCAGCATGGATGTAGAGGATAACACTCAGCAGCAGTCTTCAATGGTTTTCAGTCCCCAGAAACCCAAGGAGTTGTACCTGGCTGGGAGGAGATAGTTACGGATCATGTGATCCTTAGTGACCCAGAGGACTCGAATGCCTCTGCAAACTTATGCTGCATGGCCTCCCTGATTCTGCAAAGCCTGGGAAAGGACCCAAGGATTCGTGGTATCAAGGAGAGGGATCATTACTGGCTGGCAACCCTTCTTGATCCATTTTACAAGGGTAAGGTTGCAGAACTCATCCTCCCTTCGGAGAGGGAGCAGAGGATAAAACATCTTCAGGAGGCCTTGAAGAAAGGTTTGTGCAACGCATTTCCAGACCCTGGGAGGTTACAATTTCCTGGTGCTGGACAATGTGTTGCTGAGGCTTCGTACAGTCAGAGGAAGAGCAGTGGAGAAGGTGGCCGGCTGACCAATGCCTTTAAACAATTTTTCAGTCCTCAGCGCCAAGGTCTGATTGGTTCAAGCAACCATTGCCAGTGTCTGTATTACATGGTGTAGGAATATCTAGGGGCAAGAGCAGACTTGGAAACCTTTCCAACAGAGCATCCACTGGGTTACTGGGTCTTGAGGATGGACCACTGGCTAGAACTTGCTCAATATGCAGTTGAGCTACTTGCCTGTCCTGCATCCAGCGTGCTGGATGCAGTACATTCAGTGCTGCTGGAGGGTTTGTAACGGGTCAAAGAGTGCGCCTGTTCACAGACTCCATTGATAGGCTCACATTCATGAAAATGAATCAGTCTTGGATCAGCAGCTATCAAGCACCTGATGCTGATGTAACTGATTGAATTTGCTATGGATGTTCCTCCTCAATCTTGATGATGCTAGCTTCCAACAATATTTTTGGTTTAGGGCACCACCACCACCACCCAAGGCCCAACTTTTCTGCCCCTGTTTAACAGGGGCATGTAATTTTGATTTAATATTTCACAGCAGGGCCCGTTCCTGAGCCCAACAAGAGTAACTGTGAGGGCTTACAGTGTTCTGGTACTACCAACACCTAAGGCAAAATTTTCTGCAGAGTATATAGGGCAGGCTGTATAGTATTATCAACTGCTGTTCAGAGTATATCGTGCCTGGGAGACCCCAATTTTTTTTAAAAATTTGGGTGCGGGGTTCCCCTTAATATCCATACCAGACCTGAAGGGCCTGGTATGTATTTTGGGGGGTGAGGCATCCATGCCATTTTTTTATATTTTTGGTATTTTTATCTATATTGTCGCGATCCGACAATACATTACAGCCGCAAGCAGTTTTAAATGACATTTTTTCCTTTAGAAATGTAATTTTGCTGTGGCACTGTTATAAACTTGGGAAAATGCTCTACTTTACAGGCATACTAAGGAATATTTAATTTTTATTGTTTCACTTTAAGCATCTTTAACTGCTTCAGCCCTGGAAGATTTTACCCCCTTCCTGACCAGAGCACTTTTTGCGATTCGGCACTGTGTCGCTTTAGCTGACAATTGCGCGGTTGTGCAACATTGCACCCAAACAAAATTGATGTCCTTATTTTTCTCACAAATAGCGCTATAATCAAAAAAAAATGACAATTTTGAAAAAAACGCATTATTTTTTACTTTTTGCTATAATAAATATCCCCCAAAAATATTTTTCCTCAGTTTAGGCCGATATGTATTCTTCTACATATTTCTGGTAAAAAAATTCTCAATAAGCGTATATTGATTGGTTTGCACAAAAGTTTTAGCGTCTACAAAATAGGGAATAGTTTTATGGCATTTTTATTTTTAATGTTTTTTTTATTAGTAATGGCGGTGATCTGCAATTTTTATCAGGACTGTGACATTGTGGCAGACACATCGGACACTTTTGACTCTATTTTGGGACCATTGCCATTTATACGGTGATCAGTGCTATAAAAAATTCACTGATTACTGTGTAAATGACACTGGCAGTGAAGGGGTTAACCACTAGGGGCCGATGAAGGGGTTAAGTGTGTCCTAGAGAGTGATTCTAACTGTGGGGGGATGAGCTTCAAGTCACATGACAGCGATCACCGCTCCCGCAGACAGGGAGCGGTGATCTCTGTCATGACACAAGCCAGAACGGGAGAATGCCTTGTTTACATAGGCACTTCCCCATTCTGAGGCTCCGTGACACGATCGCCGGGAGACCGGCGGACATCGAGTCCGCTGGTCCCACGGGCATGGTCACGCTGTTATCCCCGGCTCTTAAAGGGGACGTACAGGTACGCCCATTTGCCCACCGCTGCCATTGTGCCGACAAATATCGGCGTGCAGCGGTCGGCAAGTGGTTAAAATCACTGCTCCTGAAAAAACGTCCATTTTTTAAACTTTTTTTTGCATTGATACATGTCCCCTGGGGCAGGACCCGGGTCCCCAAACACTTTTGATTTTTCACGTTTGTGTCCCATAGACTTTAACGGTGTTTGCGTGTTCGAACAAATTTTTTGCCTGTTCGCATGTTCTGCTGCGAACTGAACCGGGGGGTGTTCGACTCATCCCTACTAATCAGGAGGAGAGTCCCAGATGGCTAAGACACTCATGGACATTGCTGGAGAGAGAGGGGGCTCAAGTAAGTTTTAGGGGGTGCTGGGGAGGCTGCTACACACAGAAGGTTTTTTTATCTTAATGCATAGAATGCATTAAAATAAAAAAACCTTCTGCCTTTACAACTCTAGTTTGCAAGGCCTAAACCCTCCCAAGCTGTCTCACACTCCCAATTTCTAGGACAGGCTCAATCTCTTTGGGCAGTCTCCAACTCTCTATAGCAGGGGTGCCCAACCTTTTGAGGAGCGAGGACCACTTTATCAACTTGGTAACCGGTCGCGGGCCACAATGAGTGTAAAGGGGGGATGGCAGGTCTGTATCCACTCTGCATATGTAGAGCAGACATGGATGCAACCCGCTCTACCCTAAGGACCCTCCGATCCACCCGGACAGAAGGGGACAGATCCCCTTCTGTTTTTTTTGTAAGGAGATCGAATTGCAGAAAGGTGGGTGTAAACGGACACAAGTCCGTTTACATCTGCCGGTGAATGGAGAGTCCGTTTGAGTCCACCTGAAAAACAGACAGGCGGACCCGATCGGACCGATCATGTGAAAGGGGCCTAAAGCTGCTTTCACACTGATGCACAGCGGTTTACCTGCTCCTCAACTGACCTCAATCTTCACTTCTTCCTCAGGATTCCTTCAGGGCTGGTACTGCCGGTGGGTACTGCTGACAAGTGCTAGAACTGCTGGCTGGTACTGCTGGCGGGTACTGTTGGCTGGTACTGGTACTGCTGGCTGGTACTGGTACTGTTGACTGGTACTGCTGGCTAGTACTGCTGGCGGGTACTGGTACTGTTGGCTGGTACTGGTACTGCTGGTGGGTACTGCTGACTGGTACTGCTGGCTATTACTGCTGGTAGGTACTGGTACTGCTGGCTGGTACTGGTACTGCAGGCACAGCAGACAGGACCAGCAGGCTGGATGGATCAGCAGACAGGTGAGCAGACTGGATGGATCAGCAGACAGGTGAGCAAACTGGATGGATCAGCAGACAGGTAAGCAGAATGGATGGATCAGCAGGCAGGTGAGCAGACTGGATGGATCAGCAGACAGGTAAGCAGACTGGATGGATCAGCAGGCAGGTGAGCAGACTGGATGGATCAGCAGACAGGTAAGCAGACTGGATGGATCAGCAGGCAGGTGAGCAGACTGGATGGATCAGCAGACTGGATGGATCAGCACACTGGATGGATCAGCAGACAGGATGGATCAGCAGACAGGATGGATCAGCAGACGGGTAAGCAGACTGGGACTGAAGCTGGATGGCTGCAGTAGGTAAGTATAGCATACTGGAGGAGAGTCTTGGAACGTCAGGCAGGCCGGGTCGATAATCAGGCTGGCAACAAAGCTACAAGAGGCGCAGGCAGAAGGAATCGTCAAACAAGCCAAGGGTCAGATGCAGGCAGATAACAGGAACAGTCCCAAAACTAGCCGGGTCAAACAGGAGCAGATATCAGATCTTCAGGAAACACATACACAGAGCTGCAGATCAAACAGCAAGGACACAGAGCTGCTGAGGTGTTTAAATAAGGCAGCCTGTTGCCAATCACTGAAATCATCCTGGACTAAGTTAACCCTTAGGTGGCAGATCCATGACAGTATCACTCCGCCTGTGAAGGAGCTGACGCTATACAGGAAGCATCGGCTCTGCTTCCTCTAGCGGCGGCTCCGTTCTTCGCACTAATGCTCGGAGATGGCGGGAACCCACGATCTGGGCTTGCCGACTCGTAGGGTTGCCACATCATCCCTTTAATCCAGGACACATATTAATTACACAGGTTCTGAGGCTGATTTAATGCAGATAAGGCACCAAGTGAGTTTAATTGCCACCTTAATCAGCCACAGAACCTGTGTAATTAATGTGTGTCCTGGATTAAAGGGATGATGTAGCAACCCTACCGATTCGCCATCTCAGAGCAAGACATGGCGGGCCACATGTGGCCCGCGGGCCAGCGGTTGGGCACCCCTGCTCTATAGGGTAATCACACACTCTTGTTGTTTAATGTCTGTGTTGTCTAATGCTACGTGCAAGAAAGTCTCAATGTCATAGATGGGTAGTTTCCAAAATCGGTGTTCCCGAGACTGAGGTGGGATGCAATGGGGGTTATAGCGATATGCTGAAATTTAAGTATTGTTTTAACAGCAACCACACATTGTCAATTATTAGAATACATAGGCCACAAACAGGCAATAATGAAAATATGTGTGTCTTATTAAAGATGCTTGTTTGTAACTAGGGATGAGCTTCGTGTTCGAGTCGAACCCATGTTCGACTCGAACATCGGCTGTTCGATCGTTCGCCGAATTGCGAACGTTATGGGCCGTTCGCGCTAAATTCGTGTGGCGCGTCACGGCCCATAATTCACTGCGGCATCGCAGTGCATTGCTGGCTGATGATTGGCCAAGCATGCACTATGACCCGCATGCTTGGCCAATCACAGCGCTGTCAGTAGAGAGAGCTGTAATTGGCCAAAGCCAGGGTGGCTTTGGCCAATTATGGCTCAGGGGATTTAGTACACACCCCACACTATATAAGGCCGCCTGCACGGCGGCCCTGTGTAGTGTGTGTTCCGGTGTGCTGAGAGATAGAGAGAGAGAGAGACAGTGTCATTTGATTTGAGTTAGATAGATTAGGCAGAACAGTCAGTCAGTTAGCTGCACTTACAGTGTATTGTGTATATATATGCATCCCAGGTGTTGCATATATATATATACACTGTATTCAGTTTAGCTAGATCTGTTCCTGTTATCTTCTATCTAGACTATTTACATTTAATGCAGTGCGTCCTGCTCACAGTGTTCAGCTAGATCCGTTCCTGTTAAATTCCTACTGACCGGCAGGCTTGTCTGGTTACAGTATATAAAGCTACCTGAAGAAAATTACAGGTGTTCTATTTGATCCTATTAGTACCACGGTCAGGCAGCTAGACTATTTACATTTAGTACAGTGCGTCCTGCTCACAGTGTTCAGCTAGATCCGTTCCTGTTATCTTCCTACTGACAGGCAGGCTTGTCTGGTTACAGTATATAAAGCTACCTGAAGAAAATTACAGGTGTTCTATTTGATCCTATTAGTACCACGGTCAGGCAGCTAGACTATTTACATTTAGTACAGTGCGTCCTGCTCACAGTGTACAGCTAGATCCGTTCCTGTTATCTTCCTACTGACAGGCAGGCTTGTCTGGTTACAGTATATAAAGCTACCTGAAGAAAATTACAGGTGTTCTATTTGATCCTATTAGTACCACGGTCAGGCAGCTAGACTATTTACATTTAGTACAGTGCGTCCTGCTCACAGTGTACAGCTAGATCCGTTCCTGTTATCTTCCTACTGACAGGCAGGCTTGTCTGGTTACAGTATATAAAGCTACCTGAAGAAAATTACAGGTGTTCTATTTGATCCTATTAGTACCACGGTCAGGCAGCTAGACTATTTACATTTAGTACAGTGCGTCCTGCTCACAGTGTACAGCTAGATCCGTTCCTGTTATCTTCCTAATGACAGGCAGGCTTGTCTGGTTACAGTATATAAAGCTACCTGAAGAAAATTACAGGTGTTCTATTTGATCCTATTAGTACCACGGTCAGGCAGCTAGACTATTTACATTTAGTACAGTGCGTCCTGCTCACAGTGTTCAGCTAGATCCGTTCCTCTTATCTTCCTACTGACAGGCAGGCTTGTCTGGTTACAGTATATAAAGCTACTTGAAGAAAATTACAGGTGTTCTATCCCAGCTTAGTGCAGCTACAGGCCATTAGTATGTCTGGAAGGCCAAGAAGGAGAGGCAGACAGTCACAAGCCAATAAGAGAGGGCAAGCAGGCTCTGTGTCTAGTGCTGGTCGTGGAGACGGTGCATCCTCATCAGCACGTGGCCATGGGACACGCTTGGCCTTTTTTTCGGCAGCTGGCCATGTTGAGCCGCAACATGCGGAAGACTTGGTCGAGTGGATGACCAAGCCGTCCTCATCCTCCTCATCCTCTCTCACCCATGCCCAGGGTGCTTTGTCTGGCAAAGCAGCGGCCTCTTCCCTCAGCTCAATGTCATCAGTGACTCCTTCCCTAGCTCCACCATGTCCTCATGAGGATTCCCTCGAACTGTTTGACCACAGTGTTGGGTACATGCTCCAGGAGGATGCCCAGCGTTTGGAAGGCTCTGATGACGATACTGAGCTCGATGAAGGCAGTAACATGAGCGCGGACAGAGGGGGTGCCCAAGAAGGACAGCAATCTGGCAGTCATGCTCCCCCTGCTGCAGCATACTGCCAGGTTTGCTCCAGTGATGAGGAGGGAGGGGATGATGAGGTCACTGACTCAACGTGGGTGCCTGATAGGAGAGAGGAGGAGGAGGAGGAGGAGGAGGAGGAGGAGGAGGAGGAGGCGGCAGCACATCACCAACGAGGCAGGATGCCCTCCAGGGGCCAGCCTAAGGGCAGCACATTGACTGCATCACACCCCAAAGCTCCACATGTGCAGGGCGCTGCAGTCTCTGCGCGTTATTCAAAAAGTTCTTTGGTGTGGGCCTTTTTTGAGACGAGTGCATCAGATCGCACCGCTGCTATTTGCAACATATGTCTCAAGCGTATCTCGCGTGGCCAAAATATCTCCCGCTTGGGTACCACATGCTTGACCAGACATATGTTGACCTGCCATGCAGTTCGTTGGCAAGCGTATCTAAAAGACCCACACCAAAGAACAAAGAGGATCTCTCCTTGCTCCTCATCAGCTGAGATTTCCAACCCCACTAGACCTTCAGTCCTCTCTGAGACCTGCAGTGAGAGGAATGAAGGTGTAGAATTAGGTGTGTCACAGCCAAGTACTTGTGGGCAATCTGCTTTTGGTACACCGACGTCAGATTGTACCAGGCAAATTTCCCTGCCCCAGCTGCTGCACCGCCGAAAGAAGTTTGCTCCCAGCCATCCACATGCCCAGCGGTTGAATGCTAGCTTGGCAAAATTGCTAGCACTTCAACTGCTGCCTTTTCAGTTGGTAGACTCTGCCCCCTTCCGTGAGTTTGTGGAATGTGCGGTTCCTCAGTGGCAGGTACCCAAACGCCACTTTTTCTCACGGAAGGCGATTCCGGCTCTCTACCGGCATGTGGAAGGCAATGTCCATGCCTCGCTGGACAGGGCGGTCAGCGGTAAGGTGCATATTACCGCTGACTCATGGTCCAGCAGGCATGGACAGGGACGTTACCTAAGTTTCACGGCGCATTGGGTGACTCTGCTGGCAGCTGGGAAGGATGCAGGACAAGGTGCAGTAGTGTTGGAGGTTGTTCCGCCACCACGCCTCCAAAATGCTGATTGTGACACACCTCTCTCCTCCACCCCCTCCTCTTCTTCTTCCTCCATGGCCTCTTCCTCGGAACCAGCGGTGCTCCGTAGGCGTTCAAGGGGCTACGCAAGTACGCAGGCCAAAAGATGCCATGCGGTGCTTGAGCTGGTGTGCTTGGGGGACAGGAGCCACACTGGGGCAGAGGTTCTGTCAGCTCTGCAGGGGCAGGTTCAGAGGTGGTTGACGCCACGCCAACTTAAGGCAGGAATGGTGGTTTGCGACAATGGCACCAACCTCCTCTCTGCCCTCCGACAGGGACAAATGACCCATGTGCCCTGTTTGGCTCACGTCCTTAACTTGGTGGTGCAGCGGTTCTTGGGCAGGTACCCGGGCTTACAGGATGTCCTGAGGCAGGCCAGGAAAGTCTGTGTGCATTTCCGCCGGTCATATAATGCCAGTGCTCGGCTGACGGACCTCCAAAAGGAGTTTAACCTGCCCAAGAACCGCCTAATCTGTGACATGCCCACCAGGTGGAACTCAACGTTGGCCATGCTGCAGCGGCTGCACACGCAGCAGAGGGCCATCAATGAGTACCTGTGCGACTATGGCACCAGGACAGGGTCAGGGGAGCTTGGTTTTTTTTCCCCACGCCAGTGGGCCATGATCAGGGATGCATGCACTGTCCTGTCACCATTCGAGGAGGCCACGAGGATGGTGAGCAGTGACAGTGCATGCATCAGTGACACTGTCCCCCTTGTCCACCTGTTGGAGCACACGCTGCGTGGAATAATGGACAGGGCACTTGAGGCAGAACAGAGGCAGGAAGAGGAGGACTTCCTTAGCTCTCAAGGCCCCCTTTATCCAGACAGTGTTCCTGCGTGCCCGCCGATCACACAGGAAGAGGACGAGGAGGAAGAGGAGGAGGAGGAAGATTGTGTCAGTATGGAGGTGGAGCCTGGCACTCAGCATCAGCAGCAGTCTTTAAGGGATCAGTCCCAAGAAACACATGGACTTGTACGTGGCTGGGAGGAGGTGGCTGCGGACCATGTCGTTCTTAGTGACCCAGAGGACTCCGGACCGAATGCCTCAGCAAACCTACGCTGCATGGCCTCCCTGATCCTGCAAAGCCTGCGTAAGGATCCTCGTATTCGTGGTATCAAGGAGAAGGACCAATACTGGCTGGCAACCCTCCTTGATCCACGTTACAAGGGTAAGGTTGCGGACCTTATCTTGCCATCGCAGAGGGAGCAGAGGATGAAACATCTTCGGGAGGCCTTGCAGAAAGGTCTGTGCAACGCGTTCCCAGAGACTGGGAGGTTACAAACTCCTGTTTCTGGACAACGTGTTGCTGAGGCTTCGGTCAGTCAAAGAAGGAGCGGTGGAGAAGGTGGCCGTCTGACCGATGCGTTCAGACAATTTTTTGGTCCGCAGCCCCAAGGTATGATCGGTTCCAGCAACCATCGCCAGCGTCTGTTTTACATGGTGCAGGAATACCTAGGGGCAAGATCAGACTTGGACACCTTTCCCACCGAAAATCCTCTGGGTTACTGGGTCTTGAGGATGGATCACTGGCCAGAGCTTGCACAGTATGCAATTGAGCTACTGGCCTGTCCTGCATCCAGCGTTCTTTCGGAACGCACATTCAGTGCTGCTGGAGGCGTGGTAACCGATCACAGGGTGCGTCTGTCCACCGACTCGGTCGATCGGCTGATCTTCATAAAAATGAATGAGTCTTGGATCACCACCAGCTACCAAGCACCTGATGCTGATGTAACCGAATAATTTTTTTTGAAATCTCTGATAGCTTGTTGCAGTGTTGTGGCACCAGCACCAGTGCCTAAGGCCCAATTTTTCTGCCCCTGTCTAACAGGGGCGTGTAATTACAATTTTTGATGCAATACTTTGCAGCAGGGCTCGTTCCTGCGTTCCAACTAGAGTGTCTGTGAGGGGTTGCAGTGTTGTGGCACCAGCACCAGTGCCTAAGGCCCAATTTTTCTGCCCCTGTCTAACAGGGGCGTGTAATTACAATTTTTGATGCAATACTTTGCAGCAGGGCTCGTTCCTGCGTTCCAACTAGAGTGTCTGTGAGGGGTTGCAGTGTTGTGGCACCAGCACCAGTGCCTAAGGCCCAATTTTTCTGCCCCTGTCTAACAGGGGCGTGTAATTACAATTTTTGAAGCAATAATTTGCAGCAGGGCTCGTTCCTGCGTTCCAACTAGAGTGTCTGTGAGGGGTTGCAGTGTTGTGGCACCAGCACCAGTGCCTAAGGCCCAATTTTTCTGCCCCTGTCTAACAGGGGCGTGTAATTACAATTTTTGAAGCAATAATTTGCAGCAGGGCTCGTTCCTGCGTTCCAACTAGAGTGTCTGTGAGGGGTTGCAGTGTTGTGGCACCAGCACCAGTGCCTAAGGCCTAATTTTTCAGCTCCTGTTCAACAGGGGCATGTAATTACAATTCTTGATCTAATATTTCACAGCAGGGCCCTGTGAGGGCTTACAGTGTTGTGGCCACAGCAACACCTAAGGCCCAAATTTCTGCTGAGTATATAGGGCAGGACCCTACTTTCAAACATCTAACTTACAAACGACTCCTACTTGCAAACGGAAGGAGACAACAGGAAGTGAGATGAAATCTACCCCTAGGAAGGGAAATTCTCTCCTGTAAGAGTTAATATGGGAAAACAAGTTCTCCTTTCCACTGATGCTTTCCAATCCTTGTTCCACAAAAAAACCCAAATTTTCAAAAAACATTTTTCATTGGGACAAAAAAGTGAGGTGAAATCTTCTGAAGAGGAGGAAAGACAGCAAAACAAATGTCACAGGGGTGATAACCCTTCCCTATGTTTTCCAAAAAGCTTAGAAAAGATTTTTTGGCTGGAGCTAAACACGTTAAAAATGTTCAAAATTACAAACAGATTCTACTTAACAACAAACCTACAGTCCCTGTCTTGTTTGCACCGCCTGTATACTGCTGTTCAGAGTATATAGGGCCTGGTGGCCCCACACCTTTCCTTATTTTAATTTGGGTGCGGGGTTCCCCTTAATATCCATACAAGACCCAAAGGGACTGGTAATGGACTGGGGGGTACCCATGCCGTTTGTCTCACTGATTTTCATCCATATTGCCATGACCCGACATGACATTAAACCCGCAAGCAGTTTTAAATGAGATTTTTTCCTTTAAAAATGACATTTGGTGCAGGGACTGTTCTAAACATGGGAAACACGCGTCACTTTACAGGCATACTATAGACACCCCCCAGGTACGATATTTAAAGGAATATTTCACTTTTTTTTTTTTACTTTAAGCATCATTAAAATCACTGCTCCCGAAAAAACGGCCGTTTTTAAAAGTTTTTTTTGCATTGATACATGTCCCCTGGGGTAGGACCCGGGTCCCCAAACCCTTTTTAGGACAATACCATGCAAATTAGCCTTTAAAATGAGCACTTTTGATTTCGAACGTTCGAGTCCCATAGACGTCAATGGGGTTCTAACGTTCGTGCGAACTTTCGGTCCGTTCGCGGGTTCTGGTGCGAACCGAACCGGGGGGTGTTCGGCTCATCCCTATTTGTAACATGTGCTGTTTATGAAAAATTACAGTGATTTGATTGAATTATTTGGAGAGTGACATCATCTGATGGAATACTAGCTTTTATATGCCCCTTACAGCTCTGGCAGTATGGAAGGATGCACACGATGCAGTGCATTCTAGACAGAATACAAAAAAAACTTTCAAGCATATATGACATATGTCAGAAGTGTGTCAAAAGTATATATGCACACTAAGCTGGTATAAGTAGTATATGCCAACCTTCTCTTAATGCCTTCTCCATCCCTACCCACTCTGTCTTGAGCTTTGGCTCAGCTCACCCAGGTGCATAGACTTCCCATTAGCATCCTGCCATGCTGCTGGCAAACCTCACTTCCCTCCAGCTTAGTGTACTTTACAGAGAAATGTAATGTGGTACCCCTTCTTTTAGTAAGGATTTTAGAGGGGCCACCACATTTTTTTTTGTCGTTTTTTTCTTTGCATGGGTTTGCTTTTTTAAAATCCATAACAGACCTCCATCAAGGATAAGAGGAACACATTTTTATGGGAACCTCAATTTTTTTCCTTATCATTCTCGTTGTAGAATTTACTTACACCATGTACAGCACAAATAACATTTTAGAAAAAAAAAAAAAAAACCACTTACCAGTAATTTACATTCCCCCCCCCCCCCCCCCGCAAAAAAAAGATACATATCCCTAAAGATCTGGTATGTAATTTGGGAGGTCATAATACCATTTTCTACAAAAAAAAAAAACAAGCTGGCAGAGAAATGTCTGTTAACACAAATGTAAACAGCATTTCTTTTGTTTATACTGTACATGTCAGTTTTTCTCTAGTAAATTGTAAACATTGTACAGGTTAACCGTTTTGCAGGCAGGTTTAGGGCATTTCTCAATCACTATATTTAACCACTTAAGCCCCGGAAGGTTTACCCCCTTTCATGACCAGGCCATTTGTTGCAATACGGCACTGCGTTACTTTAACTGACAATTGCCAGTTGTGAGACATTGTACCCAAATACAATTGATGTCCTTTTTTTCCCCACAAATAGAGCTTTCTTTTGGTGGCATTTTTTATTTTTTGCGCTATAAAACACATTTGAAAAAAAACAATATTTCTTACTTTCTGCTATAAAACATATCCAATAAAAAAAGGGAAAAATGTAATTTCTTCATCAATTTAGGCTAATATGTATTCTGCTACATATTTTTGGTAAAACAAATCCCAATAAGCATATATTGATTGGCTTGCGCAAAAGTTTTAGCGTCTACAAACTATGGAATAGATTTACAGAATTTTTATTTATTCTTTTCACTAGTAATGGCGGTGATTGGCAACTTATAGTGGGACTGCGACATTGCAGCAGACAAATTGGACACTAAGTGACACTTTTTTTGGAGACCAGTGACACTAATACAGTGATCAGTGCTAAAAAACATGCACTGTCACTGTACTAATGACACTGGCAGGAAAGGCGTTAACATCAGGGGAGATCAAAGGGATAAATGTTGGTCAGGGGTGGGTAGTGGGGTCCCCCAGGGTTATGTGCTGGGACCAATCCTGTTTAATTTGTTCCTAAACGACACGGAGGATGGGGGTAAACAGTTCAATCTCTGTATTTGCGGACGATATTAAGCTAAGCAGGGCAATAACTTCTCAGCAGGATGTGGAAACCTTGCAAAAAGAACTGAACAAATTAATGGGGTGGGCAACTACATGGCAAATGAGATTCAATGTAGAAAAATGTAAAATAATGCATTTGGGTGGCAAAAATATGAATGCAATCTATATACTGGGGGTGAACCTCTGGGGGAATCTAGGATGGAAAAGGACCGGGGGGTCCTAGTAGATGACAGGCTCAGCAATGGCATGCAATGCCAAGCTGCTGCTAACAAAGCAAACAGAATATTGGCATGCATTAAAAATTGTGATTTTACTCCTCACTACCTATCACAGTTACAGAGGCCCTGAAATGTCCAGATAGCACAACCCCCCCCCACAAACGACCCCATTTTGGAAAGTAGACACCAGGTATTTGCTAAGAGGCATGGTGAGTATTTTGCAGATCTCATTAATTTTTGAAAATGAAGAAAGAAAAGAAAAATGTATTTTTTTTTCTTTTTTCAAAAACTTTGTGACAAAAAGCGAGATCTGCAAAATACTCAACATGCCTCTCAGCAGATAGCTTGGGGTGTCTACTTTCCAAAATGGGGTCATTTGGGGGGGTTTGTGCCACCTGAGCATTTCATTGGCTCCGAAACTGTGATAGGCAGTGAGGAGTGAAATAAAAAATTACGCCTTTAGAAAGCCTGAAGGCGGTGATTGGTTTTCGGTGCCCCGTACACAGCTAGGCTCCCAAAAAGCCCCACACATGTGGTATCTCCGTACTCAGGAGAAGCAGCAGAATGCATTTTGGGGTGTAATTCCACATATAACCATGGCATGTTTGAGCAATATATCTTTTAGTGACAACTTTGTGTAACTTTTTTTTTTGTCATTTTTCAATCACTTGTAACAAAAAAATAAAATATTCAATGGGCTCAACATGCTTCTCAGCAATTTCTTTGGGGTGTCTACTTTCCAAAATGGGGTCATTTGGGGGGGTTGTACTGCCCTGCCATTTTAGCACCTCAAGAAATGAGATAGGTAGTCATAAACTAAAAGCTGCGTAAATTCCAGAAAATGTACCCTAGTTTGTAGATGCTATAACTTTTGTGCAAACCAATAAATATACGCTTATTGACATTTTTTTTACCAAAGACATGTGGCTGAATACATTTTGGCCTAAATGTATGACTAAAATTGAGTTTATTAATTTTTTTTAATAACAAAAAGTAGAAAATATCATTTTTTTCAAAATTTTCAATCTTTTTCCGTTTTTATCGCAAAAAATAAAAATTGCAGAGGCAATCAAATACCATAAAAAGAAAGCTCTATTTGTGGGGAAAAAAAGGATGCAAATTTAGTTTGGGTACAACATTGCATGGCCGCGCAATTACCAGTTAAAACAGCGCAGTGCCAAATTGTAAAAAGTCCTCCGGTCATTGAGCTGCCAAATCCTCCGGGGCTGAAGTGGTTAAGGACCCTCAGGTGCAAGCGATCTGATCCTGGTGACTTATTTATGTTATGTTTTTCAAGTCTGTTTCTGATTTCATCCTCTGTTAACCATGGGGGTGCTTCCTGTGAGGTGTCATGAGGATAAATATTGCAGTTTTGGTTACTGAAGCCCCCCCCCCCCCGTTTCCCTTGCGAAGACTGAGGAGAATACATTCAAAACCTTCGCTATCTCACCATCCTTTGTAACCAGAATCCCTTCATCATCCTTTATGGGGCCAATATGATCTGTCCTCCCTCTTTTACCATTTATGTACTAAAGGAATTTCTTTTGATTTTTCTTACTCTGCCACCCAGGGCTTTTATTAGCTCTTTTAAATGTATTACCCCATGGGATGCACTGGCTAATATTCTTAGTTAATATGCTCCTAAAACACACCCATTTTTCCTCTGTGTTCTTTGTTCCTAGGATTTTATCCCATTTAGTATCTTCTAGCAAGGAGCGTAGTTTCTGGAAGTTGGCTCTTTTGAAATTCAGTGTCTTTGTATTCCTCTTATGTTTCCTATTTGTGTGATTTATGCTGAAACTAATTGACCTGTGCTCGCTGTTTCCTAAGTTGCCCCGTACTTCTATATCCGCGATCAAGTCTGTATTGTTAGTAATCAGTAGGTCTAGTAACACATTGCTTCTTGGTGGTGCATTTACTATCTGACCCATGAAATTGCGATCCTTGGACGAATGCGTGGTTCCTTCTGCCCAGTCTAGTCCCCCATTATAATGACACTTCCCATTCTTGCCGCCATTCCAAACTGTGATAGGAGGTCCATCTCCCCCTCCTCCCTCAGGTAAGGGGGCCTATAGCATACTCCCAGTATTACTTTCTCCTTGGTTTCCTCCCTTTGTAACTCTACCCATAAGGATTCCACATCTTCCCTTGCTCCATTAGTGATGTCATCCCTCACATTCACCTGTATATAATTTTTGATATAAAGGCATACCCCTCCCCCTTTTTTATCCTCCCTGCGCCTGCGATATAGGGAATACCCTTGAATGGTTACCAGCCATGAGAGCTATTGAACCAGGCCTCTGAAATTTCCACAAAATTTAATTCCTCCTCATACAGTAGCAGCTCTAGGTCTCCCATCTTGTCCGCCAGACTCCTGGCATTAGTGAACATGCCTCGTAGTTTTGTCCGGACGCACACTATCTCCTTATTGGGTGTTCTGAGGTTGCAAATAGGACTTGTTACTATACTTACCATGGTTTTAGGTGGTTTAGTCAACCTACCACTAATGCCCCCAATACTACTCACTGAAATACATTCTACACTGGCTATCTCTATGTCTGGACCCTCCCCCCATCACCTAGTTTAAAAGCCCCTCTAAATTTTTGGCCATTTTCACTCCCAGCAGATCTGCACCCTCATTTAGATGCAGTCTGTCCCTTCTATAGAGCTCGTACCTGACTGAAAAGTTGGCCCAGTTCTCCAGGAACCCAAACCCCTCCTTTCTACACCAGCTCCCCAGCCACTGGTTTACTGCCCTAATCTCCCGCTGCTATTCTGGTGTGGCTCAAGGTACCGGTAGTATTTCTGAAAATACTACCTTGGAGGTCCTGTTCCTCAATTTAGCTTCTAAATCTCTAAATTTGTTTTTTAGGACACTCCATCTTCCTCTGACTTTGTCATTGGTGCCAACGTGCACCATGACAGCCGGCTCTTCCCCAGCCCCCCCTCCAGTAATCTGTCCACCAGATCCATGATGTGCCGCACCTAAGCACCCGGTAGACAACATACAGTTTGGCGTTTCAGGTCCTTGTGACAGATTGCCCTCTCTGTCCTTCTGAGAATTGAGTCCCCTACCACCAAAATCTTCCTTTCCTTCCCCTTGGCTCCCCCCCCCACTCTCACTGCTACAGAAACAAAATATATTTTAACTTTTGTGTAACAAGTGAAGAGACACATTTATAATGCAAACCAGCACGTTTAAAATGCAAACCAGAAAACTTTATATTTTTTTGTAAATGAATGTGTTGAATTGTGTTATATAGTCTGATTTACCATTTATAAGGAAAAATAACAGTATAAGGAATCTAAAGCCTCGTACACACGATTGGATTGTTGGCCAACAAAATCATGGAATTTTGTCCGAAGGGCGTTGGCCCAAACTTGTCTTGAATACACACGGCAACACAATTGTTGGCCAACAAATACGAACGTAGTGATGTACTATGTTGCTTTGCAGCCCTTTAGCGCCACCCTTTGGGCCTCTTCTGCTAATTCTGTGTTAGTAGAAGTTTGGTGAGTGCTGATTCACGCTTTTCTTTTCATGCTTTTCATTTAGTGCTTTTCAGTTTGCGTTTTTTCATTTCGTGCTTTTCAGTTCGTTCCTGAATGGCCGTTCATCAACCAGACATCGGAATTGGAGGAGATAGCGTGTTATTTATTATTGGCCTTGGAGTTATTGCTTTGACATAATTTTTTTGGTTGAATAATGATTTGATTTGGTATATTTTCTATATTTTTGGATGTATAAAATGCACTTTTTGGTTAAGTTCTATTGGCAGATAGCATGTCTAATTTTATTTGTTTTCATTTTTTAATGCACAATAAAAAAAAATGTGTAGAATAATACTTGGCTATGTGTTTTACTTCAAATTACATTTTGGGAGTAGGCAGTTACATTTAAAAAAATACAATGTAAAATTAACAAGGGACATCAACATAGTTGTATCTTTGATCTTAAAAACTACGGGATAATGGTGTTAACTTGCCCAAATAAAAAAAAGAAAAGCATAATAATATTATTCTTGATATCACTAGTAAAAAAGCCTTTGAAAATCTGTTTGCAATAACTCCATCAGTATCACCAGCAAAGCCGCTTCTGGCTCATCCTTGCTTCCAAGCATGCTTGTTTGTACTTTGGACTTTTGTCCAACGGACTTGTGTACACACACTCAGAAAATCCGACAACAGACATTTGTCTGCAGAAAATTTATAAACCTGCCATCCAACATTTGTCCACGGAAAGGCCAACAATTGTCTGATGGAGCATACACATGGTCGGATTTTCCACCAACAGCCTGTTATCACACATTTCCCGTCGTAAAATCCGATCGTATGTATGAGGCTTTACAGTATAGCAGTACATGATCGATAAAGCTGTATATTCAAGTTTTTGGTGTGTTTTTTTTTTGTCCTGTTGCTGTAGTAATTTAGATTGTAACAGGTCTTTGGTATTGTTACAGTTTCACCCTCGCTTTTTTTTACAGTTTAACAAGATTTTTAGTATAAGAACAACTAGCCAGTGAAAACGTCTGGTAATCAATGTCTAATTATAACTTTGAGAAAGTCTACAGTAGAAGGATTTTATGCTCCCTGTTGGTTCGCATTCAGCTGTGTTGTACATGCTCCCTTGTGGTATTCAAGTCAGTTTTGATATATTTTGCCATACTTCCTACTGCTTCCTAGAGCGTGTCAAGAGTCAGTTCTGCTGCAACTGTCTGCACAAAAGCCTGTTAAAACTGTATAATAAATTACCTGTGGCTTCTTCACTAGTTAGACACAGCACACTTCTGAGTTGTTTGGTTTGTAAAAGCTAAAGACTTTGGCTCAATTTGTCAAGATCTTGATCAATATTTTTAAAATTTGTGTTTTACCCCTTAACCAACCAAAGGCATTTACTATACTGTGTGGCCAGGTACTACAGAGTGGTACAATATATTGTGTACAATATCAACTTGCTCAGCCTTCAGCCGACCTTGTTTGTGCTCACCTGTAGCCTGTAGGAAAATACTTGACTGTCTATCTTTACTACCTTTCAGGGAAAAATGTCTTTTCAATAAAACAGACTTGTTTGTTTTATTTCCATTGCATTTTTGCAATGATCTGATTTATTAAATATGGCAATTTAATAGAGCAATTTTAAAGAACACTAATGCTATACTCACAGAAACCTGTCAGGATACATTCTTTACTTGCTACAGTAAATGGCAATCAGAACTGTCACTGTGTTGGTGAGAAAGGCAAAATGTCAAAGCACATAAGGGTCAAGCTTTTAAAAACCAACATGGTTTTGACCAAGTGTAGACATGTTTAGGTGGCAGTGAGTAGATAGGGCTTGGATTAATGTCCTCATCTTTGGTTACAGGAATTTAAGCTGTATGATTGGTTAATTAACTTGTTTTGCAGAGGGTAAGATCTAATAAGAAACCATTCCTAAGAGTTTTTTTGACTTTATACAGAAACGAAATTAGACAGAAATAAGTGCTCTATATGGATCAGTTGATTTTGGTCTACTTGTTTTAGTTTGTTGAATTAGGTGTCTTACCTGTGATAAAATATATAAAATAAAACTTTGTGAGTAATGAATTTAATGTGATTCTAAAGGAAGAAAAAATAATAAACATATCAATGGATCCTGTTCTGGGGTCCCTTGTCAGCACTCCTGGCTCCTTCTCCCTCTGAGTAGGGATGGGCTGAACACCCCCCGGTACGGTTCGCACCAGAACACCGTGAACAGGCAGAAAGTTCTAGCGAACATGCGAACCCTAATAAAGTCTATGGGACACGAACATGAAAAATCTAAAGTGCTCATTTAAAAGGCTTATATGCAAGTTATTGTCATAAAAAGTGTATGGGGACCCGGGTACTGCCCTAGGGGGCAAGTATCAATGCAAAAAAAAGTTTTTACAATAATCGTTTGTTCAGGAGCAGTGATTTTAATAATGCTTAAAGTGAAACAATAAAAATGAAATATTCCTTTAACCACTTGACAACTGGGCACTTAAACCCCCTTCCTAACCAGATCAATTTTCAGCTTTCGGTGCTCTCAATTTTTGAATGACAATTACTCAGTCATGCAACACTGTACCCATATGAAATTTTTGTCCTTTTTTTCATACAAATAGAGCTTTCTTTTGGTGGTATTTAATCACTGCTGGGTTTTTTATTTTTTGCGCTATAAAAGAAAAAAGACTGAAAATTCGGTAAAAAAAAAATAAAAAAATCTTTGTTTCTGTTAAAATTTATTGCAGAGTATTGGCAGAGTATTGGCATAGTATTGGCGGGTATTGCAGGGTATTGGCAGAGTACTGACCAGTATTGCAGAGTATTGGCAGAGTATTGACAGAGTATTGCACATTATTACAGAGTATTGGCAGAGTATTGCACAGTATTGCAGAGTATTGACAGAGTATTGCACATTATTGCAGAGTATTGGCAGAGTATTGCACATTATTGCAGAGTATTGGCAGAGTATTGCACATTATTGCAGAGTATTGCAGAGTATTGCACATTATTGCAGAGTATTGCACAGTATGGGCACAGAGCAGCGCTGTGGGCACTACAGATCCAGCCCACAGCGCTGCTAAAAATGATCTCTCCCCCTCTCCCCTCGCACTGTACAGATCGGTACAGAGAGGGGAGGGAGGACGCCGTTTTGTTTACAAGTGATCGCTCCGTCATTTCAAGGAGCGATCACGTGGTAAACGGCCGCTACAATCGGGCATTTACCGCGATCCGTGATGCGCTGGGTCTTCTGGACCCGGCGGTCACAGATGTTTGCAGGAGCGCGCCCCACGGGGGCGTGAGAGCAACATTCTGGGAGAACGTCCATGAACGCCCTCCCAAAATAAGCCGAACGTGCTGTAGCTGTCTTTCGGCTATGGCCCGGTCGGCAAGTGGTTAAATATCATGCCTGGGTGTCCCCTTAGTCTGCCTGTAAAGTGGTGCATCTGTGCAATGTGTATAACATGCCGCAGCAATAATGACATTTCTAAAGGACAAAATGTAATTTAAACCTGCTGTAACCTGTAATGTATTGCTGGCTCCCGGCAATATAGATGAGAAATCAAGGAAAAAAACTTGTGCCCCCCTCCTCCAGTCCATACCATGCCCTTCGGGTCTGCTATGGCTATTAAGGGGAACTCCACGCAAATAAAAAAATTGGCGTGGGGTCCCCCCAAAATCCATACTGGATCCTTATTCGAGCATGCAGCCTGGCAGGTCAGGATGGGGGGACAAGTGAGTGCCCCCCCTCCTGAACCATACCAGGCCACATGCCCTGAACATAGGGAGGGTGCTTTGGTGCAGGGAGTGCTCTGCGCCCCCCCACCCCAAAGCACCTTGTCCTCATGTTGATGGGGACAAGAGCCTCTTCCCGACAACCTTGGCCATTGGTTGTCAGGGTCTGTGGGCGGGGGGCTTATCGTAATCTGAAAGCCCCCTTTAACAAGGGGGCCCCCAGATCCACCCCCCCTTTGTAAATGGGTAGGGGTACACTGTACCCCTACCCATTCACCAAAAAATTGTCAAAAAGTAAAAACCACGAGAGACAGTTTTTGACAATTACTTTATTAAAAAAGAAAAAATCGTGCCCCACGATGTACATCCATCGTCAATCACACCACCCGACGGACCCAAAAAATAGGAAAAATGAAAAAACTCTGCCTCCATGGGAGGCCTCCCAGCGACTGCTGTCTTTTCGCTTTGACAGCCCTTATATAGGCAAGTGCGGGGCCACCTGCTAACTTAATCTGGATGACCCCACCCCCCTCTGATGTCACATGAACAAGGGGGCGTGGTCACTTGGTTACATCACCGGGTGGCCCCGCCCTTGCCTATATAACAGCTGTCAAAGCCAAGAGACAGCAGTCACCGGGAGGCCTCCCACTGAGGCAGAGCTTTTTAAATTTCTTCTATTTTTCGGGTCCATCGGGTGACGTGATTGAAGATGGATGGATATCACAGGACACTTTTTTCTTTTTTAATAAAGGAATTGTCAAAAACTGTCTGTTGTGGTTTTTTACTTCTTGACACTTTTTTTGGTGAATGGGTAGGGGTACAATGTACCTGATACTCATTCACATGGGGGGCTGAGATATGGGGATCCTCTTGTCAAAGGTGGCTTCCAGATTCTGATAAGCACCCCGTCCGCAGACCCTGACAACTACTGTCCAGGGTTGTCAGGAAGAGGTCCTTGTCCTCATCAACATGGGGACAAGGTGGTTGGGGGCCACCCCAAAGCACTCTCCCCATGTTGCGGGCAAGCGGCCTGGTATGGTTCAGGAGGGAGGGGTGCTTGCTTGGATAAGGGTCTGGTATAGATTTTGGGGGGGGCCCACGCTAATTGTTTTTTAAATGTTGGCATGGAGTTCCCCTTAAAATCTATGCCAGACCCAAAGGGCCTTATATGGATTTTGGGGGGACCCTACGCTGTTTTTTTTTTCTTAATTCTGTCATAGGGTTTCCCTTAACCACTTCAATACACTGTATTATATATTCTGCACTGAACTATATACTCTGCAATGCATTATATATATACTACACTGATGGCACTATATACTCTGAACTGTATTATATATACTACATGGACTTCAATATATACTCTGAACTGTATTATATATACATATATACACTATATATATCTATATATCTTTATCTATATATATATATATAGATATAGATATATCTATATATACACTATACAGACTGCACTATACACTCGGAACTGTATTATACTGTACATATCAATATTTCCCCATTATTTCCACCATTATATTGTGCCAATTGACTTCTGGGAAACTTGAGCAGCTGCCTATTTGGGATGATAAAATTCTTACCGTAGCTCATAATCAAGAATATGTTGAAATTCATAAAACATCACTGGTTTGATTACAGCAAACTGAAATCTGATTGGTATCTAGCATGTATGCTGTTGTGTTATATCTGTGAAATGCAAGCACGCAAATATGCTTTTAACTTCTAAAAAGACAAGGTTGAGCAAATGACTACATAAATTAAATTCTGTATTTGTGATGCAGTTTTGCATTTGCAGAGTAAACTACATTATCTTTGGTTTCTGGCTTTGTGTTGAGCTTCTTCATATTAGAATTGCTTTGTAAACCATTGTTGTCAATCTTCTAGCTGGATGGAGAAATGAAAGCTGTACGTGATTATTGATTATATTAGAGTCAAGCAGACTGTAGTGCTGGGCAATTCAGAACGGACTTCCGACATGCCAACTGCTTGTAGCTTAATGGAAACAGAAAGTGTTCATTCTCCAGAAGAATACTACCAACATAACCACAAACAGTCCAACATTATTTATTTAGTGGAACAAATTACAGATTTTCATTCAAACCAAACAAATAGTGTTGCAACTAAAATTTGCAGGAAATGCTGAACCCCCATAGTGGACTATTTTCCTAAGTGCAGTATTTCCCAAACCTTTTGTTTTTCAGAGACGCCCTCTAAAACATGGGGGTTGATTTACTAAAGGCAAATCCATTGTGCACTTAGAAGTGCAGTGGCTGTAGATTTGATAGGAATATCAGAAATGAGGGGAAGCTCTGCTGATCTTTATCATCCAATCACGTGCAAGCAAAAATGCTATTTTTTATTTTCCTTGCATGTCCCTCTCAGATATACAATGACTGCACTTCCAAGTGCACTTGCAGTGCACTGTTCATTTGCCTTTAGTAAATAACCCCCATTGTGTTATTACCTGTTGATCCTGTGAGTAGGTCAGTTATTTTTAGTTTTTGTAATAGGGTGACAAGGCTATTTGTACTGCAGTGAAATCGCACAGCAGCTATAATCACACCGTGGACAGGATAGATGTAGATGGAAATTCAAGACTTTAGGAAGGGACTTTACCTAAGAGACAAACTAATTAAAGTCTAATTCCAACACATTTTAAGCAGTAACAGCAACAGTATTTTTTTCTTCTGGAAAAAGGTTTTAAGGAAATGAATAAAAGCTCTTGTAAATACCTCGGTCAGTGATAAGTGTATGTAAATCCAAAGTTCTTTGTTTGACATCATGCCTTATTGCATATAGTTTTCTTAAGCACTTGATTCCCTAGGCCTTTTTCTACCTTAATCCCTTTAAGTCCCAGAGGGCTTTTTTTTGCAGATGTCTCAGTTCAGCATATTATTCCCCTTAGTGTTTTTATCCTACCCTAACACACACACATACAGTATATACATATATATAATATATATATATATATATAATATATAATATAATATATAATATATATATAAATATTTTTTTCAGGAGAGAAGGCTTTAACTTGGTAGCAGATTTGTAAGTATAATGAAATTTTACTAGGTAATTTACATACCCACAGATACTTACCCCCCAAAAATGTTGGTCAAAGTCTGCTAATTAACATTATATAACAGGTGTCATTTCTATGTTACATAGCAAAATGGTAAAGCTCAAAGTGATGTTTCCGTTTTACTTTAAGAGATCTTTTTTTCCACTTTCAATGCTTTGCTGCAAAGAAAGCAGGGACAAAAAAAATAGTTATTTCGTTAATTGTTAACATTAAGATGAGATCAGTTGAGTTAGTGAGGATACAAATGAGCGGTGACTTTTATGTGGGTTTTTAATTGCTTAAAAATGAAAAATGCCAAATTACATTACATTCATTTCTGTGGCACTCACCCAGATCATCCAGATCATCTAAAGTCATTGTTGGGACCTAGGAATTAATTTGGAGAGAGAATACACACTAGAATAAATATATATATATATATACTGTATATGCAATTGGTAGGTAATTTGTTTGCTTCATCCCCCCCGCTGAACCTGCCCCTCCATGTTCAGTCTCTAATGGAGTTGGAAGACCCTGAAGGAGGAAATGGCCTTTAGAACATTCAACCAGAAGAGTTAAAGAAATTCAACAAATTGAGAAAATAGCCTAATACTTATGCCCTGTATACACGGTCGGATTTTCCACTGGAAAATGTGTGATAGGACCTTGTTGTCGGAAATTCCAACCGTGTGTGGGCTCCATCACACATTTTCCATAGGAATTTCCGACACACAAAGTTTGAGAGCTTGCTATAAAATTTTCCGACAACAAAATCCGTTGTCGGAAATTCCGAATGTGTGTACACAAATCCGACGCACAAAGTGCCACGCATGCTCAGAATAAATTAAGAGACGAAAGCTATTGGCTACTGCCAATTTTATAGTCCCGACGTACGTGTTTTACGTCACCGCATTCAGAACGATAGGATTTTCCGACAACTTTGTGTGACCGTGTGTATGCAAGACAAGTTTGAGCCAACATCAGTCTGAAAAAATCCATGGATTTTGCTGTCGGAATGTCTGATCAATGTCCGACTGTGTGTACAGGGCATAAGGGAGAAGAACATTCTATCAGAAGAGTGAACCGATCCACCTGCTAGCAACTGATCATCAGCGGTGCCTCTGGAGAAAAAGTTGGCTAATGCGAGTTCATGTCTGTCTCATGCCTTTTAACCCGCCATGGTCTGGTAAGATTTGAATCTATAGGGGGATTCTTTACTTGTGCCCTGCTATTATATTGAAAACAGAGGGGGCTTGTTTGTGCTCGGACATTCCTCTACTTGTACCTAACTCATTTACAGAGATACCACACACTGCATATTGAGAAGGGCCATTTGCAACATTGTTATCAAGCATTTTGGACTATACATGTGTTTGTTTGAAGCTTTTAACCAGTATAACTGACACTCTCTAGTTGATTGTGGGAGATTATTACTGGTTTCTGTAGCTCTGCCTCTCACACATTTTATATTGTGGTGACATACTGTATATATATATATATATATGTGTGTGTGTGTGTGTGTGTGTGTGTGGCCTTTTTTTTACATATTTTTCTTCTTTTGTTCATGGGGGTGGGGGTCTGTATCTGGTTGATTGTAGATGTGCAGCTACATATCCCTTCTAATGGTGATCTATTGCTGACTGAAATCAATTATAAAATGGTGATGGACAAATGGGCGCTGTCCTTATGCCATTTTAAAATGGCCCCAGGGACTCAAGTGGTTAAGGAAAACATTTTGTGTAACTCTTACATGGAGTTCCTGCCAATAACAACACATACTATTGAGAGAGCTAAGCCATTGCCTTGCAATTATCAGCAACATTGTATGCTGCTGTGAAAACTTCTTTAGTTCGCCATTAGGCTGCCTATCTGATCTGACTTGATAGGCAGCCTAACAGCCAACTGAATGAGAGCTGACTGGAGTATACTGGCAGGGTTACTAGGTAATAAAATTATCCAAAAAAGCTCTTGACAGTCTGCATCATATCTGTTATTTACTTATTCTGCCCATAGTTTCACTTTGAGCTTGTAACTTCTTTGCTACAGATTTGGTTGGTAAATTGGTAGTATCAGCAGGTGCTCCTTGGGGGAACAAACCTTTATATACCTCATTATAGAAAAGTATACCTGGATTCACATGAAATTCAAGTATATTAGAAGGCAGATCGAGTAATCCTTACATGTCTAAAAATATTGTCATGACCTATCCTTGGCTCAGATAATTTCACCTTTGTAAATAAAATAATAAATGCTCATGTTTTTGCAGGTAAAAAATTTTGAATGTATTATTTTTTTACTAGGAGGCTGTAAAGGATTGCACCCGTGGATCAGCAGATCGCACGTGCAATGTAGGGCTTTTGCAGACTGTCCATGTAAGCTGTCTGCTCATACCTCATATGAGCAGGCAGTTACACATGGACAGGAAGCCCCAAAGGCTGTCGGTACTTGTAGTTCTCACATTTACAGAACTCTGTGAATGAATGATGGAGCCAGGTGGGCTGCTGCATCTGTAACATGTTACACCCTGGGTGCAACATGTTACGAAAAGTGAACCTTTAAATTGTTTGTTACTCCAACATCACATATTCCTAAAATGTGCCTGTTGTACTATGTATTCTGTTGTTTTTGTATGTTTTCCTTTGTGTGAAACACATGGTGATCCTGCCCGTCTTCTTGCTTTCCTATTTTAAACTGACCATGCTAGGTATGAGAGCAAATCTATCCTAATGTGGTCAGTTTTCTGGCTGTGTCAGTGTTCTGTCAAATTCTCCAACCCATCAGAAACTCCAACTACTTAACTTCCGGTTTCTTTAAACCAGCAGTATTTGGAGTTTTTGATGATTTGGTGGTTGCACACAACACCAGCAACCAAATAGAGTCCGGTGCAGGATATTATGAGTGGAAATTCTTACTCGGCTCTGATACTAGCTAACAAAATGGCGGTGACAACTTTGTCCTCGTTAGCCGCTGTGCTGTCAAAACAGCTCAATCTTCCTGTACCTGACTCTATTCGGTTGCCGGGGTTGTGTCCAACCACAAATTCGTCAAAATCTCCAATTACTAAGGGTTTAAATAAACCAGAAGTGACGTGGTTGGAGTTTCTGATGGGTTGGAGAAATTGACAGAGCACTGGGAGCACAGTTTGCCTGTCCTCTAATGGACACGACTTGCTGATATGCACCCTCCCCCTACACAGCTGTTCACTGGGAAGATCAGTGAATTGCTCTTCCTCTGCCTCTTGTTGACCCCCCCCCCCCCATTTAGACATTGTTTTTCTTTAAATATACACAAATGTTTTGGCTTGCATTTCTATTTTAAACTGAAAGGGTTGTATTAAAAGGCAGGGTTCACATGTACTTTAAGACATTAAATAAAATACTAGAAAGATTGGTGATATTTAGTAACCCACGACATACACTCATAGCTCTGGATAACAACAAAACCCTAAAAGCCATTATCTGGCTGGTTGATAAAGGTTATTAAATACCACTGTTTCTTGCATTATTATGTTAAATAATCTCCTTTGTGTGCTGATCTTGTAACTTCTGCTAAATCCATCTTTCTTTTCTTCTACCTTTTGATCGTGATATTGTTTGAAGTTAATCTTCTGTGTGGTTTATACAAGCGTATTACCAATAAACCCTCCGTTGTCAAGACATTCCCAGTCAATGTCATGTTTAAAAAGGGTCAGTAATAATTTGACCCTTAAAAAAGAGTATTTAATTTACATCTTAAATATGTGCTTGTGAACAGAGTTAACAAAGTACCAGAAATGCTTTTATACATTGTACAAAATAATGGTATTGATACTGTGGAATATGACTGAGGTTTTATAGTAATTCTTATCAGCTCCAGGTCAAGTCAGTTTAGTCAAAACATGAATGAATTGTGATCTATGAATGGAGGAGGTGGAACTTTCATACAGCCTTCCGACCTTCATTCCTAGAGCACTTTTCATTAATGGAAACTATAGTACACATTGGCGGCTTGTCCATAAGGGGCGCAGGGTGTCACCCCCCCTAATCTCCATGCAACGGCCCCTAATCTATATGCGCTGGCCCCTAATCTCCATGCGGGGCGATGGACGCATGGATTTCTATGGGGTTTTTTTCTGTGAAGCACATGATTAGAGCCTGAGGCTCTAATTGGCTTCAAAAAGGTTGGGATCAGGGCACAGAGCACTTTGGGTGTGTGTGTGGGGGAGGGGGCTTTGTCCCCCCCCCCCACCCAAAAACAATGAAGCACCAGCCGCCACTGATAGTACAGCTATTGGTATTGACAAGTGCGCATGACAGGTCCCTCGGCTTATATTAATCCCGCAGCTCTGGAAGATTATTGTTGCGGGGGTGGGGAGTGGGTCAGAGGACTGAAGATTTCAACTAAAACTGCAGCCAGCAGCAATTCACATTGATTGTAGGTACTCTCCCTTGTGCTGATTTCTAAAAATTCTTTGACTAATATTAAGTTTTAACTGGTTGTCATGGTGTCACATTCTTCTTTTTTTTAACAATATATTCATTTCTTATGAGAACCATAGGTTTAATTTGATAAGTAGGCATACATACACATGCCTAGCTATTTAAAGCTATTTAAATTTAATATCTTTACTTCATCACTTTCCCATCACTAACTTCACACTTCTTATTAAATTATTACTTCTTATTAAATTGGGCCCTGACTTTTGTTTTCCCTGCATGGGTATACAATGTATACCAATGCATTGCATGCTGCAATCCATTGTAAAAGGCATCTCGGTGCTTGCTTTTTTCCCTTTAACTTTAAATTGACACTTCATTTAACTCTCAGCAGTCAATTTCAATGTGCTATAACATTAGAATGTACTGCACAAAATTGCAATATGCAACACTTTGGGGGTTATTTACGAAAGGCAAATCCATATGAAAGTGCACTTGGAAGTGCAGTCGCACTAAATCTAAGGGGTAGATCTGAAATGAGTGGAAGCTCTGCTGATTTTATTATCCAATCATGTGCAAGCTAAAATGCTAAATGTCCCCCTCAGATCTACAGCGACTTTACTTCCAAGTGCACTTTCAGTGCAAAGTGGATTTGCCTTTAGTAAATAACCCCCTGTGTGTTAATGTGAATGTAAAGTGATTCTAAAGGTTTTTTTTTTTTTTTTAATTTAGCCTCCCTGGCGGTATGATTCTTTCGGATTTTAGGTGCTGAAAGCGGTACAATTATTTTGCATGGAAATTTGGCTTTTTATATTGTAGGTCTGTAAATCTTAACAATAACACACTTAAATCTGTCCAAACCAGAGTCTAGTAGATATCCCGGGTATGATAAAGTTTGAAACACAAAAACATAAATTATAATATAATAAATAAAAATAAATAATTAAAAAAAATTAAAAAAAATAGTAATAAAATAAATTTCCCCACAATTCACTATCGCTCAATTCTGCAAGTGTTCTAATTTACTATCGCTGTTTTCTAGCTGGTCTAAAGCCACTTTTGACGTAAAGGGACACTTTTTGGTTGCTATGGACAATCTCCAGTTTCCAGGCAGAAAGAACAGTGTATATCATGTAAAACTGCATGCAGGGCATGGGCCAGAGCACTGGGGACAAAAGGGATGTGAAATCATTTCATACAGTACTGTAATCTGTAAGATTACAGTACTGTATGTGTTATGATTTTGACTTTTTTTGAATTTGCCGCCAGGCTCCGCCCCCGTGCGTCGCGCCGCTCGCAGGGAACGGAGCCTGGCACGGAGAGGCTTCGCAGGAGGACGGAGCCCTCGGACACTGCGGGGGACATCGCAGGATCCCGGGGACAAGGTAAGTAAAGCCGCCCCAGGATCCTGCAATGCGATCCCGAGTGTGGCTCGGGGTTACCGCTAATGGTACTGAATTTTAACCCCGAGCCACACTCGGGAATACCGCCAGGGAGGTTAAATAACACACATCATATGTACCATCTCTGAGCAGCCTTGATCCTCTCCTTCTCTGGTCCCCCGCAAGTGCTCCTGGATCCCTAACCCTAGACCAGTGCCCCAATAGCATGTTGCTTGCTATGGAAGCACTGGTGTGTGCTCGCCTCCGAGTCTTCTCTATGCTTCAATAAGACATATAGAGCCATGGCTTGGCCCAGCCCTCCCCCACTATCTCCTCATTGGCTCACTGCCTGTGATTGACAGCAGTGGCAGTCAATGGCTCCAGCTGCTGTGTCTCAGCCAATGAGGAGAGAGAGAGACTCGGTACAGTTGAGCCTCCTGTGCACATCGCTGGATCAAGAGAGGGCTTAGGTGAGTAGAATGGAAGGGCTGTGTGGGGAGCAGCACACAGAAGGATTTTTGCTTTCATGCATAGTATGTGCAACCACTTTAACTGCTTCCCGACCCCCTCACGCAGATATACTGTGGTAGAAGGGCACATACAGGTAGATTAACGTACCTCCTGTATGTTGCCCTTTAGGAGGCGGCTTGCGGCGCGTGTGCGCCCGCCCGCCGGAAGCTCCGTAACCGCGATCGCGGGCCCTGTGGACCCGATGTGCGCGGAGATGCCCGCGATCGTCTCACGGTGAGGAAGAACGGGGAGATGTTAATGTAAACAAGCAGCTCCCCGTTCTGCCTAGTGACACTGTCACTGATCTCTGCTCCCTGTGATCGGGAGTGGAGATCAGTGTAGTGTAACACATAGCCCATCCCCCCCACAGTTAGAAACACTCCCCAGGACGTACTTAACCCCTACAGTGACACCTAGTGGTTAACCCCTACACTGCCAGTGACATTTTTACAGTAATCAATGCAATTTTTTAGCATTGATCGCTGTATTAATGCCAATGGTCCCAAAAATGTGTCAAAATTGTCCGGTGAGTCTGCCATAATGTCGCAGTCACGATAAAAATCACTGATCGCCACCATTACTAGCAAAAAAAATTTATCAATAAAAATGCCATAAAACTTTCCCCTATTTTGTAGATGCTATAACTTTTGCGCAAACCAATCAATTAACGCTTATTGCGATTTTTTTTTTACCAAAAATATGTAGAAGAATACATATCGGCCTAAACTGAGGAAAAAAATGTTTTTTTAAATATTTTTGGGGGATATTTATTATAGCAAAAAGTAAAAAATAATGTGTTTTTTTCAAAATTGTTGCTATTTTTTTGTTTATAGGGCAAAAAATAAAAACCGCAGAGGTGATCAAATACCATCAAAAGAAAGCTCTATTTGTGGGACGTCAATTTCGTTTGGGAGCCATGTCGCATGACCACGCAATTGTCAGTTAAAGCGATGCAGTGCCGAATCACAAAAAGTGCTCTGGTCAGGAGGGGGGAAATTCTTCCGGGGCTGAAGTGGTTAAAGTGTAATTTTTTATTTACTTTTGGATAGAGTAAAGAGGGTTTAGAACACCCGTCAGTTTTTATTGCTGTCTGTGCCCCCATTAGGGAGGCTCACCCTATCTTATCTTTCCAGTTTACAATTATCATCTAGTTATTATCCATCACTAGTTCTAGTGACCCTGGTGACACCCTGGGGTTTCCTCTCACTTCCTGTTTTGACTATGGGAAAGGATGTGAAGGGAGAACTTCCCTATGCGACACAGGTGGCAAAAAAATACTGACAGGGGATATAACCCTTCCATACTCTATCCAAACTGAAAAAAACATTTTTGCTTTCAGTTACACTTTCAGCAATAACACATGAGGCAATATGCATTGTCTAAGTGTTGAGACTGCATTGGGCACCACTTCTCAATACACCCCGATGGGGCTGGTGTGAAGAAGCCCTTAAGCGGATTTTGTTAGATGCTTGCAATGCACATTGTACCATGCAGCTGCATTAGCTGTTTTGCTTTTCTGATCAACTTTGGCATTTACAATTATAAAGGATAAATGCTTTTATTTATGCCTGATGAAACAATGGCTGTATAACTCTATTTCCATAATCAAAGCCTGTAGGCACTCAGTAGACACTGAACTTT
Source organism: Aquarana catesbeiana (assembly GCF_042186555.1). Taxonomy (NCBI): domain Eukaryota; kingdom Metazoa; phylum Chordata; class Amphibia; order Anura; family Ranidae; genus Aquarana; species Aquarana catesbeiana. Next base: position 499,811,298 of record NC_133325.1, read on the forward strand.
TGCTATCTTAAACATAAGCTTTAACTGTAGTTGTTAGTCTTCCTCTCTTACAGCTGAATTTAGTTGTGTATGCTGCATATACTCACATATATTTTAAAGGGGTTTGCATCTTGTAAGTTAAAGTAGCAATCATCCTATAATCATGAAGGATGCTCCTTTTGCATGAAATGAATTAACTAAAAATCAGAAGAAAGGTAATAACAGCAAAGTTACACCTTGAAATCTGTATCAATATGTTCTCTACTGAAATCAATGAAAGCATCACCCTACACTGTAACATAGAGGAAGGTTGGAGACCAAAGAAGCTTACAACATAAGAACTACTTTTTGACATAATGGCCTGAATGCCCCATTCGTCTTCTGTCATTAAACTGCTTTTCAAGCCCTTGCTTTCATTTCCAGATAGCTTTCCGAAAACAAAGGAGCTTTTATATTTTCTGATAGCATCTAGCTAGTCTACTCACCAACATTGGAACACTAGCATTCAGATTAAAGCATGGTACCTTACGGAGGAGGAATTCACAAAGCTACTGCTATGGCATAAAAAAGCCAATTTCCATCCTTTCTTGAACAAGACCAATGACACTCTCCTTTCTCAATTAATTGCTTTATTTGCTCATTGACACTATAACACTGGCTTATCTCAGGATAAAGCCCAGCATATTTCAAATGGCTGATGGATCAACTTCAAAGTTGACCTGTACTTAAAACTATAGGTGAACCGTTACCTTGTAAAACAACCCACTCATTTTAAAAAAGAAATACAATGTATACATATAAAAAACATTACAGATACAATTTTTTCCATTTTTTTATAAGTATAAGTCACATACCCCCTGTTCTCAGCTGTATAAGGAGTTTATAGAGCTGGGGGAGGAGAAACAGCAGCACACTGCCCATTGAATAGCTGTGCAAAGGCAGGGGGGATGTGTCAGCACAAGTCTGATCATTGGGAGAACATGCTGATTCCCCAGCAAAGCTAGAAAACTGACCACACTGTGCTCTCATGCCTGGTATGGTCAGTTTTTAATAGGAAAGCAGAGGAACTGTCAGGAATACCTGGTATTTACACAAAGGAAGCAATACAAAGAAAACAGGATACATTTTAATACAAGTAGATGGTACAGCAGGCATACAGTGGGGACAGAAAGTATTCAGACCCCCTTCAATTTTCACTCTTTGTTATATTGCAGCCATTTGCTAAAATCATTTAAGTTCATTTTTTCCTCATTAATGTACACACAGCACCCCATATTGACAGAAAAACACAGAATTGTTGTCATTTTTGCTGATTTATTAAAAAAGAAAAACTGAAATATCACATGGTCCTAAGTATTCAGACCCTTTGCTGTGACACTCATATATTTAAATCAGGTGCTGTCCATTTCTTCTGATCATCCTTGAGATGGTTCTACACCTTCATTTGAGTCCAGCTATGTTTGATTATACTGATTGGACTTGATTAGGAAAGCCACACACCTGTCTATATAAGACCTTACAGCTCACAGTGCATGTCAGAGCAAATGAGAATCATGAGGTCAAAGGAACTGCCTGAAGAGCACAGAGACAGAATTGTGGCAAGTCATTATCTCCCTAATTTTCAAGGTTGGGGTGTATCCAGGTCTGGAAGGATCAACCTGGGAAAACAGTTTATAGGGTGAGAGTAAGTGGCATGTTTTGTGCCGTGGATACTTTTTTTAGGGGCATGACTTAATTCGCACCATAAAAGAGAACTTACAACATGTGAAGGTTTGACAACCCTGGGTGGATAATTTCTTACCTCCAGGTTTTGACTCACTTGACTTCTCTTCTTGAACCTTGATTTGGCAGTTGCCCACTAGGTTACTGAATGCTCCCCCAGCCCAGCGAGGGCAGTAGACCTCCTCCTCTTTTCCCCTGCCTCCTTATCCACCTCCACCCCTCTTTTCCCTCTTTGCTCTTTGGCATATGCTACTTGGTGTTTTGCATACTGTACTTTGCACCTCAGACTCTCTGGATTGACTGTTGCAACAGTTATTATTGTCCAGAAGCTACACTGGTTTAAAGCTAGGTATACACGGGCCAAATGTCGGGAGACATTTGCCGGTTCAAAAAAAAGACTGACATTCGGCTTGTGTGTATGTTAGTATGTTCATCAGCAACTGACCAACTCCTAAATCAGCGCTCTCACCCAATGGCAGAGAGCGTTGATCGGAGTGTTCTGGTGAGGGGCTGCTCTCCTGTCAGAACACAACAGCTCAGCAGGGGAGATCGCTGTACTAATGTCAGATGGTTAGTACCGGGTTGCACGAAAAAAAAAACTTAGTGTGTACCAGGCTTAACTCTGCAGGGCCTGAGGCCCTAGTCTCTACCCTTATCGGTGGATATCAGTCAATTTTCTGTGTTACTGTTCTATGCTAATTTGGGGCAGCACAGTGATGTAGTGGTTAACACTTTCACCTAGCAGCAAAAAGGGTCACTGGTTCAAATCCCAACCACATCACCATCTGCCTGGAGTTTGCATGTTCTCCCTGTGACTGCATAGGTTTCCTCCCACACTCTAAAGACATGCTGGTAGATAAATCTGATCTTGTCTAAATTGTCCCTAGTATATATGAATATGTGTTAGGGACCTTAGGTTGTAAGCTTCTTGAGGGCAGGGACTGATGTGAATGTACAATGTATATGTAAAGCGCTGCGTAAATTGACGGCGCTATATAAGTACTTGAAATAAATAAAATGTTACAACATACATAGCACTTGAAGTGGGAGCGAATTCCACTTTGTATTGTAATTCTGCCAATTTTGTCAATGTTTTTGTTCTATTTGCTTTTCAATACAGGGATTGAACAAAAAAAAAAAAAAGCGGACTTACAAATCTGCACTTCAAAGAAAGAAAAAAAGATTTTGATCAGGAAGTGAAAAAGAACAGATACCAATGATTACTTCCAGGATGTTACTGAGAATTACTCCCAGCATGCAGAACAAGATAAATGATATTGTTCTGCACTCATATATCAAAGAATAAATACTAATACCTAGAATTACACCTGGCATGCAGAACAAGAGAAATCATGGTGAGCAGCAGCCATGTATACAGAATAGAAACAGATTTAAATAGATTACACACAGCATACAGAAGATGTGAAGCCGTACTATGTCACCAGAAAATTATATTGCATGTGTATTACAAAAGAAGTATTATTATGCAGTGTACATAAAATATATCAACCTTTTAGAGACAATAACCAAAACAGCAACCTATGTATACTTACAATTGTAAGGCATATCTATTCATCTGACAGGGGTATCTGGATCATTAGATTAGCTGAACATAATTACAAGTCCTTTAACAGGTAAACAGTTTTCATATGTGCATTGCAACCATGTGTGTAGCTGCTTGCCAGTCAGCTAATACTTTTTTCTTTCCATAGAAATATTTGTCATTTCTGCTGCACTCCACTTTTACTTTTGCATGCATTTCACATCACCCTATTGCTGCCATATGTTTGTTGATTCTTTGAATTTACATTTCCAATACACTTCTCTTTTGCTCAGAGTCAATAACACTGAGCAGAAAGTTCCTAAGGGAAATGCAAGCAATTATGGATCACAGTTTTATTGCTGATATACATGAGATGACATTGTAGGATGCAGATGGTTGGAGTCAGGGTATTGACTTAACAATGTTCATTAGCCAATAGAGTATGGGAAAACCCAGGCTGACAACCCCATCAAATGGGACATTGTGCAAAACTGTAAAACATAATTGCCAACCGGGAAAATTAACTTTCGTTCTTGGAACAAAGAAAGGCATAAAAAAAAAAAAAAAATGTTTTTATAGATGGGAGGTAAACATATGTAAATGTGAAATGTCAATAGAAACGTCAATTAATTAATATTCATAAACATTAATAATAGATTCATTTTATAAATAACAATACATTGTGCACAAATCAATTTCTATGGTGATTTTTAACAAGGGCCTAGGTTAAAGGCACTGCACAAAATAAAATGGGATATGCAAAAGGTGATGAGAGATACAACAATTTATAACAATTGCTTAGATTTTTTATTGCTGCTCATTTATAAGTCTATCAGCATTATTCATTAAAGTGCTTGTTACCCAAACATTTCAAATTCCTGATATGTGCCTGCTATACCATGTACTTGTCTAAGAAAGCATCCTGTTCTCTTTGTATTGCTTCCTTTGTGTGAAATCCCTGGTGTTCCTGCCAGTACCTCTGCTTTCCTATTTAAAAACTCACCACGCTAAACAGGGGAGCACACCATGGTCAGTTCTCTAGCTATGCTGGGAACTCAGCCTGCTCTCCTCCAATGATCAGTCTCGTCCTGATAGGCCCCCACTACACAGCCATTCACTGCGAAGCTTGGTGTGCTGTTGCTGCTCCTCCCCCAGCTCTTATGCAGCTGAGAACAGAGGGAATGTGATCACTTATAAAAAAGGAAAAAAAATGTATTGATAATGTTTTTTTATTATCTATACACAAATGTTTTGCCTTTCATTTCTGTTTTAAACTGAATGTATCATTTTACAAGGTGATATTTACAATCACTTTAAGGCAGTATCAAACTCAAAAGCAAACATTTATTATATTGCAGCTTACCAATTCTTAGATGTGATGGCTATATTAGTTTCCTTCTTTAGGTTTTCTTTCTTCTATTTTCATCTGGTAATTCAGCCAGCAAGTCTGTTGTTTTTCACAGCACAAACTCTCCAGCAGAATGTAGCAGTTTACATGGATGAGACAAACCACTGGCAGGGGTGTTAAAAATGCTCAGCTTTCATTTATTCATGCAAAACCCAAAAGGAAAAAAACAGTTTGCTGTAACTGACTATAAAGTGTGAGGGGCTAACCATTGGTAAGCTGCAACATAATACATTTTTGGGTTTAATACCGCTTTAAAGAATTTCTTACCTCATTCCTTAAGGAATAGCCCATCGCAGTATTAATCAGGATTTATCATTTGCTGGCTTGACTTAGAATTAGCACAAAAATTTGAATTTATGATGTATGTCTGGTTGCTATGAGTTACTTGGCTTCACATATTGATATACTTATACTCTGTACATTTTTGATCCTAAAGTGTATGTAAACCCCAACAATTAACTTCTCTGATTTGCTCTACTTTTGGTCTGTTAAGTATACTGTTGAAAGTGTTTTGTTACTTTGCTTAACCACTTGACCTCTGGAAAGTTTTACCCCCTACATGACCAGCATGACTGCTTTACCTGGCAATCATGCAGTTAAGCAACACCGAATGCAAATTACATTTATATAACTTTTTTTTACACAAGTAGAGCTTTCTTTTGGTGGTGTTTGATCACCACTGGGTTTTCTCTTTTTTATTATAATTATGAAAAAAGATTAAAAATAATGAAAAAAAAAAAAAAAAAAAAACGATATTTTCTCATTTCTGTTATAAAACATATCAAATAAAAAAATCAAAAGACAAAATTTCTTCATAAATTTAGACCAAAATGTATTCTTCTACATGTCTTTGCTAAAAAAAAAATCCCAATAAGTGTATATTAATTGGTTTGTGCAAAAGTTATAGCATCTTCAAACTATGGTATATATACTGGAATTTACGCAGCTATAGACGCTATACCGTAATGGTAGTGATCAGCGACTTATAGTGTGACTGTGATAGGGTGGTGGTGGTGCTAAAAGACACCCGGCAGGGTCACTAATTGACACTGACATTGCTAGTGACACTAATACAGTGATCATTAATAATACTGTACACTGACATTATACTAAGGACACTGGCTGGGAAGGGGTTAATGTCTAGAGGCAATCAAGGGGTTAACTGCGTACCTAACAATATGTAATGCGTGCTGCTTCTTCTTTACTATCTGGCTGTTATTTCACCCTAAACTAGGGGTGTCTAAACTTTTTTCAAAGAGGGCCAAATTTGATGTAGTGAACATGCGTGAGGGCCGACCATTTTGCCTGACATTCTTTGAACCATTAAAATGAAATGCAAATGAACTAATACACTGCTCAACAAGGATTCTCTTGCCTTTGTGGCTGTGTGTGGTGAAGAGTCTAAGAATGAGCTTGTGCGTATTACTTGGATATATCGTATTTATCCGCGTATAACACACACAGGCGTATAACACACACCTACACTTTAAGAGGAAAAAACTTTAATTCTAAATAAAAGAACTGTGAAGCAAAATAAGTGAGTGAGTGAGTACAGTGAGTATAACCAGCATGCTTTACTGCATATTCAGATTGATTTTACTGTTGTGGGTTTAGTAACATTTTAAAGCTGAATTTCAGGTATAGTTTGTTTTGTATAGTTACATTGGTCTAGTTTGGACTAATGTAGGTATGCATACTTTATACCTGTGGGACAGCTGTGGACATGCATCTCTGCTACTACATTGATTGCCACGGTCTTCCAGGTTCCGTGTCAAGCGAGCAACCCCCTGTGGTTACTATGCAGCAGGGCAGACACTCGCTTGGCACAGCCACCATTCAGAGAAAGCCTTGCATTTTTGTCAATAAATGTTCTCTGACTGGATGAGGTGGATGGTGGGAGGGGCAGTAATGCCACAATCTTAACTTTGTCCACTTAAAGATTGCTTTGCATTTACTAAGAAAAATGTAAGGTGTTCTGTGAATAGAGGCCATGCTGATCAAGTGAGTTCCTGTGATAACTGTGCAGCAGGGCAGCTGCCAATAAAAGTTATCACTTATGCCCCGTACACACGGTCGGATTTTCCGACGGAAAATGTGTGATAGGACCTTGTTGTCGGAAATTCCGACCATGTGTAGGCTCCATCACACATTTTCCATCGGATTTTACGACACACAAAGTTTGAGAGCAGGATATAAAATTTTCCGACAACAAAATCCGTTGTCGGAAATTCCGATTGAGAGTACAAAGTGCCACACATGCTCAGAATAAATACAGAGATGAAAGCTATTGGCCACTGCCCCGTTTATAGTCCCGACGTACGTGTTTTACGTCACCGCGTTTAGAACGATCGGATTTTCCGACAACTTTGTGTGACCGTGTGTATGCAAGACATGTTTGAGCCAACATCCGTCGGAAAAAATTCTAGGATTTTGTTGTCGGAATGTCCGAACAAAGTCCGACCGTGTGTACGGGGCATTAGACTCAAAATTTTCACTTAAGGTGGTTCTAAAGGCTCAAGGTCTTTTTTTTTTTCCCTTCGTGCATTATATACATGAAGGTAAAAATCCTTCTATGTGCAGCAGCCCCACCCCCACCCCCATACTCACCTGAGCCCCATTGCTCTCCGGGTACTCTCCCTCCTCATTGGCCGAGCCAGCAGTGGGATTGGCTCCCGCTGCTGGTACACACAGCCAGTGAGCCAATGAGGACAGAAAGGGGGCAGGGCTAGGCCATGGCTCTGTCTGTGAATGGACACATAGAGGAGTGGCTCAGGAGTGAGCCTGCTTGGGTGCCCCCAAAGAAAGCTGTTTGCTGTGGGGGCACTTGGCAGGTAGGAGCGCGATCAGGGGACCCAGAAGAGGAGGATTGGGGCTGCTCTGTGCAAAACCACTGCACAGAGCAGGTAAGTATGACATGTTTGTTTTTATTTTTTAAACGTGCCTGTAGATTTTAAAGTGGTATTAAATATTAAACTCTCCCTTTGAGTGTTCACAAAGTCAGAAGATCTCTAAAAGACAGATAATTTAGAAAGTAAACAATTAGACATTATGCTTTATCTTACAAAAAAGATATAAGGCCTGGGGCCACTCAACTGTTGTGAAACTAGCATACCATGTTCATAGAAGGGAGCTGGAGCTTGTTGGAACCAACAGTTTTAAGTTTAGTGTAAACATGTTCTTCTCATGAACTCATGAAATGCTTTGAACAGATTTATTCAGCGTACACTGGATTGACCTGGTTAGCAGTGTTCCGTAGAGTTTAAAGCTAGCCAAACACACTACGCTTCTGATTTATTTGCTGATGTATAGTTTAGGCGATTCTAAGTGGTTTCTCTGTCAGGCTGCATACAGGAAATCTTCGAGATTATATTATCTTATCTCAAGTTACATCTGGATGTATTTTAGTAGCTAATGTTATCAACTTCTCTGGTTGTAGTGTATTTTTATGTCACATTGAGACCTATTTATAAAGACTGGGGAAATGTTTGCTTTTCATTTGACTGCACTTTGACTTATTGTCACACATTTTTCTCCAGTTGACATCAAGTTTTAATGAAAGTTCAAGAAAAAAATGTCATCAGTAGACAACGGTCAGAAAAAAAAATAGCTTTTAAATGATCAGTTTCCAGCGCAAAGTCTTTATTAACTAGCAGCGTTATGTTCTAAATGTTTTCTCATGGATTTATTTTTTCATTCTAATCAAAATATGGTGAAAATTAGTGGAGAAATGGCCCAGAGCAGTTTTATAAATAATAGTCTTTTAGCAATACAACCATTTTTCCAGAATGTGGTATGGAAATAACAAGCTGCAGGGCAGGAAAGGATGCGGAAAATTCAGGTTGATGGCTCTTTCCTGTGCTGGCTATACTTTTCTTTTTAACTCCTTCAGGTTCAGTGTTATTCCCAACCTTTGAGACCAGAGCAATATTTGACATTTTTTCATTTTGCTTAACTCAGTGGGTTCTGAGGAAAGGAATTGAGAACCACTAACAGGCCAGATTTTAAGTATTATCTTGGGGAGATGCAGACTAGAATACTGCAATCACTGAGCAGCAAATTATTTCAACTGTGCTGTATTTCAGTTATCTTGCAAACCTGGCCTGTTAGTGGGTCTTGAGGACAGGTGTGGAGAACAACTGGTTTAACCAATTGCAAATACCTTTTTAACTGATTTGTATGCCATTTGTACAATCACTTTTGATGAACCAGTCCAAACACTTTCTTTCATTTCTCAGGATTATAGAGATACTAAGGATATATATGTTTTGCTTTAGAACAGACAGGGTAAGCAGTATATACTTACCTTTTAGTCCACATCTTGGAGCCAGAAAAAAAAAAACAGTACGTCCAGATATGACGCTACAAGTGACTACCTCTACTGCTTCGTCCTAACTGCCCCCCTTTCCCTTCTGTTCTCTTAAATGGCTACCCGAGCAATGATACCCCCCCCCCCCCCCATCCCAAGGTGTTTTCATTTCAGTCCTTTTAACTGGGTCAAACAGACAAAATTGCACATGTGAGGAAGGAAAGTTTTTTCAAAGGACTTATTTGAGCAACCCTATGTCATGCCTCTATATTTTATACCACATTGAGTTTAATTTCACTTATGACCCCTTTCACACTGGCAGAGTCCGCCAGCAGATCCACCTGCTCAGTTGGGGATCTCTCCATTGATCCCCACAGAGCAGGTGGCTGATAGGTCCGTGTCCTCTCCATTGATGCAGAGCAGACACAGCCCACTGTTCTCTATAAGGCAGTCAGATGAAAACGGACTTCCTGTCCGTTTCATCCGGCTGTCATCTGATCAGATCCACCGGACAGATGGGGAAACAGATCCCCATCCATCTGTTTTTACCAGATAGGTTTGGATGTGGGTGGGTGTCAACAGACACAAGTCTGTTGACATCCGCCCCTCCATAGAGAGCAATGGATGGTCCAATCGGGCCCCCCTAAAAAACAGACAGGCAGACCCAATCAGTCCTTGAGTGTTAAAGGGGCCTAAAGGTGTTCCTGTTACCTCACTTGCTTCCTGGCTATAACAATTAGAAGAAGACAATTTGAATGCAGGACGTTCATCCAGTACCCACAGGAAAGCAAACTCCACCATGAGCTTCTTCTGAGCAATATCCGGAGGTGTAACCCCTGTGATTGTCATGTGGTTCATGAAGTCAGGATTGGAGCTTAAGCCCTACACTTGCTTGGTGGCAGCTAGTGATGGCACGTGTTCCTCTGCATTACCTGTAAAAAGTGCACAGCCTATTACAACAAAACTACAAAATAAATATATAGCCCTATAGTTATAAATATTGTAATATGCATAAGTATTGTATGTAAATATAAAGAAAACTATATACAGTGCCTTGAAAAAGTATTCGTACCCCTTGACATTTTTCACATTTTGTCATGTTACAACCAAAGACGTAATTGTATTTTATTGGGATTTTATGTGATAGATCAACACAAAGTGGCACATAATTGTGACGTGGCACGAAAATGATAAATGGTTTTCAAAATTTTTTATAAATAAATATCTGAAAAGTGTGGTATGCATTTGTATTCAGCCCCCCAGAGTTTACTTTGTACAATACTTTGTAGAACCACCTTTTGCTGCAATTACAGCTGCAAGTCTTTTTGGGTATGTCTCCACCAGCTTTGCACATCTAGAGAGTGAAATTTTTGCTCATTCTTCTTTGCAAAATAGCTCAAGCTCTGTCAAATTGGATGGCGTGCATCTGTGAACAGCAATATTCAAGTCTTGCCACAGATTCTCAATTGGATTTAGGTCTGAACTTTGACTGGGCCATTCTAACACATGACTATGCTTTGGTCTAAACCATTCCATTGTAGCTCTGGCTGTATGTTTAGGGTTGTTGCCCTGCTGGAAGGTGAACCTCCACCCCAGTCTCAAGTCTTTTGCAGACTCTAATGCCGCGTACACACAAGCGTACTTTCCAGCAGACGTGGTCCGGCGGACCGGACTCCGTCAGACAATTCGATCATGTGTGGGCTCCAGCTGACTTTTTTTCCCAAAATTCCGACGGACCTAGATATAAAACATGTTTCAAATCTTTCCGATGGACTTTAGTCCGGTCAAAAAATCCGCTCATCTGTATGCTAGTCCGACGGACTAAAACTGATGCTAGGGCAGCTATTTACTGGATATCAACTTCCTTATTTTAGTCCGGTCGTACGTCATCACGTACAAATCCGTTGGACTTTGGTGTGATCGTGTGTAGGCAAGTCTGTTCATTCAGAAAGTCCGTTGGAAGTCCATCGAAAGTCCGTCGGATAGTCCGTCGGACCAGTCCAGTCGAAAAGTCCACTCGTGTGTATGCAGCATAACAGGTTTTGATTGATTGACCTGTATTTGGCTCCATCCAACTTCCAATCAACTCTGACCAGCTTGCCTGTCCCTGCTGAAGAAAAACATTACCACAACATGATGCTGCCACCACCATGTTTCACGGTGGGTATAGTGTGTTCATTGGGATGTGCAGTGTTAGTTTTCCACCACACATACAGTTGTGCTCATAAGTTTACACACCCTGGCAGAATTTATGAGTTCTTGGCCATTTTTCAGAGAATATGAATAGTAACACAAAAACTTCTTTCATTCATGGTTAGTGTTTGGCTGAAGCCATTTATTATCAATCAACTGTGTTTATGCTTTTTAAATTGTAATCACAACAGAAACTACCCAAATGACCCTGATCAAAAGTTTACATACCCCAGTTCTTAATACTATGTAGTGCCCCCTTTAACATCCATGACAACTTGAAGTCTTTTGTGGTATTTGTGGCTAAGGCTCTTTATCTTCTCAGATGGTAAAGCTGCCCATTCCTCTTGGCAAAAAGCCTCCAGTTCCTGTAAATTCTTGGGCTGTCTTGCATGAACTGCACATTTGAGGTCTCCCCAGAGTGGCTCAATGATATTGAGGTCAGTAGACTGAGATGGCAACTCCAGAACCTTCACTTTATTCTGCTGTAGCCAATGACAGATCGACTTTGCCTTGTGTTTTGGATCATTGTCATGTTGGAATGTCCAAGTACGTCCCATGCGCAGCTTCCTGGCTGATGAATGCAAATGTTCCTCCAGTATTTTTTGATAACATACTGCATTCATCTTGCCATCAATTTTGACCAAATTCCCTGTGCCTTTGTAGCTCACAAATCCCCAAAACATCAGTAGGAATGGTGTACCTTTCATCATAGGCCTTATCGACTCCTCTCCAAATGTAGTGTTTATGGTTGTTGCCAAAAAGCTCAATTTTGGTCTCATCACTCCAAATGACTTTGTGCCAGAAGGTTTGAGGCTTATCTCTGTGCTGTTTGGCATATTGTAAGCGGGATAATTTGTGGCATTTGCGTAGTAATGGCTTTCTTTTGGCGACTCGACTATGCAGCCCATCTTTCTTCAAGTGCCTCCTTATTTTGCAGCCACACCACATGCTTTCAGAGAGTCCTGTATTTCACCTGAAGTTATTTGTGGGTTTTTCTTTGCATCCCAAACAATTTTAGTTGGTTTACCTGACCGTGGTTTGGTTTTAACAGAACCCCTCATTTTCCACTTCTTGATTAGAGTTTAAATACTGCTGATTGGCATTCTCAATTCCTTGGATATTTTCTTATATCCCTTTCCGGTTTTATACATTTCAACTACCTTTTCTCGCTAATCCTTTGACAATTCTTTTGCTTTCCCCAATGCTCAGAATCCAGAAACGTCAGTGAAGCACTGGATGAAAGATGCAAGGGTCTGTCAGGAGTCCAGTAGCTCATTGACCTTTTATACACACACACACAAATTACAAGCAAACGGATCACAGGTGAGGATGGTTACCTTTAATAGCCATTCAAACCCCTTTGTTTCAACTTGTGTGCATGTTTTCAGGCCAAACTCACCAGGGTATGTAAACTTTTGATCAGGGTCATTTGGGCAGTTTGTGTTGTCATTATGATTTAAAAAGAGTAAACACAGTTGATTGATAGATAATAAATGGCTTCAGCCAAACACAAAATATTTATTTCACTCATGGTTAGTGTTATCATTCATATTCTCTGAAAAATGGCCAAGAAATCATAAAATCTGCCAGGGTATGTAAACTTATGAGTACAACTGTATCTAGCAATTTGCTTTTAGGCCAAAAAGTTTAATTTTGTCTCATCTGACCAGAGCACCTTCGTCCACATGTTTGCTGTGTCCCCCACATGGCTTCTCGCAAATCGCAAATGGGACTTCTTATGGCTTTCTTTCAACAATGGCTTTCTTCTTGTTACTCTTCCATAAAGGCCAGATTTGTGGAGTGCATGTCTAATAGTTATCCTGTGGACTGTTTCTCCCACCTGAACTGTGGATCATTTGCAGCTCCTCCAGAGTTACCATGGGCCTCTTTGATGATTCTCGGATTAATGCTCTTCTTGCCTGGCCTGTCAGTTTAGGTGGACGGCCATGTATTGGTAGGTTTGCAGTTGTGCCACACTTTTCCATTGATAGATTGAACAGTACCCTGTGAGATGTTCAAAGCTTAGGATATTTTTTTATAACCTAACTCTGCTTTAAACTTCTCCACAACTTTATCCTTGACCTGTCTGGTGTGTCCCTTGGCCTTCATGATGCTGTGTTCACTAAGATTCTCTAACAAATTTCTTAGGGCTTCACAGAACAGCTGTATTTATACTGAGATTACATTACACACAGGTGGACTCTATTTACTAATTAGGTGATTTATGAAGGCAATTGGTTGCACTAGATATTAGTTAGGAGTATCAGAGTAAAAGGGGCTGAATACAAATGTACGCCACACTTTTCAGATATTTCTTTGTAAAAAAAATGTGAAAACCATTTATCATTTTCCTTCCACTTCACAATTCTGTACCACTTTGTGTTGGTCTATGATATAAAATCCCAATAAATACATTTATGTTTTTGGTTGTAACATGACAAAATGTGGAAAATGTCAAGGGATATGAATACTTTTTCAAGGCACTGTACTAGATCATACTATATGGTATAGTAGTATACTGTATATTGCCACTTTCTTTAGCAGTAAAGAAGCTTGCATGCTCCTGTACACATGAAATGCTCGACTGGACTTCTTAAATATTTTACATTAAGTACAATAAGTATTAAAATATTAACTGCAGTTTGTAATGTAGGTCATAAGAGTTAGCAGGGAGTTGCAGCACACCGAATGAAATAGATGGATTCTAACCACGTTTTCTGTGTTAAAATGCATCTATAGGGAGCAATAATTTTAATGTAATAAAGGTGCCTGTTTTCTATAGCTCTTACCATGTCCCTAATGATGCACATTTTATTGCCATTGTGTTTGTGAATTGCAGTTGATCTACCAAATAAAATGACTAAATAGATGGCAGCAGCAGTCATTTAAAGTGTGGCACAAATCCACAGCAACAAATACCAATTTCACAATAAATATTACTTTGCAACTACAAACAGCAATTTGATTTATTGGGCATTTTAAATGTTCAACACAACTACACATTCCAGGAGCCAGTAATTTACTTCTTTAGATTTTATTACATTTTTAAAAGATTGTTGAATAAACAGGTAGAGGGGTCCTTTTTTGGTCAGGTTAATTAAATAACTTAAAGTGGATGTAAACCCAATGTCATCATTTCTAAACTACTGCCATAGGGGTTATCTATAAGGATATACATGCCTCCTGCATGTATCTTTACCTGTCAAATGTCTCCCCTCTGTCTGTTATGAGACCCGAAAAACAGCATATTCTGTGGGTGGGTCTGTTGTCTGGAGCTCGGTGGGTGGAGTCGTGATGTCAGTAGACTCCCCGCCCACCTCTACACTCCCTTTGTCAATATGCATTTTCTCTGTGTATTTCTAACACTGAACTTCTGCTATGATTTCTAACATCCAGTGAAAAGATAGGAAAGTAACCACATGACTTCAGCATGCCAAATCATGCTGAGGTGTGGAACAGCCAATCCTTGCAGATCTGCTGAAGAAAAGAGTGGGGGTGGGAATTAAAAAATAATGTCTTAGGCTAGTGCACAAGATATGTAAATCACTTGTCACTCACAGCAAGGGGGGAGGATTTGACAAAGTTTTTCTCTGTTTGTCAAGTTTTATCTCACTGTACAAAAAAAGAGGATTGCTCAGAGCTGGATTAACTCTTTGTGGTAAGACTGGGCTCAAATGATAGGAAATATTATACTCTACATTATGACATAAAAAAAATTCGGATTTACATCCACTTTAATAGCAATATAATAGCAATCCCGCAGAGTCTGCTGATATAGACTGTTAGAGATTCCAATGTCTTGTAAAACTGTCTCCAATGTTATAAGAGGCTGCTGACATGTTAGATTCCCAGAGTCCCTAGACATGTTGCTAGTGACTGCTAAAGACTGTTATGGGTTGCTAACATGGTTTAGACTAGAGACTGATATCTGAAAAATTGATTTCAAAATCCGGTGCAGCTGTACATGGTAGCCAATCAGCTTCTAACTTCAGCTTTGTTCAGTTAAGCTTTGACACAATAAACCTGGAAGCTGATTGGTTTCTATGAAGAGCTGCACCAGATTTTGCACTCTTCAGCTTTAGTAAATCAATCCCTTTAAGCCTAGGTTCACACTATGTTTTTCATGCATTTTTGTTTTTGTCAGTGACTAGTAATATCTGCTGTGACAACCATGTCACATAGATGCGAACGACCACCATAGAAAATAATGTGATTTCCTTTGTTGTGCATTGCAGTGTGACAGCAAATGCATGACAAATCACACCAGTGTGAACAGGGGTTAAGGGACTACTGATATGTTTTTAGATACCACTAGAAAATGTTAATGTGTTATGGCTTCTCATTATTGATACAGCCTTCTAAAGTGAGTCCAGGTGTCAAAGAGAAAAAACAATCCTCTGTGTCACAAATAGGCAGCAGAAGGCTCTTACTGAGGTCAGGAGCCTATATTTTCTGGTCTTCTCCAAAAGCATTTGGCATGCAAATGTTCTGCTGCAGACAGATCATAGAGCACAACCCCTTGGTAGTAGGTGGGAGGCAGAATGCATCAACAATAAAATGAAAAGACTGAGTGCTTACCACAGGCAACCGGAAGAGGCAGATTTTAAGGA
This sequence comes from Aquarana catesbeiana, assembly GCF_042186555.1. Lineage (NCBI taxonomy): Eukaryota > Metazoa > Chordata > Amphibia > Anura > Ranidae > Aquarana > Aquarana catesbeiana. The sequence continues at coordinate 499,827,059 of NC_133325.1, forward strand.
TAAGGTGAGAGACAGATAGTCTATACAAGCTGAATTGTAAACAGAAAAATAGATCCAAAGTTCACAGATGCATCCTAGCATATCAGGATACAAATACCTTTGATTAAGCACTTGCTGAGTGTTCTGCTCCCAATTTAAACACCACTAATTGAGGCCAGGCGTTTGACTGCAGTGTGAGCAAACCACAGTGCTGAATGTCATCCAGCTGATGTTGAAGACAGCATTTAAGCACAGCAGGTGAGAACACCTAAGGAAGGTTGTGAATAAGTATGCAGCTTGGGCAGAATATTACATGTACTTACATCCAGTGTATAAACTATACAAAGCATGTCTATAATAAAATAAAACTTCAGTCTACCAGGGTGTGTAGAAGAAACTATAAGCAAAGAAACAACATTAATTCAAATAAAACATAGGGGACTAATCATCAGAAATAGTAGCCTCTCAGAGATTCAACATCTATTAATACAAAAAATACACTACCATGTACAATTCACCTGACCTGATGGAAGCTTTAAAGATTTAATGAATGCAGTGTCTCTGAGAACCTCTTGAGTGAAATAACGATTTTCTGTTTATATTGCACACAAATTACCTTGCTACAGGCTGAAGGTAGGGTCTCTGAGTTAACCATGGCAACACATTACTGGGCCCCAGCAACCAAGATACTGTTTCCCTGGACAGCTTTGCATGTGTAATCTTAAAGATAATAAACAGGAGCAGTAAAAAAAAAGGGTCACTTAGGGGTAGGACAGGAGACCGGGAGACAGGTTTGGAAACCAAGTGAAACCTTATTAAGACGAGTAGTTGCAACTACTACTGATATTGTAAGTAGATGCTTAGCAGTTAAGGGTTGTTTCCATGTACCGCTAATATATTAGGCACTTTATCTCATTGTGACCACTTACTCAGCCTGTTGAAGTGTAGATTCCATTTTTTCTCTACTTATATAAGTGTTTGATAAGAAAGGGAATAGACAAAGCTGGTGACTCAGACTGCGAATAATACTGTGATTCAGACAATCTGTATTCTCATGGAGATGCTATGTTCACACAACGGCAGAAATATAAAAAATTGAAAAACTCAAAAATGCCATTTCTCCATTTCTTATCTAAATTTAAAGGAAGCTGTAAATGATACAGTTTTAGAATCTATGTGAGCCATTTTCTGTAATTGTCTGTTATAACTTTATAAGTGTACTCCCCTTTGTGTTCAAGGCTAATAAAGTCTGTCAAGGGATTTTTTTTTCCAGAGGATATGGTCTTTCCAATACAATCTGGTACTCAGCACTTGCTTGCTTTCTTTGGATGGGTTGTATTTGAAAAGACACCGTCTGGGGAATTCAATAAAGCATTAAAGGATAAGTTCACCTTTTGTAACATGTTACACCTGTATTCAGGTACAGGCACACAGATACACTGGCAGATCTGCTGGAGACCTGCATGGCATCCGGACCCTGGTGCCAATGCTTTAGAGGCTCCAAAATATAAATAAATAAAACGTACATTTTTTTACCTGCAAAAAAATGTGCATTTATTATTTTTTTTTCTAAAAAGTGAACTTATCCTTTAAAAACATTTTTCTGGAGATAGTTTCCTTTAGAACCACCTGCGACTAATTCAGGCAAGTATTTTTGCCAGTTTTGGTAACATTACTGACACGTGTGACAAATTTAGGTAATTTTACCTGCAGCCACCCCCCTGCTATGGCAGCTAGAGATTGTTAAATACCACCAGTTTGCAGATTTGGAAACTGGTGGTATTTAAGGTCAGATCTGAGCTGGTGTACGGAGGTATATCAGTGCTCAGAGTCGGGCATGTCTGTGCTGGGAATCTCTCATGCATGCGACAGCTTTCTGAACAGGTTCTTTACCCCGACTCCATTTAGCTGTCTGCCAGGAGATTCCCTGGCCAAAAACTGAATGTAAACCAAGGAACCAGGGATATTACTGATGTTAATGAATTTATTTGGAAAATTCCTTGCGTCACTGCAGCCTGATGGGGAACTGAGAGACTTTACCTTTGATTGAGCAGCGGAGACGGTGGAAGAAGGTGGATGGATTTGAAAGCTACTATTGAATTGAATAGCAGAAATGGATCTGTTCACTGCTGTGTGCTGTCAATCAACAGCAGGGTGGGCCTGATGGGGAACTAGTTTCTTAGGCCTGCCATACAAGAAACAAATTTCTTTTTAATTCAGGAATCCCTCCTGCCGAGCCATTGTCTGCCTGGAGAAGACAGTGATTTTTGCTAGCGGCTATAGCAGCTGCTAGCAATAATCGCAGGTAAAACCCAGCATGCTGGGCATACCCAAGTCGATCAACTTGGTACATTTAGCCTGCCCATACATGGTTTGAATCTCGGCCGGTTCAGCAGGAACCTGCCAAGATTCGAAGCGTGTATGGCCTGCCTTAGTTTCCTATTTGGCTCCGTCCACCATACTAGAAAATACATCAGCCATTTACTTATCTGTGTGACAGGAGCAGTGGTCAAGGAAGGAGCACAGTGAAGGAATGTCCAATATGGGCCCTCTAACCCCAGTGAATCTTTTTCAAGCAGCAACAATTTTGGTGAGGTGACCCAGTGGAATTTTAAAGGATGTGTATGACATACTTTTTGAATTTACTCACTGTGTTATAGAGTAATAAACAATAAAATACAAATATGGGTGGTGTTATTGATACAGTGTATATTGATTTTTGGTATGTGGTATAGTAATATTTCAAAAGTTAGCTTAAAACCCAGCAGTACACACAGGTAAATGGTGACCTTGAAACCTAAAGTGGATGTAAACCCGCATCATGAAATTTGAGCTGGGCACATATATCTGCAATGTTTTTTTATCTCTCTTCAAAGCACTATGCACTAGCTGTCTCCTGCTCCATTCTTATGTTATCAGCCTGATAACTTTTGATAGGTTCTACATCAACTGTGATAAAAGCAGCCTGAGTTTTGTGTTGGGGAGGATGCTATAAATAGATTAGCAGAGTGCTGAACTATTCAATGAACAAATCTGAACGTCTCTACCTAATGAGGAGAGGGGGTATGTGCCTTTCCTCCAATCAACTGTCTTGGCTGTATGCCCAGGCTTCACTGCAGTGCTGGACAGGAATAGAAAATCTCCTAACATGATCTGAACTTTCTAAAGAATATATAAAGCTGAAGACAGCAGATATGCATGTAAAAATTATATAGGATGATTTGTTTCATCTCTGTGTATCAGCTGAGACTTTAAGTGAACTAAGGACAACGAAAAGTTGACAATAAATATTGATATATTATATAGACTTGAAAAACTGTGCATATAGTAATCATTCACATCTAATTTTTTTTTTCAACTGTAAATCACACAGGCTTTTTGTAACTATTTTCCAAAAACAATAATTTGTTACCAGTATGTTCCAGTTACATCATAGTGAATGTTTAAAAAAATCTGCTTTACCTAAATGCCATCAAAATTAACCTTTGCAATATAGGTAAGAACAGCAAGTTTGTTTATTGGCTTGTTTTTTATTTAGTGATTCAATTAACCTACTGAGGAGAGAAGTTCTAAGTGGGTACTAAGTGCTGAATGAAGCTTTCCTGGTGTCTCTGGAAGTAGAACCACATGTCAGATGACAGTTTCTGGGAATGTTCCACTTCATTCATCAGCCAGCCTGTGAAAAACCTTTATCTGCACTGGGAAGATATAAGGTCATTCCATTATGCCAAAAAATGAACATCATTTGCATGGACGACTTTCTTTAGTAAAATGGCAACTGTCATTACACTCTCTCTTGCATGTTCTCTGGTAACATGCAATGGTCATAGTAGTCTTTTTGTATGAAGAACATCATCCCAGTAACATGCAGTGATTTTTGCTAACAAATTTAATCCACCATTATTTACTTTTTCCAGGTGATAGGGTGGTTATGGGGCAGAAAGGTGAATAGCTAGTATTCTCATTCGGAATGGCCCTAGATGTTGTTTTACATGACTGTAGGGATACTTAATTGCCCTTTTAAACTTGATGGCAGAGGCAGGGTCACTGAATTGTATCCAGTAGCAAATTCTTAGTCCCAACTTGATTATTTATTCAGTGAATATACTCAACTACAACAGATTCAAAGTACAATAGTAGAAGATCACCACTAGTTGCCATCACTCAAGGAAGTGAGTCACAGAACTGCATACCAGTAGCAGACACAGGATCTCAATTTTAGGTATTGATAATAGTGGCTCAACTATCATCCACATACACCTTCAGATGAAATTCTCTTCATTGCTGACTGTGCTTATGTAATGAACCCTCATTGACATTGACTGACCTATCTACATTGCCTCTCCAGTGTTGAAAGATAGCCCTATACAAAATAGAACTCAAGGTGCAGGAGCTACCATCAGATGTTTTCAGCCTGACAGGGTCAAAGCAAAGAAATTGCTTAGAGCAGGCCATTTGTGTCTTACTGAGGAAACTAAGCAACAAGGGTAGAAAATGTAGTATAGTTATTAGGAGGGCTATGGAGGAGTAGGTAGTGTGTTTTTATTTTATTTTTTTATGTACCCTTATGATTTAGAAGAGAAGTGTGGGAATGTTTTGTGCTATGTGTATGGGATCAAGTGTTGAGAAGCTGTCAAATAAATAACGATTCAACAAATATGAATACAAATATAGGTGCGTGGGTTGCTGCAACCCTAAATTGTGTTCCAACAATGTGACAAGATAATAGTGTAGAATGGGGTTGCGCAGCCTAAATCAAATGCGTGAGTATCAATATATTAAAACAATAAATAAACAACATAAGTGCAAGTGTCAATTCTTCATAAAAGTCCATTATAAAGTGCAAGTGCTAATAGTGACTTCAGTGAGGTCATATATAAGTTGAAATAAAGTCTATGCTCCAAACATGATATATATCAACCACCTTCTTCTGCTCAAATGGTATCCATGTGTATCATAAATAAACAATAGTGAACCTTCACCTCTGTGCACTGTCCCCATAAAATAAAGACAAGCCTTTGAATAATATATTCAATAAACCCTGATGAAGTCACATGGCGTGACGCAACGCATAGGGCCCCGAGGCCTGAAGCGATGTAAGATACTATGCAATGCTGAGTATACACCAGATTACATGCGCATTTTTAATGCATTTTATGTAAGAGGCTTTCTTAGTACAATAAAGGGTTGTTGTTTGACATTTTACACTATGTAAAGCATATTAATTGTGTTCTAACTTCTCCACAGGAGAAGAACAGCCAAACAAGCTTTGGCTGCGCTTCTCCTTTAAATTCCAAGTGCTCAGACTACACTATGTTTTATATATATACTTTTAAAACTATGGGTTAAAAAAAAAACAGAGATTCAATCAGTTTTACATCAGCCCAGAAAATATATTTTGCTTCCTATGTGGGTCCCTCTAAGTAAGATATTTATGGAATTATAGCACAAATATCAATAGACAGGAAGATGTAATCCAGGGTTTATTACTGAAAAGACAAGTGTTTAGTTTGATATATCTGCTTACTTCCTTTTAAGGAAAAATTTGAGTTCATTTCTGTGTTTTGTCTTCTTAACACACTTATATCCTAAACAAGATGGTTTGATAACTTGACATTTTTGATGCAGTTAAAGAAGTACAAGAATTACATTTCTCCACTCCGATTCATTAATTTTTCACAGCAGAAACATTTTTTAAAGTATAGATTTGTTAATACTTTAAACTTTCCCTAATAAGTCAACATTTAAAACAGCCCTCACTCTGTTAACACAGATGAGAAAGGGTGACTTCATGTTGGGACTGCAAGATGTGGTATTAAAAGAAACATTATGTACTCAGATAGCAAAACTCCAAATGTAATTATGCAGCAGTCAGAAATCAATTTACAACAGGTTTTGTTGTGGTGTTTGGCAGTGTTGGAAAGATGCATCCACAGGGGAAAAAAATGAAAAACTAAATTAAAAAAATGCATTAAGTTTAATATTTAAATTATTTTCCTGGCAAAACGTAATTATAGTTTAAATAGAGTAATTTCCTACACAGTACATTTTAAAACAGTTTAAAGATAGTATTGAAAACATTTGCGTCACAATCTATTTTAATATTCATGAAGCTGTCTTAATTATTACACATGCATATATTTATCTATTGAATGGAGGGCAGAAAAAAGAAAATTAACTGCAAATCAACATTTCAGTCTTTTATTAGGGACCATTATTAAGAACGTCAATTATCCTTTTTTTAGGAGAAGACACTTGCAGCATAGACCAGAATTGTTTAAGGGAAGTGCGCTGCAAAATATCCACTATTTTCCATCTAAATCATCACAGTGTTTTGTTTACTTTGGTTGTTGTGCTCCCCTACTGTCTAAATGTTCTGGCACCCATCAAACAGACACGAAGAAAGGAATACTCTTACAATCGGGTACACCAACAGCAGTACAACATTTGAAGATGTTCTATCTCTTTTACACCCTATCCAAAACAAACAAAAAGAGCTTCAACCTAGAATAGATAATTAACCTGGTTTGTAATGCTTAGTTAAACAGTTAGTCTGGGTTCACACCTCTGACAGATGCAGCTCGCAGCAGGGGTCCGGTGCGTCCATGTTTTCAGTTTCAGAGACGAATCGGGCCGAATTTTTGCCTGATCTCCACCCTGAAATGGAGCCAAAGACGCTTCATAGCCGCAACAGAGATATGTGAATCGGCTCCATAGATAGCCGGTCACAATCTCCTGTCATGCAAATTGAATACGGGGAAATCCGCATCCAATTGGCATAGGTGTGGACCCAGCCTCAATTGTAGCATGCAATTACCAAGAGTACAAACCTGAAGGAGAAAAGAATTAGGTCCCTTTCACACAGGCTTTCTGATCAGGTCTGCCTGTCATTTTTTCAGGCGGATCTGATCGGACGCTGCATTCACCTCTATGAAGACAAGTCCGCTGACACCCGCTGCTATGCTGATCCTGTCAGTGAAAACCAGATGGATGGAGACCCTATTTTTCATCCATCTGGAGGATTGGATCGGATGGGATTGGATAAAAACGGACAGGCGGTCCGTTTTCATCCGATCCCCCCATAGAGGAGAGCAGGGCTCTGACAGGTCCATCTCAGCACAATGAGCAGAGACGGACCTGGCATCCACCTGCTCTGCGGGGATCAGTGGATGGATCCCCCACTGAGCAAAGTGGAGTCCGTCGGGTGGACCTCCTGTGTGAAAGAGCCCTAGAGGGGACTGGAAAAAAAACTGAGCAGGAGTTGGATTTTTAGAGATACCTGTTATGAAATAGATACATGGGCTGACAATTCTCACTTCTTTCTGTTGTCACTCTGATCCTCTGATTTCAATACATGCCAAGTCGCTGACCCTAAAAAAGTATACAGGTTAAAGTAGTAATAAATCCAGTTTACCATGTCAGTGCTTCTGACTCCTATTCTCTCAGGGTTGCGTCCCTGAACTTCCAGTCATCACAGGAAATAGTTAACAGTGGACACTGCAGTCTTGAGCCAGTATATTACCTTAGAGAAGGGGATGGGGGCTAGGAGGGTGGAGCAGTGAAGTGCCTTGCCAACCTAGGCTATAGGGCTGGGAGTTTCTATTGATGCAAACAGTGTACGGGGACACAACTGGTCCTTGCATGCAAGGATGGCTCCACAGGACGCTGAGAGTGAAAAGGAAGCACCCTGAATAATGAAACCTGGGGCAGCAGTCATGACACTAGCTTAAACTGGAACATAGTTAAGTATTTAAAGATAAAGAAGCTGCATACTCAGTAAGCTATTAAATCAGCTGCCTAAAGTGATTAACAAAACAGAGGGCTTAATATCATTTAGATTTATGACTACTTTCTGATGTTACTTGCTGCATAATAGTTCCAATCCACAGTCCCAGAATTGCTTGCACAGTTATGTTTTTTATATATTTGTTCTGCTCTTCACCATGCCTCAGATAAACTTTGAGCTAATACGATTCATGTGCTTAATGCAATCTGGTCACATTCCATAGTCAAAGTAATTTACTCATTGTTTCAGAAGAAAGTCAGAAATGGCAGTGTAGCTTTGTGGGACTGACCTCCTCCCCCCTTTTTTTTGTAAAATTGTAATAATTTACTATAATATAAAATTATGACTGAAGGCTAATGTAAAAACAACACAAAAAACACATTTTACCAGTATGCAATGCATTCTAATAGTAAACAACTTTTTTGAGCACTTCATAGTGATTTTCACCCTTTCTTCGAGTTACGGATTTTTGTAGTTACAATTTATAAATTTACTGATATACTTCTGAAGGTGCCCTTAGACACCAGAAGACAGTTGCACATGCAGAAAGAAATCCACCACCTTCAGGAAAAACTAACTTCAAACTTTTCAATAAACATGCACTTTCAGCTCAAATGAGAGATTATATTTAGTTATTATTAGTCATATATAAATTCAGATTAGATTGCAATACTGGCTTCTAGCTATATTGCTCTGTTTTGTTCAGAAGTGGTTTCTGAATTCCATTAACAAAACAAAATGTCTTACATTAAATAAGCAACTGATCCCCCGCCTGAGATGAATAGATCAATACAGACATTTCATAAAACAATGACAGACTTACTAATGAGTAATTGGAGAGGATTTGTCAAAGTAGTTTCAACAGAAATTTGTATAGGCCTTTTTGGAGATTGCAGACACTTTTTGATAAGGAAATGAGGCTTTAGTGGGCTGTGACTTCATTAGATGAATGTTTACGATTATTAAAGAAAAAACACAGAGAATTGAGGATAAAGAAATTCTGACTTGCGAGTTAGAGATGAAGCCTTCACAAATCAATCTCAATTGATACAGTCTTCGGATTATTAGAGATAATAATTAACTGTAGGAAATTTTTACTGGAGAACTCTTTTTTAGAAATACAAAAAATACAGATGGATTTAGAAAAAATTAAAGGGACAGGTGGATTCAAAATTCAATGCCACTTTAAACACCATAAAAGATACAGAGCTTTTGAAGACAAAGTATATAACTGGAACCATTACTACTGTTGTAGATGGTCTATGCCCAGTGGATCTAGGATTCAAAAATCTCTATAAAATGTTCTACTCCAATTGTAACTAGTAAAAGGAGTCAGTTTCCCACACACTGAGGGAGAAGCCTCTATTGCATCAGTTTCCCCATCTAATTCTCGCTCAGGAACAGCAGACAAAAAATACAATTAAAGGATACTTTTGCCAATGATGCTGAACAAAATGAGGTCCATACACTAGAAATACAAATACAAGAAAATAAAATTAAGTTAATATTAGGAGGTTATAGAAGGAGGAGATATAAGGAATGTTCAGAAATGGTTCACATAAAACAAATGTCTTAAATTTCTCAGATTTTAAACTAACTTAATAACAAATGCATTTATTATAACTTTGTTATAATAGCACAAATCACAAAATATGTGAACCTGACTGTCTTAAGGGCTCAACAAAACATAAACCAGACTTTTATCCCATTCATCGTGGCTGAGAGGATAAAAGAAATTCATTTTTAATTTGGCATAATATGTCAAGACAGGACAAGGAAGCTTTAAGAATCCTTAAGAAGAACTCTGACATAACCATCAAACTGTCATACAAATAGGAAGCAGTTGTAGTTTTAAACTCTGTATTTTATTATAAAGGGGCCCTTAGACAATTTAGCAAGGGAAATTTTATATCTGTTTAGGTATTTATCCCTCTGTTACCTTCAAAGAAGAATTGATAAGTTTTGTATCTACTGGGCTTTTGGATGACATTTTAGTGTAGAAATTAGTGCCTGCTTGTCCAGTACCCCATATATTCCATCAATCGCCCAAAGGGATACCTCTCACTTGCTTGACAGACTTACTGTGATGCCTCAGCTTTAGATTTTTGAATTCCTCACAGACAGGTTAGGTTTGAAAGCGTTACAACATCATTGAAGATATTATACTGAATATGCACTAGATCTAAATTCACTTTTGGTAATCCACAATTATTTTCTGTTTGTTTGGAGTTGGTATCTCCAGTGGTTTGGTGCTTGATGACAATTCCTTTAGATCGAGCATAAAGTTGTTTTGCTAGATATATAGACATTGTTATATTTATTGTGGATCAAAGAATGCACACAGTTGACATTCTTCATTATTTGAATGCCAGTGTTTATAATTTTTAATTATACTGTTAAAGAACAAAACTTTCACACTATTTGGATTTAATCTTAATTGGTACTTATGCTGATTATAGAAACTCTGTACAATCTTATCATAAATCAATTTCAAGAAATCCTTTTCTTAATGCTGGAAGCTGTCATCCACCTCATGTCATTAGAGCTATCTTCAAGAGACAGTTTATAAAGAGCCCAACATAAGTGCTCTTCGTTGTAAAGCTATGAAAAAGAGGCAGGCAGTTAATATGAAATGTAGGTTCTGTGACAAGGGTTACAAAAATAAAGTAGTGGAACAGGCTTCTCCTTCTTTTAGAAATAACAATAGAAAGGACATTTTTATATATATATATATATATATATATATATATAAATATATGACAAACCCAGAAATTATAATAGAAACAGGTCTTCAGAATCACAAGGTATCACATAATACAGAGTAGAATGTGAGGCGATAACGTGGGTGATTCTCAGACATTTACCCTTTATATATGGGGATATCACTGAGAAAAATTCCAGGATACTGTTTGTTTCCAAAAAAGTTACAATGTTGGGGGATGACATTATCACCCACTTTATTCAATAAAAAAAAAAGAAAACTCTTCACCTGGTTACATATAACTTTATATACAGTATATGCAATGGAGTAAGATGTTAATGTTCCTCCTATTTAGGGGATGCTCATTTTATGCACGCTTATAGTATGGGTACCTCCTATTATTAAACAGTTGGTTAACTGGCACACAAGATATGTGATTTACGTTATTTCTTGTGGATAAGAGATTGTGGCGATAAGAGATTCTTGGCGATAAGAGAGATTGTGTGCTCACTTTGGTGACCATCTTTCTAATATCAAAATGATTACTACTTTGGCTGGACCTTTTTATTCACAAACATAATTTGAATACAGAGTTCATGAAAGTGCAGATTATTAAAAGGAGAGACACTACAGTGGGGATGATTAGACTGATTTATCTTTGTAGACAATACATTTATTGGATCTTTATGCTTGTAACTAGGCCATGGCTCAAAGTGCTGATCGGGAGCCGATTGGCAGACCTTTTTCAGTCATGCCCCTTCAACCGGACCGGCTGCAGTACACACAGGCTGAATGTCAGCAGGTTTCTTTTGACATTGCCCGACATTAAGCCCGCGTGTACTAGGCTTTACTCTTCCTTTCCCTTTTCTTTCCTTTATAAATGAACATATATCATACTGTATGTACATGAGTTGTTGATTCTAATACCAAGTATTTTATTTTCATATTTCTTGGGGTTTCACCAAAAGATATAGTATTTACAGTGGGAGAGAGGATTTACTCATGTCAACATTTAAAATGCTGCTGCTAGATATATTGCCTATATATATACTGCTTTAAAAGTAATTTAATTAGCAGCCATACTATTTATTGGACTCTATTCGTTTTCTCCTTGGCCATGATAGCAGAAACCAGAGATGATTAAATCCCTGTAGCTTCTGCATTCTTACTAGCTAAGTAGGATCAACAAATAGCCCACAGGAGTCCAGAAAATATTGGAGGGAGGGGCACAGGTTCCTGGGATTCATAGCAGTAATTGGCTTGTAATGGCTTGCATGCATTTCTAGCTGCTGTAGCGGCCAGGAGTGTGTGGAAAAACCCCTGCTGCCACTGACGTAAGACAAAAATTGGTGGCAGCTAAAGGGTTAAATGAATGATACAACTGCTGGCCTCCTTATAAAATGCTAATTGCCTAGCTTTCTCCAGCTTCATTTTATTTAAGTTGCTGACCCCAGAGGAGGCATTCAGATTAGAAAATCAGGCAGAATTTCTGATCTCCATACTTAAAGGGGTTGTAAAGGTATTTTTTTTATTTTTTAAAAATAACAAACATGTTATACTTACCTTCACTGTGCAGCTCGTTCTGCACAGAGTGGCCCCGAAACCTGCTCTTCTGGGGTCCCTCGGCGGCTGTCTCAGCTCCTCCCCGCAATAATTAACCACCTTAATGCGAGCTCCCTTGCATGGTGGTTAGTTATTGCGGGCGCGCTCCCGTGATACAGCCAGCGGCTATAGCCGCTCGCTGTATCACTCGGCCCCGCCCCCCAGCGCGCCGCGTCATTGGATGTGATTGACAGCCATTGGCTCGCGCTGCTTCCAATCCATCCACTGTAGCCAATCAGCGGCCAGGCTGAGCAGCAGGATCGAGGACGTGAATGAGCAGCCGAATTTCGAGGGGTCAGGTAAGTAAAATGGGGGGGCTGGGGACGGCGGTATGGTTAGTAGTTTTTTCACCTTAATGCATAGAACGCATTAAGGTGAAAAAATGTTTACCTTTACAACCCCTTTAAGCCTAGTACACAACGGGCTGAAAGAAAAAAACTGACTGCTCAGGACTAGAGTTGGTTGAACAGTTCGAGCCAAGCAAAAGTTTGGCCCGAACATCGCCTGTTCAGCGAACATCCAAAGCTTTGCCCAATCAGGGCACAGTGAACAGCTGGTTGTTAAAGAGGGAGCTGGGAAGCTGGCCGCTGCTTCCTTAACAACAGATGAGTCATCAGCTGTCAACGGGCTTCCCCGCTGACAGCTGAATGATAAAAAAAAAAAAAGCATTGCCGGCAGAAAAAAAAGTGAAAAAAAAAACAAAAACCTACCCCCCCTCAAAATTCATACCAGGTCCGAAGGGCTTGGTACAGATTGGAGGGGAACCTACACCAAAATTAAAAACTGTGCGGGGTCCCCCAAAATCCATAGCAGACCCTTATCTGAGCATGCGGCCTGGCAGGACAGGAAAGGGGGGGTGATGAGTGAGCACCCCCCCTCCTGAACCATATCAGGTCACATGCCCTCAACATAGGGGGGTGCTTTGGGGCAGGGTGGCTCTGTTGATGGGGACAAGGACCTCTTTCCGACAATCCTGGGCGGTGGTTGTGGGGGTCTGCAGGCAAAAAATAAAAAAACAATGTCCCCTGAAGTAGATCCATTATCAATCATGATGCCCGCCACACCGCCGGACCCAATTTTTTTTTTAAATGCTCCGCCCGTTGTGAAGGCTAACCGCTGAATGCTTGCTCTTCCATTTGACAGTTCTTAAGTAAGGGGCGGAGCCACCCGGTGCCATCACCTGGTGACACTACCCCCTTGTGACATCACCGACCCAGCATGCACTGGCCAGTGATGTCACAAGTGGGTGGTGCCACCAGGTGACATTGCCCCTTATCTATTTAAGAACTGTTAAACGGCGGAGCAGACATTTGGCGGTTAGCCTTTGTCTTGGGTAAAGCGTTTTTTTTTTTTCAAGTGCGGCGAGCATCATTATTACCAAATAAAAACTGCGGAGGTGATCAAATACCACCAAAAGAAAGCTCTATTTGTGGGAAAAAAAAGGACGTCAATTTTGTTTGGGAGCCACATGGCACGACTGCGCAATTGTCAGTTAAAGCGACGCAGTGCTGAATCGCAAAAAGTGCTTTGGTCTTTGGCCAGCCAAATGGTCCAGGGCTTAAGTGGTTAACTATGGATCTACATCTAGGTTTTTTTTTTTAATAAAGGAGTTGTCAAAAACTGCCTCCTGTCTTTATTTATTTTTGACTTTTTTTGGTGAATGGGTAGGGGTACAATGTACCCCATACTCATTCACAAAAGGAAGGGGCCTGGATCTGGGGCCCCCCTGCCCACAGACACCCATAACCAGGGTTGTCAGGAAGTGGCCCTTTGGGGTAGATGGGGGGGCTCGTTCACCCCCCCTTTCCTGATCTGCCATGCTGCATGCTCGGATAAGAGTCTGGTATAGATTTTGGGGGCCATGCCATTTTCTTATTTTGGAATGGGGTTCCCCTTAAAATCTATACCAGACCCGAAGGACCTGGTATGGATTGGGGGGGCACACCATTTTTTTTTTTTTTTCTATTGCCGGCAGATGAAATGTCATTTTTTATCTTTATAAATGTCAGTTTTGCTGCAGCAGGTTCTATACACGGTACAGATGCGCCACTTTACAGGCAGACGAAGGTGATCCCCCAGGCATGTTTAAAGAAATTTTTCATTTTTATTCTTTCAGTTTAAGCATCATTATAATCACTGCTCCTGTAAAACTGATCTTTTTTATAAAAAAAATTTGCATTGATATATGTCCCCCCGGGGTAGTAGTCGGGCCTGCATACCCTTTTTATGGCCAATAACTTGCATATAAGCCTTCAAAATGGGGACTTTTGATTTTTAAAGTTTGGGTCCGAATTTTTGTGATGTTCAAGAGTTCAGTTGCTGTACACACAGGCCAAATGTTGGCCTGTTTTTATCAAATTAGCAGATATCGTCTGATATTCGGCCCGTGTTTACGCCCCTTTAATCTGGCCCCATGATCTAGAAAGTATTAAAGCCACTTAAAAAGAATTACAACCAGGCATCTAACATTTTCACTACTTTTCAATCAATTTTGTTTAGGTAAGTTTCAAATAGTTGTTTTAGATGTAAATGTAAACATATAATACATCACAAATGGTTCCCAGAGCACTATGGTTAGCTAAAGAAATGATAAGGGATAAATCTCTGACAACTCATTCAGTTCTTTGTATAAGTATAAGTTGCTGCTTTAGCTATTGAACTCTAAAAAAAAAAAAAAAAAAACAGAGATTCATCTGCTGTCTAAAAGAAAAAAAATATATATTGATAGCCATTATTTCATTTTACACCAACAAAAAATAAAATTTTAACATTTTAGGCCTAATTGTAGTAAAGCAAGAAAACGTGTAAAAAAAAAAAACAAAAAAAAAACAAAAAGTAGTATAAAAGTATAAGTTAACTTCAAAGTGGTATTAAACCCAAAACCAAAATTGTAATATGTTACAGCTTACCACTCATTAGATGTAGAGGCTGTATTAGTTTTCTTTATTTATGCTTTTTTCCCTCTGTTTTCACCTGGTGATGTGGCCAGAAACACTCCTCCTGTATTAGATTGACCCCCACCCTGGATGAAGGAGCACAGGGGGCGCCTTTGGACAGCAGCATTGTCAGTCTGGGGGGAGGGAAATGTTAGAAGTACCAGCAGCTTTAAATACACTAACAAATTGAAGCTGAACTCAAGCTAATATTTTATAATTAATTACAGAAAATAGTTTTTTCTTTCCTTGTAGGGTAAAGCCTTACATAAATAAATAAAAGCAGATGATTTTAAGCACCCCTGCTATTGTGAAATGGTTTGTCTCAACCCAGTAACTGCAAGAGAGATTTTCTTTTGAAAAACAACAGACTTACTGGCCAGATCAGCAGATGAAAATAGAAGAAAGAAAGCATAAAAAGGAAACTATATAACAGCCATCACATCTAAGAATTGGTAAGCAGTAATATAATAAATGCTTGCTTTTGGAGTTAATAATGCTTTAATGATATTTTCTATATACAGTATATAGCATATCTACTGCATGTTTTTTTCATGTTATAGATATTTAATAATCCCATTTCTCTGGTTTCTCAGATCTTTACTTTTATTTGTCCTTCTTGTCCTGCCTATCTTTCTGGATTTTGCTGTTGGCTGAGCTGTGCCTCTAAGTCAACAGACAAAATGACTGGAGTCACACTAATCTCTTCAAAACAATAATGTACCATCTTTTGAAGAAGTGCAGGTCATATAAACATAGCAGCAAAGCCTATTCTTTTTAAACATTAAAGAAAATGTGTCAGAACTGGGCAATGCAACCTAAACATATAATTACACAGGGCTAAGCAGAAACTGCTTTAATTGAAAATTGTGTTTCAAGCCAAAATTATCTTTTCATTTCAGCCTGCAACCATCTACGAATCTTGACATTGCCAAAAAAATGTAAACGTTGCTTCTTTGCAACCATGGCAACCTTGTGGGTATTTTGTACCCTGTGTAGAGAATAACCCCAGAATAAACACATCAGACCCTTGAACCCTCCTCTCATGTAAAAATGGCATTAAACAATTAGGCGAAAACAAAAAGTACTGTATATATTTACCTTATACCATAGCTTCTGCCTGTGGTTCCTAGGCAAGAATGCTTTCTGGGTCCTTTTGGTGAGATCTTGGGCAAGTGAAGGATGATCTTAAAGATGCTACATAATATACTGGAGCTTATTCCATGAACACTCATGTTCTATTTTTAATCTTTTCTACTAATCTGTGTTTCTTTTTAATGTATTACAGTGTTTTTTACATGGAAATTGAATTAATATAGTACAGTCCACCCATGTATGTTGATGCAAGCCCCAATTTGTTTTGTTTTTGGAAATATGCACAGTAGTCACAGAATAGGAGTAGAGGAACATGCAATGAGGTTTGCTAAAATGCCATTAATTTACTGATATGGAAAGGATTTTTTTTCCCAACAATAATTGAAGAAAAATTCACAAAAATTGAAATGAGTTCGCCGTAACACAAGTGACATATCAATTTATTTAATGTTTTTAAGTTGCAAAAGTGAACTCACAGTTTAAAAAAGAATTTTAGTTTAAGGTGTAATTAAACCCAGACTATAAAAAAAAACTCTCTTTGCATACTATATAATAGAGAGTGCATACTCACAAAGCCAACAAAAGCACTTGTTTTGTGTAGAGTGAAATATACCTGGTTGATCCTGCCTTCAGCTGTCCCTCCAATCTCCTCTGTGTTCTCACTCCAGCCTGAGAATGTGTAGACCAGCTGATGCCATCTACTGAGCATGTTCCAGTTTTAGTTCCCTTCTAAGCTCTTAATTTCCTCAATTTTTTTTATCTGTGCAGCCCATGTGACAATAGAATCACATTTATTTTTTTATTTATTTATTTCAGGTACTTATATAGCACCATCAATTTTCGCAGCGCTTTACATATACATTATACATTCACATCAGTCTCTACCCTCATATGGCCATATACACAGTGGTAAATTACAATTCCCTCCCTCCCTCCTCCTTATGTACTCCTTTTGCTAAACACTATGGGGACTTGATATAGTATGCTGATTAATTACATTCACTAAGAAACTCACAAAAAGCTTAGTTTTAATATAAATCAATATTAAATATATCAAATGTAATCACTAATACCTGTAAAGCAAAAAAGGAGCTTGGATACAGATGCTATCTGAACATTTGATCTTCAATAAAGTTTTATAAGAGCTATTTTTTTTTTTAACTTTTTTTTTTAATCACCAATCAGGTCTGGGCAGACACAGACCCATACTGTGGGTATATATCAGCAGAGTGATATATCAGCAGGGCGTGGCCTGGATGGAGTTAGGCTGAGGCTGTTATCACCTATTACACACCAGGTTTGTATGGTGTAAGGTGACTGAATTTTTTTCTCCTTGCTCTGCAAATAGCACTTTTCTGTTTAGTATCAATTTAAAGACAAACGTTGCTGTTGTTTCTATTGGGAGAGCTGCTTAGCTCTTTACAAATAATCTTTTTGTCTATTTCAAGTACAGTTTGGTACTGATCCAAACAGATGGACGGGACTTAAAAGGCTTGAATGATATCCTGCTTAGGTTTATGAGGCCTGACTACAAAAGACAGGTGTTGCGGGCAAGAGTACGTAAGCGAGATCCATGGCCTTAGCAACCTGTTACAAGGCATGAGGCTGATACTGGTACTTTTAGACCTAAATCTATTATAATTAGGTGTAACGTCATCATCACTGAGACTTAAAGTTGAAAAGGACCTTTTTTGGTCTGTTTTTGGACCTACTGTATGTGGCTTTAGGCGTGCCTGTATATAGCTTTAGTTGCATGTGTGTGACATAAATAAAATTCACTTTTTTAGGCAATATACACCACTGCTGCTGTAGTCCATTGTGCCACCTTCGATATCTGGTTTAAAAAATAAATAAGAAAAACTTCCGCTATGATATACATGTGTAAAGTGTCCCTTAACCAATGCAATGTGATGCTTCAATTGTTAATCCCATGTGACCATAGGCTTCTCAAGTTCCTTTGAAGAGGAATAGCAGGAGTCTGTGTTGACAAGCTTTTGCTTGCATCAGAATGCTTCCCTTGCCATACAAGTCATTGAGATTGCAAAACCAGCTTGAAGCCAGTTAATGGAGCTTAGAAAGAGGTCCAATACAGGTCAGAGAGAAATCAACTGCAGGTCAAAACTAACCTGTTAATGGTCTTTGAAGGATCTCAGAAACATATCAAACTGATGTCAGATGCAAGCAGAGATCATATGAAAGCAAGTTGCATTTGCCCATCAACACAATTCCAAAGCCTATAGACAAAGACCCTTAATCAGTAAGATTCTATGTTTATGAATGACATTATGGAAATCCTGGAGGATCCTTGCCCTGTCATTTATTCATTAAGTCCTACTATGCTTGTACGTTGTAGAGTTTTTCACCCCCTCCTCACCATGTGGGAAGCTTACTGTATGGGAATCCCCTAGTCCAGCAGTATAAATGCTATTTACCGAATGACACAAGTATGCAATAATTTATAAATGCAAATGTTAATAGTGCTCTATGAGTGAAAACATAAAGCCCACAGTCTCAAAAATGAAAACAAGTAAGTGGTCTGAATTAAACTTTTGCCATTTCTCATTACAGAGGAAGCCATCTTCATTTTGTTTTATTATACATTGAAGCATGTTTTAAAAATTATAATAAGCAGACTGGTTTTCCCAGCAAATTAGGAAAGATTCATCAATACCCACTATACATATGCGTAATTTAGATCAAACCCCAGTTTGTGTGAACAGATTCGTTTATCACACTAAATATATGGTCAATATGTATTAACATCTCAAAACTGATGTTTCTATGTATAGTTTTTAATCATGTATGTAAATAAGGCAGCCATGCTTGTGGATTATATTCACAAAATTGACATGCTGTGTTTACTATGTTAGGGTTAGTTTACAGAAGTTTGCCCTCAGAAGGGTGATTGATAAGCCATTAGGAGGCATTATGTTGCCTCCTCACTGCCTGTTTTAACCCCTAAAAACCCTCACTACTGTGCCACAACCGTGTGCATTTCATGTGGTTGCAGGGCGGTTTCAGCATATCCTCATCAGTTGAATGGGTTGTGTTTGGCAGGACTGACTGCCAAATGCAAAGGAGAGGAACATTTTTGTTGTGACACACTGCAAAGCATCATGGCTGCAGCATGTATACGCCCCTATCTGCTGCCTTCATACCTTAAGGGGGAGCAGTGTAAACATAGTATAATAGTGCTGTATAGTCGTTCACTGCTTCTTTGTCATCTCAGACAAGTATAACTTGCAAATATGGGTGAGAATTATAATCATGCAAATATGGTACTCCAAGCAGATAAAAATGTGAATGTTACATTAAGTGGAATTCAAGACTCACACAAATTATTCTTAACGAATGTTGCGCCCCTCCCTCTCCAACCTATCCTGTGTAAAAAAGAGCTGTATACTTACCTTTTTAAAAAGGCAAAGCAAATTGCAGTGCTTCAACCCTTATCCCAAACACGGAAGGATGATGCTCAAATGCTCGTGCCTGGACACAAGCTGTACATACCGTCCATAAATTCAATAAGAGATAGAAGTCCAGCACCAAAACATCTTGAATTAAAATCATAGACTTTATTTTTTTTATTTTTTTAATCCATCATAACATAAAATAATCAATTCCTATGGTAAGATTGACACATTTCAGCCACCTGTATGAGCCTTGTCATAATAAAATACTTAGCTTTTTTTAGTCCGGCCTGGTCTAGTCATGTGATCTTGCAGCTCCAGCTCCCCTTTGTTATGGAGCGCTTCCTCCTTCCACTGCAGCCGCGACTCAATAACACAGGAGGGCCGTAGCTGTGGAATCGCATGACCGGACCAAACCC
This sequence comes from Aquarana catesbeiana, assembly GCF_042186555.1. Taxonomy (NCBI): domain Eukaryota; kingdom Metazoa; phylum Chordata; class Amphibia; order Anura; family Ranidae; genus Aquarana; species Aquarana catesbeiana. Next base: position 499,846,981 of record NC_133325.1, read on the forward strand.
ATCAAAAAAAAATTAAGTATGCAAATATTTTTTACACACGGTAGACAAGAGAGGAGGGCGGGAATTTTTAAGAATAGTTAGAGCTAGGTTTGAATTCCATTTGCCACCCACCCACCGTCAAATGACTCTCGTTCTGGGTGGACGTCATATGACGGTGCACTTAAATGCTTAAATGGCTGCGCCCGCGGAGACGAGCAGCTCGGCGATCGCGGTCACATCATGTTGCTAGGACATGGTGCTCCCCCGATCTCTGTAAAGAGCCGCTATTGCAGCTCTTTAATCATGTGATCGGCTGTGTCCAATCACAGCCGGCCACATGTAAACAGAGTGTGTGGTGAGGAGAGCCGATCAGTGGAATTTCCTCGCAGGTGACAGTGAGAGATGTAATCAGGGATCAGTGCCTTGATTACATTAGAGTGCCACCAGTGCCAGCAACCCATGCCAACCAGTGCCAGCAAACAGTGCCCACCAGTGCCCACCACAGTCAGAAATCAGTTCCCATTAGTGATGCCAGTCAGTGCTGGATTTCAGTGCCATCTATCAGTGATGCCCATCAATGCCCATCAGTGGCCATTAGTGCCGCGCATCAGTGCCCATCAGTACCGCTTATCCATGCTGTCTATCAGTGCCCACCAGTGCAGGCTATCAGGGCCCCGTCAGTGCCATCTATCAGTGCCCTATCTATCAGTGCCCTATCTATCAGTGGCACTGATGAGCACTGATAGGTGACACTGATGGGCATTGATAGGTGGCCCTGATAGGTGACACTGATAGGCGGCACTATCAGTGCCCATAAGTGCAGAATATTAGTGTCTCCTCATCAGTGCCACCTAATCAGTGCCCATAAGTGCCACATCATCAGTGCAGCCTATTAGTGCCCATCAGTGCCGCCTCATCAGCACACATCAGCGAAGGAGAAAAATTACTTATTTACAAAATTTACTTTCAACATTTTCGGTATTTTATTTTTTTTAGGAAAAAAATTAAAATCCCAGCATGATTAAATACCACCAAAAGAAAGCTCTATTTGTGTGAAGAAAATGATAAAAATTTCACGTGGTTACAGTGTTGTATGACCGTGCAATTGTCATTCAAAGTGTGACAGCGCTGAAAGCTGAAAATTCGCCTGGGCAGGAAGGGGGTGAAAGTGCCCGGTAGATAAGTGGTTAAAGGCATGCTTTATATTAATTTAAAATGTGTACTCTCTGAAATGTCACAATAGTTTCTTTATCATACATAATGTGAAAACTGATTTTGCAACTTCCCTGCTTAGAAATAGTGCAGCTCTCTCTATCAGGCTTATTCATTAAGGTAATGCAATAATAATGTGAAAATTAGATGGTACAACAGCAGGCAGGGCAGATGGAGACCCAGTAAAAAGCAATAAACAAAAGAGCAGTTGAGAGGTGCATATGAGTCCTTCTACAAGAGATGTGCAGGGAAATTGAGTGTACAAACCTCTTAAATCCATTATAATAAAGACTAGGAGCTAGGAGAAAAATCTGTGCAGACTTCTGGACCTGCATGTTGTGCAGATTGAAAAACACAGATAAGATTGATAGAAAGATACAGCACAACACAAGCATACATACTTTTGTAGGAGAAATCTGTATGCTGTGAAAATACCTGGAAACCATAATAAATATCCAATGGATTTACTTATATTTCTGACCTCAGACTTTATAAGTCACCAACATATCCTTGTTTTCTCCTGCACTGATTTTTTAAAAACATTTTTACACATAAATAATGTTGTGTGTTTTTTTTTTGTTTGTAGTGAATGCATTGTGAAAGGTTTACAATTATTTTTTCATTAAGTAAAGATATAAAGGATTGTTTGCACTTAGGATGAAGCAGTGAATAATGCAGAATTTATTTTTCCTGATGCCATTTTTCATAAATGACATAAAACCTGGAACAAACTGTACCTATACTGAAAATGACAAGCTTACACTGTTACAGGAATAATGGAAAGTCTGAAAGTGCTTTTGCAGTTTATCTGATGAACTTCCCTGTGTTGCCCTTTGTGTGTATACCATAGCTGTAAACACCGCCTGTTCTCATCTGCCAGACCCCCTGGAACACACAACTGGCGTGTCCAAATATGGGTAGAAGAAGCTTACCCTTTATGCTTAGAGCTAATATACACTGTACAGTCTCCGGTCTGAGTACAAAGCGCTTACTATATATTCATTATATGGATGCTTGATGTTACTGAACTCTTATCAATAAATACAACTTTCACTACCTCACTGTACAGTGTTACAAACATTTAGAGATTACACAATAAAAAAGAATCACATTGTCTGAAAAATTAAAGCTGAGGTTTAGCTAACAAAATCCTTACAGCTTTAGTCACATCACTTACAGCCAGATCCTGTAGAAATCTTCACAGCAGGAATGCCTGTCCTCTTCATGGTTCTGAACGTCCAGGGCTGCAATGGTTAACAGTTTCAAGATTTTAGGCAGAACAGCATTACAGATGATCAGATGGGAATGTACCTCTGCTCCTTCCCCATCGTCCATTGGGATACATTCATTTATTACATTGCTTATAACACAATCTGTCAATGGGGGGGGAGAATTCTGTGACTGACCAGACTCTCCCCTTTGAAAGATCACGTTACAAGCAGTGTAATTAGTTAAAGAGCTTATCTCAATGGAGGAAGAGGAAGAGGAGGAGGAAGGAGGGGGCGTGTCCTTGTCAAACCATCTGTAATGCTGTTCTATCTGAAGACCTGAAGTTGTTAACCATTGCAGCACTAAAAGTTCAGAGACAAGAAGAAGACCAGGCATCCCTGTAGTGAAGATTTCCCCAGCATCCGGCTGTCTGCACAATGTGAGACATACTTCATTACAGGCAAGTGATCTGACTTAAGCTGTAGTGATTTTCTTAGTTAAACTTCAACTTTAAGCTACAAAAAAAAAAAACTGTTGTCACACATAAATTACTAAAACAAAGCTCCTACATTTTTTTGTAGTGTTAAAACTTGTCTGCTCCTTTCTGCCTCCCAACAATTCATATTGTCCCATCTCTATAATGGGCAATATGGGCTGTCTCCTGGGTCAATAGGCATGAGTCAGGAGGTGGATAAGCTTCAATACTATCAGGAAGAACGTTGCCCGCCAGAATAACCTAGAGTCAAGATATACAGTGGGGACGGAAAGTATTCAGACCCCCTTAAATTTTTCACTCTTTGTTATATTGCAGCCATTTGCTAAAATCATTTAAGTTCATTTTTTTCCTCATTATTAAACACACAGCACCCCATATTGACAGAAAAACACAGAATTGTTGACATTTTTGCAGTTTTATTAAAAAATAAAAACTGAAATATTACATGGTCCTAAGTATTCAGACCCTTTGCTGTGACACTCATATATTTAACTCAGGTGCTGTCCAATTTCTTCTGATCATCCTTGAGATGATTCTACACCTTCATTTGAGTCCAGCTGTGTTTGATTATACTGATTGGACTTGATTAGGAAAGTCACACACCTGTCTATATAAGACCTTACAGTTCACAGTGCATGTCAGAACAAATGAGAATCATGAGGTCAAAGGAACTGCCTGAAGAGCTCAGAGACAAAATTGTGGCGAAGCACAGATCTGGCCAAGGTTACAAAAAAATTTCTGCTGCACTTAAGGTTCCTAAGAGCAAAGTGGCCTCCATAATCCTTAAATGGAAGACGTTTGGGACGACCAGAAACCTTCCTAGAGCTGGCCGTCCGGCCAAACTGAGCTATCGGGGAAGAAGAGCCTTGGTGAGAGAGGTAAAGAAGAACCCAAAGATCACTGTGGCTGAGCTCCAGAGATGCAGTCGGGAGATGGGAGGAAGTTGTAGAAATGCAACCATCACTGCAGCCCCCCACCAATCGAGCCTTATGGCAGAGTGGCCCAACAGAAGCCTCTCCTCAGTACAACACACATGAAAGCCCGCATGGAGTTTGCTAAAAAAACACCTGAAGGACTCCAAGATGGTGAGAAATAAGATTCTCTGGTCTGATGACACCAAAATAGAACTTTTTGGCCTTAATTCTAAGCGGTATGTGTGGAGAAAACCAAGCACTGCTCATCACCTGTCCAATACAGTCCCAACAGTAAAGCATGGTGGTGGCAGCATCAGGCTGTGGGGGTGTTTTCAGCTGCAGGGACAGGATGACTGGTTGTAATCGAGGGAAAGATGAATGCGGCCAAGTACAGGGATATCCTGGAAGAAAACCTTCTCCAGAGTGCTCAGGACCTCAGACTGGGCCGAAGGTTTACCTTCCAACAAGATAATGACCCTAAGCACACAGCTAAAATAACGAAGGAGTGGCTTCACAACAACTCCGTGACTGTTCTTGAATGGCCCAGCCAGAGCCCTGACTTAAACCCGATTGAGCATCTCTGGAGAGACCTAAAAATGGCTGTCCACCAACGTTTACCATCCAACCTGACAGAATTTGAGAGGATCTGCAAGGAAGAATGGCAGATGATCCCCAAATCCAGGGGTGTAAAACTTGTTACATCTTTCCCAAAAAGACTCATGGCTGTATTAGATCAAAAGGGTGCTTCTACTAAATACTGAGCAAAGGCTCTGAATACTTAGGACCATGTGATATTTCAGTTTTTCTTTTTTAATAAATCTGCAAAAATGTCAACAATTCTATGTTTTCCTGTCAATATGGGGTGCTGTGTGTACATTAATGAGGAAAAAAATGAACTTAAATGATTTTAGCAAATGGCTGCAATATAACAAAGAGTGAAAAATTTAAGGGGGTCTGAATACTTTCCGTCCCCACTGTAACAGCGGTGTTTGGAGACTGCTGGGAGGTTTGTGCAGACACCTCTAGGTGCACTTTACCCCTGTCTGCATTTTTCTTTTTTATACTCGTGACAGGGTTGTTTTAATTTTTTTTTATTTGTAGCAGAAAATCATCAAGTCACCAGCTTGGCTATTGCTGTCTTGTAGGACTGTGCAAGGCTTGGTTCACACCATTGTGAATTGGATGCGGGTTCCCTGCATCCAATTTTCAACAGTAGGAGATTTTGTTCGGCTCTCTATGGAGCTGGTTCACATATTTACGCTGTGACTCCGGTGCGAATTTACACAGGAGCCCTGTGCATCTTTTGGTCAGTTTCACGTCTGAATTCAGTCGAAAATCGTACCTGAAACGGTAAACGGGAACGCACAGGACCCCTGTTAGGAGCTGCATCGGTAATAGGTGTGAACCCAACCTGAATCTCCGGACTAACTGTTCTGATTCCAGACACCTCTTCCTAAGCCATTATGCAGTGTAATGGGACAATGTTACAATTTCCTCTATGAGTGAAGCTAATACCCTGCCCTGGGGAATAAATATTTTTCCCTGCTTCTTTCCCATCTTCTTGGGCACTGGTCCCCCCCCCCCCGAGTTCTCCTGCCCCTTGAGCCTATGAGAGAGGACCCCATTGTTGGATATGTCCTCCATCAATAGGAGGTGTCCATGCTATGCAGGCAGTGATATGGACACCTCAAGAAAGACCCCAGAAAGTAAACAGAAAAAGAAAGATCATCACACGACTAGGGCTTCAGGTAAAATAAATAAACGTTTTTTTCATGCTACATACCAGAGGTTAGTTAGAGGTTGAGTGAGTTGCTAATATCTTAGCCCTGGAATTTAAAAGGAACTTCACCCAGGGGATATTGTCCCCAGCTCCTCTTCCATGCCTCCATATTTAGCCATCCCGCACGTGCACAGATGTGCCACCGGTCTATGCTTGGGTCTTTCCACATGTGCATGTACATGGCACTGGTTTCTGGTATTAGACATTGTACAGATTTGCAGCATGTGTAAACATGTGCAGAAGTACCCCTGTGTATGGGCCCAGTTAGTTGGCACCCAATAGAGAAGAATGACACTCAGAGACCAAGTAAAGTGGCACAATTATTATTTGGTTAATGGAAGGGTAACAAATGACACGTGGAGAACAGCAGCAAGGTACTTGACTTAATAGTTCCATAACATTATGGTGACAAAGTCTCCTCTCAGTAACACAATCAACACAGGTGCAGAAGTTCTCAGCAGTCTTAGTGGTACATTGGAGTAGTCCCAGAACTAGGGTTGTCAGTCTAATAGGGCTTGAATTACTGGAACAACATCTCTGTAGAGGGGTGACTGTTTGGCAGTGGACTGGTGGAACTTGCAGAGGCTGCAGAAGAACAATGTTCCTCTCATCCTCCATTCCCTCTGTACAGTCGCCAGCAACACAGTGCCACCTACAGTGGGGATGGTAAACTGCACTTGCCTTCACCCCTGCATGTGCACAGATGTGCTTCACGTCCCAAAGACCTGCACACATCTGTGCATGCACGGAATCTTGTGATACACATGCACCCCTCAGTACAACACATTGCCTCCTGGGATGTGTGACATCCCAGGAGACAGCAGAGGCCCAATGTCATTCTCACCTAGGCAAGGAAGGAAAAAATGCTGTGGTACAGCACAAAAAAAAAGATAATGAACCTTTCTAATAATGGGGCAGTATATAAGAGGGTAGCGGGTGAAGGTCCACTTTAACCAATGCAGCCAGGTCAATTCTCTGCCCTCAGCCTGCAACTGGCTAATGAAGAGTCGACAGCAAACTGATATGCTCATCCCTGCTCATTCTGCTTTCTCCTTTCAGCATTTTCCTTGTCATCACATGTGCAATGCAGCTCACCCAGTTGGCTCCTAATGCTGCCCCTGCCTCTCCCAGTGTAAATGCTGCTGTACAGGGGATTGCAGGATGGTCATACCAAGTCAACATTTGGTGCCTAAACTAGCTGCATATTAAAATATATTTCATTCTTTAAGAATTTAGAACTATTTTACTTTGCATTTTCTTTAAATGTGCCTGGACTTCCCCTTTAGGCAGCCGTTTAACATATTGACAACTGTACAAACATAGATTTGGGTTAAACATCAGTCAGACTTGAAAGGAGTGTCTAATAATACAGGCAAAAGCACTGTTAGTCACATTTGAAAAAACATGTCTTATTGCAAGCTTACAATATATTAGCCAGCAAAATATGTGTAGGACTGTGAAAACTAGTCTAGTACCCCCACATTGCCATTAAGTCAGTTACATCTGCAGCTTATTATGCCGTTTCGCTCTTTTGTTAATTATGCAAACACTTTTCTTACTAAGAATGTCAGCATTGTGCCTTATTGACTTTAAAAAACTAATAGGGTATCCATTGATTATGCTAATACTGCCACCCAATGATTATGCCACCTCACTGTTTTAATGCGACATTACCAGGAATATGTGATGCACAATAAGCCAACATCACATAAACCACTGATTTTTCAGGGATACGTTAACATCTCTGCGCCATTTGTGCATCAATAGTGATCCCTTTGCCAGAAAGCACAGCAGAGATGTATCAAGCAGAACTTAAAAACACACAACTGGACATTGATATTTGGTTGGTTGGTTGGTTAAGTCTTGTTTTCAGTCATGAAAACATTTAAATGTTTCAACAGGATATGATTAGTATATTTTAATAAATGCACTCAGTCACACCTCCCTTATCCCCAGCACAACATAATGAACAGGTACATTATTAGGACATTGTAAGTGACACAATTGTGTTGTGTTCCCCAGCACCAGTAATTCTAGCAGTATTGTTCCCTGAGGCTACCTTCCTTGATACAACAATCTAGTGCTGTCAATTTTTTTGGAGCTGTTTTAGCTGCAAAAGTATTTGAAACGTTGTCTATCCAGTCCTGCTTTTAACACAAGCCTGCCACTCAGCAGTGTAGAAGATTTTTCTTTGCTGTGGTTAAAGCAGAACTAAAGGCACGAATACTCAGATATGCTTCATCAGTCCAACACACCAGCAAGGTGCCAGCATTATCTCCCTGGCTGGCTTCTTCTGAATGCTGGTCTTCAATAGTCTTGATTGGCCACCACATAATGACATCAGATATTGCATGTCTGCAATAAAGAGCCTGTCTGCTCAAAATTTTTATTTTTATTTTTTTTGTCTTCAGTTTCACGTTAAATAACACTTACAGCTCTTGTCCTTCACCTAGCCTGTGACTGAATCATGAAAGGAGAAGAAGCTGCTGAGCTCATCCCTCTGGTCACTCTCTCCTCCTATCAGCATGCTCTCTGTTAGCACATGGGCACTGCAACATAACTAATCAGCTCTATATTCTTCCTTTCCCAGTCTAAGCTCTACATTACAGGAACTCCAAGAGGCTAATATTTGATTAAATTCAGGTACTGAAAGTAGAGCTGCATTGATTTGTGTATTTTTGCCTCTACAGTAAAACCTTGGATTGCGAGCATAATTAGTTCCAGAAACATGCTTGTAATCCAAAGCACTCATATATCAAAGCAAATTTTCCCATAAGAAATAATGGAAACTCAAATGATTCATTCCACAAACATTTATTCATAGGTCCTTCAGTTTATAGTCCATATAAAAAGATTATAGCAATGTGACCAGGTTGTGCAACCATAAAATGTCCATCCACAAATGGAAGCCTCCACAAGGGGATTAGAAGCAAAATCCAGCAGGAGCTACAGAGTATAAAAGAGAAGAGAGGAGCTTCTAAGTGTAGCAATATGTTGCTAAATGTTGTACCTTCATTATATGTAACCACATTGCTACATTTAGAGGCATCTCTCTTCTCTTTTATACTTAGATATGACATGACACTACTTGTATATCAAGACATCGCTTGTATATCAAGTCAAAATGTATTTCAAAATTTTGCTTGTCTTGCAAAATGCTCTCAAACCAAGTTACTCTCAAACCAAGGTTTTACTGTACTTGCTTCCACCTAAACGCACATACATTCCACACCTCCATCCTTCCAAATTCTCCTCTACCTGCACATTTCCACTTCAGAGTCGAAAACTTAAAATTACTTACTCTGGACAATGCAGATCTTTTGCAAACAACCTAAAAAACAACTACTCTAATGCCCTGTACACACGGTCAGACATTGATCGGACATTCCGACAATAAAATCCAGGGATTTTTTCCGACGAATGTTGGCTCAAACTTGTCTTGCATACACACGGTCAAACAAAGTTGTCGAAAAATCAGATCGTTCTGAACGCGGTGACGTAAAACACATACGTCGGGGCAATAGCCAATAGATTTCGTCTCTTAATTTATTCTGAGCATGCGTGGCACTTTCTCCGTCGGATTTGTCTACACACGATCGAAATTTAAAAGATCGGATTTTGTTGTCGGAAAATTTTATAGCCTGCTCTCAAACTTTGTGTGTCGGAAAATCCGATGGAGCACACACACGGTCGGAATGTTCAACAACACGCTCCGATCGGACATTTTCCATCAGAAAATCCAACCGTGTGTACGGGGCATTAGACTCACACCCCATAGCTTTCAACTTTCCCAGTTGGACTGATAAAAATGTGTAGTCCAACTTTCCTAGTGGAAATAATCTTCATAACCATGCCATGTTTGGACAGAGTATGTCACAATTCTTTTATAACAGGGGACTCCAAGCTTTCTAAACAAAAGGCCAGTTTACTTTCCCTTCAAACTTTAGGGGGCCGAACTGTGGCCAGCAGGAGAAGAAAGTGTCCTGGTGTCAGTGGAATTAAAGTGTTATTTTTATATAAAAACAAAATGAGACTTTACAATCAAACATGTTATACTTACCTGATCTGTGTAGTGACTTTGCACAGGGCAGTCCAGATCCTCCTTTTCTCGAGTCCCTCTTCGGCTCTCCTGGCCCTTTCCTCCTATCGAGTGCACCCACAGCAAGCAGCTTGCTATGGGGGCACCTGAGCCGAGCCGCAGCTCCGTGTATACCCTCAGACATGGAGCCGCGGTTCGGCCCCGCCCCCTTTCTTTCCTCATTGGCTAACTGCCTTTGATTGACAGCAGCAGGAGGCAATGGCGCTGCTGCTGTGTCTCAGCCAACCAGGAGAGAGAGTCCTGGGTGGCTGAGGCACTTGTGGACATGGCTGGTTCGAGATGGGACTTAGATGTATTAGGGGGGCTGCTGCACACAGAAGGCTTTATATCTTAATGCATGGAATGCATTAAGATAAAATACCTTCTGCCATTACAACCACTTTAAACAATGCACCATGATTGGTATAAGTGGGAGTAATACTGCCCCATCGTTGGTATCACAGAGGAATAGTGTCCCATCATTAATGTCAGTGGGAGGAATAGTGCCCTATCATTGGTGTCAGTTGAAGAAATAGTGCCCTAATGCTGATGTCACTGGGAGGAATAGTGCCCAATTATTGGTATCAGCGGAAAGAATTATGCCTCACTGTTCATGTCAGTGGGAGGAATAGTCCCCCATCTTTGGTATCAGTGGGAGGAATAGTGTCCTGTCATTGGTATCAATGGGAGGAACAGTGTTCCATATTTGGGGTCAGTAAGAGGACTCATACCCTGTTGCCAGAGTCAGTGGCAGGAGCTATGCTGCACTGTTGCTGACAGTGGGGGGAATAATGCCCCAAGGGCTGGATAAAAGCAAGCAAAATGGCGGCATCCAGCCCCCGGGCCACAGTTTGGAGACCACTGTTTTATAACTATTTCTCTCTTTCTGTACTTGTACAAATGATTAATTGCACACACTTTCCCTAGTAGCCACAACCCTCATACCAGCTTCATGGTCTGCCAGACTTACATCCCCTTCTTGTCCTCATGGCCATCCACACAAATCTGTCTCCACAACTTGTAGGCACAGACTCCCTCTAAATGCATACACCAATCATTCCATTCCATACCAGGACAGTTGCACAACAAACACTTTTATACTACCCACCCCAGCTCGAACCACCTACAGTACAGCTGATCGCCTAAAACCCAGTCAACACCACCAAACTGGAAAATATCATTGACCTTTACACCTTCCCTAATTATCTGTGGCCTCTAGCCAGCTCTCTTCCTTTTTTGACTGGCAACTACAACTGTCAGCAGAATCACTCATCCTCTGGCTAATAGACAGCCACACAATCAAGATACTTGCAGACCAACCATACCAACCATACAGCAAATGATGAGCATCTGTGACCTGCATAACCTTAGCAAGCACACGTCAATAATGGCACATGGCTACTGAACATCCACAAATAGGTGATCTGTAACCCCTGGAGAACGCATTTATAGGATAACTGGGAGCATGGGATGACATCCTAAAATCCTGTGTTCTAAGATATTGACAGATGATTGTGTTGACAAACTAATACATACTAACAGTGCTGTATTGTAACACTGCTATACATTTAATGAACAAGCACAGTTTGATATGTTTTAAAACCACTGACAAGACAGGAAAAAGTGAAAGAATATTCCATGAAAGCAAAAGGGGAAAATTAATGAATTTATCATTGTACGATTTCTGCACCTTAAGGTCAGTCTGGCACCAAAATAGCATTCATAAGCTAAATGGAACACAGGACCAAAAATAGATTTCTAATCTTATCAACACTCACTGGGTGTAGATCTCAGCCTGATAATTTGATTAATGTGTCACAAGCTGCAGCCTTTTGTAAGGAGGGCATACAGAGATGCAAGATGAACTATTATTCAAGGTGACATCACTGTGCTGGATACCCAGTGGCAATATCCAATGCAATGTTTTGCTTCAACACTCAGTATGAGCTCACAGTATTATACAACAAGATGAACAAACTGATCCGCCTATGTCTGGGAACTGACCTGGATTAAGATGATTAGCGAATAGTATATATATTTTTTTTATTTTAAGTAGATCTAAACCCTACCTGGATTACAGTTAGTTTGCAAAACCACTGTGTATAAAACAGTTGCCATGCTTTTTTATGTTTTTTTATAAAATATTAAATAATATTTCTTCATTCTTTTTGTACTTCAGTTCCACTGACCACCTCCAGTCTTTTCTTTCACCTTTTGTCCGCATGATCTCACTGCATGTTGTTGCTCAGGTTCAGTTTCCTAATGATGAACATGCTTGCTTGTAGCCTGTACCAGCAGCACATTTGATAAGGTGGCAACACAGAAGCAAGACAGTTGTCATCTATAACAAGAAGTGTCTGAACAAGTGTCTTCATAAAGGGATCAACAGGTAATTTTTTTCAGGGATTTCAAATTGCTTTTAAAATTACATTACCATGTTAAGGCTTATATGAGATTTTAGTAGATTTTTAGAATTTTTAAGCCCCGGACCATTTTTGCTGGCCAAAGACCAGAGCACTTTTTGCGATTCGGCACTGCGTCGCATTAACTGACAATTGTGCGGTCGTGCGACGATGCTCCCAAACAAAATTGATGTCCTTTTTTTTTCCACAAAGAGAGCTTTCTTTTGGTGGTATTTGATCACCTCTGCGGTTTTTATTTTTTGCTCTATAAACCAAAAAGAGCGACAATTTTGAAAAAAAAGCATTATTTTTTACATTTTGCTATAATAAATATCCCCCAAAAATATATAAAAAAACATTTTTTTCCTCAGTTTAGGCCAATACGTCTTCTACATATTTTTGGTAAAAAAAAGATGCAATAAGCGTTTATTGATTGGTTTGCGCAAAAGTTATAGCGTTTACAAAATAGGGGATAGTTTTATGGCATTTTTATGAATAATTTTTTTTTTACCAGTAATGGCGGCGATCAGTGATTTTTATCATGACTGCGACATTATGGCGGACACATCGGACATTTTTGACACATTTTTGGGACCATTGTCATTTAGACAGCAATTAGTGCTATACAAATGCACTGATTCCTGTGTAAATGACACTGGCAGTGAAGGGGTTAACCACTAGGGGGCAGTGTAGGGGTTACGTATGTCCTGAGGTGTGATTCTAAGTGTGGGGGGGCGTGGCTATGTGTGGCACATCACTGATTTCTGCTCCCGATCACAGGGAGCAGAGATCAGTGACACTGTCACTAGGCAGAATGGGGAGATGCTTGTTTACATTAGAATCTCCCCGCTCTTCCTCTCCATGAGATGATCGCGGGTATCCCCGCGGATATCGAGTCCGCAAGATCCGCCACCCGACTCACGGAGCTTGCCGCGCGCCCACAGGCACTTAAAGGGCAACGTACAGGTACGTTATTTTGCCTGTACGAGCACTTCTGCCGCAGTATATCTGCGTGAGGCGGTCGGCAAGCAGTTAAAGGAGAAGTTGTCTCTTTTTTTGTTTCTTTTTTAATCATACTTACCTAGGTGGATCCAATGCTGCATCTGTTCCCCACCACCTTTAAGACTGAGACCTGAGTGATCAAGCACCTCTCACTCAGTTCTCAGTGCCCCAGGAGCAGAGAGCTAGAGACTGTTAGTCAACAGCTCTCTGCTCTCCCCCCCACCCACACTCACTGGAGTGCTGGGCTGTGGGGGGGCGGGAGAGGCTGGCTCAGTCTCTCAATAGCCAACTGAGAGGCTGAGCCAGGTGCCAGTCCAGGCAACTATGTGGATCCCAACCACCATACGGTCATGATCTTTTCACAGCCTGGACCATCTCTGTGACGTCAGCCAACAGCAAGCTTTAGCCCAATGTCTGCTGACAACAGGTCACAGGAGTGCAGAACAGACTGCACTCCTGTGATCCACAGGAGAAGCACTACCAAACAAGCTTTGGCTGTACTTCTCTTGACATTTTAAAAAAAAGTTTACCCCACTTAAAGACACAAGCCTACTACACCATAGCAAGACCACCAAAAGCAGTCCTTTGTCACAATATGCACTCTTTTGGAGCCTCAAAGGGAATGCGCAAACTCAGTTGAGCAGTTGAGATGTACAGTAACTTACCTGCCTCAGATGGAGGCAAGTACTGAATTACACCTTGATTTTGCCTGATGTCTCAATGAGGCTTTGGTGGGACTTCGATGAGTCTTTGGTGGGGGGCTTCGGTGAGGCTTTGTGGGGCTTTGAGTTAGTTTTGCCATAGACTTTTATGGGGCTTTGAAGACGCTTTGAAGCACCTCTAAATCTACATAGGGTAAAATTTTTGAAACAAAGCCGAAGCAAAGCAAAAGCAAGGTGTAAACAGGACTGTAAGCTAACCATTTTATTTAGTGAGAGAAGCTTTGACTAGCGTTCAGAGAGCTTTAACAAAACCTGTCTGAAGCCTTGTTTTGAAACAAGTGTTAACTAGCCGTTAATGTGTGTTGAAGCCAAAGCAAGTGTAAATGAGTCCTAATACTGAATGAAAGGTTGCCCTGAGCACATAGAATAAAGGGGACATGACTGGGTTGGAAAGAATGAAAAATGGTTAGGAATGGGTAGGAAATGATTTAGGGAAGTGATGAAGGGAGGAGGTGGTTATAACTTATGCTGCGTACACACGAGCAGACTTTTCATCGGACTGAACTCTGAAGGACTTTTCAACTGAGTTACGATGAAACGGACTTGCCTACACACGATCCCACCAAAGTCCGATCCGTTTTGAACGTGATGACGTATGACCGGACTAGAAAAGGAAGTTCAATAGCCAGTAGCCAATAGCTGCCCTTGTGTCGTTTTCGGTCCGTCGGACTAGCATACAGACGAAATTTTTTTCAATAGGAATCGAGTCCGTCGGAAAGATTTGAAACATGTTCTATTCCTAAGGTCCGTCAGATTTTTCGACAGAAAAGGTCAGATGAAGCCCACACACGATCGGAATGTCTGACGGATTCGTTCCGTCTGACCTTTTCTGCCGGAAAGTCCGCTTGTGTGTACGCGGCACTAGAGTGACCTCGAGGAGGGACAGCAAGATGAGCAACTTGTCCCACCTGACCACCCTCGCTCTTGGTAAAAGTGTGGATATGGCTATGATTAAAAGTGAAAACATTTGGGGAATCAACGTATGGGAAGCCGATTGGGGACTTGTGGGGCATGTTATATTTTTTACACAGCATCAGCAGGTCCTTAGTGGTACCAAAAAAGTAAGATCAGTGGTTGTTCGGAGGGGTGGTTTAACCTCAATGGTAACAAATATGTATGATTATGTGATATTCATGAAGGAAGTCATTACTAAGGTTTATTGCAGGTGAATAATGGTGTAAAATGACTGGTGTGTACCCATCAATCTGGTTGTGAATGGCTTGTGGTCGGGACAGGTTTAGAAAGGAACATGATAATGGCATTGTCAAGGACATGGCATGGTTGTATTGGAATTCTTAAAGGTTTTCAAAGGATCAGTGCCTAAATGACGTTGTATGTTTGTTATTTAATAAAAGATGTGGCCATAGTGTCTTATTTATGATGTTTACTGTGTTTTGATTCTGATGTTCAATATCATTCTACCTTCTCAGCCTTACCCAGGTCATGCAATTGTGATATTCACAGGTCATGCAATTGTGATATTTCAGCTGGTAGAAGCTACAAGTGCATGCCTATGGATAGTCTATAACTGTGTAGGAACACTGGAGGGAAACCATTGCCTGCTAAACCGTGCATGGTATGCCAAGCAGATGTCTAGCTAGACGCCCGAAAATATAAAAGGGTTACTTAAAAAAAAAAAAAATACATAGCAATTTATATCCCATTTTTAAGTCCTGCTGCTACCACATTGCTTTGGGAGATACTTTCAAAGGCATGAGAAAGCCCATGGAAATTTATATCTTGGGATGATCAAAAACAAAGGGAGCTCAGACATGCTGGGATAGAAAAGTAGAGCGCGCCACACATGCACAGTTTTTCAACAGGAAAACACGCTAGCTCCTATAATGCCCAATGTTTGGCATGTCCAAAAAATTTGCCAGGACTTGATAATGTGAAAAGCATGGGAGTATCTTGACCAGGCTTCAGGATACCCTACAGGTATGGCAATTACATTAAAACAAGACGGCCATGGATTTGCAGGGGTGATTAAATTAATTTTGAATGATCTCCAAAACACAAGGAATGAACATAAAAATGAACATACAGTAATTTTCATGTCGAAGTGTACCACAGAGCACAATAGTGTATTACCATGCACTGACGTGTACAAAAAAAATGGCACTGCAACGCGCTAATCTATGTATTAATAGTAAACCTAGTAATAAATTTCTCACATGATTTTCCCATCATTGATTAGAAAATCGTTAGTTTTTTCCAAAAATTTCCAATATGCCCTCATGGTGCGAAATTCGAACTAAAATTATTAGAAAGATTTATCGGCGTATAACATGCACATTTTCCCCTTGAAAATAAGGGGCAAATCAGGGGTGTGTGTTTTACGCCGACAGCATACCTTGGAGGGGGACGAGCGCTGCCGGAATTCACTGAGCCGTCATCTCCTCTCCACTTGGCTCTCACTCGGCTCCCACATCACACACATGCAGTCCCGCCTCCGCCACCGGCATTGGACCAGTGTTCTGCCTATCACAGGAGCTGGTCCAATGCCAATGGCGGAGGTGGGACTACGTGTGTGTGACATGAGAGCCGAGTGGAGAAGAGATGATGGCTCAGTGATTTCCTGATGTTCAGGTTGCTTTTATGAGAGCTGGTGAGGCTGTAAATTAGTTTAAAAAAACGGCATTAATCAGGTTGCATTGATGCATTGATGGGCTGCAGATGGACATTGATCAGCCTGCATTGAGGACTTTATTTAGGCTGCATTGAGGACATTAATCAGGCTGCAGATGGGAATTAATCAGATGGAGATTGATGGGCACTGACCCTTAATTTGCTTCAAAGTTGTTTATTTAAAAAATACGTTTTGTTTCCTGAAACTTCCATCTTAAAATTAGGGTGCGTGTTATACGTCGATAAATACAGTATTTTGGAGAACTCTATCTTTCTGGCAGTAGTTTTTCCCTCTGTCATCTCCTGTCACTATTCAAATTTGGCTTCAGCTAGACAGCAACGTCATCTATAAACAGTTCTGTGAATGCAAAAAAAGTCCCATCTGCACGGTGGCAGAGAGACTTGTAGTTTTCAATGGAGCATAAGTGCTGGGTCTTGTAGTTCATTTACACTTCCTCCAGCCATGTATATAGGAATAGTCTGCAGGGCCACTGATCACTATTTCAATGCTTTTCCGGCTTCAATACAAAAAATAAATAAAAAACAAATTTTTTATTAAAGTGGTTGTAAAGGCAGAAGGTTTTTTTTTATTTTAATGCATTCTTTGCATTAAGATAAAAAACCTTCTCTCTGCAACAGCACCCCTCAGCCCCCCAATACTTACCTAAGCCCATCTCTATCCAGCGATGTTATAGGAGAGACTTGGCAGCCCAGGCTCTCCCTCCTGATTGACTTTGATTGACAGCCAGTGAGCCAATAGAGGGAGAGAGGGGCAGGGCCTAGCCCAGACTCCATATCTGAATGGGCACACAGAGATGCAGTTTGGCTGCCCCATAGCAAGCTACATGCTTTGGAGGCACTCAGCAGGAGTGTAAGGAGCACCGAAGAGGGACCCGAGTAGAGGGGGATCACGGCTGCTTTGTGCAAAACCACTGCAACAGAGCCGGTAAGTATAACATGTTTGTTATTTTGAAACACAAAAAAACAAGACTTTAGTATCACTTTAATCAGTATGGCTGCATTTATTATTTATTTGGAAAATGTGGTCTAAAGATGATTAATCAGTAAAAGCCTGAATAGACTGTAAACTAATTAAATACTTATTCTACATCAGGCGTATATTACAGTGCTTGAAAACACACACCAAAAAAAAAAAAACCTGTTGGCTGTTAAACATTTTGCACAAATCTCAAGATCCAGATTTACTTAGCAAGGGGTATTTGTTAGAAGCAAACAAGCAAAACTTATTTGAAACCACAGATGTAGTTACTTAGCAGTAAATTGTCTCTTGATACCATTTGGGCTGATCACATCCCAGCATGTTTCACCCTATAAACAGTATGATCACATCCCATGAAATAAAGTAAAAAAAGACAAAGGATCTTATTACAATACACACCTGGCCAAAAGCACCACGTACCATTATACAGATTGCTCCATAAACCCGCAAGCTTTACTGCATGTTTATACAATTTGCGTTCATAGCTTAACTCCTGCTTAGCATGATTAATGATGGCAATGTACGGTGAATGTGTGTAGACCGCATATTGTACTGCACATGTGCTGTTGCTATCATTTATGCATGTAAACATTTTTTTATAGAGATCGCTTTTCAGGAAATAATATATACTTATTTTCACAGTGGCTGCTCACGTCAGCACAGCTGGGTAAACAGCAGACAATTTAAACAAACTGGACTGCAAACTAAAAAACACTAGGCTACTGCTTTTTTTTTTGGCCTTCTTAAGCTATGACATTTAATATAGTCTCTGAACGGCAAATTCAACCCCCCCCCCCCCCCCTCCCTGCATCAGGCAACAGGACATTAGGAGATGTACGTAGAGCAAAGCCTTCTCTGTGGACTCATTCAGTCAATACCAATAGTACCAAGTGCACGAAGTGTCCTTATGGAGCTGCCTGCAGCTCATTTAAACCTACTTAAACAACTTTGAGCCTGTTCTTCAAATATGCATGAATTAATGGCAAGAATTTCAGCTGCTACACTCTGCAGTGTTTGTACTGCCTGAAGTTATAATATTCAGGACACCTCAAGCAGTTGTTTTTTAACCATCAACCCCTTCCAGCAAGGATAGTACAGTAAGTCTCCCTTTTGATCCCCAGGAACAGTACACAGACACTCATTTGAAAATAAATAGTTTTACTGCAGAATGAGTTATAACAAGATTAACAGCAGACTTTATAAAAGGCAGGTGGACCTTTAACCCATACCTTGCTGGCAAACAAACAGTGATAGCCAATTTTACTCTGGAGCCCTTTTGAACACTACAGTACCAACTGTGGGACACATACAAACCATTTATGACAGGTCTATTAAGGCCTATTAAAGGGGTAATCATCTTTAAAGAGTTACAGTACTTCATTTTTGTTAAACAAAAATTGATTCATATAAAAAAAGTATAAAAAAAGAGGCATGTACTGATGCCTCGCCATTGGCCACACGGTAAACACACTGACGTCATAAGTTAAGACCCGCCCAACATGGTTTGCCATCAAACAGCATCATCAGGGGAACAGGAGCAAACACCAGTGATGTCTAATGCAGTTTATATAGGCTCCCACGTTGCCACCATTGTATATCCATAAAAAGAGGGAGGGGAGATCACACAGGAACCAAATTCTGTGTTTTGGATTGAGGCAAGTACACACTATAGAGGGGTATGCTTTGTTCGTTTTTCTGTAGTCCGTAGGGTTCACTATTGAGTTGGCCCACCCTTTGCAGCTATAACAGCTTCAACTGTTCTGAGAACGCTGTACACAAGGTTTAGGAGTGTGTCTATGTGAATGTTTGACCATTCTTCCAGAAGCGCATTTGTGTGGTCAGGCACTGATGTTGAACCAGAAGGCCTGGTTCGCAGTCTCTGCTCTAATTCATGCCAAAGGTGTTCTATCAGGTTGGGGTCAGGACTCTGTGCAGGCTAGTCAAGTTCCCAAGCTCACTCATCCATGTCTTTATGAACCTTGATCAATACCAACTCAATATTGAACCCTACGGACTAAGACTGGGATGCCATTAAAGTTCATGTGCGTGTAAAGGCAGGTGTTCCAATACTTTTGGCAATATAGTGTATGTAGCATTTACACCAGAAGATAATTTTATGTGATTTGTAAGCAAACTAACTTAAGAAGAGTTCTACTATCACTCAACAGCTACCCATACATTGTGTATACCTCCCTATTCTTGTGCTGAAGAAAAATGTAAATTTTTCTTTTGAGTTTTCATAATTAATTCTAAGTTTTGGAAAGCAATTCCAAAAGTGAAAATACACCACAAATATGTAGTACATAGGTGGAGTAGAGCAGTGTTGAATCCTCTATTGGTTCTTAATGGCTTTACAAACCCAGTGGGATGATGTTTGTAGGCAATGGGCATGGGCAAACCTTTTTTGCTCTATCCCACCAATAAGCTATCAAAGAAGAGAGCCAATTAGGCATACCCTGCGCACAGGTGTACATCTACAAGGAATGTGTATAAACCAGCAGCTACAGGGCAGGAAATGCCTCCACCACCTGTTATTGGCTGTCCCCTTTGATAGCTTTCTGGTAGGAAAGCTCAGGTGGGTTAGACTTGCAATACAATACATATAATGCACAGCGTGGCACTATGTCCTAATAACTAAAACATTATAAAACTGAAAATCAACTATAGCATAAAATTAATAGAGGGCAAACTGGAATTTATGAACTTGTTTTGCACTTGCAGTTTGGAATTCATTTATTCAAAGTGCAAGCAGTGCAGCAAAATTATGAACTAGTGCATATAAACCAGCATCCAAATAAATCAACAACTGGTACAATCAAATGAAGAAACTTAAGCCTCTTACCAAACAGAATGGACCATTCAATGAAAAAATGGTCAATAGTGCCTTAAAAGTGTGTCCCAAATGGTTAACATCCACCTCCCAGTGTGCTTCCACACCACTCCAATCAATGTGAACACCTCATAAAAAAAGCAACCACCAGCCTCTTATCGAGTATTGCAGACAATTCAGAGTTAAATTGGTCAACAGCACATTAACTAGGATAATGGTTCTCCAAACTCCAGCTCATCCATCCATGGCGATTATCCACAGCACCGGCCATAAGAGCAATATGCACAGACCATAGTGTAGTATGTAACAGTATAGTTTTCTTTATTGCAAGTATGTAGAAATGCACCTACAAGATAAAACATTAGGAGATACAAATCAGACAGTATCGCAAAGCCAGACTCGCAAGTTCTCGCTGGAATGTAGCATGATGACGTCACGTCTTTAGCCACACCCAAAGTGTTTCGTCAGAAAATGAAGACATCAGGGGGACTAGCTAGATTTGTGTCAAAACCCACCTGAGCTCATCCTTGATGAACAGAGTTATGTAAACTGCAACATATTGCATTTTTGTTCTTGGGTTTAATTATCCTTTTAAGTGATTGTAAAATGCTCGATTTTTTAAAATTAATAATTAAACATGTCATACTTACCTATACTGTGCAATGGTTTTGCACAGAGCAGCCCCGATCCTCCTTTTTTTGGGTCCCCCGCCAGTGCTGCTGGCTCCTCTGCTCCCGAGCCCAGCTCTGAGTGACCATTGGCACACAGAATATGAGGATCTTCTCCCCCCACTCGCTGTCACTATTTAAAAAAAAAAAAAAAAAACCCCGCCCACCCTGCTGTGTCATTTATTCACAAAGTTCCGTGAATAGAAAACTACACGTTCTTAATGAGCTACCAGGGTGCTGTTGAGTTCATTGTCTCTTCCAGTCAGTGTGCATCTCCTGGCTCGTGCAAGGAACGAGCGAACAAATACACTGACAAGTCTGCAGGAGTCCTGCAATACTTTCCAGGCTATTATTAAAAAAAAAAAACAATGCACATTTTTTTACCTGCAGAAAGATGTGTATTTCTTTTTTTTTTTTTTAAATGTGAACTTTTACTTTAAGGTAAAAAAAAACCTCCTGCTTTTAGAACCACTTGTATTTCTTATGGAAGACTTGTTCTTTCTCATCACAGAAAGGGTTCCTCTGTGGAATGTGGTACAAAAATGGTGAACAAGTGAGTATATACCAAATCCGAGAACACTGACAATCTGGACAGGATAAATATGAAGTTCTTGTACTTGTAGGAAGGCAGGCATGGCTTTGAATGAATATTCTCCATAACCATGGCAATGCTAAACCTAGGACATTGTTTACTATAATGAGTTGTGCAAATAAGTTCAAGGAAAAAATATTGATATTCTGCAGTTGCTTAGCAGATAATCATACTAACATGATTGTGTGGAGCAACATTACTATTTTCTCTTGTTCTATAATTACGTCTCAGTGTCATAAACCATCAGCACGTCCCGTTCGTACAACCTATTTAGAATTATAGTTAAATACTTTGTACAGCAACAAAGTACCAAGCCACAGAAAACTGTAATTCTCTTTTTTGTCAAATGTAGAAAGAACACTACATAGAAGAATTCAACATAAAGCAGCCATGGCTTAAAGCATGATGTAGTGCAGTACAACAGCAATTCATTTTTTTTTCTTATTCAAGCCCAAGGAAATGTATTTCATGGTTAATAATAAAAAAGGTTCTCTGCAATGTTCTCACAGACCAATCAAAAATAGTGATTGCTTTTCTATCATTTCCCCTGTCATTTTAGACAACAGCAATCTGTTTTTGCATGTATTGCAGATCTGCAAAGTACACTGCATTCCCATATTGTCAATAAAAAATCACATCATGAGATGTTAAGCCAGCTAAAAAAAAAAGAAAAAAAAAAGAAGTGAAAAAAATGAAGTGAAAAACCTTTTATCAAGTCAAGGCCTTCTTCCCTGCAGGGAAGAATCAGGGAGGATAGAGTACATTGACCTAGGTCATTCACTAGCACAAGTCACACTTTACCAGCATGTGCTGACTATGCAGGAGTGCTATCCCATATATAAGAGGTACTATCACCTTTGAAATAGTCAGGGTTTCACAGACAGTATCACTTCCTCAGTATCGAGAGAATTTAAGTAAATGGGGGGAGATTGCATCTCAGCTTAACGTTGAAACATCAGAAATATATAGCGCTATATCTAGTAAAGATTGTGAAGCAATAAATATTTTTGTGGATTGCTATCAAACTTTCCCTTTATACTAGAAGTTTGCTGTCATGATACCATTAATGTATTTTCATATTTGCTTTTTTTTCCCTAATTATTATGATATTGTTCTCTTATACTGCCATCTGACCCTTATTATTATAGCACTGTCCTTCTATGTTTGTAGTCTTTTTCCAGTTGAACACCTGTATTCTATGATATTTATGGGTTTTTTTGGACCATGTTTTCAGTGCAAAATCATCGACCTTTGTGATATGGTCAGGGCTGGATTAAAGTAGGAGCTATTGGAGCTGCAGCTCCAGGACCTTACTTTAATTTAGGCCCAGCCACCCAAAAAGAACAGGCCCTCTGTCAGCCCACCCCCCACCCCCAGCCCACCATATCACAGCCTTGTCCTCAATGTGGGCTCCAATCCCTTCAGAGCCACCTTGAGCCTATCTCCAGCTGTACCATCTGTGCAGGGGGGAGCTATTCCACCTACTGTGTGGAATGGCACTGATGCCATGACACCCCCCCCCCCCTACACCGAGTGCCACAGTGGAAGATTCCAGTGTGCGATCATCATTCCTGTCTGAGCCCCACACATAGCAGAGCAGAGACCAGCTGGGCACACAAGGGTCCCCTCAAGAAGAGAGCCCTGGGACATGGCTGCTGTCACTGTACTTGGCTGCATCACTATTCCTGTGCTGCAAGTAAGCGATGGAGGGATCCAACTTTGTGTTGTATACGTGTACCCTTTATGTGGGCACCTGCAGGGGGGTGAGGGTGGGTAATCCCTGGCAAGGCTGTTCTCTGAAGAAGTAGTATGTAGCGTGGGCTGGAGAGCCAATCAGACAGAGAAACATCTGCTAGGTGCTGAGTGTGCACATAGGGGGTCTGTACTTGGCACCTTTACCCCTGGGCTGTGTATGTTTGTATATGGGGAGCTGTGGGCACAGACTGTGGGGTGAATTTACTAAAGGCAAATAGACTATTCAGTTAAACCCTACAAGTGCAGTTGCTCCAGAGCTTAGTAAATGAGCAGAAGCTCTGCTGGCTTCCATCATCTAATCACGTGCACGTAAAAATGCTGTTCTTTTGTTTTTCTTGAACCTGATTGGATATTCTTTGCAAAGTGAAGCTTTACCTCATTTACTAAGCTTTGGAACAACTGCAAAGTGCACAGTCTATTTATCTTTAGTAAATCAACCTCTGTGTGTAATCCCACACCTCCTGTACTGGGCACCCCACCACAGAACCAAACTGCCCCCACCTCAGTGCAGCTGCTGGCTGGCTTCCTCTCCCATCCCCTCCACCGGCTGTAGCTGTTGCTGGGGCTGGAGATCTGTGCGGCTGGCGGAGATGGAGAGTGGGGAGGGTCATGTTTACCAGCCCCTTCCCAAATGAACACAGTGAGCGATCGGTACCAATCTCTTATGTGTTCATTCATTCCTGAAGCATAGTAAACTGTGTTTAGTATTCTTCAGTTTGTGAATGAATAGGAGCCTCTGTGGAGAGACATATTCATTCACAGGCAGGCAGTTGATTTGACATTGGTGTGGGTGCATGTCCTTGAACTCACACTGTCTGCGTTCAGGGCTGTGCGCCTGCACCCACACAAGTGTCAGATTGGAAGCAGTGACTGTGTCTGTGCAGCAATTGACATGAATGGGACTGCCTGCACAGGGGTGCATGGAACACTGCATGGAACACTTGTGCATCTAAATGCGTGTAAACATGGCCTTCACACGTGTGAACAAGGCCTTAGTATAGTTGTAACTATTTGCCTACCAGGCCAATTCTGATACTTCTCCCAAACATGTCAAAATCAACATATTTTTTTGCTAGAAAACTACTTAGAACCCCAAGCATTATATAATTTTTAAGCATTGGCCTAGAGTATAAATTGGTGGGTGTTACAATTTTTTATTTCACATGGTATTTGCGCATCACTTTTTCAAACCCACTTTAATAAATGTTCATGCAAATAAGATATAATACCCAATTTTTTGGTAAAATACTTAGTGTTGTTCATACATGGACTTTATAGCCTTTTTATAATTATGGACTTTATGCTTGTTTAGCCATTAGAGCTTACCCAATTTTTCCTGCATAATTTTTTTTCTTTAGTGTTATGCCGCGTACACACGGTCGGACTTTTCGACCGGACTGGTCTGACGGACGCCGACGGACCAAATCCAGCGAACAATCTGATCGTGTGTGGGCTTCACCGGACTTTCAGCGGACCTTTCCAGTCGCAAATCTGACGGACTTTAGATTTGGAACAGGCTTCAAATCTTTACGTTGTAACTCCGCCGGACCCAGAAATCCACTCATCTGTATGCTAGTCCGACGGACAAAAACCGACGCTAGGGCAGCTATTGGCTACTGGCTATCAACTTCCTTATTTTAGTCCGGTGTACGTCATCACGTACGAATCCGTCGGACTTTGGTGTGATCGTGTGTAGGCAAGTCCGGTCGTTAGAAAGTCTGTTGAAAGTCCTCCAAAAGTCTGTCGAAAGTCTGTCGAAAGTCTGTCGAAAGTCTGTCGGACGGACTGTCGGACTTTTGTAGCTGAAAAGTCCGACCGTGTGTATGCGGCATAAGGGTCTGTACATGATGATATAGGTTCATTCATATACATTCAATTCAACTCACTTTGAATTGCATCCCAAAGCACTAAGGAAGTGGCGGCTTACATTCAAGTGTGATGTAAACCACCTGTGCTACATTGTAAAAATTGCCGGATATTCTCTTTTTAGTGCATTGTGGGAATAAGCTGAATAGGCTGCCCAATGCATGGCACTTTATATACAAAAATACTGAATATAAAAGTGATTCTAAAAGCAGAAGGTTTTTTACCTTCATACCTAAGGTAAAAAAACTTCTGTGTGCAGCTCCTTCCCCCCTCAGCCCCCTCCTTATACTTACCTGAGCCAGATGTCAATTCAGCGCTGTACATGAGAGCAGCAGAACCGCTGTTCTCACTCTCCCCTTACTGCCTTAGAGACAGTAGTGGCTCCTGCTACTGTCAATCACAGCCAACGAGGAGGGAGCTAGGGACAGGGCTGAGTTGCCCTGTGTGTGTCAATGGACACACAGAGCCTGGCTCAGAAGCGAGCCTGCATGAGTGTCCCCATAGAAAGTGGCTTGCTATGAGGGCACTCAGCAGGGGGAGGAGACAGGAGCACTAGCGGGGGACCCCAGAAGAGGAGTTGCTCTGTGTAAATCCATTCTTTTTTTTTTTTTACTTTTACAATCATCAAACAAATATTGTGAATATAGTGTACTAATGTGAATAGGTCCTAATTCTGATTTGCTGTACGTATTGAACACCTTTTGCATGATTGTGCTAAATATTTCACATGGCATACTTGTAATTGTTAGGCATTATGGCTCTGAAAAGTTTGTGCCTTCGGTCATCTTTATTCAAACCTCGATCTTAGGACAGGAGGATTTTCAGCTGAAAAAAATTCTTGGTGTTAAAAAATGATGTGTTACCGCCAGCTACTCCTAGTGTGAGTTTTCAGCTACCAAAGTATTCCCATCTTGCACCCTTGTGACAAGCTAATAAGATATCTTGACTGACTGTAAAAGACATGTTTGATATATATATATATATATATATATATATATATATATATATATATATATATATACAGATTGTCTAACTGATTTATAATAATTGCTGTGGAGTTAACAGCCTAGACAGACCACAGCTGGTGCATAAATGCTGAGAGAAATGTCTTCCTTGTTAGCAAATGACTAACATGTTCTCACTCATGGCACTTCTAGCCCTCTCAGTGAATTCAGTTCAGGAAAAATTGAAAATGTTCGAAGATTTTTACAGGACCTACACTAAAGGGATCTCACACTTTCAATTATACAGATACCTCTTTTTTTTTTCTTATAATGGCATGATATATGTGTGTGAAAAAGTTAGAAAATCTCCCTGTGCGATGACAAA
This sequence comes from Aquarana catesbeiana, assembly GCF_042186555.1. Classification (NCBI taxonomy): domain Eukaryota; kingdom Metazoa; phylum Chordata; class Amphibia; order Anura; family Ranidae; genus Aquarana; species Aquarana catesbeiana. The sequence goes on from NC_133325.1 coordinate 499,873,443, forward strand.
AAAAACAGAGGAACTTGTCTTGTTATCACCACCCAGAAGTTGGAGCACAGCCTGATAATAGCAATCAAGAGCTTTGTTTGTAATTACTGTCTTTCCAAGGCCACCTTAAAAAAAGTATAGGCTTGATGGTAGCAACCATCTGGATTCTGTTTTATTGTTGTCAGCCATTCAAACTAATCCCAATGCCAACATTTTCTGATATCTGAAGCCCTTTCCATAAGTATGCATGCTCAGCTGTGATGAAGGGATGAGGAAAAGAAAAAAAGACATCCTTGGAGCTGGATTATCGGTGCTGATAACAATAATGCCAGTTTATGTTGAAGTACAGTGCCCTCAAATCTGTGCATATTCAGGGGTGCTGCATTAGACAACCCATGTAAAGTAAACAGGCTGTGAAAGCACACCAAAGCGTGCTAAAAAACGCAGCAAACAAAAAAAAAAAAAACAAGAGCATATGTACTATAGCTCAACAGTGCAATAGTGTAATTAACTTTTCATTGCAATTCACCACAACAAACATTTACAGCATGTTATTTTTCAAAATGATAATACATACTATTGTGAATAAGCCCCAATGACCACCCAAGAAAATTCAAGCCAGCTGTTTGTTGCCCATGTGGTATTTGAAGAGATCAAAGAGTAGCCATAAAAATATAATAATTTTTTAATCCAACCATAAACTGCCACATTGGGTAACATTTATCTTATGTCTCTGGGGACTTTTTAAAGTGCTATGCATTTTCATACTTGTGAGGAGATGCGGTGCATCGGCAGTGAACACACAGAGTTCGGTTGCAATAAAACTTGAAACTTGTATTGAGCAGAATGCCAACGTTGCAAACACACTAGCAGGAGAGCGCCACTTAGGGGAGTAACTGTAGTTATTCACTTCCCGCCCACCCTATTGTCAGATGATGGCTGAGCGGGACATTCTTCATTCCGGGTGGATGTGATATGACGCTGCAGCCCAATCTGGTGGACACAGCTGATGACAGATCAGTGTACCATGTGATCGCTGTGACCAATCACAGCAGATTACATAACAATTGTTAACAATGTATGGCTTTCTTTTCATTTCAATTTATGGTGTACAATTGTGTAGCTGTGCTTGGTCATAGTGATCACATGGTACAGACAGGGCCAATCACAGCCCATCTATACCATGTGATTGGCTGTGGCCAATCACAGCTATTCACAACAATACACACTAAATTAATACGTTTTATTCAGTAAAAAATGGTTGCTTATACCATTTAAATTCACTGGTATAAGCAATCATAATGTGTAAAAAAAAAAATCCTGATCATTTCCCCAGAGTAGTATACTGTTACTGTGGTAACATTGTAACACACTGTGACCAGAGCAACACGGTGTGTTAAAAAAAAAAAATCGTAAAAAAAGAATGTAATAAAAAAATTTGAAAGAAAATGAATGCTTTTATTTTTTTTTACATGCTGTCACCAGGCAGTGTCCCTGATCATTACCACACCAGTTATACGATGATGTGGCACTGCACTGCAGTGCAAGGGGGCACATCAAGTGCTGACCACCAGTGTAAAGTGGCATGCTAAGCAATGTGCATTTGTAAGTGGATGCTTCTTATTTAAAGAGGAAGTAAACCCTGATGGGTTTTACTTCCTCTTTTTCTCGCTGCTGCAGCCTGCAAATGAAAAGCAGAATGGGCTAGTATGCATCACATACTAGCCCATTATGTGCCACTTACCTGCAAAAGAATCCAGCGATGTCCCCTGTGTGGGCAGCGTCCATCTTCTGGCCCTCTTCCTTCTGTGCCGCGGACTCCGGCTCTGTGATTCACCAGAGCCGCGTGATGTCACTCCCTCACATGCGCACGGAAGCCCGACTAACGGCATAGGCTAGGGAAGAAACGGCACTTAGTTTCGTTTCTTCCCTGCACATGCGCCATTGGAATTTCCGGCAGACTACAAGTGAAATATTTCCTAAACGGCGCACATTTGGGAGATATTTCCACTACCTATAGGTAAGCCTTATTCTAGGCTTACCTATAGGTAAAAGTCCAAAAAGTGGGTTTACATCCACCTTAAGATCTGTTTATTTTGTCATTATACCTTGAATGTCTGCCTCTTGTTCCAAAAGCCTGTGACCCTTTGTTTGAGGGTGTATTGCAAATAATGGCAGGATTTTGTGGGTGTGGCTATACATGGAAGCATGATTTTGTGGTTACTCATGTAAATTATGCTCATAGACTCCTCTCTGAATGCAGCTTTGCTGTTTTGTTTTTCATGCCTCTAAACACTGCTGTTAAAATACTAAAAGCCTGATATCCATGGCCTAACAGGCTAACATACTATAAAACAGTGTTTAGAGGCATAAAAAATATGCTGTATGCCTGAAAAGCAGAGTTTTTTTTATGCCTGTGTGCATGAGACCTTAAATTGATATTAAAGCCTCCTTACATTTTAATTAAAATAATAAACATGTCATATTTACCTGCTCTGTGTAATGGTTTTTCACAGAGCAGCCCAGATTCTCCTCTTCTCGGGTCCCCAGCTAGTGCTCCTGGCTCCTCCTCCATGCCCAGTGCCCTATAAAAGCAGCTCTTCTAGTGACACAGGCAGGAGGGCTCAGCCCCGCCCCTGCTCCCTCATCATAGGATTTGATTGACAGGAGCAGGGGCCAATGACTCCTGCTGCTATCAATTTGCCTAATGAGGATGACAGAGCCAGGAGAGCTGCTGCTCTCGTGCACATCCCTAGATCGATATCAGGCACCGGTAAGTATAAGTGGAGGCTGGGGGGAGATCTCTTCAACAGAAGATTTTTTACCTTCCTGCCCAGGCCAATTTTCAGCTTTCAGTGCTGTCATTCTTTGAATGACAATTGCGCACTCATACAACACTATACCAAAACTAAATTTTTGTCACACAGATAGAGCTTTTTTTTGGTGGTATTTAATCACTGCTGTTTTTTTTATTTTTTTGTTAAAAAAAAAATGAAAAATGACCGAAAATTAAAAAAAAAAAAAAACTGTTTTATAGTTTGTTATAAAATTTTGCAAACAGGTAATTTTTCTCCTTCATTGATGTGCGTTGATGAGGCTGAACTGATGGGCACTGATAGGCTGCAATGATGGGCACTGATAGGGCGGCACTGCTGGGCACTGATAGGTGGCACTGATGGGCACTGATAGGTGGCACAGAAGGGTACTGATAGGTAGCACTGATAGGCGGCAATGATGATGAGGCACTGATGGGCACTGATAGGTGGCAATGATGATGAGGCACTGATGGGCACTGATAGGTGGCACTGGTAGGTGGCACTGGTGGGCACTGATAGGCAGCACTGATATGCACTGCTAGGTGGGACTGGTGGGCAATGGCAGGTGGCACTAGTGGGCACTTCATAGCAGCAGTGGCTCTCTGTGTACAGGAGTGATGTCCCTCTGACAGAAGCAGGTAATCAGCTTGTTTTTTTCTCCTCACGCTGTTAGCGTGAGAAAAAAAAAAGCTGATTACAATCTTCTGTTTACATCACGTGATCAAAGTGATTTCTCAAAAAAATAATTATAAATACATGGATAGGTGAGTGAGTTTGCTTTGAATATTAAAAATAAATTAAATAGAATTTTCGGTTTGTGGTGCTCAGTTACAGTTATGTTCTGCTTTAAGAAAAAAACACCCCGCAATAGGTTTATGCTGCTGCTTCTTTTTCATTTTAAGGATGAAAGTGACTTTCTCTGCAAAAGTCATGTAAATTTTGCTGTATTTTCAGGCGAATTTTAAAGTAAGTAATTTGCAGTCAACATTACAACACAGTGTTTTTCTGCAATCCAGCTGCATACTTTAATGGACTCAGAATAGAGAGTTTTTGCATTGATATTCTCATTTAAAGCCACTTTTGCCTGCACTTGACCCAGTGAACTGAGCAAACGCAAGAGATTATTGCACCCTAGTCTTGCAAAGATAGCAATCAGCTCCTTGATGCAAACATTAACATAAGCAGCCTGACTGCTTCTCTCTGCTATTGTCATGGAACAAAGATCTGCAGCTCGACTGATTTTCACTTGTTTTGCTCAGAAATAGCAAGGACAAAAAAATAAAAAATAGTTCAGAGCAGCCGTTCTAAAAGACTTCTAAAAAAATGCAGAGCGTTGTTATTCTAGTATATCATTAATGTTCTCAGTACTACATAAACAGACTTCACTGAAGTACAAAGCAAGAAGTAGGGATAGTTTAGGCAACACTTCCTGCAAATAGGTCTCTCAAAGGTAAAAAAGTTCTTTAGAGCAAATAAGCCTTTTGGAGAGGGTTATTTGTGTATATTTCCCAAGGAGCATTGCCTAAAGTGTCTCTACTTGTATTTTGTACTCCAAACAAGTCTGTAGTAGGCTATAATCATACATTGTTATGGCCTTACAAGTTGAAATAGTCCTACCCACAGTTTTGTGTTGTGCAAAAGGCATTCGTCAACAAGTAGTTTTGTTTTAGCAGCTGTTTTGCATACAGTTCATCATAAAACATCTCAGGGAGCGCCTATTTTACATTACACATTCTGCAGCAGGCAGTAAGGGACCTACAGCACAAGGAATTTTCCAACGTATTTTTATCAGTGTCAATGTTTTAGCGGGACATAGCCCGCCTTTCTAAATTACACATTATTCAAAGTTTATGTAAGCAATAAGAATTGTTTTCATTTGCTTCTTTTTTGCCTATAAATTTACAATTTGAAGTGTTTGGCTATATCTGTCCGATAAAAGGCAAAGTTATGCCTCTTGATCCTGCCAGAAATCTAGTTTTCTGTGTTTCCTGACTGTGCTACACTCTGATAAGTGAGATTTGTTCCTAGCTTGCTCTTTGTAAATGGAATACCACCACCAGGTGAAGAGGTTCTGTTGTTCTATCCTATGGTGACAACGGTGCACCTCCATAGATACAGTAAAGTGAGGTTTGTCACCTTAAGACAGGAAATATGTTACTGACAGGATCATCACGTGAAAGTCTAATGCGGCCACCATTATTAGAAACCCTATAATTAGAGTGAAAAGTGTTATGCCCTGTACACACAATAGGATTTTTTGATGGAAAATGTGTGATAGGACCTTGTTGTCGGAAATTCTGACCGTGTGTGGGCTCCATCACACATTTTCCATAGGAATTTCTGACACACAAAGTTTGAGAGCTTGCTATAAAATTTTCCGACAACAAAATCTGTTGTCGGAAATTCCAATCGTGTGTACACAAATCCGATGCACAAAGTGCCGCGCATGCTCAGAATAAATTAAGAGACGAAAGCTATTGGCTACTGCCTCGTTTATAGTCCCGACGTACGTGTTTTACGTCACAGCGATCAGAACGATTGGGTTTCCGACAACTTTTCGTGACCGTGTGTGTGCAAGACAAGTTTGAGCCAACATCCATCGGAAAAAATCCATGGATTTTGTTGTCGGAATGTCTGATCAATGTCCGACCGTGTGTACAGGGCATTAGAGTTTGGATGAACAGGCGGAGCAGTACATGTATTGAATGTTTCAATAAAACCTACATATAAGGCTTTTGAAATGGGAAGTGACTTCTTTTATCTTCTTGTTAAATGTGGAACTTATTCCGAGTTAGTGACTCAAAATGCATTGATACATTGATATCAGAGACAACAATAAGGCAGTAGGCATTATCAGAAGAAGGTTAGGAACGGCATCCTACATATTTTACTCATTGTAGTGTTCCTTCAACACAAGAGGCCTTATTATGTATCATAAGCAGTTAAACTCTTCTTCAAACTTTCTTGATGTCCTTGGTTTATTTAGGGATTGAAAGCAGCAGTTTAAAACCAGGGATTAGGTTTGGGTTTCCCTGTACCATGGGTCCCAGTCACACCTTGCTGGTTCAAGATTCTCGGTCCTGGTGAATTTATGTGCAGATTTATGCAGAAAAATGTGTTTAAAACCATATATGGGCGGCACAGTGGCACAGTGGTGCAGTGGGTAGCACTCTCACCTTGCAGTAAGAAGGGTTGCTGGTTCAAATCCCGACCACGACACTACCTGCCTGGAGTTTGCATGTTCTCCCTGTGTCTGCGTGGGTTTCCTCCGGGTACTCCGGTTTCCTCCCACACTCCAAAGACATGCTGGTAGGTTAATTGGATCCAGTCTAAATTGGCCCTAGTATAGGTATGAATGTGAGTTAGGGACCTTAGATTGTAAGCTCCTTGAGGGTATAGGGACTGATGTGAATGTATAATATATATATATATATATGTAAAGCGCTGCGTAAATTGACGGCGCTATATAAGTACCTGAAATAAATAAATAAATACATATTGCACTGTATGGCCTTTGAACTATGGCCATTAGGCTTAAAAAGGAAAGCTAAAAACTACATAGGGAGAGATTAGGGTCAGTTAGAAAACTGTTCTGATTTCTAGCTCTTTGAGCAGGTTGGGCAATCAACCCCTTTTCTGCCTTTGGTTCTTTTTCTTTAAATATTATTGGGGGCTTTTTTGTCTGGTATTTTAGTTCGTGATTGATTTGTGATCAGCGGTCACTTTTATTTGCTGTTTAATCTGTAGCATAAAAAAGTTTCAGGGGTTGGTTCTTTGGAGTCTTCATTTATTATGGGGGTATATTTTTTTATTTCATGTTGATAGTGCTTTTTTGGGTTAAACTGCTTTTTTCTGCAAGTCTGCGAGTTGGCTTTAGTTTCAGGGGTGGTCTTTTGGGGTTTTCATTTATTTAGGGGTATATATTCTTTTATTTATGATGATATAGCCTTTTTTAGGCTAAACTGCTCTTCTTCTTTTTTTATGCATGGCTACTCTTAAAAAAAAAAAAAAAAAAAAAAATCCACAAAAGGAATTAAAACCCTAAAATACCACCCCTGAAACAAAAAGGGAACTTTTTTTATAATTTGATAGGACCTTGTCAAGGAAGTAGGCCTTAGATATCAAATAAAGATACATAACTGTACTATAACTGCTGTTTTAGACACTATGGTTCAAACCTGTGTCATAACCTCCCTGGGACCTTTAGGTAGCCAAGACAAGCAAGCTAAGAATGTTTTATGACTTTGCCAAGTATGGTACGTCACAGCAAGTATGGTACGAGATAAGCAATAAACATATGTTCACAGATGGCAATCTATCCCAAAATAGTCATGCTGACAAAACCGCTAGTATCTTTAAACATTGTCAACCAGATGTGTGCCTAATACAGTATATAATAGCCCTGTGAAATGTCAGTGGGTGGCCCCATCCTAGAGAGAGGCTCCCTACACATGTGTAGCTAAATTAACTGCCTTTTTTAACGTTTCATGTGTTTTTTTTATAATATACTTTAAAATTTTTCAGAAAAAACATTGAGTACAGACGTGTAGATAGTAGATAGATGTAGGGGTTAGGCCCTTGACACAATCCGAAGCCTGTAAAAACATAGCAAAGTAACCTAAAATTAGGCCGCAGGCGATATAAGAACTGTAAGTAACATAGGTGTTAAGACTTGGACCTGGTATCCAGGGTTCCCACGTTAGTTATAACAGAAACTTAGATCAGACTGTGAATAGTTCTCTCCTTCGCCTCATGCATCACCCTGGTTCAGCCCTGTTTGGGTTAGCGAAGAGGGGGAGACACTCGTGAGAGGGGGGGTCAAAGAGGAGGAAGCACATCCGATGGAGAAGCGTCAGCTCCAGGAAAACTCATACTGCACTACTGACAATGGGTAACATTGAAAGGGGAGACAGAGAGAGAAGCCCTGAGATTGGAGATGATGGATGGATGGATTGATGTCATTCTAGGCTAGCAGAGAGAGTAGCATATAGTCAAAAGAAAATAAGGGAAAATAAGAGATAACTGACCAAGAAGAGGTAGTGGGGGGGGGGAAGAAACCATAGGTGTTCAGAAGTTCTCAGGTAGTATTTCCAGGGTGTACTCTGAGGATGAAGATAGACACTGGTGGGAGAAGTTAGAGAAGTACACCCGCAGGTCAGTCTGTGGGTCCATGGGAGACAAGTTTGGGAGCAGCAGTGAGAGAAGCGTCTTTATTAAGGGGAGCTGATGTGGATAGTCTTAGTGAAGAAGGGTAACCATTTGAGCTGTAGGCAGGTAGATGTGTTGGTTGAAGACAGATCAGCATCAAGTTTTTCCTTGCACAGGAGGGTTATGAGGTCTTGGTGGATATCTGAGATAGTGGGTGGGATGGCGGAGGACAAATTTTTGAGAACAGCACGTCTGGCTGACGTTAAGAAGGTTGACAACCATGCCTTGTTCCGCTGAGTGATGACTTGTTGTGCTGTTGATTCCTTTGGAGAGACAGATGTTAGGTCACCGAATAGCAAAGGGAAGACATCTTTCATTGGGGAGCGCCCTGTGACTGTTGCGGCAAAGTGTTCAACTTGGTCCCAGAAGGAGGTGATGTGGGAGCATAGCTAGAGTCTATCTAGTAGAGATGGCTTATCCTGTTCGCATAAAGGGCAGAGGTTTTATGTGGTTGTTGCGGAGAAGGCAGATGTGGTATGTAAGCCCGATGCATAATTTTGAACTGTTGTTTGCGCCAGAACTCGTTGGTGACTAGGGTACAAGTGGAGTTGAAACCAGCTAGGATGTGGTTCATGGCTTCCAGGGAGTTTAGTTCTTTATTCCATGCGGCTACTGAGGTGGATCGGAGAGGCAAACAGAGGCGTATATTTAGAGGTTTGTATATATCCGAAATTTTGTACTGATGTTTGTCCAGAAGGGTGTCCAGGAATATGGTGTGGAATCTTTGGAGTCTGTTTGGCTCAAGATGTGTTGAACTGCTTGGTAGATATATAAGAAATTATGTTGCGGCAGTTTAAAGTGTGATAACATTTGAGGAATAGGTATTGCAGAGCCTGTGGTCGGATCAAAAAGCTGTACAACGTATGAAAGATTCTGGGGGACCCACTCGGTGTAGCCCACATATTGGTTAGGGTTCTGGAAGGAGGGGTTTCCATGAATTGGGAGGTGGCGAGATGCCCAAGGAGACAGTTTTAGCTTCCTTGCCAGGCAACCAGTGTATCTCGTATTAGCAGGTTCTGTCTTAGGTGTGAGGGAATAGAAAGTAGCCTACAGTGCAGTAGGGCAGGTAGACTGTATGGGCTTGCCATTTAGGTTTCCAGCTCTTAGTTGGTGTATTTGGGGCTTTGTGAGATCCAGTCCATACATACTCTTAATAGACAAGATAGATTATAAACTCTTAGGTTGGGGAGGTTAGCTTCCCCTTCGCTTCTCGGGAGAAATAGTTTGTGCATAGAAATACAAGGCAAGAAAACAGCCTTGGCGAGGGGGAGGAGTAAGATAAAGTGGGGAGTGTAGAACTCTAGGTTAGTATATAAAGAGAAACCAAGTCAAATTAAACAATAACTCACAGTTATAGGGAAGCCTTGACTTCACTTTCTTCCACACATGTTCTCCAACATAATGACAGTGTTACTGGAGAAGGGGGCTGTAGTCAAAAAGACGAGTCGTGCTGACCAGGCAGTCAATGCATCATCATGACAGAGTCTATGGGGTTATCACTTAGAGATCAATTCTGCATGTCTCCGGAAGGCTGTAACAGGAACAGGAGCAAAGGAAGAGCAAAACAGTAAAACAGTATTATTAAACGTAAAGCAGACTAGTATAATAACCCAAGTGAGTTAGCTAAAGTTACTGGTGCAATTTTAGATAGAAAGCCGTATCCTCTGGGTGGGAGAAGGATTTTCATTCTCCTGATTTATCAGTGAGTCAGAGGATAGCAGAGTATGCCAGAGTGAATTTAACACCCTTGAGGTGTAAGGCTGAGCAGATGGGTTGAAAGGCTTTCCTCCTGCATGATACTTCCTGAGAATAGTCAGCAAAGATTAGTAATTTGTGGCCATCTAGCTGAAAAGAATTGGCGTTGCAGAAGGATTTTAGGAGGGCCACTCTATCTGTGTAGTTGAGATGATACAATGATCGAGCAAGGGGAGCGTCTGTTGTTTGAAGGGGTTCATACATGATGTGTCCTCTCTACTGTGCATGGTGAGGTGATCCCAAGAGCTGCAGGGATGCACACAGAACATAGTTATGACAGGGATTTGGAATTGTAGGACTCAGGGAGGCCGATAACCCATAGATTATTTCGGTGAGACGATTTTCCAAATTGTCCAGCTTTCCAAAATATAGTGCTGGGCTTGGGAGGTCTGGTGAGTGGCTGCCTGCGAGCTTTGGGCCTCATCTTCTAGTTCTGATATTTGGTTCTGTGCCTCAGTGAGTCTGCCTGCCTGTTCCCTGATCTCCCTCCTGAGCTGATCAATTCCCATGCTTACAGCTCTATCCTCCGCTGCTGTGATTGTGGGGGAGAGCATAGCAGCCACTCCTTTGGCAATCCTCCCATATTGATCTTCCAGACTAGAAGGGGCAGTGAGGACAGGCTGCATGGCTGCATTCACGTTTGTGGTGTCAGCCATTTTGGGCTGCAGAGAGCTGGGGGAGAGAGACTCTGGTGCTGAGGCTTGTGGAGAGCCCACGCCACCCGGTATTAGCTATCGCTTCATGCCGTGGTACTCGGGGAGTGTGTTGGAGGCGGAAGAGGACCCGGAGGCTATGCCTGAGAGACGGATGCCAGTTTTACAAGCTGTCCCTACCGGAGCCATCTTACACTTTACACTCCTATTCCATGTGGCGCCGGAACCAGAAATCCACGTTTCATGTGTTTAAAGCAGAGCAAGTACTTGTTACCATCTGTTCTTGGAGCTGTCTTTTGTTTGCAGCAAAAGGCCTACTATTCCTAATAAAAACTGTACTGCTGTTGGTTAGATTTACATTGTTGTATCCTCTGCAGTTTCTTAATTCTTGTAGTAAAACCCAGTCTGCGCTCTTGGCTTGCTCATTCAACCACTTGCCGACCAGCCGCCACAGTTCTACTGCGGCAGAATGGCACGTCTGGGCGAAACAACATTATGTTACGTCGCTTCGCCCTGTGGCTACTAGGGGCGCGCGCCCGCTGCTCTCCCCCGATGCGGGTGCCCGGCAGTGATTGTAATCGGCTCCCGCGATCGCTGCTGACACACCGAGAACCGGGATCTGTATGTGTTTCTGGTTCTCTGAGGGGAGAAGAGACAGATCGTCTGTTCATACAGAGTATGAACAGCGATCTGTCATCTCCCCTACACAGTCCCCTCCCCCTTCAGTTAGAACACACACTAGGGAACACAATTATCCCCTTGATCTCCCCCTAGTGTTAACCCCTTCCCTGCCAGTGACATCCAGTGACATTTTTACAGTAATCAGTGCATTTTTATAGAACTTATCACTGTATAAATTCCAATGGTCCCAAAAATGTGTCAAAAGTGTCCGATGTGTCCGATGTGTCCGCCATAATGTCGCAGTCCTGATAAAAATCGCAGATTGCCGCCATTACTAGTAAAAAAAAAATAATAATAAAAATGCCATAAAACTATCTCCTATTTTGTAGACGCTATAACTTTTGGGCAAACCAATCTATATATGCTTATTGCGATTTTTTTAACAAAAATATTTAGAAGAATGCATATCGACCTAAACTGAGGAAAACAATTGTTTTTTTATATATTTTTGGGGAATATTTATTATAGCAAAAAGTAAAAAATATTGCGTTTTTTCAAAATTGTCGTTTTTTTTATGTTTAAAGCGCAAAAAATAAAAACCGAAGAGGTGATCAAATACCACCAGAAGAAAGCACTATTTGTTGGGTAAAAAAAGACATCAATTTTGTTTGGGTGCAACGTTGCACAACCACGCAATTGTCAGTTAAAGTGACACAGTGCCGAATTGCAAAAAGTGCTCTGGTCAGGAAGGGGGTAAAATCTTCCGGGGCTGAGCGGTTAAATTGTCCTGCTGCAGGCTAGTTACTTAGAACTCCCAAATATATCATTTTTTTTTTTTTTAGCAGAGACCCTAGAGATTAAAATGGCTATCATTTCAATGTTTTATGTCACACGGTATTTGCGGGGCCGTTTTTCAAACGCAATTGAAATTACATTTTATGCAAAGAAATAATATATAACCCCATTTTTGGGTTAAAATATAAACAATGATGTTACCCTAAGTAAATAGATACTTAAAATGTCACTCTTTAAAATTGCGAATGGTTGTGGAATGGCGACAAACTACGATACTTAAAAATCTCCATAGGCAACGCTTTTAAACATTTTTACATGTTACCTGTTTAGAGTTACAGAGGAGGTATAGCACCAGAATTATTGCTCTTGCTCAATGCAATACTTCACATGTGTGGTGCAAACACCGTTTACATATGCTTGCGCGACTTGCATATGCATTCGCCTCTGCGTGCGTGCACGGAGGGATGAGGGCACTTTTAAAAATGTTTTATTTATTTATTTTATTTTGTTATTATTATTTTTTTTTTTTGTTTTGTTTTTTTGATCCCTTTTATTCCTATCATAAGGAATGTAAACATCCCTTGCGATAGAAATAAGGGATGACAGGTTCACTTTATGGAGAGATGGCCTATAAGACCCCAAATCTCTCTTCTACCTTTAAAAGCATTGGATTTAAAAAAAAAAAAAAAGTTTACTTCCGCCCTAGAACAGAAGTGATGGACACCGCTCTGGTCTTCCTAGATCATAGAGGTGATCAGAGATGATGTGACGGTTCACGTGGCTGACCATAGATGTGAAGAGAGACCAGATCGTTTACCGGTGAGAGCGGTAAGCCAGAGAAACACCGTCGAGCGACAGGAGGAGGGGGGCGACTCCTCCCACTGCTTTTAAAAGCGATCCAGCAGCTAATCAGCAATTCTGATTGCTTTTATGAGAAAAAGATTCGCCGGCTGAGAAAAAAAGTACTGGGGTTATGGCTGAAGCTATCAGCCATAACCCCCATATTTTTTTTTTTAGCTGCCGATTCTCTTTCTCATAAAAGCGATCAGCAGGTGGATCATTTTTATAAGCGATTAGCCATCAGCCATCATATTTTTTTCTCAGCTGCAGCGTATATATACGTATTGCGGTCCTGAAGTGTTTAAAAATGTACAGCTGCTGGACAGTTTTTAAACTGCTTTATCACCTGGGGTCTCTTAATTTATTATTTTGATATTTTCGACGTTGCCCTTGAAACACCATGAAAAGACCCTTTATTTATAACTAATTTTTTTATTGGTACGTGTCCCCCATGGCAATACCCAGCTTCCCATGCCTTTTGACAGTAGACTGTCTAATATACCTAAACATGACCAGAATTTAACTACAAGATCCCTCCTTAAAATACGTTAATTGGATTTATTTTAAGTTCATGTTCGCTGAAAGCTTGGCAAATTGAAGCCAGGTAGATTAGACCATCACTATGCAGAATTATTCAGTGAGGCTTAATTTTTACAGTACATGCCTAATCTAACCCATAGCTTAATGTTAGACAACCTGATCATCCAAACATCAGGGCCCTTGATCAACTCATCAGTAGTGATCAGACCCTCACAAGCTGTTTTTTTACTGACATACACACACATACAAGACAAGATGAGTAAGCAGTGATGGGCATGCAGCTTTCATATAGAAGGGCTTCTTCTAAGTCCGCTCCAGACAGAAAATGGATAAAGATGGAAGAACAGGAGCACAACACCAAAGGGTTGGAGTCCAAAATGTATTTATTCCATTCCAATGCAGCTTTAAATGAACCTTTCACCACTATTGTGTTTCATGAATTTTTCTTTACCATTGCTAAAAGTGTTTTTTTTTTTTAGAGGAACATAATAGAAAATTACTTTGGACAAACTGACATACAGCTTTTTCCATTTTTCCTTTTGAAGATGACTTCTTCAGCTTCTACAAAGTAATTGAGAGATTGTAGACAACACATTATGCACTGCAAGTGATAACTCAGCTATTGTGTACACCGGCCATTATCACAATAGCACAGTAACTTAAAACTCCAGTAAAGCTGCAGTTAATGATAACACATTTTATAATCTCCATTTTTCCTCATACAATAGTGCTATAGAAACATTCAAGAGCCACCACATATTAATGCCAGAGACATCTCCCTTCTAGTTGTGTATGTTTGCTGGTTTTGGAATTGTGAATACAATTCCAAAAAAAGTAAAGCATTTGTAACAGTAAAGCATTTGTAATAATTCAATTTGTAAGCTGACAAGGGAATTTAGTTTGCTTATGTTTGTGTGGCCATACAGTAGATCCCAGAAACACCGAAGCCACGTAATTAAGATGAATTGCTATGTAATAATACATTGGCCAGATAAAAATAGGCTGGAGAAGATTGCATTTGGGAGATGTGTCAGTTATGTGAAACATATATGCAAAAAAAATAAGAATAATATAAAAATCTGAGTGTACTGACACAAGGATAGAATATATGTTACCCTAATTATTTTATTTATATGTGTGTGTTCACATAGAGACTTTATCTTATAAAATACACATATCAGTTTTATATACTTCTTCCATCTGGGGCACCTGGTTGATCTTACCTGTCTCCTTTCTTCCTTGTTCTAAACTGACCACACAAGCTGATCTGTGTTAGCATGGTCAGTTTACATCCTTTTGGTCTGCCATTCAGAGGTACAGGACACTTTGTAGATACACAGTATGCCTGTGTTGGGTAGTTTGTTCAGCTAACCCAACCCCCCTCCCAAACAATCACAGCTAGAGATGGGCCGAACACCCCCCTGTTCGGTTTGCAGCAGAACTCCCTAACAGGGGAAAAGTTCTAACCCGAATGGTGAACCCTAACGAAGTCTATGGGAGCCAGAACAGGAAAAATCAAAAGTGCCCATTTTGAATGCTTATATCCAAATAATTGTCCATAAAAGGGGTATGGGGTCCGGGTACTGCCCGGGGGACATGTATCAATGCCATATTTTTTTGTAAAACAATTGTTTTTTCAGGAGTAGTGATTTTATTGATGCCTAAAGTGCAACAACAAAAATGAAAAAATCCTTTAAATATACAGGCAGACTAAGGGGACCCCCCCCCCCCTCCCCCCAGACACTAAAGTGGCACATCTGTAGCATATACAGGACATGCTGTAGCAAAAATGACATTTCTAAAGAAAAAAAAGTGAGTCAAATCCCATTTAAATTGACTCGCGGTTGCAATAGCTATCAACCAGCTATTGAAAAAAAAAGAAAAAAAAACTCTGCCGCCACACCCGAAAAAAACAAAACAAAAAAACGCTCCCGCCATTCATGAAGGCTGGCTGCCTACTGCAGGCTCTGCTGTTTGCCAGTTCTTATATGGGTAAGGGGCGAGGCCACCTGGCTATGGCACCTGGTGGCACCCTTTTTTGGGGAATGGGTAGGGGTACATGATTCATAGGTTATTAAGGATGCAGCTCCTTAACATCCAGCTTATACTGCACCCTAATTGGGCAAAGCTTTGCCCAATCAAGGTGCAAAATGCACTGTGTAGCGTGCAGTGCATTGCAGGGTGTTCGGCGGGGCAAACACCCGCCGAACACCCTGCAAAATCGGGTGTTGGACGAACGGGACGAACAGCCAATGTTCGACCCGAACTCATGCTCAGGCTGAGCCGTTCGCCCAACACTAATCACAGCCTACTTCTGCCACACTATTCCTCACATTTACAGCCTGCCTCTTAAAAACACCCCCTGCTCAAGTACAACCTGTATGTTGCCATACAGACTATGGAATACAGGCACAATGTGTATGCACTTGTAAAAAGGTAAGAAAGATCGTTTCTAAAACTAAGCAAAAAAAGTTATGGTGCCTGCATAGGTATAACTGTATTAGAAAGTATCTATAACATAGTATGATCACAATGAATTTAAAGTGGAACGAAACCTATTGATTTAAATGTTTCCAAACTAGTTACATTCAAGGCATGCCATGATGATAACTTTCACCATTGCTTGTGCTGTCAATCAAACTGTCAAGTTGGCTGATGTCAGAACTGATCACATGTGCAGCACCATGGCATCTTCAGATCAAATAGAGGCTAAAATGGCAGCTTCTTTGGCTGTAAAGGATATACGGATTTAGTTCCCCTTTGGGCAAATAGGATTAGTCGCTGCATAAGAAATACTGAGCCTCAGATTAAGTAGAGGAACTTTCAACATGTAAAAAATTCACCAGACACTATATTTGAGTGTTCTAATGCAGCATTTCAAAGGGTTGGAACAAAGATTTGCAGCACCAAAGGATGACATGTTAATGGATATTAAATGTACTCTGTAAAATCAGATAAATGCAGTAATGCAGCATAAAGGCAACATTGGGATGGGCACTGGGTCATTATCTGGAATGTAGTGACACAATTTAGTATCTCCTAAAAGGTATTCAAGTACCTACTCTAGACATAGGCTTTCTTATGCCATTGATTTTCCTGGTCACAGTGCTGGTCTTTGGATGATAGCACATAGCAACCTAACAAAAAGAATGTGTAGCAGCTCTTTATATCATAACGTTTAAAGTGTTACTTAACCCAAAGGCAAAAATCTAATATGTTGCAGATAACCTAGTCATCAAATGTGATGACTGCACTTGTTTTGTTTTTTTTAATGGCGCTTTTCCCCTTTATTTTCATCTGTGATTCAGTCAGTAACACACTTCCTGTCTTATGGTGTTTCCAATCTGGATGGAGGAGCAACAGATACACCTTACGACAGTAGCATTGTTAGCCTAGGGAGAGGGTGGTGTTAGATGCACTAGTTCTGATGCCACTCCAATATTCCCTCAATTTGGAGGAATTTCCTTTAACTTCCTGTTTTGGCTATGGGACAGGACATGAAGGCAAGTCTCCCCAATGGGTCAAGAAGAAAAATGAGACGGTTATAACTCTATCAAAAAAAAAGAAAAAACTTAAAGTGTGTGAACAGTCAGGATGGGTAATGCAGAAGAGACATGCTTTGTCTCTTCTTCATTAAAGTTACCTACCTGCCTGTCCACCCCATACAGTGAGCATGCGCAGCTCACTCTAGAAATTTGTTGAAGCCGGCTGTATTCCAGAGCATGCACTGGAGTGACGGTTTTTTGGACAGGCCAATAAGAGCGATTGATACCCAGAAGCTGATTGCTCAAAGATGTCAGCAGCTGTTGTGGAGCTCTAGGCGGCCAAGGTAAGTATAGTTCCTCTTTAAATGACCTAATTACTTAAATACTAAATTTATTTAATATTCTCGCTAACACATTTATGCATTTCCAACTTTTTTTTCCATTTGGGAAAAAGGTTTTACAAAAATGAATAAAAGCTGATCATTGTAAGCACCCTGTCAGTGTTAAATGGTCTGTCCTAACCCTCTATCTGCCACTTTTGCTGGACAGCTTGGTCTGTTAAAGAACGTTTAAAAAATAGCAGACTTACTGGCCAGAAGAGGGTTTTCAGGTCATATTGTCTCATCTCAAACACACAGCTGTTTTGTAAGTATTTAGAGAGTGGGGTTTCCCCAGTATATATATATATATATATATATATATATATATATATATATAAAATACATTTCAGACTTTATAGAAAGTTACCCATATCATTACAGATCTACAACACGTGCCTGCTCCTGAAGAGTGGATCAGTCCATGAAACGCGTCAAGCTCCTTAATTTGCCATGTTTCCATTCATTATATGCAATTTTTTTATTATCTATATCAAATGGCTCAAGATCCCATATTATAATATATGTTTTTTGTACTATGGTATTTATACTTAACAATAACAATCCCTGATACCTCATGGAGAAGTTAATGGGTTGTTTACTTATTATTCCTTCAACTGTCATGTATCATTATGGTTTTATATGTTTGTATGTGTATATATATATATATATATATATATATATATATATATATACACATGAATTCCATTGGGATACTGACCATAATTATCATTAATATGTATTACAATGTATCTTCTCTGATACACTGCAATAAATATTAAAACTTTGACCCTTTCATTCGACTGCATGCTTCATTTAAAGTCCCACCCTTCCTGTTCCTTTTTTCATATGGATTTAGGTCTGGACTTTGACTGGGCCATTCTAACAAATGAATATGCATTGATCTAAACTATTCCATTGTAGCTCTGGCTGTATGTTTAGGGTCGTAGCTGCTGGAAGGTGAACCTCCGTCCCAGTCTCAAGTCTTTTGCAAACTCTAATGCCCTGTACACATGGGCAGATATTGATCAGACATTCCGACAACAAAATCCATGGATTTTTTCCGACGGATGTTGGCTCAAACATGTCTTGCATACACACAGTCACACAAAGTTGTCAGAAAATCCAATCGTTCTGAACGTGGTGACGTAAAACACGTACGTCAGGACTATAAACGGGGCAGTAGCCAATAGCTTTCGTCTCTTAATTTATTCTGAGCATGCGTGGCACTTTGTGCATCGGATTTGTGTACACACGATCGCAATTTCCGACAACGGATTTTGTTATCGGAAAATTTTATAGCAAGCTCTCAAACTTTGTGTGTCATAAATTCCGATGGAAAATGTGTGATGGAGCCCACACACAGTCGGAATTTCCGACAACAAGGTCCTATCACACATTTTCCGTCTGAAAATCCGACCATGTGTACAGGGCATAACAGGTTTTCTTCTAAGATTTCCCTGTATTTGGCTCCATCCATCTTCCCATTAGGGATGGGCCAAATACCCCCCCAGTTTGGTTCGCACCAGAACACCTCGAACAGGCAAAAAGTTCTATCGAACATGCAAACCCTATTAAAGTCTATGGGACATGAACAAGGAAAATCAAAAGTCCTAATTTTAAAGGCTTATATGTAAGTTATTACCATAAAAAGTGTATGGGGACCCGGTACTGCCCTAGGAGACATGTATCAATGCAAATAAAAGTTTTTAAAACAATAGTTTTTCCAGGGGCAGTGATTTTAATAATGCTGTGAAACAAGTGAAACAATAAAAATTAAATATTCCTTTAAATATCATGCCTGGGAGGTCCCCTTAGTCTGCCTGTGAAGTGGTGAATATATGCAATGTGTAGAACAGTGCCGCAGCAATAATGACATTTCTAAAGGAAAAATGTAATTTAAACTTGCTCGCGGCTATAATGTATTGCTTGCTTCTGGCAATATAGATGAAAAATCTATGAAAAAAAATGGCGTGGGGTCCTCCCCCCCTCAGTCCATACCAGGCCCTGTATTATATATAAATACTACATTGACTGCACTATATATTCTCCACTGTATTATATATACTTCATGTACTGCACTATATACTCTGAACCTTATTATATATACTACACTAACTGCACTGTATACTCTGAACTGTATTATATGTATACTACACTGACTGACTGCACACTACACTACACTTCCTGTGTAAAGTGACAAGAATAGCGCTAATCCACACACAAAAAAGGTTACAATCTGAAATAGTGAATACTACAAATTATAACGTGTTTATATGTGTATAAACCAATTGTTCAACATTTACATGTACATGTATATGTGTTAAACCAATTCAATATACAATATCTATAAAGTGCTAGTGCTTAATATCAAAAAATGTGCAATGATGAATTTCAATAATAAAATAATAAACAAAAATACAAAATATTTCAAATGAGTGAACAGTCTTTCCTTATGTGATTATCACAAAAAACAAAAAAGCTAACTTCACCAATATGTGAATCCTTCACTGCTCTCTATCAATTGGACTCACCAGATGGATAATTGGATATATCAACTGGAGGAACACACTCTCAATAAAAGGTCATCAATCACAGTTTTTCTCTCAACAATTACAGCATATCATGGGAAAGACAGGGAAAAAGGAAGCAGTTTCCATAGTGTAAAAAATATCTCACAGGCTTGTTAAAAGACTATTTGCAGTTCACTCACATTTGAAGAGTGCCTGCCCGACACTAGGGAGTAACACGCTGAGCTATTTATAGCCGTTCACCTCCAGACCTGTCATGGACAGCAAGTGTGAACTGGCAATTGCAATGTCCTCATCGTCCTGGCCCTGCTCTATGTGGGTTTCGTCGTGTGACGTCTTCAAGGAGCAGCAGGACTTCACTACCTGCCTAATCTCCAATCATTCACTATATACGGCCGCCGTGTAAGCAGCAGCCTTATATAGTGTGGGGTGTGGACTTGTGCACCCTGCCTTTGGCCAATCATGGCTCTTATAGCACATCGCGCTGTGATTGGCCAAAGCATGAAGGTCAGATGCATGCTTTGGCCATTCAGCAGCCGCCAATGCACTGTGATCTCGCAGTGCATTATGGAGCGCTCCGTGGCGGGCAAACTTGCCGCGAGCGTCCCATATGTGCTGAACAAAGGAACAGCTGATGTTCAAGCCCATCCCTACTTCCCATCAACTCTGACCAGCTTCGTTGTCCTTGCTGAAGAAAAGGTTCCCAAAAACATGATGCTGCCACCACCATGTTTCATGGTGGGGATGGTGTTTTCAGGGTGATGTGCAGTGTTAGTTTTCCACATATAGCGTTTTGCTTTTAGGCCAAAAAGTTAAATTTTGGTCTAATCTGACCAGAGCACCTTCTTCCACATGTTTGCTGTGTCCCCCACATGGCTTCTCGCAAACTGCAAATGGTACTTCTTATGGCTTTCTTTCAACAATGGCTTTCTTCTTGCCAGTCTTCCATAAAGGCCAGATTTGTGGAGTGCACAACTAATAGTTGTCCTGTGGACAGATTCTCCCACCTGAGCTGTGGATTTCTGCAGCTCCTCCGGAGTTACCATGGGCCTCTTGGCCGCTTCTCTGATTAATGCTCTCCTTGCCTGGCCTGTCAGTTTAGGTGCATAGGCATGTCTTGGTAGGTTTGCATTTGTGCCTGTTTCTATTTTTGGATGATGGATTGAACAGTGCTCCATGAGATGTTCAAAGCTTGGGATATTTTTTTATAGCCTAACCCTGCTTTAAACTTCCCCACAACTTTATCCTTGACCTGTGTGGTGTGTTCCTAGGACTTCATGATGCTGTTTGTTCACTAAAGTTCTCCAACAAACCTCTGAGGGCTTCACAGAACAGCTACATTTACACTGAGATTAAATTACACACAGGTGGACTCTATTTACTATTTAGGTGACTTCTGAAGGTAATTGGTTCCACTAGATTTTAGTTAGGGGTATCATCGTAAAGGGGGCTGAATACAAAAATACACCACACTTTTCAGATATTTATTTGTAAAAAAAAGATGAAAACCATTTATCATTTTCCTTCGACTTCACAATTATGTGCCACTTTGTGTTGGTCTATCACATAAAATCCCAATAAAATACATTTATGTTTTTGGTTGTAACATGGCAAAATGTGGAAAATTTTAAGGGGTATGAATACTTTTTTAAGGCACTGTATACTCACATTCCACCCATTTGCTCTAATAGAAAACAAAAAGACTTTTTGTTTCTTAAAAAATTCCACATTGACAACAGCCAGAAAAAAGGGCAGAACATATTACTTTGTAAAAAAAAATTTCCAGTACCTAGTTTTTAGCCATTTTTTCATCAAACTCATATGTAGTAATCTTGTGTTAGAAATAAAGAGAGCAAACATGATGGGAGGCATATCCAGCTCTACAGGATTTTCCATAACACTGAAACGAAGTTGGCATCTTCCCTGTCACCATCTCCAGTAATGCTGAGATTCATCGCCAGCCGTTTCTGGCAATTTTCACAGCTTGATGAGGACTTACAACAGCGTAAGGGAGCACAGTTCATTTCTCTGCTTTTCTGCACTGCCACTTACCACTGTGCTGACTGCAGAGCAGAGTAAGTCAGAGCCCTCAGCAGAGCTGGAGAATTCCTTCTGCAGCTGTTTACCATCCAGATAGCTCTTAATCTGATTTATAAGATAGGTTAGTCAGCATGCTGGCAGTTCACTGTGAATATCTGTGGAAAGTGAATACCGCTCAGGTAACACTGAAAGTGGTACTAAAGGCCAAATCAAAAATTACATATATGATGCAGTCTGTCACTAGCATTAACTAAACTGTCTTCACTAAACCTCAACTCTGTTACATCATTTTTTTTTTACCTGTGGATCCTGCTGATCCTGATCTATTTTCAACTTAAAGAAAAAAAAAGGAACTCTGCAGTTAAAGTATTACTAAAGGCACAACAGTAAAATCAGTCTGTATATGCAGTAAAGCATGCTTGTTATACTCACTGTGGAACCTAAGGAGTTAATCCTCTGCATTGTGTAAAAAGGCTGTTTGAGCCTGTTTTTTCTGATCCTCTCCTTCATCCATGGTCTCCAATCTCCTGATAAGACAGCCTTTGGAGTCACTCTGCACTTGCTCTGTTATGTGTGTATTGCTAAAGAGTTTTTTTTTTTTTCACGGGCCGGTGCATGTAAACAGCCCAGGACCAATCAGCACTGTCCAAGACAGAAAGTAAGGGGTCATGCAGCCTCATAGGACAGTCAGAGTAGAATGAAAACTCCTTCCTCAAGCTTTAACCAGACACTGATAGAAGTCACAATACTGCTATATGCTGCTGATGAGAAAAAGATGTTTAGCAGTTTATATTTACTAAAATAATTCCATTTCCACATTCTGTGTACTGTGGGAGACCAGATATAGTGAATGCAGGGTCTGGGTTTAGTAACACTTTAAGGTGACCCTACTTTATACTCATAGGAAGCTGCTGTGCAGCTACAATAATACCATTTCGGAAAATAGTGCAAATAGTACATATTATGGTGGTGCAGTGCTAATATTATCCACCAAAAGGTGCTACTACACGCAAATAAATTAAAAGACATAATTAATTTGATATTTCTCTGATCCTCTATAAAACAATCATTTTAAAACCAATACTATATGCACAAAGTGCTAATGTTGGAAAACTGAAGACGTCCTATCGACACAACCCGTTGGGCAGAGCTACGCTTGTGACATCATTTCCAGTGATGTCACATCTGGTGCGGGGAACACACAGCCATTTTGGACAGGAGGTGGAGGTGCCAATAGAAAATAGAAAGGCTGATCTCCATATACTTTAATGTAAGTGCGCATGTTTTTGAAGTTGTCAATAAAGCAATGTTACGCTATCGGTAGTCTTCTCTTTTGGGTTCCTTTCCTGAAGTTGGTTAAGTATTGTTTGGAGCAATACCTTAGTGAGCAGTGCGAGGAGAGCTGGAAGCGTGGGAGTGTGTGCAAAAGTTGGGACCTTCTTATTTTTTTTTTTATAAGGGGTCACATATTATCCAGTAAGTGGCACTCACGAAGGGTAAAGTGTATGGAGCTTGGATATACTGGCACTGATAGTGATTAATGAAAAGCACTTTGTAAAGAGGCACTTTATTGCACAGTAGCACAAGACGATATTTATGTGGACTGTAATTCAGTATATGGATATTGCATTAGAAGCACTTTAAAACCATTGTTTGTTTATTGTTTTTGTGATACAGTTTTCAACATTAGCACTTTATGCATACAGCATCGGGCTTGAAACTATTATTTTATAGAAGATCAGAGAAATATCAAATGAATTATATTTATTTAATATCATATGATCATTTATTTTAATGTTTATTTAATCACCATATATACTCGTGTATAAGCTGATTTTTTATGCTGAAAAAGCCCCCCTCGGCTTATACTCGAGTGAGGGTCTCCCACTGTGTCATGCAGTCTTCACTGTTCGGCGGCTGTCCACTGTAACAAAGCCCCGCCTCCTCCTTGTCCATGAAAGATGGAACACTGAACACTGATACAATGCTGGGAAACTGAATCAGTGTTTTGTCTATCACAGATGAGGAGCAGGCGGGGCTCTGTTACAGTGGACGGCCACCGCTGTTTGTAATCAAAGGTACAGATGGGCACAGTGAGGCTGCAGATGGGCACAGTGAGGCTGCAGATGGGCACAGTGGGACTGTAAATGGGCACAGTGAGGCTGCAGATGCGCACAGTGAGGCTGCAGATGGGCATTGTTTACCAGTAGCTGCTGCATTTCCCACCCTAGGCTTATACCCGAGTCAATAAGTTTTCCCAATTTTTTGTGGTAAAATTAGGTGCCTCAGCTTATATTTGGGTCGGCTTATACTTGAGTATATACGGTATTTAAGTGACTAAGCACTTTTTGGTAAGTAGTATTAGCACTGCACCATCATAATATACATCACATATCACAATATTCTATTTTCAACTTACTTAACAAACCAAGCTGTCCAGCAAAAGTGTCGGTCAGAAGGTTGAGACAAACCATTTAACACAGACCAGGGTGTTTACAATGCTCAGCTTGTATTCAGTTAAAACTTTATTCCAAAGGGAAAAAAAAAGTTTCTGTAACTGCGTAAAAAGTTGGAGTTCTGATTTAAAGCAAAACTAAACCCATTCATTTAATGATTTCCCAAAACATTCCCAAAAAAAAATTCAAGGCATGCTGTGAAAGAAAACTGTCTCAATTGCTTGTCTTCTCAACTGTCCAGCTTTTAAATAGTCAGTGTCATAACTGATCACATGTGCAGCACCATGGCAACTGCAAATAAAACAGAGGCTTATGGCCTGTACACAAGATCTGAAAATCGGACAAAAAATACTGCTTGTGACGCGATCGTACGATAATCAGATCCTTAGAACAGAGCTTTTCGCTGTTCATCCGATATTACTCGATCAGACAAACACACTCTGTTGTCTGATTTTCGGATCGTGTGTATGGGGCATAAGATGGCAGCTTCCTTGACTGTAAAGGATAGGAGGGATTCGTTTCTCATTAAAGGCTAAATGCAGTCAATGGACCACAGTAAATATTAAATCTGTGCAGCTTTTTAAAATGTTTATACATTTTATTATCATACTGTGTAGGTCCTTTGGGCCCCACTGGATGAAAAACTGCCAGATAGCAATCCCCACATCCTGCCTTGTTGCTACGACAAAAAAAATGTTGCTTCTGTAATTCTGGAAGTGAGCATCCAATGGTCTTTAAAATGTACTGTAAATGAATAAATGTGGCGCTAACTTCAAAAAAATCATTAGAGTGCTAACACAGTGTTTCAAAATCTATAGTGCTGTGAAAAGCTAATAAAATATTTACTTCAGATCACACATACAGATATAAAACTTGAAATAATCGATAAATAAAGTTCATAACTGTAATTAGTTCAGTGAAATAATAATCCAATTTGGCAAAAACAAGCCTCAAAAAGTACAGTGCATGTGCAAAAAAACAATAACGCAGTGATTGATAGTAGAAATGTGAAGATCAGGTGCGGGAAAAAAACATTAACTCTTAAACGTTGTGGTCACACTATGCTTCCACCATCCAAAATCCACCAGGAGTGTGCCCTAGACACTCACCTTAATCAAAAACCACAGCGGGTCTAACAGCGCTTTGGTAAATAAATCCTTAACCACTTCAATACCAGGCACTTATGAACCTTCCCGCCCAGACCAATTGTCAGCTTTTAGCGCTCTCTCACACTTTGAATGACAATCACTCAGTCATGCTACACTGTATCCAAACAAAATTTGTATATTTTTTTTCTCACAAATAGAGCTTTCTTTTGGTGGTATTTAATCACCACTGGGTTTTCTACTTTTTGCGGTATGAGCGAAAAAAATGGAGACAATTTAAAAAATAAAAAAAAACACTGTTTTAGTTTCTATTGTAAAATTTAGCAAATAAGTAATTTTTCTTCATAAATTTGGGCCAAAATTTATACTGCTACATATCTTTGGTAAAAATAACCCAAATTAGTGGAAATTATTTAGTCTCTGTGAAAGTTATAGAGTCTACAAGCTATGGTGCCAATCACTGAAAATTGATCACATCTGATCACACCTGATGTACTGACATTCTTGAGACCCTAACAAGCCAGGGAAGTACAAATACAGTAAAGTAAAGTAAAAATGACCCCTTTTTGGAAAGTAGACAGTCCAAGGTATTTACCAAGAGGCATGGTGAGTTTTTTGAAGTTGTGATTTTTTTCCCACAACTCTTGGGAAAATTAAGATTTTTTTTTTTTTTTTTACACAAACTTGTCATATTAACAGGTTATTTCTCTCACACAGCATAGGCATATTTGCAACTACACCCCAATATACATTCTACTACTCCTCCTAAGTATGGCGATATCACATGTGTGAGACTTTGTATGTGGCCAGGCTGTGTAAAAGTCTCACACATGTGGTATCGCCATACTCAGGAGGAGTAGCAGAATGTATTTTGGGGTGTCATTTTTGCTATGCACATGCTATGTGTTAGAAATATCTTATAAATGGACAACTTTGTGTAAAAAAAATGCGTTTTCATTTTTTTTCCACATTTTCCAAAAACTTCTGGAAAAAAATGAACCGTTCAAAAGGCCCATTATGCCTCATAGATTATACGTTGGGGTGTTTGCTTTCCAAAATGGGGTCATTTTGTGGGCAATTCCATTATCCAGGTGCTCCAGGGCCTTCAACAGTGTAATAGGTGGTTGAGAAATGAGATGTGCAATTTGTGCTTGTAGAATCCCTGAAGGTGCTACTTCAATGTTGGGCCTCTGTAAGTGGCCAGGCTGTGTAAGAAGCCCAACATATGAAAACACATTTTTTTTACACAAAGTTGTCCATTTATAAGATATTTCTAACACATAGCATGTACACAGCAAACATTAAACCCCAAAATACATTCTACTACTCCTCCTGAGTATGGTTATACCACATGTTTGAGACTTTTACACAGCCTGGCCGAATACAGAGGCCCAACATCCGAGTAGCACCTCCAGGCATTCTAGCAGCATAAATTACACATATAATTTTCTGACTACTGATCACATTTTTGAAGGCCCTTCATATTTCTAAAACCACAGGTAATCTTTTGTTATTTGGTGTGTACTTGTACCTGTACCTATGTTATGTGTTAGAAGTGCAGTGGTCACAGAGCAGAGCATCGGTCCAGGCAGCAGGCAGGGATGTGGTCAGTGACAGCAAAAGCAATCATCCAGGCAGCAGGCAGGAATACTGTCCATAGTTCATACAAGCAGAGATACTGTCAGCACAGCCAAAGCACAGGCAAAGCACAATCAAAGCATTGGTCCAGGGAGCAGGCAGAGGTGTCCAGGCAGAATACTGTCCATAGTCATTAGAAGCAGCAAGCAGATATATGGTCAACATAGCCAAAGTATTGGTCCAAGCAGCAGGAAGGAACATAGTCCATAATGTCCTGGGTCATTACAGGCAGCAATATGGTCAGCACAGCCAAAGTATTGGTTTACGCAGCAGGAAGGACCATCAAGCTTAGGGCCAGGGGGACAGGGGTAGAGGCTTCTACAACCAAATCTCTTTGAAGCATCCGGGCAACCAGACCCTGTTCTGGGAGCACAGAAAACGAAAAACTATTTTCTGTACTCAGAATGCTATTCTGAAGCCCCTCACATATGTGAGACCCCTGTGTACTAAAGTAAAAGGGCAAAAATCAGTCCAAGTGGCAGGCAAAAACATGGTCGATTAACAGGCCGAGGTCGGTGCATGTGGAAGTCAGAAACGTGGTTTAAAACAGCAGGCAGAGGCATCATCAGTAAACAGGCTGAGGTTGGTGCACGTGGAAGTCAGAAACATGGAAGGTAGTAACATGGTAGCAGGCAAATGATACACACAGGTATTTGAAATGGGGAAATGGCAATCTGTTAATAGTAAGGGGAACTAATATCCGATGGATGTGTGATAATTTTGAAGCAATCTCCAATGCACAGGCCAGGTTGGGAGGGACATTGGGGACAATAATAGCTGGTATCTCTTCTTACTCCGCCTCTGCTGCATACACGCCATTTATTTTGGCGTCTTCTTCCAGATTCTGTTGGGGGGATGTTATAGGAAAAATGTTGCTTGTGAAGTCGACTCACACTATCAGAGCGAATGCTTCCTGGGGCGGGACCTTGTTGGTAAATCAGGGCAGGGACGATTTCTTCAATATACTTGAGGTAGGTGATTTGTTGGTTTTGAGTTGCTTTTTGGTAGCAGACAAACAAATTAAACAGGGCCATATAAAATAGGTGAAATGCAACGTTCTTATACCAATAGCGGGACTTTCTGGTTGACAAATAGGGTTGTAGCATCTGATTGTTTAAATCCACCCCTCCCCCATATACATATTGTAGTCGTGGACACATTCAGGCTTTATAACAGGGCCACGTCTTCTCTGGATCTCCACCAAGGTGTCATTGTGGATGGTAGAGAGGATATGGACATCTTTCTTGTCCCTCCACTTCATGGCCAACACCTCCTCATTTCTCATGAATGCAGATTTTCCGTTTTGCAATTTTTTTGTTAACAGATTTTGTGGGAAGCCCTTCTGTTTTTTTTTAAAGGTACCGCAGGCCGGGATTTGTTTGCTGTAAAGGTGACGAAAAAGGGGTAGGATGGTATAATAGTTGTCGACATATAAGTGGTATCCTTTTTCGAACAGGGGGTATGCCAGCTCCCAGACAATTTTCCCACCGGATCCAATATATGTGGGGCAATCTTTGCGGAATGTAAACACGTATCCAGTGGCTCGATCACACAATTTATTTAAATTCAACCCATACCTGGCTCTCTTACTTGGTATATACTGCTTAAAGTGCAGTCGGCCAGTAAAATGTATAAGATCGTCCACACAATTTTTTTGGTCTGGGATAAAAACTTCTGTAAATCTCTGGGAAAAGGAATTGATTAGAGCTTGTCTTGAACAATTTGTCATGGTTGGGATGATCTTGGGGAGGGCACTGCGAATTATCATTGAAGTGTAGAAAACACATAATCATGTCGCATCGTGTCCTTGACATGACGGCAGAACATATCGGCATGTGGTGGATGGGGTTGGTGGACCAATAGGCATGGAGTTCGTTCTTTTTTGTAAGCCCCATATTGAACGTAAGGCCCAAAAACAATTTCAATTCGTACAGTGTTAGACATCGCCACTGGAACATGCGGGCGTAGGATGAATTGGGGTTGGCAGCAATAAATTGAGATGCATACAGATTGGTTTGGTCCACCATATTCTGCAGCAAATCTTGTGGGAAAAATAAATAAAAATAATCTAATTGGGAAAAATTGGTAGTGTTGGGCTGCACACCTGGCTGTGCGGTGAAAGGGGGGACTAAAGCAGATCCTGAGTTTGCAGTCAACCATAAGGGGTTTTCCATGGCATCGGGAAGGTAGGACTAGGGCTGGATTCTTCGGGTTGGGCATGTAATTCCAGCACTTGTACTGGGCTCCTCTTCCTGGGGTCTGGCGCTGCTGGTGGTGGGCAGGTCTTCTGATCTTGGTCCTGATCTCCTTATTCTTTTGGGAGGGATGGTTTCCTCCACTGACTCAGACTCTGATCCACTATCCTCCACTGGCTTCTGGCTTGTATTCCGAACCTGAATCGAATGATGGGAGCTCCCCGCTGCTCTCATCATCCGACATGGTGAGAATGGCATATGCCTCCTCAGGTGTTTAAATCCTTTGAGACATTATGGCAGTACTTATTGGCAGGCCTGTGTAATGGTACTGCTAATGGTAGTGGTGGCGGGCCTGTGTGGTGGTACCGATGGCAGTATTAGTGGCGGGCCTGTGTGGCAGTACTGATGGCAGTACGGGGGGTGGTACTGGTGGTGGTACTGATGGCAGTATGGGTGGTGGTAATGGTGGCAGTACTGATGGCGGTACTGGTAGCGGGCCTGTGTGGCGGGACCCATGTCGGTAGGGTTGGTGGAACTGATGGCGGGCCTGATGGCAGTACCGATGGTGGCACTGGTGGATGTACTGATGGCGGTACTGGTAGCGGGCCTGTGTGACGGTACCGATGGCGGTACGGGTGGCGAGCCTGATGGCGGTACCGATGGCCGTACTGATAGTGGTGGGCCTGTGATAGATGGACTGTTTGACAGATGGGCTGAGTGACTGACTGATCCAGATGAAGTTTAAACAGGTCCTCTTTATTGGGGGGCTTGTTGTGCACAGTAGTATAGTACAGACAATCTTACTGATCCCTTCTCTCTCCTCACACGATC
This sequence comes from Aquarana catesbeiana, assembly GCF_042186555.1. Lineage (NCBI taxonomy): Eukaryota > Metazoa > Chordata > Amphibia > Anura > Ranidae > Aquarana > Aquarana catesbeiana. Next base: position 499,903,309 of record NC_133325.1, read on the forward strand.
GGTGTGTGAGGAGAGCGCAGGGATCAGATAGTAACTGCTCTCTGTGTTTACATTTGTCACCGGCTGTGATTGGACACAGCCGGTCACGTGGTAAACAGCCAATTTCATTGGCTGTCTGCCCTGATCGGGGAAGCGCTGTGTCCAAGGGACACGTGCCTTCCCCGTGCCCGCCCTGCGTGCCTCCGAGTCTCCTGTCACATTTGATCGGCTGTGATTTTGACACAGCCAGTCGCGTGGTAAACAGCCAATTTTATTGGCTGTTTACCGTGATCGGGGAAGCGATGTGTCCGAGGGACACATGCCTTCCCCGATCACCATACTGCGCTCCCCCTCGGGTGCGTGCTAGGGATTATCCTGCTGGATGTCATATGACACCCAGTTAGGATAATGCAACCACCGCCCGGCCGTCATTCTGCTATAGGCTGGGCTGGAAGTGGTTAATGGCAGATCACCTTCTAATCTCCACTCCTCTCCTCTGAGCACCAAACAAGGGTTAGGATGTAAAGTCAGCAATTGGCAATAATAAATATAAAGAGCTCTCATACTGTGCTGTATACGTGCTCCCCATTCTCCACCATGGAGGGACTCTCCATGCACTTCCCTTACAGAAAACACAATCAGTGATTTGTACTAAGCTGCGATCAACTTGACACCTTCATGCTGAAAGACTGGCTGAACCTTCAAGTATTGATGCTCGGAGGGGTTCTTCAGCACAGTCCTTCCATAAGAAATTAGTTCCAGTGGAACGGGTCACCCTTTCATTTTCCACAATCCTCTTACTTCTAGGAAAATATAAGGCTTTCAGCTAGATGCATAGGCTCTCATCACTCCATCTGGACACCACAAGAAAGACAAAAAAAGGCTTTTTTTCTTTGTTTGTCTTTCTTGTGGTGTCCAGGTGGAGGGATGAGAGCTTATGCATCTAGATAAAAGTCTTATATATAGGTCCGTGTCTGCTCAGTTTATGCAGAGTGGACATGGACAGACACTGCTCTGCTCTATGGGTGGCCGGGTGTAAACAGAAAGCTGCCTCAGATTCATGAAAACGAAAGAGGATGCAGTCCTCCTCCATTTTTTTTTAGCCAGCCTGATCGGTCCCTGAAGTAGGCAGGTGTAATCAACCCGATGATCCATAAGAATGCATGGACCTTCTGATCAGGTCCGCCTGAAAAATTGACAGACCTGATCGGATCACTCGTGTGCAAAGGGCCTTAGTGTTTCTGGCCCATCCCTTTCGTTCATTGCATTTCAGTTCTTTTCAATCATGGAAGCTCCTTACCTAGAGCAGTCTGAGTGCAAAAGCATTCCTCCTTGGAACAGCCATCCTCCTATCAAGGCATTTTGACATTTGAATAACCCCTCCAAAGAACCAGCCAACTGCTGAGTCAGGGCACTGTGATGTTTTCAGAACCCTGCCAGCCCCTCTTACCAGTCATGATCTGCCTGAATTGTATACAAAAGCACAGGGAGCCAAGGATGACATCACTGAGTCTAAAATAAGATACTGTATATAGCAAAAGCAGCAAGGCATTTTTTTTTTTTAATGTTTTAGTATGTTGATAAGGAGGGGTTGCAGGGAGCAAGGAATCTGGGTAAACTTTATCTTTAAGAAAAAACTCTACTATTTTCCCACATAACACAATCCGATATTAGGAAAACCCTTTGGCTCCGGATTTAATAAAATTCCTCCATCAGGAGTTGGAAGATTCTGGGATTTAGCAAAAACTCCATGAGTTTAGTTAATGCATATGTCTCCTGTGAGGAGCTTAAGAGGTTGTCAATGCAGTGACTAGCAAGTCTTGTTATACAGCAATAATAGGAACAAGTAGCCCTGCTGTGCAGCATGGTACTAGCACTCTCAAAATGTGAGAGGTCTGTTAAGACTTTTGTAATTCTTGCCAGACATTGAATTAATACAGTTGCTACTGTGTGTTGTGCCTCCCAGTCCTCTAGATACCCATATGCATTTCAGCCTGACTTTCAAAAACCAGATTGACCACCTCAATACAGGGCACTTACCCCCTTCCTGCCCAGGCCATTTTTCAGCTTTCAGCGCTGTCACACCTTGAATGACAATTGCACGGTCATGCTACACTGTAACCATGTGAAAATTTTATAATTTTGTTCACACAAATAGAGCTTTCTTTTGGTGGTATTTAATCACTCTTGGGTTTTTTATTTTTTCCTAAAAAAAAAAAAAAAAGCCCAAAAATGTTGAAAAAAAAAAGGTATTTTTTTAGTTTCTGTCAGTAAATTTTGTAAATAAGTAATTTTTCTCCTTCACTGATGGGTACTGATGAGGCAGCACTGAAGGACGCTGATGAGGCAACACTGAAGCACTGATGAGGTGGCAATGATATGTGGCACTGATGTGCACTGATAGGAGGCACTGATGGGTGGCACTGGTGGGCACTGTTAGGCGGCACTGGTGGGCACAGATAGGGGGCCCTGGTGGGCACAGATAGGCAGCACTGGTGGGCTTTGATAGGAGGTACTGGTGGGCACAGATAGGCGGCACGGATAGGCGGCACTAATGGGCACTGATGGGAACTGACGGGTGGCATTGATGTGCAGCAGTGATGAGCATTGATGGGCACCAGTGATGGGCATCACTGATAACCAGCACTGACTGGCATCACTGTGGGCACTGATTGGTGCCAATTGTGGGCACTGGTTGACACTGATTACTGGCAGTGGCATTGCTAGCATTAATGGCACTTAATTTTAATCATGGCACTGATGATCAGTGCCCTGATTACATCGATAGATGTCCTCTATGAGGAGATGCCGCTGATCAGCTCTCCTCTCCTCACACTCTGTCAGTGTGAGGCGAGGAGCGCCCATTACCGGCATCTCCGTGCTTACATGTGACCGCCTGTGATTGGACACAGCCGATCATATGGTTAAGGAGCCACGGCCGTGACTCTTTACACAGCTCAGGGTCGCACCGTGTCCTAGCAACACAGCACGGCCGTGGTCGCTGCGCTGCATGCCCCCGGGGGCGTGCAAGAGCAATTGTTTTGGAGGGCCGTCATATGACATCCACCCAGAATGAGAACCGCGCCGCCCAGCCAACATTTGACGGCCGGCAGGCGGGAAGAGGTTAAAGAAAGTTTAAACCCAATCACTAAAGTCTCACAGACAGCATCAAAAACCTGGTAAGGGTTTTAACCACTCACCACTCTAAACAAAATTAAAATACAAGTTTCTAAAAGAGAGAGGGGTCTGTGGGACTTTATATGAGGAGATGACGTTGTCATCAGCCTCCATCTCTATTATTTTATACAAAAGAGAACAGGGAGGCAGGACTTTAAAAATTTGATAGCACATGATTAGAATATAGTCAAATACATAATGCATGAACAGAATCCACAATGACGTGGTAGGATGAAGTATGCGATTTGAACACGACATCTATTAGCTCAACGCGTTTCGTGACCTGATGTCACTCATCAGGAGCAAGCGTGTACACGTGCAAGATATCTCTGTAATGATATATTTCTAGTTGGTCTATTATAATCACAGGTGTGAAAAAATATAAAAGGAAACGGGGGGGTAAAACACCCTATATGATACTTACAGAGCATCCATGTGCAATTGGTACGATATTGAGGGTCATGAATATCCCTACATGGGGAACGTCTCCTCCGGGAGCTGAGATGGTATGTTAAGCGACAGCCTGCCCAACAGGCAACCCTAGAACCAACTAGAAATGCGCAATATATCATTACGGAGATATATTGCACATGTACACGCTTTCTCCTGATGAGTGACGAAATGCGTTCAGCTAACAGATGTTGTATTCAAATCGCATACTTCATCCTACCACGTCATTGTGGATTCTGTTCATGCATTTGACTATATTCTAATCATGTGCTATCCAATTTTGGGCTTTTCTATATGTATCATGTGCCATCCATTTTTTTGTATTTATGTATTATGTATTGCTGTATGAAATAAAGTTTTTCATTTAATATCTTACTCCATGCAGGTATTTAATTATATGTGTAGTATATCACATATAGTAGATTTTTTTTGGCGGAGTGCACTTTACTGCTACACATTCCATGGTGTTAGCAAGGTGTATCACCTGTAACCATACAGAATATTACTAGCTATAAAAGCCGCCAGCTGAAATAACTAGAACTCTACATCCTCTCTGGCCTATGGAAAGGCAGTGTAAAGTTTTCTATTCATATAACCTCTTGATGGCATAGAGCTGTTTTTTCTACTAACTTTCCAATAGCTACAAAACAAAGTACATAATAAAACCCATGTCCTTATAGTTGGCCACATTTACTGTTTCCTGCCCTCCTTTTAAAAGGTGGCCCAAACATTTAAATTAAGCATGTTTTTCTCAGTACTGATACTGCTGTCTGTGGTATGAAGGTGCAGGGCACAGAGCAGTTATGATCACTGTTGGCTCTGCAGAGTCTTCATGAGACATTTTAAGGAGTTACAGTTGCTGCCTCGCTTATTTTATTCAACTTGAGGAAGAGGGCTCACTTTGTCTCATTGTCAGTGTGCCTATGATGCTTATCATCAGAAAATGTTATGGTCCATTATTTTGCCGCGTGTAATGCAGTTTATTTATGCTGGTAATATTCTATCATTATGTGGATATATCTACTGTCTGGTTCCGGCACTAGGCATTCTCACATTTCTGATTGGTGCTATTTATTATTGCACATCATTCATCTTTGCTCTGTTAATATATAAAGCACAAAGAAACTGTTTATAAGAGATCCTATCATCTATCCAGTTCCTTCCCTTTGTCACTTCTCCAAATGCTGGCAATAGGCAGTTGATAGTGGAAGTACTCAAAGGATAAGAGAACTGCAATTTAAACCTGATAGTAATAAACAAAGAAATATGTCTGAAAAGTGTCCTTCACTATCTAGGGGCTACAAATGGCCAACAACATTTTGAAACTTGTTGTTACAATTTTAAAGGTTTGAGCCAAACTGAACAATATTTGCCAGCTAACCGGTAACAATGTTTTTTTTTTTTTTTTTTTTTTAACAAGAAGATGATGACTATTTTTATATGTCCTAATACCATACTTTGATGTTTGATACTTCTCTTTCAACATTCAGCAGATATTTGTTATTACTTAGCTGGGAATAACTGCTCTTTTTCAGTGGTTTTGTGACCTTTTTCTTAGGCATATCTCATCATTGCAGCTCTCAGGCTTGAGTCCTTGCAGCCTTTTTTCTTAACAAAATAACAAAATGAAAGCATAAAACACACCTTAGGCACAGAAAGTAATTAAGGGTGCAGAGACCAAAGTCAGGACAAGAGGCATACATTTCTCATAGGTCTGTCAACCATCTAAATTTTCCTTGCCCACATTATAAAATAAATTGATATGGACACTGTTAGACCTGTTGTGGTTTTTGTAATTCAACTTCAACTTTCTGCTTGTTAAAACTTAAAGTGGGGAAAAAAAGTACATGAAAAATCCTAAAAAAAAACAAAAAAAAACACATTTGGATATTTTTTTTTTTTACTTACCTCTAAATGCCTGTTGCTAGGGGGTCCCTCGTAGTCTGCCTCTTCCAGTGCCTGGGCTGGTGACATCACTTCCCCCTCGGCACAGGAAGGGCTCAGCTCTGCTCCCTCCCTCCTGTCAATCATCTGGGACCCATTACAGGTCCCAGGTGACTGAGCGGCCAATCACAGCGCGCGGCGCCGCTCGCACATGCGCAGTGGGTGCCAGGCTGTGAAGCCACAGCCCGGCGCCCACAGTTGCAATGCCGGCGCCGCTGAATGGAGGGGGAGACAAGCAGGGCTTCTATCCCCCGCATCGCTGGACCCTGGGACAGGTAAGTGTCCAATTAAAAGTCAGCAGCTGCAGTATTTGTAGCTGCTGACTTTTAATTTTTTTTTGACTGGACCTCGGGTGGAACTCCTCTTTAACCAGGAATGATATTTTTATGCTTGCTCAGATAATACAAAACATCACAAAATAATCATATTCAAAGAAACATACATACAAATGAACCTTTATCTAATTAAAATGCAACATACACTTGAGCACATGAAAAATTCATGTGTTCTTTTAAGCATGGAACTGCAAACTGCTTATCCTGCAACTCATAGCACACATTTGCACGTTCTCAGATGTACCACATTAAAAAAAATCCAACTTTCCCAACTTTTCTTCAAATAACAATAATTCATGAAGACATTTATCAGTCATTAACCTCCCATTCAATGGCCAACATTTGGATAATCGTCTTTACATTGTATCCAATAATGTTGGATAGCTCACATTTGTATCCAATAATGTTGGATAGCTCACATTTGCATCCAATAATGTTGGATAGCTTACATTTTTTTTTTGTCATTATTTTTTTTAATTATTCATGAAGTATGCAGAATGAAATTAACAAACACAGCATCAAACAGCGCCAGGTTGGTAGTTACAGATATTGTACAATACTAAAACATTTCAATAAAATGGTACAAATGTGAAGAGAGGTTAAGGGGTACAGGAGAGGTGAACCTGTGAGTGATGGTGCTATTGACAACATGGTAGATTACATATAACAAGAACTTTGAATGGAGAAGAGAGTCCTTTATGGGATACCTAGGGTAAGCTGTATCCAGCTTTTAAAAGGCCAGGCTAGACTGTACTATTAAATGCTTGCTGTACAGTCCGAGTGATTCAGCCATTTATGCCAATGCCTCCAGAAGGGTGCACATTTACCATTTTTAACTGCGAACATTCAGTTCATATTGTGTGCTAGTGTTCAGGTGTTGAATGAACAGAGATCGATCTGGAGGCTCAGCTCGTTTCCAGGCAGCAGCTTTTGTTCTTCTGGCTGCTATGATGCCATGCATGAGGAAAGGGGTTTGTGTTGAGGCCCAAGATTTGTGGTGTAGTAGGAGTGCTGTTGCAGGGTTGCCTTCCACATGGACTGTTAAAACAGAGGCTATAAAGTTGAAGATATAATTCCAAAATGGCTTTATTACAGGACAGGCCCACCGTATATGTAGTAGGGATCCTTGTCCACCGCATTCCTCCCAGCACAACGGTGATTGGGATGGAAAGATCTTAGCTAATTTAGTGGGGTAATAGTACCATCTGTGGAGAATTTTTAGGGATGATTCCCAATGGGTGGTACATTTCGAGGATGTAGTAAGTAGTTGAGAGGCCTTTCACCATTGGTGTATGTTGAATTGTTGTGAGAGTTCGGCTTCCCATATTTCCATAGAGGAAGTTTTGTTTGAAGAGAGATTGTGGTTGATGATCTGGTAGAGGAATGAGATACCTTTGTTTTTTGGGGATGCGTCAGAAAAGAAGGATATTATATCCTTTGGTATGCAGTGATTTCCTTTGTTGATAGTTGTGAGGATTGATTGGGTTCCGAGAAATATATAGAAGTCTGATTTAGGCAGTCCATAAGATTGTTGCAGGTTTTGGAAGGTTCGTGGTATGTTAGAGTCCATTAAACAGCCTTGAGTTGATATACCAGCAGACATCCAGTGCGAGAGTGATAGGTCTGGTGACAAAGGTTCTAGGGAGACAAGAGAAAGGGTAGCTAAGTCTGAAGATTGCAATTTCAGGAGTTGGGGGCGCAGGTTCTTCCAGGTGGATAGGGCAGCGCTGATGGTTAGGTACAGAGATGGTTGGGGCGTAAAACCTAGGAGTATTACTCCTAGTGTGCCTTGTAGCGATGATCCTAGTATTGAGTCTTCAATGGGACACCATATATGGTCCGAAGAGGAGGACCACCAGAATTTTAGTTGGTCAAGGAAAGCCGTATGGTAGTAGCTTTTCAGGTTAGCAACTTCCATTCCAGCGCTTAGTTTGGGTCTGTAGAGGATTGAGGATTTGAATCTAGGTCTCCTCCCTTTCCAGATAAAATGATTAACAGTGGATTGAAGCTTTTGGAGGTAAGATGATGATAGTGGGATCGGGAGAGTCCTGAAGAGGTATAATATTGTGGTGACATTTTGACTACAGCAACTCTGCCGGCCCATGATAGATGGGTTGTCTGTAGTTCGCTAAATTGTTGTTTCAGGGATGCGATTGCTGCGTCATAATTTATCCAGTGTATAGAGGAGCTTGGTGAGGTGAGCTTGATGCTCAGGAATTGGATTGTAGAGTGGGGGGCCCAGGAGAATCTGGAGGACACAGAGATTGTTTTTTTTTTAAGTTTTTCATTCAGTGCTATGGGTATCATATGTGATTTTGAGACATTTACTTTGTATAGTGAGACCAGACCAAAGTTTTCTAGTACTGACTGAAGGGACTTTAGGGACGTTAAAGGGTCTGAGAGGGAAAGAACCACGAACTTGAACTGGCAATGTGCGGGGTATATCCGTGTAACAAACTTGCTCTACTTACAAGTTGGGGGGTGTGGAAACTACAGGTAGTCCAGCGTTAAGGGAAATCCAAGGCGGTAAGATGGGCATCTGATGCGAACAGTAGGTGTTCATAAACCTTTATGATGACTAATAAGGCATTACTGACTCGGATGGAACTGTCAGGGGTTTCCAAGCACTGACCAGCCCCCTGAGATGCGTTGAGGTGGTCTATTACGTGGAGGTTTGCTGCTATTTCCCAGGGAGATTCCCCACTGGGAAGGAAGCTTTTTGGCTTCTTCTGGTGATTTGAGGATATACGGGTGGCCTTGGTGCGTCACAGTTAGCTTGGTGGGGTAGCCCCACTTATAGGTGATTTTCCGCTCCCGTAGTTGAATGGTTATGGGGGAAAATTGCTTGTGTTTCTGCATGGTTGCCACCGAGAGATCAGTGAAGAACTGGAATTTGGGAGTTTTCCTATTTTCTGTGCAGCTGCAACAGCCCATTCTTTTATGTGGAAATAATGTATCCTGGCTATGATGTCTCTGGGGATGGTGTCAGGGAGTGTAGCGGGTTTTGCCAGCCTGTGGGCCCTGTCAAAGACAAATTCCTTAGGGTTTTCCATAGTAACAGGACCTTGAGAAGTTGTTGCAGGTATAGATTTAGTTCTGGGTTAACAGATTCGCGGATGCCCCAGAATTTTAGATTGTTCCGTCGGGAGCGGTCCGAGACCTTGGCTTTTAGCCACTGTATGTCATTATCCTGTCCCTGGACTTCTGCTGACAGGCACGTGCTCTATGTGAGACTGTGGAGAGGCCAGGTTTCTATTTAGGTCTGCCTGCAGATCATTTTTAAGGTTATAACAACATTTCTTTTATGATGCATTCTGAGGCTGGCTGACCTGAAGCCGGCAATGCAGCTAGAGATTGTGACTGAGGGGATGTGTGGGGCACCGCCCTTGGGATATAGGGAAGGCTGCAGGCGATGGTGCTGGTCTTTTCTGGGAGTTTTTGTCCTTCTTTTGAGCAGCTGCTATCACAGCTGCAGCATAGGATTGTATGCCTGGAGCATTGTGTTGTGAGGAGGGGAGCGGACTCCATCTCGCTCTCCCCTCCATCTTCTGCTGTCGCAATGCTGCCAAGCCCTTGGAAGTAGTCTATGAGCAGCCGCAGGTGTGAGGATCGGCATGCAGTGGAGCTCACAGACATCCCCAGGTGTCAGGGGGATGAAAGCTGTCAGGACCGGGTGTCTGTAGAAGAGACGCCGCTGTGTAAGTCGCTGTTCCCCACCGGAGCTCCTAGTTCAAGCGGCCTTACTGCTCCGTGGTCAGGCTCCGCCCCCCTGGATAGCTTACATTTGTATCCAATAATGTTGGATAGCTTACATTTGTATCAAATAATATTGGATAGCTTATCATTAGAATATGTGACGCCAACAAAGAAATCAAGTTAAAATATGAATGTATTGCACTTTCTGTTTCTCTACCAAACACCTAATCATTAAAAATTAATATAATCATTAATCTTAAATATTTTTCAACATATTAAATCTGCAGCTTTCAATAAAATGATACATGTTCATCCTGTCAAGGAGTTTCTTGTTAAGGCACTTGCTTTTATAGAATCAGAACATGCTATCCCTGTCTCCCAGTTGTGCTGTATTTAATTACTACAGGTACTTATATAGTGCTGTCAACCTACACAGTGCTTTACACATATATATTGTACACTCACATCAGTTCCTGCCCTCAACAAGCTTACAATCTAAGGTCTCTAACTCACATTTAAACATACACATACTAGGGCCAATTTAGACAGAAACCAATTAACCTACCATGCAGTGTGTCTTTGGACTGTGAATACCACATCTTGAAATCCACAATCCACACAAGCACAGGGAGAACATGCACACACCCCAGGCAGGGGGTGCCATGGTCGGGATTCAAACGAATGAGCCTAGTGCTGCTAGGCAGAAGTGCTAACCACATAGCCACTGTGCTTCCCACATACCTGTGTTGTCACCCTGTCACATGGAGACTACAAGTGGCTGTTCAGCACACAATATGTAGACATGGTACTCTGCTGTTTTTTTAAGAAAATGCCATGCAAGCATCGCTGGATGTATTCATATAGTTAGGAATAAACTGCAGTAAGTTGGTGGCAATGAGATGTAACAAAAAGATGATAAAATGTACAAAATGGAAAGTTTTTATGATATACAACGATCTAGAAACTTGTATATAACTTATCTAGGGTTACTACTACTAACTATCTACTTTAAAGTCAAGTACCATCAACAAGTTTCTTGCTTGAAGCTTTGTGTTAGTCAACATTTTCAGAGTCATTACTTTAGTTACCAATGTATAGTTTATACACAACATACTGTGGTATGAAAACTTTTAGGTATCTTATGAAACATTCTCCTGGGGATGAAAAGGATTAGGGTCTCACTGAGCCTGTCCCAGTCCTTCAAGTTTCAAGAACCCTACTTTTGTATGTATTCATTTCAAATATGGTAACTACCTGTATAATAATGAAGAGTCTACAAATACAGCAATAATTTGAGGTGATTGTTAGTTGTTCTTTTCATATTTAATCTACTCCAGAGTGAAATGGAAGGGTGGTCCCTCTTTAGAAATAATTTATGACAATGATGGACCACTTCTCACATTGGCAGAGCTCCCCTGTGTCACCAATCTCCCTGGCAGTCACTTTTCTAAACCTTCCAATATTCTTTTTCCATGGATGTATTTCACTTAAATTACATTGTTTTGTCTGTATGTACAATCTACAGGGACAGTGAGGAATAGACTTTATTTCAGTCAATAAAACTGCAGCTTGAATATATGGACTTATGATAAACACCCCATACTGATCACAGAAGAACTAGCATGCTACTCATGTATGAAGTCACAGCACTGCATAATTCCTTTTTTAATTTTTCTTTTACCTTGATGATGTTACTCAGGTCAAATATGGTACATATTTTTTTAGTTGTGACTAGGAAAAACTAAGAGATCCTAGCCAGAGATCCAGAAGCGTAACAGATTAACATAGCAGGTGGTCTAATAGCACTCGACATGCAGTCCAGGGTAAACAGCATCATGGACTGTAATGTGCGCCAAACATGTATGATTAATCATGGAGATATAGAGCTTATCTAGCTCCTAAAGCTCTTGGGGAACTTCATTCTGCTATTAGAGTTGTTGGATGGAATATAAATCAGCCCAACCTGTGCATGTTACTAATTGATTTCTCTATGTTTGCCAGATTGAATGAGAGCCAGGCATGTTGAAATATGCTTCCTGTTGTAGCACGCACATCACATGTTGGTCTTGGACACACAGTAATTAAAAAAATATTCTCTACTGTTCTGAGTTTAGAGGAACAGTTGCTAAACATATAATGATCAAATATCTCTGTGGAGAGATAATAGTGGAATACATGTAATTATCTTGTTACAGTGATGCAGTGTTTGGGGAGAGTCTTATATGGGTCGCTTCTCGGTCCTTACTTTATCATCCACTAGAAGAAGAAAGCCCCGTGTATGTCACTTGTTTTTTTCTTTGGAGAACTGTGGAAATACAGATATGATAAAACCCTTAGGCAACCTGTAGCTAGCTATTTAGCTATAGCTATATACTCTTTACTATAAAGACAGTCTAGCATGTGAATCCAGCCATGACAGACAACCTCAGAAAAAGTAAACCTTTATATGGCTATCATGCAAGCATTATAAACATAGAACTTGACCTACTATATACTGTAACTGTACAAGTTAACGTTTTGGGTAACCAGGGCACAGGAAATGTGTCATTATCATTATCATCGTCCATCTGTTTGTGGTTCATCACCCTTATCAAAATAACATATACATACTGTATATATAAACAATAAGCACAGCACAGGTGAGCAATTCAAGTCACTAAATATTTCCTACTGCTGCACAGCCAATAGTTTCATTTTAATTACAGTAGCTTAATTCTTTCAAAAATGAGAATAAAAAAGAAAGTCTTGTCAGTGGTCCAAAAGTTTAATGCATTAAGGTAAAAAACACTATCTGCCCTAGCCCTTTTGCTCCTAAACACTTACACGGCTCCTGTCATTACTTTAAAAGCTGTCTCTGCTGCAGCGCCACTCCCCTTGTTTCTTGGTCTCAAAAAGGAAACACTGAGGGCAGCAGGAACCATAAGCACCTGCTAATATCAGGCCCACACCTGTGAGGAGGGAGTAGGGGCATGGCTTACAAGCACTGTGTGTGTCTATGGATGCACACAGCCTGGCTTGGGGGTACACATGCATGGATGTCTCCATAGCACCTGGCTTGCTATGGAGGCATTTGGAGAAGGTAACAGCCCTAGTTGGGGACTGCCAGAAAAGCAAGAGATGGTGCTTTCTGTGCAATATTGTTGCAGAGACCAGGTAAGTATAACTTATTTTTTATTTAAAAATTAGACTTTGGGCTCATTTATACTTGCTTCGACTTCAACACACATTCAAGCTCCTACCGCTTCACAAGTCTTTTTTTATGTGTTTTTGATGCTTCTGCAATGTTTCTGTGATGCTTCGGTGGTGCATCGATGATGCTTCAGCGGAGCTTCAATGATGCTTTGGTAGTGCTTTTTTGAAGCTTTAATGAAGCTCAGCAGATGCCCTATGTGTGTCTTGATATCTCATACCTGCAATACCTCCAAAACAAAGTGAAGTTAAAGCTAAATAAAAGCCTCTCAAAAGCTGCAGGTGCAGTAATCAAGCTTTGTCATATACTTCTTTGAAGGCCTTCCACACTGCATAGTCTAAACAAAGTAACAGTTGACAAAGGAAATTATGCACATAGATCTTTACTAATTATCATCATCATCAACACAAACTGAGTAACAAAACCATCACTGTTGTTTCAAAGTGTGTCATACCCTATTGTGATGTGAAGCAAGCACTGGCTACACAATATTGTAATCGACCGCTTTCAAAGAACGGTCATTTGTGAAGTGACAAATGACCCACTCAGTGCATAAGAAAAACGGAAATAGGCATGAAACTTGAAAAATTAAGATTTTACAGCATGCAAAGCAGTATGTAGCACTGTAACAGAATACATTAACTTCCTGTGGAAGTTACAAGACATAGATACAGGTATATGGGACCTTAACATGCAAACTGTTGCTCAAAAGTGTGTCACTCGTCATCTCAAAGGTGCTTATAAAATCAGCAATTGACAAATGACATGACCCATCAACTGAAGCACATTAGAGTAGTATAGCAACCTAAATGTCACGCTATTTCAAATCAACATCAAGATAATGATTTCCCTTGTGAATTTAGAAGGCACAAAAGGACACATTTAGGCCTAGGATTACCTCACTTCAAAGGAACCCTGGCAGTTTAACACAAAATCCTGCTGAAAGTCACTAAAACAGATGATCTCTGAAGCTGGCCATACATGCATCTGACTTTGGACAATCCAGCAGGGACCAGCCAAATTTCAAACCATGTATGGGCAGGCTGGTTGTACACAAGTATATCTGTCAATCTACCTGTGTACAACCAGCCTGTTGGATTTCTGCAGAACAGTCAGCTATGGCCAGCAACACTGATCATTGTATTCTGACAGCGGGGAAGTTTCTCTGCTTTTAGAATACAATAGCTCAGTGGGAAGGATTCCCCCATTCACATCAAATGTGTGGATGGGGGAATCGGCTTATTTATTTATGTTCAACCGGATGGTTGAAAAAAAAAGAATCATGTATGGCCGGCTTTACACTCACCTCTCTGGTGTCCAGAAGGATAGTAGAAGACATAGGCTGCTGGTAAGGTGAGTGTAGGAGCTTACAGATTAACAATAGTGTTGGCAATGGTAACAAAGTCATATGTGACAGTGCACAGTACATAGACACAAAATACATTTAGATCAGTGCAGTTTAGGCTCCCATAAACACAGTCCCACAAGATATCAATGGAATGCTGTGATGTTTTAATTGGTCATTGAAGTTAAAGCTGTGGCCATAGATGAAAGAAGCCATTAGTAAAAGAAAACACAATACATTGCATTAGCTGCTGTCTTTTAAAACTAATATACTTACCAGTGACTGGATTGCAGGGTCTTCCCACAGCTGTTTCTTCTTACTGCTGGGGGTCCACAGGCCTGCAATTTGGATATGGGAATTGACTATGACTTCCCAAGGGGTCACATCCAGCTCCCCACTGCGCATGCGCAAGATCACGCAGGTAGTTGAGTAACCTGCACTTTCTCTTTTGAGTGAAGGTCTGCTTAATGGCAGCACTGCTGTGTGAAAGGACTAAAAGTTATTTCAGAGATTGCCAAAGCAAAGAAATGCATAAAGTTCTTATAACAGCTGACATTATTTTTTAATGTAGAACAACACTGTTTTAAAATCAGCAGACTCTTCTAATTCATTGAGGTCTGATGTTTTGAACTTATAAAAATCTTCCATTAATGTATGAACTACTTCTGAGGAGATAAAAATCTTCCATTAATGTATGAACATCTTCTGAGGAGATAACCATAAGGAAAGCATTTATAATGGCAGTGGGATTATTGCTGCACAACTGTAGGTGCTTTGGAACAATTATAGGAGTCACAAAACTGAAAACTGAATCATGTAATGGAATTTTCTTCTGAAAATAGCAGCCAAATGTCAAATAGAAGCTTGGTACATCTTTAAAGAAGGAATCCCAATCTATTTGTTACAAATCTGGAAATTTTTAGTGCTGTCTTGTTGCGAATTGACAAATTGTCTTCAACCAAAATGTATGCAAGGTTGTTTAATTTGCAGTTGAATACATTAGGATATTGACCAATGAAACCCGCTAAGTAGCTTTTTGAAACATTCTGAAAGAACAGGATTCACCATGTGAAGAATTTTTTTTTCATGTTGCAAAAAAGTGTTCAGATGCACATAGAACAGTAGTGTGTCACTTAAAAGTAAAGTTCTGTTATGGGGTCACACATTAATTCTTTCACCCCTCTTACTTGTGGATTTATTCTACTCTGTAAATCCACATATGATTTGATGCAAGCATCTGGTCCAAAATTCTTTATTTTGCAGTTTTCTGTGGTGTAGAATGTACAAAAAAACTATTCAATTGTTCCTTTATGTAATACATTTAGAAGTATAATTGAAAATTAGGGTTACAGTATGGCCTGCAGGCACGACATAGAATGTTCTTTTTTGATGTTTACGTGGAGAAAATAATATAAGCAGTCCTGGACATTCTTGCTGTGGTTGCTAACCAACTTCTGTAGGCCACTACGTCTCCCTATATTCATAAATTGTCTACCGATAGACACACACAATTTCTACTAAGAATTTTAGATTTCTTGAAAAAATATCCACAAAATGAAAGGTAGCATTTGCAGAACAGAAGAGGTTTAAAACAACAAACTAGCAAAGGCAAAGTTTTTCAGTGTGGACAGGATGGTATAAATGTAGCGCTAAACCATAGACATTAAATAATGTGGTGCAAAAAATGTAGTGCTAACAAAATATATGCACAAGTAATAAGTGCAATAATCAAAAAGTATAAAATGAATGTTCCAAATCCAACATAGTGAAATAAGTGGATCTATGAAAATGAAAAAATGCTATGTGAGTCTCATAACATAAATCCAAAAAATAAAAAAATGGTG
Organism: Aquarana catesbeiana; assembly: GCF_042186555.1. NCBI lineage: Eukaryota > Metazoa > Chordata > Amphibia > Anura > Ranidae > Aquarana > Aquarana catesbeiana. The sequence goes on from NC_133325.1 coordinate 499,919,269, forward strand.
TTCCTTTTGGATAGTTGCCCTTCCAGTTTGGTTCCAGTTCTGATTCTGGGTTCCCGCATCCATCTGGGAGAGCCACTGATTTGGATGTCCAGGCTTATACGATTCAGTTTCATTGACATCCAGGTCCACCTGTTCCAGTAAGAGTGTCCAATCTTATTCACCTTCAGGATTCACCATTGTTGATGTTTCACATTCACTTCGCACGTTGGAAGATCATCACTTCATTGTTGTGGACTTCTACATATTCTTTTATTTTTTGGATTCATGTTATGAAGCTCACATAGCATTTTTTCATTTTCATATATCCACTTATTTCAATATGTTGGATTTGGAACATTCATTTTATACTTTGATTATTGCACTTATTACTTGTGCATATATTTTGTTAGCGCTACATTTTTTGCACCCTTTGTATTTGAATATTTGTCACGTTTTTGTGTAGTTGTGGTATAGTTTAGTATAATTTTCACTTCATATATTTGCGTAGCATTATTTTACCTTCCATTAAATAATGTGACCAAATAATGTATAAAAGTGATCAGAACTAAATAGTGAATATCAGTCCCCAAAATAAGTACAACAAAGCATATGAAAAATGGGTGAAAACACAAATAAGGAAGTCCCAAAGGTGAAAAAATCCTGTGGAAAACATATAAAAAGTCTCCCTCGGAAAATGGTTGTTCAGAAGTGGGATACAGAGGCCTCAGCAAGCATGTAAAACTTCAGGGATAGTGTGTCCTCCACCCAAGGTAAGGGATGTATACTCTTACCGGAACAGGTGGACTTGAATGTCAGTGACAACGAGTCAACAAGGCAAGGCTAGCCGAATTGACAGTTGGCCAAAACAATCCAGGAAATCCAGGGGAACTCCAAGGATGGATCCAGGAAATCATACCGATGATGGTGCAGAGCCTGAATGAATGATCTCATGTGGACAGCATTGCTTTCAGTGCTAGTTCACACCAGATGCAGTTCCGTGCTCTGCACTAGATGCAAGGTAAATGGTCAATGGGAATACTCTTGCAAGAGACATCCAGTATATGGGCTTGAATGTGGGTACAGAGTGCAGCGATGGTCCCTTAGAGAGCACATGTTAGCTTCCAGGAGGATACACAGGTAATTTGGATGACTGTAGGAGTCACTGTAGATGCAAATGGAAGACCTCAGCGCAAGGAGTAGACTTATTTCTCTGCTCCTTGTGCTGAGGTCATCATTGACGATGATATATGATATGATATGTAAAATGTTATTGATCAGTTAGCAGCAGCAGATTTACTTTTCTTCCAGACACTCACTCTGTTATCAGCACAGCAGCACACCTTCCCTTTTAGTCTTATACTGGCTTCTTCTCTTTCCTCTCCTTTCAGTGCCTGCAGAGACTATTCCCTGTTCTGTCCTGCACAGCAGCAACCTTCTCCCATGTTAGGCAAGCTCTCCTGCTCACAAAAATATTTACTCTAAACAATATAGCCTCAGTCACATGCCGTGACATTAAAAATATGCCATGTCCATCTGTGTGCCCCCCCTCCAATAATTTTCACCTGTGGAAGAAAAGCTGTTATGTCCATGTTGTCCTGTTGGCCAGTGTTCCACCTGTGCTGTGCTGCCAACAAAAATGCTTAGCTCCCATGCCTTCTTTCTTCAAAACCCACCACCCCCACCCATTTCAACAGCAAAACGATTTCTAGCCCTGAGCATCAGCCAGGCACTAAAGTAATAAACCACCAACATCAACCACTGTGCACTGCAACCTCCGGTCACTCACACACCCCCTGGCCCTGCAACAGCCAGCAGAGTCTGTTCAGCAGCCATGTTAGCTGCTCCCACCAACTCCGCTCCTCAAATTATTTTCCAAATAGCAGTCTGTTAGAGTAACGCTCACATACAACTGCTTTGCCACAGAGTCTGTCCACAGTGAACTCTAGGCCCACTTCACTCCCATCATCCTTGTCTTTCCTTACCCACGCACCCCCTGGTTCATTGCTAGGTCCACCACACACCATCCTTCCTCTAAACAGGGAAGGACACAGGCATTAGCAGATGGCGCAGTGTGACGCACATGAGTAATGTCACATTATGTTTAGGAATATAAACAGGCCAGAGGTTTGCAGTGGAAAGCTGGAGAGCCAGTAATGCAGGGAAAAATCCAGCAACTCTGGCCTAAAGCCTGCAAGTTCCCAAGCACGACCTGTTGTTTTATTTACCAGAAAGATATTTTGTCAGTACAGAGTATAATTATTTCAATGCATGTAACTCATTAGACACTGTGTGTTTATTCCAAAAACAGTATGTAAAGTGCAGGAACCTATAGAAACTGATCAGTCTGAAAGGCAAAATCTGATTGGCTGGTATAGTTTACACATGATTTCTGTCTTATTAAGAAAAAAGCCAGCATGCTTACAGTATTTGCTGTGCTTTGAAAAACTTTTTAGCCTATGTCCAGGTCTCTCATTTACTCACTAACAAATGCTAAACTGAAATGTTAGTGCTTTAAAATAAAATATCACAGAGCAAAACACATTTGAGAATATTATCATTTTTTAATGAGACCTTTATATTAAAATAAAGAATTACAATTTGTAGGCTGATTTTGTTTTGTATGGTGTGAACGAAAAATGTGCTTATCTAGGTCAAAAACAACCGTCTAGCAAAGAAAAAAGGTACCCTTACATTGACCTGCATTGTATTGGGCTGCAAAGAATCATCGCAGCGGCATGTATATACCCTCACCCGCTGCCTTTGCAGCTTAAAGGGGTCCACTTGGGGGAGCGGGCCAACAATTTGCTGGACAATAAAGAAACTTGGCAGGTGGAAGGGGCAAGGCCAAGCCTGACTTTCAAATTAAGTGGGGATTTTCATATAAAATCAGTAGCTTTTATCTTAAGAACTACTAATCAATTTGCTGTGTAGTTCTCAATATAGTTAGACTTTTTGCCAACATTCATTTTAGAAAAAAAGGTTGACTTTTCTTGCAATGCATGACATAAAATGATCCATCAAAAAATGAAAGGTGACAGCATCCATATTCAAAATAATTTAAAGTTAAAGTTATGAGATAACAAATATAAAAAAACATAGCAACTGATTGTCATATTCATAAACCAATAAAAACTGTGTAGCACTTGCCATCAAGTGGAAATCTGTTATGAGCGAAGCTGTGCATTGCTCCTCTCCTCCACTTCTGGGACTATTTATGTTTACTTTAAACGTGTAGGTCGAGGATTTCCTCTGGATGCCAACACAATTAATAGCAGGTCTGCGTATTCTGTGCCATTTATTATGGGGATGTTTTGCCATATGCTAGGGATCTATTTCATTAACAAACTGCATCTGTACCTCAGCCCATCTCAGCTGCAGATTGAATTTGCATTATGGCAACAGGCAGGAGTCCCAAAAATCCTATTTATTAAAGTAATTATACCTTGCATTACAGAATAAGGTGGGCCTTGCCGAAGATTACTTTTCTGAATTTTGTTTTCACAGTCTGCTGTGGGTAAAAGCAATGTTTCATGATTAATGTTAGAGACAGATGCTGTTTCATTCCAGAATGGTGTTAACAGCATGCAATTGTCAAATACATTTTCAGCCACTGCTGCGGTGGAGGATTATAATGCATCTTCCAACTTACATAAAGACCTGCCCTGAATTCAAGAAATGTTTTCTGAATATTATCAACTGTGGATATTTTATTTACCTACTGATGACTTACACTGTGATCACAAATAAGGTAGCTCTTGATCTGTTGTCTCAGAAAAAAAGTATTGTTTGCATGTTTGAAATCCAATTGACCTAAAAAACAGCTACAAAAATACTAATGAGACAGACATTGGCTGCCGTAGAGTTTTAAAAAAATATTTCCACTTTTGAAGTGAGATTTGAGAAAATCCCACTATATGTTTGATATATGTTCCCATTCACACAGCATACCTAAAAAAATAAAAAAGCATATTTGTTAGCTTTTAGATGTTATGGCTGACTGCAATGTTTTTTGAACAAAGTTAGAGGGGGCCTGTCCCAAGTCTATCCTCATTAACATACAATGCAAGAAGTCCAGCCTCGACACCTTTAACCCTTTGTGAGGACAGACAGTGTTCAAATCTAGTTACACTTGATTATGAAGATCTGCCTGCACAGTACAGGCAGGGTTAATTCTGGCAAACACAGCAGCCCAACCCACTCATAAACAAAGAACTACTGAGTATTTTGATTCAGGAAACAGTATCTAAAAATGATAAGCTGTAATTTTTTAAATATTTTTGTGAAGCGGTATTATGTTGCAGCTTACCAATTCTCGGATGTGAGATACATACACCATTATGAGCCGTGTTCTCATCCAATAAAATGTCTACAGCTGCCTGTATATAGATCCTCCCTTTTTCCCCAGTTATTATATCTCTACAGCCACCCAATCATTTTTACTTGTAGTAAAGGCCTCCCCTTCCCCCCTCCACCTGCAGTGGTTCTTGGGCACCTCTGGGGAGCCCAGGACTGTTGCAGTAATTGGCCAGGAGAGCGAGTTACAGAGAAAATCGAGGAACATCTGTTCCCTACTCGCCTCTTTTACTTTTAAAACCGGGAAGCAATGTTGATTTCATCACTTACAGTTTCAGAGCTCCTATTCCCTGGCTGTTACAACCAAGGAAGCAGCTAATCATGCATGATTTGACTACTATACCCCTGATGTTCCCATAAAGAGTAACTGTAACCTGCCATAAGCTATCACATAGGGAGCTTGTTAGCCCCTTTGTAATAGTAATAATTAATTTGAATTTTTTTTTTTTTAAAGTGTAAAAAAAAAAGGTGGTATCACTGTAAACATCAGAATGAAAGCAATAATTATAAGGCCATCATTTTATGATTCACTCATAAAAGGCTTTTAAAATTTTAAGTACCATAGTTTGTCACCATTTCACAGATCTTGACATGTTTGGTATTTATTTACTCGATGCAACATCATCTTTTATACTTTACCAAAAAATGGGAATTATATTGTGTTTGTGTACACTAAAATTAATTTTAGTATATTTTTTCATGAAAATTCTCTTTTGATAAACAGCTGTGTAAATATCATGTGATGTAAAAACTGTTAGCAGCCATTTTATTCTCCATGGCCTCTGCTTTCAGAAAATGTATAATGTTTGGGGGTTCTAAGTAATGTTCCTGAAAAAATATTAATTTTAACATGTGTAAAATTAAAAAATTGCCCCGGATAGCAAGTGGTTAAAAGGAGACCCATAGTCACAGCATGCACTTTCTTTTTATAACATCAGCACTGTAATACCAATACAAACAATAGTTATATTTGCCATTTCTAAAAGCTTACTTGAAAAAAGTTCATGTTGTAAGCATGTCCTGTCTGATGGTTGTCTCTTTCCACAACTTCCTTCTTCAATTTCTAAGGACTACACATACCATGGTACCTTGCTGCCAGCAGGCAGTAATTCCTGTACTGACTCCACCTCCTTGAATTCCTAATTTCAGCACCTCTATGGTTCAGAAAGCAGGCTTTGTGAATTCTGTGACACAGCAGTGCCTACTTACAGGGCATAGTGAATATGAACTCTAGAAAGTAAACATGTGGGGACCTTCCCATAAAGAGTAACTGTAACCTGCCATAAGCTATCATATAGGGAGCTTGTTAGCTCCTTTGTAATAGTAATAAAGTTGAATCATTTTTTTTTTTTTTTAAGTGTAAAAAAAAAGGTGGTATCATTGTAAACATAACTTCCTTCTTCAATTTCTAAGGACTACACATACCATGGTAACTTGCTGCCCACAGGCACCTCTATAGTTCAGAAAGCAGGCTCTGTGAATTCTGTGACACAGCAGTGCCTACTTACAGGGCATAGTGAATATGAACTCAAGAACTCAAGAAAGTAAACATGTGGGGACCTTCACAAAGTAAGTTTACAAACTTCAAGATCATTCAGATTAATAGGAGTAGGCTACAAATAATTGAAATACAATGCAAAAATAATTATATGATTTAATTTTTTGGCTATAGATCCAATTAAAATTGTTCACATTAAAAAGCTTTAAAACAAGCCATCCTTAGCTTCTCTAACTGCTGTGAAGTAATTCATTCTCAAAGATCACAACAAGAAGGCCTCTGAAGTCAGGTTTCAGTTAGTTTATAATAACTTTGCAACATTTGTTGTGTGTTTTCATTAGAACACTGGCAAACTGCTAAGATGCTGGTATAATATAAAAAACATTAAGATTTCTGTGCCTCGCTTGTGAAGACAGAGCTACAGAGTTAAATGAGGTCTTGTTTAAAAGTGATTTTACTGCTTGTTAAGATTTTGTAAATACTTTAGTGTATAGTCTGGGTACATGTTTACTTCCCTGTATATCAGGGGTCTCCAAACTTTGCTCATCTTAGACTTTTTATCTGCTAAGTTCTGTAGCAAGGATTAAAATACTTTGTAATGGCAGCACCTAGGAGAGTCAGTTTACTGCTCTCCCACACAATGCAGTGGTCTGGCTTTCCTGCAGTCTGACACTCAGGGAATGTAAACACTGTTGAGAAGAGTAGTGTTGGGCCTCAAGAGAAGCAGACCTCTACATTGTGTGTGAAAGCAGCTGTCTGACTTTCCTAGGTGCTGCCAACAGCAGGTTAGTGGTTTGAGGGTTAATATTGAAAGCACAATTGTGGATTTTCTCAGATGTTTATGTGAAATCAAATCTCTCTGTGTTGGTCAATTATACACAAAGTGATTTTTTTGCCTTAGCTTAGTGAATGCGGTGAAGCTGTGCAGACTTCAGTTATCCAATCATGGACATTATTAGGTATTCTTTGCAAAGTGAATTTTCACTTAGCTTTACTTCATTCACCAAGCTAGGAGAAAATTTACTTTGCAAAGTGAACATGCTCCACACCTTTAGTAAATCAACCCCAACGTGTATTGTCCTTGACAGCAACCTGTTACAGCAGTCTGACTAAATTACTGTCTCACCCAGTGCCAAATACAGGGCAACAGATTTATATCACAATTCTGTTTTCACAATCTGGATAACTTTGGATTTAACCCCTTTTCAATCCAGAGCTATACATTTTAAGAATACTTTTAGTTATAAACCTTAAGATGTTTTTCTTGACAAGAAATAGTTCAGCTTATAGAGTTAAATACTTGATGAAGCTAGCGTGCAGAATTCACATTAGATCTCTCTCCGTTGCCATGAATCTCTCAGCAACAGAGTGCCCGTGGCATTCGTTTAGTGCCACTGAAGACAACTCTTGTACTGAATGTCGCCGTCCAGAAAAATAGGGCACTGAACTGCTCACCAGAGGAATATTCTCACCCCTGGCACTCTAGGTCTGAGTGACCTAGTTTTATTACACAAATCCACACAAAGCATGAAAGGTAGATTTGCAATCAAATATGATATGCAAACAAAAAACACTTAACCTATATAAAGCACAAGTTTATAAAGATGGTACACAGCAGGTCTCAGGATATATTTGTAGTATATGTTTGTGCTAGAGTCTGATCGTTCTATTATTGGCTATTAATGACAGGTATTAGATTTAGAATAGGGTTTACACATAGACTGAATGAGGCTGATTTACTAAAACTGGAGGGTGGAAAATCTGGTGCAGCTCTGCTTAGAAACCAATCAGCTTCCAAGTTTTTTTGGCAAAGTTAATTGAACAAGCTGAAATTAGAAGCTGATTGGCTACCATTCACCGCTGCACCAGATTTTGCATTCTCTAGTTTAGCAAATCAACCCCCATGTGTCTGCTTCTTTATGTTCCTTAACCAATATGGAAATGGCAGAGTACTTGCTAAACATCAACTTGCACTGAGGTTAGAGTATGGGAATGAGAATATAGTAGAATGCACACTCGAACCCCCTTTTAAAGACATTTAATTATGTAGTCTGCTTGTCATACCATACACAAGTGCATACAAATAATCCATATATGTTCTGTTGGCTTTGTGTTATACTGCCAATGAGAGAAACCTGTAAGGGGATGAATGTAGGTAAGTTGGTCAACAATACTTATCTTCTACTCTAATGGGCAGTCAATACATTATATGGAATATCAGGAAGACCCAAGTCCATTTTATTCTTCTTTCTGCCAGTGTATGCAATGGGGGGAGCCCCCCCCCCACACACACACAAACACACACATACATTATCACACCCCCCAAAAAAGTTTTATCTTGATAGCTGTGATTTGTTTTGAGGGGGAGTGATTCTATTTTTTTTTCCAAAATTGCACTTGGGTTTTGTTGTTTTTCTGGACAACTAAAAATGTTATCTCAAATACCTGTAATTCTCTTTTTCCATTACCTACTCTAATTGTCCCAGTTTAGTAGACTTAATAATTGGACTAAGTGTGATGCAGCAACATAATGTGACACTTAGTTTGTGATTATACATTATTATTTGAGCAATGATTTTAGGTTTTTCATTTAGAAAAATGTCTAATACTGTACAAGGGGTAAAGCTCACCATACATAGATGCTGGTAGATCTAAAGGAGGTTGTACAATCAGTCTGTAACATGTAGTTAGCGTTAAAGTGGCCATTCAGCGTCAGTGTCTTTGTTAACACCCCCAAAACCGTGATAATCCCCTTGCCAGTGCTCCCTCACTTCTGCATTCTGGCAACTGGCAACAATACTGTGCTTTGGGGTATAGAGTAGCATGTGACATCCTCCCATGTGACAGTGATCGTTTCTAGCAACCAATTGTTAGGACCAAGCCCTGTCACAAGACTAGGAAAGAGTGACATCACTGCTCCCCTTAGCAGCAAACACCAGGAGATATTAGGGATTTTACTGCCAGCTGCAATGGAGGCTGGAGTGGTGAGGCTGCGCTAGCAAGGTATGTATTGGGGTTTAGTGGAGCCTATTCAAAGACACTGTCATTTTGTTCTGAAAAGGTAAGGTGACACTGGAGCACTCTATTTTATTTCATTCAATATTCAGAAGAAAAATAGAATATGGTAATTGCTGCACACTGTGTCCCATACACATCTGATTTTCAGATTATGTAAAGCCATTGAGTATGTTGACTGACAATACTGTATATCTAGTGTATGCTATCATGAGGACAAGCCTATATGGTCTTGAAATTTTATTCTGCATTTAAATTTCTGTTATCTCCTATACCCTTATCTATTAATGGTATAACCCCTGGCTTTCCTTTGTTCTGACTATTATGTTTTCAAAAATTGTAGTATCCTATATCTTCAACCAAATAAAGCAGTGTTGAATAATTTGCTCACAGCAGTAGCTAATCAGTCACCATCAACAAAAGAAATCCCTGCTTATTAATTACAGTATCAAAGATCTATATCTTGGTAATTGCTTTCTTTGACTTGAATGACTTGTAGGATGCAAGGAGTTGCATTCAGACATGTATCTGTCTGGCTAAGAAAAGCTGCATAAAAGTTTAATTAAACTTAAGTGCAAAAGCCTACACGCAGCTCTGTAGCATATCCTTTTTGTAGTGGTTCATATAGCAGACCGTTCACCCAACAGAATGAGACAATGTATTAATGAGACCCTTTAACAAATGAATTAAACTTTTGGAGCATTTCTTTTATTTTTATCCCTCATTTCCCATGACATAGTGCCTTTGTAATAATGCCTATTACAAAGCAAGAAATGTCTTTCGTAGAGTTTAATTACATACTGTGACTTATGAGTATAACAAAAACTATCGTATGTTGCATAAGATGCAATTATCTGTTGCTCAGCAAATCCTCTGCACTTAGCTTCACATATTGTATTTTATAGGAATAAATATTTCATTATCAGGCAAACCAGCAAGAATCAGGATGAAGGCCTGATTATCAAAAACTTTGCAATGTGAGCTGCAAAGTATATCTGAATTCCCAACTATTTACACAAGAAGTGGGAGCCATGGGACCACCTGAAATAAAAATTTAATAAATATTCCATCCTTCCCAAATCCAATGGGAATACTCTGGATAGATATGTAACTCCTCAGGCTTTGCTTATACGCTACTACTGGTACAGATATTACAAAATATTCAGTACCTAGGGCAGGAAAAGCTCAGATATAATGCAATCTTTCTGTCTGAATGATTGTATTTCTTTTCTAGTGAATTAAATGCTGTTGTTTTATAGTAAGTAGTAAATGATCTATCATGAAACTCTTTCTGGAGAGTAAAGGGTATGTGTGAGGTGGCAAGTGAGTGTATTTAATTATAACAATTAAGGCCCGTTTACAATATTATGTTGGGGTAATGTGTGATAAAACTGTGGATGCATTGGTGTGCTGTGGTGCCATTCATTTATAATGGCACCCCAACACACCTCCACAATGTATCCAGGCTACAATGCACATGATGTGCGTTCTGGTACACTGGGGTTGATTTGCTAACGGCAAATCCACTCTGCACTACAAGTGCACTGCAAGTGCACTTGAAAGTGCACTTGGAAGTGCAGTCGCTGTAAATCTGAGGGGATCTGAAATGAGGGGAAGCTCTGCTGATTTTATCATCCAATCATGTGCAAGCAAAAATGCTGTTTTTTATTTTCCTTGCATGTTCCCCTCGGATCTACAGTGACTGCACTTTCAAGTGCACTTGCAGTGCAAATTGGATTTGCCTTTAGTAAATAAACCCCACTGTGTTACAAATAAATGCAGTCTGCATTGATTTGTTTTCCATTAAAGTGCATTGCACCCCAATATTTTTTAATAAGATATCCAACATAATTTTCGAAAAACTATGCAGAGCATTATGGTTTCAAAAAGGAATTCATAATTCGGTCATTAGCAAAACCCTCTGGAATCACTCACAGAGATCTCGTTTTTTGGATTACTCAGTTGAAGAAGTAAGGTCACTTCTTGAACTGCCAGATCACTTCCATTAACTTTTAGTTGGGTTGGTCAAGATCCAAGATCTGAACAACTATTATTATAATTAACTTCTTAACATATTTCCAAAACTAGAAGCACAAGATGTCTTTCATCCCAACATAACTCTTAACTTCGAGAAATAATAGACCATTGGCTATCCCATTTGTCTGCAGAATTAAGAAATTTATTTTTATTTATTTTTATTTATTTATTTCAGGTACTTATATAGCGCCGTCAATTTACACAGCGCTTTACATATATATATATTATACATTCACATCAGTCCCTACACCCTCAAGGAGCTTACAATCTAAGGTCCCTAACTCACATTCATACCTATACTAGGGCCAATTTAGACAGGATCCAATTAACCTACAAGCATGTCTTTTGGAGTAAGAAATAATCAAGTGTCTTTCAGCACCCTTATATCAAAGTGCACCCAAACCAATGATAAATTAATTTTAATGTGTTAAATACACTTATATGTTTTACCTGCTGTTCTGAAGGAGATGAAATTAAGAATCTGGCATAATACACTTCCATGGCTCTGATGCCTTGCTTGTCCTCACTGGAGCCTCTCCTACTTATATGCTTCTGAACATAATTGCAGCTGCAGAAGAACACTTTCTCTATGCAGATGCCACCAGCTACATTGACAATTTTCACAATTGCGTATGCTCTTGGATGGAAGTGTAGGGGATTAAGGTATGATAGAGACATAGTTAAAAAAATAGGAGCAAAAAAACAGGGATTTAAGTAAAATGGAAAGTCATTAGTGATATCTTGAGAATATCACACATCACTTTTCTTGATCCTAAAGAAGGTTAAAGGTGGAAATTTACAATGCCATACATATGAAATTTTTATTTCTAATGTTAAAGTTAAACACTGCTAGGAAACAAAAGTTGCGTAAAGTTATTTAAAAAAATCTTATTAAGGGCCTGTGACGAGCTTTTCACCATGTCTAAAAGGTTTTGAATTTCCCATACAAGTCTATAGATTTGGAAGGTCGGAAGGAGGTCAACTGCAGGTCCAATTCCTCTGTCATAAAATTCTGAATGATGTCAGACACGAGCCCAACAACACAGGCCCTTGTTCTCATAAGGAACGGATCTTTGTTCTTTTCATTTCACATATGGTTGTTGCTAAATAAAAGTAATTTTGATTCATATCTGCTTTGTGCCAGCAGTAAACTGGTTAATGAAATGCTTATATATTATAATATATTAGGCTAAAAGCAACAGACCCATTTTTTTACCTATGTAATTTTGTGAATAATTATTTCTTTATCCGAGGGAAACAAAGCATTACATAGGAAAGGCCACTGACTTACATATATGCACAGACGGTTCACATTTTGGAAGAAAGTCAATCTTGGTTTGGAGGAATTTATCACTGCCGTGTAATTATATTTATCATAGCAGAAGCGGCTCTGAAATTCATTGATCCAATTTGAATTGAAAATCTGGATCCACACAAAGATGTTCAGTGACATCTGCCAAATAACTCATGAATATAAATAAGCTCTCTCCAATTAGGCTGCCTGGGAATGGCGTCTTCACCAAAGTCACGTAAACATTGGAGTTAAAGGAATCATAGGAAGTCAGGCTAACCCATTTAACTGACCCAAAGGAGCTGGTGAAAATATAGGTCTTAAACAGCCGGAGACTAATAATAGTCTGTGAATAATTACGGCTCTTTAGAATAGCTCGACTGGTCCCCTCTGCGCAGCAGTCTGGACTGTCAGAACACTTTATAAAACAGGTGGACTTTTAGGATGATGAAGTGCAGTACAGAGCAGGGAACTTGTGTATGCTATAACTGATTCCTCGCTAAATTGGGATCCTCAATTTACAATTCTAATTTCTTTAATATTACTAAGAAAATATGCAGTGCTGCACACATTAGAAATGACAGCTGCAATTTGTCCCCGTCCTATAAAACATGCTTGCTTTTGGAAGCATAGAATATTAAACAATATATATTTTTTTGCCTGTAAGATATATTAGAAAGGATTTGGATTAAAGAGAAATATAGTATACCTTGTGCTACACTATAGTATCATTAAATATGGTTTATGGTATGTGCCAAGTAACCAACTGTTTGTTTCTGTTCAGATCTCATGGGCATATAAAATCATGGAGTGTCTCAGACATGTCCCAGATGCAAATTTAAATTTCGTACAGCTAAATCTAGAAATCCAGTCCATCTAGACAAGCAGTTATATCAAAGTGTTTCATTTTTATATTAATTTACATTAAAGTTTGACTCTGGGCAAACAGCTAAATAATAAGATAAAAATATATATAAGAGAGCTGTTTTACCCGTCACAGGATTACTATTTCTATCAGTCTAGTTCTGACACTTACACGACCCTGCCAGAAAATAAAGTTGGTGGATACAACCACATTTTCTGTTACAGTTATGGATGGTAGAAGAAATTAAGTGGTCTTCTCTCTCTGTCCCCACCTAATGATTGAGCAATCTGATAAATTAATCTCTCAATCTCTGATAAAGTCATCTCTCTGCTCACTCTGCTGTCTCTGTCCATCAGCATTGTTGTTACATGCAGAACACCTCCCAGGTCTGCCCTTCTATTTCCCAGTCTGTGTGCTGCTGTATAGAAGAAGCAGAAAGCTAAAGCCATATCAAAATTAGGTACTTACACTAGTTGCATTTAAAAAAAACATTTACTAATTTATTAATGAGTACCTAGCTCCATTATTTGTGCCCTTTATATCGGGCTGGAGTTCAGCTCTAAATATACTCCCCCCGGATGTCCTTTAAACAAAAAAGCACAAACTCAACCTATCCAAACCCAAGCTCATGATATTTCCTCCCCCACGTGCCTCTTCCTCTGATTTCTCTGTCAAAATCAACGGCTAAACTCTCAACCCATCCCCCCATGCCAAGGTCCTAGGTGTAATCCTGGACTCTGAACTATCCTTTCGGCCCCGCATCCAATCACTGTCCAAAGCTTGCCGCCTCAACCTCCACAACATCTCCAAGATACGTCCCTTCCTAACCGACTATACCACAAAGCTTCTAATCCACTCTCTGGTCATCTCTCGCCTCGACTACTGCAACTTCCTCCTCATTAGCTTACCTTTAAATAGGCATACCCCCTTCAGTCCATCATGAATGCTGCTGCCAGGCTCATCCACTCTACAAACCACTCGGCGTCTGCTACCACTCTCTGACAATTCTTCCATTGACTGACACTAAATTCAAGATACTAACAATAACTTACAAAGCAATCCACAACTTGGCCCTCAGCTACATCACTAACCTAGTCTCAAAATACCAACTTAATCATTCTCTTTGTTCCTCCCAAGACCTCCTGCTCTCTAGCTCCCTTGTCACCTTATTCCATGTTCTCCTCCAGGACTTTTCCTGAGCCTCTCCCATCCTCTGGAATGCTCTACCCCAATTTGTCTGACTATCTCCTACTTTGTCCACTTTCTGACGATCCCTGAAAACTCCACCCTATCTGATCCCCACCTAACAGCCTGTACATTTATTTTCTCCATCAGCACATCCCCACAGTTATTACCTCTTGTATCTCTTGACCTTCCCCCTTAGATTGTAAGCTCTAATGAGCAGGGCTCTCTGATTCATAATATTATTAAAGTGTATTGCAGTTGTACTGTCTACCCTCAAGTTGTAAAGCGCTGCATAAACTGTCGGTGCTATATAAATCCTGTAAAATAATAATTATTATGATAATTTACAATTTCTACAATTAAGCCCAAAGGGTGGAACAAGCTAGAGTGGGGCAGTCTGTAACTAGGGAGACTATGGGGGTTGATTTACTAAAACTGGAGAGTGAAAAATGTGGTGTAGCTCTGTATAGAAACCAATCAGCTTCCAGATTTTTTTGTCAAAACTTAATTGAACAAGCTGAAATTAGAAGCTGATTGGCAACCATGCACAGCTGTACTAGATGTTGCACGCTCCAGTTTTAATTTTGCGCTGGCTAAATAAAATTTACTATTAGTGGCATCATATTTGTGCAACCTGGTGTTTGGAAAATGATGGTGATACAGAGCAGAGGCAGGCTTTATTGCCCTGCACCTGGTATGCCTGTGTTTGAGATTGGGGATGATTGAGCAGAGTTTGAAGTTGGTCCTTCCCTGGGAATATGCTAAAAGCAAAAATGTTATATCAGGAAGAAGTGATAGATGCCTTTAAATCTTTTTTTTCCTTTTTTTCACCTGGTAAACTGCTACTCACACCTTTCTTTTTTTTGAGGAATTGTTCCTGGAGGCCTCTTTTCATGGCCACCAGGTCTTCCAGCCCATTCATTTCAGCCACCTTTTCAACCACATGGCTATAGATGGTGCCTGTATCTGTTTCCAAAAGAGAGGAATGCAGCTCTTTGCTGCAGTGATCAAGAGAGGTAGAAATAGAAATAGATCTTCTATATGCCTTACCGGAAAAACGGTGGTGATACAAAAGGAAGAATGCAGGATCTCTCGGTAGATCATAATCCGTGAATATTTGGGGTTATACGATGTACGTCCATCCAATAGGACTGTAGGTGATGGCAAGACCAGAAGATATGGAGAAGAGAGCCAGTCTCCTCTCCGCACCTCCAACACAGCAATTAGGGAACATCTTATGAATCTTGGCAGGTGTATGATACCAGCGTGTCAGAGACTTTAAATCCTGATTCTTGGTGTTTTTTGAACAGATAGATGTTTTGTAAGAAAATTTTAAAATTCTCTCCACCTGTTAGTCCGAAAAGTTCAATCCCAAATCTCTCTCCCACTAGAGGTTTATCGTCCATTTATAATAAAATGCTGGGCTTGAAAAAGACCTGAGGACCTCAGACCCAGAAAGCTTGCATCCTGTACGTCTGGGCTGAAGGCCGGGTTCTGGATTATGGGAGTAAGCGGAGAAGTGTCCTGGAAAACAAAAGTGGACCAGAAAATCTTGGAACAAAAACGCCAGGTTTCACCCACCGTAGGGTGGGTGAGAACTGAAGTGGGTAAGTTTGACTGACACCACGGAATGGACTCCAATGGAATCCCAGAGATAATCTGCTCCACCTGCACCCATTGTGCAGGTGGACCACCCATTGTGCTCCACCTTCACCCATTGTTTAAGAGGTTCATGATGGCACCAGTCCAACACCCTCGTCAGATGGCATGCCGCCTGATAGAGGGTAGCGTCTGGTAATGCCATGTGTCCCAATAATTTTGGCAAACGTAGAAGGCAGGGAGACTTCTAAGCCCAACAAAAATTGGTCAAGCACCTGACTGCCCGAAGAAAGGGGCCTGGAATGTGGATTAGGAGGGCCTGAAAAGGGTAGAGTAAACGTGGCATAAGAAGAAAGAGAGGAAGGAGAGGGGGCAGGAGAATACAAAAGGTCCAAACCACGGTAGGGGTGGGTATATATAATCTTAGCCAAATCACCCTCACTGATGATGAAATTAAGGTTCTTGATCGAGGTCTAAAATTTGCGCCCATCAAGAATCTTAACAAATTCGATACCTACGTTAACATCCAAAAATATGTTCGGACCCTTAACATGAAAAAATATTTCCTGGCCCAATCGCATCAGGTAATTAGACCTTCAACTTCCCAATATTCCTCTCTACAGAATAAATCCACGTTTAACCCGCAGAATGCTGACAATAAATACTTAGAAGTATTCAAAAATATGGTTTCCCATGATTTGAACCAACTGAAGGTTAAGAAAATTTCTCACCCCCAGTATATCAAGTGTGGGATCCAATCATTAGCTGAACGTAAGGGGGGCGGTTTGGTCATTTTAAGTAAGGAATATTATCAATCAGAAATGGGGCGTTTACTCTCTGATCATGATACATACAGTATTCTGAGTAAAGACCCTATGCTTACATACAAGGATGAATTACATGCGATTATAGAGGATGGTAAGGACCAAAAAATCCTCAATAGGAAAGAAGCAATGTATTTAGATCCTTTGTTTTGCAGAACCCCTATTATTTACTTTTTGCCCAAAATCCATAAAGACACAGTTAATCCCCCTGGTCGACCCATTGTTAATGGGATCGACTCAGTGTCAGCACGGTTAGGGCAATACATAGACTTTTTCTTACAACCGCTTGTTATCAAAACTCCTGCCTTTTTAAAAGACACCAAACACATTATTCAGATTTTGGAAGGTTTGGAGTGTTCACCACCTACCTTTTTGGTAACAGCGGATGTCAGTTCTCTTTACACTATCATTGGTCACAAGGATGCCATGGCCTCAGTCGAATGGGCTTTGTCCTCTTCATCATTATCAGGGAGACACCAGGAATTCCTTTTGAACTGTTTAGATTTTTGTTTAACCAGGAATTACTTTTGGTATAATAAAGAGTTCTACTTACAAACTAGGGGAGTTGCAATGGGGGCACGCTTTGCTCCCAGTGTGGCTAATATATTTATGGCCCACTGGGAGGAAGAGGCTGTTTTCCGTAACAAACCCCCAGAGCTTATCTGTTACCGTAGATTTATCGACGACCTTATCCTTATATGGAAGGGTGATAGAGATAAACTTGACATGTTTATCGAAACTCTTAATAATAACCAAAAGAATATTGCCCTCACCTGGACCATTGACTCAGAAAAGGTGGTATTTCTTGATTTGACCATTAGTGTTACACATGACCATTTCACGATGACTAATTATTTTAAACCCACTGACCGCAACTCATACATCCCCCTGGGGAGTTGTCATCATCATTCTTGGTTGTGTAACATCCCCAGGGGGCAGTATATAAGGTTGCGCAGGAATTGCACCCTTGATGAGGATTTTATCTTACAGTCACAAATTCTGACCTCAAGGTTTGAACAGAAAGGGTATGACCGCTCATTGTTAGAGAAGGAGGTCACTAGAGTGAAAACCATGGATAGGGGTACATTGGTCTCTAATACCGCAAGTGTCTTTGGGGGAAATAATCATAACTTTAAGATGGTGCTTGACTACAATGTGCAATATCGCACCTTTGAAAAAGTAGTGTTGAAGAACTAGCCCATCTTAAAACAGGATAAAATCTTAGGCCCTGTTTTACCGGACCGCCCCCAATTTATTTATAAGAAAGCTCCATCATTGAGGGACCGTTTGGCCCCCAGTGTACTCAACCCTCCTGTCCCTCGTTCTGATAGGCTTTTTTCTTTTCTGGGAGGTTTCTACGCGTGTGGTAAATGCGTCCCTTGCAAACACGCTAAGGGAAACATAAAGAAAAGAAAGAAGTTTTTGGCATCGGCTACGAATAAGGAATATGAGATAAAACAGTTAATCACCTGTGAGACGGTAGGGGTCGTATATATGCTGGAGTGCGGGCTCCAGTATATCGGTAGAACATCGAGACCCCTACACGTGAGGCTCGCTGAGCATGTCAACAATATTAAAAAAGGTCTCAAAACCCACAATGTATCTCGACATTTCAAACTACATCACCATCAGAACCCAAAAAGTTTAAAATTCTGGGGCATAGAAAGGGTTACTAGGCATTGGAGGGGAGGCAATTTCAGTAAAGAGAATCATACTGGATCTTTGAAACCAGGGTTCTTTGCCCTGAAGGGTTAAACGTGGATTTTGACACAAACTGCTTTATATCAGATCGTTAATCGTTTTAACATTAGATTGTTTTAGATTGTTTATACTTGATTGTATTTATTATTTGAAGGCATATTGTATTATTTCTGTGTGGGTGACGGTGGCTGCGGATGACTGTCATATATCATATAATTGGTTCGCTAATCACTATTCTAGTATTCTGAATTTATAGATGTTTTTTATCCAGTTGATTGCACTTCTCCTTTTAGGATTGATGCTATTCTCACTGTAGTTTAATTTACCCCCCTTTTTGTAGATTTGTGTGGGACTATTTAGTTCCGCTCTTCGCAATCAATATAAGGGGTCATGTCCGGATTTACTTCCGGGTTTAGCAAGAGGTTGATTTCTCCATGTCTCTCCGTTGTCATGGTTACTCACCTATATATATATATATATATATATATATATATGTATATAGCGCGGGTGCCCACGACGTATCCTCATCTGCTGATGAAGTCTCCGCCCACTGGGACGCAATGCGTCCAGAACGAGGATACGCCGTGACGTCACCCGCGGCCGCTGCTCGTCCACACAGCTCGTCCACACAGCTCCATTGAGGATCTCTTCGTTCCCACTGCTGTCATGCATGTATCAAGTGATACACATGTGAGTTTTATATTTTAGCTTTTTTAATAAAGATTTTGCAAAACAGAGAGCACTATTCTTCTGCCATTCTGTTTTCATGTCCCGGTCCTATTGGAGAGTCTGGTCCCGGAGCCTTATGGTCTCATTGGAGTGTATGTTACCTGTACCCTGACGGAAGCCCATACATGCTGCACCTTGTGTGATTATATTTTGAAAAGGTGATTTCTGACCCTCTGTAATTAAAGGGTCCATTCCCTCAGGTGAGAGGCCATCTTATCCTTTGGTGGAGGGCTGTCTGAATCACTTCTCTGCCTACGGGTGTCCGCTCGCACTTGAAGATTTTGATCTCCTTTATGGACTGATTTTATGTTTCTTTATGTTGTATTTGGATTTTTAGCGCTGCACTATCTGATATTTTAAACGTGGCATAATGTTCATCTTGACGATGCTAGATCTTCCAAACCATGAAAACAAGCCGTGTTGCCATTTCAAAAGATGTTTTTTCATGGTTGTCAGAAAAGGAGGAAAGTTTAGGGCAAATATATCCTCCACCTTGCCTTGCCAGGTAGGAAGATGCCTAGGTATTTTATGTGGGAAGTAGCTCATTTGAAGGGAAAGTCAGTTTTCAGAAGAGCGGCCATGGAGGCGGAATAGAGACATTTAGAGACATTTAGTCTCTCATATATCTTCAGTTCTGACATTAGATTTGGAAGAGCAATAAGAGAGTCAGACAAAAAAAATAGCAGGTCGTCAGTGAGAGTGTCGGATCAAGACGCAGACCTGTAATGTCTGGGTTATTCCTGATCGAGCGTAAAAAAGGTTCAATAGTTAAGATAAAAATTAAGGGAGATAGGGGACAACCCTGCCTGGTCCTGTTAGTGTTCCCAAAGGGGGAAGAAAGATGGCTGTTCACCTTCACTTGGGCGGAAGGCCGGGAGTAAATTGCGTGAATCCAGTGCATCATCTGCTGACCCAAACCGATATGCTTGAGAGTTTCCGTGAGAAAGACCCAACTCACCCTATCAAACGCTTTTTCCTCATCCGTCGATAGGAGCAACATAGGTATTTTTCGAACATGTGCTGCGTAGATCAAATTGATAGCTTTAATTGGGTTCCTTCATCAGCACAAATCCCCCCTGATCGAAATGGAGTAGCTTTGGAATTAACTCAATCATGCGCATTGCAAGAATTTTGGTGAACAATTTGAGGTCAGTGTTCAGAAGGGAGATTGGTTTATAGTTATGGCAATGTAGCAGATGCCTACCCTCCTTCGCAATCGCTGTGATATGTGCTTGAAGCGTTTCTTCCGGAAAGGCAGCTCCTGTACCCGCATCGTTGTATGCAGAAAGGAAATGGGGAGTCAAAAGGGAGGCAAATATTCTATAATAAAGAAGAGAATAACCATCCGGCCCGGGGCCCTACCCGTTTTCATGTGAGATATTGCCATGGCCAGTTCTGTTGCCAAAAGAGGTTCCTCAAGATCGGCTAACTGCTCTTCCAAAAGGTGGGGGAGGCCCGGGTTTTGCAGCTTTGCCCAAATAGCAGCCACTTTGGTAGGATAGCCCATAGAAGGCTCTGCACAGGGAAAGTTGTACAGTAAAGTGTAATAGTGTTGGAATATCTCAGTGATTTTCTCCGTCGCATGAACCTTGTTGTGAGCTTCGTCCAAAAGCTCAGGGTTAAATGTGTGAGCCTGTTGATATCTAAGGGCTCCAGCCAAAAGCTTGCACATTTATTACTATGTTCATAAAAAGAACGTTTACATTTGGCCAACAAGGCTTTCGCTCTGTCCATTGCAAGGGAGCGCAGTTGATCTCTCAGTGAGATCTGCTAAAATGTCTCTATCCAAAGACCATTTGTGGACTGTTTCTAGTTTCCTGATCTTCCCTACTATGTCTACTATTTGGTTCCCATCTTAAGAGAGAAAAGGCAAAACATTTTTAATCAGGATTTCCCTGATGAACCCCTGTGTGCCTCCCAGACCATCATAGGTGAGCTGTCAGGAGTCACACTGGAAGAGAAAAATTAACGCAATTCCGTCTAGACTTTTTCAATGACCGAGGGCGTTTGGATTAATGAATCATTAAGTTTCCACATCCAAGGTTTGGGTGTCAGGGACAGCAGGTCGACATCAACAAAAACATCCGAGAAAGTAATCGGGCCAAAGGAAACAAACGTAACTTTGGATAGGAGGGATTGAAGAACAGTAAAGAGGTCAATTCTAGTGTAAGAATCATGGGGGTGATTCGGATGGAGTATGTGCCAAACGTCCACCAGATGGAAAACATGGAAGTTCTTCTTTAAGCATTTCAGTGCTGCATAGGAGAGGTGGGTAGTGCTACTAGAGGCATCCAGCACTGGGTCCATTAAAATCTTCACCCAATATCACTGTGCCTTCAGCAAATTCACTCAGTTTTGCAAGAACCAGCTCTAGAAAGATAATTTGGTTTGAGTTGGGCAGATAAAGGTTCACCAAAGTGACCATACAGCACCCAACTGTCCCTTTGATGAATAGCACACGTCTCTCAGCATCACACCATTAGTATCAGAATGACCAGGAGGTCGAATTGCGTATCAGTATGCAGACTCCTTTGGATTTGGAATCAGGAGAGCAACCGTTGGGAAGAAACAATCATAGAGTTTAGGTAATTTATCAGCACAAAAAAGCATTTCCTGAAGGAAACAAAAATAGGCCTGCATGTGTTTCAGATTGGAGAGAGCCACAGAGCATTTTTCTAGGTCAGTCCCTTAACGTTAATCGAAGCAAGCCGGATGGGTTCTGTTATGCCCGTGACCAGGGTTGAGGATGGCCGATAAGTGGGAAGAGGAAAAAAGGGGGGGAAAACCCCCAGAGCAGGGGGAAGGGGGAAGAGATACAGAAGAGAAAAAGAGTAAGAAAAAAGTAGATAGAACGAGAATGCTCGTGCTCAAACCTAATTCGCCAAAGGCGTAATAGGGAAAAACTCTCAGTGCACCCTAAGAACATAGCAAAAATAGGCGGTAAAAAGAAAACCTCGATAAAAACAACAAAAAAGAAAAAGGCTCCCTATCCCAACCATTGCCCAATTGTACAATCAATAAAAACACAATAAATGTATATAGATAGCCATGCGATATATACACTGCCAGCACAGGTGGACACTATGAGGTCAGAGTGTAATGGCCCAGTACCAAAGAAAACATAACATCAGAACATTATTCAATTAACCCACACCGTTCTGTACTAAGACGACAACTCTCACTCACTGCATTGTATCTATAGAGGAGCAGCATTGTCACCCTCTCCGGATTTGGTCCACAAACATCTATCTCTCCCTTCATCTCCATAACATAGGTATATGGTGTCCTGCACAGGAAGGTTACAAAAGCCACTGGAATTTGGGCAGGATTATTTTTCTGTACTTGCAGAATATGTACTCAGCCTAAAAAAAGGCAGCCACCACATCTAAGGCCTAGTAAGTTGCAATATACTAGTTTTGTTTCTTGGGTTTAAACATCCTTTCATGAATGGGGCAAAAAGGCAAGGTTAGGTGAAGGGAGGAACTAAACTTACAGGTTGCCTAATGGGAGGGGGGGGTACAGAACCTGTTTAACAATCAACATTTTTCAAATATATCTAAGTTTAATAAAAGATCCATATACCACAAACAGGAATGTCAAACTCAAGTGGGTGGACTACATGGGGGAAGCCACCTTATATCTATTAAAGTCCATACTTATTTAATTTTAGAAAAAGATGATTATGCTTTGGTAATTAACATCATGGTAATGACTGCAACTTACAATAAGCTGTGCCAGAAAAAGAGGCTATACATCTTTTATATAGCAAATGTTATATCTTTTATATAGCAAATTATATACAGACATATTGCTTTTGTACACTAGAAAACAGCTGGGCAATCCATCAGTTAAAAAGGTTAAACCATCAAGAACTACAAAGAAGGCACAAGAGTGCCATGTCTAAACCATGTACAATGTCTCATTTGAAATATGCAGTTTGATTTAGAATATCAATAGGACAAGGCAATCAATGGGGAAATTATACTTATAGGAGGAACATAGACTGCAATAAAACATTTTTAGTGGAGAGGAGTTTAACATGGGTGCTAAACTTGTCGCCCTCCAGCTGTTGCGGAACTACAAGTCACATGATGCATTGCAAGACTGTCAGTTAAACAAGCATGACTCCCAAAGGCAGAGGCATGGTGGGACCTGTAGTTCCACAACAGCTGAAGGCCACAGGTTGAGCAACCATGAGTTAGAGCATATAGTAGTTTTTATTTCCGAGTTCCTGGAGATTCCATTAATTTTTAGTCCTGGTGACTGGGAAAATTTCCCCAGCAGGGACAGAGACTGCAATAGAAATACTTTCCGAGGAGCATACAATGTAAAGTGTTAATTTCGCAATGCTCTACATTTTAAATAAACCAGCAGTAGCTGTTGCCAATTTTACTAATCCAAAGCTGAAAGCTTTAACTGAGTGCATAAATCATTGCTGATCGAAAAAGTAACACAGTCCAGTGTGTTTTACAACTTATAAGTGCTGTTGCTGTTTTGGGACTCATCAAGCCATACAGAGAATGGTCTGTCTGGTGCTGAGGGAGACCAGCTGCAGTGTAAAGAACCATCACAGGCACTGAGGTATACTATATGATTGAAAGGAGGAAGCTCATAATTGTGGAAGGGGCAGGGCCAACTGTCCCTCTCATACAGCATAAAAGCATATATAGCAAATCACAGAACACTGCAAGTAATGCTATGGGGAGAGCATGATACATAAACTGTCCTGTTAAAAAAGT
The DNA here is from genome assembly GCF_042186555.1 of Aquarana catesbeiana. Classification (NCBI taxonomy): domain Eukaryota; kingdom Metazoa; phylum Chordata; class Amphibia; order Anura; family Ranidae; genus Aquarana; species Aquarana catesbeiana. Next base: position 499,943,084 of record NC_133325.1, read on the forward strand.
GTGTTGTATGGAGGCAAAAGAGTAGAAATATATGATGCTCCTAACAAATAAAGAAAAGCAAACTTGAATAATCAAACAAAGCACATTTCATAAATTATTATAGGAAGAGGAAAATGAAGATAGATTTTTACAAATATTATGAAACTCAATGCAGTCATAAAATAATAAAAAATAACAAAAGAACATGCATGCATGAAAATAAAAGGTGAACCAAATGAATAAACTGAACTGAACTGAAACTAATAACAAAAGGTACAACAATAAACTGAATATAGTATTTTAATTATAGAAAGGGACCCAGATTATAATCTCTATTTAGGTTATCTGGTTCTAGGTGAGTAAAAAAAACACAAAAAACAATAGTCCTGTGGTAAATAAACATTTTTTCCTATCGCTTGTGTCATGAAACAGTTCCCAAGATTAAGAATGTAAGCCAAATGACATATTGGCCCCTTTCTAATGAATAGCAAATTAGAGCGTAAATATAGTTGTGGCTGTGAATAGAAGACTTATGTTCACCAATCTTTTCCTTCACTCTGTATGCAGTCTAACCTACATAGAATTTATCCTAGTAAGACTTAATTGCATTTTTGTTCACACCTATGTGAATTGGATGTAGCTTACACCGCATCCAATTCGAATGAAAATACGTTAATTTGAATGCATCTGGTTCACATATGTGCGTTGCATTTGCACTCCGCATTGCCCAAAAACCGTAGGCGTTTTCTGGGCATTGCGGTGCGAATTGCAAGCACATTATCTTCTATGGGAACGCATCTGATTCGCAGATGCGTTCCGTTGTGAACAGGCATTCTCTACCCCTCCTCACTACACCTCCCCCCATTCCCTGCTCAGCTGATCCTCACCTACAACGGAGAGGAATCGCTGAACGGCTGTTTTTTCTCTTCGCAGAGCAAACGGAGCTGGAATTCACACCGCACATGTGTAAATCCAGCCTTAGTAATATAAAACTGTGAACTAGATCAAATTATACCAGTACTATCTGTACCTTTCTGATATGTCACAATCAGAGATAAGTGAATGTGCTTGGGGTAAGTTCACGGCCATTCAAAGAACCCATAGTAATTTCTAAAAATTGTGAATTTAAATAAAAAACCCCACTGATCTCTATGAAGTGGGATCTGAATAATCAGTCCTAGCCATTTTCAAGGCCAATAGCTAATAGATTGTCAGACAAAAGGCGCGGAGTGCTGAGCACAGCCCTGGGGGCATATACTGTACCAATGCATACTGTTCAGCGGAATGAGGGTTCTCTTTTTTTTTTTTTTTGTGACTTTGCATGGCCCTACAGCCTATTTCCAACATTGCACTCAAAGTCTTGAACTTCAGTGTCACCTAATTCCACATAAACCAGTACGCATGCAGCTCCCAAAATATAGTAGAGAGTACATGCACAGTATTTAAACACATTGACTAGACCTCTTTTTGAGCAAGACTCACACCAGGCATTTTTTCCATGAAAACAACTTTTCTTCCTTTCTTCTTCCCTGCAAAGTAAAGGCATAATGTGCTAGTATGCATTGCATGCTAGCACATTATGTGACACTTACCCACGCCACGCCATCCCCGCTGCAGGCCGCATCCATCTTCACCCATCTTCCTTCCAGGGCCGCGGACTCTGGCTGTGGTGACTGGCCGGAGCCGCGTGAGGTCACTTGTTCCTGAAGAAACGTCACTGGCGACCATTCCTTCAGATCGCATGCCCCAATGACATAATTGGCGCAGTCAACAGTAAATAGCTCCTAAATGGTGCACGTTTAGGAGATATTTACAGTACCTATAGGTAAGCCTTATTCTAGGCTTACCTATAGGTATAAATTACACAGGGAGGTTAAACAACCTCTTTAACCGCTTCGGTCCCGGAAGATTTTACCCCCTTCCTGACCAGAGCACTTTTTACAATTTGGCACTGCGTCGCTTTAACTGACAATTGGGTACAGCGTCGCATGACCGCACAAACTAAATTTGCGTCCTTTTTTTCCCACAAATAGAGCTTTCTTTTGGTGGTATTTGATCACCTCTGCGGTTTTTATTTTTTCTGCTATAAACAAAAAAGAGCAACAATTTAAAAGAAAAAACTGTATTTTTTACGTTTTGCTATAATAAATTACCCCAAAAATGTTAAAAAACACATTTCTTAATCAGTTGATGTCAATATGTATTCTACTACATAATTTTGGTAAAAAAAAATTGCAATAAGCAATAAGCTAATATTGATTGGTTTGCCCAAAAGTTATAGCGTCTACAAACTATGGGAAAGATTTATGGCATTTTTATTACTTTTATTTTTTACTAGTAATGGCGGTGATCTGCGATGTTTAGCGGTACTGCGACATTACGACGGACAGATCGGACACTTTTGACAAATTTTTGGGGCCATTGACATTTATACAGCAATCAGAGCTATACAAATGCACTGATTACTGTGTAAATGTCACTGGTAGGGAAGGGGTTAACACTAGGGGGCGATCAAGGGGTTAAATGTATTTCCTAGTTAGTGGTTCTAACTGTATGGGGATAGGACTGACTGGGGGAGGAGATATATCATTGTTCCTACTCAGTAGGAAAAAAATGATCTGTCTCCTCTCCCCTGACAGAACAGGGATTTGTGTGTTTACACACAAATCCCCATGCTGGCTCTCGAGCACGCGATCGCAAGTGACCAGCGGCGATCATGCCCGCCGGCCACGCGCAACGGGTTCCCCACCGTGCCGCGGGCACGTGCTTCCGGCGGCTCTTAAAGGGAACAACATACCTATATGTTGTTTTGCGCAGCCGAGCCATTCTGACAACGTATATCGGCGTGAGCCGGTCGGCAAGTGGTTAAAGAGCATTTCACAAAAAAACTAATTATTGTAGTGATTATATCCTACTATTATATACTAAATCCTTTTACTAAACCGCATTTTTGACAGAACTCACAACAGCCATTTTGTAATCTAGTCATCACCATTAGAATTAATTTATTTCACTGTAAAAAGCCCCCAGAATATTGTAGCTACTATGTTTACCCGCTTTCAGACCGCATAACATAGTTATACAGCGGCAGAGCGGCTCTCCTTCGCCAGATCACATACATGATTAGCAATGCCATCTCACAAAAAATGGCCTGGTCATGAAGGGGGGTACAATTTTAGAAGGTCGTGGTTACAGCACATAAGCATTTTCACTAGGCCACTTTTTAAGTAGAACTTACACCAGTTAGCTTTTATTAAAATGCAAATCAACATTATAGTGTATTTATTTCACTGATAAAAGCTCCAAAATAATGTAGTGACTAAGTGCACAGTATTTAAACACTTCAACTAGACTTCTTTTCTAACAGGACCCACGTCAGTCATTTCAAGAAATCAGCATTAGGTTGTGTTTTTTTTTTTATTTGAAAAACAAGCCCCCAAAATACTGAATTGACTATGTGCACACTATTTAATCACTTTTACTAGGCCTCTTTTTCAGCAGGACCCACACAGGCCATTTATTTAAAATAATAAACCTACATTAGAATGCAGCTAATCCACTGAAAAGCCTCAGAATATTGTAATGGTCGCATTTTCAACAGAACCCATGCCAGCCATTTTCAATTTAGGAATAAAAATGAAAGGATAAGTTCACCTTTATAAAAAAAATAATAAATGCACATCTTTTTGCAGGTAAAAAAAAAATGTGCATTAATTATCTTTTAAATCGGGATTCTGGAAAGCATTGCACCCATAATCAGCAGATCATGGGTGCAGTGCAGGGCTCTATGTGAAAGCTGTTACACATTAACAGAAAGCACTTAACAGCACTGTGGTAGTTCATTGAGAACTAGAAGCACACAGCCACAAAGGCTGCCAGATGTTGTAGTTTTCTCCTATTCACAGAACTCTGTGAATGAGTGACGCGGGAAGCCAGGGAGGTATGGGGGCCGGTGGATTTGTAACATGTTACACCCTGAATAGGGGTGTAAATGTAACATGTTACAAAAGGTGAACTTATCCTTTAAATTGGATTTGATTCACTGAAAAAAGCCCACAGAATATTGTGTTGACTATTGGCAAAGTGTTTAATCACTTTCACTAGGCCACTTTTTAAACATGACAGGCACCATCCAGCTTTAATAAAACAAGACATTAGGAAGTATTTCTTTTACAAAAAAAACAAAAAAAAAACAGAAAGATATTGTAGTCACTCCTTGCACAGTATTGAATCATTTTACTAGGCCAAATTTTAAAAATGGAGATATACCAGGCAGCTTTTAATCCAAAAAAAAGTAACCTAACAGTGTATTGTTTTACAGACAAAGGCCAGCAAAGTATTGTACTGATTCCATGCACAGTATTTAAGCTCTTGTACAAGGTTGCATTTTCTGAATAAGAGAATAGTCAGATTTTAATCAAGAAAAAAATCTGTGTTTTAAGTCACAAGCCAGAAATTGTACAGACTCAATGCATACTGTGTTGACATTTTCAAAGGGAGGGACAAGGCAAGTTTTTGTGAAACAAAAATTATAATGTACTCTACTGGCTATGACCAGTGGTCCAGCCTAAATATCCAATAGTCAATGGAGTTTGCTCCTCATTTCATAGAGTTTAGGCACATTTTTTAATTTGCAGATGCAGAACCTACTCACACCCTATTGCACATGCACTGCATATACATAACCTATGCCTCTCCCTTTAGGCCCACCTTACATAAATTAATACAGCGAATCAACTAACTTTATTATCAACTATGGCAATAGGGGGATTGAGAATGTGTTGCCTAGATGTACTAAACAATGTGATGGTTAGGTGCCTTGTATTGCAGAAATGTGCAGTGATGTGCTGTAAGTAAAAATCAGCTTGAGGAACAAGTTCAAGAGAAAAAAAGGGCCCTGGCAAAATTGGCTGGCTGCACTGGCTCGGAACAATGAAAGGGCTAAAGGGTACCAATCCTCTGCTCTGTGACCAAATACTGCACCTTGGCAGCCTTTTCAGCAACAGTGACCACTCAAAACAACCATACATTGTCATTAGGTTCAGCAAAATTGTCTAGGACAGATATACAGTAAATATATTGGGCAACTGTGTATGCAAGGTGGTTACTCTGTCTGATAGGAGAACTAGATACAAGATGGACTTTTAAGGTACCAACACAGACTCACAAGTAAAATTAACATATTTTATTATTACCAAAATAGATAAAAACATTTGTTCATAAAAAAACAAGACCAATAAAATGGATCTCCCTCAGAAACCTCCCACAGAATAGCAGACACTTGAAACATCAAGTAGTTAACTAGTTCACAACCAGATACAGAGTACCAAAATGGGTATCTTCTGTGGGTAGGCAGTCTTGCTCAATCCCAATGCGTTTTGTGGGGATACCTCATTTCTTCAGGAGGTGAGGGGAGCTAGAGAGTAAAGCATAACACTTCACAGTGCAAGATACTACATGCAATTGAGAATAATACCAGATTAACATCATAGTAGTCTCACCAAGCTATATAGGACCAACCACAACAGAGGAGGTACGGCATGGTCAGAAGCATGTACTGGATGTTGTTAATTTATTTTTGTCATTGTCACAATTGTTGTTAATGGATTTATGTATTGTTCATAGGGTCCTTCACCACTGGGGGGAGGTGTTGCGGGTTTTCTGGTGTTGTCCTGTGTTCCATGGTTTTCACTGGCAGGTGTTCTCTTCCTTCCTGTGACTTTGCGTGCTGCTTACGCTGTTTGCGGCTTGATGCAGAGGCTTCTTCTGATTTGCCCTCTTTTTAGATGCTGCTGGCGGGCGCCTGTCCCATTGCTCAAACGGCCATCTTGGGGGACAGCGTGGAGTGGCAATTCACCCAGTGGGGAGTATTTAAGGCAGATGTCATTTTAGTCTGGTCTTTTGGTGAGGCACTAGGATGCAGGCTATACAATGTGAGGGTGAGTTTAATGCAAGTGATTTCTGCTATGTGCTGTGACTGTGACACATTATGATCCATCTTTGGTCCATGTTTACAAGCTTAGAGCTCTGAGGCCCTTATTTTGTCTTTCCCTGCTTGACAGATATTCTATTGATTGTGGTTTGGTATTGGCACTTACTGTATGTAATTATTAGCTGAACAGCTGCGATTGAATGATATCTGATTGCTGGCCATTAACCTCTTATTATTAAGTGTCTGGTTTTTGATTTTATTGCTTGGTATTTTGGGGATACTGAGTATTAGCTTGTATATGAACCCTTCTTTTCTTATGGTCTTTCTAACAGTCTTTGATGGTGTGCGGACACTGCTTTTTTAGGCCTGATTCACACTTGTGCAGGTTGCAGTTTGCATATTTACACATCTTTAAACCATTAAAGTCTATGGAACCAAAGAACAGAAAAAAAAACCTGTCCCTTTCCATAAAATGCACAGATGGGAAACCATGTTGAATGGACTGTAGTGTGTTTCTGCAAAACTGAAAATGCAATAAAAAAATGCATAGGTGTGAACCAGGCCTTAACCCATATCCACTGTTGGACCAATTTGGCATGTAGATGCATGCACCTTATCAGGGGCGTAAGAATGCCAATTAATTTCTATATATCATTATCATTATACTCTATTTTTGCCTCTTGCTTTCCCACTTACAAACAGCCAAAAGGAATGGGTACTGTCCGGCCAGGTGAATTTGGCTTACCTTGCTCAGAACAGGTGTTCCTGATGGAACTGGGCTTGCCACAAGTATAGCATCATGGATATCTTGCCAGCTTGTTACCAGGAGCTCCTGGGTTTGCTGCTGGTGATTTCTCTTCCATCCAGGCACTAAGAGAAGCCTGAGTCAGATGCCTGAGTGTTTAAGTAGATATCTGCTATTTCTTTTGCCACTTTAGTAGACTTAAGTTTTTACTGTATCCCAAACTGTTAGAATTTTACAGGACTGATGTGTAATCCTGGATCATCAGGTCCTCAAAGGATTTTTTTTTTTGCAGTCCTTTAGTCAACTGCCAAAATGTGGCTTATGACTTTCACAGAACAGCTTGTGTTCTATGAACTATTCACAAAATACAGTGCATTCTGTGATTGGCCAAGGAGAGACATGGGCAGAGAAATTACTTCTGTTTATAAGAGCCGCAACACAAGAAACAGCAGCAATACCTAAGGTGTCATTAACTGCATAAGAGTCAACTATTTGTAACACAGCATATTTTAATAAAAATGTGTGCCTGGAGTTCTGCTTTCAGGTCTGGATGACTAAATCTTCAAAGCCCAGTTGAACTTTTAATTTAAATCAGCTAAATGTGTTCTAGGTACATCAAGGTAAAAGATATTCAAAGTCTTACATTTCATTTTCTTTAGAAAGTAGCCACAGCCTCCAATCAGCAGAGAGCATGATCTTTGCTTATTACAGAGCTATAGGTCTGATTCAGCAAATAGGTGGTCGGATCCCTCAGAAAGACAACTGCTTCCTAGGTTTGATTTCTGCAGCATGTTGGCAGGGTATAGGCTTATCTACTCGGATAGGCTGCTTTCTAAAGAAAAAAAATGGTAAGGCTTTGTGCATGGAATGCATTTAGCTTATTTAAACTGAAATTAATTAAATGGTACATTTTGATAATATCTTACACATTTTTAACCTTCCCTGTCTGCTCTCAGTGGTAGCTTGTGTCTTGGCTACTAGAAAATGGGATGCAGTGTCTCTCCTTTAAACAGTAGCCTGAATCTCCAATGCTTGGCAATGAGATGCAGTAAAGCTCCTACTCTGCTCAGCTAGCGTTCTGGTTGCTGCGAAACAGGATTCAAGCCTCCCAGCTCCTCCCAGTGGTTACTTGGTACCACAACATGCCCCCCAGCTCTGGGATTTAAATAAGGTGCCTCACACACTGTAGACAAAGTGCATGACCCTGTGCCTCCGTGCTTAGGATAGCGTTTCCCACTGACCAAGTGCACCTGACTTGTTTGTTGTTTTGTTCATGTGGCTGACCTCTGCTAAGTTCTCGGATACCTCTGCTACCTGCCCTGACCTTTAATATGATACTAGACACCTTTACTGTATGCTGCTTGCCCCAACCTAGGCTATCTTTTTGTCTTTATCTACTTGTTGACTGCCTGCCCTGATGTTTGCTACATACACAGATTATACCTGCTCTTAACCACCAGCCTTAAAGTGTAATTCCAGTCAAATTCTAACGAAGGCTAAATCTACTCCCATCCCCATTTTAAAACCATTCTATCTACCCTGGAAAAGAAAAGATGTGTATATTTACCTATTCTGAAGCTGACTTGGGCTGGCCACATACCATTTTCCAGCACCGGCTGCCCCATAGTAAGCCTATGGGTAATGTCATTGCCCAGGGTCATCAGCTGTTGTCGCTGCCTCACCTCTACACTGCAGCTGGTGCTGGGACCCTTTCATGTGACCAGAGTCACTTCAGAATAGGTACATTTAGGCATCTTTTCTTTTCCAGGGTAGATAGAATAGTTTTAGAACGGGGGTGAGAGTAGATTTAGCTATAGTTGAATTTGACTGAAATTTCACTTTATCTCCTCCAGAGTACCTTCCATTCTGTTTCTGCATGCCATCGTTGTTGATAGGTGTCTTACTCATAGACTTGCAATATTAAGATATTCCAAAGGCACTAACGTTGTCACTACTGGAAGGGGAGAGCACAGTGAGCTGTGTTATTGAGAAATTACTTTAGTTCTTCTCATTTGAAGTTTGAGGAAGAATTGGTTCAGGGTTTCTGCAGAATCGGACAGTGAGGGCTTGCTTTGAAGCTCATTTACTTCTTCCTGGCTGTAGGATCACTTTAAAACTATATTTCATCCTTAGCTGTGCACCTCCTGCTTTCTTACCTAGCACATATTCTGATAGAATGAAGAAATCAAGCAAAATATTAGCTGGGCTGTATGCTGTAGTAAAAGAGACCTGCTCACAGTTGGTTGCTAAAACTGGTTTCCAGCCAAAATTGTGTTAACAGGCAATGAATATCCTTTGCATTAATGTTCATTTGGGTTGAGGCCATCGGGTTGCACAATGAAGCCAAAGAGAAAAACATTGTACAACAAAAGGGCCCTGGCTTTTTTCCAGCTTTCCATCCTGTGGATGGCACTGCGGGGTCTATAAATAAAATTAAAACACTATCAAAGTCTTATTTTCTGGTAATTCATGGTCATAATTAGTTGAAGCAGGCCGCTTATAGCTAATAACCTTATTTGCACCTGTACTCGAAACCTGACAAGATCAGCTGTGATTGCCTGTTACACTACTATGCTTTATAGATAAAATATAACTCTTGGAAACCAATGTTTCGTGCTTTTCAATCTATTACTAAACCATATGCATTGCTACTGAAATTAGGAATATGCCAACCTTAATATCAATTTGGGTATATGCCACCTTTAAAGTGCTCTACAATTTACACATGCTGTGTACAGAGTAAAGTAATGCCAGAGCAATTTCTGTGCAATCAGGTTTATATGAGTTTCCAGTTGCCTGTGGTGTAGTACTCTAGTTACCCATTAAACCTAACATTTCACAGCTTAGCGGGAAGCTCTGAATGTACAACACAGATCTAATGTAGGAAGAATGGGCAGCAGATGGCATAAGCGAGAACTTAAAGCAGAACTCCGGCAATTTATTTGAATCTGCAGTCTAAATCTAAATTAAGTCTCTAGAGGTGTATAACACTTAAAGTATAAATATTACAGAGAGTATAAGCATATTTAAAGGTTGGGTGCACATATATGTGAATTGGATGAGTTTTAATCCGCATCCAATTTGCATGACATGTGAATGCGACCAACTCTCAATGGAGCCAGTTCACACATGTCCAGGGCAGCCGTGGTGTGGTTTCAAAAAGGATCTTGTGCGTATTTGGGACAAGTTCAGGCAAAAATTTGTACTTGAATTGCACCTGAACCGGTGAACAGAAACGCACCGGACCCTGGACTGCAAACCACAGCAACACATATGTGAACCCGGCCTCAACGAGGCTGGAAGAAACATGCTGGTATTGAGGTGGCTAAAATGTGAAGCTTGGTAATGGTACACCAGACACAATAGCATCAAAAGTTATACACAAAGGTAGGAGGTGAAGGGCTAATGTTCATGTCCCATACAGTAGAAGGATATAGATGATGAGGTTAATGTTCAGATATGCAGGATAAGGGAGAGGAGAGGTTAAAATACAGGTCACTAGAAACAGGAGGAGGAGGTAAGGGACTGTTCTGTGCAATATTGTTGAACAGAGCAGGTAAGTATACATATTTTTCGATTTAATAAAAAAAAAAAATAGCCTTTAGTATCACTTTAATGGGCATGATTATTCCAGAGTTAAAATAAGCCCCTAGTAACTCAATGCCCAACATTTTATTAAAATCAGAAGTTTAAGTCCCTGAAACATGTCAGATTGATATCTTTGGACTAATATGATGGACTCCTAAATCTGTGGTGTGGTGCCCCTACACTTTTCAGTGTTCACTCAAGGTGTTTTGTGGCCCCTATCACACAAAAAAACGGAAATTATTTTTGTATCCAACACCTTTGTTTTGGTTGCCGACAATTTTACCTGTCGTTCACTATATATATATATATATATATATATATATATATATATATATATATATTTATGTATATATATATATATATATATGTACAACCACACTATATTACCAAAAGTATTGGGACACCTTCCTTTACATGCACATGAACTTTAAATGGTATCCCAGTCTTAGTCCATAGGGTTCCCAACTTTGTGGGAACAGTTTGGTGATGGCCCCTTCCAGTTCCAATATGACTCCGCAGCAGTGCACAAATCAAGGTCCATAAAGACATGGATGAGCAAGTTTGGGGTGGAGGAACTTGACTGGCCTGCACAGAGTCCTGTGTCAAACATTGAATGGTCAAACATTCATACAGACACACTCCTAAACGTTGTGGACAGCCTTCCCAGAAGAGTTGAAGCTGTTATATCTGCAAAGGGTGGGCCAACTCAATATTGAAGCCTCCGAACTAAGACTGGGATGCCAATAAAGGGCATGTGCGTGTAGAGGCAGGCGTCCCAATACTTTAGGTAATATATTTATATATATCAGAAAAACTTTCATCATTGCATCATTGTTCTTGCACTTGTTATTGATATATTATGATGGTCTTATCTTAATATTTCAGACATTCACCCAGTGCGCTGATGTTATTAATTACTTGAAACATGTAATTATATGGACCCGATTTAAAAAAGCTTTAAACTCCTTTGAGGGCTGCCAGTCTCTTTTAAGGCTGAAGGGATCACTTTCTCTGAAAAAAGAAATGGTAAAAACTCCAAGCATGTGCATCTTGGATCAAGAATGTGAGTTAGGATTTGGGCTATGATGCTGATTAAATCTCTTTGCTGCTTAGCTACTTGTTGGCATTAAACTAATGTGTAGTGCACTAAAGAAAACATGCTGCCAATGTGATGACAGCCTAGTAGTTAAAGCTGAGCTCCAGGTAAATAGCTAAATACACCATTAAAATGCATGTGGGAGCCTTGATCCTAGGCCCAATCTCTGGTGTAAAAAAAAGACTCTTGCGCTTCTTCTTACTAGCTACCAGAATTGTAATACCTAAGCATTAGAGGTCAAACCCTACCCCTTCTATTAAAGAATGGATCTCTGAAATCACTCATCCACAGTGAATGGAAAAACTGACAGCTATGTTACATAATAGATGTGAACAATCTACTGTATCTCCACTTGGAGTATCTTGATCGCCCAATTGAAGTTTTTTTTTTTTTTTTTTAAGGCTCGGTTCACACTATATGTGGAGCAGCTCGCAGCTAGGAGTCCTGTGTGTCCCTGTTCTTTGTTATAGAGCCGAATCAGGTCAGAATTTTTGCCTGAATTCTGACCTGAAACTGAGCCAAAGATGCACAGGACCCTTCTGCAGTGCAATCCGCGGCCACCCCGGAGATGTGTGAATCAGCTCCATTGTCACACTCTCTTGTCATGTGAATTGGATGTGGGGAAACCTGCATCCAATTCATATAAGTGTGAACCCAGGCTAATGGTGGTGTCTTATACCCTATTATCTGGACTCATGGGCTATCTCGCTCCTGTTGAACACCTTTCCTCCCCTTCCCCTTCTTTCATGCATCTTCCTTTTCCTTATTATTCTGCTTTTTATGTCTATCACACATTTCTCTCTAAGCCTGTAGAATCTGTGAAAGGGTCGAATAGTGCCGCTGGAGCTGAAGAAAGACACTGTTCACATTCCAGCCACACCCCTTTGTATGTTTTTCAATGAATACAAGACTTCTTCTGACTGGCCAAAGCAAAGATCATGATTGTCATCCGCCAGCCTCTCTACCTCTTTTTTCAAATGATTGGTAAGGCGGCTGGATGACATCCAAATCTCCACTTTGGCCAGTCAGAGGAAGCCTTGTATTTATTGGAAAACATACAAGGCTTCTCCTGAGTGGCAAAGGTGCCAGAGCAAGCAACTCTCTTTATTTAGTACAAAGGACACTGGTGCACCCTCCAGAAGAGGACACTGCCTACTGTATGTAGCATAGGCTACTATAGTAATTTAGTGATCCATCAATGGCCACATGTAGGTTGCATCTCCATTAGTCATTTCAGCCATGCTGGCCCAAAGTAAGCGTATGAATATATGAGCAATTCCCCCCAAGCAATGGAACTTTTTAAGGCAACAGGGTACAACTGTGTTAAAATATAATTTTGATAATCTTTTTTAAAACAAATTATTAAAAACAAGTCGCACAAAAAATATAAGGCTGTACTGATACACAAAGTGCATATGGAAGCTTATTACATATGAGTCATAATGTTACTGAACATGCACACTGCACCACAACCACAGAAACACTATAAGGTTTTTTTTTTGGTGTGGGGATACCCAACATGTTTCAGAAATTCTGCTTTCCTTCTTCAGGGTAATAAGGAAATGAAGGGCATGTCTGCCCATCAATATGCACAGAGGTGGAAGTACCATTTAAACAGACATTATTTAAGTAAAAACATGTCACCATCAATGCCTTTGTCCAAGATAGTGTCTTCAAGAGCCCTGGCCTCAACAGGGCCTACTGGGGCCAGATACGCAGGCATACCCAACATGAAGCATCCTTGTTTAGGAGGTGAAAGCACCAAGGGTATCACAAGTCAAACATTCCTCTGTTATAGCATGTTGTCCTCTCCTGCAATTAGAAGGCAGTAAGTGTTTAAAGTAATCTAATTCCAGAGTTCTTCTTTAAAAAAAATGTATCTGAAGGCATTTATGCAAGCAAAAGGGGTTGTAATTCTGTCCACCCAGTCCTGACAGAAACAAAGCCATAACAAATGGTACAGATAGTATGGTCACCTGACTTTTCAATGCTGCAGTTACAGAACATAGATTAGATAGGCCACCTCCCTGTCCCAGCCTGTGATTGGATAGTGAAGGTGCAGCAACTGCCTAATGGGGTCATGTCTCTGTATTCTTCCCCTGTCAACATGTTCGTTGTCAACACATGAATGCAGGTCACCTGGTTGGCCTCAAATATTTGAACCGCAGTCTGTTTACTGCTGTATATGGAATTGCAAATCAATTCAATCCTAATATTTCTACGAGTTGCATTTAGAATACATGTTACAATTTTAATAAAGACGTAGCTGCATTCATTGATTTTTTTTTTTAACCATTTGCCTGAGGTTCGGCTTTAAATCTCTTAGTAGCAAAGAAGTTTGATCGCTCAGGGCCTTGGCACCTCGAGGCAGATTTAAGCCTAGTGCTTGACTGAGGTCATACGAGGGCTGTAGTATGGCCAAAGCAAACTGAATATCTGCCAACAGACTGCACAGCCTTGTACCGCAACATGACACACTTACACAAATAAGGAAGAAGATATGAAACAGATGAGATGAGGAAAATAACTGCCCTCAGCTGTGAGTGAATTTATGCATAGTCACAAATATATTTGTAACACACTGTATTTATTATAAAAAATGAATAATTGGAAAAATTGTATTAACATGTATGCAAATATTTTATTTTATTCCTTTCTTAGATAGGAATATGGCAAGAGCAGGGGCATTCTATTTTGCAGATCTTTAGGAAAACAATATACAGAATGAACAATTGGTTACTTATGTCTACTGAACCTGATTTTAGTATATCAGTATCAGGCCATATGTATGGGTATTTGGATTATTTTTTTCCTGAGGCTCAGTTGACTTATGCTAAGCTATCACACATTTATCAAAACACCATTAAAGTACTCCCTGCCTATAAATAAGGTTTCTTTTTTTTTTTAATGTTCACTTGTAAGCCTGAAACAAATTCAAACATCAGATGGTCTCTTTTGTAAGCAATGCTAATGGATTTCATTGTCTTGCTGTATTTCTCAAACCCTCACAGAGGAATGAGACTCTTGTGATTGATAACATCTCTCACTCAAGGTGAATGCATCACAAAAAGGGCTCTGAATGTCGCTGGGGAGATTAGACCTGTCGCCAACGCACATGTTTGCCGCTAAGAAAAAAAAAAAATCAGGCTGAGATTTTCACAGCATTGCAAGGAAAAACAACCACGAACGTCTATTTTTTCCACCGCCTGAAGCAGATCTACAGGGAGGGGCGCCGTGTTTCTACAGGTTAGCTATAAATGATACCTTTTATTGAGTGAGCGTTGCTCAGCATGGTAAAATATAACCCCTGCTCCATCACAGAGGCTAGCAATGCAATCCTCTGGGCAGGAAATTAAAGCTCTTTGAAAAATGATTTCTGTTTAATTATCGTGAAATCATCTCCTATAAACTGCACATGTTCTAAAGATAGCTAATACTACCCAAGCAGAAAGAAACCAGACACGTTTCTTGCCACAAAACAGAAATGCTCCACTGCAAATAAAACGTTCTTTGTTAATATAAACAACACCGACTATAATTATATAAGTGCTGCGGTGGCATTAAACAGTTTTTTAGAATGTGTAATCATATAATTTAAAGAGGCAGAATTGTGTTTATGACATATAGGTACCGATATAAAAATGTGGTATGAGGCTCGTGAGAAGCATTTTTCTTTTCTGTGATGCAATATTGATTATTAGCTTCATAGGTCAGGTTATTGGCATGACAAAATGCATTGGGGAAAACAGACCCTTTAACTAATAGTGAAATGGTTCATGCTAGATTGCATCTTTGAAGACATCTTAGTCAGCCTTGGATAACATAAAATTAGCTGTAATTTTCTTTATAAGAGGTATGGATGTTGGCTTTCATGCTTTGTAGGATTACAGGCCTGGAAGGTACTTGCAAACAAGATTTACTGCCTTTTGGATTCTAAGTAATGCCCACCTGCTCACCTACCAAACATACACTGCTAATCACTCAACTAAAATAGTTTCTTGTAAGCCCCAATTCTATAGAACGCAGGTTATTTATCGAAGAGGTAAAGTGATTGTAAAACAACCCAGGCAGTTTCAAATTGAAATGAAAGGCAAAACAGTTTTGTATGGATATAAAAATACAATATAAACAACTTTTTTCCCTTTTTTTATAAGTGATCACATTCCCTCTGTTCTCAGCTACATAGTGTGCTGTTGCCTCTCCTCCGCCCCCCACTCCTTGAGCTTGCCAGTGAATGGCTGTGCAGCGGGGGGCATGTCAGAACAAGTCTGATCACTGGAGGAGAGTACACTGAGTTCCCAGCATAGCTAGAGAACTGACCACAGTGGGCTCTCCTGCTTAGTGTGATCAGTTTTTAATAGAAAAGCAGAGGGACTGACAGGAACACCCGGGATTTCACATAAACGAAGCAATCCAAAGAGAACAGGATACTTTTTAATACAAGTACAGGGTACAAAAATATATACAGTGTAGCGCTACAAAAGAAAAAAACAACAAACAGTGATGTCCTGTAAAATAGTGGTAAATAAACATATGAAAAGTCCAATGTTCATTGAAGGGGACTTTAAGAAGTTAATGAAAATTCTAAAATATGTCCATCCCATGCTTGATAGCAAATCCTCAGTTGGACACGGACAACACAAACAATGTGCAAATAACTGTGCAGTTGTGAAGAAATCCTCAGTAAGAGGAGTAAGGTGGGTACTCTTACCAGATATGGTGGACCCACTTACCATTTGGTAGTGGGTCAATCAGGCTTATGTGGACCAAATGCCACAGGGTTATGGTTGGCTGGAGAACAGTCACTTTATAGGGGGTAGATCCACTACTCACCCGTGGTGGTCAGGCCGGCAACTCTTGTTTCCTTATGGTTCTCCAACATAATAAAGGACTTCCACCACACAAGGCAGTCGTCTGGGGGTTGTTGTTGCACACAAAAAGGACTTCCTCTGCTGCTGCTGTGGATACTGAGGATTTCTTCACAACTGCACAGTTATTTGCACATTGCTTGTGTTGTCCGTGCCCAACTGAGGATTTGCTATCAAGCACGGGATGGACATATTTTTGAATTTTCATTAATTTCTTAAAGTCCCCTTCAATGAACATTGGACTTTTCATGTGTTTATTTATCACTATTTTACAGGACATCACTGTTTATTGTTTTTTTTTCTTTTGCAGCGCTACACTGTTGATATTTTTATTCTGTTTGGACTTTGTTTGTTTTTTTAACTAGTGTCAGTAATTTCACTTTTATTTGCACATAAGTACAGGGTACAGCAGGGACATATCAGAAATATAAAGTTTTGGGGTAACTTTAAGTGGTAACTTTAAGTGGGTTTTCATTAAGGCAAAAACATATTTTCAAACAAGCAGAGAAGCCAGCATGGCCCAGAATAGTATATTTATGAAGCAATTGCCCTTTTACCATACTACACATGCACCTTCCTTCACCCCTTATTTTTCTTCCTTCCTTTCTTTACTTCATAGAATACTCAGTGATACCAAAATAGGCTAAGCCTTACACACCATATTGTATAGATATTTCTGTACATATAGCTATCCGTTCCCCACCCTTTCCTATCCCATATTTCCAATAAGGCTACATTTACACAGCACTTTAGCAACAGCAGCCAGGGGTGGCCGCCTGCAAGAATCAGTAAATTCTTGCCAGCAGTTGTAAATGCTGCTTGTACTTACTTTGTGTGAACAGCTACAGCTGTCAGATTTGTACTCTGTACAAATCATTGTTGGGCTCCACTGCTGTTTGCATGTAACTGCTCATCTAAGTAGTTACCTGTGAATAGAGCCTCTAAATGACTCCGGATGCAGACAGTGTGCATTCAGGGTCAATGTTTCTGTGGAGTTTTGCCCGCGCACAGACTGGCCGCGGCTATGCAGCTATAGCACAGAGAGTTGCTGCGTCCAAAGTAGCAAACTATCCACTGCTAAAGAGTTGGCAAGAATCCACTGCAATTGTCCTGTTAGCGGAAGACTTTCACTTGGCAATCTCTCTAACAAGGTACCTTTTCACAGGGTTCTCACTTTGCTGATATGGCAGTCTTTTGCCCTCTGTTATGACAGTCTTTTTAAGTGGCTGTATTTTCACATGATCTCAATCCAAAAAAGGCATTGGGGATGATTTACTAAAGGGATAGGACATGTAATTAGAAAGTTTACATATACTTTGCAACTAAATGTAGGGGTAAACGTGGAATAATTATAACTCACACGGAGGCACCATCCCTAAAATAATTTGAAAAGACACGGGGTGTGACTTTGCATGTGGAACCCTGCTTCTTCAGAGCCTTTTAGAACAGCACAAACAGTATGTAAGTATTAAATATGTCCTAAAGATACAAAATTGTGAAATTATCTGTCATAAAATAATATTAGATAAAATGATAATGATGTATATATAAAAACATAGAGAACTCCTACACCATTGTAGGGGATTTTTATAATTACCCGTTGGTACAAAATACTAATATAACAGCATGAAAATATTTTTTTTTTTAACAGTAACATATAATGTTCATTTATGTCCAGCGGTGTCCTATAAACACAGCAATACCTAAAAAAAACCCCACATAGTGGATGTTCAAGTTTTAAGTACAGGGATTAAACGTTATTAGCACTAAATATAACCGCTTGTGACTAACCTTCAGGTTGTGTGTGCGGCATGTCGGTCCAGGAGGGACGGTAAGCCTGGGGAGCCCGTGGGGATGCCTTGCCAAGCCCGACCGAGAGAAACACAGGGCTGTATATAAAATGATATAATGCAGTATGGTATGGTGCAGTATGATGGTGAGGCCGTGCATGTGAGTGAGGATGGGGAGAGAAAATTGTGAACTTAATGTGAACAATAAAAAATAAATAAATAAAATAAAAAGGAAGAAGTGTGGGAAGTGATGGAAAATGTTTAAAGAGCAAAAGGGAGGGGGGAGATAGAAAAAGGAAGCAAACAGGAAAAGGGGGAAAGGAAAAGATAAAGAAAAAGGAGGGGAAAGAGAAGAAGAGAGGGGGGGGGGAAGGGGGGGGGACAGGGGAGAAGGAAGGGGAGGAAAAAAGAAAAGGCTTACCTAAATTTCAAAATGGGGTTATATATGCACAGTTGCAGAATTTAAATACATGCAACTGTGTACCATAGCAATGATGTGTGTAGAAACCATCATGTCCCTTTGCCTGAATTAGGCGCAACAGGGCAAGGGATTTGTATTGGATCCGAGTGAGCAAACTTGCACAGCTGAAGAGAAGGGCAAACAGAAGTATATCAGCTTAAAAATAAGTTAGAGTGCATAATAGATGGTGTAAGGATACATGAAAAAAGTGAAAAGATTAACCTTAATACTGGTGTATATTAATGTCTCCTCCCCGCACCTCAGAGAGAGCAATGGACCACTAAGAGGAGACAAGTAAATTGGGAAGCTTATGAAGGGAGAGAGGGAGGTCCACCATGATTGCCCTCGAGGGGTGAGGGGGAGGGATCCCTGAGGCCGCCCGCGCCGCCTGGATCAGGAATCCGGAGCGGCGGGAGCGGGCTCATCTGTCCATTCAATGGGCCGCGGGGGCACACGCTGGAGGAAATGTGCACTTAGTTCAGATGAAGCTGAGTTCACTTTGAAAAATCATGTGCAAGGCGAATTAATTACATGATTGGATAATTGAAATGAATACTGTACAACTTTACCTTATTCAATTATCAAAGTAATTATCAAAGTCAATTATCAAAGTAAACTTTAACTACAAAGTGAACATTCACTGTGCTTCAGTGAACAATCTCTATTCTTTTAGTAAATCAACCCTCTCTGTTTTATATGTCACCACTCAGTACGTATGTAGTAGAGCAGTGGCTCTCAACCCTGTCATCAAGTACCCCCAACAGGCCATGTTTTGGGAATTTCTCTAAAATAGCTGTCGAAAATACCAAGCCATTGACTCTAATTTAAAGCACCTGTGCAAGATAAAGGAAAACCTGCAAATGTGGCTTGTTGGGGGTACTTGAGGACAGGGTTGAGAACCACTGTAGTAGAGCACCCACAGGTCCCCCATGGCCTCCCCGACAGCTGCCTGAACACACCTCAACTCCAGCAGGTGACCACCTATGACTTGTTCCTCAATTGATCATGGCATACATACATGTATTTACCGCTCCTTTTTTAATGCTACACTATAAAAAAAATGTTAACTCACTAGATCTACATAGCCTCCCAGCATCGTTATTACCCGTGGTCTGGGCCTATGAGCAAATGGATGTTCTGCTTGTCTGCCAGCACCCTGCCATCCTAAAAAGAATAGCTGCAAAAATGTAAAAAAATAAAGATTTGAAAAAAAAAAAAGATTAAAAACGTGCTTCCCTCAATCTTGGCTTTTGATCCTTTCAGGAGGTATAGGTGTTGTTATTGCACCTTACCAGGCACTCAATATCCCACAAGAATGAACCCTGCAATGGGATTGGGCTCAGTTTTCCTTGATTATGTCTTCCCATCTATTCCAAACTTGGAATAATAGGAAAGAAGAAGCGTCCGATGTCCACAAGAATGCAAGTTAACGCCACTTAACTTACCATCGAACTTGCATCCTTTTAAACATCGGGTACGATGCAGGGTGCAGACCCTGCAAAATTCATGAAAGGTCTGTTTTAAAACATAATTTAAGGCCAAAAAAAATTATGAAATAAAATAAAAGATAAATAAATGTACATTTCTTCATGTTTTATTCCTTAAAAATACTGTGCAAGTTCAGTAGACTACCTGTTGATATGCCACAAATGTACTCAGATATTTATTGCACATTAACTGACAACAAAGCATTTTTGGGGACTGAGTGGTGTCAGCCCTGCCTAGTTTTCTTTTGCTAAACTACTCAATCATGCCCACAGTCTTCATCTTCAAAACATAGCCACCTATTAAATTGTAGTCCTGAGTAAGATAAAAACTGCTGTGTCACCTGCACAGGAGATAGGCCAAGACAGGAAAACAGAGAGCAAAAAAAAAAAAAAAAACACATTGTCAAGAAGTTCTAACCCTTCCTCACTCTTATAACAAATTAGTTTCACCTTTTTTTCTATGCCCTCATTGTACAGATTTATCATTCATTTCTGTCCAGACAAGAAGTGAAGGAAATATTCTCATAGAGGAGCAATAAAACACTGGAATACCCTTTGTATCAGTTGAATTAGAAAAAAAAAATCTGAGACTGTTTATTATATACCTATTTTCTAAATGGGGAAATCTGATGTGAATGAAATTAGTAACAACCCAAATTTGTTATCCTCACTGATAACCTGGATAGCTAATTTTTGAAAACCGAATACAGCAGAATGCTGCCCAAAGCAACCAGTGGGATTTAACTTTTTTCTTCCTAGTATGGATTTTACAACAAAAGCCAACAGATTCTATTTTTCTTTTGCTCTATTTTTTATAAATCATTGCCAGGCTTCTGTTCTCTGGGTTATCTTTCTCTATATTTAGATGCAGATATAATCTACGGCACTGGCTTTCACTCAGTAATTTATAAGATGTAAGTCACATCAGGAAGATATATAGCCAAGAAAAAAGGAAAAGTTATGATTTGATTGTGTAAAGCAAGATATAGGATTTCTATCATCAAATATAGAACAAAAATATATGTTGTATGACAAGGAATCGTATCTTGTAATAACATTTCTTCATGCAGCCTAACTGAAAATATATTGAGGGAACACATACCAGCATTTGTGACAATGCACAGACAAACAGATGGATGGGGATATGTCTTTTACATTATGGTACTGGTCATCGAGATAATCATTGCAGTGATAAATCACAGAGCGAATCTGTCTGCCTGCAACACCCAAAGACATCAGAGCAGATGGGACATAGAAGCATAATGCTTCATTTTGTTCTGGTCATTTCTGTTCAGTTATTTTCCATTACTACAGACTTCTATATTATATCAGATAGACACAAGAAGTTTACCCAAAATGTTCAGTCAATTTTCATGGAAGTTGTGTGTTATCAACCAGTTTGGGATGTGCAGTTGTATGAATTAAATAAAAAAAAACATTTAAATAGAAGTATAAATATATTTATATCTATTGGAAGCAGTTTAAAACTGAGCTCCATTGCACAGTTAAAATGCATATAAGGGAGGTGTTTCACCTGCCAAATGAATAATTTCTGCCTATCCAGTGCTGGAAGTTACACAACTTCATCAAAAAGCAAAACCACGGGTGACATCATTTACATTTTAGGAATATAGTAATATTCTCACTCCATCTCGAGCTTTTTGACTTGACAGAGAAAGAGTAGCAGAAGACTGAGGAGCTCATCCTGCTGCTTAATCTGTTCTCGCCTCCTATCCTCATTTTCCTTATCACAACATATGTATTGTGGTAGGGTGAGCCCATGCTACTGTTTAAAATGGTGGTTTATGGTAAATTGTGTAAGAAGCAAGCACACTAATGGCACAGGTATGTGCTGGCTTTATATGAGAGCCAGAGTTAGAGCTCAGGGCCCCATCAACCTGAGGGGGTCAATATGAGAGAGGAGCAGTGAGAGGTGCTGATATGCACCATACTGTCCAGGACAGGACAGACCAAGGCCTGAGCCTGAGAGAGAGGCCATGAGGGACAGAGCAACTAGGGAGCTGCAAGGAAAGAGGTACAGTGCCTGTGCATGAATACTGGGGTGTGTGTGATGGTCAGGAGGACCAAGAGTTACTAATCAGAGCAGTAAAGGTGCAAGAGAGCCAGGAGGCTGATTGTTATGTTTTGTTCATATTGATAGTGAGAACTCCATGCATGGGAAGACATACCTATATGAACTTTTATTTAAAAGAACATCAAAAGTGGTCAGGAAAGCTCTGAAAACTATTTTTGGCATGGAATAAACTAACTGTTTTGCTACCACTGAGCTACAAAACCCCAACATGTCACAGTATATATAGCACTGATCTATAGCAACTGATTGGTTTATTCCTCTCTTAGTCCTAGCGCCTCTGCATTGGGGATTGCAAGAGGCTGACGCCAAGTAAAATTCTGGTACTTACTCATACAGCATTTAAAAAAATAAATGTAAATATTCATTAAAGTGTATGTGAACTCTAAATCTATGTTTTAATATGAATAGAATACAGTATTATTAAGCAAATCCTTTACTTTAAATTTATGGAAAAGTTTCCTACCTGGAGATACTGCCAGTAACAGTACTTTTTTGTTGCAGGCTGTTGATGCTAAATCACCACTTCGATATTAGCAGCAGCATTGTCAACCTGCTACG
Source organism: Aquarana catesbeiana (assembly GCF_042186555.1). Classification (NCBI taxonomy): domain Eukaryota; kingdom Metazoa; phylum Chordata; class Amphibia; order Anura; family Ranidae; genus Aquarana; species Aquarana catesbeiana. Next base: position 499,965,682 of record NC_133325.1, read on the forward strand.
TGCTCTCCTTTAGTTGGCCATTGGGCTGCCTATCTACAAGGACCTGGTATGCAGCCCATTGGCAATCTGAAGGAGGGCACATGGCAACACTGCTACTTATTGTGACGCAGTGGCTTAGCATTCTCAGCCTGCACCAGGAAGTAGTGTTACTGGCAGCTAAAAAACGTTATAACACATTTGCATAAGAAAACCAGGACTTTTGTTTGCACATAATTGTGAGTGAACACTTTATAAAGTGAACAGGCTCTATTCCTTTAGTAAATCAACCTCACTGGGTTTGAGTTACTAAACAATATGTGTATATGGCAGCACATCATTGATGTGTGAACAAGAAAATGTTATCAAGAAAATCATAGCAAAAAATCTGGGATTTTATAGGCACAAAAGAAGAAAAATGGTGATTAAAACCAAGGTATTTTTTATATACTAAATGTAAAAGGTGTAGAAAACATAATGCATATAAAAATATATTCAACATTTGGTCCATAGTCACAAAACCACAATAAGATACATAAGCATAATAATGCAAATAAGCCCCAACCTGTTTCAATCCTTGATACAAATCTTCATCAGGGGAAAGATGAGTATCATGATGGCAAGTTAGGACCAATATATGATGTAAGTTTCTTGAGCGATTAAGCCCATTCCCCAGCAACCTGAAAAGGTCCAAAAGGTTAGGGTACAAAGGACACCAATGGAGTCTCCCATTCAAAATATAACAAGGGCCTCCAGATCTACGTAAATAGGTATTACCACAATTAGGAGAAATAGATCAAGTATGAGTGTACAAGGCAATCGGGTGCTATTAGCAAAAACAGGACAACCATATATCCATCAGACATAAAGTAGATAGATACATGTCTTCAGAACTATGGCTGTTCTGCTCATAAACCCAGCAATGTTGGGCCACAGTTCTGGAGACGTGTATCTATACTGGTAAGAAGTATTGCAAATCTGAAAGAAGCCTACGTGAATATGGTGAAGAATACCCAATCACATGCAAGTAAAATGAAAAAGAAAAAATAATTTTTGCTTGCACGTGATTGGATGGTTGACGTCAGCAGTGCTTCAACACATGAACTAGGCTTGCAAAGTGAAAGTTAGATAAGTAAACGTCTTTACTAGCTCAACTTCACTATGTCTGTGTTGTCATAACTGCTTCTCCCACCTGTCAGCCTTTGTGTACACTGAGACAGACACACATGCGTGGCTCAGTTTACACAAAGGCTGACACATAGGGAGAAGCAATTATAACAGAAGAAACACAGTAAACATGCAAGCACGTGAGTTATGTCATCTAGGCTTGGCCAATCAAAGAGTGACAACTCAGAATCCCAGAGAAGATGGAAACAACAATGGAGGGGGAGTAAGTGTGCCATAATGTGCTAATATGCTGTGTATACCAGCATAATATAGTAAACAGCAAGTGGCAGGCCTTGGTCTGTCCTGTCCTGGACATTTTTCTTTTGCTGTGGTGATTTGCAAGTTAATACATTTCTTGCAAGTCACAATATACAACAACAGTGTAATTTTCCACAAAAAAAAAGATGTATTCTCTGTGATCACAGAGCAGTCCTTGATCCCCAGTCATTTGACTCTGAATGAAGTATCTATTTAGCTGCATGCACCTCATCAACAAAAAATTGAGTGAAAGGGGGTGGAAGGGGTGATTGTTTTTCTTTATAAAAAAAAAAAGCAGCTGATTGTACCTAGATTCAGATTTGGTAGTTAGCCACCTATAGGCAGGAGGAAGCATTTCTTCATCACCTTTTTCCCAGTAATCAGATTGCAACACTGTAACTTTGTAGTAAAAGTTGGAAGGTTAGAAGATGCGGCAGGTGGCTTAAGCTAGCCATACACACATAGAGGGTTCGTTACTAAAACTGGAGAATGCAAAATCTGGTGCAGTTCAGCATAGAAATCAATAAGCTTCGAGGTTGTATTGCGAAAGCCAAATTGAACAAGCTGAACTTAAAAGATGATTTGCTACAATACACAGCTGCACCAGATTTTGAGTGCACCAGTTTTAGTAAATCCCCTCTATAGAGGGCTTAACAGATTCATTCATCCATGCCTAACAGCCTCAGATGATTGAATCTACCACTACAGCTCTCATATTTTGATAGCTGGTGTTCTATCGAGAAATGCCCTCCGTCGAAAAATGCCCCGAAGGGTCTGCGCATGCGCAGTATGCAACGTCACTCCAGCTGATATGTTGATCAGCAGGCGTGACGTCAACACGGCACATGCGCAGATGGTCAGAGGCAGTGTCCGAAATCTGCTAAGCACCGAGGGAGAATGTAATTGTCAGATTCTGCGGGGTGGGTTATGGGTGTGTTGAAGGGCGGGTTTTGTGTTTTAACCCGTCCATAGACACAGCCAAAACTCACTGTTTAACACACTCAAGCTGCCGTGCAACAGACAGAAAACACGCCATTCAATACAGCCAAAACCCTCCCCGTAACAGTGAGGCAAAATCTGACAATTTCATTCTCTCTCGGCGCTTAGCAGATCATCGGGTACTGCTTCCGATGATCTGGGCGTGCGCCGTGTTGACGTCTTGCCAACATATCAGCTGGAGTGACATTGCGTACTGCGCATGCGCAGACCCATTGGAGGCATTTTTAGATGGAGGGCATTTCTCGATAGAACACAATGGTCAAGTTGAAGGTTGCGGGGTGATAGGATGCTGAAAGGGCCACCCAATGAGCGAATTTGTCTGCTTTATCAAGAACTGGCTGAAATTCAGTCTGTGTATGCCCAGCCAAGAACATTCACCATGATTTATGTCATTACTCCAGCAACTCAGCTCACAATATATATTGCCTCTATACCAGTCCGTCTTAAAGCTTAAAAAAAATAAAGGCATTGTCACAGGCAACACCGAGATTGGCGAGAGGTAATAAATACCTGTAAGTTTTATGCTTACACCTTTTATAGCAAGCATGTATTTAACATAACAAAAAACTGTCTGAAGCTAGTTCCCCTTTAAGCGGTTTCATCTATGGCAATGTAGCAACCCATAATAAAAGATGGTATGACAGTGTGATATCCTGTGAGCAGTAATCTTTCTTTGGTTTGACAATCTAATTGGTTCAGAAAAGGAGAAGCAGCACACCAATGATATCACTTGGCTCAGTCAATTTTATTCAGCCATAAAAGCAACATAGTTTATCCCCAACCCAAGCTTAGACTAAGCCCATGTGGGTGAAATATGTCAGAGACTACAAATTCTGGATGAACATGTCAGAGAGGGCAGTTACCTGGTGGGGAAGAACTGTGTTGCTTTTATGACTGAATACAATTTGACTGAGCCAAGTGATGTCATTGGTGCTCTGTACATTTATGAAGCAAGGCTGGGCTTCTTAGGCAGCCCATACATTATAGTCATTTGTTTTTGTTCAACCGGTAGGTTGAATGAAAAAAAAAAAGACCGATTCCCCCATCCGCATATTCAAGGTGTATGAAGGAATCACTCCCAATGAGCCTTTGTATTCTGTCAATGGGGAGAATATACTGATCAGGCCTGATTGCGTGGACATTTTACAACAGGCTGGTTGTACAGAGATTGGAAGATCGACTTCTGTACAACCAGCCTACCCATGCATGGATCAAAATTTGGCCGGTTCAGCAGGGTTCCATGTATGGCCAGCTTTAGACCAGCATCTGATTGGATTTGCAGTGGCGGTGGCTTGAAGCGGTGACTCCTGCATGACTCACTGACAATGTGATTAGCTGTTGGGGTTTACTTATCAGTGTAGTTTTGTGCTTCAGACTGGGGCTCATTTATTTAAAAAAAAAACTGGAGGTAAATTGTATGCATTGCACAGAACAACCCGATTCCACTTGTGAGCGTTCGCAAATAATCACAACAGAATCTGCAAACCATACTTACACACATTTAAATGCAGCCCACGAAGAAATATTTGGCGGATGTTATTCAGTTGTGAGATACTGATAAAAACTTCAAATAAAAACATGATTGCTTCTGTTTAGTAAAGCTGGTTTGTAGTGCAGGTCTTTCACACAGTATGAAAGGTTATGTTCTTTCATATTCATTTTAGCTTATTATCCCTCAAATTGGACTGTCAGCCAGTCAGAGTTTTCTGAATCAAATGCAAAGAACCTAAAATTGGATTTTGCCCACAGACAACTCTTCTTGTTTAAGATAAGAAAATATATATATTTTTTTCTGATACAGAGAAAGGAGGGGAAACGTTCTGACTATTTCTGTGTTGATGCAGTGCGAAGCAAAAAATCAGCTGGCTCCTTTTTATAGCTTACATTTACTAAGCCACCCCACATATAAAAGAGATCACACAGCAAATCCTATTATATATTTGATGATACAGAAATAAATGAAAATCAAAAGAGTCTGTTTCCCAGTGCATTATCTTAAATGTTTTGTTTTTTTCAGTCAAAGCCCCAAGAGATATGGTATAATGCATGTGGCAGAGGGCAGGCAGTCAGTGCCAAATTATGACACATGCCTCACACATGCTATAGACACAGAGGGCTTGATGAAGGAAAGACTGATATAATTAGCACAGCTCCCATTTGTAATTATTACTCAACATCCCGTCCCTGTTAGCAATTGATTTATTAAAAATCAGTATTGGAAAAAATGTGATGCTGAGTGGTAATTACTGTTCCTTTTGAATGACAGAAGTAATTTGTGAATGACAGCATGGGGATCTCCCACCATTCCCCATCTTATTCATAAGAATAAACCTGTATTACATTCAATACATTAAATGTCTATGGGATTTATCCTTAAAGTGGACCTTCCTCCCAAAGAACTCATTGTTTGTATTTGGCTCCAACCCCCTTTCTTTTCTCACAATTGGATATTTAGTTTTTCTTATTAGTATTTCTTTTTACTTTTTTTGTGCTGCAGGGTAGCACCTCATCCCTTCTTGCCTAGGCAAGATTGACACTGCGCCTGATCCATACGTACGCAGATGTTCTGAAGATCTCTGATGGCCTTTAGTGCCCAGCAGGGACCTTCAAAATATCTGTGCACTGGATGTTCTGTTTGGTCAGACCAAAGAAAGTCTTATACCTTCCTAATTGTGCCACGTTCACGCACATGTGTAGGCACACCTGCACATGTGCAGATCTGCTTCAGGGCTTCACTGAGTCCTGAAGGCCAGGCAGAACTCTTCAGTACATGTTAGCATGTACCAGACCATCAAAGATGCCAGCACTAGTAAAGACGGGGGGAGGTCAGCAGTAAGGGGACTGACGTTCCTCTTTAACAACTAAATGTACATACATGAGTGTTGTTTGACCTGCCAAAGAATTTGTATTTGTGTCCATCCAAATGCCCCACAAAGGAGCCCAGCCAGCTTGAAGATCTAACTTTTACAAATACCAGTATAGCTGCATGGTGTGCTAAACCTACCTTCCAGCCAGGACTCCCTTTCTGTTTAAACAATGAAGTCCACAACCACATTTAAAAAAAGCTCCTTAAAATCCTCTGCAGTCAGCGATGGCTTTGTAGTTATTTTTTTTTAGGATGGAGCAGCTTTTGAGACCCATGCTCCCTAGTGCCATGAGAGGAGGGTCATCCTGCTCTATTGGGCACCACGTGTGCGGTGTCTACTCTCTCCTGTTGCAGCTGCTGAGCTCACCATATGCTGTTTGCCAACCAAACTAAATGTTCACTTTGCAATGTGAATATTTACTGAGCTTAGTGTATAGTGTGGATCTGTTTACTTCAATATACCAATCATGTTCTAGTAAAAGTCCTGTTTTTTTTCTTTATTTCCCTCACACATGGTTGGATATTTAGGGTGAACACAAGTTCATGTTATTTATTGACAAGGAAATTAACTGTGCCCCCCAAAAAATAAAAAAGGGGGGCAGGCAAAGGACTAGTCATTAGTATGGTGTGCGGAGTCCCTACAGCTTATCTTTCCTCTATTACTGATTTGCCATGGCTTGTTCTGCACTAGCTTTCTCTGTGCATGCAGCCATCTTGGTAGAGGCACAGAGTTTTGCTTTCTCATGTCAGAGCCTTCAGCAAAGAAAACCATAAATATCATGCATCATAGTGACATGCACTGTAGAATTACACTAAGAAAATTAAGCAGAGATATAACACATGTACTTTGATAAATGAACAGCACCATCTTTCACTTGTCTGCACTCTGATTGTTCAGCAAATAGCTGAAATGTGCCTGCGATTTACTAGCATTACCATGCAACTCATCATGCTGCTCAACCCTATTTATATCTTTAACAGAATTCTAGCAGAGAGGCAGTGTTTTTCAGTCAGGCTTTGCAATAAGAAGACATAGAAAGCATGGGGTGGGGAGCTGGAGTGACACCATGAGCTGCATGTTGTCACTGGTAAATAGCGGGAATATTCCAATGGTGATTGCTGGACAACTGAAGCGCACACAGGAGTTGAACACAGTGCTATGCATTTATCAAGGCCCATGTGTTGTACAACTTTCATAAGGTAACTTTAGAGTGAACTTTTACTTTAACGTCACACTGGAGTCACCTTCAGTGCACCAGCCAAACAAAAAGGTACATTTTCCACAATGCTGCCTGGGCACAATTAACATTTCAAAAATGTTCCAACATAGTAAATCTTAATTTTTTTAATTCTGTTCCACTTTAACTAAGGGAATATATTAGAGGTTCTACTTTGAAACATCAAACCCTCTCTGAGCACTAGATGTACTGTACCCTCTGTAAGTAATTTGCATCAAAATTCAGCACAGAAGCTCCTTACTGTATCACAGCCCTTTGGGTATTGTGTAGGATTGTCTGTTATAGCCCTGGGGATATTGTCTAGGATAGAAATAAATAATGCATTCAGCACAGCTTTACAGGCTGCAGATCCTGATGGGCAGCTCATTACAATGTTTGTTGTTTATGGATCTAATTTTACAGAAGGCAAAGCTGTTATACACCAGTACATATTTAGAGTAAAATATTCCTGTTTTTAAGTGAATATAATGAACTCTTTACTAATATCATATATACATGTTATCCTTTTCATCCTATTAAATTTAAAGTAGAAGTCCAGTCAAATCCTATCTAAACTTAAACCTTCTTCCATCCCCATCCTAAGCCCTATACTAACTATCCTGTAGTGGAAAGATGTCCATACCTACCTATTCCCTGGGCGCTTCTGCCCATTGATATGATCTCCCCAGTGGCCAGCTTCAGTGAAGAAGAGAGAACACCAACAATGGCTACAGTGCCTGTGGTGACATCACTCAATAACTTACTATGGGTACCCATTGTCAGCTGTCCCTCCTCTACCCTGAAGCCAGCGCTGGGAGTCAATCATGAGACTGGACCAGAACACCCTGTGAATAGGTAAGTATAGACCTCTTTTCTCTACAGGGTAGTTAGTATAGGGCTTAAAACATGGGTGGGAGAAGGTTTAAGTTTAGTATTTGACTGGACTTCTACATTAAGCCTAGCTCTGGGAGATGCTAGAAGAAAGGAGAAGGACTTTAACTTACCTGATCCTCCGCCCCCCCCCCCAGCAGATGGTGCTCCCCCATGTTTTGTCCCTCGGCGTCATCACATTCAATGCAGGACTACAGACCCTTCATTGGTCTTAAAGATGTCCAGACTTTAGACCGCCGGAGTATGCCACTGTGGTGATCAGTCTAACAGCATAGAGGAGGGGAGGATCAGGTAAGTAGTTCATGTTTTCTATGTCCCCTAGGCCTAAACAAGAATTTAACCCCTGCAGCGCAGGCTTAGCCCCACTAATTTTAAGTTTCCTGGAGTTAATCTATAAATTGTTGGTTAACATAATTAGTATATTACCTTCGTTTTTCTATAATGGAAAAAGGTTTGAATTGACCTGTTGATGCCACTCTTCAAAGAAGAGTTTGAACATAAAAACAAATCTAGGGGATCTGGGTAAATGTTTAACAACCGTATATTAAATGTCTTGTAGAATGTAGAGTAAATAATCTTGTACAATAGATATAGAAACATTTTATTGCACCAAGTTATTCACAATGAAAACAGATACACAGACAGCCTTCAAAGAAAGACTTAACGTGTGTGAAAACCAAGTACTACATTTGTGTAAATATCTCCCTTTTTGTTTGTGGATGTATTAGTGCAAGATTTTTTATATTGGTGTGAGTAAATGTTTCACAAAACATCTGTTGATCCTGCCAGTTTCTATTCTCTCTTTGGGGCCTTTTTAAATAGGGTGACCACCAGGTTTCACTTCTGCAAGTTGGGAATCTCCCCAAGCTGTAATCCAGTCTGTTGCAGTCAATGTCCACCTGCTGGTTAATTGACAGCTGCTCTGACCAGGGCCCGGACAAGAGGTGGGCAGGAGAAGCAGCTGCCCTGGGCACTGTGGCATCATGTGAGGTGGGGGGCACCACGAGGAGAGTGGGGACATGTGCTAGGAGTGGTAATTTGGGGGATTTGTGTTGCAGAGGGGGAAGAGGATTTCCGCTAGGAGAAGGATTTGGGGGGTTTGTGCTATAAAATTAATATGCTAGAGGGGAAATATTATTTGGGGGGGGATTTGTGCTAGTAGAGATGATTGGTAGGTATTTGTGCTAGGAGGGGAAATTTGTGGGTTGGATTTGTGTCAGAATGGGGGTTTGGAGTGGAGGGGGGGATTTGTGTTTGGAGGGGAAATATAATGGGTAGAGGATTTGTGCTTGGAGGGGGACATTTTTTTTGGGGGGGGGGTCGGTTGTGCTGGGGGCATATGGGGATAGAGAGTATTTGAGCAGGGTGCTTAGGAGTAAGCTTGCAGATTAGTGCTCAATTTTCTTTGGAGGGGGGATTTTCACTGATACATAATGCTCATACATCTTGGGGGGGGGGGGCACAATTTGCCATGCCAACACACCAAGTTTAAGGCTCCAATTGACACACTGATGCAGTACAAATTACAAATAGCAGTCACCAGTCCTGAATGGGATGAGGCATGGAAAAAAGGCAGGTCAAAATAGTAGTATAGGTAATCCACACAATAACAGCAGCTCTACCATGAGAACACTTTGAAAGTGTCAAAACTGCAGGAACACTTGGAAAGAACACTTTAAATCCCATAAAAATCAAAAATTTCACTTGGATAAAAAAAAGAGTAATCAACTTTGGCAGGGGTGCTAACACTTCCCCACTCTATCCAAATAAAAAAAAACACTTTGGCATAAGATACTCCTTAAATAAAAGAAAAGTGAGGATTCATAATTAGATACAGAGGTAAAAGTACTCATCTTCATAATGTCCTAAATGTGCATGGCCATATCATTGAATTACCTCTACCAAGTCAATAAAACTAATCCTAAACTAATTTTAATGAGCCTTTTCCATTATTAACACATTGCGCTACTTTATAATTGATCGGGATTTATTTCTATACTTTACTGTTGTCCTTGCTTTTGAAGCACCACAAAACATTGTTTGTTTTGCTTATTAATAGTGTTATATAAATCAAAGGTTATGTCCACAAGTTATTTGTGTCTCTCCAATGGGGCACAGGTCAAGTATATTACAAGAAACCTCATTATTGTTAGGATGAGCCATTTCAAAGGATGTCAAATGTTGTTAGTGATGCATTGTTTAAAATAAATGCTTTTGAAAACACATAACCAGCTTCCGATAGCAGACGCTTGGAAATGCTGAGAAAAAAAAATACAAGGTCTCCTCCTAATGGTGAACAAACAGAATGCTTATGGTTTTTCTGTACTTGTGACATTATACTATAATCTAGAAGTTACATTCACATTGCACTTTGTTTTTAAAGTGGCTGTAGCAATTTTTTTTTAGAAATGCATGGTTTTTACCATTACTATTTTAGAGAGTCTTCAATTCCCCCTACATGAAGCAATACAATGCTGAAGTGTCTGCAAACGCAGCAGTAATATGCAAAGCCCCCTAGATCCTGCTTAGTGCCGTACGATGGGGATCAGTTTAGTACCAGGGTAGTATTGGGGTGTTCTCATAGAGTTATCAGCATTGGTTTGTACATACACATATACAGCTATTTCAACGTCTTTCAATCACAAATTACCTGACGGTTGATGGGTGATCAAAAGGCACCAGTTCCCTGTTTCATTTAAAGCTAATGGACATACAAATGGGACTTTTAGGGTATCAACGCAAAACCATCAATTAAAATCATATTATTTATTATCGTTGGTATGTTAAAAATTTATATAATTTTACACATACAATACATTACTTGCAGAGGCATCCAATATTGCAATTTTACACAGAACCTCAAAACAACACCCCTACATTTTGTGCCTTCCTTCTACCTGTACATCATTACAGAACACAAGGGTTAATATGTTTTAAGTTAATTATAACAAATATATATACAGTGGGGACGGAAAGTATTCAGACCCACTTAAATTTTTCACTCTTTGTTATATTGCAGCCATTTGCTAAAATCATTTAAGTTCTTTTTTTTTCCTCATTAATGTACACCCAGCACCCCATATTGACAGAAAAACACAGAATTGTTGACATTTTTGCAGATTTATTAAAAAAGAAAAACTGAAATATCACATGGTCCTAAGTATTCAGACCCTTTGCTCGGTATTTAGTAGATGCACCCTTTTGATCTAATACAGCCATGAGTCTTTTTGGGAAAGATGCAACAAGGTTTTCACTCCTGGATTTGGGAATCCTCTGCCATTCCTCCTTGCAGATCCTCTCCAGTTCTGTCAGGTTGGATGGTAAACGTTGGTGGACAGCCATTTTTAGGTCTCTCCAGAGATGCTCAATTGGGTTTAAGTCAGGGCTCTGGCTGGGCCATTCAAAAACAGTCACGGAGTTGTTGTGAAGCCACTCCTTCATTATTTTAGCTGTGTGCTTAGGGTCAATGACTTGTTCGAAGGTAAACCTTCAGCCCAGTCTGAGGTCCTGAGCACTCTGGAGAAGGTTTTCTTCCAGGATATCCCTGTACTTGGCCGCATTCATCTTTCCCTCGATTGCAATCAGTCATCCTGTCCCTGCAGCTGAAAAACACCTCCACATCATGTTGCTGCCACCACCATGCTTCACTGTTGGGACTGTATTGGACAGGTGATGAGCAGTGCCTGGTTTTCTCCACACATACGCTTAGAATTAAGGCCAAAAAGTTCTATCTTGGTCTCATCAGACCAGAGAATCTTATTTCTCACCATCTTGGAGTCCTTCAGGTGTTTTTTTAGCAAACTCCATACAGGCTTTCATGTGTCTTGCACTGAGGAGAGGCTTCCGTCAGGCCACTCTGCCATAAAGCCCAGACTGGTGGAGGGCTGCAGTGATGGTTGACTTTCTACAACTTTCTCCCATCTCCCAACTGCATCTCTGGAGCTCAGCCAAAGTGTTCTTTGGGTTCTTCTTTACCTCTCTCACCAAGGCTTTTCTTCCCCGATAGCTCAGTTTGGCCGGACGGCCAGCTCTAGGAAGGGTTCTGGTTGTCCCAAACGTCTTCAATTTAAGGATTATGGAGGCCACTGTGCTCTTAGGAAACTTAAGTGCAGCAGAAATTTTTTTGTAACCTTGGCCAGATCTGTGCCTTGCCACAATTCTGTCTCTGAGGTCTTCAGACAGTTCCTTTGACCTCATGATTCTCATTTGCTCTGACATGCACTGTGAGCTGTAAGGTCTTATATAGACAGGTTTGTGACTTTCCTAATCAAGTCCAATCAGTATAATCAAACACAGCTGGACTCAAAGAAAGGTGTAGAACCATCTCAAGGATGATCAGAAGAAATGGACAGCACCTGAGTTAAATATATGAGTGTCACAGCAAAGGGTCTAAATACTTAGGACCATGTGATATTTCAGTTTTTCTTTTTTTATAAATCTGCAAAAAAGTCAACAATTCTGTGTTTTTCTGTCAATATGGGGTGCTGTGTGTACATTAATGAGGAAAAAAAAATAAACTTAAATGATTTTAGCAAATGGATGCAATATAACAAAGAGTGAAAAATGTAAGGGGGTCTGAATACTTTCCGTCCCCACTGTATATATATATATATATATATATATATATATATATATATATATATATATATATATATACATATATATATACAAACACACACGCAGGGTGGGAGTTGTGCCTTCTCTTTAAGGCATGTTGCAATAAGCTTTATTAGGAAGGACAAGATAAAATTTTATATATTATGGCTCAGTCTACAATGGATGCCGCCGAACCATAGCCGGGGAGCCCCCTTCCCTCCATGTCTGGTGGGGGACCGCAGGGGGAAAGCATGAGTCTGTTGTATAAAGGGAACCAAAAGGTATTTAAACGTATATACCCTCTATGCTGCACCCAAAACATACATGTATTTTATTAAAAATACAGCATAGATAGTATGGTCCAGTGCAGCATGTTTGTTGTAAATAGTTTTAAAAGTTTAAAACTATTTACAACAAAGGGCAAATGTTATAAGGTCCATATACTGTACCTATGCAGTACAGAGTAACGAAACATTCCCCTCACGTATTCCTTACCACAGAGCACTAACAAAAGTGGCACCACATCTCTAGAGGGGAACAGACAAAATTAAAATATATCTAAAAAAACATAGAACATCTGAATAACCAATTTATTCATTACAGGATTTTTAATACAAACAATAATAAATCACAAAAACAAAAAATATATAAAAAAAATAAATACACTACAAAAATAGAACAAAATGTTGTTTTTTTTTTCTTTCAAGCCAGGAAGTGTTGTTGCCTATTTACATTCACATTTGAATAAAAGATTTTCAAGACCTCCAACTCTTTTTGGCATTGATGTATGATCCAGGGCTATAAATTTGGCCTTGAAAGGATAATTCATGATTCACTGCAAAATTGTGTGCTACTGGAAAGTGTAAGTCTGTGTCCTTAATGTCATGTGGTTATAAATTCTTTTTTGTCATTCCCATGTAGAAAATATTAAACTGATGTAATATCAAACAGATGACATCAACCATGGAACAACTAACAAAATGTTTTAGAGTGAATAATTCCCCATTAGTTAATCTAATCTAGAAGAAAAATAAACTACATTCATTGCATTTTCCACATGATTTTCCAGTGAGCACTGAAGGAACAGAGAGCAGCGACAGACAGCCACTGTTTTTCGTTGCCAGGAAACTGAGGGCTAACTAATTAGCAGTCATGTGATTGATCAACTAGCAGTCTTAAAGCTGTTCTGCAACAGTTTACCACACCACATACCAATTTTGCTGCCTGCAGCGAGTGTCAGTGTAAAGTTAACGACACCCCAAACGTAGGTTGCAAAGGCAATGGCTCCATGCAAAAATACCATGTGAGCCAGTTGCAGTGCACTTCCAAAAAGAGTGCATGCATTACGTTTGGTGTGGTACTGTACGTTGCGAATTTCAACCCATTCAGAATGAATGGGGTGGAAATTGCACTGCACAAAACTGCAGTTCCTAATGTGAATGGGCCCTTATAAAGCTTCCTTTGAGGGTGCATTCATATTTTTATATTATTGTGACTATTTATTAGATTTTTTTTTAAGATTTTGCTCTTCTAAAGGTAATTCAGGATATTCTTAAAAATAATCCAGTTAAAGGACTATATCTTAAAGAAAATGCCAATGTTTTTAAATAATATGCCTAATATCTGTATGTTGTTGGTGATCAATCTATTTGTCATGCTTACCCCTAACACAGGTGGTCAGACACTATAGCTGGCTTCTGTGTACTTCACCTATAGCAGCCCCCCTTCTCATAAGGCAAGTAGGCCTACCAGTACACAGTTGCCCCCAAGACTTATACACACTTCCAAGATGCTGGAATGAGACCATTAGCAATCAAAAAACAGGAGCGTTACATGCCCCTGACAGTAATTGAGGGCAACATTTCACTGCTGGATTAACTTTATGTTTGAAATTGGATTTTCCGTAGTAGCAGAAAGTGAAGCCACACTCTGTAGAAGTCACACCATAACCTTACTTCAATGAAGCTGGCTTTCAACACAGCTCCCACCCTTGACCACGCTCTTTATCAAGAGAGCCCCAATATGCCTGTCCTTTCTACATAGCCATTAATACCATTAGTGCCATTAATAAAAGCCATACTACAGCTGCTATGAATGAAACAGGGTCTATGAATAGAGGAAAGAAAGATGATTCATAGCCCTGCCCCCTCCATTCATAGATCACTAATATAAGATATAGCACAGCTATTACATTCTGTAGTACCACATCTAAGAATGGCAGAGCTGGGCAGAAAGAGTGGGCAAAGTTGGACTCGCTTGATGAGAGCCTGGGACAGTCCTTAGTTGTATTAACCCCAGCTGCACCAAAATATTACAGTGGCGTGGTAGGGGAGGCATGGACATTTTTGTTTAAATTACTAATCAATTTATAATTCTATGCTTTTTAATGAGATTTACAAAAAATATATATATTTATTTTAGACTATATGTTTTGCTTATATTTTTGCATACTACAAATATCACCCATCATACCTCACTTCCTGACGCTGTGGCAGCCTGTGCGAGCAGGACAAGAAATAAGCTGAGTGGTCGTCATTGGACAGGAAGCCACAGGCAGATATTATCTGAGCCATTCATATTTTAATGAACATTTATGTTTTATTGCAGTCTGTTCCCACTCTGGAGAGATTTAGGATAGGAAGGAAGTGTAAGAAAATCTACCTCATAAGGACACATAATGCAATAAAAACATGCCTTTCCCACTCTGTCCAAAACCGAGAAAAGGTTTGGTTGGAGTTGGATGCAATAAAAACATGACAGGGGTTTATGCCTTTCCCACTCTGTCTAAAAAAGATTTTGATGGTGTTGGTTTTTTACTAACATTTAATTTTTTGTGTTATTTAATTACTCTAATTCTACATCCTATGAATTTACTGCTGCCGGATGCAGGACCATTAATTGCATTCTTTCTCCAGCCTCAGATTTTACATTTTCATAAATGTCATCTATATAACTTTTCCATGGTCTATAGGTTAGTTTCCATTTTTCTTTGCCTTATAAATGTTATTAACATTTTTTTTGCATGGTCTCTACATGCCCTATCTAGCTTATTATATTAATATTTATGCATGCTACAATGTGTTCCTTAGCATATAGGTTTGCTTGCTATTCGTTCATCCATTCTTATCCCCCCACAGATTCCTTTCATGCATTATATAAGTTTTCTTAATTTCCACGTGTGAAAAATTTTCACGGTCATTTTTATTGAACACCAAATTTTCAACACTGTGTTTGATTTTAATATCTAGCCTATTGCAAAGTATTATTTTGCCTGCTTTTTTACTTTTAATTCCACGGTTTTTTTTTCTTGTCTGTAAAAATTGGATGTAAATATTTGAAACAGAACTATATTCACTTTCACTCCAGCATTACTGTGTCCTGGAGCTCTCTCACCAGCCACTGACATCTTCAGACGGCCTTCTTCTAAGTTTAGATCTTCACCCATTTTGATTGCCCACTTAAGTGCATGTGCCTGAGTTCATTCATCTAGGCCAGGGATCTCCAAACTACGGCCCTCCAGCAGTTGCGGACCTACACGTCCTATGAGGCATTGCAAAACTCTTACATTCACGGACATGACTAGGCATAATGGTAATTGTAGTTCCTGAACAAATTGAGTTTGGAGACCCCTGATCTACACAGATGCCAAAATTGTACAATGCGCAGTGTACGGTGCACACAGGCAGGTAAGAAACATTAAATGCAGAAGAAACTTAGTATGTCTCTCCTGCATTAAAAAAACCTCCCTGTTTGCAATTTTTTAATCTTCAAGTTGCATTTTAAATGTATTCATTTTCTGACAATGAAATTGTATTATTCTCGATCGTTCTCACAAGCTACCTTTTGTGATCATATATTTAGCTTTCTCCTCACTGGTTTTAAACACTTTCCTCAGTCAAGGAAGCTTTCACAACTCCGTATTCTAAGAAGGGTTCTATTTATAAAATACCTTAATACAGCATAATTGACACTAGATGCAGATGACAATCATAGAAAACCACTGTAATAAATACAACATTGACAAAATTCATCAAGGATGGGCAAATTCTTGTCACATTTGTCCAACACTCCAAATCTTGTAGACTTCACCTCTGTAACATCCCAAAATACCCCCTCCTTAACCGTTGAAACCACTAAGCAACTTATTCACTTCCTTGTTATCTCTCGCCTTGACTACTGTAACTCCCTCCTCATTGGCCTAACTCTCCGCAGACTATCCCCTCTTCAGTCTATCATGAATGCTGCTGCTAGACTCACTCACCTTACCAACCGTTCAGTGTCCACCACCCCTCTCTGCCAGCCCCTCCACTGGCTTCCCATTGCCCAACAAATAAAACTCAAAACACTAACAATAACATACAAAGCCATTTACAACTCTGCCCTGAGCTACATCACCAAACTTGTCTCCAAATATTACCCAAATCGTCCTCTGCTCCTCCCAAGACCTACTGCTCTCTAAGCTCCCTTGTCTCCTCCTCCCATGCTCATCTCCAGGACTTCTCCAGAGTCTCTCCCATCCTCAGGAACTCACTATCCCAATCTGTCTGGCTATCTCCTACTCTGTCCACTTTTAGGCGATCCCTGAATATCTCTTGCTCTGTGAACCTATCACTATAATTTGTCCTAATTTTAGTCCTGGCACTTTAATGCAGCGTACACACAGTCGGACTTTTCGACCGGACTGGTCCAACGGACCGAGTCCGGCGGACAATCCGATCGCGTGTGGGCTTCATCGGACCTTCAGCGGACTTTTCCAGTCGAAAATCTGACGGACTTTAGATTTGGAACATGCTTCAAATCTTTACGTCGTTACTCCGCCGGACCCAGAAATCCGCTCATCCGTATGCTAGTCCGACGGACAAAAACTGACGCTAGGGAAGCTATTGGCTACTGGCTATCAACTTCCTTATTTTAGTCCGGTGTACGTCATCACGTACGAATCCGTCGGACTTTGGTGTGATCGTGTGTAGGCAAGTCCGTTCATTTAAAAGCCCGTCGGAAATCCATCGAAAGTCCGTCAGACCGTCCGGTCAAAAAGTCTGCCCGTGTGTACTCGGCTTTAGATTACATTGTATATCTGCAAGTGTTATCTTCACCACTCTAATGCCCTGTACACACGGTCGGACATTGATCGGACATTACGACAACAAAATCCATGGATTTTTTCCGACGGATGTTGGCTCAAACTTGTCTTGCATACACACGGTCACACAAAGTTGTCAGAAAATCTGATCGTTCTAAACGCGGTGACGTAAAACACGTACGTCGGAACTATAAACGGGGCAGTAGCCAATAGCTTTTTTCTCTTAATTTATTCTGAGCATGCGTGGCACTTTGTGCGTCGGATTTGTGTACACACAATTGGAATTTCCGACAACGGATTTTGTTGTCGGAAAATTTTATAGCCTGCTCTCAAACTTTATGTGTCAGAAATTCCGATGGAAAATGTGTGATGGAGCCTATACACGGTCAGAATTTCCGACAACAAGGTCCTATCACACATTTTCCGATGGAAGATCCAACCGTGTGTACAGGGCATTACAACTTTGGTAGGGATTTGAAATATCTGATAATGTTTTGCATACTTCTCTTTTAAAGAATTTTACCTAGGTGGTCCGGTCGGTTCAATGCTGCATCTATCCCCCGCCGTCTCCCCCGAGGGCTCAAACACTGAGAACCGAGCGATCAAGCAATATTTAGATTGAAAGCTTAACATTGCTTCTTGCAATATTAAGCTTTCAATCTTGCTGCCAAAATTCTTGTCGATATTACAAACAAAAACCAGCTCCCGGTCCAACTAGCAAGCACAAAAAAATAAACTTATTTTCAACATTTAGGTTAAAAACAGAGAATTTTGCTCTGTACATTTGCAAATATATTTACAAGCCTCAATGCTGTGCCAAGGCATCACTGCAAAAAGTTGCTTTAAGCTATATTTGTACCCAAACTCATATACTCATATACTGTATACAGTATAACAACGAATACATTTAGAACAGACTTAACATCCTCCTTAAAAGCACACCAACATTCCAGAAGTCTAGACTCACTCAAGGCAACTGTAGACTCCTCTGTTCCCTCATTATAAATTCATTTGAGCAGTTGCCAATGTTTTGTTTATTATTTGTTTATTAAGTCAGTCCTCCTTGATTTAGCAATCTGCACAAAGGACCGGTTCTCACTGAAATAGCACAGGAAGGCATGCCATATTCCTGTGTGATTCCCACGCATTTCCATGCAGTGCAATTTTGCAATTCAATCATTTGAATGGGCTGCAAATTGCACCACAACACTGTTTTTTTAAAAATGCACCGCACCAAATCATACAGTACTGCAATACCATGCAATTTTGTTCCCGCAAACACACTGCATTTGGGATTTGCATTTGGGATTTGCATTTGGGGTGTCATTAACATTACATTGGCACCTGCAGTAGATTGCAAGAGCAGTGTGTTCGAGCATGGTGCGAGAAACGCACATGGAACTTGCTTTCTTGCACCGCATTCTTGTGTGAATCAGCCCTAAATCCATGCCATTGAACATCCGGAAATGTTTTTTTTTTACCATGTTTATTCCTATGTAATATTTTAGTTATAGAGCTTAGATCTATATTGTTACATTTTTAAATTGATACCTCTCCATTCAAAGTTGAAACCAATCCTTTACTATATCAAACTTTTAGAACAGATATATAGATTCTCTTTTTGAATAAGCTATTCTATTTTCTGGAACATTTTCTGTTTTCCCCTTTTCTTACTAATGCATATTTTATTTGACAAACAAATCATCTATACATGCTCTTGTTTTCCTTTCTAATGTTTTAGACCTTGTCCAATTCCTCAAATCTGTTGTCTTCTTTCACACTCCTCATCAAACCAATCTTCATTCCCTGTAAAGGTTCATAGCCAAAATTTCTTCCTGTGGATTATGATATTTCTTTTGTATTTTCTGCCATCTTACCTCTATTTCTTGTTCATTATGTACAATTTCAGTTCATGTATTCCTAATAATTTGTGTTTATTAACTGCACTTTTCTTTCATGCCTTACCTAATCTGTATACATGATATCTTTTTTATCTATATTTAATAAGTACCATAAAAGTAGTCTGAATCATACTATTATTTCCACACATTTATTTAATTGAGCATCAGTGAACATTGTTCCATTATTTTTGCTAATTAATATGAATTCTTTGGGTTGGCATGTATGCTTTTTCATATCAAAACACAGTATTTTAACATCACACTTTGGTATATTGTGTTATATCAGACTGTGTTTTGTCATATAGCCAAAACTTTTCCCAGATCTGCATATAAACCTGTCTTTTAATTCTTCCTTTGTGCAAACGTATGAACATGTAAGCACTTAAGCTTAAAGGAGAAGTACAGTCAAAGCTTGTTTGGCTGTACTTCTCCTGTGGATCACAGGAGTGCAGTTCCTTCTGCACTCCTGTGATCCGTTTTCAGCAGACATTGGGCTAAAGTCCGCTGTTGGCTGATGTCGCTGAGCCGGTCCAGGCTTGGAAAAGATCACGACTATATGGTCAGGATCCAGCAGCATTGGACCGACCGGACCACCTAGGTAAAATTCTTTAAAAGAGACGTATGGGAATTTAGTTTTTTTAAGTAGAATTAAAGGCAAAACATTTTTTTCTTTTTGGATAGAAAAAGGGCGGGTTAAAAACCCAATCACAAAAAAAATGCCATCTGTGTTCCATTGTGGAGATTTTACTTCACTTCCTGTCCCATAGCCAAAACAGGAAGTGAGAGAAAATACTTCCAACGTGAAGGGAATCCTGGGTGTCACTAGGGTCACTAGTGTCCATATTGGAAGATTTCCCCTCTACTACTGCTCTGGTGTTTAACCCAAAGCTTGGGATTTACTTTTACTTTCACTGTAAACAGGGCAAATTGAGCGGGTGAATCTCCCTATAATAGGGGCACAGTCAGCCATAAAAAACAACAGCTGTTCTAATCCCTCTCCACTCTATCCATAATTTAAAAAGCATTGCCTTTAAACGGTAACTACTATGGTTTTAGGTCAGTTTAATTTGTATGTTTTTAAAAGTCTGTTCTACATTTTCTACTATACATATGAAATCTTATTTTATAAAATGAACAATCAATACAGGGTACTCCCCTGGGAACCATGACACTGGTGTAGCACAAACAACATCAGGAGTTTATGGGATTATTTTTACACATTTAATGTTTTAGTCTTGAACGTCAGTAAGAAAAGTCAGTAATGAAAAGTCAATTATGTTTGAAATGATGAGCTTGAGCTATTGCGCTTTGCTAAAAAAAAATCCATTAACGCAGTTAGGTACAGCTTTTAAAACATGTGAAACTGAGCCTTGAGTTTTATCTTCCAGGTTATTAACTGCTTGCCACCCGCCCCACCGTCAAATGACGGTGGGGCGGTGCGGATCTCGTTCGGCGCGTGGCTGCGCCGTGTTGCTAGGACACGGCGTGACCCCGATCTCTGGAAAGAGCCCCATCTGCGGCTCTTTAACCATGTGATCGACTGTGTCCAGTCACATGTAAACAAGGAAGTGCCGGTAATCAGCGCTCCTTGCCTCACACTGACAGAGTGTGTGGTGAGGAGAGCCGATCAGTGGTATCTCCACGCAGGAGGACCTCTAGGGATGTAATCAGGGCACTGATCATCAGTGCCCTGATTACAAGATTGCAAAATAGTGTCACAAATCAGTGCCCCCCATTGCCCACCAATGCCAGCCATCAGTGCCCACTAGTGGCAGCAATCAGTGCCCACCACTTCCCACAAGTGCCACCAATCAGTGCCCATTAGTGATGCCAGTCAGTGCTGGCAATCAATGCCGCCTATCAGTGCTGCCCATCAATGCCCATCACTGCTGTCAATCAATGCCAATCAGTGCCCATCAGTACCACCTATCCGTGCTGCCTATCAGTGCCCACCAGTGCTGCCTATCAGTGCCCACCAGTGCCGCCTATTAGTGCCCATCAGTGCCACCTAACAGTGCCCATCAGTGCCGCCTATCAGTGCTCATCAGTGCCACGTATCAGTGCCACCTATCAGTGCCCATAAGTGCGGCATATTAGCGCCTCCTCATCAGTGCCACCTAATCAGTGCCCATAAGTGCCGTCTCATCAATGCCCACCAGTTCAGCCTACCAGTGCCCATCAGTGCCGCCTCATCAGCGCATATCAGTGAAGGTGAAAAATTACTTAGTTACAAAATGCACTGACAGAAAAAAAGTAAAAAACATTTTTCTTTCCAAATTTTTGGTCTTTTTTTTGTAAAAAATAAAAAACCCAGCAGTGATTAAATACCACCAAAAGAAAGCTCTATTTGTGTGAAGAAAATGATAAAAAATTTGTTTGGGTACAGTGTAGCATGACTGCACATTTGTCATTCAAAGTATGAGAGCGCTGAAAGCTGAAAAATTGCTGGGCAGGAAAGGGGTGTAAGTGCCTGGTAGGCAAGTGGTTAATATGCATTAATATACGTTATTTTATATTTTCCTAGAAAATTAATTCTATTTTTAAAGTTTCATTTATTTTCTTTTTTGGTCATAATAAATAAATACATTAAAAAAATGACATATTTATTTTAAAGCAATTATATACTTTGCCAAATATGATTTACCACTGCATAATCAATTATAAAAAACTTAAAGTGATTGTAATTTTAATCCTCCCCTTCTGGAGCACCTGGCTCCTCCTTTTCTTGATGTGCCACCATAGGAAGCTGCTTCCTATGGTGGCACACCTATGGGCTCATTCCTGAACTATACTGTCCATGTCTATAGACAGACAGCATGACTCAGACCCGCCCCCCCCACTTCCTCATCACAGGAATTGACTGACAGCAGCTCCCACTCCCTCAGCAAAGCCTGTGAGAGTGGGTTGAGCCACTACAGATGGACACAGCATTGGATTGGGTAAGGACAAGGGTAAGTATAAGGGAGAAGAGGTTGACGGGGCATAACAAATGTTTAAGCCTTAGAACCACTTTAAGAGCCACTGGGTTTGTGAAAATATCTAATGAAATTTTTATGAAATTAAGTGAAATTAAGTTCCTGAGTGTTACTCAGGAACACCCTTCAAATTGATTTCAAGTCTGAGTGGCATATTTCTAATGAAATTAATATACGTTAAAGCAAGTTTTTCCACAATTTTGTTTTATTTTACTACATGATTCTGTGAAGACATTAGCCTGATACTGTCATCACACAATGCTTACC
This sequence comes from Aquarana catesbeiana, assembly GCF_042186555.1. NCBI lineage: Eukaryota > Metazoa > Chordata > Amphibia > Anura > Ranidae > Aquarana > Aquarana catesbeiana. The sequence continues at coordinate 499,987,878 of NC_133325.1, forward strand.
AAAGCATAAAGGATGACAATAAACAGCGTAGAAGAGTCCATGAAGAATATTTTTAAAAATGAATCTAAGCGGAAATCTTGATATATACAATACCAGCAAAGCTGAAAATCAGTGGCAAACATCATTCAGTGTTGTCAAATGTTGATATAATTGTGGTCTACCAGGCATTATACCGAAATCTAAAACCCATTTGTAGTTATCAAAACATTTGCTTTATAATTTATAGCTTGACATCCAAAATCTTGTTCCTCTATCATCCATTGAGGGACATAGCTTACTGATAATGTATTGAATCAGGTTTTCTACCTATGTTTTTACTGCTGCCTACAGGAGAAATGGACTCATAGCCACATAGAAAGCCCACCTGAGGTTATAACCTTTCCCATACCATACCTGTCCATTAACTTATTTTCCTTGGAAGCATGGACGTTTCTTTACATTCTGCTATATTTTTCTGTTCAGTCATTTTTATTAAGGGTTTAGTGGTAGACAGTTGGAGTTGCAAGGTGTTATGCCCCACTGCAGTGGTGTACGCTTGTAAAAGTACAGTGTTTGTGCTTAAATTGTAGGATTGTTTTTACGATCAATACTATATGAGGGGAGGGAGCTGTGTCCCTCAAATAGATTTAAATACAAAAACATTTTTATTTTTTGGAGGGTAGGGGTTGTATGAAATAGTTATGTGTATGTCTATGACACAAATACAAAATGAGGTTAGCTGTGCAAAGGTCACATATGAGCATTTCCACTGAGAAGTGCTTATATTGAAATCCAAGGCTTGTTTTCTCCACATTTAGATGGACAGCACATCATTAGCATAGTGTTAAGAACTTGGGAGAAAAGCTCTATCATTTCTCATATGTGGGGCATTTTGCCAACAAACTCTGCATATAGCGGTTTTTGGCAAGAAGAGTTTTCTCAATAGACATTCAAGCTAAGCTGATATGGAGTTTTTCAGCTCAGTTTGAGTTTTACAGCTCATGCTGTGGTTTTCAATTAAGAATGAAAAGTGACTGACATCTCCCCATGGTTCCAAGTTGCAATGGAAAACATTTGGAATAAAACATTGCAAAGATCAATGATTGTGTAGAAAGAACAGTAGTCTGTAGCAACCAATCGTATTTTAGATCTTTGAAACTTGAATTGTGACTGGCTGCACACAATATGTAGTTGTTGCCATTTGGAAAAGTGTTTTTTCAAATTAATATATTTTGTAGATTACAATGAAGAGCTGCATGCAATAATACAAAAAATACCAATGAAGCATCACAAGCAAACAAAGCAAGCAGCATGGTTCTAATTTGCAGCTTATGTCTTTTTATAACTATATGGTGATCCTGCATCTGACTGTGCCTGCTTCCAACAGGGTGAATTGCTGATTTTCTTGCAGGGTAATAACTGCAGCGTTTTCAACCTCTTCAACACTGTAGCCATGCACTACCGTGTTGTTTTGTCACACATATTGACACGGCATCCCTGAATTTCAGTCAGTTATTGCCACACCTAACTCCACCTTGAGCATTTTGGCTGACAGCATGGTGCAGTCCAAATCACCTGGGAAGAAGAGACTGCATAAGTAAGCAGTTTAATGTGTACCCTTTTTCAATCTCCCAATGCCAATGCACTTTAGCCCCTAAGACAATATCCTAGGTGCTTTGAAGATGGGTTCAACTTTCCCTGGGTAAGGCAATTAAAAAAAATAAGTTATACTGCAAGCATTAAAATAGTAGAGGGGTTGCAGAAAAGTTAAATTAAAGTCCATATATCTTTTTTTTTTAAAGTTCAATAGTTGTGGACATATTCACTCATCTGATACCTCAGCTACAATTTGAACGTTAGTGGCAGTAGTGCCACAGTAAAGAGCATAAAGTGGTGAACTAATGATCCTGGAAACTTAAAGTGGATGTAAACCCTCTCATATACCCAGTGAAGTGAATAGCCGCAGATGACACACAGTGATGAAACAAATCCTCCTACATAGGTTTTACATGTATATATCTGCAATTTTCCCCTTTCTACACTCTTTGAAAAGTGCAGAACGTGTTAGAAATCTTTCTTCCTCTTTCAGCAGTGGGTAGGGAATCTGGACACTGTGTGACAGCTGATTGGAGGAAAGGCACACACCCCCTTCACATAGGCAGAGGAACAAAGGAACTTGCTGGGCTGTAGTCTGAATAGACAAGCTCCCTCCCCAACACTAATGTTCAGCTACTGTTATCTCATGTGTTGGAGAGCTTGTCAGAAGTGACTCTGCTGATGAGGAATGGAGCTCCAGAGAGAAATGGCACTTAGAGATTTGAAGATAGATAAGTAAACACTACAGATATATGTGCCTAGGTCATATTTCATGAATGGGGTTTACAACCACTTTAAGTAAACAGAGCTTTCATGTTTGAATTTAATGTTATCACAGCTGTACTAGTGGTAAACCAATGGGACAACAAAGTTATATGTAGAATGTTTCAATACACCAAGGAACTGTCACAGAAGCCTTGGGAGGTGAATGCAATGTTTGAATTTTAAAATTAAAGTACCACACTCAAGATTTAGAGTTCAAAATGTAGGATTGTATTCCTATTGAGTACAGAGTCTACACATTCTGGTGGCCATACGACTTGTATGGCCCCTGAAACATGTTGGCTTTTTAACTCCGTATAAGTTTGTAATAAAATCTTACTTCTTGGACTCTAAAAGCTTTAGTTTGGTGATTTTTAGATTTAAGCATTGCACATGGTAGTCAAAAGAAGATTCTATTTGATCATAATAATCATTGGACACTGAAATTTTACACCTTTTTGTCAAAATGTGGTTTAATGACACGTAGTGGCTGGACTTTCCTACTGATTTGTTAAATTAACAAATAAAGCGCTTGACAGTATCTTTGAATCAATCTTTCCTGCAATCATTCCCACCTATTTCAAGGAAGTAATATTTACTTTGCCCAAAGCCTCCGAGGATCAAAACATAAAAATAACATCTCTCGCTCGCTGAGTTATGCTTGCCTTCTGTTCTTTGCTCCTAATCTTCGAGTCGTTGAAGCATTCATCCATTTCTTCTGTTTATTCTTGTATACTGGAAAGAGCACAGCATGTGCTAAAGCCCTTATTTGTGCTGTGTGCATGGATCAGCTAATTGTTTACCTGTCTCTAACCTCAGGTATGCTTTTTTCAAACAAAACACTGTTGGATGAAATGTGACTTAAATTGAGCTTTACCGAGTACTATCTGTGCTTTTTTTTAGCTATATGTCTGACGGGCTTGATTGACAGAAAAGATTAAGTGATGGCTGAGATGCAAACTTTCTGACACACGTTTAGTAACAAACAGTTTTCTGACTTCAGGTGCTGTTTATGAAAGCATATTTTGAAAAGCTTTCATTGCCAAGTTCCAGAACCATAAGTATTCCTTGTAGTCACCCACTTGTAGTCATTAATGGCAGAAGTTGAAAAAGTGGACCTGGTATGTTTCACTGACAAATGTAATATAACAAGGAAATATACACAGGAAGTATGCTAATGGGGTAATATAGCAATAACATATATGAGATTAGAAAAGCTGATACACCATGCTCATCTATACTATTTGACAAGCAAATTACCAAACAAAAAGGTCACTCTTTAAAACGATTCCTCATACACAGCCAAGGATGGATATGTCTGTTCAAAAGATAACCGCACTCTGAGAATATTCCTAACACCTATATTAGATGTTCTGATAAAGAAAATGGTGTAACATATGACTCAAAGTGCAATAATTAGCTGTGATATATGTTTGTAGCATACCAAACTAGTCCTCAACTTCAAAGATGTTCCCTCAAATGTACAATGTATGCAGAGAAGATATACCTTTACCTCTTCCTCCTTAGATAAAAAAAAGCCCTCATAAAGTGACACTATAGAGGCACAGGCTGAAAGAACTATTTAATAAATAAAAGCAAATGAAAAAAGTATTTTGCTCAGTAAACCATTAATTGATTTTCTCCCAAGTAGGAATCAAAGGGATTACCTGTGCATTCAAAATTTACATTTACCCTTTCTGCAATAGGGTAAATGTGCATTAGATGAATGCAGCACTGCACTGTCAGTGAATAGCAGGCGAATCTTGTACATAAAGTTTTAAGTGAAGATGTGGATAACCTGCAAACGAATATGCCGAAACTAGCTGTCCATGGTGCTGAAACTGTGTATACAGCAGAAACACTTTCAGCACCACGGAGAGCATTTGTTGGCAGAGGGGTAGAGGGGTTAGAATGTCATTTTTTTTAAGTATTAGCCTTGCACATTTGTAGGATATAGGGATGTATCCATCAAAAAGGTATGTTATTGGATCATTATCATTATTCCAGCTGCCACCCTAAAATGCCTGTATAGCCCACATTTTTTTTTTTTTTTAGTTTTAATTAAAACGTGGAAGGGAAAAAAATGTTTTTTCTTTTTTTTTTTTCTTTGCTGTTTGTGTTCCAGTTTGGCTTGAGGATCCTTCCCCTTTCTATTTGTTTTGATGACTGTTATCACCACGACAGAAGGCGACAGGAAATCTTACATTTTACAGCTGTCACCAGAAAATGGCGTAGGGGAAAATATTCCAATGCAGACCAGTGCTCTAGTTACAGCAGTCTAAGAGGGGAATTGCACTCACTTCTCCAATCACTTCCTGTAGCACCCAGGACAGAAAACGAGAGGGAAGTCAAAAAATAAAAAATCATAGGTATTTTAATCCTTACCTACTCTAAAATGAAAACAATAGTTTGCCTATAAGAAGTGACAAAAATGCAGCGCTGGGAATATATAACCAATAATAAATATATATGTATGACAATGAATGGTGGTGACACCATATGCAGATAATAAAGTGCAATGTGCAGTAAGTGACTATGTGCAATAAATCCAGATATACAGCCTTCTTCAAGAAGGAGAAAATGTGAATATAAAATAACTACTGTGTGGTGGGACAGTCCAAATAAAAATAGAGAACAATGTCCATTTCAATGGTGTTCCAAAAAGGAATCCGTGTCCACTTAAGAAGTCACCATAACCCGTGCATCCACCATCCAGAGGAGAAAATAAAACACTGTTAACAGAATGTGTAGACTCAACAGAGTCAAACAAGCATGAAGTTAAAAAAGTCAGAATGGTGGTCAAGAAGGGATCCTTAAGGGTTTGACACCGTGACTCTCCACACCAAGTAACTCTCTTGATAGATCATAAACTCCAACATTTATAGAAAACAAGAAACCTCCACATAGTGTAAAATCATCTTAATAATGGATTTATTTAAAAGGTAGAAAACTTACAACAATACTGAAGAAACGAGCGTTAATGAGATATCTCCATAATCATGATCACATAGGGATTCGGAAGGGCAATGACATGGAACGAGCTCGTAGACATCCGACAAGTTTTGTCCACAAAGACTTCAACTGGGGTATGAGTCCCGATCCATCCACTTCTCTGCCTTTTGGCTAAGTTCAAGTGTAGTATCTGTTCTTATCAGTTGCCAAAGGAGGCGATGTTGTACCGACCATAGAGGGAAGGGCACATGCAAATCCAATGATGTAATTGGACCTGGACAGACGGTTGAAGGAAAGTCATCATGTCATCATGGGGGCTCCAGTGGGCCTACCCAGCCTTTCTAGAAAGGACCTCCTGGTGAGGATGGGTGCTGCACATGGGTCTGGCCGGAGTGTCGTGTCCCTGGCCTTCTGGCCTAGATTGGGGTAGCTCTAGCTACGGACAGTTATTCGGGAGAGAACGCTTACTCCTCCTTTGGCGGGGGGAGTGGTTAGTACTTCCCGAATGTAATTAGGAAGGAGTGATGGGAGTGACGGTGGAGCCTGATGGTAAAGGGCTCTCACCAAGCTCCCTGAACTTCATGCCTTTCTGCCTGTGGTGGGGCTGCTGTGGTCTGGGCTATTGGTCAAGGTTGGGTTTGAAAGCCTATGGAGTATGTGCCCCTGGAGTGGCAGTCCAGGGGTGCCAAAAAATCACTGTGAGTGGCAGTCACTTTGATTTGAGGCACCACGGTCACTGCACCATAAAACATGCTTTTTTTAAGCACCTGCCTCTTGGGCCGGGCCTTTTGGCTGGGACCAGAGGAATTTTTTTTTACTCCTGGCCGGAGGGCCTGGTCATTGTTTTACACAATGGCCACCTTTTTCATTCTCCTCTTCACTATCCCTTCCCCACTTTCTTTTATTTATTTTATTTAATTCATGCCTATGTTTGTCACGTTTTGTCTTTTTATGTTTGTACACTGTTGTCTCACTGTGTGACGAGTAGGGATGTGGGTCCTCGGGCCAGCCCTGAAAGTCTTGGGAAGGGGTGGACATGGCCTTTTGGCTTAGTTCGCTGTCTCTCTTCGGGGGAGCCTCACCTAGTACTTGGGTGGGTTCTGTTTCGGCAGGCCCTCCAGAGAATGGGGTCTGTCTGGTTTCGGCCAGATAGACCATTGTAAAGTACCCTTGTCCCTGTCTGGAGACTAACACCCTGGGGGAATCAGGGAATTGGCACGTCTGTGTACCCGTTGCACTTTTTTGTGTTCACTCTTTATGTGTGTGCACATTTTTTTGGCTGGTGAAGTTTTTTGGGTGTGTTATGCACGCCATAGGCTTTCAATTAAAAAAAATTAAAAAATGAGTCCCGATTCATTAATTGTGCATATATATATAAACATGGTAATCAATCACAATTAGCATACTCATGTACAATAATGCCCGGTAAAGTGTTACTCCAAAAAAATAGCTTGCCTATATATACATTTTAAAGCATGACCAAAGGTAAATCTTTTTTTTTTGTTTTGGACAGAGTGGAGAGAGATTACACCTGTTATGCTGCATACATACAACCGTTTTTTCCGTCGGAATGAACTCCGAAGGTTTTTCTGACGGAGTTCCGACGGGATTCCGCTGGAACTGTCTTGCATACACACGATCACACCAAAGTCCGACCGTCGGTTTCGGTTATCCCCAAGAAAGTAATAGTGGAGAAACTTTCCAATAGGGACATTAGTTCTGGTGATTCTGGTGACAATGAAAGATTCGCTCATTGAGGAAGGGGTGGGACGGACACTCATTTCCACACACTTTCTGTTTTGGCTATGGGTCAGAAAGTGAAGGGAAATCTCCCTCCATAAGGACACAGATGGCAAAAAAACACCTGACTCTACCCAAATAAAAAGGTTTTGCCTTTAGTTCTACAGTACTTTAAGTCTATAGACAGCAATAAGTGGTCCTCACTAACTAATTGTATAATCACCTATAAAAATATTGACAATTATGAAGTACAGGGCCCTGGCTTAGCAATCCATTCAATTTACGACAAGTCATATGGGTTCATATGGGTTCATACATACTGTAGTTGTTGGTAAATCTACTACAAGAGATTGCACAATTAGATGCTAATTTCTATGACCAGCTTAAAGCAGTAATAAACCCAAAAACAAACATGTATTAAATTTCAGTTCACCAATTAGATGTGGTGGCTGTGTTAGTTTTCTTTTGTATGCTTTTTCTTTTTTCCTTTTTTTTCCATCTGGTGATCCAGCCAGTAAGTCTGTTATTTTTAATCTTACTTTAACAGAGGCTGTGCAGGCAAAGTAGCAGTTAGACGGTTGAGACAAACCATTTAACACTGACAGGGGTGATAACAATGGTCAGCTTTCTTACATTTATTTATGTAAAACCTTTATGCCAAAGGGGGAAGAAAAACTGTTTGCTGTAACTGTTTACAAAGTGTTAGCTCGAGTTCAGCTTCAATTTGTTAGTCAGGTCTATCTAAATCTGCTAGTATAACACCCTCTACCCAGAATGGCAATGCTGCTACCCAAAGGTGTCTGCTTTACTACTTCATCCAGAATGCAGACACCCAGAGGCCTCATGCACACTGCAGCTCCTCTAAGGCTGGATTCACACCTATGCATTTTTTGTGCTTTTTGCATTTTGTAGATTTGCACTACTGATCGTGTTCCATAGAAAACCATGTTAAATGGACTCTAGTGCAAATCTGCAAAATGCAAAAAGCACTAAAAATGCATAGGTGTGAATCCAGCCTAAATGCCTTTCTCCTGGCAGGTGTTAAAAATGCTCCTAAAGCTGTGTTTTTCAAACGTGTTTAGGGGCACTTAGATGCATTCAGGCTGGTCAAGCATTTTGGCATTTTATTTATTTAATTGGCCAGAATATTCATTGATTCTGTCCACTGAAATGAATGAACACTCAAGCGCTAAGCTCACCTAGTGTTTAGATGGGTTTAGGCGTGTTTAAATATGTTTAGGCACATCTGGCAGTCTCCCCTCAGTGATGTTTTTTTTTTCTGCCTCTAAACGCTCCTGCCCGTAAATGCCTATGTGTGCATAGGCTAACCCGGAGGGGCATTTAGAGGCAGAAAAAAAACATGCATATGCCATTAAAAGGGGAGTTTTTGACACCCAGTGTGCATGCGGCCTAAGACAGAAAGTGAGTTATTGGCTGGATCCCCAGGTGAAAAAAAAACAAAACAAATGCAGCCACCACATCTAATGCCGCGTACACACGATCGGAAATTCCCCCAGCAAAACTCCGATGAGAGCTTTTTGTCAGGAAAATGTGACTGTGTGTATGCTCCATTGGTCTTTTGCTGGCGGAATTCCAGCCAGCAAAAGCTTGAGAGCATGTTCTCTATTTGTCGGTCGGGAAAAGTTCCTATCCGAAAATGCGATCGTCTGTACAAATTCCGATGTGCAAAATTCCTACGCATGCTCGGAAACAATTTGACGCATGCTCGGAAGCACTGAACTTCATTTTCTCGGCTCGTCGTAGTGTTGTACGTCACCGCATTCTTGATGGTCGAAAGTTCAGAGAACTTTTGTGTGACTGTGTGTATGCAAGGCAAGCTTGAGCAGAATTCCAACGGAAAAACCATCCAAGATTTTTCCGACGGAAAACCCACTTGTGTGTATGGGGCATTAGGATTAGTAGGCCGCATTTTCGTTTTGGGTTTATTCTGCTTTAATATTATATAACAAGACTGCAGTTATGTTAAAGGTCACATAATATTTGAGAATAACTAACATTTTTAGAATGTCCTTGTTTTTATATGTGGTCTTTGTACAGTACCATATACTGTATACCCTTACCATTAAACTAGACTCTAAACTCAAAAAATTGACTCTGTTTATGTGTATCAGTCATAGGCTATGTTGCAGTGGGTCTATCATTAATTAAACATTCCATGAGAAATAAATGTAAAAAATATAACACTTAAAATATTTTCCTTTTAATTAAGTGTCTTAATAAGAGGGGCTGGATTTTAAGTAGGATGAATAAGGCTCTAATGACAATATACGTATATTCTATGGAATAAATTCAGCATGGGTTATACTTGTATTTGTAACTTAGTAATGTGTGGCCATATAATACAAAAAAATAGTTTCTTTTGAGCTAATGATCGGACAAGTTGCTGTGCATATGGGGTTGCCTGGTGTGTATAATAAAACACAAGGCAGTGTTTAATGCTGTAGCAACCCAACAGGTCTGTTAAGCCTATTACGCATTTATGCAGCTACATCAAAGTCACCGTTTATTTTAGAGAGATTCATAGCTTTTACAAATAATCCACTATTTTACTCCCAGCATCTGATAAAAAGAGACTTGCAGCATGCCTCAGCGTGTAATATAGCCCCAGCAAGCTTCTGTTATTGTATTAGGATTGACATTTTAATAAAGTTCTATTACTACAATAATAATAAAAATACCAAACAAAAATATGAAAAGAGCTAATTCACTGAATGAAATGGAATTATATAAATGAAACATTTTGTAGCAAGTCAATTCTGGATGTATTAAAACGCACAGCAGTATGTGGTCAGATGAAATGAAAAGTAGGATGAATGACAGAAAAAGTGTAGTATGACTCTTCAAAGGAGAAAATATTGTAGTAACAAAAAGGTTTCTTTCTGAGAAAGAGAATAAGATTTCTATAAACCAATTTATTCTCTGCTGAAGTAAATATATATCCACATCACAGCTACCTCAGTCTGTTTGGTAAACCTCAAAGAAAAAACCTTGTTCAAAGGGCATCCTACTATAATAGAATTTATCATGAATAATTTATTTCCCATATTACATTTTATGCAACAGTTTACACTGAACAAAGAATGATTAAAGCGGTATTAAACCCAAAACCAAAAATGGAATATATTACAGCTTACTAGTTTTTAAGCTTTTTCCCTCTGTTTTTGTCTGGTGGTCTGGCCAATAACATACCTCCTGTATTTGTGTGCCTACACTCTGGATGAAGGAGCGCAGGAGCACCTTTAGACAGACAGTAGGAAGAGCAGCGCCATTTAAGTGTAGAGGTTTGGTAAAACAATTTATTTAGAAGCTCAAACACTCACATGGGGAAAAACTTGTTCATTGCATGTAAAAGAATCGTGCCACCAGGGTAGCAGTCCTGCTGTGTGGAGTCTCCATCCAGGTGGAGGCGCTACAGTTCATGCTGGTGGATTCCAGAGCCCCAATGCTCACTCGGTCTTAATATGGACACTCCGGTGATAGTTCCGGTAGCATGGGAGCAAGATGGCCTGGCGCATATTCGGAGCATGCATTCTCTTTCTTCAGGCTATCCCGAGTTTTTTTTTAGAATAGAGGTTTTACATAAATACAATCTGATCATTATAAGCACATCTGTCAGTGGTACATGGTTTGCCTCTACCCTCTAACCACTACATCTGCAAGACAGTTTGGTCTGTTGAAAACAACAGATTTACTGGCAGGATCACCAGATGAAAATAAAGAAGAAATAAAGTATAAAAAAGAAAACACATGCAACCATCATTTATACAATTTGGTAAGCGGCAATTTAATCAATGTTTTCTTTTGGGTTTAATACCACTTTAATTTCAGTCTCTACTACTGAAAGAGCTTACACTCCAGTGTCCCAACCAAATTCATAAGCTACATGCAAGTTACCCTACCATTCTGGAGAATTAGAGAAAACCCAAGCAAACATATTTTGATACAAAAGGAGGAATCTAGCAAAAGTAGTTAATTAACACTAATGCCCCGTACACACGATCGGACATTCCGACAATGAAATCCATGGATTTTTTCCGACAGATGTAGGCTCAAACTTGTCTTGCATACACACGGTCACACAAATCTTGTCAGAAATTCCGAACATCAAGAACGTGGTGATGTACAACACGTACGACGAGCCGAGAAAAAGGAAGTTCAATAGCTAGTGCAGCTCTTATGCTTGATTCCGAGCATGCTTTAAAATATGTGCGCTGGAATTTCCGACAATGGATTTTGTTGTTGGAAAATTTGAGATCCAGATCTCAAATTTTGTGTGACGGAAATTCTGATGGAAAATGTCCGATGGAGCTTACACATGGTCGGAATTTCTGACAACAAGCTCCCATCGAACATTTTCCGTCAGAAAATCCGACCTTGTGTACAGGGCATTAGGGTGTATAGAGGAAACCTGTGGTAATCAGTCCTTTCAAATTTTCAAATTCTAAACCTGGCTCCGTAGGGGTGGACCCTGCAGACCGCTCACTATAATTAGACATGAGGTGCACCAAGATGGCACAGCTTCAGACGGCGTCCTATGACCAAACGCGTAAGGACGAGCTTGGTATGCACTCACGTCACTTCCGGTTGAGAAGTTCTGGACGTGAAACGCACGCCAGTCCAGAGCTCATGGTCTGCAACCAGGATATGCCAGCTATTATACTTGACTGTTTCAAATGTTGTTCTTAAACACTTTTTAAAGTAGTTTTAACAAACGAACCATTCGGATTTACACTATGAGTGCCCATCTCTTTCGTCCATGAGGATATCCTACAGTGAACCGCAGAGGTGATTATTGCAAACCCATTCATTTGAGATGGAGAGCCCCTGGAGGGCTGAGGCGTCCAGACACCCCAGTGTTTACTGAGCCAAGGAGGAGGTGAGTATTCCGGGAACTGCTTAGACATTCACTACATGCGCTTTACCCCTGCAGGGGTGCAAGGTTCTGGTGAGTGTCACTTGATCTACTGCACAACTGTGGCCAAACCTAGGCACGAGTAATCTTGGCAAAGCACAAAAGTCCCTTGAAATTTTGTTATTCATCTGCAACACTTATAATTGAAATTTTTAATTTGAATATAATTTCAAATGTTCCGCATTCTGTTTTTTCATTGAACTTTTTCACTGGACCTTCATCAATTTTATTTATTTTTTTATTATTATTATTTTTTATTTTGTATAATTGTTTTATTTTTATACTCTTTTACATATATGTAATCCCTATTCACGTGTGCTATAAGGTTACCATATATGACTAGGAATGAAAAATTTCTGATGAAATCAGATAGTATATGCTGACCAGATAAGATCATTACCATAATTGTGTACATTTATTTGCATATCTATTTTGAGATTAGAAATTAATCACATTGGTACAACATTACACAACAAAGGAGTACCAATTAACACATGTTTCAAATAAGTCACAGAGAACACATTTATAACACTCACTTGTGACAAATCCCTCACCCTCCATCTGGGAAAAGTGACCTAATTGGAGGATCACCCTTCAGATGAAAAAATGTGTACTACCCTTTTGTTGCACTCACCCAGGAAGAGTGACTCATTGTGGAGGATCACTCTTCGGGTGATGGACAGCGCCACCAACCCTATATCTAAAGCATTATTTTCTATAAGGGTGCTCCAGTTGGAGCCCCCTCAAGGGAGGCAGCAGCCCAGCCTAGACCTAAGCACGGAATATAACGAATTATACATCTTTAACAGCATACATAGACTATGCATAAAGTGGGTCTCTGTTGGATTGTTAAGCGTGCTATGTGACTAAGCAGTTGGCAGGACTGCCGGAAAAGATATTGGACAATGTGGAAAATAAACTAGATGACCAGTGGAAACTATCAGTTTATGAAGAAGCACATTTTACAATAGGTACAGCCATGTAGCAAATGGCACTACATTTCCTTGTCTTGACACTGATGAATGTTATGGTTGTCCAATTATTATTAGAGCAGTCACGAGAATATCTTTTGGCTCTACCAGCTCTCAATTTGTGGACAGGAGATTTAAAAGTTTTTTGTTATTTTTAATGTTATGTAATGTTATCTATTCACAGTCTTATGAGTCACACTCAATAGGAGTGAGAAAATAGGCAGTGATGATATCGTATCTCTAGGAGAATTCAAAACTATGATTAATTCAACTGAAGAAGAACTGCAGTAAATGTTACAGTGTGAAATATAGCTTAGGAATCTACACAGTATTGGTATTGTACAGGACAACCATTTACTGCTAACTGTATTAAGGTTGCAGTAATAAGGAAATGAGAATTAATATGATTATGTTACTTTGAGTTGGCATCTCAGTGCAGGAAATAGATGACCTTGGATGATACCTGAACAAAGATGGCTCCATACTTTTGCAGAGAAAAGCAGATGAGGTATTGTCAAGGGTAGTACTAACATTTGTATGATAAGTAATAAGTATGTGTTAAACTTACACATTACTTAGCATGCAAGTACTAAACATGAAACAATATATCTAATGTTAGGTTATTATAAGCCATTAGATCCACACATCTGCATTTTTGGGAAATGCTAGCAATGGCAGTCTCCATATTGCAGGTTAATTGTTTGTCTGGTCATATTCAAAGGGCTCATTTTACACTTACATAGTTACATAGTCAGTGAGGCTGAAAAAAGACAATAGTTCATCCAGTTCAACCTGTGTAGGTGCATGTACCATTGTCTATGCTGATTTCCCATATCCCTGTATGTTGTGTCCTTTAAGATGTATATCTAAGAGTCTTTTAAAGATATCCATACTCCCTGCATCCACCACCAATTGTGGGAGAGAGATCCACATCTGTATTGCCCTAACAGTGAAGAACCCCCTACACAGTTTAATGTTATAAGTTAATCATTGGTAGTCATAAAAAATGCTTCATTATATTGGGGCCTTGTTCTGTTAATTCAAGGGCTTTCAGCATTGCCTTTCTGTTTAAATAATAATGATGTAGTATAGGCAATTTGTCTTTCCTTTACAATTCACTAGTTATTGCGGATGGTCTCTTTTCAGAAAACATGCATTACTTTAACCTGGTTGTATATTTTTAGCAAAGTAACTCCTTCAAAAACTCAAATGAAATAATAGTGACCATAGTTTTTTTTTTGCTGATCATAGACAAAGGAATTCAATAAAGCAAATTAATAAAAATAATTACCTGTTCCTAATTCAGGTAAACATTTGCATTAGTTTCAGTTAGAGCTCTTTCACACTGGGGCGGTTTGCAGGCGCTATTGCGCTAATAATAGCGCCTGCAAACCGACCCGAAAGTGCCGCTGCTTGCATTCCAGTGTGAAAGCCCCGAGGACTTTCACACTGGAGCGATGCGCTGGCAGGACGGTGTGTATACCGCTCCTTTACCGCTCCTGCCCATTGAAATCAATGGGATGGCGCGACTATACCGCCGGCAAAGCGCCTCTGCAGAGGCGCTTTGCGGTGGTATTTAACCCTTTCTGGGCTGCTAGCGGGGGGTAAAACCGCCCCGCTAGCGGCCGCATACCGACGGTAAAACGCCGCTAATAATAGTGGCGTTTTACCGCCGACGCCGTCCCCCGCCCCAGTGTGAAAGGGCTCTTACAGTACCAACACTTGTGACAAATTCAGTTAGTTCCTATTACCTCCACTTTAGGAATGGCATTATGTGGAAAGGTTCTTGAAGAATAACCACCAGTTTGTAGATAAGAAAGTTTGTGGTAATTAGGACCAGCTCTGTGCTGGCATACAAAGGTATACAAGTGCTCAGAGAGGAGCAAGTCTGTGTTGGGAAACTGTCATGATTGTGACAGCTTTCTGCACCCTGGCTCCATTCAGCTGTCAGCCAAGAGTTACCCCAGCTAAAAACCAAATGTAAACAAAGGGGTCAGGGATACTGGTGATATCATTACCCAAATATGGAAATGACAAGTAACAAGGGAGACAGACTTGATGGTGAACCAGTCTCAATGGTCACAGCACCTGGTGGGTGGTTGGAGCCTGATTGGGAATTGAGAGACTAGTTGCTTGTCAGTTCTGAAAGATAAGGCAGGCAGCACACAGGCATACATTAAGAACAAGCAGAAGATTTGGGCAAGCAGCAGGTGTAAATTATATACCAAAAGTCATAATCAGTGGCAGCCTAAAGTAGCAGATTCCTAAATTGAGCTGAGAGAAATAGGTTCATCCAAAGATTACAAGTATATTTTGGCAAGTAGAGATACAGGCACCATAGTCCAGGAACATGCTACCAATTTAAACACTACTATTTGAGGCCTGGTGGGCAGCTGCAGTGAGATTATGCCATAGTATCACCAAGCATATGGCAGTGGCAAACATCTAGTTACAGCAGGTTTGAACACCTTGAGAAGATGGCATAAGTTACACATCTGTGGGCTGATTACTGTATTTAATTTGCTAGATAGTTTTGGCTGTAAGAAAAGGTGGAGAAAACAGTATTTTTAATATTTTTTTTGAGATAGTAACTGTTAATCTGTTTTATTTAGCTCAGGATATTATTGGAATGAAAAGAGTGTCTTCTTTCACGTCCTGCTGCCCATATAATCCATAAGTGTGGTGAAAAGGAGGGTAGGCTTTAACATCCACACGCCACACATACTGTATGCATGTATGGATAACAGAGGTGTCTGTGTTGTGAGCACACTCACTGCAGGCTCCCAACACAGGAACCAAGCTGTCAAATACGGCTCTCGGCCTGTACTAATGATCAGGAACTGGCAGGACCAGCTCCTAATTATGTGACCACTGTAACAGTCAATCACAAAAGTCGCATGACGTGGCCTTCTTACCCCACAGGCACCAGGCCAGATAAAAGGATGCTGGGGGGGGGCAGGAAGGCGTTAAAAAACTGCCATACTTAACTTTCTAGGGCATCATATAACAGAGTGCATAGGCTGTCACGCTTCATTATCAAGTGTGTTGGTGAGCTTCTTTGTTTGATGGGGTCCAAGACAAATATCTATATTGTCCTTCATGTACATGGTGTTATTAGGGAAAGTTTTTCTAAAGCACATCTAAACCCAAAAAATAAAACAAATTAATAAATTGCAGCTTTCAAATGCTTAGATATGGTAGCTGTATTACTTTTACTTTTTGCAGGCTATTTTCATTTTATTTTCACCTGGTAATCCTGTAAATTACAAAATTCCTATATCTGGATGGCAAGGTTTACATTTCCACTATTTCTATGGATGGAGCCATGGTCGCCACCCAAGCTGGACTTCCAACTTGTCTTTCTTGATCTCCATTACATGGTGGCCTGATAGGATTGGTAGTTTACACACGAAAGATAAAGATGTTAATGCTTTCTTTTCAGCTCATGGGAAGTAACAAGGACAATGCATTTCTGGCAAGATCAACAGGTATTTTCTGTATTTGCTAAAAATGTTCCTAGCCTGGAAAAAAGAAACCTAATGCAGTCAACGCATCTAAGGACTTGTAAATTGCAACACATTGCTTTTTTTTCTTCTTGGGTTTAGTTATCTATTAATTCTCTCCACTATAGAAATATGTTTTCCTTTTTGACATGAAGATGAGTTTGTGAAACTACCTTGCTCTGCAGTTCCAATCATTTTGTATAATGTTGAAGAATAAAATCACTTTTTTACTGTAATATGACCACTGGGAACTATAGGTAATGACCGCTATACAGACTAACCTCTAATACAGATAAAGGCTGTGAGCAGCACATCTCAGCTCCTGCGGTGCTGGTTTCACAGATTTTTACATTCAAATTAGCTTTCTGAAATGATGTAGCATAGTGAAAAAAACTGTAATAAAGACATTACCTAGCTACAAAGCTAAATCTGCTTCATGAAATATTAGACCCTTACCTGCTAGCAGAATCTGCCCACTGTGGAATGATAGTTCGGTTACACTGCATAAATGAGGACACAGAATAAAGAGACTTCAAAATGATCTGCAACTTCATTCAGTTACAACTCATTTATGTAAGAAGTTATGATCAAAGCGGCTTCTGTTGATCAACTCTGTAGCTCAGTCGAGGTAAAAGACAACACAGGGAAAATGCAGATACTTGTGATAAGATTAGAAGGGAGCACTCCGCTCATACTTTTAATGTCATTAAAGGAAATCATCAACATATTTATTCTGTTTAATATAAAAGTTTATATAAGACCATGCATTTACATGAGTATCTAATGAATGATTTTACCTCCTTGCAATTTAAAATTATGCAGATATTTGCATACATGCAACTCTTGTCAACAAGTGTTGTCATATTAAAATGAAACTCCTTTTATTAGCTTCTTCAAACACTCAATTTGAAAAAAAAATTAAAATAAAAAAATATACAAGCATTCAGCCCAAACTGATATTTTAGGTTTTAGAAGATGCTGGCGAACTAAAACCAACAGTTTTTGTATCTCTCAGAGACTGTATTGTTGAGAGACCTGTGCTTGAGTTCCTGTGTCTGCACACTTGCTATGGTCATTATGAAGGGTTTCACAATCCCAGACAGACAGACAGAAACTACAACTTTGGCAAGAGTTCTCAGCATTTGAGTATGCAACACTTATAAGAAATAAGGACCTGTTCAGGCCAAGATCCACCTACAAAAAACATTTTTTTTTGGCTGATTAACTCTTATAGGTTTTCAAATTGAAAGCTACAGTTTTTGATTTTTGGTATAAAAAATGAGCCACCCAAAAAAGAGAGAAGTACATGTATGTATATGTGTAATATATAATTACATATGTAAAAGATTTTTTTTTCACAGAAATGAAGACATTTCATATAGCCACTATCTGTTTAGGTAGACCTGCATCACTGTGCAAAAGTTTTAAGTAGGGTAAATGGTCCACAAAAATATCTTTCTTCGATTTTGTGTCTTCTGGTGTGGCAAATGTGTCACATTTTGCATTATGGCAAAGGTGAGCATAGTGACCAGCCAAAAGGTGATAATACTTCACCGTTAAAGTGGAACTTTACCCAGAAAAACCTGATTAAAAAAAAAAATCTTTAGCAAGGAACATACATTCCCTAGTAATAACTATGCTACTAAATTTAGTGTGTGCTGTACGTTGCTTCCAACATTGTTCCTGTTTCTTCTTGCTGGAGGCTGCCATTTTACTGAAGCCCAGAGCCCCTGAGCAGCACTAAATTGTTAGGCTGTAAGCAGATTGGTTGGCAGCTTTTTACTGATATCCTGGCTCCGTTAAAGAGATTTGACCTTATTTCTTGTCTTGCTGGCAATGTTTTACCAAACAGGAACTGAGATAAACTGTCCAACAATAATACAGAAAAAAAAAGTGTTTCATTAGTAGAGTAGGAGAAGGTTAAAATCCCTTGTAAAATGTAATTTTTATGTGTGTTCTGTTTGGTGAAACCATTGTCACTTGACAGGAAGTGAAGGTAAGTCGAGCCCTGAAAAGCAGTAAAAATCCAATAGACATATTAATCCTTCCCCATTCTATCCCAGTGAAAAAAGTTTTTGGCCTGGCTAACAGTTTTTTATAATTACTACATTTTCTATGAAATCTATAGATTGTTAAAAAAATACTCGTTTTAAACATTTTTGCTTAATGACATCAAGGTCTTTGAAAAGTAAACTTAAAGCTGCTTCAACAATCTCGTTTGGATGGACGAAAAGAGCAATAGACTAAAATACTTACATTTCCAGAGAAGAAAACTGCTCCAGACACCCTTCTATGGTTTTCAATATCAAGTTGCGCTAAACTTCTATATAAAGTGATTCCATGCAGATAAAGCCGATCAATTATCATATTACATCATATTAAGAATAGTCAATGATGTTAAAGATGATTTTCAGATGTGAATCTGACACATGATGCACCCAAGAATCGTTGCAAGAAAAAGATATAACCTCCACCTCTACACACACTGCCGCTTACCGACTCCAAATGATCTCCTATTACAGGAGATCACACACGCTTTTGGCTTAATACCCAGCCCGGGCCTTTTAAGCTGTAAAGCGATAATCACAGCGTCTTCCCAGGTATTATCATTTGGTAAGTGCAAACGACAGGTCTGTAGCTGCTTGACCACTTGGACTTCAATACATTAAGGTTATCATCAGTCTCTCTAAATCCCCCTCCTGCTCCTGGCACAGTTGCCTCTACTGAGGGTCTCCACCATTGTGTTGCAGTCTAGGCCTCAGTCCAATCCTGTGGTGGTCACTGACCAAAAAACTTTTAGATGGGCACCTGTGTGACGTTATGGAATGGTTTCCTCAGCTCAGCCACTGACATGCTGTCCTCGGTGTGTGATGGGGAGGGGAGTCCGGCGTTCTGTCAGAACACTGAGGAATGGGGGACTTCTGGAGGGGCACCTGCTTTGGTTGTCACATGATCAAAAGCATAGGCCTCTGGTGAAATGCTACCTGCTGAAGGGACTTACCTGCCAATGTGAGTTTTAACTTGGATCCTGTCTTTGAACAGTGATCACATGTCCAAATGCCTAGCTTCCTAGAGGGATCCTAAAAAAGCATTCTCTTAAGGAAAGGTTAATTTATACATTCTTTGATTAACCTCAACAAGGCTGTTGAAATAGCCTTCTGCAGTGGCGGCTGCTCATTAGGGGCACAGAGGCGTCACCCCCTAATCCATGCACCCAGCCCCTAATGTCTATGGCACTAGGTAGGCACATGGATTTTAATGGGATTTTTTTTTAATCATATGATTAGAGCCTTAAGCTTTATTTGGCTTCAAAAAAGAGTGGGCTTGGGGCGCAGAGCACTGCGCCTTAAGCCCACCCAGTGGTGTGACAATAGCGAATTGATATTCACTATCGTCTTCCTGCTTCTCCTGCCGGCCAATCAGGAAGCGGGTCCTGGGACCCGATTGGCCAGGGAATCTTAGGGCTCAGGACCCATTTCCTGTTCAGCCAGGAGGAGAAGCAACGCCTCCGTAAGCAACAGCCTCTTCCTGGAGCCCTACTCCGAGTTCAGCTCGCCATCGGTCTCCTCCCCGCAACTGTACCACAGCACCGCAGCATAAGGTAAGGCCATGGATCACACCTGGAGGTGCGAATCGATCACCACATTCCTGATTGATTGATTAAGGGCGCGCCGTGGGGTGTAGTGCGAGTGCCGCCCCCCCACAATGTTGAGCACCAGCCACCACTGGCCTTATAATTGTGTTTCTAGTATATATTTTATTAATAATTTATTTCTATAGCACCTGGGGAGTGCTTTATCTGCTATTGGGACAGAGGGTGAGGTAGCTATCTTGTGCATACTCAGTAGAACATTATACAGTACTATTGCCAATTTTACACAGGAGTCAATTGACTTACCAGCATGTCTTTGGAGTATGGAAGGAAACCAGAGAATCCAGAGAAAACTCATGCAAGCACAGGTAGAACATTCAAACTCCATGTAGACAGTTCTCTAACTAGAATTCAAACTGAGAACTCCAATGCAATTTAAGCTTAGGTTCCCTTTAACAATAGACAAGCATAACTTGACTTTTTAGGCATCCATTACACCTATTTCTGTTGGACACATAAATTACGTTTGCTGGCCCTGTCACAAAATACTATGGCAATTTAAAGAGCAGGTAAAAAGCTTGAATTTGTAGGCAAGGGAGCATGTAGATAGATAGATAGATAGATAGATAGATAGATAGATAGATAGATAGATAGATAGATAGATAGATAGATAGATAGATAGATAGATAGATAGATAGATCTCTACTGTCAGACTTGTGTGTTCCAAACAATATTTCTGAGTTGGCATCTTTGCCATTCCATGCCACTGTGTTTCCACTTACTCCAGATTCCTTGCCCTGGGGCATTGTAGGCAGATGGTCTCTCTCTTACTCTGTTCAAACCAACCTTGAGCTGCAAATGAAAAGGAGGTTCATACAGAGCAATAAATTAGGTCAGTCGGCTTTGCTTCCCTGGAGAACCGATAAAAAATATATTAATAGCAAAGCACAGGGCAAAATGCAAATGTGCTGTTTAGAGTTTTATACAGAGAACATTACAGACATAAGAGGCCCAGGAGTATAGCTGTTTTTTCCTAAGGCACGGGGAGATGAAAGGACTCGAGGTCATTTAGACCTTACACTGGGAATTATCCACTTCAAAGGCATTGACCTTGCTAATTTTAGCCACTCCCTAAACATATTTAGTATGCTTATACTGAGGGCTATTTAAGTAGGAGGTTATGAATCTTAAAGTGTTTCAAAAGCAGTTTTTAACACAGAGACCCGATAAATAGGCCAGTGCTTCAGTGTTTGTGCAAATTAACATTTCATTTCAAGAGGAGGAGGAGGACTAACAAACGCTTATATCTGCATGAATGTATAAAATGTAAGAATTTATATTACTCCCAGTCTACCAGATCAGATCCATCATGTTTTTTCTTTCTATTTTATATTTACGTTTACAAAAGCTCATTCTCTGTCACATAACAATACAATTGGAATACAGATTTGTATACTAATATATACAGGTATTTATTTATCCCTATTAACAGAATAAGTAAAAGTAAAAAAAAATGCACACCCAGTTTCAAAATAAGTATTTTAAATAAAACAAACCCCATTCATCAATATATAATTATAAGAGGTAAAAAAGCAAAACATGTATTCTATCCCTTTCCTGTGCTATGTGCCTTTTACAGCAGAATGCAAACTCTTCACATATTTATTGTAGACCTTCAGCTGAATCAGCCTTCTATTAAAAAGGAATTCCACTTCCCCCTCCTAATTTTTTTAAACCCCTTTTACCTTTTAGGCTAGATTATTTTCTAAAAATATCCTCACAGGCCCATGATATCCAGTGTTGGTCTGCTGTGACTTGCTGCTTTGTTATACAAACCAGGTGTCGTGCTGCCATCTTTGTTTCTTTTCTGATGTCATCAGGGGCCTCTGTCTCTTCCTGATTTGGTCAGCCAGCCATCTGATGAAGCATGACTAGGTCCTCAGGCCACTGTATTGAACCTAATGCTTCCTGGGATGCGCAACATGTATATCCTGGCAGGCTTTGGGAGATGGCATTCTTGCCTAGGTGAGAATGGAGGCAGAGGGCTGTATGCAGAGGAAAAAGTAAAGAGGTTAAAAAAAGGGAGGGAAAGGAGAATTTGTTACTGGAGTGAAGGTCCACTTTTATGTGTCTTAAACTTACTGCAATGGAAAGGCTATAACAACACCTAACTATCGTGTTAAAAGAGGAACTGAATCTTGAAAGCCATGCTAAAAAAAACTTCAGGCAGATGACAAAGGACTAGTCACCAGTATTGCCTGTGGTCTCCCTGCACCTGATTTTATACCCCATAACCATGCCTTGTTCTACTCTGTGTCTCCATAAGGAGGCAGCCATCTCAGTAAAGTTAGGGCTTTATTCTACATGTCAGAGCCTCCAAGCAAGGACTAGCTGTCTGAGATGCACCAGTATACAGTTTATATATTTATATAATTATAAGTTTATATTTATATTTTTTAATTTATGTTTTTTTCTCTTTTTTTCATTTACTTTGTTGTTTACAACGTACAGTGCAGGAAAGTTGCTAATAATTCTCATTTTGTGCATAACAATGGTGAAAATTACATTACAGTGTCTAACAACTAGGAATGAAGGAATCTGCACAGTGTGCTTCATTGTCGAGTCTAGTTTGTTCAAGGGAACAAAGAACCATTTATTGGTTCTATCCCAGCTTACAGGGAGCACAGCAGCCCCCCAAATCAGAGGTGCAAACTCCAACAAGGATCCCATTTTTAAGACCAGTGGGGATTATAGGACAAGCATCCCATCCCCATGTAATTTCAACAACACAAAAAGGATATTGAATTGTATCATTGTTTCTGCATTCTTGTGATGGCTGTAGCATTGAGGTTGTCAAGGCAATGAGCTCTGCTTGCTGATGTGTAATGATGTGCGGCTGCGACATGTCCACTAGTAATGGTTCTTGCAGCCAACACCAGTATAAAGGCCAGAGATAGCAGGCCAAACTGGAAGTGTCTACATCTGTGAGACTTTTACTTCTATTTTAGTAGGTTTTATCCTATTATAGCCATCTTGATATTGGTCCCAGCAACAATCTTGTGGCTGCCCTTTAAAAACTTTACCAGTGTTTAACAATGATGGCCATTTCCAAAGACTTTAAAAAAAAGGAGGAAGCTCTAATTTTGTCTGTAAATGTTTAACCCTTAGGCACCAATATTCTGTAGCCTCATATACTGTATTCATTTTTACTTTAACTGCAAGTGAAGCATACCTTACCACAACATCAAAGGCATTTTTTACTATAGCATAAAAATTAAACATATATATATATATATATATATATATATATAGACACCCTTGGAGAGCAGTAAAACCAGGCTGGAGGAGATTACCGAAGTTTATCTACATTCTGTGCAGTTTTGGTAAGGAAGGGCATGCCTGTAATGCTGTATAAGGACTGAACACATGGATGATGTTCCTCCATTAATAAGAAACTTTTTGTCCAATGGTTGTTATAATTTGGGTGAGGCATGGCCAGTTATCCTTCCTTTTCCACCTGAGTGGTGGGATCATTTTGGTTAATTTCAACTCACATTGTGAAGTGCTTCAGAAATATATTTTAGTTACATACCCCAGCAATTGGGGGACTGAATATATGTCATTTGATCCTACATGCTGACTTTGTTAATAAACGTATGAAAAACAATCATAATCAAAAATAGAGCTGATACAAAGTCCCTCTTGATATGATCACCCAAAGGGTAAGAGCAGTGGCCAGGCTTAATTTGCTTTTAACATGAATGGGCAATATGGTTTTATTTAATGTGTTTGTGTTACTATGTGTTTTCTAATATTTTACAATGCAGCATGATTTGTAAACGTTGTTACCTTGGTAATACTGGACTCTTCCCAGAAATAGTATTTACATTTTTTTACACTTTTTTAAGGATGCTTTATGGAGTGGAATCTAAGCCAGGTTTTTATTTGCTAGATTGAGTATATTAGCTTATTCAGGTACATGGGTACATGTTGCAGAGAGTCTACCTCACACGCACTGGTATACTTTTTTAAAAATACACTGCATGCTTAGATGTGAAACAGCCTCACAGGAAAGAATGGGATTTCAACGCATTTGTATGCAGTAAAGTAAAGGCCATTTCCTGTCCCTTAAAAAAAACAGACACATAAAATTTAGCTCAGGTTTTTACTTTTGTATTCAGACAGTCACTCGTATACACGGAACACAAAATTGAATTTTTTTCGATGGCTGTGCTACAGTTTCTTTTTCAGACAGTCAGTCACCCAGGTCTGCAAGCAATCATTCTTCTAGGGTGAAAAGAAATATCTTTAGGAGCTTTAGTTTACTGCCTTAATTCTCTACATAATCAGAAACAGTTAATCATCTACTAGTTATGACAAGTGCTGTAAAAAAAGGATGTCTATATCGTTTCTATAGTTTTTTGTCATGTCAAGCTTAGATGACAATAAGGCCTGAAGAAATAAAGCATTACACCTTTGGATTTGTAACCAGCAGATAGTGAGTGGTTAAACCACAGTGTTTATTTAGATTTTTAGGGGGGAAAAATGTTGTGTGTTGCAAAGGCCACCGTATGCTTTCCAGACAGCAACTTCTTCAACATACTGGTGATGCTGCTTAATTTAAAAATGTAATTTTAAAGAGTTTGCTCAATAACGCTAGCAAGACACTTTTCGCCGTCAGTATTTATATCTGCACTAATATAAAGATGCATGTTGAGGTCAGGGCAGGGGAGCAAAATGTGTGAGAACTAAAAGTTCTAAGCGGGGTAAAACTTACAAATAACAGAGAATTTTCAAGTTACAATCTAGCCCCTGAGGGCAAGTTAGGTGGAATGTTTCCATAGTGGATTTCAAGAAGTTCTTTTGTTTGTATGGATTCCCATTATCTTCTAATGCTGCTGGATTACTTTGCTATTATTTTGTTAGGATGAGAGCTGATCCTATTTCATACCAGTATGTGTTCTGATTATCCGACATAGTGCTGTTCTTTTGTTGAATGCTACTGAACATTCTCTTCTTATTGGTATATGTATTAACATTACATTATGAATCCTCCTATTTTTGTATATAATTCATATCTTAGAGATTATAGTTCAACACACTTCCATTTTGTCTGAATGCCTTTGTATCTTTGTATCTTGCAGTTCGCTTTAATAGTTTAGTTTCTGCACCAAGAAAAACTTACCATACAGATTAACTGAGCAGCTTTTGTCTCACCCACTAACATGTTGCTAGTCATAAAACCATCATAGTTTATTATACATTTTGTAAAAATCCCTAAAAAAGTAATAGAGTACTGTTATTTTCTTCTTATATAGGCTTTGTCAACCACTGTCATTTTTTTGTACTTAAAACTTGTATACATAGACCAGCCAAAATCATTTTTATGTAGTAGTCATAAAATATTTTTAGGAAGTGCCAAGTGTTTAGATACTTATCCCGCCACTCATTTTACTCCTTTGCTATAGTAAAACCATTTTTACTGCTTCCCTTAGGTGGTGCGGTTGAAAAGATGTATGTTTTCCAAACATGTAGTTTAACATAGCAAAATGAAGAAAACTAAAATGAGCCCACTTTGGGAGCACATTTGCTAAACCTACAATTGTAAACAATAGAAATGTTCAGCTGGCCATGCATAATAATAGCTTTTGTTAATTTAGACTAAAATATCATGCCTGCTCATCCACATAATAACCCATCCTCAGAACCCTTTAGTCTCATCAACTACACACATTAGAATTAAGGAGGCCGCTTGGATGAGTGCAGAAACATTTTCAACACTACAAATCAAGTCCAGTTGAATATAACCAACTACTAGTATCTTTTAATAAACGCAGTTGATTGTGAGTGCTGGTACTCATATAGGAGATTTAGTTTACTTAGCGGAATAAGATTAAATTAAACCTTTTTTGTTGTACATAGAATGTGGAAGTGTCAAGTTGTAATTGCTGTCTATGCCCCTACTAGGGAAATTAACCCTCAGTATTTGTTCTGGTGACCATTATCTCCAGTACAGAAAATGATGGGAAATCAACATTTTTGAGTTGTTCCAGGAACAGGGAGTAAGCGGACATCATGCAATTCAGACATCAATTCTGATGACAACTAATGCCGCGTACATACGTACTACGGCAAGCCGAGAAAATCAAGTTCAATGCTTCCGAGCATGCGTCAAATTGTTTCCGAGCATGCATGATTTTTTTGCGTGTCCGAATTGCATACAGACGAATGCATTTTCAGATAGGAACTTTTCCTGATCGAAAAATAGAGAACATGTTCGCAATCTTTTGCTGGCTGGAATTCTGCCAGCAAAAGACCGATGGAGCATACACACAGTCGCATTTTCCGACAAAAAGCTCTCATCAGAGTTTTGCTGGAGGCATTTCCGATCGTGTGTACCCAGCATAAGAGGAAAATTTCTCTTGATTTGGAGAGGTCTCCTCTTACCTTCTGTTGGTTCTCTGGGATGGTAAACCCAACAAGGGTCGTAACCAGTCCCTGCTCTATTCAAAACTAAAAATGTTGGTTTTACTTATACTTAAACTTTTTCTTAACAGTCTCTTCATTTGAAAGATTATAAAAAACATGTGCAAACAAGCAGTTCTAAACATGCTCTCTTGTAATTGTAGGTGGCATGGCCAATTAAAGTTAAAGTTTGCATATTCTCTGTTATTTATTTACAGTAGAAATCTATGTACATGTTCTTCATGTCAAGGTACCATGCACAAACCTTCCTATATACCGCCTAGTTGGTTTAGGCATATGTACATGTTGAAAGAGCAATTATTAAGAAACATACTGTATTCTTATAACTATATAGTTATAGGATTAGGCAAACTGTTAAACTGATATCAGTATGAGTGAAGGGTCCCACCTTTTATTTTTTAGGATTTAATTCCTCTTTTAAAATATAAAACAAATACAGAAGGAATGCATGTGCTGAATACAATTGTTACATGCATTAATTGCATATAGTTATCAGCGTACAACACTTTTAACAATAGGGGTTCATTAAACACTTTGCTTCATGAATTACCAGGGTTGTACCTTTGCCACAACATTTTCCATATATATATCCTACTAATATTTAAAAAGTTAATCACTGTTGACTTCCAGAATAGAAAGGTTTAACAGTTCATAAATTTCAAACTAAGCCCAATTTAACCTTTCTGACATCGATTTTGCCTGCTTCTTAGAAGGATTAGCATGCATAATATTATTCTGTTAGAGGCATTGTCTTTTTTAATTAAAGCTTTTGAACACACAGAAAAGATTGAGAGAGGCTTATATATGAATCATCACAATCCCATCAAGTTTAGGATGGTTTCAGATTTACATTTGTGTTTTAAGGTTTCATGAGTTCATTCAAGGGCTGTGTCACTGTGTTAAGGGACAGAATGCAACAGCCCAGTAACAGTTCTCAGTATTACTCAAAACTGGTAAAGATGCATTAGCAATGATATTTAACCTGTTCAGATCCACTCTATAGCCGAATGATGGCTACAGCGTGGACCTGCTTTATCGGAAGTACATCTATTTATGTCCTACCGAGTGGCCTGAGCGGCCTGCGTGCCTCCTGCAGGGTGCGCACGGTGCGCTCTGTGATCAGCGAATCTATGAGACTCGCTGGATCACAGATCGGAGTAAGGGGTCGATCCCGACCCCTTGGATAGTAAATAAATAAATGTAGCGCTATGTGTAAAATTATAAATATAAAGTGCAAATCTCTAAAATAATAAATCCAACATATAAATTAATAGTCCATAAAATGAAAAAATGAAGAAATAAAACATGAAAAACTCTTCTTGTGATCAGTGTATCCACACAATTCCACCACAGTGATTGTCCGTCCTCAAAAGGAGTGCATACCACCACAAGTAAAAATGCGCGCTCACCTCCCAGATGAGTCAAAACTCATATGCGGATCTCCCCACTAGCTCTTTGCTCTCACTTCCTCTTCCCAATCAATGGTGGGTAATCCAGATGGCTCTTTTCTTAATGGTAACTCAGCTCATTAATATCCAAAGAAGCGGATCATCTCCCAGCTTGGCTCAAGATTCCATGAGTTCAGGACATGTAAATAATAAGTATAGAGACCATAGTGTTCTCCGTATACAAATTTATTCAAAGCCCCCAAACAGACAAGTTGCACGTACAAGATAAAAACGTTTAAAATCACATAAAAACCTCCAGAGTAGCACCGCCGTGTCCACATACACAGTGCCTGGCTGAATGTGACTATCAGCTCCTCCCTTCTAGACCCGTATCGGCCAATCACAGGCCTTCCTCAGTAGATCCCAACCCCATACCACGTGATCAGCTGTCAGCCAATGACAGCTGATCATGTGATGTAAACAAAGCAGGTAATCGGCTATTTTTTCTCCTCACGCTGACAGCGCAAGGAGAAAAAAAAAAGGCGGTCACCGACGGCTGTGAGAGGGACATCGGTCCCGATCATGGAGAGCTGCCGCCAGCTCCTCAGTGCCCACCTGTGCCACTTGCCAGTGCCACCAACAGTACACAATAGTGCCGCCTACCAGTGCCCACCACGCCACCCATCAGTGCCCACAGTCCCACCTATCAGTGCCAACAATTAGTGCCTCATCAACAGTGCTGCACATCAGTGCCACCTATCAGTGCCCATCAATGTCACCTACCAGTGCCCATCAGTGCCACCTATCAGTGGAACCTATCAGTGTCCATCAGTGCCACCCATCGGTGCCACCCATCAGGGCCCATCAGTGCTGCCTTATCTGTGCCCATCAGTGCCACATTATCTGTGCCCATCAGTACCGCCTTATCTGTCCCCGTCAGTGCTGCCTTATCTGTGCCTATCAGTGCTGCCTTAAATGTGCCTATCAGTGCCCATCAGTGCAGCCTATTAGTGCCCACCGGTGCAGCCTATCAGTGCCCACCAGTGCCGCCTCATTAGCGCATATCAATGAAGGAGAAAAATTACCTGTTTGCAAAATTTTATAACAAACTATGAAACATGATTTTTCTTTTCAAAATTTTCCATTTTTTTGTTTGTTTAGCAAAAAAATAAAAAAATCCCAGCTGTGATTAAATACCACCAAAAGAAAGCTCTATTTGTGTGAAAAAAATGATAAAAATTTCATTTGGGTACAGTGTTGTATGACCGCGCAATTCTCATTCAAAGTGCGTCAGTGCTGAAAGCTAAAAACTGGTCTGGGCAGGAGGGGGGGTTTAAGTGCCCAGTAAGCAAGTGGTTAAAGAGTAAGTCTCTTCTGGGTGTATCTACCACTGTTTCTTAGCCTACAATGCAGTTTTTAGGATAGGTGCACATTAAACCCCCTCCTCTCTTGGTCATGTTTCCGTAAATAACTGGGGCAGACACGTGAGAAAAAGACTGAGATTAAAATCTATCTAAATACAAAAACAAAAATGTAATATACAGTATTGTATTTTAGCTTACCATTCCTTCCTAGGCCGGTCCGATGGTGAGTGTGCATTTAGGGCAGCCCATTTATTTCCATGGGTTTCCCTATGCATGATAATTACACAAAAGAAATGCATGACCCTTTTTTTTAAATTGAGCCACATCAAAATGCATGGCACATGTGGTAAAGTATGTAGCACGTTAGCAAGGTGCATTGGGGTGTCATTGCGTGCCTGCAAAAGGAACGTGTATTTTTTAATGTGTTTCAGTAAAAGGTTAAATTGGGCTTAGTGTGTGTGCCCCTACAATGTACAAATGTAAACCAAGCTTTAACCACTTCAGCCCCAGAAGGTTTTACCCCTTCATGACCTCATGACCTCATGACCAGGCCTGGAAGTGGTTAAACTAGTTTGTTCAGTTACATTAACTACTTAAAGACCACCTACCGCAGATATACTGCGGTAGGATGGCTCTATTGCATGAAACAACGTACCTGTATGTAGGGTTCTGTGCTGGGAATGAAGATGGCCAAAAAGTTAGAGGGGTTTTTAAACTAGGCGATGGGGGGGAGGGTCCAGAGACAGTGATAGCCAGCGCGGAAGATATTCCAGAGGGTAGTATTGGGGGCATTAGTGGTAGGTTAACCAAAGCACAAAAACACAAGGTGAGTATAGTAGCAAGTCCAAGTTGCAATCTTGAAACACCCAATACGAGGACAATATGCGACCGGTCTAAACTATGTGGCATGTTCACCAATGCCAGGAGCCTGGCGGACAAGATGGGTGAGCTAGAGATACTGTTGTACAAGGAGGATTTGGATTTTGTGGGAATTTCAGAGACCTGGTTCAACAGCTCTCATGATTGGCTGGCAAACATTCAAGGGTATACCCTATACCGCAAGGATAGAGAGGGTAAAAAAGGGGGAGGGGTATGCCTATATATCAAGAATAATGTACAAGTGAATGTGAGAGATGACATCACTGAGGGGGCTAGGGAGGAGGTGGAATCTTTATGGGTAGAGCTCCAAAGGGATGAAGCTAAGGGGAAAATAATACTGGGAGTATGCTATAGGCCCCCTAACCTGAGGGAGGAAGTGGAGACGGATCTCCTATCACAAATTGGATTAGCAGCAAGGATGGGAAGTGTTATCATAATGGGGGATTTTAATTATCCAGACATAGACTGGGCGGAGGGAACCGCGCATTCATTTAAGGCTCGCCAGTTCCTTAGTGTCTTGCAGGACAATTTTATGGGTCAGATGGTAGACGCACCAACTAGAAATAAAACATTAGGTAAAAGAGGAGCAGCGCTGTGAGAAATGTTCCATGTGATGAACAGAATTAGTACATAGGTAAAAAACCAAAAAATTGGGATAGGCTCCAAGTTCATAGGTTCATAGGTTATATAAACAACTGGACTGTCCTATTGAGAACCAATCTTGATGGTAAATACGGGACGTGAATATGGGAATCAATGAGTCCTTCACCACACCACTGTGATAATAAAATTGTGCTCTTACCAAATGGCAAGCTTAGAAGAGCTTGCGACCTTAACCCGGTCGGGGCCTTTCAAGGTGGAACCATCAAGGAGAGACACACCACTTGGTTTGAATTAGGCACACTGTTCTTCAAGTTACCACTCTAAATGGAGATGTGACCCCAGGCTAGGGATAAACCTCCAAGGAGGTATACCAGAGAAAAAAGGAAAGCAACATAGCGTAATCCTGCTTCCACTTTTAATAAAATCAAAAAGAAATGCACTTACATGTAAAAGGATAACAATAAAACATTAGAGCCGGCCGGCTAGAAAGCGAACGCCCGTCCTGTAGAATGTAGACGGTAAATGCAGCACGTCAGCACGTCAGCACGCCCGACGTACGTTTCGTCACACTCTGACGACGTCAGAGTGTGACGAAACGTACGTCGGGCGTGCTGACGTGCTGACGTGCTGCATTTACCGTCTACAGTCTACAGGACGGGCGTTCGCTTTCTAGCCGGCCGGCTCTAATGTTTTATTGTTATCCTTTTACATGTAAGTGCATTTCTTTTTGATTTTATTAAAAGTGGAAGCAGGATTACGCTATGTTGCTTTCCTTTTTTCTCTGGTATACCTCCTTGGAGGTTTATCCCTAGCCTGGGGTCATGAGGTCAATTAGTTTCAGTATAAATCACACAAATAGGAGACATGAAGGGAACACAAAGACACTGAATTTCAAAAGAGCCAACTTCCCTAAACTACAAACCTTGCTAAAAGGCATAAATTGGGATAAAATATTAGGAACAAAGAATACGGAGGAGAGATGGGTTTGCTTTAAGAGCATATTAAATAAGGGCATTAGCCAATGTATCCCATTGGGTAATAAATTTAAAAGGGCGAACAAACATCCTGGATGGCTTAACTCCAATGTAAAAATGCATATAAAAGCAAAGGAGAAGGCCTTCAAAAAATACAAGGTTGAGGGATCATCCACAGCATTCAGAATTTATAAAGAATGCAATAAGAAATGTAAAGGTGCAATTAGGATGGCTAAGATAGAACATGAAAGACACATAGCGGAGGAGAGCAAAAAAAATCCCAAGAAATTCTTTAAGTATGTAAACAGTAAAAAAGGGAGGACAGACCATATTGGCCCCAGAAAGAATGAGGAAGGACATCTGGTTACAAAGGATGGGGAGATGGCAAAGGTATTGAATTTATTCTTCTCCTCAGTCTTCACGAGTGAATCGGGGGGCTTCAGTAACCAAAACTGCAGTGTTTATCCTCATGACACAACACAGGAAGCACCTACATGGTTAACAGAGGACGGAATTAAAATTAGACTTGAGAAACTTGACATTAATAAATCACCGGGACCAGATGGCTTGCATCCGAGGGTACTTAGGGAACTCAGTCAGGTGATTGCCAGACCGTTGTTCCTAATTTTTACAGACAGTCTATTGACTGGAATGGTACCAGCTGATTGGAGAAAAGCCAATGTAGCACCAATATTTAAAAAGGGCCCAAAAAACATCCCTGGGAATTACAGACCAGTTAGCCTAACATCAATAGTATGTAAACTCTTGGAGGGGATGATAAGGTACTATATACAAGATTTTAGTAATAAGAATGATATCATTAGCAGTAATCAGCATGGATTCATGAAGAATCGTTCTTGCCAAACCAATCTATTAACCTTCTATGAGGAGGTGAGTTGCCATCTAGATAAAGGAAGGCCCATAGACGTGGTGTATCTGGATTTTGCAAAAGCATTTGACACAGTTCCCCATAAACGTTTACTGTACAAAATAAGGTGCGTTGGCATGGACCATAGGGTGAGTACATGGATTGAAAACTGGCTACAAGGGCGTGTTCAGAGGGTGGTGATAAATGGGGAGTACTCAGAATGGTCAGGGGTGGGTAGTGGGGTTCCCCAGGGTTCTGTGCTGGGACCAATCCTATTTAATTTGTTCATAAACGACCTGGAGGATGGGATAAACAGTTCAATCTCTGTATTTGCAGACGATACTAAGCTAAGCAGGGCAATAACTTCTCCGCAGGATGTGGAAATCTTGCAAAAAGACCTGAACAAATTAATGGGGTGGGCGACTACATGGCAAATGAGGTTCAATGTAGAAAAATGTAAAATAATGCATTTGGGTGGCAAAAATATGAATGCAATCTATACACTGGGGGGAGAACCTCTGGGGGAATCTAGGATGGAAAAGGACTTGGGGGTCCTAGTGGATAATAGGCTCAGCAATGGCATGCAATGCCAAGCTGCTGCTAATAAAGCAAACAGAATATTGGCATGCATTAAAAGGGGGATCAACTGCAGGGATAAAACGATAATTCTCCCGCTCTACAAGACTCTGGTCCGCCCGCACCTGGAGTATGCTGTCCAGTTCTGGGCACCAGTCCTCAGGAGGGACGTACTGGAAATGGAGCGAGTACAAAGAAGGGCAACAAAGCTAATAAAGGGTCTGGAGGATCTTAGTTATGAGGAAAGGTTGCGAGCACTGAACTTATTCTCTCTGGAGAAGAGACGCTTGAGAGGGGATATGATTTCAATTTACAAATACTGTACTGGTGACCCCACAATAGGGATAAAACTTTTTCGCAGAAGAGAGTTTAATAAGACTCGTGGCCACTCATTACAATTAGAAGAAAAGAGGTTTAACCTTAAACTACGTAGAGGGTTCTTTACTGTAAGAGCGGCAAGGATGTGGAATTCCCTTCCACAGGCGGTGGTCTCAGCGGGGAGCATTGATAGCTTCAAGAAACTATTAGATAATCACCTGAATGACCGCAATATACAGGGATATGTAATGTAATACTGACACATAATCACACACATAGGTTGGACTTGATGGACTTGTGTCTTTTTTCAACCTCACCTACTATGTAACTACTACTATATATTTGGTGCAATAGACAACGGGAGAACAAATCTGCGGGCGCAGATTGGCCAGATAGGGAGCCAATCAGCGGGTCTGCGATCGTTCCCCAGAGAGGCAGAACGCTATTCTGACAGGGCAGTACACAGTGATCTTGTTTTCACCCAGTCAGTCCATCCCCCACACAGTTAGCAAGCACCCCCTTCCCTGCCAGTGTTAACCCCTTCCCTGCCAGTGTCATTAGTACAGTAACAGTGCATATTTTTAGCACTGAGCACTGTATTAATGTCAACGGTTCCCAAAAAAGTGTCAAAAGTGTGAGCTAGGTGTCCGATTTATCGGCTGCAATGTTGCAGTCCCGCTAAAAATCGCTGATCACTGCCATTACTAGTAAAATAAATAAATAAATAAAAATGCCATAAAAATATCACATAGTTTGTAGATGTGATAACTTTTGAGCAAAATCAATATACTCTTATTGGGATTTATTTTACCAAATATATGTCGCAGAATACACATTGGCCTAAATTGATAAAGAAATTGGATTTTTTTTTACATTTTTTTTTTTTATTGGATATGTTTTATAGCAGAAAGTAAAAAATATTGTTTCTTTTTCAAAATTGTTTCTAGCACAAAAAATAAAAACCACGGAGGTGATCACATATAACCAAAAGAAATGTGTATTTGTGAGAAAACAAGGACATCAATTTTATTTGGGTACAGCGTCGCACGACCGCGCAGTTGTCCATTAAAATAATGCAGTGCCGTATTGCAGAAAAATGGCCTGGTCATAAATGGGGGGGGGGTAAAACCTTCTTGGGCTGAAGTGGTTAAAAACGACTTAGTAAAGAGCACTCAGTAAGCCCTAGAGACCAGTCAGACTCCATCTTGTACTGATCTGATTTTTAGAGTGAATGATTACAATAGGTTCCCTAATGCAAAACCATAGCTACAGCACCCCACTTCCCTCCCTAAAAACTCCCTTGGGTCTTTTTTTAACTTAAAGAACACATCTTGTAAGACTTTATTCTTGCAGTCTTCAGATCAGTCCAGTGAAGTCACAGGTCCTCCCTCTTCTTAGCTAGTATTATTATATAGGATTTATATAGCGCCAATAGTTTGTGCAGCGCTTTACTCAGTAGGCAATGGTAGACTGTCCTTCCTATTGAACTGAGCAGCACTCATGTAATGACATGTGAGCACGCTCAGTCAAGAAGTACTGTGCACCCAGGCTGTGTGATGATGCACCCTAGCAGGTGTATCCACGACAGCCTGAGCCTACAGGAACTGGATTGGATGACAATGCCCATCATTCAACCTGTGAGATGAGTAGCGCTGGACCTCAAAGTAGTAAGTTTTCAGAGTACAAGTCTTCCAGTGATATTAGCCTATTTCTTTTTTATGTGACTATATAGGATTTTACATGGTACAATAGGATATGTTGTATAATTGTTTATCTAGTTTAGCAGCTAAAATAAAGTCAATTTTCTCTGTCTGAATATTGTTACTACATGTGGAGTTCCTCCACCATCATGAAAGTGTATTCACTTTTCCTTAAACATCAACCCCATGGGGTTGAGTTACTAGAAATACAGAGTGCAAAATCTGGTGCAGCTGTGCATGGTGCCCAATCAGCTTCTAACTTCAGCTTGTTCAATTAAGTTTGGTTTCTATGCAGAGCTGCACCAGATTTTGCACTCTCCAGTTTTAGTAAATCAACCCCTATGTACTGTTACTTGTTCTGTGTATTTGTTCTTTAAGATTGGGTAACATTCCACCATACCTCTGATCATATAATATTTAGAAATAAAACAAAAATCTAGACTACTGATGCCTGTGGGAGATGTACATGCAACAGTAAAAATAACCATTGATATCTCTTACTGTTTGGGCAGGTATGGAGACATGGTTCCAAAAACTATAGCTGGAAAAATCTTTGGCTCTATCTGCTCATTAAGTGGGGTCCTAGTTATTGCACTTCCAGTGCCTGTCATCGTGTCAAATTTCAGCCGGATTTATCATCAAAATCAGAGAGCTGACAAAAGAAGAGCACAAAAGGTCAGTAGTTAATTAAGACATATTGATTTATTTAATGTTAAAGAACTACAAAAAAAAAAAGAAACATGAGAGTTACAACCTACAGGGCACAAATGATTATGGGTATACTTGTAACACATACAGTATGTTGACATTAAGAGTTAAGCTGGCCATACATTATACAATTTTCTTGTACAATTTCTGTAAAATTTTTCTTCAGATTTACCTACTAGTATATAGTGCAAGGGCCTGCCTGATAAGATACAAATTGAGAGTGTTGTTTAGGGTTGGCCTCATATTACTGTATATGGTTTTGAACAAGAAAATTGTATAACATATGGCCAGCCTAAGAATAGTATTCTCAATTGTCCAAGAGAAGGTTCTTACCAAAAGCAGGGATTTTTAATGAGGATTTTTTTCCAGATCACCACTAAAAGCCCGTACACACGATACGAAAATCGGAAGTAAAATTTCGTCTGATGTCTGATGATTTTCGGATCGTTAGTATGGTCCTTTCGGCAGCCGATTCCGTTTTTTCATCCGACAATAGCTGGATGTGCAGACTATAACATTTTTGTCGTACATGAACAAGACTACGCATGCTCAGAAATGAAAGAATACATACAAAACTAGTGAACACATTACGTCACTTCTGAAGTTGTATTTTGTCATACGAGAATTTTCGGATGGTGAGTAACCTCTTCATTTTCGACATGAGACTAGCATGCAACAAAAAACAGACGAACAGTCATCCGAAATTCTGAACATGCGTGCAAGGCTTTACACTGAGTATTTGGTAGAATTCTGTGTGCTTCAAAGAAAGTTTGTCCTTCCTACATAGGTATTGACTCGGTTAAATTGATGATAGGCAACTCCTATCCTCATATTGATTAGTGGTTCCAAATTAATAATAACTACTGCAGTAGGGAACAGACACAAAAGATACACTCAGCATCTTTCCAAATAACTGTTCTGCTTTATTATGACGCAATTGAAGGGTTGTATGCACATGATTACGTAGGTATCACATTAATATTACAATTGTACGTTTATGGTAACAAGGGGCGTTACATAGGCAGGCTAATTCTAATCAGGACTCAAAAGAATGTAAACATGTATTAAAAACATTATTAGTGCTGTGTGCACAGTGAGGGCAGTGTGCGATACATACAAAATACAATACAATTATATACAGAACGTACAAATTTCCATTACAGTCTCCCCTCTTTTGATCAATATTTTGATCACTAACCATACCTGCTATCACCTTTAACCTGGAACCTCCAAACGCTTAGGTGTAGGTAGTCCTGGCCAAAGAGGCAAAAACTCCATTGTGGAGAAAATAATAGCTGAGCAACTTTTTCATTACCAAATGACTTTTCATTGTGAAAAACAAATGATTGATAAGACATATTTACAGAGTACTGGCTGTACACTCCTGTGGCCAGAATGGCCTTCTAGCTGAATTGTTGGCATGCTGACTTATCAGCATATGTAAACACAGACAATTCTACATAAAATGGAAGACGTACAAAAGACAAATATGACTTCAACATGGCTGAACTACTTTTCAAATATATATATCCCTTACAATTAAAGTAATTGAATAAAAAAGTACCCTAGACTGTGATCACAAGAGGGAAACAAATCAAACTCAGAGATTTCTTTAATTTAGTCATTTTTGCAGTGTCTGGTGTGGATCCAGGTGACTTTTCCTTCAAGTTTTGCAAAAACTGTACATGAAATAGATGCTGTATTGAGTCTCCAAACATTTCCTTATATATAAATGTCTCTTAACAATCCACAAGTCACCTGGCTTTAGTTTTAGATCCTTCCAAACTTTTAGGATCTGGAATTGGGGAGAAAACACATAAATTAGTTTGTCAAAAAACCTTAAAAGATCAGGAACATTCTCTGTGAGATCCGAATGGTGGACTTCAGCTGCTGAGACAAAATATAAGCAAGTGAGTAACACACTCCCAAACCAAATCCCATAGGGAGAGAGTCCAACATCCCCCTTAGGGGCTTGATAAAATATAAGAAAACATTCAGGCAAACGTTTTCTAGTTTCTTACTCTACTTTGTCCACTACATTGTAGACAGTAGGGGGTGTAAAAATAAAACCTTAAAACTTCTAGTAAGGACTCTCCTATAAAAAATGATTTCCTCTGTTACTCTCTGTACTTTCTGGCACTCTGTACTTACAAACTACTTCTGATAACACTTTTTACTGTGGCCTTTGCAGTAGCATTTGCCACTGGACATCCAAAAAACATGTCCATACAGACAAAATGCATACTTGTAAGATCCTGACTTGGGCATCTGGATATATCTTTTTTTGTGATCTCTGGAAGGGATGTTCAGCTTTTGGTAACACCGTTGGTAACAGGTAAAACAAGAAGTGGTATGTTATAAAAACAACTGTGGAGAACCCTGGCTCTATCCCATGCTCATTTACTAAGGCAGCCATAATTTCATGCGACTGATGACTCGGTTCATGTGTCAAGCTGGAGGGAAAAGAGTAGCTGGCAGACATAAATGATCACCTTTTCCAAAGTCCTGTTTCATAAGAAGTTGCCCCCTGTGGACCACTTGTTCTTCTCGTTCTGGGGTCCTTAAAGTTGAATTATTAATCCCAGCTATATTGGGCCAGAACTAGGGTGGAATCTGTGAGTTGCACAGACCCATCAAGTGTCCGGGGCTGTAAATGCAGCATCCTTAGTCACCTGGTC
Organism: Aquarana catesbeiana; assembly: GCF_042186555.1. Lineage (NCBI taxonomy): Eukaryota > Metazoa > Chordata > Amphibia > Anura > Ranidae > Aquarana > Aquarana catesbeiana. Next base: position 500,026,448 of record NC_133325.1, read on the forward strand.
TGCTTCCATGTGTGAGTTTTAAAGTTAATATGGCTACCTCAGCAAGAACCTGGAAGGCTGAAAACAGCCGATCAAATTAACTTGGCATGCTTGGTTGGTTTACCTGCCGAAGTAAAAACAAACTTCTGGCCCTTTAAATGGAACCAAAAGCTCTCTATATCTCGACTATCTATATAAATATACACTCTTTTTATAGCTCACAGGCTTTGCTAAAACATGGAGCTCTGCTTCTTGAGCTGAGGAAAAAAGATCCAATGACTTTGAATACAGAGTATCCTTCTGGGTGATAAACTGCATACTCAAATCTACAAAAAATTTAATATCTGGGTCTTCAGGGAGTGTGTCCTGCACTGGGCTCACAGCAGCTGATTCCTATGTCATCAATTTAACACACGTGTCTTCCTTTGTCTCCAGCCTCCTCCAATAGAGGCAATAAGGTGCTGGATTCAAATGTACGCATTTTTCATTGTTAGATTTGTACATAAACAAACTCATATTTTAAACCTTTCATTAGACAAACATTTAGTTAGCTGTATATTTGCTGCGCAGAATGTCGGACCATTCAAAATTAAATGTTTGACCAAAACAATATCTAACTTTGTCTAATAGCACCTTTGCATAAAAGCTACAGCTCTGATATATCGGGGTGAACCATTTATTACTGGGTCCAGCTTGCATAAATATATTACAATGGCTTGTTTTCTATCATGCTATTTGTGTAAGAACTCCAGTTTCATGTTTCAAAAGACAACTTCTTCCTGGCAATATTATAATAAATGATAACAATACCCTGCGGTCATGCAGAGATGCCCATAAATCCAAAATATTCTTCTGCTTATACCACGGTACTTACAAGGAAAAGGGGCACATAATTTCACAATCCACACATTCTGCTTTGGATTTCAAAAATAAAAATAAATAAAAACAAAAGGACCAAGAATCTGTATGATGGACCAGAAAGCATCAAAAACTATAAAACAACCGGCTGCAGGTGGCATCTATCCTAACAGGGTGTGTGGACTTGATGTGATAGGTCTGTTATATTTAAATTTTATTTATTATTACTCTCACATCATGGACCGCACATCAAGTTATTATCAAGAACCTTGAAATTTCATTTTTGTAGAAAAACTTCTTATGTATCCCATCCATCTTAGCTTTGTTAAATATTATGGCAGCTTTATTCCAGATAACAACCTCATCTTAATCGTTTTTTTCTCTCAATAAGGGCTTATTGTATAAATGTAAAATTACAAAATTGTTATCTTAATCTAAACTAATACCATTCATTACAAATTTCCCCAATAACCTGGATTTCATTTCCAACCAAAGGTTGTCTAAACCAGTTTCAATATATCTATATTAACAAAATTGTTAAACTCATATTAGAAATTAATACTCATTATTACTTAATTTTACTTAATCTCCCTTTTTTAAATGCACTGTTTCCACTATCAAAGGATATTCAATTTGTGTAATACACGGTTAAATGTAACCTTCATTTTATCATGTTTGGAAAACAGATTCAAAAAATAATTGTGATCACATTGTTTACCATTAGATTTGTTAACCCGGCACATGTTTTGTCTAAAAAACTGGAATTGGCATGGTGTCCTTCCAGCTTATCACTGACCTCTCAGGGACATTCTTTCAGGAGAGCACAAAGGAGGGGGTCACATCTGCGTACATGACACACACAAGCAATAGAACTAAAGGTCCCAGCATTCGCACACACATACACCAATATCTCTCTAAAATCGCTTACATTTTCACTTTTGTACACAACACATGCATATCATTCTCTCACTTTCTTTTAACTCTTTAATATTTCCCTGCTTAAATTCTGCATTCCTTATTTTGTTCAGATATCTTTTATATCTAGCTTCTATGATCAGATGGGCAGCCAGAGTGCTCATCCCATCTTCCCTCTCTGACAACATATAAAGTATTCTGTTTTACCTCTCATTTCTCTGTTTCTGACTTTTACTAGTTGTAGTGCCTGACCCCAAATTCATCCCACAACTTAACATGAAAATGTCCCTTTCTGTCTAGTGTTAATGTCACCCTTGATCCATCCTGCTCACATAGATAGCTGTTTCTCTAGCTGTTTACTCTGCATGATTCTTAGTCTCTATGGCCTTTGGTAACCCAGTTACCCATTGTGGATCCATGTCCACTCTAACCATTAATCTAGGGGCTCAGTATAGGCAGAACCGCACCTTTGGTTCATATATAGCGCTCCTCTTGCACTGAGCATCTTAGAGGGGCTCTTACCCTTCATTCCCTTACTTAATTCGATGCCGATAATGACTGGCCAGTCTTCTCTCTTCTCTACGTGTGCCTATACCCTCTTGCCTCTAAACTACTTTATCTAGCAGATTTACTACATATACCTGTGAACAGCACTATTCTTCCCTTTCTTATCTATAACACTCCAATGGACAATAGACAGGGACAACATAACATATAACCACCAATCAATACAGTTCAATTAAGGGGAGTAAAATAGGTACCCTTTGTCCCGAAAATGCCTTACCGATCAAGGAAGTCTGATAACTCAAATGTAAGCAAAAGGCTTACCTCAGCCGGCTGATTATCAGAAATTCCTGGACCGTCTCAAGCTCCTCGTTTCGGATACTCAGGGTCACCTGGAATCCCCTCCTAAGGCAAAGCTCGCCATGCTGACTTGGTTAAATTGATGATAGGCAACTCCTATCCTCATATTGATTAGTGGTTCCAAATTAATAATAACTACTGCAGTAGGGAACAGACACAAAAGATACACTCAGCATCTTTCCAAATAACTGTTCTGCTTTATTATGACGCAATTGAAGGTTTTTATGCACATGATTACGTAGGTATCACATTAATATTACAATTGTACGTTTATGGTAACAAGGGGCGTTACATAGGCAGGCTAATTCTAATCAGGACTCAAAAGAATGTAAACATGTACTGAAAACATTATTAGTGCTGTGTGCACAGTGAGGGCAGTGTGCGATACATACAAAATACAATACAATTATATACAGAACTTACAAATTTCCATTACAGTATCATCACTTGTTCCAAATTCATAGTGTGACTTTTGCAACATTGATACTTTTAGTTAAGAAAACAAACATCTAAAATTTTTCTCAGTGTTAGAAAAAAAAGACTTACAGAGTTGTTAATTTTTGTACCTGGCACAAGTAAATATATCACATTTCTGTATTTGGAGTTACAATATGATCACTGTTGATTAATTTAGCTATGGTCGAAGTAGAAAATGAAAGTGAATCTATAGCCTTGTTCTCATGTTGGATGGAGTGGGGAAATAATAGAACCCGTGTTAGGTTTTACTATACAAAGATCCTTTAGAGAGATTTACTCTCACTTCCTGCTCTGGTGACACATTTTTACCATGCAGGAAATGAGAAAAATTCTCCAACAGCAACAGGTTAATGGAAGAATACTACATAGTTGTAGTTGGACCACCAAATCAGTCTAAGTAGACAGTCAGGTAGACAAAAAGGTAAAGCTCGCCTCTCACCACATCCCAAATAAACAACGAAAAATATTTAACCAAAAGGGGGGACCCAGGGGATTTTGTGGGTGGGAGGGAGATATGAAGTATAGGTATGTACAAAGGTGAAAGTCATCAAGGTATAATAAAAGAAATAGTACTTTATTCAAAATTGCACAGAAATAGAAAATTTTAAAACAATGAGGTATACAATAACTGCGATTGATCATAGACATAAAGGTTCTACTAGTGAAGAACTTATATATGAATGATACATATAGAAAAATCCAACATGTTTCGGAATATTTTAAGATGTAAATTCCTTCTTCAGGGATTTTCTGTGCAGTTGGAATATGTAGTCTGCAAAATGTATAAAAATGAAAACATACTAAACCCAGGTGCACAAGTAATAATCATATACAATCTAGTGGGCATATATATGTTAATTAGGGGGCTTGGAAAAATTGAGGAGAACCACATAGGGTAATAAAACACCAAAAAAGACTTACTAGTTTACACCGATTATAGTTGTTTGTAAGAATCAAAGAGGATAAAATGTTGGAAGATGATACCCTGGTCTCCCAGGTTGTGAGGTACACACGGAGGGGGTGAAGCAGTTTGGAATCTCAATCCATATATTTGTAAAGTTGGCAGACCATATTGAAGTGATTCACTCCAAGTAAATTACATAGATGGCCTCATCCCAGCAGGCAAGGTCGTAGGAAACATACCCGGCCCATGCGGTCCAAAGGAACGGCTCAATTGATATAAATGCCAAGTCCTAAGGTATAAAAATAGTGTGTATAGTCAGGTGTGCTATACCGCTATGTAGTATGATATGTAAACTATGTATGTAGCATATCAAGTGCAGAGGCTATAAGGGCTGATAAGACTAAGTGAGTACACCTCTCAGAGAGATCTATGAAATATTGGAGCATATACAAATATTCTAATCTATAACAACGGTCATGAAGTTAAATATAGCGAGCCTATTACGGTAGCTGCAGGAAAAAGGGGGTCTAAAGCCCATATATCATGTATAGGGACAAACTGTTTTGAAAGCTAAGTAGGTACATGGTTGCGCATGGAATATAAATGAAAATATATATTAAATTACATGTTCCTCACATTTGCTTAAAGCTCTGTGGTAGATGATTAAAGTATGCAAAACTCCTGAGGTGTAGATAGGCATAATTAAGAGTACTTACTTTGTAGATAAGAGTCCAGATACGTCTGCTCCAAAGGAAGAGTATAGGGTGTAAGACAGGGAGATAGGCATATTGCCGGAATATAAGCCAGCTGGCTGTGAGACAAGTCCGCCCCCAAAGGGGCGGAAAGTCTCACAATTGTAGATCTCATAGGGCGGAGGACGAAAACGAAGGGGAGGACTGCATAGATTAGGCGACACACCTCCCACAGCTGACTGCAGTGTCAGCAAAGGAGATGATACTGTCGCCCAATGCTCGTTCCCCCGGCACAGCGGCATCCGACACCACCGTGCCAGAGAGGACGATGACGTCAGATGTCAAAGCGCCGCCGACATGGAAAGAGGGACGCAGCCATGGTGAAGACGGGAAACCGCCGCACAGCGCATGCGCGGACGGCGGAACCCGGCAAACCACTGAGCGTCCAAAGTAAGGCCCCACACATTGGTGTGTGGAGCCTACCCGTGCCGGGGGACAACGCAGGGTGGGGAAGAATCCCGACCAATACCTGGACTAGGCTGCTCATCTAGATGAACATCAGTTAGTTGCGATGGATAGAATAATACAACTGTGGGAGATCAGAACTGGTGGCTAAAACAAGAGAGAAAAAAGTACATACTGTATTTATTGGCGTATAACACTCACTTTTTTACCATGAAAATCGGGTGCAAATAGCGTGTGCGTGTTATACGCCAATACTTCAATTTTAGCTGCCTCGGAGGGGACAAGGAGGGGGGCCGGACTAGCGCTGTCAGATTACATACAGCGAGAATCTCCTGTTTACTTGGCAGCCTCTGTAATAGGAAGTCCTGTCTCCTGGGCCGCCATTGGACCACTGTTCTGTCTATCATAGGAGATTCTCTTTGTATGTAATCTGTCGGCGCTCGTCCCGCCCCCTCCCTGTCCCCTCTAGGCTGCAGGTGGACGTCAATCAGGCTGCACTGATGGCAATGGTGAGGCTGCTGCATTGAAGGCAATCGTGAGGCTGTATTGATGTGGATTGATGAGGCTGCAGATGGGCACTGACCCTTATTTTTCTCCAAAGTTCCTTATTTAAAATTTTAGTTTTTTTCCTAAAACTTCCCTCTTAAAATGAATGTGCGTGTTATACGCCTGTGCGTGTTATACGCCGATAAATATGGTAATTAGAGATCATTGGTATGCAGTATATAATGTAGTACAAGGCAATAGGATGAGTTTATACTGTTATATTGCATTTCCAGGATTTTCATACCATATACATGATCTGAGAATATTACATGAAACTTGTATTGACTGTAATGACACAAAAACAGCAAATAACAATACATTTAAAGCCACCATTGCAATAATAATTTTCCACAAGAAGATTATATGATGGATACATAACAATATTACATTTGGAGAGAGTGATGGAATAAGATAAAGGAAAAAGAGTAAATGGAAAAAATTATTGTAAAGGGAATGAAAATTGGAAAAAATAGGCAATGACAGAATGGGGTATGAGGGTACCTACATATCACCCTCATATCCTCTCTCGCTGGAGAAGCAATTTGTTTAAATCACCTCCTCGAGGATTCTGGTGTAGCCGATCCAAGACTAAAACTGATATCTTTGGAAAGGTTTCACCATGAACTATGGCCGACGACACCTCAGGAGTTTTGCATACTTTAATCATCTACCACAGAGCTTTAAGCAAATGTGAGGTACATGTAATTTGATATATATTTTCATTTATATTCCATGCGCAACCATGTACCTACTTAGCTTTCAAAACAGTTTGTCCCTATACATGATATATGGGCTTTAGACCCCCTTTTTCCTGCAGCTACCGTAATAGGCTCGCTATATTTAACTTCATGACCGTTGTTATAGATTAGAATATTTGTATATGCTCCAATATTTCATAGATCTCTCTGAGAGGTGTACTCACTTAGTCTTATCAGCCCTTATAGCCTCTGCACTTGATATGCTACATACATAGTTTACATATCATACTACATAGCGGTATAGCACACCTGACTATACACACTATTTTTATACCTTAGGACTTGGCATTTATATCAATTGAGCCGTTCCTTTGGACCGCATGGGCCGGGTATGTTTCCTACGACCTTGCCTGCTGGGATGAGGCCATCTATGTAATTTACTTGGAGTGAATCACTTCAATATGGTCTGCCAACTTTACAAATATATGGATTGAGATTCCAAACTGCTTCACCCCCTCTGTGTGTACCTCACAACCTGGGAGACCAGGGTATCATCTTCCAACATTTTATCCTCTTTGATTCTTACAAACAACTATAATCAGTGTAAACTAGTAAGTCTTTTTTGGTGTTTTATTACCCTATGTGGTTCTCCTCAATTTTTCCAAGCCCCCTAATTAACATATATATGCCCACTAGATTGTATATGATTATTACTTGTGCACCTGGGTTTAGTATGTTTTCATTTTTATACATTTTGCAGACTACATATTCCAACTGCACAGAAAATCCCTGAAGAAGGAATTTACATCTTAAAATATTCCGAAACATGTTGGATTTTTCTATATGTATCATTCATATATAAGTTCTTCACTAGTAGAGCCTTTATGTCTATGATCAATCGCAGTTATTGTATACCTCATTGTTTTTAAATTTTCTATTTTTGTGCAATTTTGAATAAAGCACTATTTCTTTTATTATACCTTGATGACTTTCACCTTTGTACATACCTACACTTCATATCTCCCTCCCACCCACAAAATCCCTGGGGTCCCCCCTTTTGGTTAAATATTTTTCAATGGAAGAATACTAGAACCCCTGTCAGTTTTGTTGTTGACTGTTTCCCATTTGAAATTTCCCTCCCCTTCTGTCTGGTAAAAATGGTGTCACCAAGGCAATACGTGAGGATAAATGTTTCTAACTAAGCCCTGGATAGTAGTATAACCTGACAGTGGTTCTAACCTTACCTCACTATGTCCCAAACTTAAGAAAATGGCTATGGATATACTTTAAAGGAGAAGTTTAAAAAAATGGCTATGAATATACTTTAAAGGAGAAGTCCAGCCTGAGCTTGTTTGGCTGGGCTTCTCCTATGGGTCACAGGAGTGCAATTCGTTTTGCACTCCTGTGACCTGTCTCAGCAGAGAGCGGTCTGAAATCCGCTTACTACTGACGTCACCAAGATCAGTCCAGGCACCGCGTCATCATGAAAATGAAGTCTGGATCTGCCAGGTGCCTGGACTGATGCCTGTCTCGGCCTCTCAGTGATTAACTGAGACGGCCACTCCCCACCCCTCCACAGCACAGGGCTCCAATGAGCGTGGAGGAGCAAAGAGAGCTGCTGACTGACAGGCAGCAGCTCTCTGCTCGGGGAGCCGAGAGAACATGACCATTGGTGATGTTCGGTGGCTCGGTTCTCAGTGCTGAGGCGGCGGGGGACAGATGCAGCATCCACCTAGGTAAGTATATTTGGCAAATAAAAAAAAAATACATCTCTTTTAAGTCTTGGAATTATTGCAGGGAAAAAAGCCAACCTAGTGGGCTACAGTTTTTTTGTTCATGCAGTTTTGCACCAACCCAACCCACTCCATTCTCTTAGTAATATCATGACCTAAGAAGTTCTTTACCTTAACTGTTTGTTATAGCTGAATTAAGGCCAAATGGAGATACTGACTTGGTGTTCTTGATCTTATGTTAAATGCATTGGAGATGCCTGAGAACAAAAAAGGTCAGAAAGTGCTGAAGGGGCTCTCTCAGGCCTTTCCATTGCACAAAAACATCAGCCTACAGAAGTAAATTCTGGACACTAGTGCAAAAAATAAATTATTCTCCTGAACCCGCTAATATGCACCACTGGGGGTACTTCAAACATTACTATAGTGATATTCCAAGTACCTACTCTCTTAACCACTTCAGCCCTGGAAGGATTTACCCCCTTCCCGACCAGAGCACTTTTTACAATTTGGCACTGTGTCGCTTTAACTGCTAATTGCGTGGTCATGCAATGCTGTACCCAAACAAAATTTGCGTCCTTTTCTTCCCACAAATAGAGCTTTCTTTTGATGGTATTTGATCACCTCTGTGGTTTTTATTGTTTGCACTATAAACGGAAAAAATCCAAAAATTTTGAAAAAAAATTATATTTTCTACTTTTTGTTTTAAAACAAATCCAATAAACTCAATTTTAGTCATACATTTAGGCCAAAATGTATCCGGCCACATGTCTTTGGTAAAAAAAAAATGGCAATAAGCGTATATTTATTGGTTTGCGCAAAAGTTATAGTGTCTACAAACTAGGGTGCATTTTCTGGAATTTACACAGCTTTTAGTTTAAGACTGTCTATCTCATTTCTTGAGGTGCTAAAATGGCAGGGCAGTACAAAACCCCCCCAAATGACCCCATTTTGGAAAGTAGACACCCCAAGGAAATTTCTGAGAGGCATGTTGAGCCCATTGAATATTATTTTTTTGTCCCAAGTGATTGAATAATGACAAAAAAAAAAAACATTTACAAAAAGTTGTCACTAAATGATATATTGCTCACACAGGCCATGGGCATATGTGGAATTGCACCCCAAAATACATTTAGCTGCTTCTCCTAAATATGGGGATACCACATGTGTGGGACTTTTTGGGGGCCCCGAAAACCAAGCACCGCCTTCAGGATTCCTAAGGGTGTAAATTTTTGATTTCACTCCTCACTACCTATCACAGTTTTGAAGGCCATAAAATGCCAAGATGGCACAAACCCCCCCCCCCCAAATGATCCCATTTTGGAAAGTAGACACCCCAAGCTATTTGTTGAGAGGCATGCTGAGTCCATGGAATATTTTATATTTTGACACAAGTTGCGGGAAAATTACAAACTTTTTTTTTTTTTTACACAAAGTTGTCACTAAATGATATATTGCTCAAACATACCATGGGCATATGTGGAATTACACCCCAAAATACATTCTGCTGCTTCTCCTGAGAACAGGGGTTACCAAATGTGTGGGACTTTTTGGGATCCTAGCCGCGTACGGGGCCCCGAAACCAAGCACCGCCTTCAGGATTTCTATGGGCGTAAATTTTTGATTTCACTCCTCACTACTTATCACAGTTTTGAAGGCCATAAAATTTCAAGATGGCACAAACCCCCCCAAATGACCCCATTTTGGAAAGTAGACACCCCAAGCTATTTTCTGAGAGGCATGTTGAGTCCATGGGATATTTTATATTTTGACACAAGTTGCGGGAAAATTACAAACATTTTTTTTTGCACAAAGTTGTCACTAAATGATATATTGCTCACACAGGCCATGGGCATATGTGGAATTGCACCCCAAAATACATTCTGCTGATTCTCCTGAGTACGGAGAATGTCCTAGTCTGTGCAGTGCTGTACCCTACGCTAATACTCAAGTGTGTGGTAGCGTTCAAAACATTCACCAATGCAAAGACCAGGATTGTCAGGACAGGAGGGACAATAATAGCGGGTGTCACGCCTATATCCGTGCTTTCTGCAAACACAACATTTTCTTTGGGGGGCTCGTTGGATAGGGGTACGCGGGAGGGCATAAGGAAAATGCCTCTCATGCAGCCAGCTTACTGCATTTGGATTGGGAAGGTGAGGTGGAGCACCGTCTGGAAACAGAAGGGCTCTGACGATCTCTTCCTGGAATTTAAGGAAGGATCCAGTCCGTCCTGAAGCTCTGTATAGAACATGAGCATTCAACAAAGCCAATTGAAATAAGTATACAGACACTTTTTTATACCAGCGTCTGGCCTTACGGCAACTAGGTACGGCACCAACAACTGGTAGTTGAGGTCCACCCCTCCCATATTGAGGTTATATTCGTGGACACAGAGGGGTTTCTCCACAACACCAGTCGCCGTAGTAATTTGGACCGTCGTGTCTGCATGAAGGGAGGTAAGAATGAAAACATTCTTATTATCCCTCCACTTCATAGCGAGCAAATTATTACACTGCAAACAGGCTCTCTCCCCCAGCCTAAGACGGGAATCTACAAGCCACTGGGGAAAGCCCCGGCGATTAGGTCGCACGGTGCCACATGCTCCAATCTGATGATCAAAAATGTGACTAAAAAGCGGTACGCTCATGTGATAATTGTCCACATATAAGTGGTACCCCTTTCCAAATAAGGGTGACACAATCTTGCCAGCGCTTCCTATGTAGTCAGGGCAGTTTGTCGGCTCTACGTGACTATCTTTTCCCTCGTAAACCATAAAACTACATGTATAGCCTGTGGCCCTGTCACAGAGCTTATACATCTTGACCCCATATCTGGCACGCTTGCTGGGAAGGTACTGTTTGAATGACAAGCGGCCAGAAAACTTAATCAGGGACACATCAACGCAGACAACTTGATGGGGAGTAAACAAGTCTGCAAAACGTTGGTTGAAGTGGTTTACGAGGGGCCGAATTTTGTAGAGCCTATCGTATCCAGGGTCTCCATAAGGATGACAGAATTCATTGTTGTTGAAGTGCATGAACCGCAAAATCTGCTCGTATCGTGCCCTGGTCATGGAAGCAGAGAACACGGGCATATGGTGAATTGGGTCAGTGGACCAATATGACCGCAACTCACTCTTTTTGGTTATGCCCATGAATAAAAATCAAGTGGCGTAAAATCAACTGTTTCCACATGAATGCTGGGTTGGCCAGTGAATGGGGGAAGTACGGGTGCTGCAGAAGTGGTGGATTCCCAATTCGCATTGGCGAATGCAGCAGGAAGGGCACTATGGGCACGACGGGCCTGTGTTCGTCTTCTTGGTGGCAGCGGGACACTACTTGTGCTTGCCACCTCACCAGCTTGAACTGCACTTATGGGACTCGCCACGTCACCAAGTGTTACTGCAGTGCTGGATGTACGACCAGGGTGTACTAGACCGCTGGTGCTTGCCAGTTCACCAGAAGGAATAGCGGCGCTAGTACTTCCCTGCGGTTCTTGCACCTCAACAGCAGAAGAAGAAGTTCGGGGTCTGGTACGCCTGACCTTGGCAGGGACCACAACTCCGTCGTCAGAGCTATCTGTCATGGAGCCGCTGCTGTCTACAGGTTTGTATTCTGAGCCTGAATCTGACAGATGAGTGACTTCCTCTTCACTATCTGTCATGCTCAGAAACGTGTAGGCCTCTTCACTAGTGTACCTTCAATTTGCTATTTTGGGCTCTAAATTTAGTGGTACACTAGTGAGACTCACAGGCAAAAAAGTTCCTGACTGTTAGCGACTGATTCAAAACGCTACCAAAAAACTGTTAGCGATCGCAGGGATCGGGCCTGACTCTGCGAACGCTGCAGTTATGTATTTAGTGTTTTGTAAGTGACAGTGATCGATCGATACTGCACTTGGGTGGGCTGGGCAGGGCTGGGCCGAGGGGCAAAACACAGGTGCTAGCAGGTATCTGGGCTGATCCCGCTAACACTGCATTTTTGGGGACCCTAAACTGCTGGGGACACTAGTATAGATCTGATCGGATCAGATATTGATCCGTTCAGATACTATACCACTAAGGGAGGTGTATGCTGCGTGCGTGGGTGTTAATGGTACTGGCGCTAACCTGACGCTGCCTGGGGTGACGCAGACCTTATCTGACCCTAAAAACTTAACTTATATCACCGCCATGCAATTAGGGGGTTAAACCTTTATTGGGTAATAAACGGTGAGTGCCCTGAAACTATAAAAAACAAACTAACTAACCAGCGTCACCCGTAACACTTATACGGCGATCACTGGCGAAAGGGTTAACTAGGGGGGCAATCAGGGGGTTAAAACCTTTATTAGGTAGTATATGGGGGTCCCTGTCGCTATAAAACACTGACGGCGAACCTATATACTTACCTCCCTAACTAGCGTCACCTGTGACACTAATACAGCGATCAGAAAAACGATCGCTTAGTGACACTGGCGACAGGGGGTGATCATGGGGTTAAAACTTTATTAGGGGGGTACCCTAGACCTAAAGGGGGCTAACCCTAAGTGCCCTACCACTTATAACTGTCACAAACTGACACCAATGCAATAATCAGGAAAAAAAAAACTGCTATTGGTGCCACTGTGACAGGGGGTACAGGGGGGCGATCAGGGGGTGACTGGGGGGTGAAAAGTGTGCCTGCGTGTTCTACTGTAAGTGTAGTGTTGGTGCAAACTCACATTTATGTCTTCTCTCCTCGGCGCCAGAACGAAAAGACCGACTCGAGGAGAGATGAAATCACTTCCTCCGCTTCTGTTTACATTGTCATTCGCCAGGAGCGATCGCGAGGGGGTGGCCAAGAATGAGTGGCCTCCCCCTCACCTCTGATCGCCCCTGTCCTGAATCCGACCGCCGCAGGCCCCCGGGGCGCGGGCAGGCAGAGACGTACAGGTAAGCCCATATGCCTGCCCGTGCCATTGTGCCAACGTACATCAGCATGCAGCGGTGGGCAACTGGTTAATGAGAATGGCAGTTCACAGCAGAGCAGACCTTAACAACTCAGTTTTCTGTAAAATGTAGCACATACTGTAGATTACAACAAATACATAAGGATAACAACAGCACACACCTAACTAAATAAATTAATTTGAACAGTGCAATGTATTGCTAGGTTCAAGAGTGTCAAAACACTAGTCCAGACTGATAAGGAATTGCTTTGCCTGTTAAAGGCAATTGGTATGACAATATACCTGACACATACCCCTCCTTATCGCACATTCTCAACACTCCCTTCCCTTGTACTGAGAATTACTGATAGTGTGAACATGGATGGATTATGGAGAAGAGAAAATGGGAAGGTTGTGTTGTAATCAAGTACTGCTGTATTCAAGCAGAACTTGATATTTCAATACAGCAGAGACCGTGTTTTCAGCTCAATATAGGAAGTCAGGATTTCTGGCATATCAATGAGAATTTTTCTGTATGTGCAGTGTTTTAAAGAGAGAAAACGTACAGAAATGTGCATGCATTGTCACTGCTCTCCCATAAATTATTTCTCCACCAGATATTCCGTTCTCGGCTGGTGTCAGACACTAAGTGCAGTGACATTACACCCTTAGTAATGTGACAGTGCTTGAGCCAAGCAATTGGTTGCTAGACGAGAGCACAGTCTCATGCTCCCCCATACTCAGAAGTACTGGGTAATTGTGTCAGCTGAGGCAGTGGAAAAAGTGTCATGAATATGGCAGCAAGGTGAGCATAAGTAGATTAAGAGGGCCCTGAATGTGCAAGGTGACAGTGTCACTTTAAGGTGTTTTATTTATATGTAGTGGGTGTCTCACTCTATAACTTGCAATCCCGCCAAGCTGGCCAGAATGATGTACACAGGCTTTCCAGCTTGAGTTAGGGAGAGCTGCCTGCTAGCAGTTGTAAGGGGGATTTTTCACACCCTCCTTCTTTCTGTTTTCACTGACTGAGTTAATGTAATGTGAGCTGACACACACAGAGCTCTGCATTCAGTGGCCTCTATTGTGCCCCTATTGGCCATAAGAGAAAATTAAATTAAGGGCACAGTTACAACAGCCAATGGAAGAGATTGTACTGCTGGGAGAACTGCAATGGATTCTGGGACAAAAAAAATGGCCCCATAGACTGGTATACAGGGAGAAATACAAATTCCAGCAGAGTTTGCTGACAGGAAAGTAAAACACTCCATTTTGTGTCCTGAGGTAAAGTTCAGTCAGCCAAGAGGGAGTAAAGAGACCAGACCTGAGGGAGAGGTGCTGTCTCTCAGATGATCTCCCCACGTGATTAATGCCTCCACCTTGAGTTGGGACGTCCAGCCTGAGAGAGAGGGATCCCAGGTGAATATTGAAGCGCACCTCCACCAACGGTCAACCGTTCCAGTGTGGGGGGATCAGTCGGGTCGCCATGAAAGTCTGCCTGTTCCAGGATGTGGGCCCTGATCTCAGGATTTGGTGAGAGGGTATTTCTGCCCATCTGCAGGGAACAGAGATATTGCACTACAGAAAGAGTTATTTGAACACTGTATACAAACATCATTGCTGGTAGTCATCTTGCTGAAGTAGTACTACAGGGATAAAGGATAAGGCTATCCATTTCTGTGACAATGTATACAGACACCATTGTCCTCTCACCTTGTTGAACAAAATCCTGTTCATTTCACGTGATAATCTGGGCCAGTTATATTGTTTGCCCTACTACCCAGGAGTTAAAGTGCATCAACGAAAGTGGCTAGCTGAATACACCAAAGCTTACCTTTTCTTCAAAAAGGACTAAAGCTGTCAGGGTAATACGGATCCGCACACATATATTCAGGGCTCTGCATATACATTGGGGGGGGTGTGGGACAATTTATCTATAAAGTTAAACCATTGTTTGTTGACTTGGTAAATAGGTGTGTAAGGTTGGGCCTGTGGTGATAGAGTGGCCCCCCCTCCTGAACCGTACCAGGCCACATGCCCTCAACATTGGGAGGGTGCTTTGGGGTAGCCCCCCAAAACACATTGTCCCCATGTTGATGGGGACAAGGGCCTCATCCCCAAAACCCTTGCCTGGTGGTTGTGGGGGTCTGCAGGCAGGGGGCTTATCGGAATCTGGAAGCCCCCTTTAACAAGGGGACCCCCAGATCCCAGCCCTCCCCCTGTGTGAAATGATAAGGGCCTACCATTTTACAAAAAACTGTCAAAAATGTTAAAAATGACAAGAGACAGTTTTTGACAATTCCTTTATTTAAATGCTTCTTCTTTCTTCTATCTTCTTTCTTCTATCCTCTATCTTCTTTCTTCTATCTTCTATCTTCCTTCGGTTTCTTCCTCCATCTTCTTCTTCTGGTTCTTCTGGTTCTTGCTCCGGTGTTCTTGTCCGGCATCTTCCTCCGCGGTGTCAGCGTCTTCTTTCCTTCTTCTCCTCGGGCCGCTCTGCATCCATGATGGCATGGAGGGAGGCTCCCCCGCTGTGTAAAGCTTCTCCTCTTCTGACGGTTCTTAAATAATGGGGGGGCGGGGTCACCCGTTACAAAACCCAGCCCCCTTCTGACGTCACGGGGAATGCCACAGTGAAGTCCCCGTCAAGTCCCTGTGTGTCAGAGGGGGGGCGGGTCACCGGGTGCCCCCCCCCCCGTTATTTAAGAACCGTCAGAAGAGGAGAAGCGTCACACAGCGGGAGCCTCCTTCCATGCCATCATGGATGCGGAACGGCCCGAGGAGAAGAAGGAAAGAAGACGCCGACGCCATGGAGGAAGATGCCGGACGAGAACACCACAGGAAGAACCAGAAGAACCAGAAGAAGAAGAAGATGGAGGACGAAACCGAAGGAAGATAGAAGATAGAAGAAAGAAGATAGAAGAAAGAAGAAGCATTTAAGCATTATTAAAATCACTGCTCCCAAAAAACGGCCGTTTTTAAAACTTTTTTTTGCATTGATCCATGTCCCTTGGGGCAGGACCCAGGTCCCCAAACACTTTTTATGACAATAGCTTGCATATAAGCCTTTAAAATTAGCACTTTTGATTATTCATGTTCGTGTCCCGTAGACCTTAACGGTGTTAGCGCGTTCGAACAAATTTTTTGCCTGTTTGCAAGTTCTGGTGTGAACCGAACAGGGGGGTGTTCGGCTCATTCCTTATACACTGTTACTGTCTGTTATGCTTCCACAGAAATATAGCAGTAAAGACAATTTCTGTGTTTTATCATAACATGTGTGTTTATCATTGGTCATTGCACTTACACTATTGCCAGGTGTGCCGGAGGGGCTGAGAGTGTTATTAGGGTTGAGAGGCAGAGTAACGGACTAAACAAACTTAAGCAGCTCCTTCGGGGGCTATATCAATATATATATATATACATACACTGAGCAAAATTATAAACACCACATTTCTGTGTTTGCCCCTATTTATCATGAGCTGAACACAAAGATCTACGACTTTTTCTATGTACACAAAAGGCCTATTTCTCTCAAATATTGTTCAGACATCTGTCTAAATCTGTGTTAGTGAGCGCTTCTCCTTTGCCGAGATAATCCATCCATCTCATGGGTGTGGCATATCAAGATGCTTAGATAGCATAATTAGACAGCATGATTAGACAGCATGATTAGACAACATGATTATTGCAAAGGTGTGCCTTATGCCGCGTACACAGTCGGACTTGCCAACAAGACAAGCTCCGTCAGCATTTCCGATGGAAAAATTTAGAGCATGTTCTCTATCTAAGTCCATCGGAAATGCTGACAGAAAAAGTCTGATGGGGCATACACATGGTCGGATTATCCGACCAAAAGCTCCCATCCGACTTTTTCTGTTGAAAATTCCAACCGTGTGTATGCGGCATTTGGCTGGCCACAATAAAAGGCCACTCTAAAATGTGCAGTTTTACTGTATTGAGGGGTCAGGGGGGTCCGAAAACCAGTCAGTATCTGATGTGACCACCACTTGCCTCACACAGTGCAGCACATGTCCTTCCCATAGAGTTGATCAGGTTGTTGATTGTGGCCTGTGGAATGTTGGTCCAGTCCTCTTCAATGGCTGTGCGAAGTTGCTGGATATTGGCAGGAACTGAAACACGCTGTCGTATACGCCGATCCAGAGCATCCCAAACATGCCCAATGGGTGACATGTCTGGTGAGTATGCTGGTCATGCAAGTGGGATGTTTTCAGCTTCCAGGAACTGTGTACAGATCCTTGCAATATGGGGCCGTGCATTATCATGATACAACATTAGGTGATGGTCGTGGATAAATGGCACAACAATGGGCCTCAAGATCTCATCACGGTATCTCTGTGCATTCAAAATGCCATTAATAAAATGCACCTGTGTTTGTTGACTGTGGCATACGCCTACCCATACCATAACCCCACCGCCACCATGGGCTACTCGATCCACAACGTTGACATCAGCAAACCACTCACCCACACAATGCAATACGTGCTTTCTGCCATCTTCCCCAGTACAGTGAAAACCGAGATTCATCTGTGAAGAGAACACCTCTCCAAAGTGCCAGATGCCATTGAATGTGAGCATTTGCCCACTCAAGTCGGTTACAACGATGAACTGCAGTCAGGTTGAGACCCCGATGAGGACGACGAGCATGCAGATGAGCTTCCCTGAGACAGTTTTTGACAGTTTGTGCAGAAATTCTTTAGTTATGCAAAGCAATTGTTGTAGCAGCTGTCCGGGGTGGCTGGTCTCAGATGATCTTGGAGGTGAAGATGCTGGATGTGGAGGTCCTGGGTTGGTGTGGTTACACATGGTCTGCGGTTGTGAGGCGGTTGGATGTACTGCTAAATTCTCTGATACACTGTTGGAGATGGCTTATGGTAGAGAAATGAAGATTCAATCCAAGGTCAACAGCTCTGGTGGACATCCCTGCAGTCAGCATGCCAATTGCATGCTCCCTCAAAACTTGTGACATTTGTTGCATTGTGCTATGTGATAAAACTGCACATTTTAGAGTGGCCTTTTATTGTGGCCAGCCTAAGGCACACCTATGCAATAATCATGCTGTTTAATCAGCATCTTGATATGCCACACCTGTGAGGTGGATGGATTATCTCAGCAAAGGAAAAGTGCTCACTAACACAGATTTAGACAGATTTGTGAACAATATTTGAGAGAAATAGGCCTTGTGGACATAGAAAAAGTCATAGAGCTTTGCGTTTAGCTCATGATAAATAGGGGCAAACACAAAAGTGTTGCGTTTATAACTTTGCTCAGCGTATAAATACAATCAAAAGTGTGCCTATTTCAGGATGGAGAAGGTGGGTTTGAACATAGTGAAGGGGTTAAAGGTGTAGTGGTGATAGAATGTGTGTGTGTGTGAGGGGGGGGGGGGGATTAGGTTCAGGAGCATTAGATGTAAGGAGTAGGATGCGTTTCTGGCAGGGATAGGGCAACTGCAAGGGGAAGGCATTTATTAAGAGTATGGGGAAAGAAGTGTGCACAGGGTTGGAAAAAGTGTGCAATAATGAAGGGGGGCATGTAGCTGTAATAGTGAGAAAGGTAATTACAGGGGGGCGTGGCCTGCACATGGCCGAGTGAAGTCGCCCTTGGTGGGAGCTCCCGGCCCAGCCCTGCCATCCCCGGCTATTTACACCATTAACACCGGCATGCGATTGGCAAAAAGGAATAGGACGAAAGCAGCTACTCTGGCAACTCGATCCAACACCCCTGAGGGTGACCTACATCATTATTTTCAGCTCCAGAAACTCTCCCCGAGCGCGAGAGTGGGGGTGCCACGTGCTGTCCCAATGGAGGCCCAGGCTGCAGACGCAGATCTGGCATCTCAGGGCCCTTCAGCCACATCAGAAGGCTATTTATAAACTCCATCAGCCACATCTCCCCACTCCACAACTACCGGGAATGAGCCAGCTGGACCAAGACATCCAGTCCTTACTACAGGTGCTCCCCACATGAACGGACATAGAGGCTTTGATGCTCAGACTGGAAGAAACACACCAACGGGATATACAGGAGGTGCGAGAGGATGTGACTGCCCTCACTGACCGAGTGTCTACAGTGGAAGCGTCTTTTGCTGTCCTGGAGGGACGAGTGGCTGCATTGGAGCAAACCCGGGATGTTCAGCAAGACCAGACAACTACACTCCAGCTCCACCTGGAGGAAATCAAGGACTGGAGCCGCCGTAACAATCTGCGGCTCTGGGGTCTCCCGGAGGCTACGGGAATGGAGAGTCTGGAAGAGACGGCAGTGGCAATCTTCCGCAAGCTATTGGGGACTCCCTCTGCGACGATAGAGAGAGACAGGATACATAGAGCCCTGGGCCCCAGATCCCGCCAGACGTGGGGTGTAGAATCCACCGCTACACCCAGAAGGAAAGCATCCTCCATGGAGCATGGGAGCAGGTGGAGGTGGACTTTGACGGAGTTCCCATCCGGATCTTACCCAACCTGTCCCGGGCGACTCTGAAACGCAGGGCTCTTTTACGCCCCATCCTGGAATTAGCAAGGCAGTGGTCACTTTTAGGAAAGAATCCAGTGCCTTTACCCTACATGCACCAACAGAACTGCCAGCACTGTTTTCCTTCCTTGATACTGCTCCCATACATGTACCAGATTGGCTCATGTATCTCCCGCGCCCCACCGGCAGACAGGGCATCTTTCCTTACCGGGGCCTGACGCCCACCCGCAGCGACACAGGAAATGTTCCCGAGCACCCTCTGGAGACGGAGCATGTGAGTCCTAAACCAAGCATCCTCTAAGAACACCCTTTTCCCCTCCCCCATTGGCCGCTTATGGCCCTATGCTAACTCCACCCTTTAGATACCCAATGCCAATCTATAACGGGCTCTCATGCGGCACCCCTATCCTTGAGGTCAGCCCCTTGATATGTCTGACCCCCCCAGAGGAGGGTTTTGGGTCCCCCCCCCCATACCCCATCTGCTTTTGCCACGTGGATTGTTCTATACACCTCGTAACCACCTGCAATGGTGGGTCCCATGTGGAGTCATATCCAACAAAGGTCAGCAAACTCACTGAGGGACACCCTCCGTTGCTGAGCGGAGGGGGGGGGCGGACTGCGGGAGGAGGGGGGTCTCCGGTTAATGTTGTTGTCAGCTCTAGGGGGTGTTTGGTTTGGCCGTTAACACACTCTACTGACATGCTGAACATACCCGAGGTCTCACACCTGCTGTTTCCAAGACATGGCCTCCGGAGGGACAACACGACTGCCGAACGGTTGAATTGTACCTGTCTTACAGTGTATCAGAGGAGATTCTATGTATATACTGAACTAACACTGTGTTATGCCCAGTACAGGTTTGATGGTAGTGCTTGCGTTGCTGATGTACATGCCTTAAATGTTAACTGTTATGAGATTTACAAATATGAGCCATAAGAAACCACCTAACAAGGAACACGCAGACCGTATTGTCACACCATGGACAAGCCGCATGGGCCCCCATGTGGAGACACCTCCTTTCAATCAGAGCCTCAGGTAGGACTTTGATACATGACCTCCCATGCTCGCTAAACCGAGGAAGGGACGTAATGATTAAGACGGGAGGTGCCCTGATACGGATAATCCCTGTACAAGTGGAAGCCGACACAATATCTAACGTACCCCCTCCAATCTGTATTAGGTTGGGAAGAGGGGGAAACACCCCGGAATTGAGCCTGGGGAGGTATATGACTTAAAGGACCAGGGACATACACTTTTGTGGAGACCCCATCTGACATACCCACCACACCAACAGAGACACTGGAGTGAGCTACCCTGCAGGGGAGGCGGAAAAACCTAGATAGCAAACGGAGAACCAGTACACCTATACAAACTAAAAGCACGGACACGGGCACCCCCCCATTTTTTCTTTTACTTTTGGGGGAAAGCGGAAACGCGGCGCAATTGACGGAGCCTTATGCGGTTCTGAAGACGGCGGCGGAGGCGTGTTTGTGGCCGGGGGAGAACCTCAGAAATACATTGGCACTTTTAAAGTTAGCTTAAGCTACTGTTTGGTAAATGCCTTACAGTACCACAAGTATTGATACTAATGTTGATTGCATGCCGATAAAGTTATGTTATTTTACTACAGTTAACAGGGGGTAGGTCAGGTGGGGGGACCTCTTCCTGGCTTTGTCTAGACACTCCTCTACATAGGAATATGCTTAACTCCCAGTCGTTTACTGTCAAGCGTCATAGCAAAAATTTGCTACTTGTTGTTTAGAACAAAGTGGTTGTATTTTGTGGCAACCTCTCATTTCTCAGGTACACCTGACCCCGGCTACTGCTACATACCATAACCCAACCTCTACCCCTCCCCCTTTTCCCCCTCCTTCATACTACCTCATGAACATGGACAAACTCAGAATAGTCTCCATCAATGCAAAAGGGCTTAATGTCCCTGAAAAAAGGTGGATGCTCCTGCAGGAAATGCAGCGTATGTGAGCAAACATCATCTTTGTACAGGAAACACATTTCAGGGACGACAAGCTTCCAATACTAAAGAATACATTTTACCCAGTGACATGTCACTCTACATTTCCGACAGCAAAAGCGAGAGGGGTTTCCATCCTTCTATCTGCGCGCATACCCTAGACAAATCTTGACACACAGACAGACCCAGAGGAACGTATTATACTCCTAAAGGGCATGTTTGGCACTGTTAAGGTGACACTGGCGAATTTTTATGTACCAAGCAGCCAACAAGACCTTTTCATTAGTCGACAGCTTAGAACATTATGAGAATTCACAGAGGGACATTTAATCCTAAGAGGCGATTTTGACATTCCACTAATCCCCATGGAAGATACTTCATCGGGGACTTCCTCCACCTTACTGGGCACCCGGAAACGAATCGCAAAATCCCTTCATAAAGCACAACTGGTGGACGCCTGGCATCTATTTCATCCCAGCGAAAGGGATTACACCTGTAGCGCTGACAACTTTTGTTTCTAGTCATATGTGTTGTTGTAAAAGTAATAAGTTGATATAGCGCCATCTAGTGGCCAATTATAAGGGTACAATACTTTTATTTTTCATCATTTTGAGAAGTGACATGGAAGTGATTAATTGTTTACTTCTGGACATTAACTATGACCTACCCACAATGCTCATGGACCAGAGGAGAACTGAACTGCATTGTGAGGAGGATATAAAAGGGCTGGGGGTGGCCATCTTAGGCCTCTTGTTCCTGGGACGCGTGTTCTGCCAGCAGAACTCTGTGGGTGTGTGTGTCCCACAGAGTTGCGGCCTACTTTGTGAAGGAGCGGAGCAGCAGCAAGGATCCTGCTATTGATCACAGTGTGTTGGAGCAGCAGAAGTGATCGTTCCGGAGACTTGTGGAGGAGATAACCGAGGACTCCTGGTCATTAGTGAATGTAACGGTGGTACAGCGTGGTTGTGGCTCCATATGGACTGAGAACTGCTGAAACGGAGACATCCATCTGTCTGGGTCCTTTGCGGTGAGAGGGTTAACGCCCATTACACACATTTATAGCTGTTACAGAGTGTTGCTGGGACTGATAGCCCCACGGAACAATTTAGTTGGAAAGCATTACATTTACACAGACTTCAATATCCAGGGATTGATACTAGATGTCTGTCTCCTTCAAGTAAGAACACTCAATCAATTTGCTTGATTATAATTACTTTTGTGTATCACCTTGCACTGCGCAACACTTCAGAAGAACTCACTTGTGGATTACAAATACTAATTTATAGCTAGCCGAAGATTGAAGACGTCAGGACTATCTCTTCTATTGCAGGGCCCTGCATCTAGTCATAAAGGATAGTGACTTTACTGTTTAAAGCAGGGGGAGCTCCCTGGTATCTATCTTGTGAGATATTCGCATTCCTGTGCCTTTGCGCTTGCTACAGTGTGCTGGAGGCGGGAAGGTGTCCAGAGCTAAGACAATTTCACTTTGAACACTGGTCCCACCTGGAGACGCACCAATAAGGGGACTTTTCAGGAAGGTTCTGTGTGTGTGGATATATCTATGTATATCTGTGTATGTGTACAAAGACTGTTGTAAATATTTACTGTACTGTCACACTACATTGGTGTGATAGTGTAGTCACTGTAATAACTTTAATATATACATACCATTTAAGTAAAAAGAAGTTATTTTGGTCATCACAGAAGTTTGTGTGCAGTGTTGTTGGTATTAGTGTCACTACAACACTGCACTACAGCTGTGTCGGGGGGATTGAACAAGTTAAGAGGGGTGAAGAGATCAGAGAACAGGCCCGATCATAAATCAGCAGCTCCACTGTGAGTTATTGCTACACACCTTTTTCTCCACACCACATAAATCTACTCCCGTATTGACTATTTCCTGATCCCACACACCCAGTTAACCGCAATACGAGACGCCTCCATAGGCTCCATTACCTGGACAGACCACGCCCCAGTGACGATAGCATACGCCCTGACAGCCCTATGGCTTGAAGTGGGACATGGAGGTTGAATGAAAGCCTCCTACAAGACCAAGAGGTCTCAACGGATGTAATTAAAGAAATAGGGCACTATTTCCAAACCAATGACACAACTGGCAGTGACACGGGCATGGTCTGGGAAGCCCACAAGGCAGTAATAAGGGGAGTGCTCATTAAACACGGAGCTAGACACAAACATCAGCGTACCACTCAACTGACCTCCCTGTTAAGTAAATTACAAGCTGTAGAAGCTCGACATAAACACGCCCTGACACAATCCTTGGAAAGGGAACTTAACGTTCTACGAACACAAATTACCGACCTACTACACTTTAGAGCCAAGGCAGCAATTCAAACCTGCCGCAAAAAAATATACGAGTCGGGCAACAAATGTGGTAGATTTCTGGCACAATCCCTCCGCGCATAGAAGTTGGCTTCATACATACCTCACATTACATCCCCTTCGGGCCATAAAATTACTATACCCCAACACATTACTAGGGAATTCCACCTTTTCTATGAAGCGCTCTATAATCTACATACAAATTCCCCAGGAGCTACCCTTCAGGCACATATAACGGTGATCCCAAAAGACGGTAAAGACTCCTCCTTATGCGGAAGCTACAGGCCCATATCCCTTCTGAACACTGATCTTAAATTGTTCACTAAGATCATAGCAACTAGAATACAGCAACACATTCCTGAATTGATCCATTTAGACCAGATAGGCTTCGTCCCATCTAGGGAAGCCAGGGACAATACAACTAAGGTCCTTAAATATAGCCAACAACACTAAAACTCCTTGCATATTCCTAGGGACAGACACAGAAAAGGCCTCTGGCCGCGTACAAAGGCCCTTCATGTTTTCAGTTCTACGGCATGTGGGCCTGGGCAGTACTATGGCAAATTGGATTGGGTCTATCTACTCCAACGCGTTGGCAAGGGTCAGAGCCAATCTGAGCTAAAAATCTATTTTTCTAAATCAGAAGCAATGGGAATCGGTATACCTCAGGCACAACTTCTACAACTCCAAACGAACTTAAAATTAAAATGGACTGACACAGCATTGAAATATTTAGGTACATACATCACACTAAAATTCTCCAAAATATTTGATCTAAACTCCCCCTTTATTAAAGGCAGTTCGAATTTTTCTTAACGACTGGCACAAGGGCCTCCACTTGTGGTTTGGCCATTGTAACATTTTGAGAATGAGCACCCTCCCTAAATTCTTATACCTTATTCAGGCCCTACCCATCCACATCCCAGCAAATTATTTTAAAATGACACACTCTCTATTTATAGAGAGTGGGCATGCAAGAGACCGCGACTAAGCAGAATGTTACTCTCTTTACCCAAACAACATGGCGGCCTAGCTATGCCGGATATACGCAACAACTACTATGCATCACATCTCAGTAGGCTCGTAGACTGATGCCGACATCATGACGCTAATTTATAGCCCCGACTGGAACAGGCACAAAGTCCTGTACCTCTCAATAGAGCACCGTGGTGCTACACATTGCTCCCTGCAAACATCAAAAGACACCCCCTTATTGGCCCCATGACTCATATCTGTGCCAATCTCCTGAGCCGAGTGGGAATTTCATCAAAGGATTCACATCTGACTCCTATCCTAGGCAACCCACAATTTCTGCCAGGGCTTATAGATGGCACCTTCCAAAATCTGATCAAAGCAGGTCACTTCCAAGCCTCACACTTTTAATCCTTGGGCAGATGGATCTCTACATCGGAACTCACAGACCCTTCGGGCCCCTTTCGGTTAGATTTCCTGAGAGCACTTCAGCTGGGACAGTTTTTAAAATCCATACCACCTCCCAGAGAACCGAGCCAACCACACACGACTTTTGAGGATTACTGCTCAGACACAGAACCTCTATCACACACACACTCACTAACATACAACCTGCTGAATATATCCCCAGAGGGTTTTCAACCCCCAGGATTGATCGGGTGGGAGCAAGATTTAAACCGCAACTTCACTCCAAAACAGCAACTCCACATTCTCCATTTTATGCAAAAATCCTCTATATGTACAAAAGTACAGGAGACTAACTTTAAAATTCTGTCCAGATGATACAATACCCCATCACAGCTACACAAATATTTCCCCACGACATCTGACCAGTGCTGGAGATGCCAGAAAGATAGAGGAACTATCCTTCACATCTTCACATTGGTCCTGTCCCAAACTCGAAAGCTATTGGGGGAGAATACGTTAAACAGCGCAAAAATTTACAGAACGCCCCATTTCAGATGATCCGGCTTTTCTCCTTCTACATGCCTCAGAGACCCCAGCGAAAGTCTACAAGAAATCGGTGATTTGCTACCTTCTTGACGCTGCCAAAGCATTCATACTCCTTTTATGGAAATCCCCACACCCACCGACCATTGACCTATGGCTTAGGAAGGTCACAGACATTAACAAAATGGAAAATCTCATACTCACAGCCAGACATCAACGAGACCGTTACTATAAAACCTGGACCTTGTGGAATCTATTTGTTTTTTCGGACGAGGGCCAGGCCCTCCTGGGTAAGGAAATGGTAGCCTGAATTTTAGGACACCTCTTCACCCTGCTCCCCCAAAACACAATGACTAGAACAATCTAGATTTCCAACAGATGAAAACTTGGAGACTCTGGGGGTCCGTGTTCTTGAACCCCTTCCCTCCCTAACCACACTCCCCCACCTTCCCTTCTTAACTTCCCCCTTATTCACCTTTGACCTTGTTTCCCCTCTAATATCTATAATCTGTAATCTACAGAGACTCCCATTTCCCTCTCTTTTCCCCTCCACTCTTTACTAAATAAATATTTAAAAAAAAAAAGAGGAAGAGGCAGGGCGTGTGGAAAAAGCCTTATTATATAGTTGTGTTTAGGACTAGAACCCCATGGGAAGGTGAAGCATTTGTTGTGCTATACCTGATGGAAGTTGAAACCAAGACAGCTCTGCCGAAGGGAGATCTCTGAGGTGGTACTTATTTATGCTCCTTGGACCTCTACACCCATGGACACAGGCTTAATATTATGACATGGTTATACTGTATGATAGTACACACTATGTTTTCTGTATTTTCTCATGTTGGCCCTATGGGTCTTGTCTTTTCTGAACAAATAAATAATAAATTTGAAAAAAAAAAAAAAAAGAAAGGTAATTACAGTGTTGGGGTGGGCAAAGTAGGCAGGCCTGAAGTAATACAGGAGACATGTGGTAGTAAAGGCTCATTGTGACAGGAGGGGTAAAAGTGCAATGTAGTTATAAGAGTTGGCTTCATACACAGTGGTGAGAATGTTGGGTGTCAAGGTGTGGTGTTGAGAGTGGGAGATGGGATGGATAAAGTGGATCAGATGATGTTGGGAGCTGGGTGGTGTTGGGGGTACTGGTTTGGCATTGGGTGGGAACTTGATAGGGGGGGCTGTACAAGTACATTTATGAAAGGTGTGGAGGGGACATGTAAGAATTAGGTGGGGGTTTACACAGGAACAGTGATAAGAAAAGGGCATCACATGTGTCTTGTTGAGAGTGGCGGAAGGGATGTCAAGGTGCAGTAATGAGAGGTGGGGTATAGTTGCAGTGGTGGAGGAGGAAGTGCAGGCATTTGAGGTAGGAAGATGATGGTGAGTGAAGGGGGTGGAGGGAGAGAAAGGGGATTGCAGGTTGTAGTGGATCTTGAAAGAAAGGGGGCTGACAGCACACTGCAAACTGAGAGAAAAGAGCCTGCATGCACAATGGGTCCTGAGAGAAGGGTGATGAGAGAAGATGCAGGCATGGTGGATGTAAAGAGATATGGAACTGCGGGTATGGTAGATGGAAAGAGAAATATCACTGCAGGAGCAGTAGTTACTTAGAGAAGGATGGTTTGCAGTGGCAGTTGGTTAGAGAAAGGGGTTGCAGGCATGGTGGGTAGTGAGAGAAAAGGGTGCATGTGATGTGGGTTCTGAGATGAGTGCTGCAGGCACTTTGAATGCTGAGAGAATGAGACTGAAGGTATGGTGGTTTCTAAAAGAAGTGGGTGTGTGATGTGGTGGGTGCGAAGATAAAGAGGTTGAGAGTGAAGTGACTGTTTCCTGAGAGTGTGAAAAGGTATATTTTGTGATTTTGTAAGAGGTGGAAGTGTGATGTTGTGGGTGCTAAGATAAAGGAGTTGAGAGTGCAGTGGGGGGTTTCCTGAGAGTTTGGGAAAGTGTAGCATGCTAATGGTAGGGTAGCTGGATGAACTGGTTAGGGGGTGTGGATGATAGTGAGGGCAGTTGCATAATGGGGCTGGCTGACATTGCAGGGGGAAGGGTTAAGTGATAGTTGGGAGTGGAGGATGGTTGAAATTGCAGGAGGGGGTTGGGAGAAAAACTGGGTACTGCAGGTGTTGATAGAATTGTGGCTGCAGAGAAATTGCAGGAAAGGGGTTTAGGTTGAGAGTGCAGTGGTGGGCTTCCTAAATAGGAGGATGCTGGCTGATAGTGGGAGTACTGGCTGACAGGGTGTGTTGAGTGACTGTGTGGGGGGGAGGGGCTGGCTGACATTGCAGAATGGGGGGTGGAGTGTTAGTGAGGGTAGAGTGCCCTAAGCAGCATCTACAGAAGTACATCTAGCTAGCCTTAGTTCTGATAGGAGTACTCCCTCCCTGCACAGAACTCGCCCCTTTCCATGATCACATTGCTGGAGATGCAGACGGATGAGGTGACAGACTGCCTAAGAGCTTCTCTGCTGCTCAGCCAGCTCGTCCTTAGCCTTCCTGCTATATGAGTTCTAACTATACTGTGTAACCTGTTAGTGCTCAGATAGTAGGCTGAGCAGGAGAAGGCTGCAACAGCAGAAAAACTCCAGATGACGTCTTGATGACGAAACGCATAGGAGCATCTAGCGTCTTTGCATCACTTCCAGTTTTGGGTCGTGGAATGCGAATTGTCCTGGCTTCCTGTGTTTTTAAAAGGCTTATATGCATTTGAATCAACATGAGTATGTTTCCACTTTTATGTCACAATAAATGTAATTTAAAATGGAATCACACTATGGAGATGCCTCTTTTCTATATGTGAGAGATGCTGAGGGAGATCTAAAGAAGAAAGATACACCTAATACTGCAAGCACGGAAAGATATAGCTAACGCAGCAGATCTGATGATTGCTGCACAGTGGCAAATACTGTGAAAGGGAGATACCCCTGTGTGGGGTGAGTGGTTCGGGTGAGTGCAATACCTATAGGGGATCTATAAGAAGCACAGAGCACAGATTTGAAGAGCACCTGTCACTTTTTTTATTTTTAACGTTCAATTTTTATATTTCACTTTATTTTTTTCTGAAATGAACTATGGACTATTTATGATCACAGCGTATTTTTTGACAGTTTTGAAGAGCACCTGTCAGTGCATATGTGCATTGATAGCACTTACACACACTAGGATTTGCACTAAGCATTTGACACTTTAAACTCTGATCTTATATTATTTTTAGTGGGAGTATAATATAGGGATACACAGAGTGTCACATGGGGCATGCAATTATTGTACCCTAGAACAGCGCCACACCTACCTTTTCTTATTTAACACTTGCATTTACATTCCACGTATGTGGCTGTACTGGTAGGGGCAGCAGTTTTTTTTCCCATCCCATTCATTGCCATAAGCGCAGGGCCACCAGTATATTTTATATACACTGTATATATAGGCTAAGCTGAATGCAGAGATTATATATATATATATATATATATATATATATATACCGTATTTATCGGCGTATAACGCGCACTTTTTTCCCCTTAAAATCAGGGGAAAGTC
Source organism: Aquarana catesbeiana (assembly GCF_042186555.1). Taxonomy (NCBI): domain Eukaryota; kingdom Metazoa; phylum Chordata; class Amphibia; order Anura; family Ranidae; genus Aquarana; species Aquarana catesbeiana. The sequence continues at coordinate 500,055,741 of NC_133325.1, forward strand.
GCAGGTGCGTGTTATACGCTGATACCCTGCGATCCCGAGCTGTCAAAATTTCAAAATCGCCGACTGCGATTTGAAAATGGCGCCGCCGGCGCCGAAATACACAGAGCCGGTCCTCGGCTCTTTCTGGCGGCTCTCGTTTACTTTCGGCTCCACTCGTAGTCCCGAGCGGAGCTATCCGAACCTACTCGGATAGCTCCGCTCGGGACTACGAGTGGAGCCTAAAGTAAACGAGAGCCGCCGGAAAGAGCCGAGGACCGGCTCTGTGTATTTCGGCGCCGGCGGCGCCATTTTCAAATCACGGTCGGCGATTTTGAAGCCCAGGAAGCAGGGACCGTTGATCGAAGGCTGCACTGGGGCAAGGCTGCACTGGGGAAGGCTGCACTGGGGAAGGCTGCACTGACATGGCTGCACTGACAAGGCTGCACTGACAAGGCTGCACTGACAAGGCTGCACTGACATGGCTGCACTGACATGGCTGCACTGGGGCAAGGCTGCACTGAGAAGGCTGCAATGATGGGCATTTAAATGTAAGTTTTTTTCCCTTCAACTTCCCTCCTAAAAGTTTTTTTTCCTTAAAATTCCCTCCTAAATTGGGGTGCGTGTTATACGCCGATAAATACGGTATATATATATATATATATATATATATAAAATACATATATAAAATACACTGCCACTAACTAACTTGCCTGCCTAATATAGCTCAATCTCTCTATCTCCGTCCACTATACCACACTATACGGGTGCTGAGTAAGCAGCCTTATATCGTGTGGGGTGTGGACTTGGTCCCCCTGAGCCATGATTGGCCAAAGGCACCCTGCCTTTGACCAATTATGGCTCTCGCTGAGGAGCGTGCTGTGATTGGCCAAAGCATGCAGTTCAGGTGGATGCTTTGGCCAATCATCATACAGCAATGCACTACGGTCTTGCAGTGCATTATGGGGCGCTCAAATTTGCTGCAAACACCCCATAAAATTTGTTGTTCAGCGAACACCCGATGTTCGAGTCAAACTTAATTTCGACTCAAACTCGAAGCTCATCCCTAGTTATGAGGATCAGGAGCAGGCTCCTGTGGGGCTCAGAAGCAGGAAGGTTGTGAGACTCAGGAGCAGGCTGTTGAAGGAATCAGGAGCAGGCTATTGTAGGACTCAGGAGCAAGCTGCTCTTGTGCGCCTCTTAGCCTCCTGCAGCTTTCCTCCTCCAAGCAAGGGGCCAGAGGGCATGTGGGATCTCTCAGGACTGGTAGGGGTGGAGTGAGGATTCATTGGAGGAGAGCTGCAGGGAGTTGGTAGAAACAGGTGCAGAATGGGGGTTGCATTGGAATTTCTTAAAATCGCATTGGCCAATACATTGGAAGAGTTGGGGAGTAGAAAAGGAAGGAGCCTGGTAGTGTGAGCTACTGAAAGTAGATTCCTGCTTTAAATAATGTTTGATGTGATATGCTCTTCCATATCTATATTATTGTGTTAAATTTAAAGCTTTGTAGATTAGGAATTATGTATTTTACTGCAATCGCTCATCTGCATCCCTGCTTAGTTGTTGAGCTAAGATATCCGCTACCTAGGGAGTGCAGTTGGTCAGCAGATCTATAGATGTAAATATGTTGGGCAGACCGACTCTGCTTTTAGGATGGATTTACTGATCATGTAGATTAAAGTCTTTTTTTTATTATTTATGTAAAGCCTGGTGCTGTTTTGCTTCTAAAAACCGATGTTTAAAGGTAAACACTGCCTTTTTAATTCCTTATACACAGCCCGTGAAAATGCATTATACTTTTTTTTTAAATGAAGGCAAAGGTTAAAGTGGCCCTGTCAGTATAGAAAATTGTTTAACCACTTGCCTACAAGGCACTTACACCCCCTTCCTGCCTAAGCCATTTTTCAGCTTTCATAGCTGTCGCACTTTGAATGACAATTGCGCGGTCCCGCTACCCTGTACCCAAACAATTTTTTTATCATTTTCTTCACACAAATAGAGCTTTCTTTTGGTGGTATTTAATCAATGCTGGGTTTTTTATTTTTTTACAAAAAAAATAAAAAAAAATAAAACATTTTGAAAAAAATGTTTTTTACTTTTTTTCTGTCAGTACATTTTGTAACTGAGTAATTTTTTGCCTTCACTAATGTGCACTGATGGGCACTGATAGGCTGAACTGGTGGGCATAGATGAGGTGGCACTTATGGGCACTAATGAGGCGGCACTAATATGCCTCACTTATGGGAGCTGATAGGTGGCACTGATATGTGGCACTGAAGAGCACTGTTGCTCACTGTTAGGCGGCACTGATGGGCACTGTTAGGCGGTACTGGCAGGCACTGATAGGCGGTACGGATAGGCGGTACTGATGGCCACTGATGGGCATTGATGGGTGGCACTGATGGGCATTACTGATGGGCATTGATTGACAGCAGTGATGGGCATTGATGGGCAGCACTGATAGGCGGCACTGATTGCCAGCACTGACTGGCTTTGCTAATGGGCACTGATTGGTGGCACTTGTGGGCAGTGGTGGGCACTGATTGCTGCCACTGGTGGGCACTGATAGCTGGCATTGGTGGGCAATGGTGGGCACTGATTTGTGACACTGTTTTGCAATATTGTAATCAGGGCACTGATGATCAGTGTCCTGACTACATTCCTAAATATCCCCCTGCATGGAGATGCCGCTGATCGGCTTTCCTCGAGACTTCCTTGCGGCATTTTCTTGTCTACATGGGACCGGCTGTGATTGGACACAGCCAATCACATGGTTAAAGAGCCGCTGTTGCGGCTCTTTCCACAGATCGGGGTCACGCCATGTCCTATCAACACGCGGGCGAGAGCGGCCATTCTGGGACGCCGTCATATGATGTCCTCCCAGAACGAGAGCCACACCGCCCCGCCGTCATTTGACGGTGGGCGGGCGGCAACCAGTTAAACATACCTTAAAAGCCATTACCTACCATCTTTTCTGATGCCCATTCTGATGCTGTGAAGTCTTTTGACGTCTGAAGGCCAAACAGAAACTAACATTTGATGGAGTGCTGATCTCCTAGGTCCCTCACAGCTCTCAGTGGTTTCTCCTTATGACCTTCACCAATTATAGGATACAGTAGTGATGTGGAGTTCAGCAGGAGGAACCAGTGAGAGCTGCAGGGGACGCAGGAGATCAACAATGTCAATTTTAGTGTGGACTTCACCAGAAGGGTTCTCAGCATCAGAATGGAGTTTAGCAGTGTGGGCAGCAAAAAGATGAATTTGTACTGTCTTCTTTTACAGGTATGCCTTACTTTAAATAATTTTCTATTGCAACATAGTAACTTTAATAGATTTCAGAATTCTTTTGTATCTACTCTGTAAGAAGGAAATATGCATTGCACTGCTTTTTTTTGTAGCAATTGCTTCAACAAGATGCATCAATATCTTGACACTAACAGAAAGTGTCATGCCAAGCATTTCTCAGTTGTCATCAGTGTGGTTAGTGTTAATCTTCCCAGCACAGTGACATTTCTGTCATGTGGTAGAAACGTGTTCAGAATTATGATAAAACAAACAGTAGTAAAATCAGAGTCAACATGCATTAAATGGTTGTCTAAATTCCCCAAAATATATAATTACAATTGTTTTCTCCTTATACTATATACAACAAATACAATAAAGGCAATCCATTTAATATTAACCACTTCAGCCCTGGAAGAATAGGCTGCTTAATGACCAGAGCATTTTTTGCGATACGCCACTGCGTCGCTTTAACTGACAATTGCACAGTCGTGCAACGCTATACCGAAACAAAATGTATGTCCTTTTTATTCCCACAAATAGAGCTTTCTTTTGGTGGTATTTGATCATCTCTGCGGTTTTCATTTTTTGCGCTATAAACAAAGAGTGACAATTTTGAAAAAAAAAAACATAATATTTTATACTTTTTGCTATAATAAATATCCCATATTTATTTAAAAAAAAGCTAATTTTTTTCTCAGTTTAGGCCAATATGTATTCTTCTACATATTTTTGGTAATAAAAATTGCAATAAGCGTATATTGATTGGTTTTCACAAAAGTTATAGCATCTACAAACTACAGGATAGATTTATTGCATTTTTATTATTATTTTTTTTACTAGTAATGGCGGCGATCTGCGATTTTTATCATGACTGCGACATTATGGCTGACACATCGGACACTTTTGACACATTTTTGGGACGACTGAGAATTATACAGCGATCAGTGCTATAAAAATGCACTGATCACTGTATAAATGTCACTGGCAGGGGAGGGGTTAACACTAGGGGGCGATCAAGGGGTTAACTGTGTTCCCTGACTGTGTGTTTTAACTGTAGGGGGAGGGGACTGACTAGAGGGGATGACAGATCGTGGTTCCTAGCTATTAGCTAAGAACCATTAGAACAGAACAGGCATTTGTGTGTTTACACACACATGTCCCTGTTCTACCTCTCGTGCCCGTGATTGCTAGTGCAGCGGGCGCGCGCCTACTATCCCGCTTAAAGGAGCCGACGTATAGCTACGATGGCTCACGTGATCGTGCCGACCTGCCGCAGTATAAAGACTGCGGCTGGTCGGCAAGCGATTAAAACACATAACCTGATAGGTATCTAATATACATACTGTCTCTGGATAAGGCTTGAATTCAACACTACCATGGGCTCACAATAGGGTAATTTACTAAAGGCAAATAGGCACTTCACAAGGGAAATTTCCCAAGAGCTTAGTGAATGAGGTGAAGCTCTGCATACCTCCATTATCGAATCATGTTAAAGAAAAAAAATTTTATACTTTCCTTGCACATCACTGAGTTTTTATTGCAACGTGAAACTCCACCACATTCACTAAACTCTGCAAAGTGAACAACCTATGCCTTTAGTAAATTCACCTCAGTGAATCCCCAAGATTGACAAAGTTCCCAAATCACAAATTTATGCCGCAAAAACAGCCTATAAGGCCTTATGCACAGCGCTGTTGTTGAACTCAGATTTTTGTGATTTTAGGCATTTTTTTTCTATCCTTGAACTCCCCTAATGTTATCCTATGTGTCCATGCACACATGAATGTGCTGAGCAGTTTAGTAGCAGGGGAGTTTGGAGGATGTTTTCTGAACTCCTTAAAATCGCATTCAGGAGAGGGAATTTTGACCACAAAAAATGCTGAATGCTGTTACACACATGTAATCACTGTTAAACACATGTAAACATGCCTAAACACTAGGTCAATGTTTAGTTTATTTTGGCCATTGAAATAAATAAAGTTCTAGCCAATTAAGTAAACACCCAAACTCCAAACTCCACACTGCTAAACTGTACTAAAATCACCTAAACTGGTTTGAAAAAATGCAGCTTAGGTGAGTTTATAGCATTGATTTTCTCCTGTCAGGAGAAAGAACGTTTACAAGAAACTAGTGTGCATGAGGCCTAATGCATTAGACAGCCTTTGTTTCTGTCAACTGAGCCACAAGAGCCAATCATTAAAAGGAATATATAACACAGCCTCCTTTCTAAGGGTAGGCTCACAGCAGCCATATTAATCCCTTAGGGAAAGTTGACATTTTTGTATATATAGAGATTTTTTTTTAATCATTTACTTATGTATTATTTTTAATTATGGCATTGGTACATGTCCCCGATGGCAGTGACAGGCTTCCCACACCTTCTGTTTGACATCAGCTATAAATATATATATATCAGCCACCTATTAGCCCTACATGTGGTCAGAATTGAATACGAGGTATAAACCCCACCATAGATTTTCGTTTACAAATCAGTTCCATTGAGAGATATTACAGCAACATATATCCACATTGGTAGCAGCCTACTTAATCACGAATACTGTAAATAGTAGAAATCTGCAAACTAGAATGCTGAAATTCAAACAGTACATAGGGAGCACCTGTAGTTTTCAAGTGCCTGAGATGCTGTAAATATATTGTGTATCATAGAACAATGAAAGAAAACAACATAAAAAAAAGGCACAAAAAGGAATAACTAGAACAACTTTTGAAATTAAATTACATACTGCTTCTGGTGCGACTGGTATCACATCTAATTAATTTCCTAAGGTCATGATGCAAGGGTATCTAGCTTATAAGGTAGAATATCAATGAACTGGATCTTCAGTTTGGGTCTAACCTGTGTACTGGAACTCATGAGAATAACCATCGCCCCGAGCCAGCTAAGGAGATGGCCAGGAGTTCCATTTTCTATCAAATATTCCCATAGTATCCCCCAGCATGTGGTGAATACGTTCCATCAATTTTATCGATTCCATGTGGGTAAGAACCTGGGACCATGGGACTGTGGGTTTATGCCAATTCAAGGCTATTGCCCACTGTATAGCGCTAAATAGTGTGTGGATCAGTTTTTGTTCTGAGGGAGATGCCAGCGGGAGGTCAGCAAACAGAATGCACATATGATATGTCAAGGTAATGGCAGACCCAGTTATTTGTAGTATTTTTGAAGCAGTCTGCTGCCAGAGAGACTCCAGAACCCTACAGCTCCAGAAAGTGTGGAGAAGGGTACCCCTCTCTCCACAGTCCCTGAAGCATCTGTCTGTGATTGTTGGGAACATTCTATGAATTCTAGATGGTGTGTAATACCATCTAGTATGCAGTTTTAGTACCGTTTCCTTAATGGCCACTGAACGGGTGCATTTATGCATATTGGAAACCATATCATTCCAGTCTTCTACCGAGAACTCCTGGCCTACCTCAGACTCCCAGCCCAATATTGCTTGAGATTTAGCTTCAGTGCGATGGTCATTGACGTACCTATACAATGTAGAGATCGTCCCTCTATCCCTGGACCCTTCACGGCACAAACCCTCAAAGGACGTACCTACTTCAGCTCCCAACTGGGAGATAGCTGTTTGGAAGAAATGGCGAACCTGTAAATATTTGAATAGATCCGAGTTGGGTATGGCAAAGTTTTGGGTTAGATGTTCAAAAGAACAGAAAGTGTTACCTTGTAGCAAAGAATGCAGCGTCACCAAACCTTGCAAGGACCAGTATGCGAAATCTATTTCAGCATGGAATGCTGCAGGGAATTCAGGGTCACCCAAAAATGATGCCAGACGAGGGGGCTTATTAAAAAGCTCAAATTTATCTTTATATAAGGTCCAGAGATACAGGGACTGCCCAACTATTTCATTGAGCTGGGAGATACGTCTGTAGTTCACTGCTTTTGTACATAGAAGGCCTGGGAGATAATAGGGTCTAACTGAAGCTCTCTCGAATTGTAACCATGGTATATGAGCCTGGGTGATGTGCCATTGGGCCAGTTGTACCATTCTAGCTGATAGGTAATACCTCCATATGTCAGGGCATCCCAATCCCCCTCTATCACTGGACCTAAACATCAAGGACCTGCCCATGCGTGGGTGTTTACCCTGCCAGATAAAATGCAACAAGGCCTTCTGAATGGTTTGGATAGTAGATCTGGGAACATAGAGAGGCAGGGCCCTGAAGTAAAATAGTAATTTTGGGAGGGCTGACATTTTAACCACTTGTATACGGCCTAAAAATGAGATATGATAGAGGGACCATTGGGCCAGTAATTTAGTAATATTTGAGAACGCCTGGGGGTAGTTTAGAGTGTATGTTTTTTTAAGGGAAGGTGCTAGACGTATGCTCAGGTATTGTAGAGACTCCATACTCCAGGAGATATCAAAGCTGCTTTTTAGGGAAGATATCAAGGAAAGTGATAAGTTAATGGGCATAGCCACACATTTGGAGGGGTTGACACCCAGGCCTGATACCCTGGCAAAGCTGTCTAATGCTGAAAATAGATTGGGCAATGAGATTAAGGGATCAGATAGAAACATCAGGACATCATCTGCGTAGAGACTCTGCTTGATTTCTTGACTATTACTAATATATCCTTTAATATTGGGGTTGCTATTAATATGTCTAGCGAGGGGTTCTATCGCGAGGGCGAAAAGAAGAGGGGAGAGCGGGCAGCCCTGCCTGGTACCTCTCCCCAGGGGAAAATATTCGGAGGAGCATCCTGGTAGTTTAATTCTGGTTTGAGGTAGGTGGTATAGTGCACGGAAACCATTTACAAACTCTCCCTGAATCCCAAATTTGGAAAGGATTGTGTCTAAATAAGGCCAGAGGACACTATCGAAGGCCTTGTTGATGTCAAGGCTCATCAGCAAGACCTTACGGGAGTGCAAGTCAGCGTCCTGTATAATATTAGTCGCGAGACGTATGTTATCTGTTATTTGTCTGGTGGGGATAAATCCCTTTTGGTCTGGAGAGATTAGTGTATGGATAGAAGATGTAAGGTGATCTGCCAATATGAGGCTAAATATTTTTAAATCATTATTGATGACCGAAATAGGTCTGAAATTTTAAGGGAGAGAATGATCTTTTCCTGGCTTTGGGATCAATGACATGTTAGCCATAAGCATATCTGACGGGAATGAATCCCCCGCCAGGATTTTGTTAAAAAGTCTAGTTAATTTTGGGGTTAATAGACCGGAAAACTTTTTATAATACATGGCCGTAAAGCCATCAGGGCCAGGGGCCTTGGAAGGTTTCAGGGAAGAAATAATGGAAGCCACCTCTTCCTCTGTGCATGGTGCGTTAAGGGCCTGTTGCTGTTCTTCCGACAGCTTAGGAAGGGGGATGGCGTCCAACCATGATTGTGATGATGGATCTCTAGGAGCCCTTGGGTCAGCTAAGAGTGTTTTGTAGTATGTAGAAAAAAGTTGCAGCACTTCCTTAGGGTGGGAAGTGAGGTGACCTACCTCATCTCGTAGTCTATAAGTGTGTGTGGGCTGTAGGGACTGTTTTAACTTCCTTGCGAACATTGTCGAAGCCGAGTTGCTATAAAGTAGAAAACGAGCCCTGGACCACCGGAGTGATTTTTCCGTATGCTCTAATAAAAGAGTGTCCAGTGCTTTCCTTTTCTGATTTATCTGATCTAGCAATACTTGCGTGGGGGTCCGACAATGTTGGTGATATAATTTATCTAGGTCCGCCATCAGGGAGGTAATGTCTATGAGCTTTTGTCTTTTACGTTCAGTGGCTAGTTGTATAAGCCTACCCCAAAGTACAGCCTTATGCGCTCCCCACAAGGATGCCGGGGAAATCTCCCCGACGTCATTGTGCGCGAAATATTCTGTAATATAACCTGCTATCTGGGATAGTGCAATTGGGTCCGTGAGCATGGAGTCATTAAGCCTCCAGGCCCCCTGAATCCCTAGAGAGACCAATGTGAGAAAAGTCACTAGACACAATATGGTGATCGGACCATGGACAAACATGAATTCTAGCTGAGATGGAGTTAGCCGTCAGCACTGCTGTGGAGAAAATGTAGTCCAGCCTGGAGTAGCTTTTGTGGGGGTGGGAATAGATGGTGTATTTCCTAACACCCACATTATGAGCTCTCCAGGTGTCTAAGAGTTGATGAGTTTTCAGTTGGTACTGTAGCGATTTGGGAAAAACACTGTTGGGCCTACCCCCTCCGCTCCTGTCAAGGTCTGAGTGTGCCACCAGGTTAAAATCACCCCCTATAAGCACGTGGGAGAGTGATATTTATCCAGTGTTAGAAAAAACCTTTTAAAAAAAGAGGCCTGAGCTTCATTAGGTGCATAAACAGAGGCTATGGTAATACACTTTCCTTGGATACTCCCCTGGATGATCACAAAACGACTATCTGGGTCTCTATATACATGATGTAAATCAAACATAACCGCGTTTCTTATAAATATAGCGGCTCCGCGCGTCTTGGACTGATACGTAGTGTAGTATCCCTGTTGAAAGGCCCTGTCAAAATATTGAGGGTGGCCTTGAGAGGAGAAATGTGTCTCCTGAAGGAATAGTGTATCAGCCCCTAATTTCTTATAAGAGCGAAAGGCCTTTCTCCTTTTGTTTGGGGAGTTAAAACCCTTAAGGTTGTGGGAGATTATTTTCAGACCCATAATTTATGGAAACAGGGAAGCGCACACCCATACACCAGTCCAAGACACGCCCTCCATACAAGTGTGTAGTAAGCAAAGACACCTGCTATGACATTCAGATTTGATAGGCTGATAGTATAAAACGCCCATGAATCCATCCACATTGCCTTAAACCTGCATAATATGTCTGTGTGATAACCATATAGCCTGATATTAGAAAATAGAGTGCGCAGCAGTAAAAAACACAGAAAAAAATTAATCTCAACAACAACAAAAAAACTATTTGCAGTAACTTCTGCGAAATCACTGCAAAAAGCAGCTTTACAACTATGGGGGTCAGGGGAGACATAATCACCCTGACCAGAAAGAACTTCCTAAAGCAGACCAATAGGTCCAGGACTCCAACCAAGTCGCAAGAACTGTGATTCCAGACCGATGTCTGCTCGGAACCCGGTCTCCCGAGCTGTGGACTTGAAACAACTTGATTGTAGTGGGGGAACAATCAAACGGGCGACTTCCGCACGGGGTAGAGACAAACCTTGGATCTTTGTACATGCGGGTAATATGGCTTCCTCCTTTGTCAGTGTAGGACCAAAAAAGTCTAACGTTGATTGCGGCGTTCTTTTCTAGGCGATGGTGTGGCCCTGCTTCCATCCAGTTTCACGCCGCGCATGCGCCCCCCCTACCATAAATTTTAATGAGGTTCACTACAAAGTTGAAGCAAGATTCATGAAATTGAATCTAGGCAAATTTGCTTATCCCTACTCTGAGTTTGACAAAACCAATGCAATAAAATATTTTAGTAATTTGTGTTTAAATAAACCCAAACTCCATTACTTCTACCAGAGCTCTTTCCTCTCAGGAGCTTGAAACAGTTGGTAAATTTGTGCCTTTTACAATCCCCTGTACAGCAGAACTCAGATTGGGAGAGGGAGAGGCAGCCAATCAGTTGTGCTGCAGTGCTTATTTGATAAAAAAGCCATGCTTAGAGGCGAGAGATGAGCTTGTTAGTGTACAGTTTTTCCTTTCTTTTCACTATGTAGCAATTCTAGAATCATATATTTGGTAATTAGTTAGGCAGATTTACGGTGTGGATGTCACACCCCAGAAAGATCTATGGGTGTGGGGGCATGGCTATCTTTTATGAGATAGTAACATCTTTACTTTTCATGAACCTCCTTTTCCATGAAGTCAAGGTTAAAGAGTGTTCAGTTTAGGCATCCCGCCATTGACTGGCTGGTCTTTTTTCTGAACATGCTATTTCTATTTAAACTTCCTGTTTATGAGGTCAAAGGTTAAGTATATTTCCCTTTTTTTTTTTTTTTTTTTTATTAGACATGTTATGTCTGCTCCAGGGGAGGACTGCCCGAGGGCCCCATGCCACTAAGGGGCCCCATCAGGGTTGCCAGCCTCAATAAAACCAGGGACAGTATGTAAAAATGTGTGTGTATGTGTATTCTGTGTGTGTATACTGTGTGTGTATACTGTGTGTGTATATTGTGTGCCTGTGTGTGTATACTGTGTGTGTGTGTGTGTGTATACTGTGTGGCCCCATAATCTATTGCCTGGGGGCCCCATAATCTTCTATTGCCCGGGGGCCCCATAATCTTCTCCTATTGCCCAGGGGCCCCATGAGTTGTCAGTCTGCCCCTGGTCTGTTCAAACTACCGCTTAGGAATTTGTGCTTTCTCTGCAGCTTAACCAATAAGCATTTTTTTCTTGTTGATCATGTGATTTGTTGGTGGATGATTGGTGGATCCTCCACTTTGCTGATTGAGGCCCATCGCCTTTTCAGGTAGTAGTTTCCCCTCAGAGGTGATTATATTTCCTAGTCTGAAGCAAGAGGTTGATCCTCAGGACCTTACCCTGGTTATGACAATATCCATATTTGGTTTGTCTCTTTCTTCATCTAGCCTTGTTTCAGATGATTCTTTCAGATACACTTTTGTGGTATGATCTTCACGTCTGTTGGCTTTCTCAGTGGTTGTAACCCATTCCTCATTTGGGCTGTTCTTTGATGTCCCAGCTGTTTAAAAAGTCTTAAATTCCTGAATCCCCCAGTGAAAAAGAATCTAAGGGTGATTGTAGACTTTGCAATAGCATGTCTATGTGTCTAATGTTGAGCAGCAGCTAACAAAGCTAGCAAAATACACTCATGCATTAAAAAGGGTATACATTAAAAGATACGTAAATCAATAATTCTACACCTTGTTAAATATCAGGGTTTTTTAGCGCAATGGTAGTGCCAACAACACCCATCTGCTCACTCCTTGCACTGAGCAATGGCTTTCTTTCCATTTCCATTGGCTCTAATGTAGCCAGATGTCTCTTGCACCAGTCCACAGCAGACTCACATACTGGCGGACTCTTTGGCTTGTGTAGGACTGGCTCCAGCCAAATCCCCTCCATCCATAACAGACTCTCTCGCATCGCAGCATATCTTGCTTCCTTTTCGCATTTTGACCACCCCATCTTTACAGTTAGGCACACAACACTTTTTAGCACGGTTCCTTTCAACTCAGGGAAGTTTGATGTACTGTCTCTTCAAGACTTGCCAGACAATACATTTCTCTATGCAGACTTCATTGCAATCAAATCAGCTGTTGCACACAGCAGAACACACAGTCTCTGATACTCATGGTTTTTGGTATGCAAGGATCTGGAACTCTGCCATCTTTGCACGCATTCTCCACCAAATGTGACACGTCAGGATTTCTTATCTCAAGTAGGTAGTACCAAAACAGTAACTTTACTCCACGCCAGATGTAGTTTTCAAGGCTTTCCTGCCCACTTTTATTTAAACGGACATCAAAACTTCACACAGGTATATCTTCCCACACATAGGATTCTCCCCATCACTGCAAAAACATAGCATTCGGCCTCCTGGCTTTCTTGTGGCAGCTTTACTGTTCCAAGTATCTCTTTAGGGTCTCTCCTGAACTTTAGTATCTTTGTGGTCCTCCTGACCATGAAACACATCCCAGTGTCTATGCACAGACACTGCACCTCAGCTTTGCTTCTTCCTTAAAGCTTCCTAGCTGTTTCTGTCCCTCATGGACTCTCTCTTCAGCTTTCTAGCTGGTCTGTCCAACATGGACTTTCTCTCAGGCTTGGGCCTTACTCTGTCCTGGCCTGGACACCATGGTGCACTCCAGCACCTCCCATGGCTCCCTTCACACACTGACCTTCTTAAGGGGGTAGGGCTCTGAGCTCTATCTCTGGCTCTTATATGAAGTCAACACACACCTGTACTGTTAGTGTGCCTGCTTCCTATAAAATCTGTCTTAAACCACCATTTTACCCAGTGACATGTGGCCACCTTGCTATACCCTCAAAACACTGGTCTGGCCTTATTTTGATTATGCAGTTCTGTCTTGGTCACCAATACTCAGGAAAGGTGTTGTTGAATTAGAAAGAGTAACAAAATAATGAGGGGCATGGAAGACCTCAGCTATGAGGATCAACTACATAGATTACAGTTGTTCATGCCTGGGAAGAGGCACTTAAGAGGGGATATGATTACAATGTATCAAATGTACAAATATATCAAACATGACTACAGTCACTGTAATAAACTAGGACTTTAAGGTCCCTGAAAAGTACATGTGACCACGATTTAAGGCTGGAAGAAAGAAGGTTTAACCTTAAATTGTAGAAAGGGCTCTCTACTGTAGTAGAGCAGTTAAAATGTGAATTTCCCTCCCACAGAAAGTGGTACTAGTTGAGTGTGGCCAACTTCAAAAAATGTTTAGATGTCTTCTTCAAGAAAGAGAATATACAGGGCTATTGGTATTGTTACAAAAAAAACACACACACAGGAAAATAATATACCTACTAGGGATGAGCTGAACACCCCCCGGTTCGGTTAGCACCAGAACCTGCGAACGGACTGAATATTTGCATGAACTTTAGAACCCCATTGAAGTCTATGGGACTCGAACGTTCAAAATCAAAAGTGCTAATTTTAAAGGCTAATTTGCATGGTATTGTCCTAAAAAGGGTTTGGGGACCTGGGTCCTGACCCAGGGGACATGTATCAATGCAAAAAAAAGTTTTAAAAATGGACGCTTTTTCGGGAGCAGTGATTTTAATGACTCTTAAAGTGAAAAAAAAGTGAAATATTCCTTTAAATATCGTACCTGGGGGGTGTCTATAGTATGCCTGTAAAGTGGTGCGTGTTTCCTGTGCTTAGAACAGTCCCTCCACAAAATGACATTTTTAAAGGAATAAAAGTCATTTAAAACTGCTTGCGGCTTTAATGTAATGTCGGGTCCCAGCAATATGGATGAAAATCAGTGAGACGAACGGCGTGGGTATCTCCCCCAGTCCATTACCAGGCCCTTTGGGTCTTGTATGGATATTAAGGGGAACCCCGCACCCAAATTAAAAAAAAAGAAAAATGTGGGGCCACCAGGCCCTATATACTCTGAACAGCAGTATACATGCGGTGCAAACAAGACAGGGACTGTAGGTTTGTTGTTAAGTAGAATCTGTTTGTAATTTTGAACTGGTACATTTTTAAAGTGTAGCTCCAGCCAAAAAATCTATTTTTAAGCTTTTTGGAAAACATAGGGAAGGGTTATCACCCCTGTAACATTTGTTTTGCTGTCTGTGAACCTCTTCAGAAGATTTCACCTCACTTTCTGTCCCAATGACAAATGTTCTTTGAAAATTTGGGGTTTTTAGGGAAACAAGGATTGGTGATAAAGCATCAGTGAAGAAGAGACACATTTTTCCCATATTAACTCTTACAGGAAAGAATTTCCCTTCCTAGTGGTAGATTTCATCTCACTTCCTGTTGTCTCCTTCCGTTTGCAAGTAGGAGTCGTTTGAAAGTAGGGGACTGCCCTATATACTCTGCAGAAATTGGGGCCTTAGGTGTTGGTGTTGCCACAACACTGTAAGCCCTCACAGTTACTCTTGGTGGGCGCAGAAACGGGCCCTGCTGTGAAATATTATATCAAGAATTATAATTACATGCACCTGTTGAACAGGGGCAGAAAAATTGGGTCTTTGGTGGTGGTGGTGTTGCCACAACACTGTAAGTCCTCACAGTTACACTTGGTGGGCACTGGAATGGGCTCTGCTGTGAAATATTAGATCAAGAATTGTAATTACATGCACCTGTTGAACAGGGGCAGAAAAATGGGGCCTTTGGGGGTGGTGGTGCTGGTGCCACAACACTGTAAGTCCTCACAGTTACTCTTGGTGGGCGCACAAACGGGCCCTGCTGTGAAATATTAGATCAAGAATTGTAATTACATGTCCCTGTTGAACAGGAGCAGAAAAATTGGGCCTTAGGCACTGGTGCCACAACACTGCAACCCCTCACAGATACTCTAGTTTGGAGCGCAGGAACGAGCCCTGCTGCAAAGTATTGCATCAAAAATTGTAATTACACGCCCCTGTTAAACAGGGGTTGAAAAATGGGCCTTAGGCACTGGTACTGGTGCCACAAAACTGCAACCCCTCACAAATACTCTAGTTGAGCGCAGCAACGAACCCTCCTTGCAAAATATTGCATCAAAAATTGTAATTACATGCCCCTGTTAAGCAGGGGCTGAAAAATTGGGCCTTAGCCACTGGTGGTGGCGCCCAGAACCAAAAATATTCTTACAAGCTATCAGCATGATCATTGAGGAGGAGGAGGATAGTCACTCAGCATAACAGGATAGTCACTCAGCATCAGCATAGGCAGTCTTGAAGGGATCTGACATTTCAAAAAAAATTATTCGGTTACATCAGCATCAGGTGCTTGGTAGCTGGTGGTGATCCAAGACTGATTCATTTTTATGCAGGTCAGTCGATTGACCGAGTCGGTGGACAGGCGCACCCTATGATCGATTACAAAGCCTCCAGCAGCACTGAATGTGCTTTCTGAAAGAACGCTGGATGCAGCACAGGCCAGTAGCTCAATTGCATACTGGGCAAGCTCTGGCCAGTGATCCATCCTCAAGACACAGTAAGCCAGAGGATTTTCCGTGGGGAAGGTGTCCAAGTCAGATCTTGCCCCTAGGTATTCCTGCACCATGTAAAACAGACGCTGGCAATGGTTGCTGGGCCTGCGGGCTAAAAAATTGTCTGAACGCATCGGTCAGATGGCCACCTTCTCCACCGCTCCTTCTTTGACTGACCGAAGCCTCAGCAACACGTTGTCCAGGAACAGGAGTTTGTAACCTCCCAGTCTCTGGGAACGCGTTGCACAGACCTTTCTGCAAGGCCTCCCGAAGATGTTTCATCTTCTGCTCCCTCTGCGACGGCAAGATAAGGTCCGCAACCTTACCCTTGTAACGTGGATCAAGGAGGGTTGCCTGCCAGTAATGATCCCTCTCCTTGATACCACGAATATGAGGATCCTTCCACAGGCTTTGCAGGATCAGGGAGGCCATGCAGCGTAGGTTTGCTAAGGCATTCAGTCTGGAGTCCTCTGGGTCACTAAGGATGACATGATCCACAGCCACCTCCTCCCAGCCACGTACAAGTCCACCATTTTCTTGGGACTGTAAATGATCCCTTGAAGACTGCTGCTGATGCTGAGTGCCAGGCTCCACCTCCATGCTGACACAATCCTCCTCCTCCTCGTCCTCTTCCTGTGTGATCGGCGGGCACACAGGAACACTGTCTGGATAAAGGGGGTCTTGAGAGGTAAGGAAGTCCTCCTCTTCCTGCCTCTGTTCTGCCTCAAGTGCCCTGTCCATTATTCCACGCAGCATGTGCTCCAACAGGTGGACAAGGGGGACAGTGCACTGATGCATGCACTGTCACAGCTCACCATCCTCGTGGCCTCCTCAAACGGTGACAGGACAGTGCATGCATCCCTGATCATGGTCCACCGGCGTGGGGAAAAAAAAAAAGCTCCCCTTGTCCCTGTCCTGGTGCCATATTTGCACAGGTACTCATTGATAGCCCTCTGCTGCATGTACAGCCACTGCAGCATGGCCAACGCTGAGTTCCACCTGGTGGGCATGTCACAGATTAGGCGGTTCTAGAGCAGGTTAAATTCACTTTGGAGGTCAGCCAGCTGAGCACTGGCATTATATGACCAGCGGAAACGCACACAGACTTTCCTGGCCTGCCTCAGGACATCCTGTAAGCCCGGGTACCTGCCCAAGAACCGCTGCACCACCAAGTTAAGAACGTGAGCCAAACAGGGCACATTGGTCAGTTGTCCCTGTCGGAGGGCGGAGAGGAGGTTGGTGCCATTGTTGCAAACCACCATTCCTGGCTGAAGTTGGCGTGTCGTCAACCACCTCTGAGCTTGCATGGCATCTTTTGGCCTGCGTACTTGCGTAGCCCCTTGAATGCCTACGGAGCACTGCTGGTTCCAAGGACAAAGCACAGGAAGAGGCCACGGAGGAAGAAGAAGAGGAGGGTGTGGAGGAGAGAGGTGTGTCAGAATCACCAGTAGTATCATTTTGGAGGCGTGGTAGCGGAACAACCTCCAACACTACTGCACCTTGTCCTGCATCCTTCCCAGCTGCCAGAAGAATCACCCAATGTGAAGTGAAAGATAGGTAACGTCCCTGTCCATGCCTGCTGGACCATGAGTCAGCGGTAATAGGCACCTTACCGCTGACCACCCTGTCCAGCAAGGCCAAGACATTGCCTTCCACATGTCAGTAGAGAGCCGGAATCGCCTTCCATGAGAAAAAGTGGCGTTTGGGAACCTGCCACTGAGGAACTGCACATTCCACAAACTCATGGAAGGGGGCAGAGTCTACCAACTGAAAAGGCAGCAATTAAAGTGCTAGCAATTTAGCCAAGCTAGCATTCAAAAACTGGGCATGTCGATGGCTGGGAGCAAACTTCTTTCAGCGATGCGGCAGCTGGGGCAGGGAAATTTGCCTGGTACAATCTGACGTCGGTGTACCGATAGCAGATTGCCTGCAAGTACTTGGCTGTGACACACCTAATTCTACACCTTCATTCCTCTCAGTGCAGGTCTCAGAGAGGACTGAAGGTATAGTGGGGTTGGAGATCCCAGCTGATGAGGAGCAAGGAGAGGTTCTCTTTGTTCTTTGGTGTGGGTCTTTTAGGTACGCTTGCCAACGAACTGCATGGCAGGTCAACATATGTCTGGTCAAGCATGTGGTGCCCAAGCAGGTGATGTTTTGGTCATGCGAGATACGCTTGAGACATATGTTGCAAATAAAAGTGGTGGGATCTGATGCACTCGTCTCAAAAAAGGCCCACACCAAAGAACTTTTGGAATAACGCGCAGAGACAGCAGCGCCCTGCACATGCAGAGCTCTGCGGTGTGATGCAGTCGGTGTGCTGCCCTTAAGCTGGCCCCTGGAGGGCATCCTGCCTCGTTGGTGATGTGCCTCCTCCACTCTCCTATCAGGCACCCACGTTGAGTCAGTGACCTCATCATCCCCTCCCTCCTCATCACTGGAGCAAAGCTGGCAGTATGCTGCAGCTGGGGGAACATGACTGCCAAATTGCTGTCCTTCTTGGGCACCCCCTCTGTCTGGGCTCACGTTACTGCCTTTCTCTAGCTGAGTACCATCATTGGAGCCTTCTAAACGCTGGGCATCCTCCTGGAGCATGTACCCAACACTGTGGTCAAACAGTTCGGGGGACTCCTCAGGAAGACATGGTGGGGCTAGGGAAGGAGTGACTGATGCCATTGAGCCGAGGGAAGAGGCCGCGTTGGCAGCTGCTTTGCCAGACAACGTACCCTAAGCCTGGGTGAGAGAGGATGAGAAGGATGAGGATGGCTTGGTCATCCACTCTCCCAAGTCTTCCGCATGTTGCGACTCAACACGGCCAGCTGCCGAAAAAAAGGACAAGCGTGTCCCACGGCCACATGCTGATGAGGATGCACCGTTTCCACGACCAGCACTGTTGCCTCTAGACACAGAGCCTGCATGCCCTCTTTTATTGGCTTGTGACTGATGCAGGTGGCCTTATATAGTGTGGGGCGTGTAATAAACCCCCTGAGCCATAATTGGACAAAGCCACCCTGGCTTTGGCCAATTACCGCTCTCTGTACACACGGCGCTGTGATTGGTCAAGCATGTGGGTCATAGTGCATGCTTGGCCAATCATCAGCCAGCAATGCAGTGCTATGCCGCAGTGAATTATGGGCCGTGACGCGCCACTCGAATTTGGCGCGAATGGCCCATATCGTTCGCAATTCGACGAACGGTCGAACAGGTGATGTTCGAGTCGAACAAGGGTTCAATTCGAACTCGAAGTTCATCCCTAATACCTACCTTAAAATCTTTTTTCTTTAAGTCCATTGAGGGGCATCAGTCCTCCCGTGTTATTGTCTTTTGTACTGCTTGCTCACAAAATTAAAACATAATGATTGGAGGTGGGATTATATGGGGTCTGGCATAACAGTTTTTGTTTGCCAGTTTCCCAGCCTCCCGTAGGTGGCAGTATGACTGGATATTAAGTATTCATAAATTCCAGTGTCTCCCAATAGGCTTTTTTTTTTAAAAATGATTTGAAGGTAAGTTCAACAATCTTTTTTTTTTTTTTAATTATGTGTACATAAATAAAGAACTGCATTGGTTTGTATTATTTATATCTACTTGGAGTTCAACTTTAATCTTTATACTGAATGTAACACCTGAATGATTTGGAAGTAGAGCACATTAATATTATTAAGCAGGTGTTTTGGTGTTAGGTTTGATGACAGCATGATACTGTTAAAAGCAGGATAAGCCCCTAAAATGGTATTGCTAGAACTAATCTAGTAAACAAATCAAACAAAAAGCATATGCACACACAACAGTGATGGAATATAAATAGAATTATTATAAAAATGTTCTGAACATATCCTAAAATGTTGACTTTGAGAGCAAAACCTTCTGGTTTAGCTTTAAACACACTTATGAGCTTTATTCAGTGCTTCCATTTTGTGGACTAGCTGTTAGCTTTAAATCAAGGTTTAATTTTAACCTGATAGCCCTAAGCCCTCAGAGCCAAGCAGCAGCTGAATTGCTTATGTCATAGTAATGCGGATCCCTTGTACAGATGAAGACGTAAGCTTCCTCAAAATGAATGAAACTAAATCATATTCCGTGCGGGAGATCAGCTCTGAAGAGAACTGAATAAACCTTTGGGTGAATAGTTTAATCTGATGCTGGCATTCCCTTCTATGTAAAACAGACACAGATTATAGTGAACAGTCCACTGCCGAAGAACATTAATCTGGTAGGGTGCTACTAAATCCAGGTTTTAGTGCAATTGATACACCATATGACCTTAGTACTGATGTAATTTTTTCAAAGTCACCATGTGACAGTTTTATGGGTGTTTTGCAGATCCTCATCTGTTGAAGAACTACATCTTTTAGCATGACTTATGCAGATAGCGGAGGAATGAAAGTGACTGATGCAGATAGCGGAGGAATGAAAGGGACTGATGCAGATAGCGGAGGAATGAGAGAGCAGACAGATATCACAGTGCTTTGGATCAGGGCAAATACACACTATAGAAGGATATGTTTTGTTAATTTTTCATTTCAAAGGTTTACAACAACTGACATCTACTTATACTTCTTCTTTCTTTGATACTGCAACTATTAGGTTGTAGTGAATATCATATAACTATGATGCAGATTACCCTGTCCAAGGTTTCAGGGTAAATGCTGTTTTAGAAAGGCCAACTTTCAAAGGATAGCTAAACCCAAGAAAAAAAAAAAGAGGAAAGCATTTCCACCCAGTGGTAGAAAGGTTTACTAGATGAAAAAACACTAATAGTGTGGATAAGTCTCATGTGATGAGTAGAAACACCTATGATAGGTGTGAATAATAAACAATTAGGGAGAGTAAGGGATATATGAATTGCCAGAAATACTAGTGGTGAAGTTTTCTAAATGTCTCCATATTTGTGATATTTTTTCACAATCCCCTAAAATATGTGCGAAAGAGCCTGGGGATTTACACCCTCTAAAACATGTTTGAGGTACTGTAGGGAAAAAAGCATGAAGTTTCATGGGTGTATAATACCATGTGGCTGTTTCTCTTACCATGAGTGATCTTGTGCATTTACAGAGGTTACTGATACAATCCTCTCAATCCTCTATAGAAATTGAAAGATTACATTCCAGTTCCCAGTTGTGCATATATGATAGTTTCCTCTGCCTAATCATTATTCACCAAATTAATATAAATGTCTGAATCAGGCCTTGACCTCTAGGTGACATATATTTTCATAAAATGTGGGAGTATTTGCGTCTGTTGTTTGAAAATGTGTGGTATAAAAATGTCTAATTTGGAGGAATCTCCAGAGTTCATCATTGGGGATATTGTATTTTGTCTTTAGTGATGAAAACGTAGTGAATATAGCATTTTCAATAAATTTTGAGAGAGTGACTATGCCATTATTAATCCACCAAGCAAACGCTACAGTACCATGCCCTCCGGGAGAAAATTTAGGGTGAAGGAGGTTTGTGGGGGAGTGGCAGAAATCATTCCATATTTCTTATTATGTAATCTCCATAGTTGATATGACTGGAGTACCAATTGGTTATGTGTTGCAAGAGAATATGTGGAACGCTATTCTCCCACAATAATCCTGAGATTGAGAGTGGGAGAACTGAGTGTCTCTCAAATTTGATCCATGGAATCTTCGGATTATGTACATGCCATGGGGCCATTTGTCACCAGTGTGCAGCCAAATAATAAGACCAGAAATCTGGTAAGCCCAATCTCCCTCTATTTTGCGATCTATATAAAACTGTTTTGGAATATCGAGGGTGGGAGTCTGACCAAACAAATTTATTGATTTCAGATTGAAACTTAGTCACACTTATTTTGCTTATTCTAATAGGGAGTGCTCTGTATAAATATAATAATTTTGATAATATTGTCATTTTAATGGCCATTATTCGGCCTAAAAACGAAATGTGGTAGGATTTCCATAGTTTAAGCATCTGTCCTAATTTTTGTAATAATGGAAGGTAGTTTTTGGAAGATAAATTTTTAATATCTGGGGTAAAACGGATACCTAGATATGAGAGAGATTTCATAGACTATGTAAAGTTGAATGAATTACGAATGGTATTAAATTGTGAGGATGGTATATTAATTGACATACCAATAGATTGAGACATTTACCGATAAAGTTTATAAGTTGTAGTAAGTTTGGTAATGTAATGTGGGGTTGAGTAAGGAATAGTAGTTGTAATCAGCATACATACTCAATTTGTATGTGGTGTTGCTTAACCACTTCAGCCCCGGAAGGATTTACCCCCCTTCCTGACCAGAGCACTTTTTACAATTTGGCACTGCGTTGCTTTAACTGCTAATTGCGCGGTCATGCAATGCTGTACTCAAACGATATTTGCGTTTCAGCTAAAAAAATGTCAATAAGTGTATATTTATTGGTTTGCACAAAAGTTATAGCGTCTACAAGCTAGGGTACATTTTCTGGAATTTACACAGCTTTTAGTTTATGACTGCCTATGTCATTTCTTGAGGTGCTAAAATGGCAGGGCAGTACAACCCCCCCCCAAATGACCCCATTTTGGAAAGTAGACACCCCAAGGAAATTGCTGAGAGGCATGTTGAGCCCATTGAATATTAATTTTTTTTTGTCCCAAGTGATTGAATGACAACAACAAAAAAATTACAAAAAGTTGTCACTAAATGATATATTGCTCACACAGGCCATGGGCATATGTGGAATTGCAAAAAATAAAAAATAAAATAAAGTGTGGCGCTGGTGGTGATACCTCGTTAGAGATAGTGTTAACCCTGTAACTAAAATAGGGATGTACAGTCCTCAGGTGTGTACAAAAAAGAAGTAAAGGAGGGGGGGAGTTGAAGTGAGGGAGATGATACCTTCCTCACCTAAACTTTCCCATGGGTGAATTCAATATTAATGAGGTAATTCGTGCAATGATATATCTATATCTGTGAGCTAAATAAGTGAAAACTTAGGAGGTTGGTGTTCCATATCGTGACAAATAGGAAAAACCAACCAGATTGATACTTCAAGGTTCAGCTCCAAGCTGTAATCAAAAAGGAAGCTTCAAGTAAAAATAAAAGTAGAAAATAGAAATATTATTAAGGCTACTACAATGATATATGCCAAGTACTATGTCTCCCAAAAAAGAGGGGGGCCAAAATATATCAGTATATAATCAAAGGTCCATCAAGGTGGTATGTACAGAGATGCAAACATATTTAAAGTCCACTATCTTAGATATGGGGCTACTAGATATCAATCTTGGTGTAAATAGTTCATTAAGCTGTGGTAAGCAGGGGCTGTTGAACGTATCCCTGTTCAGAGGTAGGGTTCCTCCCTTAGAGTGGTGACTTTGGCCCAAAAGGAACAGATATATAATGCCCTTACCAGATAAGGTGGACTCACAGGCCCTTGGCGGTGAGTCAAACGAGCTTTGTACCGTCAAGCGGTGTAGGGCTGTACAGCCGTATGTCGTTCCTGGGTGGAATTTCACTGATGTCACCGGAAGGCACACCTCTGGCCCAGATGTCATCTAGTGGTGTGTCCTTGGCAGGGCGCAGCTGGAAGCCGGGGTCAACCACAATCTCCAGGTAAAGGAAACCTTTTCCTCAGCAGCCAATACCGTTTTTAGAGATGAAACAAGAAAAGAACTTCCACATAGTGTAAATCTTTCTCAAACGTGGCGACGTTTATTAAAATAAGGTTTTTGCAGTAAAATACAAAAAAATGGGGCGGTAAAAACTAGGCTCAAAATGGTATAAAGAGTCCCAAGATTAAAAATTTGCGCAGTAGGTGATGGTGAGGGTAAAATCCACGTACAATCCATATGTGGAATTGCACCCCAAAATACATTCGGCTGCTTCTCCTGAGTACGGGGATACCACATGTGTGGGACTTTTTGGGAGCCTAGCCGCGTACGGGGCCCGAAAACCAATCAGCGCCTTCAGGATTTCTAAGGGCGTACATTTTTGATTTCACTCCTCACTACCTATCACAGTTTTGAAGGCCATAAAATGCCCAGATGGCACACCCCCCCACACACAAATGACCCCATTTTGGAAAGTAGACACCCCAAGCTATTTGCTGAGAGGCATGTTGAGTCCATGGAATATTTTATATTTTGACACAAGTTGCGGGAAAGTGACAAATTTTTTTTTTTTTTTTTTGCACAAAGTTGTCACTAAATGATATATTGCTCACACAGGCCATGGGCATATGTGGAATTACACCCCAAAATACATTCTGCTGCTTCTCTTGAGAACGGGGATACCACATGTGTGGGACTTTTTGGGAGCCTAGCCGCATACGGGGCCCGAAAACCAATCTCTGCCTTCAGGATTTCTAAGGGTGTAAATTTTTGATTTCACTCTTCACTGCCTATCACAGTTTCGGAGGCCATGGAATGCCCAGGTGGCACAAATCCCCCCAAATGACCCCATTTTGGAAAGTAGACACCCCAAGCTATTTGCTGAGAGGCATGGTGAGTATTTTGCAGCTCTCATTTGTTTTTGAAAATGAAGAAAGACAAGAAAAAACATTTTTTTTTCTTTTTTCAATTTTCAAAACTTTGTGACAAAAAGTGAGGTTTGCAAAATACTCACTATACCTCTCAGCAAATAGCTTGGGGTGTCTACTTTCCAAAATTGGGTCATTTGGGGGGGGGGGGCATGTTTGTGCCACCTGGGCATTCCATTGCCTCCGAAACTGTGATAGGCAGTGAAGAGTGAAATCAAAAATTTACGCCCTTAGAAAGCCTGAAGGCGGTGCTTGGTTTTCGGGGTCCCGTACGCGGCTAGGCTCCCAAAAAGTCTCACAGATGTGGTATCCCCGTACTCAGGAGAAGCAACAGAATGTATTTTTGGGTGTAATTTCACATATTCCCATGGCATGTTTGAGCAATATATCATTTAGTGACAACTTTGTACAAAAAAAAAAAAAAATTTGTCTTTCCCGCAACTTGTGTCACAATATAAAATATTCCATGGACTCGACATGCCTCTCAGCAAATAGCTTGGGGTGTCTACTTTCCAAAATAGGGTCATTTGGGGGGGGTTTGAACTGTCCTGGCATTTTATGCACAACATTTAGAAGCTTATGTCACACATCACCCACTCTTCTAACCACTTGAAGACAAAGCCCTTTCTGACACTTTTTGTTTACATGAAAAAATTATTTTTTTTTGCAAGAAAATTACTTTGAACCCCCAAACATTATATATTTTTTTTTAAAGCAAATGCCCTACAGATTAAAATGATGGGTGTTTAATTTTTTTTTTCACACAGTATTTGCGCAGCGATTTTTCAAACACATTTTTTTGGGAAAAAACACACTTTTTTAAATTTTAATGCACTAAAACACACTATATTGCCCAAATGTTTGATGAAATAAAAAAGATGATCTTAGACCGAGTACATGGATACCAAACATGACATGCTTTAAAATTGCGCACAAACGTGCAGTGGCAACAAAATAAATACATTTTTAAAAGCCTTTAAAAGCCTTTACAGGTTACCACTTTAGATTTACAGAGGAGGTCTACTGCTAAAATTACTGCCCTCGATCTGACCTTCGCGGTGATACCTCAC
Organism: Aquarana catesbeiana; assembly: GCF_042186555.1. Classification (NCBI taxonomy): domain Eukaryota; kingdom Metazoa; phylum Chordata; class Amphibia; order Anura; family Ranidae; genus Aquarana; species Aquarana catesbeiana. The sequence goes on from NC_133325.1 coordinate 500,081,143, forward strand.
ATGCATGGTGCAATTGCCGTTTACATTTGACGCCAAACCAACGCTTGCGTTCGCCTTTGCGCGAGAGCAGGGGGGGACAGGGGTGCTTTTTTTTTTTTTTTTCTTTATTATTTTTTTGCTTTTTTATCTTATTTTTAAACTATTCCTTTCATTTTTTTTTTTAATCATTTTTATTGTTATCTCAGGAAATGTAAATATCCCCTATGATAGCAATAGGTAGTGACAGGTACTCTTTTTTGAGAAAATTGGGGTCTATTAGACCTTAGATCTCTCCTCTGCCCTCAAAGCATCTGACCACATGAAGATCGGTGTGATAAAAAGCTTTCCCAATTTCCCAATGGCGCTGTTTACAGCCGACGAAATCTAAGTCATGAAATGCTCGTAGCTTCCGGTTTCTTAGGCCATAGAGATGTTTGGAGCCACTCTGGTCTCTGATCAGCTCTATGGTCAGACGGCTGCATTCTCAGGTTCCCTGTTGAGACAGGAGAGCCAGAGAAAAACACGGAAGACGGTGGGGGGGAATTCCCTCCCACTGCTTGTAAAAGCAGTCTAGAGGCTAATTAGCCGCTAGGATTGCTTTTACATGAAAGCCGACCGCTGGCTGAAAAGAATGATACCAAGATGATACCTAAACCTGCAGGCATCATTCTGGTATAACCACTCAAAGTCGTGAATGGCGTACCTGAAGACAAAAAAAATGGTTAACAATAAAAAATTGCATACCTGAAAAGTAAACATGATAAAACATAATAACAATAAAACATTGCAGAATATAATACAGTAAAAAAGAGCAGAACAATAAAACGTCAACTACCGTATTTATCGGCGTATAACACGCGCCGGCGTATAACACGCACCCCAAGTTTAGGAGAGAATTTTAAGGAAAAAAACTTTTAGGAGGGAAGTTTAAGGAAAAGAAACTTACATTAAAATGCCCATCAATGCAGCCTCATCAGTGTTCATCTGCAGCCTTGTTAGTGTCATTGCAGCCTTTTCAGTGTCAGTGCAGCCTTGTCAGTGCAGCTTTGCCCCAGTGCAGCTTTGTCAGTGCAGCTTTGCCCCAGTGCAGCCTTGTCAGTGCAGCTTTGCCCCAGTGCAGCCTTGTCAGTGCAGTCTTGTCAGTGCAGCTTTGCCCCAGTGCAGCCTTGCCCCAATGCAGCCTTGCCCCAGTGCAGCCTTGCCTCAGTGCAGCCTTGGCCTCAGTGCAGCCTTGTCCCCAGTACAGCCTTGTCCCCAGTGCAGCCTTGTCCTCAGTGCAGCCTTGTCCCCAGTGTCCATGCCTACCGCCTGCCGCCGCCGACATACACATGCATGTAGTTTTAAATATGGCGCCGCGGAGTTCGGAGGGACTCGGCGCCGGCGGAACTGAACGGACGCCGCCGAGATACACATAGTCGAGTGTGGCGCCGCTCTTTCTGGTGCCGCTCACAGTCCCGCCCAGTCCCGCCCTATGATGGACATAACACAGGTCCAATGGCGGGACTGGGCGGGACTGTGAGCGGCGCCGGAAAGAGCTGAATACACTCGACTATGTGTATCTCGGCTCTGTGATTTCGACGGCGCTCGTTCAGATCCGCCGAGTCCCTCCAAACTCCGCGGCGCCATATTTAAAACTACTCGCTATGTGAATGTCGGCGGCGATAGCTCACAATTAGCGGGGTTCAGCGTATAACACGCACCCACGACTTTGACCCTGATTTTAAGGGGAAAAAAGTGCGTGTTATACGCCGATAAATACGGTATTTTTTTTTTTTTTTATACATATATTTTTTATTTTTTTTTTACACTTTTTTTTGTAACTAACTTTTATAACTGTAACCGGTTTCAGGTTCGGGTCTCTCAAAATGCGATGGCATCTTGGGAGACCCTGTGAAAGTGTGCCCAGTTTGTGCAATGCTGTACCCTACACTAATACCCAACTAGTGTATGGTAGCGTTCAAAACATTCACCAATGCAAAGACCAGGATTGTCAGGACAGGAGGGACAATAATAGCAGGTGTCACGCCTATATCCGCGCTTGCTGCAGACACAACATCTTTTTTGGGGGGGTTTGTTGGGTAGGGGTACTCGGGAGGACATAAAGAAAATGCCTCTCATGCAGCCAACTGCATTTGGTTGGGGATGTGAATGGGGGAAGTACGGGCGCTGCAGAAGTGGTGGGTTCCCAATTAGGATTGGCAGCAGGAAGGGCATTACGGGCACGACAGGCCTGTGTTTGTCTTCTTGGTGGCAGCGGGACACTACTTGTGCTTGCCACCTCACCAGCTTGAACTGCACTTATGGGACTCGCCACGTCACCAAGTGTTACTGCAGTGCTGGTTTGACTACGACCGGGGTGTACTAGGCCGCTGGTGCTTGCCAGTTCACCAAAACGCTACAAAAAAAACTGTTAGCGATCGCAGGGATCAGGCCTGACTCTGCGAATGCTGCAGTTATGTGTTTAGTGTTTTGTAAGTGACAGTGATCGATCGATACTGCACTTGGGTGGGCTGGGCTGGGCCGAGCAGAGGGGCAAAACGCAGGTGCTAGCAGGTATCTGGGCTGATCCTCCTAACACTGCATTTTGGGAACCCTAAACTGCTGGGGATGCTAGTATAGATCTGATCGGATCAGATATTGATCCGATCAGATACTATACCACTAAGGGAGGTGTACGGTGCGTGCATGGGTGTTAGCGGTACTGGCACTAACCTGATGCTGCCTGGGGCTGGTGCTTGCCAGTTCACCAAAACGCTACCAAAAAAACTGTTAGCAATCGCAGGGATCAGGCCTGACTCTGCGAACGCTGCAGTTATGCATTTAGTGTTTTGTAAGTGACAGTGATCAATCGATACTGCACTTGGGTGGGCTGGGCTGGGCGGAGGGGCAAAACGCAGGTGCTAGCAGGTATCTGGGCTGATCCCGCTAACACTGCATTTTTGGGAACCCTAAACTGTTGGGGACGCTAGTATAGATCTGATCGGATCAGATATTGATCTGTTCAGATACTATACCACTAAGGGAGGCGTATGCTGCGTGCATGGGTGTTAGCGGTACTGGCACAAATATGACGCTGCCTGGGGCAACGCATATCACTGCCGGGCGATCAGGAGGCTGAACCTTTATTCGGTAATAAACGGCGGGTGCCCTGACACTATAATAAATAAACGAACTAACCAGCGTCACCCGTAACAGTTATACGGTGATCAGTGGTGAAAGGGTTAACTAGGGGGCTATCAAGGGGTTAAAACATTTAGTAGATAGTATATGGGGGTCCCTGTCGCTATAAAATGCTGACGGCGAACCTAAATATTTACCTCCCTAACTAGCGTCACCAGTGACACTAATACAGCGATCAGAAAAATTATCGCTTAGCGACACTGGCGACGGGGGGTGATCAAGGGGTTAAAACTTTATTGGGGGGGTTAGGGGGGTATCCTAGACCTAAAGGGGGCTAACACTAACTACCCTACCACACTAACTGTCACAAACTGACACCAATGCAGTAATCAGAAAAAAAAAAAACTGCTTGGTGTCAGTGTGACAGGGAGGGTGATTGGGGGGTGATCGGGGGGGATCGGGGGGTGATGGGGGGTGTAATGTATGCCTGGCATGTTCTACTGTATGTGTGTGTGTTGTGCATTACAGTCTTCTCTCCTCGGCGCCGGAACGGAAAATGCCGAGCCGAGCAGAGATGACATCATTTCCTCTGCCTCTGTGTACAATACAGAGGCAGGGAAATGATCCCATTGGCTGGGAGCGATCGCGGGGGGGGGGGCACGAATGGATGCCGACCGCCGCAGGCACTGGGGGGGGGGTCCGATCAGCTTACGTACCTGTAAGTCCTTTTGCCTGCCCGTGCCATTCTGCCGACGTACATCGTCGTGCGGCGGTCGGCAACTGGTTAATGTACATCCTTTAATATCTGGGTGTAATAAAATTGCTGTAGCCAAGGGTTCTATAGCTAGTGCGAATAAAAGGGGGGAGAGGGGACAGCCTTGGCGTGTCCCTCTACCCAGCTTGAAAAATTCTGAATTGCATCCGGGTAACTTTATCCTTATATGAGGATTGTGATAGAGTGCTTGAAAGGCATGGACAAATTCCACTTGAAAGCCATATCTTTGCAATATAATATTTAGGTAGTTCCATGATGCAATATTGAATGCTTTGTTAATATCCAAACTCAAAAACAATACAGATTGAGACTTGAGATCTGCATCCTGAACTATATTCGTTGCTAGACAGATATTATCTGTGATTTGGCATCCTGGGATAAAACCTGAATGGTAAAGAGATATCAGCGAGGGGATTATTGATGAGAGTCTGTTAGCTAGAGCAGTGTACTGATTATCTTGAGTTCATTATTTATTACTGAAATTGGTCTGTAATTGTGGGGTAATGTATGGTCTTTATCTGGTTTGGGAATTAAGAACATGTTGGCAAGTAGCATTTCTTCTGGAAATACATCTCCTTTCAAAATATTATTGTATAACCTTGTTAAGTTTGGAGTCAGAAGATGAGCAAATTGGTTATAACAGAATGTGGAAAAGCCGTCCGGGCCCGGGGCTGAGTTTCTTTTTAGGGATTTAATAATCTAAAGTATTTCTTCATCTGTACAGAGGGCGGTTAATTTATCTAATTGAGAGGTAATTAATACTGAAATAGAAATATTTTCCAATAAAGAGAGAGCAGAGGGTGATATTGTAAAGGTGGAGCTAGAAAGATGGTCTAAGTAAATTTTTTGGAAAATAGATAGTATTTCTTGAGGATGGGTAACTAGTTGATTCGAATTATTTTTAAGTTCATAAACATGAGTGGGTCTAATTGATTGATTAGGTTTCTGGGCAAACATGGTGGAATATGAGTTGCTTGATAAAAAAAAAAAAATAGCATATACACCATGAGCTAGTTTATTCACTAGACGAAAAATAGCTTTAGACCACCAAAGTGCCTTCTCGGCCTTATATAAAAGGAGTGAAGCCAAGTTGTTTACGTTTTTGGGAGATCATATTAATGGTTGAGGTATCATGTGTTGGCATGGGTTTTATACAACTTTTGGAGATCATTTGTAAGGGAGAGGATTTTTTCCCATTCTTTCTTATTAAAGTCGACAGTTAATTTAAAAAGACGTCCTTGAAGGACTGCCTTATGTGCAAGCCAAAGGGTAGTGGGTGAAGTGTCAGGGGAGGAATTAAGCGTAAAATATTCTTTTATTGCTGAGGCTATTTCTAGTTGATGAACAGGGTCTGTTAGTAAGACTTCATTAAGTACAAGCTAATTTTTAAAACTGAACGCCAGGTTTGATCTCTATTGCATAATTACATTGGTCTAGCTTGAACCTAAGGGAAAGCTGGAGATGCTGATATTTACTGTAGTCATCAGTGCTACTACAGTGATAGTGGAAATCTTCAAAGTCCTGTGCTGAGCAGCTTCCCTTTTGCAGACTAACCACAGGTGGTTACTCGTTTGCGCTAGCAGTGAAAAAATTGGAAAGTGCTTAGGAGACACAATGTGTATGTGAATCCCACCCAAAATAACAATAAGTGTATAGAATCCTTATTCAGAAATACAAAAAATATGTGTTAAAAAGTCAGTAATCATAGACCGAAAACACTTATAATCAGTCCATAATAAAATGAATTGTATTGGATAAAAAGAAAAAAGAAAAAAGTCCGCTTAATATGTTTCATCACCAAGCATTAAGGACTGATGAGCCGAAGTACTTCTTATCAGATGTACATTGATTGCAGAAAGAAGATTAATAGGTGTGCGCTTACCCCAAATGTTGGACCTCCACTGTGGCAAGGTCTTATGGGCTTGCAGATTTCACCCTCTGCGGGGACAAGATGTTGATCTCCAGGTCTTGGCAGCGTATACCGCCGACTTCCGTGTGGTCTGGATAGCCCAACTGCTCCAACATCAGAGGGGGGACTCAGGAATGGAAGAGCCTCTCTAATTTCTTTCATGGTGCCTATCCATGGCAGCATACACACAATCCATGTAATGAAGGCACCTGGTGCCTTCATTACATGGATTGTGTGTATGCTGCCATGGATAGGCACCATGAAAGAAATTAGAGAGGCTCTTCCATTCCTGAGTCCCCCCTCTGATGTTGGAGCAGTTGGGCTATCCAGACCACACGGAAGTCGGCGGTATACGCTGCCAAGACCTGGAGATCAACATCTTGTCCCCGCAGAGGGTGAAATCTGCAAGCCCATAAGACCTTGCCACAGTGGAGGTCCAACATTTGGGGTAAGCGCACACCTATTACTCTTCTTTCTGCAATCAATGTACATCTGATAAGAAGTACTTCGGCTCATCAGTCCTTAATGCTTGGTGATGAAACATATTAAGCGGACTTTTTTCTTTTTTCTTTTTATCCAATACAATTCATTTTATTATGGACTGATTATAAGTGTTTTCGGTCTATGATTACTGACTTTTTAACACATATTTTTTGTATTTCTGAATAAGGATTCTATACACTTATTGTTATTTTGGGTGGGATTCACATACACATTGTGTCTCCTAAGCACTTTCCAATTTTTTCACTGCTAGCGCAATTAAGTTTATTTATATGTTTACTACTTCATAGATATTTGGAGTTTTATTTGCAGCTGCACTTTTTGTACATATATATTTTCCTATTACGTATTGCTCATTAGCGCAAGTTGATTCCACCATTTTCTTGGTTACTCGTTTGGCATTGCCTTCATTAACATAATGTTTTGTATTTTTTTTCATGATCTCTGATTGGAGGAGGTAGAAAGGGTGATGATCTCCACTTCATCCAATCGGAGAACACCTTTTATTCATCGAAAAACATACAAGGCGTTCTACAGTGATTTTTTAGCTTCCCTAGTGGTCCTTCAGATATGAACTACTGTATTCATACTTACATTAGATCAAGCTGGATTATTGTATATGTATGCAATAAAGATAATATCTGGAGTTCAGCTTTAGGTACTGATCATAATAAAGAAAGAAAATATACAAAAACAATATATTCATTTTAAAATGATTTAAGACTGATTGTTAAGGGTTACTGTGTACTGCACAGAATAGTGCTTTCTTTCTAAATTAGGAATGACTGGAATAGTTGTAGTTCAGATATTTTAAGAAGTTGTTTTATTCTGACTCTAAGATCATTGTTTTAAATTGCATTTTTCAATATTCTTGCTAATTGCTAGAGGAAATTAGAAAGGTTCACTGCTAAAATTAGCATATACACCATGAGCTAGTTTATTCACTAGACGGAAATACAGGTGTTAAATGCAAAAATGACAGCAGACAGAGAAAAACTTGACTACTGCTGAGTTACTGGAAGCCACAGATTTAGTGCCCACTTAACAAGACATAACAAACAATAAATAGATTTTCATTAAAGCAGGACTGTTTTTACTTCTGACTGATTTATTGAATCCACCCTTTGTTTTTTTTCACAGAAAACTTGCTGTTAGTTATTATTTATGCTAAATCACCAATTGCTAAATTAACCTACAGAAACAGCAATTGTACACAGATGTTCAGTACATTAGCACCAGATCCTTCATAAACCAAGAAAACAAAATCTATGTAATAGCTTAAGCTGTGGTCAGGAATGCAAATGGGAAAACCATGAATGCCGTTGAAGCTAAAGGCAAATTTCTATTGCCCCATCTATAAGCTGCTAAGTTATGTTTTAATTAAGAATATGTATTAAAGTTAGAAAGGAGACTGAGGATATTTCAAACTGAGTATGTTCAAACAGTTTAGACGCAGTGTTGCAGGAAAACAGATATATAAGGAGAAAAAATGATTTGTATGTAAACCATTTAAATATATAATGATGTGCTGCTCTGTTTAGCCAGTTTTGTAATTTGCATGCTTCTGCTACTCTGCATGCCAGGTAAATTACTTTGCTATTTCCTGGTTCAGCCTTACAGCTTCCTCTATCATCTTCCTGCTCATTAGACAAAGAACAAGCACTGTAATAACACTGATCCTTTGTCCATTGAGCATTGATGGAGAATTTACAATAAATTGTAACTGTGAAATGGAGGTGTAAACACTAGTACAGATTCCAGAATGTTCAATTTTTTTTCATGCCTTTCCTTGCTAATACCTTGGTATACTGCTTCTCAAGAGTGAATACACAGTCGATTCACTGAGCGGCAATGCTGACGTGATGCGTCAGAGCGGGGGGAGGGGCCTGATAGTGGCGCTGGTGTGAGGGAGCGGAGGTGGGCTGGACGGTTCAGGCAGATTGAATGCAGCGCGGGGTGAGAGCCCTTGCGATACTGTCCAAGGAAGCCTTGGGACACTCCACCACTGCATCACTATAGCTGAAGGAAGGAAGCGGGCGCTCCCCTGTGCTGGGCGGGAGCAGTCAGGAGCAGATGAGCGGAGCTCGAGGAACATTTTGTTTTGAAAGGCCCAGCATGAGACCATTGTTTTTATATGTCAAAACATAACCGATATATTAGAATAGAACTACAGGCAACAGTAAAACTGATATGCATGCTGTTGTCTGTTTGCCTTAACGTGGTAGATTTTGTTTCTCTGAGTTCCCTGTAACAACTTTTTTTACCTTTTAACACTGCTAGTTTTTCTACTTCCCGAAAGAGGGTGACAACACAGTTGGTTGTGCAATAAAATTACTGCAGTGTCATCACACAGTGGGAAAGGTAGTTTTAGACAGACATTCAGTTTTAGATATCTTCAAAATGTATTAATTCTCCATAAAGACACAATGTTCAGACAGCAGATGTTAATGCATTTCAGCCTTGTGGGCCTTGTTTGCAAAAAATGCCATGTATAAAAATGACACAATATACAGTATAGTATACAAGCCCCTCCTGGCAACAAATGCTGTCAATTAGCCAAATAATTAGAATTGCTTTCTTTCTAATGTTTCAGTCAATGTATCAAATAAAAATAAAAATAAAAATAAGAACAAAAAGGAAGAATAATCATTTGGTTACATTGATAACTTTTTCACAAGAGTATCATCAGGTTGTTAATATAATAAAAAAAAACCTTCCCATCCTTTACTCTGATAAGTGTGCCATTTCTCCAGCAGAAGAGACCCAACTTTAGGCTCTCTGTTGTCATGTAGATTATTTTCATCCAGAAAATACCTATCCACCTGGCTGTCATACCCAGCATGCTATCCATGCATTTTAAAAACGAGCAGATATTGTCATGTTAATTTATGTACTAAGCAACTACTCGTGAAACGTTTAACATCAAGCAATATATCAATTGTGGAACCAAGTATGTGGTGTATCTAATGCCTCGTTTCCACCGAGCGGATCGGTTCAGTTCGGTTCGGTACGGTACGCTATTTTGGGTGTTTCCATTATGAAAGCAGCCCATACAACCGAACCGAACCATTCCATTCAGGGTCCTGCTTCAGATGTGGGGCCATAGAAAATGGAACGGTTCGGTTAGGGAGGAGCTACGATACATTACACTGATTGGTGGACGTGTGACGCCAAGACAGCATTTTTTCTAAACCCACGTATGGCCCCTGTCGGTCCGACTTGCAGTGGAAACGCTCACCTGAATAGGCCGGACCATTCTAGGCCTTCCAAACCGATCCAACCCGAACCGATCCGCTCAGTGGAAAACGAGGCAAAAGACAACCATTCTCATGGAAGCTAAATGAAAATCTATTAAAATATGATAAAGTGTCAGAAATAGTGCAGAAAGAAAGGTAATTCTTTTTCAAGGCTAATGATACAGGGGAAATAGCTGCTATCACTATTTGGGAAGCGCATAAAGCATACTTTAGGGGGGTTCCTATTTCCATCGGGGCTGGGGGGAAAAAAAGAGAAGAGAAAAAAGGGAAAAACTTATTGAGGAAATACACACACTAGAACAAGAGCATAAAAGATATAAGGGACATCATCAGGAAAGCTACCATCAGTTGGCCATCAAAAGGGAGGAATTAAGGGATAGTATGGAACAGGACTTGAGAAGGGCATTAAACAAAATAACAAGAGATAGATATTTCTGGGGAAACAAGTCAAGCAAGCATCTCGCGAGGTTATTGAAAAAGAAAAAAAAATGAATTTCATTGAGAAAATACAAAATAAAAAAGGTGAGGTAGTTTCTACAACTAAAAGGATAGCGGAAGAATTTAGGAAGTATTATGAAGCCCTGTACACTGTAGGACTAAAGGGTGCGCTGGATCAAACAGCGGACAGGAAGGTGGAAGAATTCTTGAATGGAGCAGGGGTGGTAGGGCTGTCTGAGGAAGACAGAGCTGTCTTGGACAGACCTATAACTGAAGACTAAATTTATTCCGCATTAAAGGATTTTCCCATTGGAAAAAGTCCAGGCCCAGATAGGTTTACTACTTTTTACTTGAAACAATATAAATATACATTGGTACCAAAGCTCTGCCATTATTGGAACAACCTGGGTACCAATTGTATAATGGGGGGAGACGCCCTGTCTGCAACCATTACCCTGATATTAAAAGAAGGAAAAAATAACATGTTGTGCTCTAGCTATAGACCTATTGCCCTATTAAATGCGGACACCAAATTATACGCCAAGGTATTAGCGGCCAGATTGAAGGATAAAATGACTACTCTGGTTCAGCCAGACCAGGTAGGCTTTATACCGGGAAGAGAGGGCAGGGATAACGGAGTGCGATCATTGCTCCTTCTAGAGTTTATTAAATCTGGCGGGTCCCCAGCTCTATTCCTGTCGATGGATGCCGAAAAGCGTTTGACAGGATAGACTGGGGGCTCATGATAAAAACATTGGAAATAATGGGAGTCGGTCCAAGATTCATTAAATGGGTGAAAATTCTATACAACCACCCCCGGCATCCGTGAAAGTGAATGGGGTTCTTTCGAGACCATTTAAGATGGAGAATGGTACCAGACAGGGGTGCCCATTATACCCCTTCCTATTTGTATTAGCTCTGGAACCCCTGCTGGTGTTTATTCGAAAAAATCCAGACTGTAGCAGGGTAAAGGTAGGAACAGAGGAACATAAACTCGCGGCGTTTGCTGATGATGTTCTTTTTTATATCACTAACCCTAGGATTACACTTCCAAATTTGCTGCAGATTTTAAAAAACTACAGAGACATCTCAAATTTCAAGATAAATCTCAGCAAATCCGAAGTTTTAAATATTAATATTGACAAGCAGGAACAAGAAGAACTTTCAAGGGAATTTCACTTTCCCTGGAGAAAGGATATAAAAGTTATAGGAGTTAAATTATCTAATTCTCTGAAGAAAATGTACCTAATCAACTACATACCCTTGCTAGACGAAATTAAGCAAGAAATCAAAAATATGTCAATGCACCCCCTCTCTTGGATCGGACGCGTTAACACAGTAAAAATGGTGTTGGCCCCGAAAATACTTTACAAATTCCAGATGCTTCCGATTCCACTCCCACAGTTATATATGAGAGCCCTCCGAGGTCTAATTGCGAGGTTTGTCTGGTGTGGCAAAAAGCCACAAATTGCATACACAGTTTTGACTAGGGGGAAAAAACAAGGAGGTTTAGCTCTACCGGATTTCAATAAATATTACATTTCAGTAACACTTTCACGGGTTATGGAATGGTCAAGGGAGGTCTCGGATAAGAGATGGGTTAGTATTGAACATAGCATGAGTAGCACACACTTAGGATACATTATATGGAACCCTCCAAAGTATAGAATACTTAGCACTAACACATCTGTTTTAACACTAAATACACTCAAATTTTGGGATCAAATTCATACACAAAATAAATGGTACTATAACTCTCCTTTGATTTACTTGAAGGATAATACATTTTTTGAACCAGGGATGAGGGAGGTGGGAGGGAATTGGATAAAGAATGGAAACACTCAAGTACAAGATTTAATTAGACAAGGGAAAATTTGCACGTATCTCGATTTGAAATCTGAGACAGATCTTATGGTGACTGATTTATGGCGGTACATCCAGTTGTCGCATTTTGTTGAGAAACTTCCGAAACCGACTAGAGGTAAAGAAGACTATAGGCCGCTGGAGCAGCTCTGTATGAGAGAAAAATCAAGAAATACTATTTCTCAACTTTACAAAATCTTAATATCTAAAGAGGAATTGGATGTGCCTCCCTATATCAAGAAATGGGAAAGGGAACTAGGGACACAATGTAGTAAACACATGTTAGGAAAAATTTTGAAAATGTTACACGGTTCTTCAGCTGACACTAATGCCGCGTACACACGGTCGGACTTTTCACCTACAAAAGTCCGACAGCCTGTCCGACATACTTCCGGCGTACCTTCGGCGGACTTGCGGCAGACTTTCTTACGAACGGACTTGCCTACACACGACCACACAAAAGTACGACAGCCTAGTACGCGGTGACGTACACCAAGTCCGACGAGACTATAAAACGGAAGTTCAATAGCCCGTACGACACCCTTTGGGCTCCTTCTGCTAATCTCGTGTTTATCTCGTGTTAGTAGAAGTTTGGTGAGAGACGATTCGCGCTTGTGAGACTCGTATTTTTCAGTTCGTTTTAACTGTTGTTCAGTCTGTGCTTGTGAGGTTTGTATCTGCTTTTCAGTGCGTTTGGTCAGTTGGCATTGAGAAATCTTTGTTTTATTGGCCGCTCGTTCCTGATTTTCAGGTCGCTCTTCACAGGCCTTGCTGTTCTTCAGTGCATTCTGTTTAGTGCGTTCTGACCAGCCGACCGTTTTGAAACCATGTTACCTGTACGTACTCGTCGTCGAGCTCGTGCATTGTATGTGTTTGGTGCTGTAGTTTATTCTTCAGCCCAAGACCAGTCCATGAACAGGGCGAGGAGGAGTTCATGGACCAAGAATTGGTTGCTTCAGCGTGACCAGTTCTGTCACATGCCTTTGCTCCGTGAGATCTGTGAGAATAATCCTGAGGATTTCAGGAACTTTCTCCGGATGACGGACCCCGTTTTTGACCGTTTGGTGGCTTTGCTGACCCCCTATATCAGCAGGCAGGATACCTGCATGAGGCAAGCCATCACTCCGGAGCAGAGGCTGGTCGCTACCTTGCGGTATTTGGCCACAGGGAGAAGCCTGCAGGACCTTAAGTTCTCGACAGGCATCTCCCCCCAGGCTCTGGGGATCATTATCCCAGAGACCTGTTCTGCCATCATCCAGGTCCTGCAGAAGGACTATATTAAGGTAAGATATTTTTCTTTTATTAGCATCACATGTTCTTTTATGTAATCTTTGATAATGTAATGTATTTCTTGCTTCAAACACTACTTACCATCATTGCAATATAGTGTGAATGTCCCCTTTTTATCCTCACACATGCTGGATTTTTTTCCTGTTATTTTTTGTCATGCATGTATATTTTCCTTCAATAACCTCCCCAGCATGCAGTGATGGGAACATATCCACCTAGTCTACTCATTTTGAATGTATTTTGTTTGAGTGTATTTAGTGTGCTTATAATTAGCAATTAGCTAGATTTCACAACCCCCCCCCCCCCACCTAAACTCACTCCAAATAGTGTGCTGCTAATTAGCAATTAGCTAGATTTCCCAACCCCCCCCCCACCCTCGTAAAAATTTGCTTGAATGTTCTGTGGTGTTGATTTGTCTAAAGCAAATATATGTTGCACTTTTCAAAATGCATGTGCACTCTACAAGTGCATTTGTTCCAGTGCTTTAGTAAATGAGCAGAAGCTCTGCTGATTTCCATCATCAAATCATATGCAAGCCTCAAAGTGTTTTCATTAATTGCCCTTGCATGTGATTGTGTACTCCTTGCAACATGAATGCCTTTTTACATTACCTCATTTACTGTAAGCTGGTTAGCAACTGCACCTGCAGAGTGCGACAACTGCAGTCTTGTAGCCTTTTTAGTCCCTAAATTCCTGCGTGTCCTAAAAGTAATCTTTTTTAGGGATTTCACAACCCCCTAAAATGTAATCAATGTTCCATCAGAGGGGGTGAGCAATCTGATAAGTGTGCCTTTCCATATTAGTTATTCCAGAAGAATTAAATTATTTAATGTTATACTGATGCTGGGGAATAATGTTTTTAATTGTCTAATTTTCTTGCAATGTTAGCTTCCAAATTAATTGATTTTGGTTTTCTTGTTTGATTCCCCAGTTTCCTTCAACGCCACAGGAATGGCAGACTGTGGCATCCCATTTTGCCAGCCGTTGGGACTTTCCCAATTGTGGAGGGGCTATAGATGGGAAACATGTCCACATCGTGCCACCACCCCATTCGGGGTCATACTATTTCAATTATAAAGGGTTCCACAGTATTGTTTTAATGGCGGTGGTGTCGGCACACTATGAATTTTTATATGTGGACGTGGGGAAGAATGGCCGGATGTCGGATGGAGGAGTATTTGCCCAGACGGAGTTCTGCCAGCGTCTCCAGAGTGGTGGCCTGGGATTGCCACCTGATGCGGATAATGTGGAAGGACTCCCCTTTGTCTTCATTGCCGATGAAGCCTTCGCTCTGAGCAAGCACCTCATGAGGCCATTCCCCCAAAGAACCCTCACCCCGGAGAGGAGGGTTTTTAATTTCCAGCTGGCCAGAGCTAGAAGAGTGGTTGAGAATGCGTTTGGAATTCTGGCCAGCCGGTTCCGCCTGTTTCAAACAGCCATTAATTTGGCGGAATACAAACTTAATTTTATAATTTTATCGTGCTGCATTCTGCACAACTTTTTAAACAAACATTCTCAGAATTATATAGGCACAGTTGGGCCTGAGGCCGGACTTATAGATGCCAACCTTACGGGCCTGGATACTGTCCGTACTGGCTTGGCCCCCCAAAGTGCCCGTCAAGTTAGACAGCAATATGTTAATTATTTTATGGGTAGGGGGGCCGTTGCAATGGGCCAGGATATTTAATTTTTTACAATAAAAAAAATATTGATGAAATCTTGAATTATATTTATTGCTTGCCTTTCTTTTGGGCTTTCTCCTAGGTTATGGTCGAGCAGTTGTAGTGCCAACTGTATTTTCATTTTAAATGTCTAAATAAGCTCCATTGCCACTGTAAACAACTTTTTGACAATTATAACCAAACTGATACTGAGCATTGAAATAACAAACCACACATTTATTTAATTCCTATAAGGAGATGTTTTTATTAATGGTTGTTATGCATTCAGTTCTGCATTTAGTATAAAATGTTCATAGACAAAAATATAATGATATCTTAATAATTTTGAAAAATATAATTATATTTAAATATTTCTACCTAATCCACAAAAAAATATTTTTGGCTTTTTGATTTTCGCAAACAGGCTTTTTTTTTTTTTTTTTGTTTTTTAAAATCAAGTTTTTTACTTTTTTTGGTTTTTTTAAATCAAGTTTTATTTTTTTTTTGGTTTTTGAGAAAATCAATTTTTTTTTTTTTGGTTTTAAAATCAAGTTTTTTATTTTTTTGGTTTTTGAGAAAATCAATTTTTTTTTTTTTTGTTTTAAAATCAAGTTTTTTATTTTTTTTGGTTTTTTTAAAATCAAGTTTTTTATTTTTTTTGTTTTTTTTAAAATCAAGTTTTTTATTTTTTTTGGTTTTTTTAAAATCAAGTTTTTTATTTTTTTGGTTTTTTGAAAATCAAGTTTTTTTACTTTTTTTGTTTTTTTTTAAATCAAGTTTTTTACTTTTTTTGGTTTTTTTAAATCAAGTTTTTTATTTTTTTTGGTTTTTGAGAAAATCAATTTTTTTTTTTTTTGTTTTAAAATCAAGTTTTTTATTTTTTTGGTTTTTTTAAAATCAAGTTTTTTATTTTTTTTGGTTTTTTTAAAATCAAGTTTTTTATTTTTTTTGGTTTTTTGAAAATCAAGTTTTATTTTTTTTTTTTTGGGTTTTTGAGAAAATCAAGTTTTATTTTTTTGTGGATTTTTTTATGTATTTTCGAGAAACAGCCCTCCTTTTTTAAATTAGGTTAAACAGCCATTTCTGTTCAGCCAAAAAAATAAAGAGAAGGCCCAGAATGGGGTCAGCAAAACAGGAAATGAAGGACATGATTGATGTTTTGGGGTTTCAAAAAGGGCATTTAGATTCGACCCAAAACATCAATCATGTCCTTCATTTCCTGCTGCATACGATCCAGCCGATTACGCATTTCATCGATGTCCTTATTCCAGGCCATTATTTGACCAATTAGCCGTTGGGCACTTTCTGAGGTGAAATAGTCACTTCTTGTACCTAAAGTGGAATGAAACCAAAAAATGTATTTAGAAATATGCACACATACATAGTTTACCTTACCATAATAAAGCTGTTGTCTCAGACACTGACCTGGTGGGGTGCCCATGTAGCATAATTCCTCCACATTCTCGGGGGTGGCACTGTTGCTTGAATCAAGCACAACCAGATCCCCTAAAATAGAGTAGAAAAATTACATTAAACAAAAGGCAGCCATGCATAGATTACCGTAAGCTGGTGTGTCAGACACTCACCTGGTGGGGTGCCCATGTCGCCCACCTCTCCTTCCTCCACATCCTCAGTGGGGCTTGGGCTGATTTCCCAATCATGTTTGGCTTGGGGTGGACTGTCTTCTTGTTGGCTGAGTGATTTTTCCCCTATGTGAAACAAAAAATTATTAATTAATCTACTTAGCACACAGATATTTTAGTACATAGTAATTTTCCAACATTTGCAGTGAAGTGGTTTGTGTAGAGTTCCTATTTTACCTCAATATTTAAAATTATAAAGACATATCGGATAGATAGATATCTAGATATCAATATCTCAAAATATAGTTAATAATCTTTTGATCTCTCTCTCTCTATATCTGGAACAAAATCTATAAATATCTAACTAAATGTAAAGAAAAAAAAAAGATAACTTAAAATATTCAAAAAGAATGTTTTACATTTCTATATCTATCTATCTACCTATCTCTATATTTCTCTCTCTCTCTATATCTCTCTCTCTCTCTCTCTCTCTCTCTCTCTCTCTCTCTCTCTATCTATATATCTATATATATCTATATCTATATATCTATATATCTATATCTATATATATATATATATCTATATCTATATAATATATAAAGATATATATATATATATATATATATATATATATATATATATATATATATATATATCTTTATATATATATAGATCTATCTATAGATATGTAACGAGGTTTATTAAAAGATCGTTTAAAACGATGAACAAAAAAATTGTATAGGAAGGAAAAGCACATGGAGCAGTATACAAGGTAATAAACACAAGAGAAAAACACGACAAGTACTTACTTTTTTTCAGAACTTTCCGGATACGTCTATATTGATCCGGCTCCCTGAGTTTCAGGTCAGACCATCTTTTTCGAAGTTGATCTCTGGAGCGCTGTACCCCAAAAGATGCCTGCAAAGTGTCCACGACCTTCGCCATTATTTTGGCCTTGCGCAAATTTGGCCGTGCGTACGGCCCATACTTCCCATCATAGTCGTCTTTGTGAAGAATGGCCACCATCTCCACCATCTCTTTAAAACTCATATTAGAGGCCTTAAATCTAGGCCTCACAGATTTGGTTGACGTTCCAGCCTCCGGGCTGTCTCCACTACCTGAGGTCGTCAACATGTCAGGTGTCTCCGCCATTATTTACCCCACTACGCGCCGTAACAAAAAATGGGCGGAGAACATGAGTTAATTTCGAATGTCAGGGGCGGGCGACGCAGGCGGAGTTTCACACATGCGTAGTGTATAAAGAGGGCCCTTGCGCACGTGTCGTACGTACGTTCTGTGCGTCGAATTAGGGGGCGGAGAACATGAGTTAATTTCGAACGTCAGGGGCGGGCGACGCAGGCGGAGTTTCACACATGCGTAGTGTATAAAGAGGGCCCTTGCGCACGTGTCGTACGTACGTTCTGTGCGTAGGTGATAGTGGACCAGGACGTTACAAAACGAAGGTAATTTTAAATTTTTTTTGGGGGGTTTTATGGTCATGACTTTGTAGCAAGCGGCCTATATGGCTTGATAGATTGATGAGGCCTACATAGGGAGAAGATGATGAGGGGTTAGCAGAAACCTATAATAAGTGTTTTTTGTCTTGTGACTTTATCTTTTCCAGATATAATGAATCCCCTATTTAAGGATCCAGAGTTCCTTACAGCTTTTATTTCTAAATATCGAGAGATGAGGAATTTGTGGGAGGTGAAACACCCTCAGTATTATGCAAAGCATGTGAGGAAGTCAACGCTGGAGAGACTTCTGTCCTTTGTCCAGGCGACCATCCCGGAAGCAACAATGGAGACATTGCTCAAGAAAATTGGGGTCTTGAGGAACATGTATAAGAGGGAGCATAAGAAGATCCAGGAATCAAGGAGATCAGGAGCATCAGCAGATGATGTTTATGTACCCAGGCTGTGGTACTACAATCAACTCCGTTTTCTTGATGACCAGAATGAAGCCAGGGCATCACTTTCAACCCTTCCCTCCACCCTTCCCTCCACCCTTCCCTCCACCCCAGCAGAGGCTGATGAGGAGCAAGCTGGGTCTTCCATCCTGGATGAACCGGATATGACCATCTGGAGTCAGGTAAATTATTTTAACAAATATTTACTGTACTAATATTAATGATGTTAACTGGATGTTATAATTGTCTAAACTAATTTTGCACTCAAAATTGTGTATACATATCAATTGACAGTAGTGGCTAAATATGTTTGGCACCTGCTTGAAATAATTAGGGTGTCTGATTAGACTCTTTTATTAAAGAGATGTATTCACATTGAATTTGCTATTCATGAGAAGCAAACTGTGTGTCATTGATGAACCCAAAAAAATATACTCAAACTATTGTCCTTTTTTTATACACAGGATGAGTCCATCCAGGAGGAATGTGGGGAAAGTGGCAGGCAGGAGGAGACCAGGCCCATGGACAGCCTGGAGGAGGCCGGATTCACCATCATCCTGGAGGAGGCTGGGCCCAGTGTCAGGCAGGAGGTGGCTGCTCCCAGTGAGGTGGCTGCTCCCAGTGAGGTGGCTGGGCCAAGTGAGGTGGCTGGGCCAAGTGAGGTGGCTGGGCCCAGTAGGAGCCTGACCGAATCCCAAGTGCCTCCCCTCCACCTTCCCAAAAAAAGGGCCAGGAAGGGGATGGTCACACAGGACGCATCCCTGCGCCTCATGCAAGAGGCCACCCGTTTTTTAAGGAGCCCCCCCGAAGTGGAAGAATCCTATGGCTGCTACTTAGCCAGCAGGCTTCTTCAGATGGATTGGGAGCAGCGCCTCATTTGTGAGCGCCTATTTGGGGAAACAATCCATAAGGGGCTGCAGGGCACGCTAACACGAAACACCCAACTACATGAGGCAGCCCCCCCTCCTCCTCCTCCTCCTCCTCCTGCCACAACTGAAACACCAGAGCCACAGCCTCAAAAGAAGGCTACAGGGAAGGCTGCAGGGCAGCGTGGAGGAAAGGCTGCAGGGAAGAGAAGAAAGTGATGACCTGGGTTCAGTCTGGTCTGACAGAAGACGCAGGCTGTTGTAGGACCACAGTCTGGGGACATCTAGATCATCTGCTGGTGCTGTTGATCTCTGGGATTCTTGGACCAGATTGTGCTCCCTCTTATATGGACTCCGCAAGATCCCAATTTTCTTGTACACCGACTTTTTCCAGCGTTGACTTCCTCTTTATTTTATTTTGACCATGAATAAATGGATCTTTTTTGAGTTTAGCAAAAGACTTTATGTGTTTTCTTTTAAATCATTGATTTTACACACAATGTTAAATTAACAAGGGACAACAATCTCATTGAGTTTGAAAAAAACACACCAAAAATACATTACTAATGTTAATAATGTTCAAGTGGTAAGTCTTGAAAATAAAAAAATCTACATAACCAAAAACGGTGCTTTGGGTTAACTTTATCTAAAAACTAAAAAATAATCACTAGAAAAAAAAAATAGAATAATGGGTTCTTTGTGGTAACTTTACAAACCTAAAAAAAAAAAAAAAAAGGGAAAAAGTATTATTAGTATAGAAACATTGTTTTTAAAAAGCATACTATATCATTCATGAGATCAAAGAGAAAAAGAATCCAGAAATCAGTTTGGGAGAACTCTGATTATGAACAGCAAAACACCTTCGTTCTTTAGAGCATTCGTAAAGAAGAAATAAAATGCGCTGCATTCAACGATCACAGATTTTGCAGCGTGATGAATGTGCTACCTACAATACGAACACTAGTTTTACTAGACCGAGTGCTTCCGTTTAGTTTTTGCTTATGAGCATGCGTCGTTTTTTTGTCCGTCGGACTAGCATACAGACGAGCGGACTTCGGGGTCCGTCGTAGTTACGACGTAAAGATTTGAAGCATGTTTCAAATCTAAAGTACGTCGGATTTGAGGCTAAAAAAGTACGTTGAAAGTCCGGAGAAGCCCACACACGATCGGATTACCAGCCAGCTTTAGTCCGTCAGCGTCCGTTGGACTTTTGTAGACGAAAAGTCCGACCGTGTGTACGCGGCATAAGATGACAGAAATAAATTTTAAATGTTTAGCAAGGTGGTATGCTACACCAGACAAAATCAGCAAATTCCAACCAGACAAATCTGTGAAATGTTAGAGAGCGTGCACAAATACAGGAACGATGGCTCATATATGGTGGGAGTGCTCCATCATTAAAGCATACTGGAAGAAAATTATGCAACTAATAAAGGAAATTACTAACAAAACCATATTGGATGATCCATGGACATGTCTATTCCATGGGACAGAGGAGCCAATTAAGCAATATCAAACATCTATAACATCCTATATTATTGGACGCTGCTAAGAGTCAGATGGTTGGAACCTGAGAGTCCTAAAACTCGTGAATGGCTTTTTTGTGTAAATTAAATCTATAATAGGGAGTGTCTGGATGGTTCTGGATTGGAACCAGATGAGAGGTTGCACGACAAGACAAATGGGCAGGGTGGCGGAGGTTTAAGAATACTTGGAGTTATGTCAAGGAGATTATTGGTTAAAGCCTAATGGGTTTAGATTTAAGGGAATTATGGGAGGAATTCTGTTTTTCTGTATGTACAATAGAATATCTGCAGGATGGTGGTGGGAGGGGGGCAGGTTATTAGTTTAAGAGGGTTTTCTGTGAAGTACTTTTACAAGCTGTATTTCAATGTATGGTTATAGCTTTTGTATTCGTAAAATATAAATAAAGAATTAAAAAAAAAAAGAGTGAATACACAGTCCAGCTCTCAGTGGTAGGCTTGAAATTATAAATGAAGAGTATGTAAAATGGTTGTCTGCCCTTTTTTGGGGGAAAAAAAAATTATCCTAATGCCCCGTACACACGGTCGGATTTTCCGACGGAAAATGTGTGATAGGACCTTGTTGTCGGAAATTCCGACCATGTGTAGGCTCCATCACACATTTTCCATCGGATTTTCCGACACACAAAGTTTGAGAGCAGGCTATAAAATTTTCCAACAACAAAATCCGTTGTCGGAAATTCCGATCGTGTGTACACAAATCCGACGGAGAAAGTGTCACGCATGCTCAGAATAAATAAAGAGATGAAAGTTTATAGTCCCGACGTACATGTTTTATGTCACCGCGTTTAGAACGATCGGATTTTCCGACAACTTTGTGTGACCATGTGTATGCAAGACAAGTTTGAGCCAACATCCGTCGGAAAAAATCCTAGGATTTTGTTGTCGGAATGTCCGAACAAAGTCGACTGTGTGTACGGGGCATTACAATGGTTACACTACAGTTGTATATTTCAAGCTGATCTCTTTTGTATGTTTATCTAAAATATAAACATTGATAATAATGTACAATATTAATGTGTATTTGTGTATTTTATTAAAATTTTTGCAATAAAATACACATTTAAAATATGTAAACCTGGGTTAGATAGCATGGCCCCCAATAGGCAGTGGTTTCTTCATCAACCCTTAACTCACTATTAAATACTGTAGTGATGTAGGGGTCCACTAAAAATAGGTCTATATGGGAGTAGGACTGGTGTGGTGCAGAGAAGAAGGTAAAGTCTCTCTCTCCTGCATGAAGACATCACCATGCGTCATATAGGCAGTTTTGGTGAATCGTGTTATAAAGCGATTCTTGTCCGGCTAGGTGAGGAGGTGGAGTCCATGGTTGGATCTGGGATGAAGTTAAAGTACCCACATATCATCAGAGATCTTTTTTGGTGTGCGTGTGCTTTGCGTATCATTTTGTTGAGAAATCTAATGTGATTGGAATTTGGAGCATAGATAGTGGCTATGGTATATGTTGTGGAATTAATATCACAAATAAGTATTATATACCTTCCTCGTGGGTCTTTAATTTTTTCATGGAGGTTAAAGGAAACAGTGTTTCTGATTGCAGTAAGAACCCCCTGCTTCTTGGAGTCCACATTGGCGCAAAAGATATGGGAAGTTTTTATTGGTGCATTTAGGAGGTACTAAGCTGCTGAAGTGTGTCTCCTGCTCACACAAGACATAACATTTGAATTGCAGAGCTTCTTTCCACATTGATTTCCTTTTAACAGAAAGTTTGAGGCCTTTTGTATTAATAGTGAGAAATGTCACCCCCATGTGGACAACAAAAGTATGCTAGGTTGGTATTTTGTGTCCCTGCAAAGCTGTTCCTGTGTACAAGGCTCCCTCTTGTGGTCAAAGTTAGTATTGAGTTTGTTTTGAAACATTTGCATTGACCATATATTGTTAGTACTCACAGTATGTAGAACTTGTAGTGTCAAAGTGAGGTGAGAGGTTCTCTGGTTGTGGTCTTTGTATAGAAGTATCTGTCCTGTGATGGATTTCCTTGTGTAAGGCGGTATTTGGCTCCCTGGAGTGAGATGTCAGTTCCTTGCCAGGTTGTGCTGATGCAATATCCTGGATGGGTTCTGGCTGAAAAGTGGTACCTGTAGAAATAGCTAGGAGATAGAGGTAGAACTATAATTTCTGACTGTTTTAAAAATGTAGAAAAGGATGAAAAAACAAGATGAAAAAGATAACATTGCCATAGTAACAAAAGTGCTCCAGTTACCCGGAGAGGTATAAACAAAATGTGCTAACGTTCAAAGCCAAGTAAGGGTAACTTATACCCAAATGCAGCACGCAGCTGCTCAGTTCTGAGGGGTAAGTTCATGTGGGAGAGAAGCCTCTCTCCCCAGGGATTTTGAGTTCTGTGTTTTGTTTTCAGAGGTCATCAATGTTTTTTGGCATTTTTTTTCTGTGACCTGTTTCCATGCAGGTTCCACATGTGGGACATTCCTGGTAGATGTAAACTTGTCATCGGGTTCTGGGATGATCTGCCACTCCTTAAGTAGGGATAGGCACTTTTCCAGAGAGTCTATGACAAAGGTGTTCCCTTCTTTGGTGATAGTAATTTTTGTGGGATATCCCAACCTTTAGTTAATCCTGTGGTTCCTGAGGGCCTTGGTGATAGTGGTGAGGCTTTTCCTCTTTTGGAGAGTGTGTTGCGATAAGTCTGCAAAGAATTGCAGGTTTTGGTATTGTGAGGGGATATTCTCCTTACTGCGCATTGCTGTCATTAATTTTTCTTTGGTGTAGTAAAAGTGCAAGCGCAATATAACATCCCTTGGGACTTGGTTAGGGAGATATGCTGGTTTAGGCAGACAGTGGATCCTGTCTATAGTGACATCCAGCTCTGTGAGGTCAGGGAGGATTTCTTTGAGCAGTGTGACAGTGTATGTGCGCAGCTCCCCTTGTTGGACAGATTCAGGAATTCCTCTGATTTTTAAATTATTCCTTCTGGCCCTGTCTTCCATATCTGCCATTTTCATTTTAAGCCAATCTATTTCATCCTCCCTTCCTTCATGGGCATCCACCAGATCGTTAATAATTGTTGCAAATTCCCCCATCTTATTTTCAATGTGATCCACTCTGGACTCGACTACCTGAATCTCCCTCTTAAATTTCTGCATACAGGACATCAGATCAGTCTGGAGTGAGCTCCGCAAGGACAAGAGCATATCCTTTAGAACTGAGTCCATCACAGGCTGATTCAGCGTGGGGGAATGCTTCTATACTGCCATACTGTCAGGCAGTTCTCTAGTGTCCTCCCCAGAATCAGTGCTAGGACTGGCAGCAGGGCTGCATCTAGAGCCATCCATCTGGAATTTAGCTTTGGCAGGGCTGGCTGATTGAGGTGTGTTAGGGTAGGACTGTGGGCTAGAGGGAGATCCACTATTTCTGTTGATGGCTGTGGATTTGGCTGGGATGGAGTGTGAACTATGGGCCGGGGTGGATGTGGAGCCGGCGCCATCTTGCCTACCTTCATGCGGCCGCAGTGTGAAGAACTCTGTCAGCCTCTGAGGTTTCCTGAGCTCTTTTCTTTTCCTCGGCATGATCCTCGCATTGGTGGGATGCAGATCGCTCCATTGGTGGGTTGGAAAAGCCCCCCGGAAAGGCGTTTTGTGGCGGTAACTGTCCCTGGGATGCAGAGCTCAACTTTCATGCTGCCATCTCGGTCCGTGGCCAGCCACGCCCCCCCGCATGTATTTTTGAAGTGTTTGGTAGTTGGTTTGAATAAAGGTAAGCCTATCCTGGAATGCGGGTACTGAGGCTTCTGGGATAACCTCTGGCAAAAAGGATAGGTGGAAGCCATAGTTTGCCCAAAATGGTGATTGGTTAGTGGATGCATGGACTGAGTTGTTATAAGCAAATTCGGCACATGGGAGGAGGGATGCCCAATTGTCTTAGGTAAAAGAAGAGAAACATCTCAGGTACTGCTCCAAACTTTGATTAGTTCTTTCTGTCTGTCCATTACTTTGTGGGTGGTATGCAGAGGACAGACAAACTTCAATTTTCAGGGCTTTACACAGAGCTTTCCAGAATCTGGAAGTAAACTGCACCCATCTGTCAGAGACAATACTGCTGGGCAATCCATGCAACTGCACAATCTCTTTGATAAACAGGTGTGCCATATCTAGGCCTAGGGAGTACTTATCATGGGTAAAAAGTGGGCCATCTTGGACAATCTGTCAACAACCACCAGGATGGTAGTGAATCCCTCTGGGGGAGGTAAGTCCACAATAAAATCTATTGACAGCATTCTCCAGGGTTGTTCTGGCACGGGAAAAGGTCTCAGCAGGCCCCAGGCTTTGGTACTACTACCTTTGTTGTGAAGACACGTTACACAAGAATTTTCATCCGGTTCGCCGTTGTGTGCCAGTTGCTAATGCTCATGCGCGGACTAGCTCAGCCATATTGGATAATGGCATATCTGCCAGTTCTTCTCCGGTTTCTTCCCTGACAACCACCCACCAGTGCGGAACGTGAGTATACAAAGTGCACTACAAAAAGTGTTAGCAAAATAACTAAATGAAAACTAAGTACAAATAGAAGAAGAGGAAAGAAATGGAAAAAAGAGAAAAAAAAGTGTGTGTGTGTGTGTGTGTGTGGGGGGGGGCTGGGGAGAGAAAGAAATGGAAAAAAACAAGAAAGGGGGAAAAGAAGAAACAAAAACACAAGAATAAAGATCATACTTTATTTTATATGTACAAATATAAAGTATATATAAATATATGTATAATTTGCTGTCACCATTTTTTTTTCGTATATATATATATATATATATATATATATATATATATATATATATATATATATATATATTCAAGGGCCATTTTATGGATAAAGATGAAGTGAAAATCGTTCATACCTGGTATATGTGATTATTCTGTGTACATGAAGTTACATACCTCCAAAGTGACATATTCATTCTCGTTAAATTAGGGCAGCTTTGTGTAGACTGGGGAGGATAGGATTATAGACTCCTTCACCCTGACCTCACTAACTGACATGCTCACTTGCATTTTAGATAAGTGATACACACATACACGTGCTCATAACACGTGTGCTTATAACCTTCCTCCTTTCCCTCTCCACCTCCAACAGTTCCTCCCCAGGCAGTACACTGCCCAGTATCAATGCACTACAGTGGGGACACAGGAATATAATATATATATAATCTTCAGACCATAACACGAAAGTCCTAGACAGACATTTTCCTAGAAATTATAGTACTAGTTAGGTGTGAGTTAGGTGTGAAAAAAGCCAAGCCCAGTGTGCACAATAGGCATCCAACACCTGCACCTGCATTCACTGAAAAAAAAGCAGTTGAACAAAAATAGGTTTGCACCACAAATGTTTCCCTCATCTAGAGTGCTAGCTATATATTTACAACTTTCAGTTTGACAAAGAAAAATACCTTTATACAACTACAGAAGAATTACCCTTATGCAACTAAAGAACTGTGTGAGTCATGAAACTAGGCAGTTCAAAATGTATTCATTTCAGTTGCCTATTTTCACTGCTTGCCTAAAATTCTGTTTTAAGTTTCTACGATGGAAAAAAAATCTATTGACACATTTGCGATTTTTGTGATTTTGTTTGTGTTTCATTATAATGCATAAGAGTTTTTTTTTTTTAGCTCCATACTCAATGGTACCGATCATGACTGCAGTTGTATGCAGGGACATTCTAAAATAAACATGGCATGACAATGTTATTCTTGTAAAATGTTTATTGGAAAATCAGCCATCAACCTCTTCTTCTCATGTCCACCTAATGGTTAAGTATGCATGTTGTGCTTTGACATTTGCCCCCCCCTTTATTAGTGTTGCAAAATTACACCCAACATCTGACCATAGTTAAGCGTTACATCAGTAATATGCTAGGTATGAATCTGGCTTAATGCAGTGACTCTACCTAACAAATATATCAGTTCTTCTAATGTTCAATACTTCATCAGTCCTGTCTGTCAGTTGTTTTAGTGAAGCAATAGGAAATTGCAAACAAATCCATCCTCACCATCAAATCTCAGGGAGAACCATCTCTCACCTGCTTCTTATAAAGAAGATACACCTAATCAATGACATGCTGCCTCTTCACAGTGCTAGCTGGCCTCTGTGTAACTTGTAGGATATATATATATATATATATATATATATATATATATATATATATATATATATATATATATATCAAAATATATTGTAACATGAAGGGCCTGGGATTACCAGCCAGCCACTTGTAGAAGAAACAGCCTTTATTGGACTCTCAAACAAGTAACAAAAACAGCTTTCTTCAGCAAAAATAAACAATCCATAACCCTGGTACAATCAAAAAAACATAACAGCTCCCTGCCAATATACTAGTCCCACACATGGCTTAAGGGTTTCTGTCTGCTTTTTGGGTACCGCAAACAGGGTCGGTGCAAGGATTTTTGACACCCTAGGCGAAATGTTATTTTGCCCCCCCTTGGCTCCGCCCCAGACTCCACCCTCTTTGCCAGTGTTAAATAGTTTGATTCAACCCTCTAACTGCCACAACTGAAGACAGCAGGATCAGATGCCCTGAAGAAGATGAGAAAGCCAAGGATCATCCTGTCCAGGTAGCAACTCAGTGTTTTTGATCAGGCTGGTGCCACTGGATTAAATGATCAAAATGAAGAAGGTGCCAACCTATAATTGGTTAACATATAACTGCTGCCCCTTTAAGTGTGGATCACACTATGAATAGTTTTGGGCATCAGTAAAGTGAGGTTATATATTACCATAAAATTATATATATATCCACCTGACAATCGTGAATCCTTCCAAAAAAGCTTATGAAAATGTGGTTTCTGTAACCCACTTCTACTTGTAAAAAATTAGTTGCAATGTGAAGTGCTCAAAAGATATGTCTTTACAACACATTTACTGTGCATAAAGATTATCTAAAAATATTTTTAGATCAATAACATTTTAGCAAAATACATAAAATTGCACCTACAGTGGGGACGGAAAGTATTCAGACCCCCTTACATTTTTCACTCTTTGTTATATTACAGCCATTTGCTAAAATCATTTAAGTTCATTTTTTTTCCTCATTAATGTACACACAGCACCCCATATTGACAGAAAAACACAGAATTGTTGACATTTTTGCAGATTTATTTAAAAAGAAAAACTGAAATATCACATGGTCCTAAGTATTCAGACCCTTTGCTGTGACACTCATATATTTAACTCAGGTGCTGTCCACTTCCTCTGATCATCCTTGAGATGGTTCTACACCTTCATTTGAGTCCAGCTATGTTTGATTATACTGATTGGACTTGATTAGGAAAGCCACACACCTGTCTATATAAGACCTTACAGCTCACAGTGCATGTCAGAGCAAATGAGAATCATGAGGTCAAAGGAGCTGCCTGAAGAGCTCAGAGACAGAATTGTGGCAAGGCACAGATCTGGCCAAGGTTACAAAAACAAATTCTGCTGCACTTAAGGTTCCTAAGAGCACAGTGGCCTCCATAATCCTTAAATGGAAGACATTTGGGACGACCAGAACCCTTCCTAGAGCTGGCCGTCCGGCCAAACTGAGCTATACGGGGAGAAGAGCCTTGGTGAGAGAGGTAAAGAAGAACCCAAAGATCACTGTGGCTGAGCTCCAGAGATGCACTCGGGAGATGGGAGAAAGTTGTAGAAAGTCAACCATCACTGCAGCCCTCCACCAGTCAGGGGCTTTATGGCAGAGTGGCCCGACGGAAGCCTCTCCTCAGTGCAAGACACATGAAAGCCTGCATGGAGTTTTGCTAAAAAACACCTGAAAGACTCCAAGATGGTGAGAAATAAGATTCTTTGGTCTGATGAGACCAAGATAGAACTTTTTGGCCTTAATTCTAAGCGGTATGTGTGGAGAAAAACAGGCACTGCTCATCATCTGTCCAATACAGTCCCAACAGTGAAGCATGAAGGTGGCAGCATCATGCTGTGGGGGTGTTTTTCAGCTGCAGGGACAGGATGACTGGTTGCAATCGAGGGAAAGATGAATGCGGCCAAGTACAGGGATATCCTGGACGTAAACCTTCTCCAGAGTGCTCAGGACCTCAGACTGGACCGAAGGTTTACCTTCCAACAAGACAATGACCCTAAGCACACAGCTAAAATAACAAAAGAGTGGCTTCACAACAACTCTGTGACTGTTCTTGAATGGCCCAGCCAGAGCCCTGACTTAAACCCAATTGAGCATCTCTGGAGAGACCTAAAAATGGCTGTCCACCAATGTTTACCATCCAACCTGACAGAACTGGAGAAGATCTGCAAGGAGGAATGGCAGAGGATCCCCAAATCCAGGTGTGAAAAACTTGTTGCATCTTTCCCAAAAAGACTCATGGCTGTATTAGATCAAAAGGGCGCTTCTACTAAATACTGAGCAAAGGGTCTGAATACTTAGGACCATGTGATATTTCAGTTTTTCTTTTTTAATAAATCTGCAAAAATGCCAACAATTCTGTGTTTTTCTGTCAATATGGGGTGCTGTGTGTACGTTAATGAGGAAAAAAATGAACTTAAATGATTTTAGCAAATGGCTGCAATATAACAAAGAGTGAATAATTTAAGGGGGTCTGAATACTTTCTGTTCCCACTGTATATGAACAACACAAAATGAAAACACACAAAATGAACCCAAAAAGAATTATTTTTTAAATGAAAAGCGATACAAATACTGAAAAGCGATAATATTAAATTAAAAACACAGTCCACTTTGCTGCAAAGACAGTTACTGGCTGCCTGCAGGAAGAGAAATGATATATCATTGACCAGTGTCCCTGCAAAGGGTGATTTTCTAGAAGATAGAGCTCAGTAAAACAACTACTTAGTTGCCAGAACATCCACACTTGTTCACAGGTGTGAACCAACACTCCACTACCTCACAATGTATTGACTATTTGCTGCGTCTTTTCAGACCTCCCCTGCCGCTGGGTTAACCTTTTTGGGACCAAAGTTCCTGCAATCAGTGTTTGGAGGCTACCTCTCACACAACATCTCTACGAGCCTCCAAATTCTGGGTCACAAACGAGGACTTACCAATCCAGGGAGTACTGTAAATCAGTTCTCTCCTATCCAAGTGGAGTACCCTGGAACCCCTCACCCAGAGAAAACCACTGAGTACTAAAAACATACCTCTTATTGTCTCCCTTAAAGAATATGTTACCCCAACATTTCATATTCTTGATGTGTGTCTGTTGTACCATGTACTTGTATTAAAAATTCACCCTGTCCTCTTTGTATTCCTTTGTGTGAAATACCTGATGATGCTGCCAGACCCCCTGCTTCCCTATTTTAGACAGAAAATGTTAAGCATAGAAGCACATCCATCCCAGTTCAGTCAGTTTTTTGGCTGTGCTGGGAGCACTGCCTGCATCCTGTCCTCCAATGGCCAAGAATTGTGCTGCTTTTCCATTCTCATCTCTCTAATGCCGCGTACACACGGTCGGACTTTTCGTCTACAAAAGTCCGACAGCCTGTCCGACAGACTTTCGACGGACTTTTGGCGGACTTTTGGCGGACTTGCGGCAGACTTTCTTATGAACGGACTTGCCTACATACGATCACACAAAAGTCCGACGGATTCGTACGTGATGACGTACACCGGACTAAAATAAGGAAGTTGATAGCCAGTAGCCAATAGCTGCCCTAGCGTGGGTTTTTGTCCGTCGGACTAGCACACAGACGAGCGGATTTCTGGGTCCGGCGTAGTTACGACGTAAAGATTTGAAGCATGTTTCAAATCTAAAGTCCGTCAGATTTGAGGCTGGAAAAGTCAAGTGAAAGTCCGGGGAAGCCCACACATGATCGGATTGTCAGCCAGCTTTAGTCCGTCGGCGTCCGTCGGACTTTTGTAGACGAAAAGTCGGACCGTGTGTACGCGGCATAAGTCCTTTATGCAGCTGAGAATATACACACAGACACACACGAGAGTTTTACATTTCATTTCTATTTTAAAGTGAATGGGCTGGTTTACAAGGTAAGGAAGGGTTCACATATACTTTAAATCGTCCATAACTCAACCAATGGGAAAGCATACTTGCCATCCAGGATACATCCTCTACGCTAGTAGCCAGACCCTGTGTGTTCCTCAGTGTTCCATTCAGTATTTACTATGTTTCTTTGTATTGCCTATATGCCCTTTGAGCTGTCAGCCCTGTGTAACCTGTGCCCCTCATGTTCCTTTGTCTGTTTCTTACCTGAGTTATCTTGTTCATTCCTTCCTGTTTGTCTGCTCCAGTCTGTTTCTCTGTGTGTTTGTCAGCCCCTCATTATCATTACCTGCATTTCCTGCCTGTTTCTCCTCTGTTTCTCAGTGTGTTCTCATTTTCTGCTTGTTTCCCTGTGTACCCACTTCCTCAGTGCTGCAAGATATTCTTACAAGGTCTTGGTTTTGGCTTGCTCAGGTGAGTCAGAGGATGCTGGATGTGTGTTGTATTTATATCCTTGCTAAGATATAGTATTTTGAAGACTCTTAAGACATCTGTCATTGTATTGTTATAGATACTCATATTTATCTATTGCTGAGATCCAACAAACTCTACACTCTCTGGAAAAGAACCGAGGTTGCCTGGAATTTGCTTGAAGAAGAGGTTGCGTTTTACACTAGCTTACCATTTCAATAATAATAATAATAACAATAATATGTTTTTATTATTATTATTAACAACATCACTTACTTGGGTATTTATCTGCTTATTTCCTAAGCCCTAATGAATCTGGACATGCTGGGGATAGGGGGTTCACTACTGATGAAGAAATAACCCAAACTACTATTTCACTTGTGGTTGCCTACTAGCCTCTTACACACTACTTAGCTTGTCATGTGTCTCAGGGACTTCAGCAGTGTGCCCTCCTTTATGGGGTCATTGGCTCTCCACTCCAAGTAGTCTCGATCATCTTGCTGTGTTCTTTGCAAAGTTCAATCCTTTGCACTGAAGATGGCAATTGTGTGAAGCTGGGATTTTACAAAGAGCCATAGGAAGCTGGTTAGTGATATATGTATTTGCAAATATTAAGAATGTGAAGAAAGTATATTGGATTTTTTTAAAATCTTTTAATTATGTAAACTGATAAGTGCCTAAAACCTAGTACTAACTAGCACTAGTTTTATGGCAAGGAGTAGCAAGCAGGGAAGCTGCTTGCACATGGACTCTCAAGTGGATGTTTTGAAAGCAGACCTTTCCTTTGAGCCCCATTCTTAAAGTATAGGTTCACCTTTAAAGCATGTAACACTTGTATATAGGGTGTAACATGTTACTGTGCTCCAGTCCCCACAGCCTCCAATGTGACAGCATCCGGAGGATGTCCCCCTTGCACCCCCTGAAAACAGCACAGTCATATGGGGTTCCACCCACACAGTTGCATCATTCATTCACAGTTTCCTGTAGATGAATAGACTACGAGTACCCTCAGCCATTGTGGCTGACAGCTTGTAGTTCGCAATGAACTGTGAAGGTACTGGTGAGCATCCTAGTTCATTGATCTTCTTGCTCTCAGGTAACTGCCTGCCCATATAGAAGGTATGGACAGACAGCTATCCTGAGAGTCTGCAGGAGCCAGACATTGCACCTAAGATCTGCTTATTGTGGGTGTAATGCTCTGCAGGCTACTAAGAAAAAAATGATAAATGCACATTTTTTTACTTGCAAAAAATTGCATTTATTCTTTTCTTTTTTTTTTTTTTAAAGGGTCAACTTCGCCTTTAGGTCATCCATTCCAGTGCTAGACCCACACATTCATGGGCCTCTTGCTATGGGAATGGCAATCAATTTGTCGGTTTATTGGGTTTATATCGTTCTGACAAATGTGTGTTGGGGTGTCACATTTTTTCTTTAATAAAAAAACAGAAGTAACAGTCTAACTTCACCTAAATACCAATGTCTAGTTTCACAGTTGAAACTGCTCCTTTCCAGCCAATAAATGGTTTTTAGCAGTACCATACAGCTTTGTATCTGAGAGGCTGAATTTTAATTTCCATCCTCTGCCAACTGATTTTAGCCAGATTGGCAGCTAGAAGTACAGCACAATACAAATGC
Source organism: Aquarana catesbeiana (assembly GCF_042186555.1). Lineage (NCBI taxonomy): Eukaryota > Metazoa > Chordata > Amphibia > Anura > Ranidae > Aquarana > Aquarana catesbeiana. The sequence goes on from NC_133325.1 coordinate 500,113,893, forward strand.
AGACTATTCATGAAGTTCTCATTATTTCTAGGTTTTGGAACAGTGATAGCAGTGATATTTACCTCTACAAATACAACACTTTGGTACATTTTCAAATCAAATGAAAATTAGATAATATTAATTAGGTAGAGAGGAGGACAGTTCTGCACTAGCTCATCAAAATATTACAGTCTAAATGGTGTCCAAATATAATTATGACAGTCTCTATTCTCATGTATTTACCTTTGTTAACGCAAAAAAATAGCAAAGGATTAAGGCTTTTTTTGAAAGCACATCAGGAAAACAGAGAGAGCACTTGGTGCATTTGATTAAGCATATTACAAGTACTTGGCCAGTATCCGAACAAAAATGCTCTGCGTTAAAAGGAAATGGTACCGTTTGATGACTTGTGATAATGGTTGCTTGATTCACTCTATTAGAGACAGGGAAGAGTGTAGACTCTTGAGCACAGAAATAAATTATCACGCCAGCCAGTTCTCTTCTATGGTAGCATTACAGTTTCTTTTAATCAGTTACAAAGGATATCTGTAATGTTTTCATTGCTATATCTTACATTTCTCGGTTAAGCTGCAAGAACCATGATGGTTATTGCCAGAAATATGTGCTTATTTCTGTCCCAGAAATAGCATTCAGCTATCTGCCGCATATCATAAGGCATTGTAGTCACATTCAAATTTGCTCATCAGATTGCTATATAAATATAAATATGACTGCCACATATTTACCTTCAAAAATCACAAAAATAACCATTTGTAACATATTTTAAAAGCAGATGTCAAATACAGTTGGAATTACCTAGATTTCTACATTAATGGCTCTTAAAATTTAATTGTGTCTTTAGTTAAATTACGCTAATAAACACAATTTGTTAAAAGTATCAATCCACCTAGTTGTAATTGCAGCCTCAGTGGATATGTCTTCGATACTCAAACAGCAAGATCTCCCTGAAATAAGATAGTTCCATGTTTTTTTCCTGTCTGCCTGGAAGTTTTTGATGTCCCTACCCATTATCACCTGCTCCAGGTCATCCTGTTGTCTCAGTAATATAACATCAATAAAAAATCAGAGTGAGTGGGATCCCCTCATAATGGCCTCATCTGAGGTAAAAACTCAAGAAGAAGAATCAGAGGGTAAATCACCAAAAGAGTCCTTGAGCGATAGACAGATATGCTTTAAAGTGGAACTTACCAGTATCTGAGTACCACAAACTAAAAACACTATTTAATTAATTTTTCAAACTCAGCCAACTATCAATGCTTTAATTTGTGGAGAAATCACTTTGAACAACACCCAGCATTTCTAGCCACAGCCATCCTGAGTAGGGGCAGATGATTTATGTAGCATTTACTTACTGGAATTCTTCTGTTTTGCATTTGCAGGCAGGAGGGTGTGCTTAGCTAAGAAAGCCCATCCTCTCCTCCTTCAGTTGAAAGAAAGAAAATGCACATGAAGACTTCTAGGATGTATGGCATTATTTTAGCCTAGACCAGAAACCAGGAAGCAACTGAAGAATTGTAAAAAAAATGTTTAAAACAAGTGAATATAGTATACCTTTCTATCTATTTATTAAGTCTAGTAGCATAAGGAAAAGCATAGTTAATCTTGACTGAGAGAGTTTGGTTTGTAAAGTGGGCGTGCATGGAGAAAAGCACCAAAAGCAGAATAAATAGAGCCCAGATTCCATTTTATCTAGACTTTATATAATAAAAATCATACACATATTATGAGTTTAATGGGTCACTCTTCATGGGATTGCAGGCTGCAATATTCTAAACAAAACAAACACACCAAAAGAATGGCGTGAACATGGCCATGGCACTTTATTGGTTTAAATAATTAACAAAATTAATTTATAACAATCTTTCAAAATATGCATTTGAAGCAATAAATCTGCTCAGTCCTCATGACTGAAGCATAAATTAATCAAAGCCAATTAATTGCAGCCATTTCTATGCAGGATTGTAACCCTGAATTAAGAATATCAAGACCAATTTTGGACAGATGGATACCATCCTGTTTATACAGGCCTTGAATACCTCCTTCCAATTCAAAATGCTGAAAGGAGAAACCATTGATGATAGGCATGAATTTCTCGATGGACCTGTTAATTCATTTCCTAATCTTCTCCAAGGGTTTTAAATCATGAGAATACCAGATCAATCAGGGGAATAATTTCAGAAAAAATAATAGTAGTATCAGGAAATGTGATTTTAAAATGCTGTGGGTCATGCTTTATCATAAGTAATAGATCCAAAGTTTTAATTCTACCTAAATCATACCCCCCCTAAGTGTATCACTTAGATAGTTGGAACAGGCCAATACTGAAACAACTGAGATGAAAGTACAAATTACACCATTGAAGACCCCCTATTCCCTTCCAAAAAACCTGAAAATTGTCAGGATGCAAGCCAAGATTTTCAGTATAGCATCACTGGGAAGCTCTCTTACGAGCCCAGTAAATAAAGGAGTATCCAATAATCCAAATGAAAGTTTTCAAACCTGAAAATTCAAAGAGATAATTTAGGGTGAATATGCAGATTAAATCTCTGAGAATCCCATTTTCCCAGCTTTTTCATAATTTAATCTTCAAGGTCCAATCTAGCAACTTCAGTGTCTCCGCCTATGCGAAAAGAATGGGATGAAAATATGTAACCCCAAAGACCTTATTTAGCCAAACATTTTTTTAAAACAGAATTAAAGATAGTTTGTGACTGGAGAGGAATCTTCATGAATTAAAAAAAAAATATCCATACCAAGAGGTCTGGATTGAATAAAATCAGGGATTAATTTAACAGGGCAGATATCAGCTTGTAGATTGAGCCAATGACCTTTTCGCAGCTGGTCAGGTTTGGATTTTTTGATCAGAATATTGGCACTAGAGGGTAAAAGAACTATAGTGTTAAAACCCAATCCTGACCCACCTTTTTTGTTCTTTGGAACCAATTTTGATACCCTTAATGCTGCAAAGAAGGCCACAACAAAAGAAATTTTAAATATCAAGGTTTCATAAGAAGAAAAGTAAATTAAATGAGTAGATGAGCAAAGCTTTTTCAAAATATCCATAGAAATGGGGTGCCTATCATCAGCCACAAAGTATGCCTTTCTATATCCTTTGAGTGCTTGTTTAACAGAGAAATAGCTGCTAAAAGCAGGAAATTGACAAAGTTTGAAGAAGAATAAAATTCCTGCTAGAGTTTGTACCATCTGACTTTGAGAGAAATGTTGCTGCATTAAAGAATATAGAAAGGCTAAAACTGTGTGCTCGGATGGCGAAATTGCATTAAAACCACAAATCATATTAAAAGATAACCATTTCTGCCATGTGAATGAGTATTCAGTCCATGTATTGGCTGCTATAGAACTTTGTATTGACTTGCTGACAATGGTCATATCAAGTCCCATAGATGTTCCGGGCATACAACACCCTCCAGATCTAGTAAAGGGATGGTGAACCCGCGCAGTGGACATAAAGACTTAATTGGTAAAGTTTGGAACTGCTGCCTCCCAACAGGCAGTCACCCTAAAATGGGGACAGCTGAGATATATTAGAAATGATAGAAGGGTTTGGCGCTGTTCCTATTTAGTTTCCTACCTCCATATAGGTTACTAGATTAAAATAAATTCTTAGGTGCACCGTGCATATATCAAATATTAAATACAAATTAACAATATGAAATACGCTCCCGTAGACGTCCTAACGACGAAACGCGTAGGGCGTGGCCTAATCTGTGCTTCCCAAACATCACCTCCTGTACCAGCGCTGAAGGATATTAATGACGGTTTTGACGTTTTTACCATTTCGCTTGATTTTTACTGTAAAAGTGTGAGTACCCTTTCATTTTGTGTAATAAAACTTTTTTAAAGCAATTTTACGCTATGGGCACTCCCTCTCTTTTTATATATGATATACCACGATCCTGAGCCCGCCAGCGATCGCTGTACAGTGGCGATAAAACTGTAACTGCCTACTACCCCCGCAGGGGTGAAGTGATCTGGTGAGTGGCTGCACTTTCAGAGCAAAGAGATATTATAAGTGAAGGATTATCACCACAGCACAAGAATATGACACAAGAGACTTACTAAAGAATTTTGAAGCACGTTTGCACTTTTATCTTGTCACTGTTGCCTTTTGGATTGCACCAGCACATTTGCACTTTATCTTGTTATTGTAATTTTCCTTGGGAACAGATTTCCTACACCCCTCCCCACCTCCCTATCTCACTCCCTTCTCCCTTCCCCCCCCCTTTCCTCCTCCCCCCCCCCTTTCTTCCCTCCCTAGCAATATTACATATGTAAGCATTTAAGTTATGTCTATGTATCACCTATGATTGCACAATATTGCAACAGAATATTTAATTGACACATGCACGGTATACTTGGGAATTCATATTGTTAATTTGTATTTAATATTTGATATATGCACGGTGCACCTAAGAATTTATTTTAATCTAGTAACCTATATGGAGGTAGGAAACTAAATAGGAACAGCGCCAAACCCTTCTATCATTTCTAATATACCCTCCAGATCTGCTCTTGGGAGCAGCTGCCTGAATCGCAAAATCTGTAAGTGAGAAAGAGCATCTGCCATATTGTTCAATTTTCCAGGGATAAACTTTGCTTTTACCCAAATGTTAAGATTTAGGCATAGAAAAACAAAGTATCGCAATAATTGAATTTCCAAATCAGTCTTTGTTATCAAACAATTTATTGCAAAGATAACGCCTTTATTATCCGTTTGGACAATAATGCGCTTGTTAGCAAACCAATGACTCCACACTTCCAAAACTACAATTATTGGAAATAACTCCAATAGCACAATACATTTTGTAGCTTTTTTAACTATCCAAGAATGGGGCCAGATGCCACAGCACCAGTGTGTTTTAAAGATTGCTGCAAAGCCCTTGACCCCGCTGTGTCCGTATAAAGTTGCAATTCTGAGTCAAAAACAAAATCTTTTTGAAAATAGGACCTACCATTGTAGTCATCAAGGCACTGGGACCAGATGAGCAGATCTTCCTTAAGATCCTGCTTCATCTGGACATGCAAAAATGGTAACTTCAATCTAGAAGAGGCCAGGGAAAGACGTCTGGAAAAAATTTTCCCTACTGGCATAATCCTAGAGGAAAATGTCAAAAGGCCTAAAAGGGATTGAAGTTCTCTTAACAAAACTTTTGTCCACCGAAGAAAAAACAGAATAGAAGACTTAAGTCTCTCTATTTTAATTTCAGGTAGTATGAATGCCATTAAAGAGGTGTCAATAATTATTCCCAAAAACTCCAATGAAGTAGTGGGAAAAACTGTTTTCTCAAAAGCTAAAGGAACTCCAAAATGATTTGATATACAAAAGAAAAGCTTTAGTAAATAAAAACAGAGTGAAGAATCAGGAGGGCCAAAAAAACAAAAAATCATCTAAATAATAGATTATATTATCAAAACCGGATTCATGTACAATGACCCATTGCAGAAAAGATGCAAAGGTTTCAAAATAGGAGCAAGACAGCGAGCAGCCCATGGGCAAACACCTGTCAAAGAAGAATTGCCCTTCAAAGTAAAAACCAAGGGAGTTAAAGCATTCTGGTGCAATAGGTAACAATCGGAAGGCTGATTTGATATCTGCCTTGGCAAGCAAGGTACCAGAACTACATTTTCTTATCTTGCTAATGGCGTCATCAAATGTTGAATAACGGACAGATAAAAGTGAGCTATCAATTTGATCATTTAAAGACTCCCCTTTGGGGAATGAAAGATGATGGATGAAGGAGGAGATAAAAAAGGACAGGATACCCTTCCTTCAGAAATTTCTTTGAAAATGTTCTCCTTAACAATGTGTTTAAACTTCTCAACTGATTTTAATCTACAAACTAAAGAACAACCATAACCTTTAAATAGGGAGCTGAAAACCCTCAGCAAAACCTTTAAAAAGTAGAGCTGCCTTGTTTGGATAAGGCATAGCCAATAATGCATGTTTTTCGGCCTCACAGGTGTGCAGGCCTTTTGCAAAAATATCCTTTTGTGTGGGTGTAGTCATAGTAGATCTCTTAAAGCATTTGGAGAGTGGATGAGTGCCACCACACAATGAGCACTTATGTTTATACCTGCAAGAAAAATTCCATTTACATTGTGACTCATTAAAGGCATGACAAATTCCTTTCTTATAAGCAGAAGCAATATTGGGATTGGTGGTCGGCTGTTTAACAAAATTTGATCGTTGAGGTACAATAAAATTCAGCCATAATCCTACGTCCTTCATACCCCAGTGTAAATTGGGGTACACAGACAAACTTTGACAATAAGGCCTGTCATAATAAAACCAGCCTAAAACTTCTATATATGCTTCCAGGACTATCTCCAAATGTTGGAATAAGCCACTACATTTATTAGGGAATTTTTCACCGATAATACTAGAAAATATGCAAAAGGCATGCAACCAGTCATGGAATGTTCTGGCGATGGGTCTATGCCAATCCTCCTCTAACTTGTCATCACCTTTCTTTTCCTGCTTCAAATTAAATTCCTTAGAAAAATGGTAAAAGTGACAGGATGTCAATATATTCTCCCTTCCATATTTTTTCTTTGATGGACATAGAAAGGTGAAAAGCAAGAGGAAAAACTTCACACGGAAGAGATTCCTTTAAACAAGTCTCAGGAACTGAAAAGGAAGAGTTAGTGATAATTACTGGTACATCTGGATTAGACAGGGTTAAATTAGACCAAACTTGTGCAGAAGAATCCTGGATAGCACTATGCTCACTAGCAGGAACCGCTGGTGTAGACACAGTTTTGGAAGTAGACAAGGCTTCTGCTATTTTTGATAAAGAATCTACAAGCTTAGATAAAGAAGAAATGTTAACCCGGTTATCAATAACAGCTTGCTCACCTATAGGAATTGGAGAATTCATTTGAGGTATTGAAGCTGCAGTCTGATTTTCATCCAGCAGATGGCACCTGGATGATAGAGTTTCAGATGGACTTGCAATGATACGAGTGGCAAAAGGGGGAGGAATATGCAGAGGGAGATCATGCTGCACTCCGGCCCACCCACTTCACCTACGGACAGGAGAGAGAGAGGCTGCTTTCTTTTGGAGTTGTGTGTACCTTGCTCTCTCACAGAGACCTGCTGCACCTCCTCTCTCCCAGACATGGCTCTAGAGGTACTCGGAAGCTCTGGAGTGAGACTCTGCTGTGACCTGCGATGGCAGCACTGGACTGGCTTCTCTTCAGGTAGATTCAGCTGCAGGGGGTGGTGGCTGGACAGGCTGACAAACTGTAGGCAGCATATCTTCATGCAGGCTTGCACACAGGTAGGAGGCTGAAGTTCCTTGTTGTTGTGAGGTATTAACTCCTGTTCCTGCTCTGTGCTGTTCAACATTGGAATATTCCCTGAACTGGCTGTCTTGTCCCTCATTAATCTCCAGGCACCGATGTAGCCATTCCTCCCCTCCAGGGCTCTCAGCTTTCTCAAGCAGTCTTCTTATCAGGGTCTTCATTATACAGATGAACAGGAGAGAAGTACGCCCAAGCTTGTAGTGTTGCAGCTGACCACTCTGAGAGAAGACTGCTAGAGAGAAGCCCCTTTTATAGGGAATTCCAAGATTCTGGAAAGTCCTGGAAAAAACTAGAGGCTTTCTTAAAAGGGCATTATAAATAATACAGTACAACTGAGGTAGAAGTTGTTGCCGCCTTAAGTATTAAGAAGCATACTTAAAGGGACAATATAAAATACAGCTGAGGCAAAAGGCTGTTGCAGTTTTAAGCATTAGGAAAACAGCCGCAAGTCCAAATGAATTGAGCCTCCTTTTTCCCATAAGTACTGTTGAACACAGTGTTTACTGGACTGATAAAGTTGGAGGAATTCTGACGAATAATTAGTATGACAGCTTGAGATGCCGGTTTGGGCGTATACTAAACTAGTAAAATTGGATTGTTTTACTCAACAAATTAGCATATATGACCTTTTTTATTTCATTTTATTGTGTTTTTATGATCTAGTTTAGGACTGATAATGTTTTAAATATTATTTATGCAGAAATGTTGAAATTTTTAAGGAGTTCAGAAACTTTAAATGTTACATTTACAAGACTATGATCCAGCCGCACTTGGAGCATGCTGTCCAATTCTGGGCACCAGTCCTCAGGAAGGATGTACTGGAAATGGAGCGAGTACAAAGAAGGGCAACTAAGCTAATAAAGGGCAGTGATGTCCTTAGATGTGGTTAAAGCCTTCGATAGCTTAGAGTGGGAGTATATGTGGCGAGTATTGGGAGAATTTAGCTTCGGCCCCTCCTTTATTAGGTGGATAAAAATTCTGTACAATGGACCTAGTGCCAAAATTAGAGTCAATAATGACTACTCAGATAAGATCCTATTGGAGAGGGGGACAAGACAGGGGTTTCCAGTGTCACCCCTGCTTTTTGCACTTGCAATTGAGCCATTGGCTATTGCAATAAGAGCAAGTACATTTATGGAAGGATTCAGGAGAGTGACAGGTGAGGAGAGAATCGCATTATATGCAGATGATGTCCTCCTCTTCTTGGGAGATATAGAGCAATCACTTCGGCACGCGATGAGTATTTTCAGTGAATTTGGTAGACTCTCTGGTTTAGATATAAACTGGGAGAAATCAGCACTTATGCCAGTGGACCCTATAGAGAACTTAACATTTTCAGAAACTCCCCAAGTGGATGTAGTTGAGACTATGAAATACCTAGGTATACATATAAATAGAGACCCAAATAAGTATAATAATAACAACATAGCCCCCCTTCTGATTAAGTTCAAAAAGAAAACTGAAATTTGGCGGCGCCTTCCTTTATCGGTCGCCGGGAGATGCAACCTGATTAAAATGTTGTGGATGCCACAGTTATTATACTTATTACATAAAATTCCAATTTGGATACACAGGAAATGGTTTAAAAAAATTGATACTCTGTTTAGAGGATTAATATGGAAAGGAGGTCAGGCCAGGATAAGCCTACAGACCCTACAGTTGTCAACAAGGGAGGGGGGTTTGGCAGTCCCACATCCTCTGAGTTATTTTTTGGCTGCCCAACTACAACATTTTAGAGGTAGTAAAGACCCTGGGGGAGGAATAAATAAGGAATTAATGATACTAGGGGCACCCCACAAGACCGTGTTGGAAGTATTGGAGGCTGATTCCTTTGTTAATAAAACCCCCAGAGTAAGGCTAGCTATGAAAGTATGGAAGGCGGTAAAGTCACTAAGTGGACAAGGTGGTGTCACAGAATATACTCCCCTCTGGGATAATAGGAACCTCTGGGAGCTGGAGACGATAGGAAGGATTAAAGAATGGGAAATTAAGGGAATAAATAGGCTGGCCCAGCTATACGAGGGAAGAACGCTAAAAACATTTACAGCACTGAGAGAGGAATACAATATACCTAAACACATATTTTATAAATACTTACAAATTAGACACGCTTTGAATGCTCAGTTTGAGGAACAAGGCCCGGTTTGGTGTAATACCAACATTTACCAAAGAATAATCAACCTGAGTAAGACTGGGGGATTTATATCAGAAATCTACCCATATATATATGGAAGAAGTATTGAGAGACCTGAAGTGCTTAAAAGTAGGGGAAAATGGGAGGAGGATCTAGGGACAATATCGGATGAGCGATGGAAGAGGATATTAGAGAGAGGACACCTGGTGTCGGTCTCGCCCGCACAGAAGGTCTCGTTCCTGATGTTGGTACATAGGACATATTATACACCTAAAAGACTGTTCAGGTTCAGGTGGAGAGCAGATGCCAGGTGTCCCAGATGTTGGGGTATCGGGGACTTGCTACATACGATTTGGAAGTGCTCGAAACTGTTCCAATATTGGACAGAGATCCTCGAAACCATAAATATGATATACAACACTAGGCTGGAAATGGACCCCAGACTCTGTATTTTGGGTGTGGGGGAAGGAATAGTTGGAGGAGCCGTAGTAACTAAAGTAGTGTTGAGATGCCTCTTTCAGGCAAGAAAGTTAATAGCGCAGAGATGACAATCAGTGAAGCCTCCATCGGTAAAAGATTGGGTTGATACAGTTACAGAAACAATATGGAGGGAGAAAATAATTTTTATAAAGAGAAGAAATCTTAAGGAATTTGGAAAAATGTGGAGACCGTGGTTGGAGAAGATGGGATACCCTATGTAAAGATCAAAGTGGAAGCAGTAAGGAAGGCACCGCAGAAATAAATGAATCTTGAAAGCAAGTAAGGCCCAAAATATACATTAGGATATGGGGAGGGATAAAAGGAATAAGGAGTTAAAGGAATTAACAGAGATAAATAGCCCTTGTTCTTTTGTCTATTGGTTTTTCTATTTTGATATGTATGTATTTATCTCTAATTTGTAAACATGAAGAAAATAAATAAAGATTATATAATTAAAAAAAAAAAAAAAAAAAAGAAGCTAATAAAGGATCTGGAGGATATTAGTTATGAGGAAAGGTTGCGAGCACTGAACTTATTCTCTCTGGAGAAGAGACGCTTGAGAGGGGATATGATTTCAATTTATAAATACCATACTGGTGACCTCACAATAGGGATAAAACTTTTTTTGCAGATGGGAGTTTAACAAGACACGTGGCCACTCATTAAAATTAGAAGAAAAGAGGTTTAACCTTAAACTACATAGAGCAGTGGTCATCAACCCTGTCCTCAGGGCCCACTAACAGGCCAGGTTTGCAAGATAACTGAAATACATCACAGGTGATATCATTTGCTGCTCAGTGATTGCAGCATTCTAGTCTGGATCTCCCCAAGGTAATACTTAAAACCTGGCCTGTTAGTGGGCCCTGAGGACAGGGTTGATGACCACTGACGTAGAGGGTTCTTTACTGTAAGAGCGGCAAAGATGTGGAATTCCCTTCCACAGGCGGTTGTCTCAGCAGGGAGCATTGATAGTTTCAAAAAACTATTAGATAAGCACCTGAACGACCACAACATACAGGGATATATAATGTAATACTGACATACAATCACACACATAGGTTGGACTTGATGGACTTGTGTCTTTTTTCAACCTCACCTACTATGTAACTATGTAAAGTTGGGTTCAATAAAGATATGAAAGATGCTTTAAAGTCCAGCATGTTAACTCAACTGAAAGAAGTCCTTTTAGCAGCAGTGACCATTTGCAACAAAATTAGATGCAAATCAAGCTGCCCCCTAAGCTAGGAAAGTCTATGCAACAGTTTTTTGGATTTTTGTGTAATTGTGACCCCTGAACTTGTAATCCTGACAGGTAGGTGCAAAGGTCTGCAACATAATTACCTTTGGGTTTGGGGCAGAGTTTCATCAGGTTGAGACATATTTTTTACTCAACAGAAGATGAAATCTCCCTTCCAACTGTGTCAATTTACGCCATATTGATATGTTAAAGTGCTATGAGCAAGTAAATGTTTGACATTTTGCACAGTAGAGTAGGGACTAGCCATAGAGGGATAACTTTCTTTTATTTAGCCAGCTTGAATACGTATTGCAATATATACAAGCAAATAATCCTTATATTTTTTAACAGTTTACTATAGGTACAGTTGTGCTCATAAGTTTACATACCCTGGCAGAATGTACGATTTCTTGGCCATTTTTCAGTAACTATGAATGATAACACAAAAACATTTCTTTCACTCTTGGTTAGTGTTTGGCTGAAGCCATTTATTATCAATCAACTGTGTTTACTCTTTTTATATCATAATGGCAACAGGAACTACCCAAATGACATTGATCAAAAGTTTACATACTCTGGTGATTTTGGCCTGATAACATGCACACAAGTTAACACAAAGGGGTTTGAATGGCTATTAAAGGTAACCATCCTCACCTGTGATCTGTTTGCTTGTAATTAGTGTGTGTGTATAAAAGGTCAATGAATTTCTGGACTCCTGACAGACCTTGCATCTTTCATCCAGTGCTGCACTGACGTTTCTGGATTCTGAGTTATGGGGAAAGCAAAAGAATTGTCAAAGGACCTGCGGGAAAAGGTAGTTGAACTGTATAAAACAGGAAAGGGATATAAAAAGATATCCAAGGAATTGAGAATGTCAATCAGCAGTGTTCAAACTCGAATCAAGAAGTGGAAAATGAGGGGTTCTGTTGAAACCAAACCATGGTCAGGTAGACCAACTAAAATTTCATCCGCAACTGCCAGGAAAATTGTTTGGGATGCAAAGAAAAACCCACAAATAACTTCAGATGAAATACAGGACTCTCTGAAAACATGTGGTGTGGCCGTTTCAAGATGCACAATAAGGAGGCACTTGAAGAAAGATGGGCTGCATGGTCGAGTCGCCAGAAGAAAGCCATTACTACACAAATGCCACAAGGTATCCTGCTTACAATACGCCAAACAGCACAGAGACCAGCCTCAAACCTTCTGGCACAAAGTCATTTGGAGTGATAAGACCAAAATTGAGCTTTTTGGACACAACCATAAACGCTACGTTTGGAGAGGAGTCATCAAGGCCTATGATGAAAGATACACCATTCCTACTGTGAAACATGGAGGTGGGTTGCTGATGTTTTGGGGATGTGTAAGCTACAAAGGCACAGGAAATTTGGTCAGAATTGATGGCAAGATGAATGCAGTATGTTATCAAAAAATACTGGAGGAACATTTGCATTCATCAGCCAGGAAGCTGCGCATGGGACCTATTTGGACATTCCAACATGACAATGATCCAAAACACAAGGCCAAGTCCACCTGTCATTGGCTACAGCAGAATAAAGTGAAGGTTCTGGAGTGGCCATCTCAGTCTCCTGACCTCAATATCATTAAACCACTCTGGGGAGATCTCAAACGTGCCGTTCATGCAAGACAGCCCAAGAATTTACAGGAACTGGAGGGGGCAATACACGGTATTAAGAACTGGGGTAAGTAAACTTTTGATCAGGGTCATTTGGGTAATTTCTGTTGCCATTATGATTTAAAAAGAGTAAACACAGTTGATTGATAATAAATGGCTTCAGCCAAACACTAACCATGAGTGAAAGAAAAGTTTTTGTGTTATCATTCGTATTCTCTGAAAAATGGCCAAGAAATCATAAATTCTGCCAGGGTATGTAAACTTATGAGCACAACTGTATGTAAGGGTGTGCAGAGAGAACTGAGAATACTAAGATTTTCATTGAAAACACATGCACATTTAAGTGGTCAGGAGCAGGTTTTATTTTGTTTTATTGTCACGTTAGTTATAAAGCAAGCTGCAATATCAGACTCATAATCTGTCTCAATGCTCCTGTTAAACGTTGCCTCGCTGTGCGAAAAAACAATAAATGTCCCCCTCAGTGGTTGGCATGATTTTTTCTATTTACAGAACTGTTCTAGTTCTATGATATTTCTGGGATTCCTTTTGTTAACAGCTCTCTCGAGGTCACGCTACAACATCTCAGTTGTGTTAAGTCTGTATTATGATTTACAGGGTACACATTTTCTTACATTTAAACCATTATCCTGTTGATTTAAGCCTGTGTTTACTATATGGGTTATTGTAGGTCTGTAGCTGGGTTGTGGATAGACGCATGCCAAGTTCAACTATATTAAGCACTTCAGGCGCTATGGCAGCAAAACATCTCAAACCATGAAGCTTCATTCACGATGTTTCAAAATTATGATAAGGTGTCTAGTGTATTGTGTATTTTCTTCCAAACATAAAGCTGCATTTTTCTTCCAAAACTGTGACAAAAAATTAAAACTCTAAAAACGCGCCTCGCCTCTTAATGGATACTTTGGACTATCTACTTTGCATAATGGGGTAATTTGGGGGATATTTGTACTGTTCTGACATTTACTGTTCAAGCCTCAAGAAATGAGATCCATCAGTACATCAGGATTGATCAATTTTCAGATATACATATATACCATACACTGCAGACTAGATAATATACACTGATTTTTGTTATTTTCTCCAACGAAATGTAGCAGAATACATTTGGCCTAAACTAATGAAGAAACATTATTTATTTGCAAAATTGTATAACAGAAACAAAGAAAAAAACATTTTTTTTTCAAAATTTTTGGCCTTTTTTCATTTATTTAATAAATAAATAAAAAACCCAGTAGTGATTAAATACTACCAAAAAAAAGCTTTGTGTAAAAAAAACGATAAAAATTTCATATGGGTACTGTGTTGCATGACACTGGCGCAATTGTCATTCAAAATGTGAGAAGCTGAAAATTGGCCTGGGCAGGAAGGGATTAAAAGTGTCCACTCCTGAAAAAAGTGGAGGGAAATCTCCATTCCCTACTCTATCCAAAAATAAAAAATAAAAACGTTTTAGCTTCAGACATATTTTTAAAGGATCATTTATTATACATAGTGGAGCAGTGAAGCAAACTGCAAGCTTCTTTTTGGTATAGATTAATTATGCAAATTAGAAAATATACAACATTTTGGAAATATCTGTTAAAATGTTGCATTAAACAGACCAAATCTAGGTGGAAAATGGATAGATTGTTCCTTTTTTTAAATGTCATTGAGTTAAATGAATACAGCATGTAGGAAAATATGAGAAGACTTAAAGCGGAGTTCCACCCACTTTTACAACTTGGTCTTAAAGTAAAGACCACCCCTCCACCCCTCCACCCCTCATTTTTGGATAACATTTTTTTTTTCTTTCTTACCTTTTTTAAAGTACATAGTGTACTTCCGTCCTAGCTCGGCCCCGGCGCAGTGCGTCATTTCCTCTTCTGCGGCGAGCCCTCCTCCTTCTCCCCCGCTGCATTCCGGGACCTGTGTGTGTCCCAGAAGATGATGGGGCCATTCAGAAAGCACCTTGTGACTTGAAGGCTCCACTGCCGGTTTCCCTTATTTTCAATAGCAGCGCCTGCACCCTATCCAATGGACGGATCGGCCTTGGGGGGTCTGAAATTGAAAGCTCCCTGGACAGTTAAGTGTCCTTATTAAAAGTCAGCAGCTACAGTGTTTGTAGCTGCTGACTTTTAAAAAAAATTTTTTGCGTGTGGAAATCCACTTTAAGAGGATTACTGTTCTTTAACATTCAGTTTAAGAAAGATACATTCAGAGTATAATTGCAGTTGCCAACATAAAAAAGCACTCTTGCACTGAAGCATTTTGTTTGTTGCAAGCGAGGATGAATTTGCACAGACATACCATCAAAGAACATAAAGAAGACAGTTTATGCACACCTGTGGGACATCATTTCTCACAATCGGACCACACCATAGAAGACCTCAATGTCTTAGTTCTTAAAGGGAATTTCAGAACTATCCAGGAAAGGAAAACGTTTGAACTAAGAATGATACTTCTTTTTGACACGAAGAATAATGGCCTGAATTTAGATATTGGTTTCCTTACACATTATGCTAAAGTTTTACGACCGCTCTGTGATTAGTATCCCCCGCCCCCCTGCATTCCCCCCCCTAGCTCTCCCTCTGTCTTATCTCACTAACTCTGCTGCTATCTTTATTACCATTGATTTGTATGTGTTTGGTTTTCCCTTTTTTTTTTTTTCTTTCTTCTTTAACATTCTGCTTAAAAATTTGTGAATCAGTACTGCTTGGACCTTGAAGAAGGGGACATACCCCGAAAGCTTGTCCTGAAAAATTGTATGTTAGTGCAAATAAAAAAAGTATCACGGACAGTACTCAATTTTCTCTGTCACAATTGCACTAATACAGCTACAACAAATCAAGTTTGTTGATTCAACTTTCTTCTCTTTGTTTATGATGGTAATATTTGTATTAAACGGTGAAATATTTAGTCCACAGTCCAACGCTAACACAGGTGCATGTGTATCCCCTGATCATCCTTATTATTAGAATCCTTACTGCTTCTAACCCCAGTTGCTACACTGTAAAGTCATTAAGGGGCAGTGAGTGATGTAAATGGTCCTACATAATCTGTATAGTATTGTGTGATAATGTTGACAATATATAATTATAGGAAATAAATAAAAGGTTGTATTTGCAAAAGAGTTAATGCATTTTATAGTGTATTTATATTTCAAATGGAATTGCACAAGTTATATATTCATTTTCAAAGCAAATGTTTAACTTAGTGGAAATATTGTCTATTCTGTCATGCAGAAAGCCAGACTTGCAAGAATCAGAGTGGCCAAGACAGGAAGTTCAACTGCGTACATGCACAGCAAAAGGAATGGCTTGCTCAACGAGGCACTGGATCTAGGGGTATGTCTTCAAAAACCTAAATGTTGCACAAAAAAAATCATTTTTTTTATATGTTTTATTATTGAATTTAATATTGTAAAATATTGCCTGCGAGACATGACATCCACAGCAATGTTATAATATAGTATCTGTTTCTTAGACCCCTTTTACACTGAGGCAGTTTTCAGGCATTTTAGCGCTAGAAATAGCACCTGTAAAGCGCCTGAAAACTGCCTCCCGTTCTCTGCAATGTGTGCTTTCACACTGGGGCAGTGTGCCTGCGGGACGTTAGAAAAAGTCCTGCAAGCAGCATCTTTGGAGCGGGTTGGGGGCACTATTAATAAGCGCTCGCAAAACACCCATGGCCATTGAAATGAATGGTCAGCGCTTTCAAATCACCTTAAAAGCATTTTGAAAGCGCCGCAAAACGGGTCTTTTAGTTTTTTTTTAAGGTCCCGTTGTAACGGGACCTTAAAAAAAAACGGCCTGCTAGTGCTGCAAAAGCACTGCTAAAGTGCCACAAAAACAAGTGCTAACGGCACAGTGCTGCAGTGTGAAAGGGGTCTTAAAGTTTAACTATGGCCTCCCATTAGAAAAAGAAACTGTGTGTGGCAGCACTTGAAGTATTACTAAACGCACAACAGTAAAATCAGTCTGTATATGCAGTAAAGCATGCTTGGTATATTTACTGTTAAACCTGAGGGGTTAATCCTGCACATTGTGTAAAAAGGCTGTTTGATCCTGTCTTCTCTGATCCTTCCCTTTTTCCACTGTCCCTAATCCATCTCCTGATGTGACAGAGCCTTTGGAGTCACTCTGCACATGCTCAGTTTGGTGTGTATAGCTAGAGAGGTTTTTCGTTTTCTTGGGAGGGTGCATGTGATCAGAACAGGGCCAATCAGCACTATCAAGACAGAGGGTCAAGGGTCCTGCAGTCTTATAGGACAGTCAGAGTAGAATGAAAGCTCCTCCTACAATCTTTAACCAGACACTGATAGAAGTCACAAGACTGCTATATACTGCTGATGAGAAAAGGTATTTAGTTGTTTATATTTACTAAAATAATTGCATTTCCATATTCTGTGTACTGTGGGAGACCAGATATAGGACCCAGGGTCCTGGGTTTAGTAATACTTTAATTATAAATATCTCTGTGGGCACGCCAGCTATATTGGGAAGCCACCGCCGCTGCCACTGCCTGCACTCTCTAAACCTTCCTCCCCCCGCACGGCAAAGCTACTGGAGTGAGAAGTGCAGTGGCGCTGTGACAAGGGGAGAAGCAAGCATGTGCTGTCAGTGTATTTCCCCCACTCGCCCCCTTCTTTTGTCAAGCAGCCCTGGAAAGGGACAGAGCAGCGCTTGTAGAGATAGCCACCCACTCTGATTCCTCCTGCCTCCCCATAGGCTGCAGCCAGGGATCAATGAGGAGCCAGGACAAGTGCAGAATGGAACATGTAGTCCCAGAAGACTATGGGTCCATTTTAATGTCCAGCCCAGCATCACAACCTGGAGAGAGAGGAGTCATAGCTGCAAGGGAGAGAGAGACTGGAGCAGCATGCTGTGAGCCAGGGGACAGAGCAGCTGCGAGGATACCGCCCCTGCAGTGCCAGTTGTGGGTGTCGCCACCGCCAAGGGCAGCTGAGAGTGAGAGGACATCTGTTCAAAGGAAGTGTTGTTGCTGTGTCGCTGGGATTGGTGAGAGGCCCTTGCAGCCATTATATGCAGCTGTCACTTATTGAGTGTTGGCACTGTGTTGCAGTGTTGCAGTTTGGGCACTCGGGCTCAAAAAGGTTCGCCATCACTGCTATAGCTTATCAGTCAGCAACTATCTGAGAATAGTCTTCCATTGCTTTCTAGATTGACATGGCTGCTAAATCATCCCACTGTGAGCTGTATTGTCTAGGAGACAGAGCATGTGGAACACAAATAATGAGGAGTTGGCCTCACTTAGGTGGGGTAAAGGAAGTTTTTTGCTTGTACAAAATTAATAAAACAACACACTATGGAGTAATTATATAAGAGCATGCCAGCGCACCATGGTTAGTGTGGTCCATGTAACTAAAATATCATATATATATACTGTAAGAAGAAATTGTCTACAACTCAGAATCTAGACTAACATCATAACAGCCACATAAATAGTATTGGCTCATGAGCCAATATTAAACACATCCACCTTAACAGGTATCTACCATTTAGGGTTATTTTCACATAGTTACTGATAAGACAAGTATCCCCTGTATGGATGTAGGTCCCTTGTTTAGATAATTACAGGTCAATAAAAAAATAGTTGGCAATGACTTTTATCTCTCAGCCTGTAATCACGGATTAGTAGGTGTTGCTATAAAATTAGTCAAGATCATGTAGTAAGGCAAAAAGCAAGCCAAAAGATTCATAAAGAATATAGGAGAGCAAGCAGAAGCAGGCTGGCTGTAAAGCTAAACACTCTTGCAGGAAAAAACAATGCCCAGGTTATCAAATCTTTAAAAGCAATTCTTATAAGCACATAGCACATTTCTATCCAGTGTCAGGGTTACTTCTTACCACCCATCCAATCTGCTGCCAACCACACCTGTTGCAATGCTAGGATGTGTGTTTGCACAACTGTGCTGCTCGATATGCAGACGGTAGAACCTTCAACATCGGTGGATTATTAAATTGTTCTACAAGGGTGATGTACATGATAGAGTGCCCTTGTGGTAAATTTTACATTGGGAAAACTAAACAACTCAGGGACTGTATCGGTGAACACATCAGAGATATAAGTCTCCAACAGCCCTTTAGCCCAGCATTCCTCCAATATACAGTAAATGGTGGAAAAACTGCTGTCATTCAACTTACTCCTATGTATAGGTCTATGTTCATTCTTTATGGTTCCACAAAAGTCAATGCCTCTTGCAAGCTCCCAAGATAGACTAGGAACTATGGACTGTGCAGGGCCGATCCTGGCCGGGGTGCATGGGGTGCAGTGCACCCAGGCGCCACAGAGGTGGGGGTGCTGAAGCGCCAGAGTGCTCCCCTCCCTCCTTCTCCTCCTCTTGTCCATAGGCGGCTCTCTCCGCTGGTCACCGACACCGCCGCTGTGCCCATCCCCCCTCCCTCCTCCTGTCAGAGGAGGAGAGCGAAACAGCCGGAGACCAGAGCGGCTGTCTCTGTGTGCAGAGAGAGAACAGCTGCAGCCATGCAGTGATGTCACGGGGGCGGGCGGTCCGAGTCCGACCCCGACGTGTTCCACTTCTCCTCCTGTGTGTAACTCCCGCCTGCTGCCCAAGCCTGACACTCTATTCTCCACCCGGGTGGCGCGGCTGCACACCGTCCTCTCCTCTCCAGCTGCAGCCCGGGTGTTTTTAATTAGCCTAATGTAGGGGGGTCTGTACTAATGTAGGGGGGGTGGTTTGTCCTGGGGGGTCTATACTAATGTAGGGGGGGGTGATTTGTCCTGGGGGGTCTAAGCTAATGTGGGGGGGTGATTTGTCCTGGGGGGTCTGTTCTAATGTATGGGGGGTGGTTTGTCCTGGGGGGTCTATACTAATGTGGGGGGGTGATTTGTCCTGGGGGTGTGTACTAATGTAGGGGGGTGATTTGTCCTGGGGGTCTGTACTAATGTAGGGGTTGTGATTTGTCCTGGGGGGTCTAAATTAATGTAGGGGGGTGATTTGTCCTGGGCGTCTGTACTAATGTGGGGGGGGTGGTTTGTCCTGGGAGGTCTGTACTAATGTAGGAGGGGTGTTTTGTTCTGGGGGTCTATACTAATGTAGGGGGAGTGATTTGTCCTGGGGGTCTAAACTAATGTAGGGGGGGGTGGTTTGTTCTGGGGGGTTCTGTACTAATGGAGGGGGGTGGTTCTGTACTAATGGAGGGGGTGGTTTGTCCTGAGGGGGGTCTATTCTGATAAAGGGGGTGTTTTGTCCTGGGGGGTCTATACTGATGGGGGTCTATACTGAGGGAGGGGTTTATACTTAGTGGGGGGTCTGCACTGATGGAGGGGGGTCTATACTTAGTGGAGGGGGGTCTGTACTGAGGGGTGACTATAGTTGGTGGAGGGGGTGATACCATGTTTTACTGCACCGGGTGATACCAACCCTAGTTACGCCACTGCAGCCGCGGGCTCTTGTTTCCCCTCTCCCTCTCCTCCTCGTGCGCGCTGCTGTACTAGTGAGCGGCGCACTATGTTTCTTCCCCCGCCTTCATATCAGCCAGGGAAGAAAAAAAAAGGACCAAAGAAGAGGATTGTGGGACATGTAGTCCCAAGGACTGGCAGCGCCACTGTAACACGGAAACTGCAGCCCACACAGCATGCTCAGCTAAATGGGAGAAAGAGAGCTAGGAGCCTGGGAAAGCTTTCAGTGAAGTGCACCCAGGACTTCAGAGGGAGAGGACAGTGCTGAGGGAACACCATCAGAGAGAGAATCCCGCTGACCTGCGCCTCATGAGGGAAAGCCACACAGCCTAGCGCCATCCCTGGCAGAGAAAGGAATGGAGTCATTGCCAGAGTACAGATCTGGGCTCTACCTAGCGGAGTCACCACGGGCAATTCAGAGTGAGCTGACTCCTGATCAGAGGAACCATTGCTGTATCGCTGGGTCAGGTGAGAGGGCCGATTGGCCATTATTTACTAACGTCCATAGGAACTGCAGTCCCTGACCATCTCTTGTAACATGTCTGCAGTCTCTGATCATCTCTTGTAACATGTCTGCAGTCCCTGACCATCTCTTGTAACATGTCTGCAGTCTCTGACCATCTCTTGTAACATGTCTGCAGTCTCTGATCATCTCTTGTATCATGTCTGCAGTCTCTGACCATCTCTTGAATCATGTCTGCTGTCTCTGACCATCTCTTGTTTCATGTCTGTAGTCTCTGACCATCTCTTGTATCATATCTGCAGTCTCTGACTATCTCCTGTGGTATGTCTGCAGTCTCTGACCATCTTCTGTACTATGTCTGCAGTCTCTGACCGTCTCCTGTAGTATGTCTGCAGTCTCTGATCATCTCCTGTAATATGTCTGCAGTCTCTGACCATCTCTTGTAACATGTCTGCAGTCTCTGACCATCTTCTGTATTATGTCTGCAGTCTGACCATCTCCTGTACTATGATTGCAGTCTCTGACCATCTCCTGTAGTATATCTGCAGTCTCTGACCATCTCTTGTAACATGTCTGCAGTCTCTGATCATCTCCTGTACCATGTCTGCAGTCTCTGATGATATCCTGTACTATGTCTGCAGTCTCTGACCATCTCTTGTATTATGTCTGCAGTCTCTGACCATCTCTTGTATTATGTCTGCAGTCTCTGACCATCTCTTGTATTATGTCCGCAGTTTCTGACCATCTCCTGTAGTATGTCTGCAGTCTCTGACCATCTCTTGTATTATGTCTGCAGTCTCTGACCATCTCTTGCATTATGTCTGCAGTTTCTGACCATCTACTGTAGTATGTCCTCAGTCTCTGACCATCTTCTGTACCATGTCTGCAGTCTCTGACCATCTCTTGTATTATGTCTGCAGTCTCTGACCATCTCTTGCATTATGTCTGCAGTTTCTGACCATCTACTGTAGTATGTCCTCAGTCTCTGACCATCTCCTGTACCATGTCTGCAGTCTCTGACCATCTCTTGTAACATGTCTGCAGTCTCTGACCATCTTCTGTATTATGTCTGCAGTCTGACCATCTCCTTTACTATGTCTGGAGGCTCTTTCTAACAGATTCTCTAACAGAAGCCCTCTCTGTGTGCAAGAGAGAGACTCCCCTCCAGGTCCCATTAGTGTACCCTCTTCCTGTATTTTCTTTATTGTTAAAAGATCATGGGAGGATCCCAGGGTAACAAAGAGTTCTTAGGGGAACATCTCTGTGTTTAAGTTGTTGCCATAGAAACATTTGTAAAGGGGAGGAGTTGGTAAGATGACCACGCCCACGTGGGGGTGCCAGAAATATTTCTGCACCCAGATGTCTGTGACCCTAGGATCGGCCCTGGGACTATGAATTATGGAATGTGTTGTGTGCATGGAGCAGTGCGCATGACTGCAGCTACTATGCACTGCGCATTTCAAAAGCATAAAAGCAAGGGGAAAATTGAGAAGTATATGAGCTTATAGAGGACCTTACATGAATGCAGAAAAACACAATAAGAAACAATTTCATGAAAAAATAGGCTATAGGGATATTAAGTATGCAGATGTGCAGTGATTATTTTAGGAGAAAAGGATATTGTTTAGTGTTACTTTAATAGAGCGCCTCAGATTTCAGCCTTATAGGACATTCCAGAAGAAAGTTGAAGCTATCTGTAGAAATCAGGAGGTGCCTACCATTGCATAAAAGTGGCAGACATATTGTCATTACTACAAGTTTGCTTTATATAAACCAATCTAACTTTTTGCACCATACTGTTGTTTGATAAGTGAAAGGGAGTCTCTATTGTCCATGTTTGATTTTATAATAGGAGAGTATTGAGTGATGATATGGCAGCCAACTAGTTACCAGCTCTTCAGAACTATGAGGCAATGGATTTTTATTGATTTATTTATAGAGAAGTGTCCACTTTTGTTCCTAAAAATTCAGGTAATTTATTTCCAGTAGGGCTTGGGTGCAAACTTTAGTGTAAGACCTTATATGCTTTTGTTTTCTACATATTGTGAAAGACCATATCATTGCTCGTATTACATTTTTTTTCTAAATGCTTTAATAAGAACTGCAAGTATTTCATTTTTAGGCCACACTGTGCTGAAAAAGGTATAATCAGTACAGTTGTGGTTGCATTACAGGTACAGCATTGAACAGAAGCAGTCTGTAGGTCTTTCATACTGTCAGTATTAGAGATTTGGAGAATAGCAGCATTCTGATTTTTTTTATTTATGCTCTTCATCTGCTCTTCATAAAGTGCACAGTTCCAGCAATTACACTAACCTTCCCATTAGAATTCAGCAGCTTTCTTAGCAGAGCCATCACTCTGTTCTTTAACTTAAATCAAACATATTTTCAGATCTGTGAAGGTTTTAGAGTAAAATGGTCAGCAATACAGAAGAATGCTGAAAAGTTCATATGAAGTGTCAGTGTTATTATTTTTGCCAAGTAGTTATGCATTTGAAATTACCTTGATTACGAGTTAGTAATGACCAGAGAAACTAGGGTAAATGCAATAGAAAAAAGTAAAATGAGAAAAAGAGAGACATGGTTACAAGAATTTTTTCTAACCTTCTAATTTGTTTCATTTTATCTGCATAGTGGCAGATGAGAGTTTGAACTTAAAGTGATTGTAAAGTCTCGTTTTTTTTTTCTCTATTAGCCTCTTAAGGATCAGCCGCAGCAATTATACTGCAGCAGGTTGTCTCTCCTGGGCGAATCTGCGTTCCTGTACGTCGGGCGCTTTAAGAGCTGTAGGGGGCGTGCGCGTATGCAGCGCAACGCCTGAGCTGATGCATGTGACCGGTGGGCCGGATGCCCACAGTCCACCAGCGATCGCTTCTGACAGAGACAGAACGAACTGTCAATGTAAACAGACAGATCTACGTTCTGTCAGGGGAGGAGAGACAGATCTGCTGCTCCTAAAGATTAGGAACAGTGATCGGTCTCCTCCTCCAGGCAGTCCCATCCCCCCCCAGTTAGAACACACATGAGGGAACACTTTTAACCCCTTAATCGCCCCCCCCCCCAGTGCGAACCCCTTCCCTGCCAGTGACACTTATACAATAATCAGTGGCTATTTTTAGCTCTGATCGCTGTATAAATGTCACTGGTCCCAAAAAAGTGTCAAAAGTGGCCAATCTGTCCGCCGCAGTCTCCCTAAAAATCTTTGATTGCCGCCATTACTAGTAAAAAAAAAATTATAATAAAAATGCCATAAATCTATCCCCTATTTTGTAGACACTATAACTTTTGCGAAAACCAATCATATACTCCTATTGCGATTTTTTTTTAACCAAAAATATGTAGAAGAATACATATCAGGCTAAACTGATGAAGAAATGTTTTTTTTTTTTTTTTAAATTGGGATATTTATTAAAGCAAAAAGTTTTTTTTTCAAAATTGGCACTCTTTTTTTGTTTATAAGGCAAAAAAAAAAAAACGCAGAGGTCATCAAATACCACCAAAAGAAAGCTCATTTTGTGGGAAGATTTTGTTTGGGTACAGTGTTGCACGACCGCGCAATTGTCAGTTAAAGAGGCCCAGATTCTCCTCTTCTTCTGTCCCTGGCTGGAGCTCCTGGCCTCTCCCTCCTGTTGAGTGCCCCCACAGCAAGCAGCTTTCTATGGGGGCACCTGAGCCATGCTGCAGCTCCATCTATCCATTCGGACAAGGAGATGTGGTTCGGTCCCTCCCCCTCCCTCTCCTGATTGGCTAACTGAGTTTGATTAAGAGTAGCGAGAGCCAATAGCGCCACACAACTGAGGCACTTGTGGACATTGCTGGATGGAGATGGGGCTCAGAAAAAAAACCTTCTGACTACAATCACTTTAAAGTGTATATTACCCCAGCATTTCATATTCCTAATATGTGTATGTTGCACCATGTACTTGTGGAAAACATTTTCCTGTTCTCTTTGTATTGTCTCCTTTGTGTGAAATACCTTGTGATCCTGCCAGTCTTCTTGCTTTCCTATTTCAAACTGACCACAATAGGCATAGAAGCACGTCCCTCCCAGCATGGTCAGTTCTCTGACTGTGCTGGGATCAAAATCTGCCTGTCCTCCAACGGCCAAGACTTGGGCTGACATGTTTCTCTGCACAGCCATTCATAAGCAAGATATTGCCCTTTCTCTGCTTCCTGCTTACATGACCCCCTGCAGACTTCTCTAAGCCCCTTATGCTGCTGAGAACAGAGGTTGTGTGATCACTTGTGAAAAAAAAGAAAAAAAGGTATATTAAATATACAGTATCTCACAAAAGTGAGTACACCCCTCACATTTTTATAAATATTTTATTATATCTTTTAATGCAACAACACTGAAGAAATTGCACTTTGCACAATGTAAAGTAGTGAGTGAACAGCTTGTATAACAGTGTAAATTTGCTGTCCCCTCAAAATAACTCAAAACACAGCCCTTAATGTCTAAACTGCTGGCAACAAAAGTGAGTACACCCCTAAGTGAAAGTGTCCAAATTGGGCCCAAAGTGTCAATATTTTGTGTGGCCACTATTATTTTCCAGCACTGCCTTAACCCACTTGGGCATGAAGTTCACCAGAACTTCACATGTTGCCACTGGAGTCCTCTTCCACTCCTCCATGACAACATCACAGAGCTGGTGGATGTTAGAGACCTTGCGCTCCTCCACCTTCCATTTGAGGATGCCCCACAGATGCTCAATAAGGTTTAGGTTTGGAGACATTCTTGGGCAGTCAATCACCTTTACCCTCAGCCTCTTTAGCAAGGCACTGGTCATCCTGGAGGTGTGTTTGGGGTCGTTATCATGTAGGAATTCAGCCCTGTGGCCCAGCCTTCCGAAGGGAGGGGATCATGCTCTGCTTCAGTATGTCACAGTACATGTTGGCATTCATGGTTCCCTCAATAAACTGTAGCTTACCAGTGCTGGCAGCACTCAAGCAGCCCCAGACCATGACAATCCCACCACCATGACTGTAAGCAATACACACTTGTCTTTGTACTCCTCACCTGGTTGCTGCTACACATCTTGACACCATCTGAACCAAATAAATTTATCTTGGTCTCATCAGACCACAGGACATGGTTCCAGAAATCCATGTCCTTAGTCTGCTTGTCTTCAGCAAACTGTTTGTGGGCTTCTTGTGCATCATCTTTAGAAGAGGCTTCCTTCTGGGACGACAGCCATGCAGACCAATTTGATGCAGTGTGCGGCGTATGGTCTAAGCACTGACAGGCTGACCCCCCACCCCTTCAACCTCTGCAGCAATGCTGGCAGCACTCATACGTCTATTTCCCAAAGACAACCTCTGGATATGACGTTGAGCACATGCACTCAACCACTTTGGTCAACCATGGCGAGGACTGTTTTGAGTGGAACCTGTCCTGTTAAACCGCTGTATGGTCTTGGCCACCATGCTGTAGCTCAGTTTCAGGGTCTTGGCAATTCTTTTTTTTAGATCCTCAGAGAGTTCTTTGCCATGAGGTGCTAATTTGAACTTCCAGTGACCAGTATGAGAGAGTGAGAGCGATAACGCCAAATTTAACAGACCTGCTCCCCATTCACACCTGAGACCTTGTAACACTAACGAGTCACATGACACCGGGGTGGGAAAATGGCTAATTGGGCCCAATTTGGACATTTTCACTTAGGGGTGTACTCGCTTTTGTTGCCAGCAGTTTAGACATTAATGGCTGTGTGTTGAGACATTTTGAGGGGACAGTAAATTTACACTGTTACACAAGCTGTATACTCACTACTTTACATTGTAGCAAAGTGTTATTTCAGTGTTGTCACATGAAAAGATATAATAAAATATTTACAAAAAAGTGAGGGGTGTACTCACTTTTGTGAGATACTATGATATATATATATATATATATATATATATATATATATATATATATATATATATATATATATATATATACACAGGGCTTTTTTCAGCGGGAACGCGGGGGAACGCAGTTCCTGCATCTCCAGCACTGAATGTATGTAATAGCATTGGGTGTGGGGTGTGCTGGAGGGTCTATTGATGTTGGCTGCTGGGGGATCTAGTGTCACTGGTGGGGATCTGATTTTGTGTGAGGGTCTATTGTTGCTGATGGGGGATCTATTGTTGCTGGGGGGTCTTATGTTGCTGGAAGGGATCTACTGTTGAGGGAGAGGTCTATTTTTACTGGTTGCTGGATGATCTATTGATGCTGGCTGCTGGGAGATCTGTTGTTGCTGCTGGGGGTGTAATGTTGCTTGGGTGGATATTTTGTTACTGGGTGTGTTATTTTGTTGTGAGCAGTTCACTGTTGCTGCAGGGAATCCATTGTTGTTGGGGTGGAGTGCATTGTTTTACTGCTTTTCTTTTTATCATCAACATGTGCCATACAAATGATTTAGCACCATAAAATGATACATGGTTCTGGATTCTCTAAAAGGGCCAGTACTGGTAGGTGGGTAGGGGGTGGAATCAAGGGACAGTGGTCAGAGGTGGGTAGGGGCAGAGACAAAGGGTGACTCAGACGGGGGGGGTTCTGCACCTATTCTTCGAGGGAAAAAAAGCCATATATATATATATATATATATATATATATATATATATATATATATATATACACACACACACACACAAAAATATTTTCCCTGCATTTCTATTTTAAACTGAATGGCTTGTTCTACAAAGTAAAGGTTCACATATAGCTTAAGAAAACATCTATTTTATGTCAGAGACCTCTAATACATTAATGTGGTTTGACCTACAGTGTATGAATATTTAACTTGTTATTCTACTGTCAGACGTTTGGGTATTTAATACTAATGAATATTGTATATAATCTTGTATTTATCCTTGTATTTAACTAGTTGCAGAAAAAAAATACAAAAAAGTAATCATTGTACACAGGGCATGTGTAGCATGTCCAGTCTCTTTGCCCTGCTTCTTGGACACCCACTCCCAGTGTACTCTAATTAATTAATCATACCTGACGTTACAAGCGTTTTCCCCGCACCAGGTTGTATCCAAGCCAGGTATAAACTGAATGTTGCTCTCCAGAGTTGAAAAGCCCCAGGTGCTGGCTAATGCTAATCCATGTTGTGAGGGAAGAAAAAAGTCCGGACAGCCGCACACCAGGAGAATATAATCCAATGAAATTTCTTTATTGTAAAATCAGGAACAAATCATGTACAAAGCACCATGGATAGAATGTACAGATAATCAGCTAATGCGTTTCACGCTCTGCGGAGTGCTTACTCATACTCATATACTCATACCTGGCGTTACAGTTTTTTTTCCAAGGTTTCCTGTTTTTTTTTTTTTTTTCATGTGATGCATTGCAGTGCATTTATGATGTGTTTAGATGTGTTCCAGCACATTCCAGTGCATTTTGCTGCGTTCCAGTATAGTTCTGTGCAGAAAAAATGCAGCATGTTCTACTTTTTTTCTGCCCTGAAACGCACTGGAACTGACTGCACTGGTGTGAACTATGCCATTGTAGCCCATATAATCTACTGTCCATGTGCTTTTGATGCAAAAAAAAATGCATTGGACTGCATCAAGTGTGAACGGACCCTTAAAATAGTGCAACATTTTAAAAAACGCATACTTTATTTAATTTGTAAAAAACTTTGCAATGCTTTGTACTAGATTCATAATTTTTGTGTCATTGTAACAAAACAAATTACAGAATAAAATGTGCATATTTTATGTGCAGTAACAGTATTTTTAAACAAACACCGCTCTAAAAAAGAATAAAGTGCATTTTGTTCAGCTTTGTTGTGTTTTATCGTCTAAGGATTGCAAAAAAAAAAATAATTGTTGCAAGACAATATCACATAAAGAAAGCCTTGTTTGTCCTTAAAGGGGTTGTAAAGGTATACATTTTTTCACCTTAATGCATTCTATGCATTAAGGTGAAAAAACTTTTGATAATACCGCCGCCCCCAGCCCCCCCGTTTTACTTACCTGACACCTCGAAACTCGGCTGCTCGTTCCCGACCTCCATTCAGCCGATCAGCCTGGTCGCTGATTGGCTATAGTGGATGGATTGAAAGCAGCGCAGCCATTGGCTCGCGCTGCTGTCAATCACATCCAATGATGCGGCGCGCCGGGGGCGGGGCCGAGTGATACAGCGAGCGGCTATAGCCGCCGGCTGTATCACGGGAGCGCGCCCGCAATAACTAACCACCATGCGAGGGAGCTCGCATTAAGGTGGTTAGTTATTGCGGGGAGGAGCTGAGACAGCCGCCGAGGGACCCCAGAAGAGCAGGTTCGGGGCCACTCTGTGCAGAATGAGCTGCACAGTGAAGGTAAGTATAACATGTTTGTTATTTTTAAAGAAAAAAAAATTTACCTTTTCAACCCCTTTAACCACTTCAGCCCTGGAAGGACTTACCCCCTTCCTGACCAGAGCATTTTTGGCTGACAATTGCGCGGTCGTGCGACGTTATACCCAAACAAAATTGACGTCTTTTTTTTCCCCACAAATAGAGCTTTCTTTTGGTGGTATTTGATCACCTCTGCGGTTTTAATTTTTTGCGCTATAAACAAAAAAAGAGTGACAATTTGAAAAAAATGCAATATTTTTTACTTTTTGTTATAATAAATATCCCCCAAAAAATATATAAAAAAACAAATTTCTTCCACAGTTTAGGCCGATATGTATTCTTCTACATATTTTTTGTAAAAAAATCGAAATAGGTGTATATTGATTGGCTTACGCAAAATTTATAGCATCTACAAAATATTGGATAGATTTACAGTGCCTTGCAAAAGTATTCACCCCCCTTGGCATTTTTCGTGTTTTGTTGCCTCAAAACCTGGAATTAACATGGATTGTTTGAGGATTTGCATCATTTACTTTACAGAACATGCCCAAAACTTTGAAGATTTTTTTTTTATCATTGTGAAGCAAACAACAAATAGGACAAAATAACAGAAAAAATCACTGTGCATAACTATTCACCCCCCTAAAGTCAATACTTTGTAGAGCCACCTTTTGCGGCTATCACAGCTCCAAGTCGCTTTGGATAAGTCTCTATTAACTTGCCACATCTTACTACTGGGATTTTTGCCCATTCCTCCTTGCAAAACTGCTCCAGCTCCTTCAAGTTGGATGGTTTGCACTTGTGAACAGCAATCTTTAAGTCTGAACACAGATTTTCCATTGGATTGAGGTCTGGGCTTTGACTAGGCCATTCCAACATATTTACATGTTTCCCCTTTAACCACTCAAGTGTTGCTTTAGCAGTGTGTTTGGGGTAATTGTCCTGCTGGAAGGTGAACCTCCGTCTTAGACTCAAATCACACACAGAGTGGTACAAGTTTTGCTCAAGAATATCCCTGTATTTAGCACCATCCATCTTTCCCTCAACCCCAACCAGTTTACCAGTCACGACTACTGAAAAACAAAGGATGGTGTTCTTTGGGTGATATGATGTGTTGGCTTTGCGCCAGCCATAGCATTTTCTTTGATGGCCAAAAAAGTAAAATTTTAGTCTCATCAGACCAGAGCACCTTCCTCCATACATTTTGGGAGTCTCCCACATGCCTTTTTGCAAACTCAAAACGTGCCATTTTGCTTTTTTGATGAAAGTATTGGCTTTCTTCTGGCCACTCTGCCATAAAGCCCAACTCTATGGAGCGTACGGCTTATTGTCATCCTATGTACAGATACTCCAGTCTCTGCTGTGGAACTCTGCAGCTCCTCCAGGGTTACCTTTGGTCTCTGTGCTGCCTCTCTAATTAATGCCCTCCTTGCCCGGTCCGTGAGTTTTGGTGTGCAGCCGTCTCTTGGCAGGCTTGCTGTTGTGCCATGTTCTTTACATTTGGTTATGATAGATTTGATTGTGCTCCTAGGGATCAGCAAAGATTTGGATATTTTTTTATAACCTAACCCTGACTTGTACTTCTCAACAACATTGTCCCTTACTTGTTTGGAGAGTCCCTTGGTCTTCATGGCAGTGCTTGGTTAGTGGTGCCTCTTGCTTAGGTGTTGCAGCCTCCCCTTAAAAAGGTGTGTATATGTAATGACAGATCATGTGACACTTAGATTGCACACAGGTGGACATCATTTCACTAATTATGTGACTTCTGAAGGTAATTGGTTGCACCAGAGCTTTTTATGGGCTTCATAACAAAGGGGGTGAATACATACGCACATGCCAATTATCAGTTTTTATTTCTGAAAAATAGTTTTATGTATATATTTTTCTAATTTTACTTCACCAACTTAGACTATTGTGTTCTGATCCATCACATATAATTCCTATTAAAAAAACATTGAACTAAAAGCTGTAATGTAACAAAATAGGTAAAAAGCCAGGGGGGGGGGGTGAATACTTTTGCAAGGCACTGTATGGCATTTTTATTATTATTATTTTTTTTAATAGTAATGGCGGCGATCTGCGATTTTTATTGGGATTGCGACATTGTGGAGGACACATCGTACACTTTTCACACTATTTTGGGACCATTGTCATTTATACAGCGATCAGAGCTACAAATAGCCACTGATTACTGTATAAATGACACTGGCAGGGAAGGGGTTAAACACTAGGGGGCAATCAAGGGGTTAAGTGTGTCCTAGGGAGTGATTCTAACTGTGGGGGAGTGGGCTCACTACAACATGACAGAGATCACTGCTCCCGATGACAGGGAGCAGTAGATCCCTGTCATGTTGCTAGGCAGAACAGGGAAATGCCTTGTTTACAAAGGCATCTACTTGTTCTGCCTCTCCTCGCAGCAATCACGGGCCGCCGGCGAACATTGAGTTTGCGGGACCCGCGGGCCTGCTCCTACGGCGCACGGGCGATAGGCGCCAAATTTAAGGCTGGGTTCACACCTTTGTGAATTGGATGCAGCTTTCTCCAATTCGCATAGCAGGAGAATATAAACGGCTCTCTATGGAGCCGGTTCACATGTCTCCGGGGCAGCTGCAGAGCACCCTGCACAGAAAAGCTGTGCGTCTTTGCCTCCGTTTCAGGGCCAAATTCAGGCAAAGATTCTGCCCTGATTCGTCCCTGAAATGGAGAACAGGGACGGACAGCGTTGTTGTGCGATCCGTTGCTGGACTATTTGTGACTGGAGCCTTAAGGGACGTACAGGTACGCCCATTTGCGTGCCTGTGCCATTCTGCCGACGTATATGTGTGTGCGGCGGTCAGCAAGTGGTTAAAAAAACAATACATGTATTACCTTGATATCTTCAGTAATTACAAAGTTATTTCCGATTAAACAGTTCAATATCAGAGTTTAATGGGAGTGCCAGAAAATTTAGATAATAAGAAAGGAAGGGGGGGGTACCTACATCCTGTCAAAATGGAAAGTTTGGTGATTGAGGCTGTTGGACTTTAATGGTACCATAATGATAAAGATACCCAATTATGTAAAACAAAATAAATTTTATTAATTTAATATAGACATATTAAAACATATATATTTCTAAAATGATATCTCTGTCTGTTCAGTCAAAAGAAGGGCATGAAGCTGAAAGGAGTGGCAAAACCAGTTCACCCTGTGTTAATTAGATTGGCATGCTTGACGTGTTTCGCGGATATTCACCGCTTCTTCAGGAGCTTTATATTGCAAAATGTGAACAGAGACAATATATAATACTACAGAGATAAAAGAAAAAAGTGTCAGATTAATCATAATATAAACAGTGAAACATCACATTACATAATCAAAAATAAATGGCAAAACATCCCTTCCCGAGAGTGATCTTAACCCTTACTGAAGATAGTAACACAGGCTGCAGTCCAAAAGGAGTGGATCTGCCCCGGCGGACACCGGAGCCCCCTGCAGACAACAGAGGAGAGGCAGCTGGAGGTCTGTTACAAAGTAAAGACATTATGAGTCTAATAGCCCCAGGGGACGACCAGTGGTTACTCTGATGAAAGGCACTCTTAGTAGACAACCACAGATAACTAGATAGTAGAGCGCTTCGTTAAGTAGACCAGAGTTCCTCTAATACTATGTAATTTCAGCAGACGTCAAAAGGTTAACCTATCTGGTTATCTGTGGTTGTCTACTAAGAGTGCCTTTCATCAGAGTAACCGCTGGTTGTCTGCTGGGGCTATACATATTCTGGTATGAGGATTGATAAATTATTCATTGTAATGTCTCTATTGCAACTTCTTTCAGCTTCACCCCCTTCTTTTGACTGAACAGACAGAGATATGATTTTAGAAATATGTATGTTTTAATATGTCTATGTTAAATTAATAAAATGTATTTTGTTTTACATAATTGTGTATCTTTATCCTTACGGTACCATTAAAGTCCAACAGCCTCAACCACCAAACAGTTCAATAGCAGAAATGTAAAAATTGCTCTGGTCCATAGGGGGTAAACAGGTATGAGAGGCCAAGTGCTTAAAGATAACATACATGTTGCACAGTAGTAGTGCACTTTTTTGATTGAATGCAATATACTCTAATCTAAAATCTCTCTTTAGAGGAAAAGAAATCAGGATGGCTGAACACAAAGGCTGAGATCCAAAACACCTTTATTCATATAAAATCATGAAAGACATCAAGAGCACGACATGTACAAGCAGGGGAGGAACAGCTAATGCGTTTCACACAAACTGTGCTTTATCAAAGCCCAATTGTTGTCTCTGTGAACTGGTCATTTATACAGACAAAAATTGGGCTTTGATAAAGCACAGTTTGTGTGAAACGCATTAGCTGTTCCTCCCCTGCGTGTACATGTCCCGCTCTTGATGTCTTTCATGATTTTATATGAATAAAGGCATTTTGTATCTCAGCATTGGTGTGCAGCCATCCAGATTTATTTTCCTCTAATTGTCACAGTTGCGACTGGGCAAGCACCCTGCATGGAAGAGATCATGCCACTGGAGCAAACTCACCTGTGAGCAGTGTGAACCTCTGTGTATTAGAATCTTTCTTTGCCGGGGCAATTTTTTTACTTTTAGCACAAATGTCTGCATTTTATTTGAGAAAATACTTTAAACCCCCAAACAGTTATTTATTTCCTGAAAACATAGGCCCTGGGGAATAAAATGGTGGCAAATGAAATATATTATGTTGCATGATATTTGTGTAGCTATTTATTGAATGCATATTTTCAGGAAAAAATACAGTAAAATAAAGACACATAATTTTTTCAAATTTTTGGTAAAATATAAAAGATGGGATTGCAATGAGTAAACAGATACCAAACATGCCAAGCCTTAAAATTGCACATGCCCAAAAACTTTGATATCAACATTTCCAATCACAAATGTTTTAAAAACCTTTACAGGATTTCATTCTATGGTTAACCATAAATGATAGCCCTAGAACTATTGCTCTTACTGTGTTATGTTTGCAGCAATAGCTCACATGTGTAGTGCAATTTATGTTTACATACACGTTTCTGCCCTACACTGCTTGTTTGCTTTGGGGGAGGGGGAGTGTACAGGGGTGACGGGTGCCTTACATTTTTTTTTATTATTTTTATTTATTTTATTGGACCCTCAATCTCCCCCCTGCCCTTCACTGTACCTAATCAAGCACAGTAAATGCTTGGTTAACTGCTTCTCTGGCGATAGAAGCCAGAAAAATGACAGCTGTGACCCCAAAAGTGATGTAATACATGCTACTTCCAGGTTCATTAGTCACACTGTCAAAGGTAACCTTGGTCCAAATATAATGTTCTGTCCCACAGCAAGCTTTTTTCAATCCTCCATTCCACCAAGTGATAGCCAGAAAAATAAAGTAATACAAAGTGCTTTAATCCTCCAAAAGACAATTTATTAATGCGCAATTCACATATAATGCATTCACATTTACATGTGCATAACTGCACTACTTGTTATCAGCTCCTCAATACAATTGGCGATATTCGGCTAATAGTAAATATCACACTTCCTGGTTCCAACAGAGATGATGACATCATTCAAAAGCTCCGCCTAAATGGGTTTTGCCACGGAATCACGTGACTTCCTCAGGGAAATTAGTCACATGATGCTGTGATGTAATGCATGGGGATGGAGCCCCTCAATACTAGAGATGGGCCGAACACCTCCCGGTTCGGTTCACGCCAAATCTTTCGAACATCACAAACGTTCGGAGCTGAACAACAAACCCCATTAAGGTCTATGGGACCCGAACTGGAAATATCTAAAGTGCCCATTTTCAATGCTTATATGCAAGTTATTGGGGATACAAAGGGTATGGGGTCTGGGTACTGCCCTGGGGGACATATATCAATCCAAAAAAAAGTTTATAAAAAGATTATTTTTAAATGAGTAGTGATTTAATGATGCTTATTAAAGTTAAAAAATAACAATTCCTTTAAAAATAGTGCCTGGGGGGTCCCATTAGTCTGCTTGTAAAGTGGCGTATCTGTGTATAGAACCTGCAGCAAAAATTTGATTTATTTTTTAAAAAATGACATTTTCCCTGCAAGCTTTCTTTATTTTGTAAACAATGGTTTGGGGAGCCAGTCTGTATGATGAGGCCACAATTTAGTGTACTGGGAACAAGATTAGAAATTTTTTGGATAAATTCTAGTGTCTGTGTCACAGATTTTGGATAGAAGTAACAGGTGCAAAAAATTTGGGCTTTGGGTGTTGGTGGTGCCTTCACACCGTAACCCTATAGAGGTACTGTTGATAAAAGCAAGAATTGGCCTTACTGTAAAAAATTTAAATCATATGACCTGGTCAAACAGTGGCGGAAAAATTGGGCTTTGGCTGTTGGTGGTGCCTTCACACCATAACCCTATACAGGTACTCTTCATGAAAGCAAGAATTGGCCTTGTTGTTAAAATTTAAATTTTATGCACAGGTGTGGAAAAATTAGTCCTTGGGTGTTAATTGTACCCATGAAACCTATACCAAAAAATGTCTTCCAGATAAAATCTACACCCACAAAGCTAGGCAGTCTAGACAGTCTTGCATAGAGTCCACATCCCAAAAACACTTAATCAGCCACATCAGCATTAGGGGCTTGATAGCTGCTGCTAATCCAGGAATTATTAATTTTAAAAAATGTCAGTCGGTCAATGAAGTATGTGGACAGACATGCTCTTTTAATTTTCACAAAACCTCTGGCAGCAATGAAAGCCCATTTGGAAAGCACGCTGGATGCAAGGCAGCCCAGCAGCTCATTTGCATACTGGCCAGTGGTCTATTTTCATGACCCAGTAACCCAGTCTCCATGTCTGTTTTCGCCCCTAGATAATGTCCCACCATATAATGCAGACGCTGCTGATTGGATGTGGAAGCTGACAGTCCTGGGCACCGAGGACTAAAAAAAAAAAAAATTTGAAATGCATCACTGAGGCGGCCGCCTTCTCCAACGCTCCTCCTTTGTCCAACAGAAGCCACAACACTAGCTTTTCCATAAGACTGTAACCTTGTAATCTGTAACTGTAATCAGAGTCCTACCAGAGTCTGGAAAGGTGTTACATAAACTCCTCTTTAAGGTGTCCTTAAGATATTTCATTCTCTGCTCCCTCTGTAGGGACAGGATGAGTTCCGAGACTTTCCCCTTGTAACGGTGGTAAAGGAGGGTTGAAACCAACAATGATCCTTCTCCTTGATGCCATGAATCCTCAGGTCCTTTCGCAAGCTTTGAATAATAAGGGAGGCCATGCACTGCAAATTTGCAGAGACATGAGAAGCATAGTCCTCATGGTCACTAAGGATTACAGTATCTGGAACTGCTTCCTCCTTTCAGCCATGTACTACCCCCAAGGATTCTGGGAACAGAAAACCATCTTGGAAGGTTTTACGTATGTCTTCCTCTACTTCAATGCCTCCAAAACTGCCAGAATCCTCCTCCTCTTCCTCCTCCCTTTCCTCTTGTGTGTTCTGTGGCATCACAAGAATGGTGTCTTAAGAGGAAAGGAAGTCCACCTCTTCCTCAAGTGCCTTGCCCTTAATGCCACGCAGAGTCTGTTCCAGCAGGAACACAACAGGGATGTGTCACTGATGCATGCATTGTCACGGCTCAACATCCTTGTTGCCTCCTCAAATGGTGACAGTAAAGTACATACATCCTTTATCAGCAGCCATTGGCATGGGGAAAAGAAGCTGAGCTGCCCGAGCCTGTCATTGTGGCATACTCACACAGGTACTCAGTATCGGCCCTCTGCTGGGTAATGATTAAGCCCATTTCTGTTGTTTGAAACGCGTCTACCTTGACCGCTGCTGGTGTCCTCTGGTGTCATTTTGGATATTTTCATATTCCAATAAACTTTACTTGGAGCCCATGTGAGGTGCAGTAAATTTCCTATTTTGACAACAGCCCTCTGGTAATTCTGCAGCGGCTGCACATGCAGCAAAGTTAAGTTCCACCTGATGGGTATGTCACAAATCAAGTGGTTTATGGGCAGATGGAATACCCGCTGAATTTCAACCAACCAAACACTGGCTGTGTAGCCTGAAGTGGCTACAGAAGATCTTGCAAGCCTGGGTACCCGTTTAAGAAACACTGCACCACCAAATTGAGGACATGTGTCAGGCATGGCACAGGTGTCAACTTTCCCTGTCAAAGGACAGACAGGAGGTTGGTGCCATTATCGCACACCACAATTCCTGGCTCAAGCTAGCGTGCATGAACCACCTCTGAGCCTGCCCCTGCAGAGCTGCAAGAATCTCTGCTCTGGTGTGGCTCCTGTCCCCTAGACAGACCAGCTGAAGCACTGCATGGCATCTTTTAGCCTGACTTGTTGAATAGCCCCTTGAACGTTTAGGGGTACTGGTGGTTCATAGGGCAATTCTGCAGAGGAGGGCATGGAGGAGGAGGAGGAGGAGGAGAGGGTGGAGCTGACAAATCTCGCATCATCACAGCCAGCTGTATGGAGACAAAGCAGGAAAATAAGCTCCATCACTGAGGCCTGTTCTGCATCTTTCCTAGTTGCAAGCAGAGTTACCCAGTGTGCTGTGAACAAAATATAGCATCTCTGACCATGCTTGCTGTACTACGTGTCAGCAGTAATGTGGACCTTGCTGCTGACTGCCTTGCTTAATGATGCCACGACATTGCCTTCCACGTGAATGTACAGAGCTGGAATGGCCTTACGTACAAAGAAAGAAATAGTGGCTGGGAACCTGTCATTGTGGTACAGCACCTTCTGCAAATTCACGGAAGGGGGCAAAATCCACCAGATGTAAAGGCAGGAATTGTAACGCCAGCAGCTTGGACAAACTGGGCATGTGGGTGGCAGTGACTGTATTTTTTTTTTTTGCTGCAGCAAATGGGGCACAGAAATTTGCCTGCTATAAAGCTGGTGGTGTCCTGCTTTCAGATGTGCTGCAAGGACCTGTGACACCCTTCGCTATGCCATCATCCCTGTCAGTGGAGGCTGCTGAGAGGTAATGAGATATAGCGGGGGTAGACCTGAAAGGTGAGGAGAAAAAGAATTGTGTCCCTTTTGTGTGGCTTTGCTCTTGACAAAAGGCTGAGTGGTGGGAGGTTAAATGCCTTGTCAAGCATGTGGTACCCAAATGGCTAGTTTTTTTGCCATGCTTAATGTGCTTGAGGCAAACTTTGCAAATTGCAACAGTGCGATTGGCTGCACATGTCCTAAAAAAGACCCAGACAGCTGAGCTGTGGTAAATGGGCCAAGAGATAACAGCTCCACAATCTGATAGAATAGGGTCCCTGCTCTCTATTCTTCCATGATGGCTGCCTCTGGAGGACATCCTTTTTTGGGGTTGTGCCTCATCCTCACTTTCCTCCTCTGCTCTACCCAAATAGTGGCATGGGGACATCTGCCTCTCCTTGTTGCCCCCCCTGGACATGATAGGGGGTTTATTACCCAAATGTAATAGAGACTGGGAAATTTGTAACTGGATGCACTTTAATCAATGAAAAGTGGTGTTTGGTGCACTTTAACTTGAGGACTGCCGCTGACAGAAATGTCAAAACTATATAAAAAAGGGGGAGGGGCAACAGTGCCGCAGTTAGAGAAACTGCAGCTCATAATTTCAAAAAAGGGGGCAGGCACAGGACAAAAAAAGCAAAAAAAATATCATGCAGCAATCCAAAAAAAAGGGGAGTATACAGCACTAAATGTTATGTAATGTGGTGTAAAACACTGCACTACACAGACACACTCCACTGATACACCACAATATACTGCAGTAAAACTGCACTTATGCACTACAATTTACTGCAGTAAAACTGCCCTGTCACACTACGCTGACACTACAGAAAACTGCACAGATGCACTACACTGATGCTACACTATCACTATATTCACACTACTCTGACACTCTACACTCAAAATAGTTACATAGTTAGTCAGGTTGAAAAAAGACACAAGTCCAGCTAGTTCAACCAGAATCACAACAGCACACTATCTCCACTCCAATATCACACTATAAATGGCTTCTCTGGGAAGGAACCTTTTATAGTGTGGGGTGGGTCTATGAGCAATGAACCATGATTGGGCTAAGTCATCATGACTTTCTCTAGTCATGGCTCTGACAGTGCTCTGTGCTCTGATTGGGCAACGCCTTCATTGCTTCAGCCACTTAGGGCTTGGAATGCACTGTGTGGCGCGCAGTGCATTGTGGGGCATTCGGCAGGCCAAATAAATGGCCAAACTGTTCGGCCAACACTACTCAATACTTTCCTGAGCCAATCTTGGTCCATCACTGTGCAAGAGAGCACCAGCGCTGCTCTCTCTCTTCCTCTTAACTGGATTCTGTGAGAGCAATAGAAGCTATTGGCCCTCGGCTGCTGTCAATCAAATCCACTGATGAGGGAGCAGGGGGTGTGGCCCAGCTCCACCATGTATAAGTGGCTTGTAAGTATAGTATGTTTGTTGTTTAAAAAAAATAACCTTTTAATATCACTTTAACTTGGATGTTTACATTTTGATGCAGAATTGCCTGTTTAATGGCAGAATTTTGAAAAGAAGAATATGTACAGCTGCCAAACACAGCCAATATATTAAGTTAAATGCTTTGTCTCCTAAGATATAAGCGTAACATACAAATTTGTACAAGTGACATTTATGTTTTACATTTTATAAAGTTAACAAATGTACATATAATATTATATAAGTGAAGCAATCACTAGCAATTTTAGAAAATCCAGTTTTGGCTTATATTTAGTGGTGCCTTAAAGGTAGTTGCATGATTTAATACCCTGACTTCTTTGTTATAAATGAGCACATATAAACTACGTAACTTTGGACTTTTGCTTGTAGCAATCTTCCCTACAGGACATGCTTTTAGCCACTTTCCAATCACCGGGCCTAAAATACTGCCAGGGAATACTAGGGCATTTTGAAGTTCACTGTACAAAATGGTCAGACAGGCTGAGTGAAAGGAAAATTTGTTTTGCAAAAAGAAATCCTTAACGGTTAAAATGATGAAGTATAAGAAATTTTGTGCAAATATACAATTTAGAAAGTAATATCCCAGCACAAAAATAATGCTTTGAAGACTAAATTTAATTTAAACTTAGCAGGTATATGCACTGCTCAATAGTAAATACATCTGATATTATTGTTTGTGCATTTTGTTTTCACACTGCCAAATTCCAAACCGTAAAATCTTGCAAGCAGCATTTTTATGAAGAAAAACTTTCAAAATACAATTTGGGGAATTCATAAAGGGTATTTTGCATAGCCTTCCCACAACAAATATCAGTGTGGGCAACAGATACATATACCTCTTGTAGACACACAGACAGGTCAGCAGATGAGGAGTTTAGTAAATAGGTGTGCAGAGCCTAATAAGGATTCAGAGAAAGTAGTTCCTCATCAGGTCAGTTTCCCATTAGGGATTGACAGCAGGCAATTTGCAGATTCCATAGCCAATAAAGAGCCTGCTATTGGATTTAGAATTTGCCACTAGCTGAAGGAGATCTAATCCCTCAGCTTCTCCATCAGGCTTTGTCCATTGTCAGCATCAATGGTTGCTAGGAGCCTCCCAGCTGCAAAGTCAACAGCTTCCTTGGGGACCAGTCAACAGCTTCCTTAGGGACCAATGACAGGCAGGGAGAGCGTAGCAGCAGCAAACTTGCTGCTCTTGTTATCTTAGAACTGGAAGTAATTATTTTTTAATTCAGTGGAGCAAAAAGGACCACTTTGTAAAAGTGGTGCTATTAGGAACCAATT
This sequence comes from Aquarana catesbeiana, assembly GCF_042186555.1. Classification (NCBI taxonomy): domain Eukaryota; kingdom Metazoa; phylum Chordata; class Amphibia; order Anura; family Ranidae; genus Aquarana; species Aquarana catesbeiana. The sequence continues at coordinate 500,154,699 of NC_133325.1, forward strand.
AAACCTGCCACCTGTGTTAGTAGAGTTACTGCAAATGGCAGCAGGACATTTTTAATCTGGTGCAGGACATTTTAAATACCGCCACTAAAATGTTGTAATTGCTTAATTAAATGGTCCCAAATGTGTATTGTACAAGTAAAACTACTCTGAAATAGACATGTTAGGGTCCACTGCATCACACCGATGGGTTTATCCCACTGCTCACTCTTATCATGCCTTCATGTCAGTGAACTAATTGTTATCCATACACCTGAATGCCCTTTAACACTATTTCTCCCTCTCCTAGTCTGGGCTCTGGTGTACACTAGAGTAATACTTATCAAATGTATGTACTTACACTACCTAATTTAAAAATGCATTGCATGATACTTAAAGTGTATCTTAAGCTTAAAAATGTACAATTTGCAGCTAACCAGTCCTTAGATATTGTGGCTAAATTAGTTTTCCAATTTCAGGTTAGGAACAGGGAAGTACAGAAAATACCTGTTGTCCTTGTCACTTTCTGTGAATTGAAAGGAAAGCAAAAACATCCTTTTCTTTATTGTTCATTGGGGACAAAGAAATGTAAAAATTCTTAAACAGTTAGGTTATACTGCCACCCACAGGGGGTTGGGAAATTGTCAAACTAAAAAATAAACATCAGCCCCATATAACTCCTCCTCTAACCATCATAAACTAGTTTTTTGCTACTATACTATGATTTTTACTTCTCACTTCTCGGTGGAGGATTCTGCTCCTTATAGGGGTAGGTTGGACTCCTAATCTCAACTGTTTAAATATTCCTACTTTCTGTGTCCCACAATAGACTTCAAGAAAAATATTTAAGGGTAAGTACCTGGACAATATTTTCTTTTTTGTGTGAACTACTAGTCCCATTAATTTGTCATGTAATGAAGATAAATTGGCAGTCAAGGGCTTGTGGTAGGTCTAGCTACTATGGTGTAGCACTCTGTTACTTTGATACTTGGATTACTTTGATACTTTGATAGCTAGCTTGTCTCTAAATTACACTTACTGTCTGCAACTTGCCCTAACCTTTGCCTATCCCTGATTTACACTTACTGTCTGCTACCTGCCCTGACCTCTGTCTGTCACTGGATTATGCTGACTTACTGTCTGCTACCTGTCCCTGGATTATGCTTACTGTCTGCCACCTGGCCTGACCGCTGCCTCAATTATGCTTCTGACTGCTGCCACTCTGACCTCTGCCAGATTCTGGATTTCTCTACTTACTGGGCTTTTGTCTACTTTCAGTTCAAGACATCTGACAACCCCTACTAACAAGGGTATCACTTCAGTCTCTCTTTACTCTTTCTCTAGCTGTGATTGGCCAGGGATTTTCCTTGTCAAAAGAAGTTTATTGAGTATACAATGTTATAAAGATACATAAAGTAAGTTTACAAGGATCTATAAAGTAAGCTCATTGTTTTACAGTAGGGTTTATATAGGTAAATATCATGAAATTTCAAATATTAAACATTGGGTTCACGTAAACCTAAATTAAAGATATATATAATTTCCTTAGTTACTTTTGTAGGTATTTAAATGATTTATACCTACTATACATATTGTTTACAAGTAGAGTGTATATAGGTCAAATAAATTCTGATAATGAGCTTTAATCGTAAGGTGGAGAAAAGGAAAGAGAAAGAAGAAAAAGGGTTGAAAGGTAGAGGTATGGTCCACAAGGTTGTCCCGCTCGTCAGTTTATTATTCTTTTTAGTTCTCTTTGAAGCCCTAGAATGGGTGTCTCTGTAAGTCATTTAATCTGTTACCATGGCAACAGGACAGAGTCATTGAAGTTTGACAGGAACTGTTGTTTTATCCAAGGATGCCAAAGTTTTTCAAATTTTGGAATTTGATTTTGATCGATGGCTACCATCTTAGCATGGGACATTGTATTATTCATGCTATGAATTGTTTCTGCTAGTACCAATGTAGGAGATTTCCATGCCTTGGCCACTGTTTGTTTTGCAGCCGTTATTAGTTGGATCATTAGTTTGAATTGAGAGAGTGTTAACCATTCCGGTTTTAGATTAAGTAAAGTTAAATATGGATCTGGTTGTATTATTTTTTTAAATATTTTAGATGCAATCATGAAGACTTCCTTCCAGAAGGTTTGGATTACTGGACACGTCCACCATATGTGTAAATTTGTGCCTATTTCTGGGCATCCTCGAAAACAAAGAGCTGAGGTATTAGGTGAATATTTTGCCACTCTAGCGGGTACAAGGTACCAGCGAGTTAGGACTTTATAATTTGTCTCCAGTGCTAAGATGTTGGGTGAAGATGACTTAGATGTGAGCCATATGTTAGACCAGTCCGTGTCTTCTAAAGTTCGTCCCAGGTCCTCCTCCCACCTCTGAACGTAAGAGGGTCTATTAAGATTTGCTACTCCATATAATTGATTATAAAGTGATGAAATTGTACCTTTAACAAATGGATCTTTTGTACAGATTGATTCAAAAATGGATAATTGGGATAATGGTGTATCTCCCTTTAGGAATGGTGTACAGAAATTTTTGATTTGGAGATATCTAAATATCTCAGAGTTTGGTAGATCATATTTTTCTCTAAGCGATGGGAATGAAAGGAATGATTTAGATGCTATGAAGTCATTTAGTGTCTGAATGCCTGATGTTGTCCAAGCTTTAAAAGAATTTGGGTAGATCCATGCCGGATAAAAGGCCGGATTTCTGATAAAAGAAAGGAGAGGATTGTGTGGAGATTGTAACTGATATTTGGTTTTTAGTTTATCCCAGAGAGATAAGAAGTGTTTAGTTATGGGATTATGAATTTTAAAGCGGTCTTTAGGATCAAGCCATAATAAATTTGATATTAATAGAGGGTCATTTTCTGAAGCCTCTATAAATACCCATAATGGGATTTCCTGTTTTGCATGGTATTTGGACAGACTGGCCAAATGTGCTGCTCTGTAGTAGTTAGTAAAATTAGGGTATCCCAGGCCTCCTTTATTTTTGGGAAGATGTAGTGTGTGTATAGGTATACGTGGTTTAGAAGAACCCCATATAAACGAAGTTGCTCTTTTTTGTACTATTCTCAAAAAATAGGAAGGAATTGGAATAGGGAGGACTCTGAATAGATAAAGCAATTTGGGTAGAATAGTCATTTTGATTGCATTAATCTTCCCCATCCAGGATAAAGGATGTTGCGACCATTGTTTTATTAGATTTGTGATCTGTCTTAATACAGGAGGATAATTGGTTGAGAATAAGTCAGAATGAGATGCTGTTAAATGAATTCCAAGATATGGGATTGATTTTTCTGCCCATGTGAATGGGAGTGCAGCCCTAGCCGGGATCAATTCCATGTTTGTGAGTGAAATATTAAGCACTAGGCATTTCTTAGGATTAATCATAAGGCCGGATAGGGCTGCAAATCCATCAAGAGCTGGTATTAAGTTAGGACCAGAGACCTGTGGTGATGATAGAAAAAGTAATATATCGTCTGCAAATATACATAATTTGTGTGTAATACCGCCTACTTCAATGCCAGTTATAGTTTGGTTTGTTCTGATGTATTGGGCCATGGGTTCGAGTATAAGGGCAAATAATAAGGGAGATAATGGGCAACCCTGTCGGGTACCTCTTTCGATATTAAAGGCTTCAGATTTGTATCCAGCATATTTTATATAGGCTTTGGGTTTATTATAGAATGCTTTGATCCATGTTAAAAAGTGGGGTCTAAAACCCCATTTTTGTAATGAATATTGCATATATTGCCAGGATACTGTGTCAAATGCCCTCTTAATATCGAGAGATAGAAAACATAAAGGGATTTTCCGTTTTTTAGCAATATGTGCCAATAACACTGCCCTGCGTATATTATCGCCTGCCTGTCTATTTGGCATGAAGCCTACTTGATCTCTATGTATTAACTTTCCTATAATGCTATTGAGGCGTTTTGCTATTATTTTTGCTAATAATTTAATATCGAGGTTTAACAGAGAGATAGGCCGATAATTCACACAGGAAGTATCATCAGAAAGGGGTTTTGGGATCATACAAACAATTGCCATTAGTGTTTCTTGCCGAAAAGAATGTCCATCTAGAAGTTTGTTAAAAGTTTTAGTGAGAATGGGAGAGAGTATTTCTGAGAATGTTTTATAGTATAAAGCCGAGTAGCCGTCTGGGCCTGGTCTTTTGTTAAGTTTTAGGTCTTTTATGGCGTTAGCAACTTCATCTATAGTTATAGGCTCATCCAAACTGCTTTTTTGATTCTGAGATAACTCAGGTAAGGTTATTTTTGAGAAGAAGGATTCAGCCTCTGTAGGATTAAATTCATTGTTTATCTTGTATAAAGTTGCGAGATGTGAGTGAAATTTATGGACTATTTTAACTGGATTACAAGTGTAAACATTTTTTGATAATTTCAAACGTATTGGTTTGAAAGATTTGTTAGTTGAATTTAATGCCCGAGCCAAATATGTACCTGGTTTGTTTGTATTCATGTAGAAATTGTGTTTGGAGCGTTTGAGGGATTTATCAACTGACTCAGTGAGAAATAGATCGTATTCCAATCTAGATTTTTCCAGATGAGATTTTGTACTCTGAGATGGATTATCTTGAAATGATATGTAGGCTGCATTAAAATTGAGTTCTAGTTTTTTTGCTAGATTTTTGCGTTCCCGTTTAAATAGTGCCATTTGTCTTTGTATTGTACCACGCAAGACAGGCTTATGAGCTTCCCACAGTGTTATTGGGGAGATGTCTGTTGTATTATTAATTGATATATATTCCTTTAAAGCTTGTTCAATGGCCATCTGATGTAGTGGGTGTTTGAGCATTATGTCCGGTAAGTACCACGTTGGGTCATGCGCTTTTGGTATGGCTGAGGCTATAGTAGTGTATACTGCATTATGGTCAGACCACGGAATCGGAATGATATCTGATGCAATATTTCTGGTATCATTCCTATTGTTAGAAAAATATGATCTATTCTGGTGAAGGTTTGATGAGGGTGCAAGAAATAAGTGAATTTCTTTTTCATTGGGTTACTTTCTCTCCATGAATCTACCAGATTGTATTTGGAAAGAAGTTGAGAAAAAGGTAATCTAGAGGTTATTTTGGATGGTGTAAAAGGTGATTTATCTAGAAATGGGAGGAGGACCTGGTTCGAATCCCCACACATTATCACTGTTCCTATTTTGTGTGTATTAATCACTTGTAATATATGTGAGAGGAATGGTGTAGGTTGTTTGTTAGGAGCGTAGTAGGAAATCACTGTGATTGCTGTATCCATTATATAACCCATGAGTATCAGGTATCTACCTTCTGGGTCTTTAATTTCTGATAAGGTGAATGGTGTGGATCGGTGAAATGCAATTAGAGTTCCCCTTTGCTTGGTACAGGCAGAAGCCGTGTAAATTTGTTGATAAAAAGGAGAAATATATTTTGGAGTAGAATCTTTGGTGAAGTGTGTTTCTTGGAGGCATACTATGTGAGCCTTCTTGTTATGGAAAGTACGGAAGGCTTTGGTCCTTTTTTGAGGGACATTTATTCCCTGAACATTCAGGGAAAGTATATTCAGTGGTGCCATGGCAATAGATCAAATAGTTTTGACTTACTTTTTGTTATGCAGAGCTGACTGCGCAGATCAACCTGTGTGGACTGAAGAGATGAATAGATAGAATAGATAGAAACCAGTGAATTCTGGAGTAAAAGAGTAAACAAAAAACATATGAGATTAGATGATACATTGTATAAATTATTTTTTGCAAGTAATCACAATTTACCCGTGAAAGAGAATAAATATCTCTCTCAGGGGAATAAGTGCCTTCGTCACACTCCCATATAATATGGTTGGGAGAATGAGGAGGGTTAATGGGGGTACACGGATCTTCCACTTACAGGAGAGAAGTGCTATGTCAAAAGACCTCAAAATGATGTTTCATTAATTGGAGTGCAGAATATAGTTTTTGTTGAAATTATTTATTCCAGGGTGGTTGTATATGGTTAGTCTTGCCCTAGGCTAAATAATTCAGTTAGAAAGGTACTGTTAATAACTTTGGTATTGATGAAGATAGTTTGAATTATTTTGGGATTTTTACCCTTTTAGAGTAAACAATTACATATTTTATTCATATGTAACTGTTTAGATATGTTAACTCATAAAATTGAGGTTGTATTGCTTCAGATTAGAATAAACAAAAACATAATTCTAGGAACTAGTTAGGTAATAATATATTTGTTTTAAGAAAAGAAAGAAAAAGCTTCCATTACTTCTGGATTATTGAACATATTTGTCCTAAAAAGTAATAAATCTATTATTATTACCTGATAATATATAACTGAACAAGAATTTCCTTATTTCACTTATATATTCTAAGGCTATATGAATCAGAAGTAATAAGAAATATAACTGGAATGTAACATGATCCCACACAGTGTGTGACTATCAGAATGCAGTTACATTCAGTTATAAATACAGGTTTTTTATAGAGAACCATCTCTTAGTATAATAAATGAAGAGATATCAGGAATTAGGATGTCAGTCCATTGAATCTTCTTGGTCCATGGATGATGTGGCATAACGGCCTCTTTTGTGAGAATGATGATTCCCATTTTGTTCTGAAATTTTCTGGGTGCTGCCTGAAGGTGAAGATGATGCCATTCTTCTGCGTGTGGGAGAGTTGCTGCTTGTGGGTTCTGTCAGATTTAATTTTAAAAGGGTTTGTTGTAGTTCATCTGCTGATCTGCTTCTGTAAATTGTACCTTGGTAGTTAAATCTGACTGAAAAGGGGAAGCCCCATTGATACATAATGTTGTGGCGTTGCAGTTCCATTAGTTGGGGTTTCATGGATCGTCTTTTAGTAATAGTAAGTTGGGATAGGTCAGCAAAAATTTGATAATTGTGTCCATGAAAATTAAGTATCTTTTTTTCTCTTGCAGCAATTAGTATTTGTTCTTTCGTTCTGTAATAATGACATTTTGTGATTATATCACGTGGGGGTCCATCTTTCTTTTTGGCTGTGAGGGCTCTGTGTACTCTGTCCAGTTCTAAACGTTCAATAGGGATATCTGGCTTTAGTTCTTGTAATAGAGCAGTAATAGTAGATTGCAGGTCTGTCACAGTTTCAGGTATTCCCCTTATGCGCAAGTTTGAACGTCTGGCTCTATTTTCGTAATCTTCGAGCTTAGTTTGAAGTATTAAATTCTCTTTTTTTAATTGTTCCAATTCTGTTATATTTTCTTGGGTTGTAATTTCAATTTCATCCATTTTTATTTCTAAGGCTGCGGTGCGGTTTCCCAGCTCTCTTATTTCTTTGGTTAGGCTTTTTGTTATTTGGTCTGAGGTTTGTTTTAAAGCCTTATGAAGCATCTTTTCAAATTGTAATAATATTACTGGGGATACTGAGGAGGCTTGTGGAGAAGTTTGTGAGAGGATTTGTTCTGTATCTGACTCAAATGGAGAGTCTTGCTGTGACATTTTCTGTCTGTGAGAGCGCCCTGATGCTGTATCTTGTGAGGTGACTGGAGCTGCTTTAGTTGCAGTGAGTGCCTGTGAGCTCTTTGTGAGGTGATTTTTATTTCTGCCACGGTTTCCTCCCAGTACCATATTTCCTGCCCAAACTTTCACAGTTTGTTCCCTGGGGTGAAAAGGTTCAAATGGATACCTTTTGAGCCTGCAGGCTCCGCTTTGTCCTTCTCTTCTCTCCTCAGCGGTGTGGAGCTCTAACAATGCATGTCTGCTCTGCTAGGCTCCGCCTCCTGCCGGGATTTTAATTCAGCATAACAAGTCCAAGACAAAACTAAGTACTGGCAGGCCTACTTTCCTTAAGCCTTGCCTTAAAGGAATATGGGCTGCTTAAGGTTAAGTCCGTAGGGTGATCACTGAAGGGCTCCATACAAATTTTGCTATGATCCCCTGATCTGTAACTATGTCCCTGACTGTTATTAATTAGTGTTTTAAACCTGTCCAGAATTCAGCCCTAAGATCAAATGCTGACAATACCACATTAACAAAGTGAAGCAAAGGATAATAATATAGTTTTCATTAGCAGACAATTAGATGCTATCTGTTACCACAAAAACGAAAATGTCATTTGGTGTGTACAGCTAGCACCCCAGTGTTATACTGATTTTTATAAATTGACTGTAATATGTCACCGCTGTGTCACAATGAGATAATAGATATCTACCAGTGTAGTTCTGCACATAAACTGCAGTGTGTTATTGTCACAGTTATATTAAGAGGAGGGAGCCAGTTACAAAGCATTAAGTGGATAGATTATCAAGTATATATTCAGTTCAAATTTAACCTTCAGCTGTGTAAGTCACAAAACAGAACTATCCTGAGACTTTTTTTGCGCAGTGGTGTTATTAAATGTATTAATGCTAAGCTCTGTTTATTTAGGGCTCAACTGGAGAAGAGGCACACATTGGAAAATCAGCATCACTGATAGAAAGTCAACACCACCACCTGCTGCACTGCCTGGAAAAGACAACCGTAAGTAGAAGCATGTCTTGTAATGGCTGTACAACTCGCATATAAAACCAGCATGACTGTTTTCTCTTTATGTGACAAACAGCTATACCTTTGTTCCTTTTGTGATGTGAAAAGAATAAAACGAGATAGAATTATTCACATTTAAACATACAACATAATAACAGTTAGATTTTTGCTTCAACATATTCAATATACCTATAATCCATAAGTCACTGTTGTCCAATACCTGTAACTACAGCAGAATCATACAAAAACTGGCCTGTGTGTGGGGCACAGGACACCAAGGAAAACACTTCTGGACCACAACTATCAATGGACTAACTGGAAATATGCAGCTCATGGAGTCACCATATGACTACAGTGATAGGCAGACAACTGGTGGCATTGATGTGTGTGCATTACATGTGCACACATTTTGTGTAAGCATGAATGTATATAGTGTGACTGTTCAGCAATAGAAAGATATTTCTCCAACAAGACTGTACCCATTGTCCATCTGGTTGGTGTCCCAATCTCCAATCTCCAATCGTATGTAAAGGAACTCCTTAAAGGGTTAGTTCACCTTTACTAAAAAAACTTCCTGTGGAGGTAGATAAAAACAAACCAAAGTTAAATAATGCCCTTGCTGTGGGTATAGATTTCCAGAGATGGCATCATGCCATCCTTCCTAGTTGCTAGGGCATTGCTAACACACTCCCAGCCATTACAGGGGCAAGCTCTCAAACCTCCACACATTTGTAATACACTATTTCCTCTGTCACTGGATCACTGATCTCAGAGCTAATGCAACAGGGGAGAGAAAGTGCAAGGAAGGGGGTTTGAATTGGCTGGGATTGTCTTAGCAAAATCCTAGCAACAAGGCAGGATAGCATGAAGCCATCTATAGGAGTTTTTTGGCCAGGCTTCAGGAGAATTCTGTGATAAAGAATACTTTATAATGAAACAAATGCTAAGCACTTGGCTTGACACCCATTCCAGGTTCCTATACCTAGAACCAAACTGCTAGTTGATTAGGAAATAGTTTGCTTTTTCCTAGCCTTATTTAGTCCTCGTTCACACAGGGCGCACAACTCATGCAGTGCTTTGTTTACGTGCATGGGGATCCACAGGTGTTCCGTTCATCCCTGTGCAGGTAGCCCCATGGTTGTGTATTGGGACACAGCGGCTGTGTGTGAGACATCTGTGTGGATGCAGGTAATGTCCCCCGAAAGCACACAGGGAGAGGGGATGCACCTGCACAACCCGCACCCATATGGATGTCATAATGGGACACAGAGCCTGTGTCCATACTGCCTCTTTGACTCAATAGAAATCATTAATTGTCACGCAAGGGGATGTATGGAACACCTGTGCATCCCTGTGTGGGTAAACACGGCCCTGACAGGTACACCCTGTGTGCATGAGGCCAAATGCAAAATTTATTAGCAAACTTTCTCTTTCTGTCTTTATACTGGTGTTCCTTGTGTGGCTATTATGTCTGGCCTTGTTAAAGTAATACAGACAAATTATTTGGTGTAGATAGGAGCTAGGTTAGTGAGACATTCCTAAATAAAAAAAAGCCTTAAAGTGTTTTAAAATGGAAAACTGCCATAATATACTATTTAGCTATATGAGGTCAGGCCAAGGCAAAAACTACTTTAAAACTCCAAAGGGGCATACAAACATTTGCCTGCTATTTAATAGTAGCATTTTCATTTCAAGAATTGACTTTCAGTCTTAACTTTAAATGTTTAAAAAATATATTGTACAAAGTACTTCATGTATACTAAATTATTTCATACTTTCTCCGATAACCACCTAGTTAGCCTTGCTCTTAGTCTATTCCTATATATATTTCCTGGTGTTGCTGTGCTCATAATAACACTTAATAACACTTAATTCTACCTTGTACGACAGAACTTAATGTAAATGTAAAGGCTCAAGGTTTTTTTATATTCATGCATTCTATGCATGAAGAGAAAAAAAACTTCTGTGTGCAGCAGCCCCCCCAGCACTTCCTAAAAATGACCTGAGCTCCATGTTGATTCAGTGATGTGCACAAGAGTGCCGGCTCTCCCAGGTCTCTCCCTCCTTATTGGCTGAGACAGCAGCAGTAGCCATTGGCTCCCACTACTGTCAATTACAGCCAGTGAGCCAATGAGGAGAGAGCAGGAGTGGGGCTGAGCCATGCTTCGTGTGTGAATAGACACACAGAGCAGCAGCTCGGAAACGAGCCTGCTTGGGTTCCCTCATAGCAAGCTGCTTGCTATGGGAGCGCAGGGCATAAGGGAGTGGCAAGGAGCACCAGCGGGGGACCTGAGAAGAGAAGGATCGGGGCTGCTCTGTGCAAAACCACTGCACAGAGCAGGTAAACATAACATGTTTGTTATTATTAAGCACAAAAAAGACTGCCTTTAATATCACTTAATTTTATTTTCCATGTATCCAGCTAAAAATAATTTTTACTATTCATAGGTTAGAATCAATATATACATTTTTTGTATGTTTAGTTTATAGTAGTATTTATTTTCAATAAATACTACTTTATATATATATATATATATATATATATATATATATATAAAAATATATACACTGTAAATAAATGGTCACACAAGTTGGAGTTTATTGCAACTATTGTCATATTACCAGTATTTCCCAAATACTATAGTCCCCCTCGTCATTTTTAAAATATGGAGGATAGGTAATCTGCAGTGGGAGATTAAAGTTGGTTTAAACCGAATTAATAAAATCTTACATAAACCTTAACATGTTAATCTAATTCTAAAAGTTAAGAAAACAGTGCTATCCTTAAAAAACATGTGCAATTAATTAGTAATATCTAATGAAATCTCTCAAATCTCTCAATTAAAAAAAAAATCATTACTGACAATATTAAATCTCAAACATTATCTCTGAAGCAATAAAAATGATGATATAAATAAATGTGATCGACAATAATCTTTAAAACACAGTGTAAAGTGCATAATCAATAAAAAGGCAAATTATTAATTGGCAATCACTCACAACAATCAATGTCCCAAATGATCCACTCCATTGCCAAATAAAATGAATAAAGTGTTAATGCACAGATCATCAATAATCAATGTCCTTCTGTAGTAACCACCAGCAACAAGATTGGTGCTCCACCACCAATAAGCCCATGGTGATATCCTTCTCCCTATGTCTCACCAACCCCCTCAAAGACCCTCTTAAATGAGTGAACTCACCAGATGTAATTGACCTTCATTTAACAGCTTCAGCCCCGGAAGATTTTACCCCCTTCCTGACCAGAGCGTTTTTTGCGATTCAGCACTGCGTCGCTTTAACTGACAATTGCGCGGTCGTGCGACGTGGCTCCCAAACAAAATTGACGTCCTTTTTTTTCCCACAAATAGAGCTTTCTTTTAGTGGTATTTGATCTCCTCTGCGGTTTTTATTTTTTGCGCTATAAACAATATAAGAGCGTCAATTTTGAAAAAAAAACGCATTATTTTTTACATTTTGCTATAATAAATATCCCCCAAAAATATATAAAAAAACATTTTTTTTCTTCAGTTTAGGCCGATCGTATTCTTCTACATATTTTTGGTAAAAAAAAAATCGCAATAAGCGTTGATTGATTGGTTTGCGCAAAAGTTATAGCGTGTAATAAATAGAGAATAGTTTTATAGCATTTTTATTTAAAAAATTTTTTTTACTAGTAATGGCGGCGATCAGCGAATTTTTTTGTGACTGCGACATTATGGCGGACATGTCGGACATTTTTGACACATTTATGGGACCATTGTCATTTATACAGCAATCAGTGCGATTAAAAATGCATTGATTACTGTGTAAATGACACTGGCAGTGAAGGGGGCGGGGAGGGGTTAAGTGTGTCCTAGGGGAGTGATTTCTAACTGTCAGGGGGATGGGCTGGTGTTTGACGTCACTGATCTCTGCTCCCAATGACAGGGAGCAGAGATCGAGTGACACTTGTCACTAGGCAGAACGGGGAGATGCTGTTTACATCAGCATCTCCTCGTTCGTCCTCTCCGTAAGACGATCGCGGGTATCCCCACGGCGATCGAGTCCGCAGGACCCGCGACCCGACTCACGGCGCGCACGCAATGGCACGGCGGGGAATTCAAATGGACGTACAGGTATGCCCATTTGCCCAGCCGTGCCATTCTGCCGACGTACATCGGCGTGCACCGGTCGGGAACCGGTTAACAGACCTTTATGTTAGTCCTAACAAAAGTCAATCGAAAAGTCAATCAGCACCTTTTCACACTTATTTAGAATATTTTAGAATATCTTTCCACCACTCTTCCTCCTCAACTCTTTCCTCCCATTCACATTACCCCACAATGTTCAAGGGTCAGTAAAACAAGGGAAAAAAGCAATGCGCTAATGAGCAGGGCCCTCTGATTCCCACTGTATTAAACTGTATTGTAATTGTACTGTTTGCCCTTAATATTGTAAAGGGCTGAGCAAACTGTTGGCGCTATATAAATCCTGTACAATAATAATAACTTCCATAGTGTAAAACCACTAAAACAGGTTAAAAGCAATTACCATGTCTTGTGCTGAAACCAACATGGCTAATGCATCCAATGTTCTAGTCTTCTCCTGGTCTTCCGTGAGTGAAGAGCATTCCCACGTACATGATGACTTCACTGACTCCACCAAGCCTGGAGTGAATGCATGTAGACAGGAAGAGGCTGATAAAGGCTGAAGGAGTTTAGAAGCACTGAGATGCACCAGAGCATGAAAAAAGTGAAAGAAAACTACCGTATTTCCTAAAAAAAAAAACCTAAGAAGGTGATGACACAATGCTGCTTCAGCAAAAGAAATGTCATTCAGTTGAGTTTTATATTTACTTTCCTGAGACATAAAGAAAACAATCATTATATAATATGGCGGTTGTTCTAGGTATGAAGAGTAAATTGCATAATATATTTATACGTGAAACAAACTTATATCAACTATACTGTATATTGGAGATGTCGTTCTTTATTTTTTTTTTTCCCTAAGTGCGTAGCCATCAACATTCCTATAAACAAATTAAATAAACATAAAATTCTCTGAAAACGTGGAACAATGTTTGTTTATGTGCTGTTACTAAATGGAGATTGCTTTATGCATCGCCCTGTTAGATATTCTCACCTTTTTTCATTGGCAGTATTACAATAGGTTGAACAATTTATTGCTCGCACAGTGATGTAGATCATTCTTTTTCTGTCAACAGAGGACTGGTTCCTTCTGCCTTAAAGTGAAACTGAAAATTCATGTTTAATCTTCCTGACTTAAAGATGTATTGCTTGATATTGCTTTTTGGGCAATTTCAACCACATTCGTTTATTGATAATTGCATATTTGACACCAGCTTATGCCATATGTCACCTGCAAATTCCAAATTAGAAAGAAAATATTAGCAGGTTAACAAGACAGTAAACAATTAGTGAAGCATTTGGAAGAAAAAAAATTTCTGTCAGTAAATACCGTATACAGCCCACTTCCTGTTTCTTGTCTGGAAAAAAGCCTAGGCTTAGGACATCATGCACAGCTCTCTTTCTCTCTCTCTCACTCTCCTGAGAGTTTGCCAGATAGGGAGGGGGGATGAGTAACAAGAGGGCCAATGAGAGCTGCAGAGCTGGAGGTGTGCCTCTGTGTCTGTGTAAATCCAGGAAGTGAACAGACAGCATCTTCTACTGCCCACAGTTAAAATGATTGCAGCCAGACTCAATTATATGCAAAGTGGCTGGAGGGAAGCTTCAGAATGGCAAAGATGTTTTTATTACAAATTATGTGAGCAGACTGCAGTTCCTCTTTAATAAAAGGAAAGATCCTAAACAAAATTTAAAGGCTGCATTAAAATCTCTGTCTAATAGATGATGGCCTTAAAGTAGAACACTTGTCCAGGCTATTACCATTTCATTATTTACATATTCTTAACAAGCAGTAAAAAAGCTTTAGGGTCAGTTCACACCTAAACGCGTTCCTGTGTGAGTCCTATGTGGCTCAGCGTAGTACAATTTTAAGCCTATTTGTTTGAGTGGGCTAAAATCGCTCTGGATCGCACAGAAATTAGTGCATGCACTCATTTTAAAAAATGCACTGCATCAGTACTGTGGTACCGTGCAATACAGTGCAGGCAAATGTTTGCGATTTGCATTTACGATCTACGTTTGGGGTGTCGTTAGGATTAGACTGACACCAGCAGCAGATTGCGCGCCCAGTGCATTTTGAACACGGTGTGGGAAACGCACACAGAACACTGGCTTCCCACATCGGATTGCAGTGTGAACGAGGCCTTAAAGTAAGCCACCCCCGACTTCTAAAGCTGTAAAAAAAATTTCAAAGACCGTCAAATATCACAACAAAGATTCTAAAGTCAGGTTTCAGTCAGTTTTCTAGAAACACCTGTTTACTTTAGAAGGCTAGCAGGCTGCCAAGATACTGCTTGCATAGAAATGAGTTTTGGTTTCATTGCCTCGGTTTACTTTAAACTTTAAAAGTAGTTTCTCCACAATGCCTGTAGATACAGGGGTGAATGCTGGGTTGTTTGAAAAAGATTTTGTTGCTTATGTAGAATATGTAAATTTTTTAGTATGCATAGTCTGAGCACAGATGCACTTTAAAACAAGCCACTGTAGCTGAAGACACTTTGGAGTAATTCATCATCAAACTTATAGCAAAAACGGTTTCACTTTCCTGCTTTGCTCCATCGCCTGCCTTCTAATCCCTAATGTAAACACAGAGCAGGTGTAACCAAATAGGGGAGAACAGAGTGCCAGGCCCCGATTTTAAAAGAAAATATAAATAACACTGCACTAACCCAATGTGAAAAGCTGCTACATAAAATATGACCAATATTGTAAACAGAAGTAAAAGTGAAATGCAGTGCTAAAAATGATAACCAATGGTAAAAGGCACATCAGACATGGTGACCATTACCAATATATACATAGCTGAAACACATGAAGCATAATACCAAAAAATTGAATATTAGACGGGATATAGTAATGTCCCAATGTATGGCTATGAATCTGATACAAGAGAGTCCCAAACATAGGCTAAATATGAATGTTGGACTGATGTAGAAATCTTCTCTTGTATATCATGAGTTGTACGATCATGGGAAGTGAATAGATGGAATACGCTTACCAGCAGGAGTGGATTCGGATGCCGGTGACACCGAATCAAACAGGCTCTGAGATCCTTAATGGGCGATGGTTGGACGATGGTTGGTCTGGAAATCCCGGATCTCGAGGGGGATCTATCCTCTATGGTCCACGTCACGACTGTCCGTTCAGAAGCCCGAGGGGGAATTCTCCGCCACAAACAAGTCTCCAGAGCATGGATGGTTCCCAAAAAGATAGATAGGACGCCAATAGTGCAGATCAAATGACGTATTTTATTGGATATAACCAATAATCAACAAACGATATAAAAAGTGATCACGTGTAAAACAATAAAATCAAGTGTAGGAAAGAGTAAGGCTAACTCGACGCGTTTCGTCCACATGGACTTCAACAGGGGCATCCTGTTGAAGTCCATGTGGACGAAACGTGTCGGGTGAGCCTTACTCTTTCCTACACTTGATTTTATTGTTTTACATGTGATCACGTTTATATATCGTTTGTTGATTATTGGTTATATCCAATAAAATACGTCATTTGATCTGCACTATTGGCGTCCTATCTATCTTTTTGGGAACTATCCATGCTCTGGAGACTTGCTTGTGGCGGAGAATTCCCCCTCGGGCTTCTGAACGGACAGTCGTGACGTGGACCATAGAGGATAGATCCCCCTCGAGATCCGGGATTTCCAGACCAACCATCGTCCAACCATCGCCCATTAAGGATCTCAGAGCCTGTTTGATTCGGTGTCACCGGCATCTGAATCCACTCCTGCTGGTAAGCGTATTCCATCTATTCACTTCCCATGATCGTACAACTCATGACATACAAGAGAAGATTTCTACATCAGTCCAACATTCATATTTAGCCTATGTTTGGGACTCTCTTGTATCAGATTCATAGCCATACATTGGGACTTTACTATATCCCGTCTAATATACAATTTTTTGGTATTATGCTTCATGTGTTTCAGCTATGTATACATTGGTAATGGTCACCATGTCTGATGTGCCTTTTACCATTGGTTATCATTTTAGCGCTGCATTTCACTTTTACTCCCGATTTTAAAAGCTTACTCTGGGCTGTCTGTAAGTGTACTCTTTCAGTGCCCCCCCACCCCGCACTGCATGAATTAAATACTTTTTTGTCTAAGGCCCCTTTCAGACGAGGCGGACTCCATCAAGTGGATCCACCTGCTCAGTGGGGGATCTCTCTGCTGATCCCCACTCTGCAGGTGGATGACAGGTTTGTGCATGCTTTGCTATTCAAAGCAGACATGGGCACAGCCCTCTGTTCTCTATGGGGTGGTCAGATAGAAACAAACAGCCTGTTCGTTCCCATCCATCATCCGATTTGATCAGCCGAAAAGATGGGGAACGGATCCCCATCTGTTTTCAGTGAACACGATTGGATCAGATGCCAGCGGGTGTCAATGGACATAGAGAACTAAGGATGGTCCGATCGGGTCCATGTGAAAGACTGACAGGCGGACCCGATTGGTCCATCAGTGTGAAAGGGGCCTTAAAGAGGAAAGAAAAAAGTTCAAATCCTTACCTTATTCCTTTCTTCCCTAGCAGCCAGTGCCCTCCCTCACTATCTGACACTCCAGGTTGTAGGCAGCTCTTTCCCTCCACCCATACAATGCAGGACTTCTGGCCCTCTGTGAAGTAAGAAGCATTAGCTCATCTCTCCTAGATGTAGGTATATTCTGAACTGCTACAGACTTAAAATAATCCTGCATGCCTCATGTGGTCAAAAATCCTAGAGTGTCCCCTCATCTAAAGCCTTGTGACAGCTGATGTTTGTAGTTCTATAAATATTTTGAAAAACTAGATCTTAATGAAGTTTATATTAGGGTCAAAGAGTAATTGTGATGAAGAGCATTAATAACATTGTCATAATATAAAATATCATTATAGTTATTATTGCTAGTACAACTGTACGTTTTAGCCAAAGCTCTGGTTCTTAGTAGTTTACTGTTCATACGCATGGTTCTCCTGTTGCCTGTCCTTAATTTAAACTTACTTTAGGTTGAGATCAAAGACCTATATTATCATAGTTAATACTGCCATCTGTTACAGAGAGAGTTAGCCAGGAGGCCACCCCATCAATTTTCTGCTACAGGACCCCATGAGTCATAGGTATACTCCTGTATACAAGCTACAGTATATGCAGCTCCAACATCTTGCATGATTCCCCATATATTCCCAATGTTATTAGAAGATTGTACATTTTCTGTAAATGTGTGGGCCTCTACTATTTTGGAGCAAAGATAACTAAAATTAGTTTTGTTTTAAGAAGCAATAGCTGTTAGGAAGAATAAAACCATACAGTCATACTGTATACATCATGTCCAGGTCTGAAATGCATTAATGTTGTTGGTCATTAAAGTGGTTATAAACCCTTTACAAACACTTTTTGCTACAGGTAAGCCTATAATAAGGCTTACCTGTAGCTACCCCAGATATCTCCTAAACCTGCACGTTTTAGGAGATATCCCCTGTATCTGCATGTGCCGACATCATCGGCACATGCGCACTGAAGCAATGGCACGTACGCGGTGTTGCTTCAGTTAGTGTGCCGTTACTGGTGGCTCCCACGCACATGCAACATCATCACAGCTCCAGTCAATCACATCACCGGAGCCAATGATACCCGGAAGTAACTCCAGGAACAATGCCGCCGGGCAGAGCGGGGTACAAGGACCGCTGCAGGGGCTTCGATCTAAGGTAAGTAATTCATAATGAGCTAGTATGCTATGCATACTAGCTCATTATGCATTTTTTTTTTGCATTTATTTTTTTTTGTGGGTTTACAACCACTTTAATATGTTATAAAAAATATATTTTAAATTTATATTCTTCTCTAGTACCAATGGTGATATAAATGAGAAAATCAAGTATTTTTACCATCATACATCCATTTCCTTTAGTGATTAAGAAAGAATAACTATCGCTATGTGTTTAAGACATTTTCATCAACTGACTACAATTATGTACTGAGCTGTTTCCAATTTTACATGCATTTTGTAACTTTTAAATGTTAAATTAAAATAAACGCACTGTAATGGTTCACCTTAATATTATTATATGGCATTGACTATCAATGTAATATAATGTTTTATGGTGCAAAAAAGTATGTATGTGTCATAATATTCTTTAACTTCTGTTTCTAATTTGGTATGTTGGAATGTGTTTGCCTGTGTATGAAAATAATTTGTATTTTTTTCCCTTCCATTACACTAATTTCTTGCCAGAATGATAGTGAATTGGCTATGTGATATTTGCTAGAAATTGGCTCACTGCTGGTTTGAGATTTGTCTACCAAATATAACTAAAACATGTATTTAGACAACAAATATTGGCAGTACTTCGTAGAAAAATTGCATAACGTAAGCATTTAAAGTAGACATAATAAAATATTGTGTGAACTAGTTTTCATGCAAAATCTACTAAAATAAAACAAGGGCTATGCTGCAAGCCTGTCTGTTTACTTACCAGCTAAACAGCTAGCCAAATCACATTTATGCTGGTGCCCAGTGGGTTCCTTTCCCGGCAACAGCTTGTCCCATCCTGTTTGTAAAGGTACCCTATATGTGGCCAACCTAATCATAAACTAAAACACAAAAACACCCATCAAGATGTTCATGGTAACACAGGAGCCAAAGTTTAATGATGCCACTGCTTAACACCATGAATCTTTCTGCTGCTAAATTGCTTTAACTGTGAATATTGTGCATATATCTGAGGGATACAGAACGGGGAAAAAGGGAAAAGAAACAGAGGGGGAACCCAGAAGACAAAGGATGTAGAATGGTGACCATATTAATCACCATATAGATAATCTATCACTATTAAAGTTTGATTTGCATATATCGAGCCTAAGGGCTGCAGACCTTTTTTTAAAGCATTTATTGTTATCATTGATTATTAGGATTGCACCAATACCGATACTAATATCATTTGCAGGAGTACTTGTAGGCTGCTTTCACACTGAGGCTCTTTACAGGTGCTATAGCGCTAAAAATAGAGCCTGCATAGCCCCTGTAAAGAGCCTCTCCTCTCACTCCAGTGTGAAAGCCTGAGTGCTTTCACACTGGAGCGGTGCGCTGGCAGGACGCCAAAAAAGTCCTTCAAGCCACATGAATGGGCAGTGCCGCCGAACCGCCGGCATAGCGCCGCTACAGTGTCACTTTGCGGGTTGGTTTAACCCTTTTTCGGACGCTAGCGGGGGTTAAAAGCGCCCCGCTAGCATCCAAAAACCTCTTAAAAAACGACGGTAAAGCACCGCTTTACCGCCGACTCCCCCAATGCCCCAGTGTGAAAATAGCTGTACTCCTGCAAATGCTCCGATGCCTGACCCGATACCTGGACAGTCAGGGGTGATCAGTGGGGGGAGTTAAAAGCACCAATCTCCCTGTATAGGATTTCAATAAAGCAGCTCAAAGCCAATTCTCCTCCCCACGGCTTTCAGCTGCTTTATTGAAATCCATACAGGGAGATCGGTGCTTGTAACTCCCCCCACCACTGCACTGATCACCCCTGACTGTCCACTGTGTCCTCCTCTGTGTCCCCCTCTCCGCGTTCCTCCGGTCCCCTGCCATGTTTTCCCTGCTCCTCTGCTCCCCCGACATGTCCTCCCTGCTCTTCCGGTACCCTGCCATGTCCTTCCGGCTCCTCCAGTCCCTCTCTGTGCTCCTCCAGTCCCCCCTGTCCCGGATCTGTCAGGATGCAGAGTGGAGAAAGGAGCCGATATATATGTCATTTACCATCTCCTTCCTTTTCTGAATGAACAGAGCCAGTGATCACTGACTGTCCATTCACATAACTGAGCATTGTAATCTGTGTTTACGATGTCTCAGTTGAATGGAGAGGAGCCGCTATCTCCTGTCCATTCATTTTCAGTGCAGCTGAGGCTGCAGAGAAAGGGACTGGGGAATCTGTGCCCTCAGTCCCTTTCTCCGTCTCAAAGGGGAGATGCCAGGGGTCTGTTTATACCCCTGAAATCTCACCAAAGCCCCCCCAACAGGGCTGATAAAAAAATAATAATAAAACAAATTGTAATATTTAAAAGGTAAAATTGTAAAAAATAATAAAATAAATAAATTGTACAAAATAAAATTTTTAAAAAGAATGCTGACACAGTCCACTGTCACATGACATTAAAAAAAGTATTGGTAATCTGTATCGGCGAGTACTTGAAAAAAGTATTGGTACTTGGTACTCGGTCTTAAAAAAGTTTTGGTGCAACACTATTGATTATACTAGCAAGTTTTACATTGAGCATGATCCAAGAAACCTTTTGCTTCAGCAAAGAGATAGGCACAGAAACAGTTTTCCACAACTGAGCTATAGTAAACTTAGCTGCCAAGAGAATAAAAAAATATATATTTTTGTGTAGCTCATAGAACCTTCTCAGGTGGGTCATTCAGAAGAGCAATGCGTGGTTTTTGAGGTACTGGGACTCCTGTAACCCATCTTAATAACACATAGACTCTAATCCAAAATCCCCTTAGTCTAGGGTATTCCCACCAGATGTGATGCATAGTTCTACAGGAATAACAGCCCCAAAAACATGACGGAGAAGAGTTTGGAAATAACCTAGAAAGATGAGAAGCAACCAGATACCATCTTGTTAAGGCCTTTAGTTTTGCTTTTATCAAAAATACATATATAATGCCCTTAAATGACAATCCTCTCAGATCCCAAACACTATCCCATTCCCTCATGTAAGGACATTTCTCCATGGTGACAAAAAAAGCCCATATATGGTGGAGATCCCTCCTCTTTGACCCGTGTCTGTGTACACCATCTCGCATATAAGGTAACTTGAGTTATATCAGGTCCAAGGGAGTATAAGATGTGGGAGATTTGGTGGAATTGAAAGGTTTTGGTTGTGGGCAATTTTAATTTGTTGCAGCAATGTTGTAGAGTGAAGGGGCCTCTAGAAGTAGTAAAGTGGCCTATTCTACATATAAGCCCTTTTTTAGCCACCATTGAAAAGCCTTTGGGTCCAAACCAGGAGGGAAGGTAGGATTGTTGAACAGATGAGCTAATGGATGAAAAGATTAAATAAATGCATATTGTTCCTCACCCTGTCCCAAATGGCCAGGAAATTAGAGAGAGTAGGAGCCAGAATCAGTGGGTACTGTCTGCCCGGTTGCCATTTTAAACAGTCCAGAAGGTAAAAGGCCACTGCCTGTGATTCTACACAGCAGAAAATTGAGCCACCTGGGCCACCTGATAATAAAACAGATAATTTGGGATTCCGAGACCTCCCATAGTAAATAAAACCTGTTTCGACAGTCTACAACCCTTTCCCCTCTTAGTACATTTTTTTTCTATAAAACGAAGATTATGTATATATGTAAATATGTAATTGTAAACATTGGTTAAAAAAACTTAAAAACTTTATTGCACTCAAAACCATTAAATATTCCCTTTAAAAAGCAAGCGAAGCAAAGAAAACTAGGGATAAAAAAATAGATAAAAGAGGAGCTTACTGCTAGGGGTCAAAATACTTAATAAATAATCACTGATGCTACCTAATTATCAACTCTCTTCTCATCTAAATGAAACAAGGAAGGCAGAAAGTATGTCCGTTGCTTCATTAATTTCTCTAAGTCAAGTCTGAATTTTGCTGTCTTTTTTTAAAGTAAAATGTATTAAAAGGAAACCTAAGGAGGATGGCTTTTAAGCTAGACTTGCAAGAAGACCTGTTATGACCGCAGTATCTACAAAGGGGGTTAAAGTGTAATGGGTAAAGTGGTCCAAGTAAATATTTGGGCAGCAATCCCAAGAATAGCACAGCAAGACCAGAATTGTGATAATGACTCTACTTATGTGAGACAATTATAGTTAAAAAAATTACATCATTGTAACCTTTATGGATTTATCAAGTCCAACAAATCTGAATTCATTTTTTTGAAGACTTCAACTATAAACCTGTTGAGTGCAAAACATAATTAAGCTCAACAGTCCATTTAAAACTTTGGTTCAGCTTTGATTTACATCTCTCAACACATTTTTGTCTAAACTATAAGACAAACAGCATTTCAGTGAAGATGTTATATAAAGATTTGTATTATCAAAAATCATTAAACATGGTATCAATAAAAAATATTAAGTATGGGATAAACCACCAGTGATGGCTTGACTCTGCATGCTACCGCAGTATACTATATCCATAAATCTCCAGGTATATTGAATAAGAAAAAAAGCTTCTTTGGATGTCAAGAGTCTTTTCTAATCAAAATGTATTAGCTGAACAAGGTTCTGACTTTCTGGAAGCATGAATTTAGCACTGAAAAATAGCACTGATTTCTTCACAAAGGGGCGTCATAGGAAAATGTGCAGAACTTCAAAAATCAAGCCTAAAGGAATAATTTATCATTTTTGCCACCCTTCTGGTATCTATCTAAACAGAAGATTTGTCTAAATACTTCAGATTCATATAATGGTTTATTAGGAAAGTGCAGTGCCAGGAGGATGTTCATTTTGTAATCCAAAGTTAGTTTGTATACTGCTAAACATAATTTTCCTCTAAGTCTGGTAGAGATAATCTCCTAATATGGTTATTATAAAATAAATTTGCAAAAGAAGTCCAGGGGGGGTGGCAATCAGTAGCTAAAATTAATTTGGATACATTAAAGGAAACTGATTAGCAGTCTTTTTAAAAAATAAGAGTAGGTTAAGAAAAGTAGATGTTAATATTGAGCTATTTAGTGGTAATTCCGCTTAAAGTATATGCCAGGACAAAATAAACAAAAAATAAAAACATATGCAGCACATCTCTGCAATTCATGCATGTTTCCCTGTGTTTTAAGGCCCTGGAAGTACAGAAATGTAGCTGTGGGCTGACAACATACAGCATTTTTGTGGACTGAGTGATGTCAGCACTGCCTAGTTTTATGTTTGCTAAACTACTGAATCAAACCACTTCTATTCATGACAACAACATAAGCATTTATTGATTTATAGTCCATGATAAGAACTGGAAGGAATAATCAGGCTGCTTGAGATAACACCAGAGGTGTGGACAGGACACAGGACAGCTCTAAATTTCTGACATGATTAACATGTATTTTATAATACCACTTAGAGCACAGCTATAGCAAAATACTTTCTATGGTTTGTTGTTTATTGTTAAGGTTTTTTTGTACACACATACATAAAGTGCATTCCAGACAAAATTGAACTCTTATGCCCCGTACACACGGTCGGATTTTCCGATGGAAAATGTCCGATCGGAGCGTGTTGTCGGAAATTCCGACCGTGTGTGGGCTCCATCGGACATTTTCCATCGGATTTTCCGACACACAAAGTTGGAGAGCAGGAGATAAAATTTTCCGACAACAAAATCCGTTGTCAGAAATTCCTATCGTGTGTACACAAATCCGATGGACAAAGTGCCACGCATGCTCAGAATAAATAAAGAGATGAAAGCTATTGGCCACTGCCCCGTTTATAGTCCCGACGTACGTGCTTTACGTCACCGCGTATAGAACGATCGGATTTTCCGACAACTTTGTGTGACCGTGTGTATGCAAGACAAGTTTGAGCCAACATCCGTCGGAAAAAATCCTAGGATTTTGTTGTCGGAATGTCCGAACAAAGTCCGACCGTGTGTACGGGGCATAAGATATGCAAGCTGTGAACACGTTGGGGGGACATTTACTAAAACTGGTGCACACTGAATCTGGTGCAGCTGTGCATAGTAACCAATCTGCTTCTAGGTTTTATTGTCAAAGCTTAAAGCGGGGGTCCACCTATCTATCACTTTTTTTTTTTTTGAGTTCATTCACAAACTTTTCTTCTCAGCATTACATACTCACATATTGTGTGTAATATGTCCGCCTGTGTCAGATTTCGTCGGAAAGAATAACTTATATTATTCACTGCAGGCGGTTTCCATCTTCATTGTGGGCATTTGAAGCCCACAAGCATTTATTTCCTGGATGTGGCGAATGCTGTGCTCCCAGCATTCACCGCTCATTCCCGTACATGCTCAGTGGCATCCTGGGAAGCCTGAGACTAGCACCCAGGAGTCTGGGAGAGGCTAGAAACACGCCTACTCCCATGGGAGGAGAACCAGGAAGTGCAAAGAAGAATAGAAAAATAAAAGGTAATTACGGCGATTTAAATTTTTTTAAACCGGCATGTCAGCCTCTAGGCAATTAAGAGAATACATACAGATATTGTTCAAAATTTGGGTGGAACCCCACTTTAATTGAACACGCTGAAATTAGATGCTGATTGGTTAATATGTACAGCTGCACCAGATTCAGTGTTCCCCAGTTTTTAGTAAATCTCCTCCACTCTGACTTTCCAGGGCTTCAATTTTCTTTCTAACAGTAATGCACTAGTCTACCCCTCTCCCATTTGTCTTTTTTCTGGTGATTTGGGAGTCCCTTTTGCTTACCTGTTTGTAATGCCTAATAATATTCATAAACACACCCACTGCTCAAAAACCCCAATTATAGTGGATATAGAAAAGTATCATCCCATTTCAAATAATCCAGTTTTTTTGCTTTTCAGCCTGAAATGAAAACAGATACTGTTTTTGTTTTATCCAGTTGTCTTTATCTAAGATATAACACCAACATGTCAGAAAAAATAAAATAAAAACAGAATCACTGAGTTGGAAAAAGTATAACCCCCCTTGTGTCAGTATATTCTTGAACCACCTTTTGCATTAATTACAGCCTTTAGTCTGTTGGGATATGTCTCTACTAACTTTGCACACATAGACTTTGCAATATTTGCCCACTCTTCTTTACTGCTCAATTTCAGTTACATTCTATGGTGACTGTTTGTGAACTGCAGTCTTCAAGTCATTCCACAAATGTTCAATGGGGTTTAAGTCTGGGCTCTGACTAAGCCATGCAAGGACGTTCACCTTTTCTCCACCAGCTCCAAGTCAGCATGTCCTACATGTCCTCCGTGTGACATCACGTCTGCCCCGACAGCATCTAACGCTGGTTATGGCGGTGTTTGGCTGCTTTCTGCTTACATCCAGGAAAGATGGCCTACACACAAAGCTATCCTAGGCATCAGACAGTCCGGAGAGCCTCTGAAACGGACGTTTTAAGAAAAATGCCTTCTAGGGGCCCTCTGTTCCTACCTTTTTCTCCTTCAACCACTGTGTGGTCATTTTTGCTGTGTACTTTGGGTCATTGTCATGTTGGAAGGTAAACCTTCTTCCCATTGACAACTTTCTGGCAGAGGGCAGCAGATTTTCTTCAAGAATTTGATGGTAATTTGCCCCATCCATTTTCTTCTATCCTGACAAGTGCTCCAGTCCCTGCTGCAGATTAACACCCCCATAACAGAATATTATTCCCTCCATGCTTTACTGTAAGATTGGTGTTATCTGGATGGTGAGCTGTATTGGATTTCCTCCAAACAAATCGTTTGTCATGGAGGCCAAATAATTTAATTTTAGTCTCATCTGACCAAAACACATTTTTCCTAAGGCCTCAGAATCTTCAAGGTGCATTTTTGCAAAGGTCAGTCATGACTGTAATGATATCACATACTAGACACACGAAAAGCTGTAGCTATTGGCCATCTTGTTCAGAAATAAGATGTCAGCCATGACAGTTTGGCAGACTAGTTAAATTGCAGCAGTAATCGTAACCCCCTCATTCCCCCCTTACTTCATAGAATCCATAGACTCCATCTTAGTTCAAAAGAACCGTTATCTCGGGCATGGGCCTGTGCATGGCTGTAAACAGCTAATTGAGTCCTGGCAGAAAAACTATAACCAAATACATTAAGAATACATAACATGCCATCCAAGGATGCTCAGACTTAATGAGGGTCTTAAAAAGGCATGCAGAGCAGAAGTGACCTTTCAGAGACTTCTGCCCAATTCAAAACTTAAGAATCCACACATGATTCATAAACTCAGACAGGAACATGACACATTAATAAAAAGTATATATTTGAATGTGGAATTTCATACTGAACGAAGTCCAAGCATGACCATGCTAAGACATACAAGAGAGAAGATAGCTGTCAGATGCCTCCTGGGTGACACGTTTATCTGAGCTACCCTGTGTTTAGTATCCCTGGACACAGAATACAATGCGGAACAATAATCTATTCAAGAATGCAACCGGTACATATTGGGAGATATGAATAGTGGTATAAAACTGTATGTAAGGGAGGGTAAATATACTGTCATAAATCCCGGACAGCCCATGGACCCTCCTTATCCGTTTTATTGGTCAGGGGCATCTGTCACTACCCCTTTGATCCCAGAGAAAAGAGGAGATGCCAAGACAGTTGTCAGTTCTCCTTTACCATTAGATCAGAAACATCTGCCAAGTTTGAGAACCATTTTGACATCTGGCTCATCGACTGAACTCTGTTCACCCCAAGGACATTGCGCAAGTATTCTCCTTCTCACTCTGTCTTGTTACTCTGTGGCAGTATGTTGCTCTTATTTCTTTGAAACACCTTTTTCTGTAAATATTTTATTTGCAAAAATTTTGACCTTTTCATTATTAAAACCTTATTTTGAAAAGAGTTAATTTTGTCCCTAAGCTCTTAATGCAAGCTAACCAAGAACCTGTCTCTTAGGAGTGCTACTGTATAGGTTAAACTTTCTGAACATACCTGTCTGTGGAGAAAGTGTGTGTTACAGATGATTATTCTAAAATCATAATTGTAATGCTAAATTGGTGGAAGTTCTGATACTTCAGTAAACAAACGTCAGTGGTGGCAGTTAAATGGTTAATTGTTTGATTAGCCCAGTGACAATCGCTCTCAGGCTGCTGGTACCTAGATTGTGGTCCCGCAAGTTGGAAAATCTTTGTGCAGCTGAGAGTGGCATTGTTACGTTAGTGACAGCGCGGTGTGAGATTGGCTGGTCCTTGTCACGAGTTAGTGAGAAGGGCAGGGATCTGACACCCGCGTTCATCACAGTGACTGCATGTGGCCTTTCTTGAGGTTGTTTTTTTCTAGCAAACCTCCCATACAAGCCACATTTGTGGAGAATGTGTGATATTGTTGTCACATGCACACAATGAACACTCTTTGTCAAAAATTCCTACAACTGCTTCATAAGTGCTGTAGACCTCTTGCTAGCCTCTCTGACCAGTTTTCTCTTGGCTCTTTCATCTGGTTCAGAGTGATATCCTAATCCAAGGAGGATATGTGTTGTACCAAATAACTCCCACTTCTTAATAATAGACGTCACTGTGTTTCTAGGAGTTGATAAAGCCTTTGATTTTTTTCTCTATCCATCTCCTGACTTGTGCTTGTCCACAACTTTTTCCCAGAGATCTTTTGACAGTGTCTTGCCACCCATAGTTGGCTGTTTGCTTCAGTTGTACTACCAGGAACTGAAATGCTCCAGGAAAGCTGTTTTCATGCTGAGCTAATCAAAATGACCACAGTTGATCACAGTTGAAAGTCAAATGGCTTTGTGTGCCATTGAGAAGGTGATTAGCTTCACCTGATGAAATTAGGAGGGGGGTGATCCTTTTTGCAACTCAGTGATTCTGTTTTTGATTTTTTTTCTGACATGTTGGTGTTATATCTTTTATTGGATGTAAATACAGCTGGATAAAACAAAAACTGTGTCTGTCTTCAATGATAAAGAACTGAAAGGTAGACCTGACCAGAACAGTTGTCTGAAAGAGGCCTTATTTAAATAAACAACAAAGAAAAGAAGCTGGTGTGAGATGGGTAAACAGGAGGTGATGTCTCAGTCCCAATTAGTATTCATACAACAAATCATACATTGATTAATAGTAGAAAATACATATGTAATGCTACACATAATTCAATAGAGAAACCTTTACAATAAACCTGGACAATCCATATTGATAGCCACCATCAACCTTAAAAATCTGTGCTAGCCTTCTCCATGCTTTTCACGAGGAAAACCTTGCTTCTTCAGGACAAGCACAGAGGAGTATCTGGAGATAAAGAACACATATAAGTAACAAAAAACATGAACAAAGTAAAAAGAAAAAAAAATTATCAGACCTCACATTATCAACTTACGATTGTAGAAGGTAGTAGCCAGCCTCCACCTCAATGTAGTGTTACTTATAAGTTGATAATGTGAGGTCTGATCATTATTTTTTCTTTGTTCATGTTTTTTGTTACTTTTATGTGTGCTTTATCTCCAGATACTCCTCTGTGCTTCTCCCGAAGAAGCAAGGTTTTCCTCGTAAAACACGTTGAGAATGCTAGAACAGATCTTACAGGTTAATGGTGGATATGGACTGTCCAGGCTCAATGTAAAGGTTTCTCTATTGAATTATGTGTAGCATTACATATGTATTTTCTACTATTAATCTGTGTATGATTCGTTGTTTTTAAAAGTATGTACATTTTATATATGTCTGAGATGTGACTCACTAAAAGTCCTGCGGGAACAAGATAGCTGTTGCCTTATTTAAATAGCTACTTGACTGAAACATATCGCCAGTTTTCAAAAAATGTTTGTAGGCAATGACCAGATTAAGACCATTACAAGTGACTAACAGTTTATAAAATAGGGGGTCATAGCAACCTTGGCCGCAGGATTTTGTTAACATTCATAGTTTATCACAAAGCAATCCTTTAAATATGTTATAGGGAATCTCTGCTAAAAATATTTTATCTACAGCTTATGGTGCATTAGTATAATTAGTAGATATAATAGTATATGTTATGCACTAGGCAAGACCAGCTACTTGAACCCCCCCCCCCCCAAAAAAAAAAAAAAACTTTAAAATTTTTAAAAACAGTAGAAAATATTAAAAACAACAAAACATGAAACTGCCAAATTTCTCCAGCTAACATCATCCAACCCTGCAGCAGTGTGTGGGGAACATCAGTGGCAGTGGGCTGCTCAGTCTAAAATGCCAAGGGCTATTTTTTTTTTAAACCAGATCACAAATAATGACAGCTACCGGTTACTCAATACCTTTTAGTTATATTTAGCCAGCTTCACTCCATTGGTGTCAGTAGTTGTTTATTTTTTATTTTTATTATTTTTTAACATTTTATTTATTTTACAATTTTTTCATATCTTTTTAGGACCCACCGTTGAAGGACTTTGGTAAAATTTTAGAGGTCTAAACAGACCTCTGATGTTTCACCTTTGAGACAGAGAATGGAGATTGAGGGCACCCTCAACCCTCAATCTCTATATTTGGAGCCTAAGCAGCACAGAATGAATGAGCAGGAATACCTGTACAGAGGCTTCCTGTTCATTAATAAACTGAGGGTTAATAAACACAGTTTACTATACCTCAGTTTTGAATGATAAACAAAAACAGAGCCAGTGAGCGGTACTGAACACTGACAGATCCCCCGCAGCAGCTGGTGGGAGGGGAGAGGAGGGAAGCCGGCAGAGCTGGGGGACGAGGGGGACCAAGAGAGAGGAAACAGTGGGGCCAGAAGAGATCAAAGTGGGACTAGGAGAGAGGAAACAGCGGGCCAGGAGAAAAGACAGCGGGGGCCAAGAGAGAGGAAACAGTGGGGCCGGGAGATCACAGTGGAGCAGCAGGACCTGGATAAGAGGGGTGGCATATAGAGGAACCTATCCTCTCCATATCCTTCCTGCAGTCACTGAATGCCTGTGGGAGGGAGAGGAGGAGAAGCAGGCATTCAGCAGCTGCAGGGGATGAGTTTCTGTATATGCCGCTGTCTTGTTAGGACATTCCATGGGTGCACCCTAGGTGGCTGCCATGTTCACCTAGTGGTAGCACCGACCCTGAATAAGTAGGTGTCCTACTTTGTCTTCTTACACCTTTTTGACACTGCTCTTTATAGCACAGTTATTAGTAATAACCATGAGATTAATAAAAACAATGATCAGAAGAAAAACCCAGAAAGTGAAAATTGTAGCATTCTTTAAAATTGCTGGTTGGTGGTTAGAGAAATGATTGCTTGCATCAGTGATCAAAGAAGTGCCCCATTACACTGCATTGGTGCTCAGTGGAAGAGTAGCCCTCTAGAATGGTGGTCAGTGAGAGAAGGATGCTCTTATATCAGTGATCAGTGGGAAGATTGTTGTCTTTGGCATTTTTGTCATTGGTAACAGTTCCTCCTTATGCCGCGTACACACGGTCGGACTTTCTATCCTACTTGGTCCGGCACACTTTCCGACGGACTTTGTCCGCCAGGTGCGCCGGACTTTAAAACGGACGGACTTGCCCACACACGACTTTCCGGCGGGCTAAGTCCGCCCGTCTTTCCGACGGACTTTCGCCGGAGTTCCGGCGGACTTTCAGAATGAACGGACTTGCCCACACACGGACAAGTCCGTTCATTTTGAACATGACTCAGGTGCGACGGGACTAGAAAAGGATGTCAATCTTGCCGCTTTTATCGGCGAGATTGACACCTTGCGAGCCCCGTCGCGGGGCATACCAGGCCCTTAGGTCTGGTATGGATTATAAAGGGAACCCCCTACGCCGAAAAAACGGCGTGGGGTCCCCCCTAAAATCCATACCAGACCCCGATCCGAGCACGCAGCCTGGCCGGTCAGGAAAGGGGGTGGGGACGAGCGAGCGCCCCCCCCCCCTCCTGAACCGTACCAGGCCACATGCCCTCAACATGGGGGGTGGGTGCTTTGGGGGAGCCCCCCCACCCCAAAGCACCTTGTCCCCATGTTGATGAGGACAAGGGCCTCTTCCCGACAACCCTGGCCGTTGGTTGTCGGGGTCTGCGGGCGGGGGCTTATCGGAATCTGGGAGCCCCCTTTAATAAGGGGGCCCCCAGATCCCGGCCCCCCACCCTATGTGAATGAGTATGGGGTACATGGTACCCCTACCCATTCACCTAGGGAAAAAGTGTAATAAAACACACTACACAGGTTTTTAAAATATTTTATTAAACAGCTCCGGGGGGGATCTTCCTCCGGCTTCGGGGGTCTTCTTCCGGCTTCGGGGGTCCCTCCGCTTCATCTTCTCCCGGCATCCGGTTGGTTCTTCTCCGCTCTCTTCTCTCCAGTTCTTCGGCCGGCTCCTCTGCTGTCTTCAGGTAGCTCTCTTGCCAGCAGAGGTCCGGACTTCTTGTCTTCTTCTCTTCTCCAGATGTTGACACGACGCTCTCTCCGGCTGGACTGCTCTCCGAGGGCTGCGTTGTGACTTATATAGGCGGAGACCCCGCCCCCTTTTGATGTCACAGTCCCTGGGCATGCTGGGACTGTGACGTTTTAGGGGGCGTGGTCAACATCACCCAGTGACCATGCCCCCTAAAACATCACAGTCCCAGCATGCCCAGGGACTGTGACATCAAAAGGGGGCGGGGTCTCCGCCTATATAAGTCACAACGCAGCCCTCGGAGAGCAGTCCAGCCGGAGAGAGCGTCGTGTCAACATCTGGAGAAGAGAAGAAGACAAGAAGTCCGGACCTCTGCTGGCAAGAGAGCTACCTGAAGACAGCAGAGGAGCCGGCCGAAGAACTGGAGAGAAGAGAGCGGAGAAGAACCAACCGGACGCCGGGAGAAGATGAAGCGGAGGGACCCCCGAAGCCGGAAGAAGACCCCCGAAGCCGGAGGAAGATCCCCCCCGGAGCTGTTTAATAAAATATTTTAAAAACCTGTGTAGTGTGTTTTATTACTTACACTTTTTCCCTAGGTGAATGGGTAGGGGTACCATGTACCCCATACTCATTCACATAGGGTGGGGGGCCGGGATCTGGGGGCCCCCTTATTAAAGGGGGCTCCCAGATTCCGATAAGCCCCCGCCCGCAGACCCCGACAACCAACGGCCAGGGTTGTCGGGAAGAGGCCCTTGTCCTCATCAACATGGGGACAAGGTGCTTTGGGGTGGGGGGGGCCCGCAGGGCGGCCTCCCTCCCCCAAAGCACCCACCCCCCCATGTTGAGGGCATGTGGCCTGGTACGGTTCAGGAGGGGGGGGGCGCTCGCTCGTCCCCACCCCCTTTCCTGACCGGCCAGGCTGCGTGCTCGGATCGGGGTCTGGTATGGATTTTAGGGGGGACCCCACGCCGTTTTTTCGGCGTAGGGGGTTCCCTTTATAATCCATACCAGACCTAAGGGCCTGGAATGCCCCGCGCTCGCCGCAATAGGAAAATTTGTTTTTCCTATTGCAGCGAGCGCGAGATGCAATACCCTGCCCTCGTGTCGTATCTGGTCCGTCGGACCAGCATACACACGAGCGGGCTTTCCGTCGGACTAGCACACACACGAGCGGACTTTCCGCCCGAAACTGAGTCCGGCGGAAAGATTTAAAACTTTCTTCAAATCTAGGTCCGGCGGGCTTTTGGGAAAAAGTCCGCCGGAAAAGTCCGCCGGCGCCCACACACGGGCGGATTGTCCGGCACACTCTGGTCCGCCGGACTAAGTATGCCGGAAAGTCCGACCGTGTGTACGCGGCATTAGAGACAGCTAAAAAGATCATTATCTTTACCTTAATATCATGATATTAAGTGGTTACATACCAGAGAGATTAGAAGAAAGTCTCCATTGGTCCCAACCTGCTGGCTGTACTGTGTGAGGTTGTGTTAGAGCTTTGCAGATGTCATCAGATGAGAACTGAATTATCCACCGCTCTTTGAACCCCCTAGAAGCCTTTGCAAGAACAATAGGATCCCTGGCTTATAAAGGCTGAAGAAACATCTTTAATAGTATGATAATTTGGATATACAGTATTCACATCATTTAAAAAAGAGCTTTTCAGGGCTGTATATCTGTATGACAACATAAAATGTAAATTTCCAAAGTACTCTTGAATTTTTTAAGAATAATCACAAATAGCCTCTTATCTTTAAAAAAAAATACTGTACAGCAGGGACAGGGTCTTTTCATGCTTCCTCCAGAACAACATTTAAAATACACAGGAAGCTGGAACCTAAGGTCTTGTCTTCACAGAGGGGACAAAGGTTACTTTTCTTGCATGCACAACATTTACATTTGTATATCAAAGAGTCAAACTATTGAAACCGATAGCTAGAAAATAAAATTGTTTCCCTACCGAGGACAGAATCTCACTTTCTCTACTGTCAATAACAGCCAGTTTCTAAACTCTAATGCTGAGAATGCAACAAATTCTGTAAATGTCAACCACATTCTACTGTCTGCTATCCCTGCCATATAGATATAAATTATTAAACTGTTGGTACATTGATCCATTTTGCTTCTGCAATCGAAAGCTGGTTGGGAGTATTTGAAATTACCATAAATTGCTGTGATCAGCATTAATATGAGACAATATCCTGAATATTTCAATTCATCAATATTCAGAGTAATAATCGTATGTTCTACCATATAAATATTAATGTTTTACTTCTGCATTAGCTTGCTTATGGCACCACATTTTGAATACTGTATACAGTACAAATGAATAAAGGCTCCCTCTAGTGGGCATGCATATATAGAGACTTAACTTATTTTGAGGACTGTTGAGTCAAGGTAAAATTCTCAAATTACCCTCAGTACACTACTTATACACCCTTTCATACCTTTAGAAAATGTTCTTTAAACTGGCATTAAACCCAAGTGCAAACATTTATTATATTATAGCTTACCAATTCTTGTTGCATTTTCTTTTTTAGGCTTTCTTTCTTTTATTTTCACCTGGGGATCCAACCAGTAAAGGCCCTTTCACACTGCTCCGCTGAAAAAAACATGGTTAAAATGCACATGCATTTTTTATGCATTTTCAGGTTGCCTGACTCCCAGAATGCACCTCTGAAACATGGACGTGTGACTCAAAAAGCATACCAAAAATACACTGCAGTGTGTTTTTTATATATTTTCTATTAATTCCAATAGGGAGATGTGTTTTTGGTGTTAAACATGAACTAAAAATGCAACATACAGGACTTTTAAAAATGCATGGCCCCAGCAGCGGTGTGAACAGTTCCATAGTATTTAAAGGGATACATTTTTCATGCTTTTTTGTTCTGCTTTTCAAACACCAAAAGTGCATCAAAAACTGATCAGTGAAAGGGCCCTAAGTATTTTATTTTTCAAAAAAACAAGCTATCCTACATAGTATCAGTTAAGAGTGTTGAGACAAACCATTTATCACTGACAGGGGTGACTACAATGATTAGCTTTTATTTATTTATGTAAAGCCTTTATCCCAAAATAAAAAATCTGTTGCTGCCACTGCTCGTGTAACTGCAGTGTGGGCTGGAGCGTGGCTTCAATTTGTTTGTTGCTAGTTCATATGCAGCCACCACATCTAGGGATTAGTAAGCTGTAATACATATAATACATTTTTTGGTTTTAGGTTTATTACAGCTTTAAATTAAGGATTCATGGTTAGCACACAGAATATTGCAATAATGGTCAACCGTATCAAAGTGATCCCTCTCTGGCCAGTCCCTATGCTACTTTGCAAAATGCCAAATACTTGTTCATAGCCTATTTTAAGGGATATATAGTGCCAACATGAGGTAAAGCTATAGACCCAGGTCAATGCATTATGCAATGGAACTAAAAGAATGTTTGTGCTCAAATCCCAATAAATTACACATAAATAACATATTAGGTCCTAGAGGTGTCTGACATTTTAATACAAAATGCTCAAAGCAGCCACTGCACACTAAAGTTCTAGGAGTTCATAGTCACAGCATACACTTTCATTTTAAATAATCACCATTGTAATAGAAATGCAAAGAATATTTATTATTGACAATTCAATGTAAGCTTACTTGGAAAATTTCTGTTCATGTTGTTCTACCTGTCTGCTGACCATCTCTTTCCACAATTTCTCAGATTCCCTGCATGCTTTGCAGCTTCTCCTCTGCTGTTTACCTTCCATTTCTAAGGACTACATATCCCATAGTACCTTGCTGCCTGCAATCAGCGATTCTTGTACTGACCTCACCTTCTGAAACCCCTCCTCTCAGTACCTCTCTAGTTCAGGAGACAGGCTCTATGAAATGTGTGACACAGCCGTGCCTACTCACAGGGCATGGTGAATGCCTATCACGGAATTCAAAGCAAATGTGTGGGAATCATCACAAAGTCCGTTAAACAGATCTAAGCAGTCTAAACAGATTCTTTAGTTTGTAAAGCGTAGGCTAGATATAATTGCAATGTGGAAATTAATAAATTACTTTTCACTATACACTTTAAGATCAACCTTAGAAAGAGTTTATTCCTTTTATTCAGGTAAGACCTATATCTACAACAGTAGGTGTAAATGCAGTTTTACACAAAACTTTTACAGATACGTACTTGACAGTGCACAACTCACATTCATAGCTCCTAACTGTCCCTGATTTCGAGGGATTGTCCCTGATGTAGAACAAAGTTCCTCTGTCCCTTTTTCCTCTTCATTTGTCCCTCATTTTGGTCTCATGACGTTGTATATGAAATGCACTATTCGTCTTTCAGAAAGTGTTTCACAGTGCTAAACCTTTCATCCGCCTATCTGGCCCACCAGTGCCGCCTATCTGTGCCCAGTGTCCACCAGTGCCACCCATCAGTGCTACATATCAGTGCCATCTAACAGTGCCCATAAGTGCAGCATATTCGTGCCTCCTCATCAGTGCCACCTCATCAGTGCCCATAAGTGCCACCTCATCAGTGCCCATTAATGCTGCTTAATCAGCGCCCATCAGTGCTGCCTCATCATTGCTCATCAGCGAAGGAGAAAAATTACTTATTTACAAAAGTATGACAGAAAGTATGAAAAACTTTTTTTTTCAAAATCTTTGGTCTTTTTTTCTTTAGGGAAAAATAAAAAACCCAGAAGTGATTAAATACCACTAAAGGAAAGCTCTATTTGTGTGAATAAAATGATAGAACTTTCACATGGTTACAGTGTAGCATGACCGCGCAATTGTCATTCAAAGTGTGACAGCGCTGAAAGCTGAAAAATGGCCTGGGCAGGAAGGAGATGTAAGTGCCCTGTATTGAGATGGTTAAGGGGGCAAGACAGGAGGTGTGTGTCCAATGCCCACATACTTTTGCCAATAGGTGTCCCTCGTTCACTTCTCAAAAAGTTGGGAGGTGTATACCTTGGCTGCAAAATGGACCTTTGTCAACAAATACATACGAAATATACAATATCATAAATATGCCAGTGCTACACTGCTCTGATGTGCCATGATTTTTCCTGATGTTTCATAGTGGGCACAAGAAGCCCTGCCACCTAAGCATACATGTGGTGCAAAGCATAAGGATAGGTAGTAGTATTGATACTGGTGCTGGTTCTAGCCTGCACTTAAAACGACAGAAGGAATAAAAATAAAAATATTTCTCATCAGTTTTCATAAATCAGGTTCAAGAACTGAAATGCAGAAGGGAGACAATTCTCAAACCAACACTTATCATTTGGTCATTTATGAAAATTACTATGAATCATAACTATGTTTTTGAGAACAAGGAGACTACTTTATTGTCTGTAACTGAGCTACAGAGCGTAGACTGAATAGGACATTCCACAAATAGTTTAAGATACACACCAAATACACTCACCTAGAATGTGCAGTAGAGCAGTTAAGTTGGTTATACGCCAGCAGACCAAGGTAAACAGCAAAACTTGCAACTCATAATGGACATTAAAGTAGAACTACACTGATCATCCTCATTTACAGACTAGAAGTTTACCTAATATGTTGGTGAGATTCAAGAAATCAAAAATTGAGATTGATGCATACACAGATATTTATTGCCACATATTTGCAAGAAAATCTGAAATGGCAGTTCATAATTAATAATCTGAATATTTAATTCTGATCTGAATATTTTTTCCCTCCACCCTAAGAAAAAAATCATAAAGTCACTGGTTAAGGTGCTTCTACAAAGAGTCTCCTAGTTCTCTAAAAACTGGCATGTGCAATTTTGAATGTTGGTGCTGAGGATCGGAATGCTGGAATGTTACAATCAATCGTGTTCTTATCTTTTGTCGGCATGTTATCCTGTAGGGATTGTCCTATCTTGTGGATGATCCCCTGTTATCTATACGAACTTCCACTATGAAGGTATTTATTTTCTTTTTCAATACATGTTTATTTTAAGTGAGAATGGGCAAATTGACAGGTTCATTCTTCCTATTTTTCTTACTAGTGCTAGCAGAAAAAAAAAAAGTTTTATGGGCTATTATCCAGTAAAAATAAACATGAATACAGTGTTTCAATTTTAGCCTTGAGATAAAATGAATGTGAACTGCTAGTTGCATTGGTGCTATAGACCTCATTCCGACTGTGGTACCCAAGAACGGTCCTCTTCCATAGGAAAGCTGTGACTGCACATGCAACCTCAAGGGATTCATTACACTGTACCTTCAAGGATAGGAAAGATATATTGGCTACTTTGAACAAGAAAAATATAAAAAAAATGAACCAGTGAAAATGCCCACTCTTGGTTTTTAGTTGCTTAATTTGTAATCCACCTCTGGTTTATACTGTATTTGTCTGTGTCCTGTACCAGATGTAACCTGCCTAGAAGAGTGTTGTGTATAAGAATCTCTGTTCACCGGAATGTTAGGTTATTGAATAACAGAGAACACTGGGTAAACCCAATGAGCCAGATAGCTAGTGGGCCTAAAAATACAGCATGATCTTTTTTAAGCACTTTCTATTGTTATCATTGAAAGAACATTTACCGTGACTTTAAAGTCTTTAAAGTGCCTGCTGGTTCCTAATCTACCACTCTTTTGAGGTATCCTTAGACATAAGAAGGCAACAGTAAGATATGATCACTGAAGAATCATTCTCTAAATCAATCAGGTCATAAACAGTCATGATTGTATTGGCTGGGCTTGCATGTTTATGGCCTGTGCAGGCTTGAGCCAACCACACACTAGTAGAATTTTGTTAAAAATGTTTGATTTTAAGAATTTTAGACTTTCTAATTGTTACTTATTTTGAATTCCGTTTGAATTTGTCAACCCCCGAATGTGCTGAGAATTTTCGCGCACATTTGTTTATGAAACTTTGTTCAATTTTATAATTGTTAATGCAGTCAGTGGTGTTTGTTTTTAACCACAGTGACGAGAACATTTGAATTAGTGGGATGAAAATTTTTTTGAACTAATGGAAATCTATCAGTGTATGTGTTTTTTGTTTGATAAAGTCTATTGGTTCTAAAATTAAATGTTAAAAGCAAAAAAAAAAAATCAAACTACTTTTTAATGACATTTGTCAAGCGTGCTCAAAATTTTCATACAAATTTTTGTACAAAGTTTCTTTTAAAAATCTACTAGTGTATAACCAGCTTTACCTTAAAGTATATCTAAACCCAACAACAAAAAAGTAACCTATCGCAGCTCACCAGTCCTTAGATGTGGTGACCGCATTTGTTTTATATTGGGAAGCTTTTCTCTGATCTTTCCATGTAGCAAACTTACTGTTTAGGGTGCCAGCACTCTCTGTACTCAATTTTAGGAAGAATTGGCATTGCCACTATAGGATTGGAAATGTTTGTGACTACAGAACACCTCCCCATTTTCTCTTCTCCTTAACATGGGGGTGGTCTGTGATCCACAGAGAAAACTGGTAACAAAGATAACTAATAATAGTGTACCCAAGGCAGAGAGAACAGGAAGTTATTGGCTCACAAGATTTCTGTTGGGTTTCTTTTTAACAGATATAACAAAATGCTTTCAGTAGTATATTTAACAGACCAAAAGAGAGCAAATAAGAGTAGCTCATTGCTGGGGTTAAAATACACTTTAATCATGGCCTTATCTCAGGGGAACAAGGGAGATCACTTATGAAAAACCATAGTGCACAATGGATCTTTCTCCAAGATTAGTTTGCCCGGTACACCTGTACAAGGTGAAGGGTAACCCACAGACATGCCCTCATGCTAAATCAGGAGACAATAGGAGCAACAGGTTTCCTTTTCACTTATCAAACAGATATAACCAAATGCTTTAAAGGGTATGTGTGACAGGCCCAAATAAAGCAAATAAAAGAACATATATGATAACCATGGTCTTATCTTGAGAGAACACTAGGGATCACTTATGGAAATCCGTTGTGCACCATGAATTCTTCTCGAAGATTAGTTAGCCTAGGATATTTGCACAAGTTGGGGGGATAACGTTTAGACATGCCTTCATATTGCCAGATAAATCAGGAGACATTCAAATTATATCCTTGGGTAAGAAATTATGTATTGCTTTTTCCACTCATGCAATACAGCCTCATAACAGGAATACTGCACAGTAGGCAGAAAAAAAGTTAGGGAAGTGCTTGGGAGGAAATGTTCTGCAATTATTATTTTTCAAATATTCAGAGAGTTTACTTTTTTCAATGAAAAGTAATGTCAGTGCATTAAAACTACAAAAGTATGCTCAGGCAAGGTTATTGCAATTTTTAGTTTTGTTCTTGCCATAAAAAGTATACTGCACTCTTATTGGTGTTATATTTACAAAGGAATACCTTTCTTTTCTACATTACCATGTGAAAATATATCAGAATTTCAGAAATCCATTAAGGTGTTGTAAACCTGATGTTTTGTCTGACTGTAAAAGTAGAGGCTATAGTTATGCAATAATCCTTTAAACTACTTAGCCACTTATGAATATCAAACATAAGCCAAGCTGGACATGTTGTTCCAAAGGTAAGCTACATTTCTGTGCTTTTTACATGCTTATGCTTGGTATGGTATTTAGCAACAAAAGCAGGGAATAATACAAATTCCTTGACAGACTATTACTAAGTATGCAAGGCATTCTACAGTATACCTGTGTCAGTTTTCCATCAGCTAATTTCAACACAAAACAAGTGGGGTGGAACTGGTGGTGCTGAGAATTACATACCCATCAGGAATCTCAGATATACTGCAGATGGGAACCTGGCTTCAGAGATAGATTACATGCAATGATAATGCTCTTTACTGGTGTCTTATTATGATGTTAACCATCTATCAGAATATAAATTGAACTAGAAGTGAAAAGACACAGACTCACTTGAGAATGCTTTTGCACACTGATCCCACGGCAAGGTTTTGCATTCCTAATACATCCATATTTATCTTGTCCTTGCTTATCCACAGAATCATGAGTTCATGGATGAACAGATGTTTGAACAGAACTGCAGGGAGAGCCCCATGCAGAACTACCCATCAAGTCGTAGCCCATCACTGTCCAGTCATCATGGGGTCTCTACGTCCTGCTGCTCTCGACGGAACAAGAAGACAACACACCTTCCCAATTCCAATGTGCCCGCCACAAGGCTACGTAGCATGCAAGAGCTCAGCACTATCCACATACAGTGTGGCGATCAACCATCACCAACTACAAGGTAAGGCTGTGCACAGGAGATGTTGAACAGGAATTGTACTGTAGACTAGGGATAAAGTTTGGGTATGTAGCTACTATGGGTTTGAGATAAATCCTCCAGATTCAAGATTTGCAGTCCCAGCAATTTTATGCATAAATTCACCTGG
The DNA here is from genome assembly GCF_042186555.1 of Aquarana catesbeiana. NCBI lineage: Eukaryota > Metazoa > Chordata > Amphibia > Anura > Ranidae > Aquarana > Aquarana catesbeiana. The sequence continues at coordinate 500,195,601 of NC_133325.1, forward strand.
GAGAATCATTTTAAAGTATACTGCACTGCATGGGCTTTAAACTATAGCCAGCAGTCTCAGAAGGTTTAGTAAGAGAGCTTTTGGTTAAAGGATAAGTTCACCTTCCGTAACATGTTACACCTATGTTTGGGGTGTAACATGCTACGAGCGGACCAGCCCCCGCACCACCCCTATCCTCAGTCTGACAGCTAGCAGGATCTTCTCCCCACTAGCTGTCACAATTTTAAAAAAACCCGGGCTGAGCGGGTCTCTGCCCGCCCTGCCATGTCACTCATTCACAGTGTCCTGTGAATGGAAAACTACAAGGTCCGGCAGCCTTTGCGGCTGTCAGCTTGTAGTTTTCAATGAACTACCACTGCGCTGCAGAGCACCATGGTAGTTTATTCTCTCTTCCTGTCACATTGTATCTGCTTGCCCGTACGGGCACAAAGATACACTGGCAGATCTGCTGGAGACCTGTATGGCACCAGTGATCTGCTGATCGCTGGTGCAATGCTTCACTGGCTCAAGAAAAAAATAAATAACTGCACAATTTTTTACCAGCAAAAAAATGTGCATTTATAATTTTTTATAAAAATTGAACTTATTCTTTAAGCCAGTCTCTTCACTATAAAAGAGGGGACACAGAGCTGCCACAGTGTCAGTAAATTGGAAGCCATTGTAGGGAAACCATAGGGAAAGTGGACAAACTGCAAAGGGAGAAAATAGGATCAGTTAGGAAACTGTACTTTAATTCTGAATCCCTTTGTTGACTTGTTTTTTATGTTGTTATTATTGAGGGCTTTTTTGCCTTTTATTTTATTTTGTGAGTTTTATTGTTTATTTTTGTGATTTTATTTTGTTATTTTAGGTCAGCCGTCAAAATTGTCTTCCTGACGGCCAATTTTACATTACTGTATTATCTGCAGTCTTTTAATTCTTGTAGTAAAACCCTTGCCTTTACTCTTGTCTTTAGTACTTTTGCATATAAACAGAGATTCTAGGTTCACATATGTTGCAATACATGTTTAAGCTGCCCAACTGTGTCAAAGGGATCCCTCTTTCCAGTCCCTACCTGGCTATGCAAAATGCCAAATACTTGCATAGAGCTTACTTTAATGGACATATATTGGCAATTTGGGTCAAACATACATAGTTGGAGGAGAGCTATAGACCTAGGACTGCTCGGTGACCTGCACTTTGCAATAGAAATGGAGAGATGTCTGTGCTCAAATCCTAATAGCTTACTATATATAACAAATGAGGTGCTAAAGGGGAATGACCACATGGTTTATGATAATGGCAATCCTGCCAGATAGCACAGCCATATTTTGACTTCCACTGCAGAGGTCAAAATACACTCCAGCCAGCTCATTGCAAAGTAAAGAAGCAGAAGAGCATACAGAAAAAAATGATATTCAATGCGTGAGTTATCTGATATCTACCTCACTCAGTGTAGTATATCTTAATTAACCAGTTTGTCAATAGAAGGTTCAGTGAATGATGCATGGCTCTAAGATGAGCCTCCAGCTTCTCTGCAAGTTCCTTGTCCCTAGGGTCTACAGCAACAAAGTCACCATCCTAGGTGTCATCTTCCACCTTCCATACACTCATCGTCTGCAAGGCACCTTGCAACCAGGACCTCCAACAGCAGGACCAACCTGGAAAGGCAAGCTTCAATTAGTACCAGGCCTTGAACCAGGCACGTGCAAAAGGCTCTTAGATCAAAGGCATAGCTGGATCACACATCTTCCCCAGGCCAAAGCCTAGGGGAAAGAGAGCTCACAAGGTCAACCAACAAATATTTATTATGTCCTCTCCCAGCATGCAACTCCGGCAATAAGCCTCCTAGTGATTGGCTAGAAGGAACATAAATATTTATAGCCTGATGCTTCAGGACACCTCGCTCTTTTGCCATGGGTACCAATGACACCTTCTAGCAGTAGGCAGAACAACTGCAACATAGAGCATAGGATAAGACCAAATGATAATACAGTCACTCTTGCTTGGGACAGGGTTTCTACACCTGCCTGTTCACAAACATTTTGAATGTATACTGAAATGCCAGGGGATTTCAGCAGGGGAAGCGGATTTGTACTGGGAGGGGAAATGTATGCTTAGAGAGAAAGCATGCTTAGTGCTAATTTCTATTTTTTTTTTTTAAGGGGGGGGTTTCCGACACATAATCCTAAACATCGTGGGGAGCGCAGTTTGGCATGTTTGCCCTGGGCTTTAGATGACCTTCTCCCATCACGGATTATGATTTTTTTTTTTTTTACACTTTACTGCCACTTTAACCCTTCAGCGTGCCCGTATTATTCACACATTTACTATGCTCCTTTGGTCCTACAACTACATACTGGCACATTTTATTTAGTGAAAAATTTGTCACTGTATAACTTTTACTTTGCTTAGTAGGTTTTTTTTCGTTTAGTATTTACAAGTGAAAAATCAGTTTATGATTCCTGTTTTTGATTGGCGCCTCACAAAACAACACAGTTTAAACTATACAGTATAGCAGTGTTTCTCAACTCTGGTCCTCAAGGTGCCCCAACAGGTCATGTTTTCAGGATTTCCCTCAAATGAAACAGCTGTGGCAATTACTAAGGTAGTGAAACTGGTCAAATCACATGTGCAAAATAATGGAAAACCTGAAAACATGACCTGTTGGGGCACCTAGAGGACTGGAGTTGAGAAACACTTATTAATTCAAATTACTTTTTTATACAGTACATAACAATAAAAAAAAAAATCACAAAATAAGTTGTTCTATAAATATCTGCCCCATTGAAGTTAGTGTTTCATTTACATTTACAGATTTGCATTTAGCAGCAATTACAGCCTTGAGTAGATTTGGATAGATCTTTGTCGGCTTTACATACAGTATCTGGATGCTATCAGTTTTCCTATTCCTCTTTGCAAAACTGTTCCAGCTCTGCCAGATGTGATCAGTCCAGATTCTGTATTGGAGATCTGAACTTCAACTCAGCTATTCCAGAACATTAGCATTGCTGTTTTTAAGGTGGTGTATGCAATAATATATTTTATGGCTTTCATTGTAATTAAATTACTTTACAAGGACCAATTATCTCTTGTGAAGTAGTCTATTTCTGTTGACCAGTGAAAAAAATAAAACTAAAATTGAATCCACCATGAGTCAATGTTATATGAAAATACAACATGAAAACTTTCCAGGGGTGATTATTATTTTAATAGGACCAGTACTTTAACTAGCGAATAGGGAAAATGGAAATATGTGCCCTGAATAATTAAAGGGTTATCTTTAAGGCTAGCTTCAGCTTACTGCGACCCAATTTTGATGCAATTTTCAGTGTAATTATGTAAAGCAACTTTGTTGCATTTTGCATGTGGTTTTGCATATTCTATGGAGTCAAATTCCACTGTTAATCGCACCAAAGTAGTACAAGAATTCCAAAACCATGTAGCATGGAGCCGCATTGATGTGAACGGGCACCATTAAAAACAATGTGATTTCCATTGTCATGTGATTCTGTGTGATTCAAGTTGCATCTGAAATCGCACTAGTGTGAACCAAGCCTAGAACAGACATTTGGTTGGTTAGTCAGATGGTCATAGAAGCACAATTCCAAGAAGGCATTATTAACCATTGAAAAAATCCCGAAAATGAAAAATCCAGCTCAAAATCAATCAGCAACTTTTTGAATTACCATGAGACTTCGAACTGAAATGTGACAACTCTAATGTAATTAAATTCAATAATTACCCATGAATGTGACTGAAGAAAGAGCTTCTACCTGTTATATCCCTCATCCTTGTTTTTTCTGGGGAATTTAAGTATTTTCTATTTTTTCACTGTAAAAACATTAAATGTGTTACTCTTGCCTGCTAGCTTCATGAAAGCAAAGCTCTGAATAGGCAACACATACTAATGTACAACGGAAGAAATGAAAAGTGTCCGGTGTCAAAGTAGATAATGCAATATAATGCCAAGCTCTTTTTCTGTTTTCTGCCAGCTGAAATATCTTCTGTCTTCCAGTCGATCCAGCCTGAATATGAAGTCTGATGATGGCTCAAGATCAAACTGCAAAGCTGCACAGATCACAACAGCAATTATTAGCATCCCCACTACTCCAACTTTGACACCTGAAGGCGAGAATCGACCTGCAAGCCCACCTGGACATAGCACAAACATTCACCATACAAGCAATGTTGTGAAAGTTTCTGCGCTGTAAGACATTAGCGTAGCAAACCAAGGCTACCATGCGTATCCTTTTTTGCTGCAACATTGTGGAATTAGCAGTGAAGAAGTTACAAGCTTTTGCTAAACTTGCCATTTACCATCATGGAGAGGAAACAAGCACTGGATATATACATACATGCCTATACTCACTCATATGGGCGTTATGTATATTTTGGATGCTGGCTGCTAGGAAGTTTTCATGGCAAGCAGAGGAATTCACACAAAAGCAAATTGACAACACTGTGTCTAAACACCTTTTTTTAAGGTTTTCAGTGGATAATATTTATTCATGAAGAAATGATGAAACATTTTAAAAAAATAAGAGAGTGATAATTTGTTTTTGAAGGTTGTGAAAGGGGAACCGGGGAAAATGCAATATTCTTCTTTGTAAAAGAATTTGCAAGCAACCAAAACAACACAATGCTCTGTGTTTCTGAAACAGATCAGACAGAGGGGGCTGGGTGGGGTTTGGGGAAATCAAAGAAAAATCTATTTTCCTGCATTTTTCTGCGAGAGTGGACTTTTGAACTGTTCAGAGAACAAAATAGCTCCTAGCACATTACGGATCGGGCACATCATAGAGGTGAGCACAGTCATTCATGAGTAATTACATCTTCCCTTGCCGGTGTTCTTATAATTCTTAGACAATTTTGTATTAGCCTTCTAAGTCCAAGCAGTGCAGACTGTGATGTCGTCAGGTATAATGTCTGTGAATAAAAAGCATATTTGTGAAGCATATAAAAAAAAAAAAAAAAAAAAAAGAAAAAAAAATATATAAATTGCTTTGATAGCATTTAGTTTATACATGATCACTCATTTCTGCTTTATAGTTTATCCCACTTCTAAAGCAGAAAGCGTTGCAGGGTCTGTAGTAATAAACAAAAAGAAATCAAATGATGAAAAATAGGGATATCTTCTGATTTATGATGACAAAGAATTCAGGTACCCTGAAGATGATTTTGCTAAGATTTACTAATTTTAGTAGTATCTTGGGTCTTTGAATTCAAATGTAAATACTGTAAAGGAAACTTGGTGTTTTCACATAGATATCTTGTTGCCCCACCTCAGGTGTTACTAAAATAGCCTGGTGAAACAGCATTATGCTGTATAGAAAACTTGTTATAGATTAGTAAACTTAGGGACTGGTAAATATGGTGTATTCATACATATACAAAAATGCTTCCCTACCTCTTTGGGCATCTGTTAAATTAGAGCTACGAGGAATTGTATATCTAATGGTGACACTGAAAGAACAAATGTCACATGTTTTTATTTTAAATATTTCATATTTTGCAATGGGAAGCACATTTTTGCGTACCTTTGTTGCCCCTTGGGTGTGCGTCGGTGTAATAAATGTAGTTCGTTTGGTGTAGTGGCTGCCATTGCCACGTTTTTCTAATAGCCATGGTTCTTAGTGTATTTTCACTTTCCCACCAATTCAAAAAACCTTTTTGAGATACAAAGCATATAGGTAAGTTCAAAAACAGCTTGCCTAGTCGGGAATAGCACACAACTAATATGAAATACATTGGTCTCTGCTGTGTGCATAAAAAAAAAAAATCAATTGTATATTGTGCAAAAGCTGCAACCAGAATCTACAGAATGGAAGTTGCATTAGGTTAAATTATTTTTATGGTTACAAAAGGTTTATTATTATTATACAAGATATTATAGTGCTGACAGTTTGTGCAGCACTTTACAAAACAAAGGAAGACGGTACAGTTAGAATGTATAAAACCCTTCCATGCTGTTTAATAATATAAATTGTGAGAAAATTATATTGCAAAACTGTGAACCAAATAACATATTTTTCTACCAATAACCAGATGCTATAAATAAACGTTAAAACCCGAAGTGATAGAACAAAATAATAATTACAAACACTGATTCAATAATATAAATTATTCTTCCCGAAAATTCATACACAATAAATTACATTTACATTCTAGAATTTGTTGTATTTACATTCAAGAATATATAGTTTTCCTTTTGATGAAGACTCTATATGAGTTGAAATTCTTCATGTATGGTAATTTGTAAACTTTGTTATTAAAATGTTTAAATATTTTTTTCATGGTCATTGGTCATGGTAAGTCCTACAATGTCCCCCTCTTTTAATATTCTACATGCACACTAAATTATTCTATAAATATTTTATATTATCAAATGAGACCCTCCAAACAATTAATTAAAAAAATTAAACCAAAATTAATTTAAAGTGAAATAAGTTAAAATCAAACAATATAACAATGTAAAAACTAAAAAGTTCCCATCACCAATATCATTCTTCCAAGTGTAGAAAAATCTTTGATCCAAGGTGACCACCACCACCAATACAGGGAAACGCACGTACTGGAAGCATGTACCTATATCACTACAAGATTAGGCAACACACAGCTTGTATTTATCTAAAGATTTTCCAAACAGGCTCAGTCCACTTTAAGCTTCCCCTCCACTGCTGTCCTCTCCCCATTCAGTGGTTAGATTTCAAAGCCAGCATATACATAACAAAAAAAAATTAAAAAAAAAAACAGGCTCCTATTGTGTAGTATCTTAAACATTCAAAATGTATTAGACTCAAATAATCAAGGTACTCACAAAAGCTGTTTAACCGGTTTCCGACCTGCTCACGTAGATATACTGCTGCAGAATGGCTCTTCTGGGTGAAACCCGTATGGGGACAGCTTTCCTTTTAAGAACCGCCAGAGGGTGCACACTCGCTGTACGGCGGGGGACCCGATGCGCGTGGCCGGTGGGCGCAATCTTCGCCGGACACACGCAACCATATGCACGACAGCCAGCACCGGGATTTGTGTGTGTAAACACACAAATCCCTGTTCTGTCAGGAGAGAGGAGACATATTGTTTGTTCCTACTAAGTATGAACAATGATTTGTCTCCCCCCCCAGTCAGTCTTATCCCCGTACAGTTAGAACACATCTAAGGAACACACATTTAACCCCTTGATTGCCCCCTAGTGTTAACCCCTTTCCTACCAGTGACATTTACACAGTAATCAGTACATATTTATAGCACTGATCGCTGTATAAATGTCAATGGTCCCAAAAATGAAAAAGTGTCAGATCTGTCCGTTGCAATGTCGCAGTACCGCTAATTGCAGATCACCGCCATTACTAGTAAAAAAATTAAAAATAAAAATTCCGAAAAAATTCCCAGTTAGGACTGTACCTAAAAACAGGGTGACACTGTAGGTACTCTTGAAAAAGGTGTGCCAACGTCCCTATAATCTGTATGCAAAATGTGGGAACTAGTGGAATTGGACTTTAGGGGCACACAGGTAATTAGACTATAAAAAGTAAAAAATTGTAATTTTATTAGGTTTACATTTTTCATATATATTCAGCGGAACTATCTCTAGCTCCTGAAGAAGCGTTACTCAGACGCGCAACATGTCGAGCGTTAAAGAGCATATAAAGTAAAATACCTACCGCACCTGCAACTCAACCCACAACTTTATCTCCTACATTCATAACTGCCATCTATATTTGGGAAGTTGTTTTTCCATTTTTCATTTATTTGAATGTCAGATTATATGTACTATTAGTGGGGTTAATATGCATTAAGGGGAGGATCCACTCTATATACAATATATTTGTTATATATACATTGTATTGGTTTTAACATTCGTGTCTATCGTTGTTATTTAAACCTAATAAAATTACAATTTTTTACTTTTTATAGTCTAATTACCTGTGTGCCCCTAAAGTCCAATTCCACTAGTTCCCACATTTTGCATAAAAAATAAAAATGCCATAAATCTTTCCATAGTTTGTAGACGCTATAACTTTTGCGCAAACCAATCAATATACGCTTATTGAGATTTTTTTTTACCAAAAATATATAGAACAATAGATTGGCCCAAACTGATGAAGAAATTTGTTTGTTTTTTTTAAATTTGGGGAAATTTATTATAGCAGAAAATAAAAAAATATTGTTCTTTTTTTCAAAAGTTTCGCTTTTTTTTGTTAATAGCGCAAAAAATAAAAACCGTGATCAAATACCACCAAAAGAAAGCTCTATTTGTGGGAAAAAAAATTTGTTTGGGTACAGCATTGCATGACTGCGCAATTGTCAGTTAAAGCGACGCAGTGCCAAATAGTAAAAATTGCTCTGGTCAGGAAGGGTGTAAAATTTTCGGGGGCTGACGCGGTTAAGCACAAGCTTACAATCAAGAATATACAGTAGATGTGTTGGCAAAAGATATACAGAGAATTCGCCAGTTGCCAGCCACTCCAATCCTCCCCAGTTCACAAAAACAGCAAACATGACAGGACACAGTTCCTACTCAGGCACTCTACATGTTCCATTTGTTCTGACTTCAAATAATACTTTAAATTATTTAATCAGAGCTGTAATTATTATTTTGTTATATCAGTACAGTTAGAATACTATTCAATGCAAGAAGGTTGGAATAACCCTGCTCATGAGAGCTTACAATCTAAATGGTTTAGTAGATTAGGCCAAGTACAACATATAGGAACTGTTAGTATATCTAAAGCTTTGATTAGAGTAAGGTATGGTTAGAATGGTCAACACCCTGGCTTTTTTTTTTTCATTTTTATTTGTCCCATTGGGAAGATTTGTTTTTATATTTTTGTGCATCTCTAGATACAGCAGGAAGTTATTGGAGATCCTTCTAAACTAAGGAGGATTCTCTTAGAGCTGCCTTAAAGCATTTTCATTGGAACATTCCTCTGTTACTGCAAACTCAAAATTTCAGCCATGGTGACAATGGTCACCAGTCTAAAAATGGCTTTAGTTGCACTTTAAGGCATTGAATCTGTTTTCAACTTTTACTTCATGCAACTAAAATAAACTTGATTTATCGCTATAGATTTCTGCATTCTGTATGATCTAATTAAAAAAAGCCAACAACTAAAATTAATTTACAGGACTGAAAGGTAGATAAGGCTTCTTGTATTTCCTAGTGCATTATACAATTATTAAAAAATTAAAAAACAGATAACTTACAATTAACAGTATTTATAAGAGCAAGTTCCATTCTGATACAGTGCTCTGAAAAAGTATTTTCCCCTTCCTGTCTTTTTTTTTCTTTTTTTTTTTGCTTGTCACATCAGATCATCAAACTAATTTTAATATTATACAAAAATAACCCAAATAATTAAAAAAATCAGTTTTTAAATGATAATTTAATTTATTAAGGGACAAAAGCTATCCAAACCTGCCTGGTCATATGTAAAAAAGAAATTGCCCCCTAAACCTAATAACTGGTTGTACCACCCTTGGTGGCGACAACTGCAATCAAGCATTTGTGATAACTGCCAATCAGTCTTTCACATTGCTGTGGATGAATTTTGGCCCCACTTTGCAGAACTGTTTTGATTTAGCCACATTGAGTGGCTCAAAAAAAGAGATGCTGTGGCAACCCTCCAGAGGTTGACTTGCTGGTGTGTTTCGGATCGTTGTTCTGCTGCATAACCCAAGTTTCCGGAAGAGTGCAGAATTCATAGTTCCATCAATTATGGCAAGTTATCCAGCTCCTGAAACAGTAAAACAACCCAGACCATCATACTACCACCAACATGTTTGACTGTTAATATGATTTTCTTTTTATGAAATGCTGTTAGTTTTATGCCAGATATAATGGGCCATACACTGTCCAAAAAGTTTAACTTTTGTCTCATCAGACCACAGAATGTTTGCCCAAAAGCCTTGGGAATAATCAAGATAATTTTTGGAATATGTGAGACGAGCCTTTGTGTTCTTTTTTATCAGTTGTGGCTTTCACCTTGGAACTCTCCCATGGATGCTATTTTTACCAAGTCTCTTTCTTATTTTTGAATCATGAACACTGACCTTTACTGAGGCAAGTGAAGCCTGCAGTTCTTTAGATGTTGTTTTGGGTTCTTCTATGATCTCCTGGATGAGTTCGCTTGGAGTCATTTTGGTAGGCCGACCACTTCTGGGAAGGTTCACCACTGTTCCAAGTTTTCTCCATTTGTGGATAACGGCGCTCACCATGTTTCGATTGAGTCCCAAAGCCTTAGAAATAGCTTTGTAACCCTTTCCAGACTGATCCATGTGAATTACTTTGTTTCTCGTTTGTTCTTGAATTTTTTTAGATCACGGCATAATGTGTTGCTTTTTGAGATCTTTTAGCGTTCTTCACTTTGTCAGACAGCTTCTATTTATGTGATTTTTTGATTCAGCAGATCTGGCAGTAATCAGGCCTGGGTGTGGCAAGTGAAATTTAACTCAGCTTTCCAAAAAATGTGGTTAATCAAACTTCATACATGATTTAGCAAGGGGGAGGGGGCAACTACTTTTTCACAGGGCCAGGCAGGTTTGGAGAGCTTTTTTTCTCATAATACACAAAATCATAATTTAAAAACTGCATTTTGCATTTACTCGGGTTACCTTTGTGTAATATTAAATTTTGTTTGATGATCTGAATCATTTAAGTGTGACAAATATGCAAAAAAAAAAATAAAAAATCAGGAAGGGGGCAAATACTTTTTCACAGCATTGCAAAATATTAGAGGTTAATTATGTCAGCAAACTGTATCAGCAGAATCATTTTATAAAACCATTACTGCCAGGCAAAATACAGGAGGCATTAATATTGTAGAGAAGACATGATTTATATGATGAAAGGCCAGATTTACCACACCTACATCTGCATTTTTTGTCAGATATTTTATTACTGTACAACCTTCTGTATTGCTTAACAAGCTTTTGAGTAAAAACCCATATCCTTGGAATTGAGCAATCTGCAGCAATCTGCCACCCACGACTTGTTTTGTTTTCCAGTTTTAAACAATCAAACAATGAAAACTGTAAAGCAATCTAAAAGGACTGTAAACTGGCATATTTATCAATTAAAAATTTACAACATTATGGATCATTTGGTTGCTTGAAACCATAGGTAGCAAATTGCTATAGACCATTTAACTCCATGTGATCGTTTTTTGGCTGAAAGCAAATTGAAGGTTTCCATAATTGTTGAAAACTTGCCAATGTGTTCCCAGCATTACACCCAAAGAACTTTAGCAATCTTGTATTTCTTGCTGTAAACATTGCCTTATCCTTTTATTTTTCTGTGTTTCAAGGTGCCCATATATGGGTCCTTCTGCATGTGGTGACATCTAAAGTCAGCTAGCTGATTTGAACTGGAAACAAAACCCCTAATTGTTTACTAAAATTTGTTCAAGACCCTTTCAATGACCTACACAGTAGGAGCCCAAATTGTTAAAAAGAGTTTTTTTTTTTTACTTTAGAATAGTAGAAGGTAACCTACTGCAGTGTACCAAAGGCAAAACTGCCAAGTCTTCCATGTCCCGTATGTGCACCAGTGGAGAGAAAAAAGAAAAGTGCTGATGTGTGTAAATGTGGCCAATTTCAGCGACAATCAGCCAAATGTTGGTTCCAGTTGCATGCTTTCAGGCTTACTGTCTTGCAACCTGCACACGGTTGACAGTCATTAAACCTAACTACATCTGCTCTAAAAGTTTTGTACATCACATAGTGCACTAGGTTATATATTTTAAAAGGTCTTTTTCAAAGCGTAATGAGACTTTTCATGCCTACGGTAGTGGCCAACTATTACAGTTGATCAATCTACTGCTCTTTCTAAACGCTCTGCAATATTACTGTATGCAGCTGCACCCATAAAGTGGATTTGTATCATAACAAAGTGTCTGTGGTGTTTCAAAGCAAACATTTACTTTTCCCAGAAAAGGAAAAAGAAAAATGTGTTTTTTAGTGCTCCACATCAGAGTTAATGCAACCTAAGGTCCAAGCAGTGGGAGTGACATTACACCCCCTTGATGAAATTGTTTTTTTATCAAAAGCTCAAATTGCTTAGCAAGGTTGGTCTGTAACTTTGCCCTTCATCCTAACAGGAAACTATACCTTTTGTTGTCACCATCAAAGTGTTGACTCCCTCCTACTTTGCTATCATTGTGTGTGTGTAGCTGACTTGTGTATAGTAACTTCCTAATGTTTGGATTCAAGCTCCCATACATCAGGGCACCGTGTGACAATCAAAAAGCCACTGCTTCAGTTTGAAATGACAGACTGAAGTGTGAAATATTGAGCATCAATCTTTTGCTGTATTTCAGGGAGTACATTGCCAGGAAGTGTAATGGAATCTCTGCAGCAACTTTGTTTGTTCCCATGTGCATAGTACAAGACAAAATTTGCACAAGTAGCATTCCTTACTCTTGATGTGTACTTTCTCCAGCAGCGAAAGACATTCAGATCCAAAGACGTGACTGGATTTTTTCCTGACAAGGAAATATTAGCTTACAGCAATTGATCATAATTACATGTCCCATATTGCAATGTGATAAATGAATGATGGGACTTAAAAAAAACACCCTTCTGGGACATTTCTGCGGTCTACTAACACATTCACTGCCAGTCTCTATAGTCTTTTGAAGATTAATCCATATCCCACAGAATGAAGAACAGTCATTCCCACTAAATATTTTGTGGATACATGTGTAGGTTTGGCCTAAAATAGGCCTTAGAAAAGTTGCATAGCTGTGTAAAAGATAGAACTGTTTTAAATGTTTCAATGTAATTGTTCTATTATGTGTCTTTTCAAATGTTTTAATTTCTTGACAAAACCATTTGTGTCCTTTTTATTATTACTATTAACATCATAAAATGGAGCCCATTCTCTTTGTTGTCTGACTGCAAAATCTGTTCTCCTGATTGCTTTACTTTTTTGCATTGCCATTAAGCAAAGCAATTACCAGGCAATCAATATGTACCAATACAAGAGGTACTGTATAATAATTATACAGGCTTGTTCATCAAATGAGAAGGAAAAAAAAAGGAGAAGGAAAACAATGTCACATTTCTTTCTTGCAGCTTCAAACCTGTTGTCTTCTTTTGAAATGTAGTGCATATGTTGAATTGTATATAATTTGCAGTAATTTGTCTTGTGCCACTGCTGTAACAAATGTATCCAATCTGGATTAAACTCATTATGTGCCACACCTGGACAATAAAAGCTGTGACTATTCACTGTACTGTTCAGAAGGAGATACATGCAACAGCAAGTTTGCAGCATTTTTGTATATTATTAGGTCTACCTCATACTCATGCATGTTTCACAGCTTTGTATTACAGCTTCCCTTTCCCTCCTCAGTGTAATCAACAAAGCAAAATACTTACCTTCAGCTCTACTCCATTTTACAGCCCGGTGTCGCACAAATTGCTGTCTGGCTCCTGCTCCTACAGTGCAGGTGTGTTGGAATCTCATTCATTCCTATTGCAGAGTCTGTATTCCTGTGATTAGCTGTGTCCTCATATAAAATGAATCAGCCTTAGGCATGAATGAGGCAATCCAGCACTGTACATGTGCAGTAGGCACAGGGCCAGGCTGGGACCAGCGCAGTCAAGTTCATCAGAATTGGGTTGATATATGTGTTAAAACTTTCAATGCAAGATTGGTTAAAACTGAATTTGAGATAGCTGAAAAAAAATAACCTTGCCTTAGAACCTCCACCCCAAGCACCCACCTACATCGGTCCAGCATTGCACAGGAAGTTGTCTGAGAACTGCAAATCATTCAGTTGGGGAGGAGAAGCAGTATAGAGAGGCGATTGGAGAAAACCTGCATCAACATGTAAGGGAAGTATCTCATGTTATCCAGTACCGTCTAGACAAAACAAGTAATTAGCCCTTCAAGTATGGTCGGGCTGCTATTAGGTGATTTTTTTTTTTTAATGACTGGAGTTCATCTTTAAATTAAACCTGTCAAAACAGAAACATAGGAGCAATATTGCCAACTTGTTTTGGCAGGTATAGGATAGGAAGCTATCAGCTTCCCCCTTTTTTCACTTCTTGATAAGTAATGGATCTAAAACAAGAATGAGCATATGAGGTGCTAGGATAAGACCAGGATGGCAGCACTGGTGGCTCCATCTTTAAAAACAAGTTGGAAATAGCAGCTTCTATACTTAATACTCCAAGTCACCGACATGGAACAAGTGGGTATATCAGAAGCTGTGGCTCTACTGGCTGCTTTCCAGCAACTAGCATTTCAGGATGTCATCAAGGTAGCATCCATATTTCTTGAAGCATAGTTCTTCTGAAACTACATTCATGTTGCCTGTCATTATTGGGTCATTAGAGAGAAGGAAAGACCTACTTTCAGAAGCAAGGTTTCTGTTGAAAATGCAATACCATGCAAGAAATAATTGCTAATTGTATCTAGGGAAAAATGCCACCATGCTAAGGTCAGAATATCTGTAGACTGTACCAAAGATTTTGTAATTCAGTATAAGTTGTGTAGACTGGTGTGGTTTTCCTGCATACCGCATACATTTAAAACACGTCAAACAAAGGTTGGCAGATTGCAGTTCTGAGGCTGTGTTTGACCTGTATTGAGTTCACACTCTATTTGACGTGTTTGCATTGCACACAAAGCAGGTCAAACACAACCTTTTTCAAATGCCTGTGTACATAAGCCCTAAAACAGTGGTTGTACTTGGATTTGCCTCCTCAAATTAGATTCTTCTTTTTTTGCGACATCTTCTCCCTGTATGTGAGTTATACGGATCTTCTGGTAAGTGGGAATTGCAAATACCTGGCCTATCATCTCAAAAGCATCAACAGCTTTTTCAAGAACACCATAATGTAAGCAAGAATATGATTTCATATAATGGGATGCACAGCGGCAATGTCTTAATGAAAAGCAAAACTAGGAATAGGTATGTTGCATTCCCTATATACTGTACATTGCTGACCTTTTAAAATACTATATGTGCTTTGACAAAGATCCACTGGTTTCTAAGTCATTAGTCATTGACCTAGAATAAGTATGCAGGTCAGACATTCTGACTTTTCTCAATTGCATGTTGTTCCAAGTCTGTATGTCTAAGTACTGAAGTCAGAGGGAGCCAGGCAACTAGTAATTTCAGAATGAGGTTAGCAATGGCCACCTCCATATTTGCCTCAGCACAGATTTAGTTAAGGTCAAAACTTTTACATTTTTGTCAGATATATTTGACACTGAAATCAAATGAAACGCATCAACATGCACCCTACTGCATGCCAGCATGCATTAATGTACATTAGCACTTGTTATGACATGTGTTAACTTGCAATGCAAAGCTGAGCAGGTTTTACATTAGGAAACTTGAGAAATATATGAGTAATTATATTATTATTATTATTATTAAAGTCTTCTTCTAGCAGCTATGACTCAAGTCTCAAGGGTTTTTCTACATGGATTTCAAAGAGTTACAAATGTGGGATGCTAGTATTCGGAGACACCTTAGACTGCATATGAACTGCTTTGATTTACCTTTAGACCCTTTTCACACTGGGGCCGCCGGAGAGTTAGCTGTAAAGCGCCACTTGTTTTATCTGGGCTTTACCGCTGTTTAAGCTACGCTTTTTGGCTGCCAGTGGGGCACTTTTAATCCCTACTAGTGGCCGAAGAAGGGGTTAAATGCACCCATGTTGCAGCGCTTCTGAAGCGCTGCCCATTCATTTCAATTGGCAGGGCGTGTATACAGCGCTCCCAAACCGCCCCAAAGATGCTTTTTGCAGGACTTTCCCTAACGTCCCACAAGCGCACCGCCCCAGTGTGAAAAGTCACACTGAAATGCATATGAGGCAGTTTTCAGGTGCTATTTCTAGCGCTAAAACGCCTGAAAACCGCCTCAGTATGAAAGGGGTCTTAAGTTGCTAAATTTGTTGTATCGTGATGGTGTGAGTTGGAATTAGCTTAGATTAATTTGTTAGTCTGTAGCGTAGCAAAAAAAAATAAAGAAAAACTATGGGCAAAAACTTTACTTTTTCATTTTGGATAGAGCAAGGGATTGTTATAACCCCTGTCACATCTTTTTTGCCATCTGTGTCCCATTGAAGAGATTTACCATCACTTACCGTCCCATAGCCAAACAGGAAGTGAGAGGAAATCCCTACAAATGAGAGAAATTCCTTGGGTACCCCCAGGTTACCAGAACTAATGTCCTCATTGGAAGATTTCCCCTCTATTACTTTTCTTGGAACAAACCTCAATTTTATTTTATTTTTTACTTTCAATGATAATAGTAAACAGGACAAATAGAGAGGGTGAATCTCCCTAATGGGGGCACAGACAGCAATAAAAACTGACAAGTGTCCTAATCCCTCTCCACTCTATCCAAAACTAAAAAATAAGTTTTGCCTTTAGTTATACTTTAAGTCTCTATAGTAAAAAGAAATGATTTACTAAAAAGCAAATTGTCATTTCAAACTATTACTATAGCACTGGGTTGGTGTGCTCATCCACAAATCGTTCTCCTACTGCAATTTGTAGCTAAGCCCATAGACTTGAATGAAGAGTGATTGTCACTGGCAATCTTGCTGCGGACATAAAAGGCTGATAAAACTTAATCACTGAGCAACTAAACTAAAAATTGCTGAAAATATAGCCATTTAGTGACTTTATACAAAACACCTATTACATATCTTAGATAGGAAGGTGTAGATTACTGCAAATAAATCACCAATCTGACGTCATTCTAAGAGAAGCAACAAAATATTACTTAAAAAAAAAATTTGTAAATCTAAAGACAGTGTGAGCAATACACAGTCTATTAATAATATATATATATATATATATATATATATATATATATATATATATATATATAAATACATACATACATACACACACATACACACTGTATTAGTATTACTTTACTGACAGAAACATATCTTTGGTTCCCACTTACACAGTAATATTTGACATACACGGATAAGCAATAACATTTCGATGTCCCACAGGAATTTGAGTAAGTCCCCATTTTTACTGCCAAAACAGCGCTGATCTTTCACAACATGGACATCACTAGACCAGTGAAGGTATGCTGTGATATCTGGCACCAAGTCAGTTCTTTAAGTTGTGAGGTGGGGCCTCCATTGATCAGATTTGTTTTTCCAGCACATCCCACAGATACTCAAACTCATTGTTGTGTTCCTCAAACCATTCTTGAACCATTTTTGCAGTGTGGGAGGGTGCATTATTCTTTCTGCCATCAGGGAATACCATTTCCATGAAGGGGTGTACTTGGTCAGCAACAATGTTTAGGTAGGTGGTATGTGTTAAAGTAACATCTACATGATTACCAGGGTCCAAGGTTTCCCAACAGAACATTGCCCAAAGCATCACACTGCCTCCATTGGCTTGCCTTCTTCCCATATGGCATACTGGTGCCATCTCTTCCCCAGGTAAGTGACATTAACACCTGGCCATTCACATAATATAAAAGTAAACGTGATTTATCAGACCAGGCCACCTTCTTCCATTACTCTGTGGTCCAGTTCTGATGCTCATGTGCCCTGGTTCTTTTGCCTGTGGACATGGGTCAGCATGGGCACCCTGACCAGTCTCTAGCTATGCAGCCCCATACACGAGAAACTGCAATGCCAATTTTTTTCTGCTTTAAACACATCAACGTAATGGGCATCATGTTTACTTGCTGCCTAATATAACTTACAGACTTTCAGATGTCATTGTAACAAGAAAATCAACATTATTCACTTTACCTGTCAGTGATCTTGAGGTTAAGGCTGATCAGTGTATTTCTGTGTAAGTAGGGCCAAAGTTTATTTACTAGGTTGTTAATTTAGCTAAGACAATGAATAATCATGTCTGTATCATCCAGAAACAGGATTGGCATCTTAAATCAGTGAAAACTAGTTTATGAACTTGTAAAACCAGTAAATCACTAAAGCAGTATAAAAATTACAACCACAGTTAGTTTAAACTAATCACTGTAACTAAATAGGTTATATATTGTATTTGAATTTTTCCAGTAGTGGCGTCATTCAGATTTCAACACTTCACTCCTAGATAGATTAGAGGAGCTGAATTTATTCTCGAGAAAAAGAGATCAAGGGGGAATATGATCATGTACAAATACATAAGTGGTCCATATAGTGAACTTGGTGTTAAATTATTCACTTTAAAGGTCATCATAGAGGACAAGGGGGCACTCTTTACGTCTAGGAGGAAAAAAGATTTAATCTCCAAATATGGAGAAGTTTCTTCACAGTAAGAGCTGTGAAAATGTAGAATAGACTCCATCAAGAGGTTGTTCTGGCCAACTTAGTACCCAGTTATAATATGTACGTTTAGGAAAGAATCCAGTAATTTTTTTAATGCAATCTACTAATATTTAGAGGTAAAGTTGATCCAGGGAATATCCGACTGCCCTCTCAGGGGATCAGGAAATAATTTTTTGCTCCTGCTGTAGCAAATTGGATCATGCTTTTCTGGGTTTGTTGCCTTCCTCTGGATCATCTGTGGGTATAGGTTTGTGGATATGGGATTGTATGATTTTATTTATTTTTTTTTAACTGGATGGACTTGTGTCTTTGTTCAACCTAACTATGTAACTAACTATATACCGTATTTTTCGCTCCATAAGACACTCCATAAGATACATAATGACTGTGCATCTTATGAAGCGAATAATGACCAAGGTTGCCGCGGCTATGTTAGAATACCGGGCCGGCCATCTCTAGCGCTGGGCAATTTCCCGGCTGAGCCTGTCACCTGTTACTCATCTGAGCCTGTCACAAACAGAAGACAGAGCAGCCCGAGTGGCCAAATGGAGTACGGCAGCAGCAGCCACTTGGGCTGCTCCGTCTTCTATCTGTGGCTGAGTGAGAGGTGGATGTGATGACGTCCTTGCCAGGCACAGGTCAGGCTGCATTTCATGGGCACTGATAAAAATTTTAGTACACAATTTGGTTCAGAATATTTTTTTCTTGTTTTTCTCCTCTAAAACCTAGGTGTGTCTTATGGTCAGATGTGTCTTATGAAGAGAAAAAAATACGGTAATGCCTAAAAGTTGATGTATATTTTTTTTTTAAATTAAGATTTGCTATCTTACAGGGACTACAGTATATATTATCCAAATGTTAATGGTAAGCAATACCCTAAAATTTTTCCCTTTTGCCTTGAATTTCTCCTGAAAGACAGCGGCAAACTTCCTCCTAAAATATGACTCTGCCTAGTGCCTAGGCACTCCTGTTCTGTAGACTAAAAGTATATCTGCAAATTCATCACCTTACAAGTCATCAGGGAAAAAGCTCTGATAGGAGGATAAAAGCCATACTTCATTTCAAGATGGCCACCTCAACAGAGCAAGATAGGAAATGTGTCCATGTGCTGCACATCACAGAGCAGCCCCATGTGAGAAAAGGAATGGCAGCCTCAGCCTGGGCTCCAGCCAGGCCATGCCCCCAACATGTTTCCCCATAATTAAGCCCCAGGGAGCAAAGCAAAATGCGTTGGGGGTGTAGTCTGGCCGGAGCCCAGGTTGAGGCTACTATTCATTCTCTCACACGGGTTTGCTTTGGGATGTGTGGCTCATGGACACATTTTCTATCTTGCTGTAGCTTGAAGCCTGCTGCCTGGATGGGCTCCTATCCTGACTAGCGGAATCTATAACTTTTACTTTTGGGTCACCTCCAGAGAGCGCCACAGTGTGCAACATGACATGGTAAGTCAGTAATACGGCTCCAGATCAACTGTAGAGCACCCTTACAAGGCAATACGATTAGTACTCCACTTGCCTTTTTTGGGCACAATTTCCACAGTACAGATCCTCCCTAAAGGGTAAGTTCATCTTTA
The DNA here is from genome assembly GCF_042186555.1 of Aquarana catesbeiana. Classification (NCBI taxonomy): domain Eukaryota; kingdom Metazoa; phylum Chordata; class Amphibia; order Anura; family Ranidae; genus Aquarana; species Aquarana catesbeiana. The sequence continues at coordinate 500,215,432 of NC_133325.1, forward strand.
CAGAAAATCTGTAAGGTGAACTTACACTGGACCCCCCCCGGTCTTGCTATACAGAAGTTCTGCGATCACCCACTGTGACACATTTGGTCGCTGCTTCTCCAGTCTGGGAATTTTAAATCCCTGTATCATAATCTCCAAAATGTACCTCATAAAGGTACGTATAGGAGGCATTCTAATTGGTCAGCGCCGGCCAATCAGAAATCACTTAGCCCGCTCTGTCAGCGCTAGAGAAGAGGAGAGAAAGCCGTAGGGATTTCAAATCCCTGGACAGGTAAAGCAGCGACCCGATGTCTCACAACGGGTGATCGGGGGATGGGGGGATGGAGAGGGGGTCCAGTATAAGTTCACCTTACAGATTTTCTGTAAAGGTATACTTACACTTTAAAGCCGGTTCACACTATAAGGCAATGTCAGAAAGGCACGTTCCGTGAGCTTTTCCCATTCACACCTTTGCGAGATGCACGTGGTGCCATTATTGTTAATCATCAGGCTGGCTGAAAGCAAGCATAATTAAGCCCAACAAGCATCAAGTCAGCATGATGGAGGTACAATATCTGGGGGAGGCAAGTTCTTGTCAGAAATTGTCATTTCAGAAATAAAAAATAAAAAAGTAAAGTAGTTTTGCCTTTAGTTACGATTACATCAGATGTCCAGGTTTACTTTAACTTTAGTTAATTTGGATCATCTTGGCCCAAACAAACTATTTCCTTTACTAACATGTGTGTCTAGTGGGCATGCTGTTTACTGTATGTTGTTGAGGCTACATACAGTTTAAACAGCACTGAGTTCTGGGTGTAAGACAAAAGACCTTTCTGTCTCACACCTGGAACAAAATAGCATAGGGCTGAGTGGTACTGAGACATTCATAGGCAGCTTTAGATTATACCAATACAAAGCTTCCTCTAATTGGCCAAGTCAGAGATCATGACACCATCAGCCTGCCTCTCTGACTTGACCAATCAGAGAAAGCTTTGTATTCATTGATAGAATGTAAAGCTGCCTATAAATGGATGAGTGCCACTTAGCCCTACGCTATTTTGTTGTGGGTGTAAGGCAGGAAGGGCTTGTCTCACACCCGAAACGCACTGCTGAAGGACTCCAAGATGGTGAGAAATAAGATTCTTTGGTCTGATGAGACCAAGATAGAACTTTTTGGCCTTAATTCTAAGCGGTATGTGTAGAGAAAACCAGGCACTGCTCATCACCTGTCCAATACAGTCCCAACAGTGAAGCATGGTGGTGGCAGCATCATGCTGTGGGTGTGTTTTTCAGCTGCAGGGACAGGACGACTGATTGCAATTGAGGGAAAGATGAATGCGGCCAAGTACAGGGATATCTTGGATGAAAACCTTCTCCAGAGTGCTCAGGACCTCAGACTGGGCCGAAGGTTTACCTTCCAACAAGACAACAACCCTAAGCACATAGCTAAAATAACGAAGGAGTGGTTTCACAACAACTCCGTGACTGTTCTTGAATGGCCCAGCCAGAGCCCTGACTTAAACCCAATTGAGCATCTCTGGAGAGACCTAAAAATGGCTGTCCACCAATGTTTACCATCCAACCTGACAGAACTGGAGAGGATCTGCAAGGAGGAATGGCCAAGGATCCCCAAATCCAGGTGTGAAAAACTTGTTGCATCTTTCCCAAAAAGACTCATGGCTGTATTAGATCAAAAGGGTGCTTCTACTAAATACTGAGCAAAGGGAATGAATACTTAGGACCATGATGTTCTTGTTATGAAATGCTGTATTAATTTTATGCCAGATGTAACGGAACACACACCTTCCAAAAAGTTACATTTTTGTCTCATCAGTCCACAGAATATTTGCCTAAAAGTCTTGGGGATAATCAAGATGTTTTTTGGTAAATGTCAGATGAGCCTGGGTGTTCTATTTGGTCAGCAATGGCTTTGGCCTTGGAACTCTCCCATGGATGTCATTTTTGCCCAGTCTTTTTCTTATTGTTGAATCATGAACACTGATCTTACCTGAGGCAAGTGAGGCCTGCAGTTCTTTAAATGTTGTTCTGGGTTCTTTTATAACCTCCTGGATGAGTCATCAGGCCCAAATTTACTCCCTTTGCCGCCCCAAGGCCGGGTCCTTCAGTGCCGCCACACACACACACACACACACACACACACACCACCGTTCTGGTCCTTTATCGATGACTGCTACAATAGATCAATTAAAAACATATCTCCACACACACACACTGAAAATAACTGGCTTTAATTGTACAGACTGAAAATACTCTAATGCAGAAAATGCCTTTTAAAGATTATAGCAGTAAGAAACGCCCTACAATTTTTTAGTTTTAACTTTTCTTTTGGGAAACTCATCAATAATATCTTCGTAGGACAAAGTATTTAAAAGTTTTGACTCAATGGCAAGTAAAGGCTGCGGACATACCACAGGAGGTGGACAGAGACTGTGGGCATACCATAGGAGGTGGACAGAGGCTGCGGACATACCACAGGAGGTGGACAGAGGCTGCTGACATGATAGTGTCCTTCTCACCCCCTCACAGTAGCTTCTTTGTCCACCATCATATTACTTCTCCACATCATCAGTGTACTGTGTCCTCCTCCTGTGCCCCTTTCACCTCTCCACAGGTCAGGGCAGCACAGTGCGCGCGAGGGGTAAGCGATTTTTCGCAGGCAATTTTTTAGGGCAATGGCTGGTGTTAGTGCTTCAATCATCCCCGGCACCATGGTTGGTATGATGTCAGGGTGATTGAAACACATTATTTCTATCATTACATTGTAATATAAAATTAAATAGTTCAACTCACTATAATGCAGAATCATTGGGAGCCCTGAGCGTGTCACTTGCCACCATCGCTTGTCACTTGCCACTATGCCTGCCACCAGATAAGGATGTCACTTGCCACGTTGCCTGCCACCAGATGGGGATGTCACTTGCCACTATGCCTGCCACCAGATGGGGATGTCACTTGCCACGCTGCCTGCCACCAGATGGGGATGTCACTTGCCACCATGCCTGCCACCAGATGGGGATGTCACTTGCCACGCTGCCTGCCACCAGATGGAGATGTCACTTGCCACTATGCCTGCCACCAGATGGGGATGTCACTTGCCACGCTGCCTGCCACCAGATGGGGATGTCACTTGCCATGCTGCGTGCTAGCATCATGGGGATTGCCATAGTTACCTGGTTGCCACCCAAAAAATAGCAGTTTGGCATGAATTAATTTACATGTGAAATCAATCTCCCCCCAGCATTGCAGAGTACTTGCAGCCAGGTACAACACTGTCAGCCTCTCTTCAGTGTGGGTACATTAGCTGAAGGTGAAACACAGGCACATAAGAGTAAGGGCGGGCGATGAGAGATGGCATCACTCTCTCTTCTGGGTCACGGCTGCACCTCTGTGTAGAGCAGCCTTCGCGGCCCTGTAAGTAACGTGCGGGCAATGAGAGATGTCGTCTCTCTCCCCCGCCGCCGCACTGCTGACATTACTTGTCTCCTCCGTGGCCCGGCAGCAGAGGCGCTGCGGCCCACAGGTTGGAGACCTACTCTTGATCTTTTAAAAAATGGCGCTGGGCGGCGCAATCATGCTACTGCGCATGCGCCGCCCAGCCGAGCGCGTACGAGCTTTCCCGAGCCCAGCCGGCTTCGGAACGGCGCATGCGTAGTTGTGTGTTCGGCTTGCGGCCATCTTTTTTATGGGCATCGGTGCCTGTAACGGACTTTAATGGGAAGCCCGAAAGGGGGGGGCGGCCGCAAAAGCTGAGAAGTCGCTGCAGGAGCGGCGCCGCCCCTGCACCACTCCCACCCGAGGCCTGGCCGCGGTGGCCTTGTGGGAAATCCGGCCCTGTGAGTCATCATCATGCTCTTAGAGTAATTTTTGTAGGCCGGCCACTCCTGGGAAGGTTCACCACTGTTCCAAATTATATCCATTTGTGGATATTGGCTCTCCCCGTGGTTCACTGGAGTTCCAAAGTCTTGAAAACCTTTCTAGAACGATACATGTTCATTATTTTTTTTCTAATCTGTTCTTGATTTTTTTTTTTTTTTATTTTGTGGCATGATGTTTGGCTTTTTGTGATCTTTTAGCATGCTTCACTTTGTCAGACAGCTTCTATTTATGTGATTTCTTGATTCATCAGGTCTGGCAGTAATCAGGTCTGGGTGTGGCAAGTGAAATTTAACTCAGATTTTCAAAAAATTGTGGTTAATCACAGGTCATTCATGATTCAGCATGGGAGGGGGCAATTAGTTTGAACAGCTTTTTTTCCCTTAATACATTTTAATAAATTAAATAATATTTTAAAAAACGCATCTTGGATTCACTCAGGTTATCTTTGTGTAATATTAAAATTTATGTGGTGATCTAAATCATTTAAGTGTGAGAAATATGCAAAAAAATAAAAAATCAGGAAGAGGGCAAATACTTGTTCACAGCACTGTGTATATGTGTGTGTGTGTATATATATATATATATATATATATATATATATATATATACACACACACACACATACACACAGTATCTCACAAAAGTGAGTACACCCCTCAAATTTTTGTAAATGTTTTATTATATCTTTTCATGTAACAACACTGAAGAAATGACACTTTACTACACTTTGAAGTAGTGAGTTTACAGCTTGTAAGTATAAATTTGCTGTCCCCTCAAAATAACTCAACACACAACCATTAATGTCTAAACCACTGGCAACAAAAGTGAGAAGCTCACTCTCTCAAACTGGTCATTGGAAGTTCACCATGGCACCTCATGATAAAGAACTCTCTGAGGATCGGAAAAAAAGAATTGTTGCTCTACATAAAGATGGCTTAGGCTATAAGAAGATTGCCAAGGGGGGCATGGCCTGCCACCGGAGCATGATGGCAGTGTAGAGAGACAGCTCTTCCATCCAGGAATCCAGGTAACCCCTTAATCAGTGGGAAAACCTCAGCAAACAGCTAAGAAGATGGCTGGGAGAAGCCAATCTGCCACCCGCTCCCAGCAGGAGCCGTCCACCCAGCTCAGCAAGGATATCCCGGCGATGTTCCGCACACAGCATGCTGAATCACAGGCCGCATCTCAAGCCGCAGACCGGAATGTGAGTCACGCTGCTGCTACAGACTGCTCGGAAACCCCTTCCTTCAGGTACGGGCAAGTCATACACCTCACCTCTCCTATGCCTGGCCGACCTCCTTCAGGTGGCTGCTGACATCAAAAGCTCTTTATTTGCGGCAGTCTCTGACTTAAAATCCGAGATACGGGCAGTGGCAAACAGACTAGAACATGTGGAAACGGCTGCCATGACACATGGAGCGGCCATCCAGCAAGTGCAACGGGCCACCACAGTAAAAGCACCTTATAGACCTTTGCACCTTATAGACATGCACAGGCACATGGAGGATATAGACAACAGGGGCCGCAGGCACAACCTACGTATCAGAGGGATACCAGAGACAGTGGAGGGCCCCCAGTTACAAGCCGCAGTCAGGGCAATCTTTAACACACTTCTGGGCAGACCACCTGATGGCCCAATGGAGATGGAGAGGTGTCACAGGGCGCTCAGACCTAGAGGCAGAGACACAGACCCACCACCAAGGGATGCAGTATGTTGCTTGGTCAATTTCATCCAGAAAGAGGAAATACTGCGACTTGCACGCAACCATGCTAAAATGGAACATGAAGGGTGCGCATCCAGATTTTCCAAGATCTTTCATCCATCACCCTCCAACACAGGAGAGATCTGCGCTCTCTCCTCCAGGTCCTTAGAGAACGTCGCATCCCATACCGCTGGAAGTTTCCCTTCTGCCTCCAAGCTACATCTGGAAATTGTATGGCATCGCTGAGAACACCAGCAGATCTTCTACAATTCTGTGACACCCTCACCATTCCAGTAAATGGTGTTCCTGACTGGTATGGTGCATTTCTACAGCCGGACCCCTGGTTTCTTACCCAGCAAGATGACACCCCCAGGGCCCAAAGAAGCAGACAAAGGCGTCGCAGAACCTCAGTTGCCACCCCGCCGAGATTGCGCGGGGACATGGAGACAGACGAAAGCCCACGAGTCTCGCCATCTTCGGTACGTCGCAGAACCGAACAACCTTAACACGGAGTTTGGTGCGGTAAGAGGGTCCCTTGACTGTTGTACATGAGCCACCATTTCTTATAGATACTACTTGGTATCTTTGTCCACTTGAATTCCCCTGATCACTGGTACACAAGTAGAACCTCTCCCTGAATCTACTGATACCGAGCAATTATACCTGTGACTATCTCTGTCCTACCTGCCCTGTGACCCCAGGGGCCATTCTGCCAAACCCGAGGTATAACATCACAAGCTTGGGGAGCACACTAGCAGGTCCAAGACTCAGGTTGTTTGTCTGAGCAGAAGGGGCCTATACCGCATGACCCTGTATCCATAAGGACATGAAGTAAGCTTTGACTTCCCAAGCTCTCACGTTCCACAGGCTGCAGGATGGACGATCAAGCAGAGTCTTCTAAGACTTCTGGCTCACACAGGGTCGCAAATGCATGAACCGGGGGAGAGCTTTCCTCCCTACCTTGCTATCACAGGCTAGCCCCATAACACAGGATAGTGATTGAGTCTGCATGGGACTACGGTTCTGCTCCCCTCCCATCCTGTGTGGAACTTACACTGCAGATCAATCATGGAAATCCATGAGCATCTTAAGGGCTAATAGCTATCTCGGTAACAGATTCTTAGCACTTACAGGGGTTTCCCCCCTCATTTGCCCCCACTTTTCCCCCTTTTTTTTTTACCTGCTCTGAGGTACCAGGGCATATGGAGGCCCTAGGCGAACTTTAAATGGTTGAGGCTTACCCTCAAGGTCATGTAAACAATGCATCTAGGCAATGGTAGCTCATTCCTATATTTACAGACATTGTATTGAAAAGGGGCTTAGCATACTGACAGCCAATTCAGTTATAGATCTCTTAATAGTGCTAGCGAATTACCCCCTAGACCCCTATGTCATGGCCTCTTGGCCATTGCTGGGGGGGTTAAGGGAGTCCAGGAGGTATATATGTTAAATTCCCTTTTGTCTGTGACAGAATATATGTTGCATATGTGTTTCAGTAGGTATGATAAGTTAGGCAGCTGCTTCCAGGTTAGATGAGAAGCAAGCCGATGGGGCAGAAGATCGACAAACTAGGAAATGTTCATGTTATATCTAAACTCAGGTTATAAAAGTTTTATATGTTTATCTGTTTCGACGTTTAGCAGTTATTCTCAATTGCAACTTCTCATATTTTAAGTACGCCCAGGAACCCAAAATTGAGTGATGCAATGTGCACAAAATGGGCCCTGCTCACTGCTCTGGGTGACTCTGCTCTCAGTTAAAGACCTAGGATTTGTTGCTTCCACTGAAAGCCATGGATATGTCAGGGGGGCTGTTCCGATGTGGTTCAAATGCCTATATTTTGGGTGGATCAGATCCTTACTCCCCTCCCCCTTTTCCCTCGCTGAGGCTTAATCCTTAAAGTTTATATCTAATGTCTGGAAATACTGGATGGTAGAGTGTGTATGATAATTTTGGTGCTAGACTTCTCCCCCACCCCAAAGAGGCAGGCTTCCCCTTTGGAAAAACCCGGTTTAGAACTTCTAGTACCCCATTTTCACAGGGTATTCCTGTTTAGGTAGTACAGCAGGTCTAAGACTACCTCCGGTATTCTTTTCACAGACCCCATAGTGGGGGTACTCACATTGCAAGAGGAATAGCCCATATTCAAATCAATAGGCTTGTGAAGTACCCCCCCCCCCAGACTGGGATAGCTCTATTGTCACTATCCCAATCCTTCCTTCACCCATTCTTACCCCCCCCCCCTCCGTTTCACCCCCACTCTTCTTTCTTCCTTTTTCCACCCCCTCCTCTCTCTAGCTCCCCTCCCCGTCTCCCCCTTTTTTCCCCACAGGCCCTCTCCATCTACAACTCAGAGGGGTAACGAGACACACCACCCCAAGTACTGAGTATGCATCCTAGGGTGCAGGGTTAAGATTGTCCCTCAAGGTATACTCTCTGAATGCAAAGGGACTCAATATCCCAGAAAAGCGTAGTAGTCTGCTAGCTGAAGCACACAGGCAGAAAGCCCAAGTCATATTTGTGCAAGAAACTAACTTTAAAACAAGTTCCATACCCCGTTTATCCAATTATTGCTTCCCGGTGGTATATCATGCAACCTGTGCTGAATCTAAGACGAAGGGGGTAGCGATACCGATTGCAAAATTGTTTGCATTCTGCTTAACAGACCAGTTGCTTGACCCAGAGGGCAGGTTTATCTTCTTGAAGGGTCACTGGAAAGACACATCGGTGACCCTGGCGAATATATGCTGCATGAATTTGAAACAAGTATCTTTCTCGAAAGGTACCCTAATGAAACTAACCTCTTTTAAGACGGGCTTAGTTATTTTGGGAGGTGACTTCAACATGGCCCTTAATCCACTTCTAGACACATCCACGGGCACTTCATCACTCCCATTCTCTTCTTTGCGACAAGCAAAGCTCCAACTAGCTTCGCTCACACTCCACGACACCTGGCATACCTTGAACCCACGAGGGAAGGACTTTACATTTTATTTGTCCCCACATAGCCGCTATTCGCGGCTAGACTACCTGTTCATACCCTAGAAAGTCTTGGCCTACCTTCACAATGTGACAATAGAAAACATGGTGCTCTCTGACCACCATCCGATCACCATGACCCTACGATTCCCCCAGAGAGAGACTGTGACGGGAGGGCCCATGGAACTCAGAATCCCTTGGAAAGTAGGGGATGTCCTTGTTTCAGCTCCCCATATAACTCTTATGTCTAAGTCACCCTGTGCTATCCTGGCACAGGGTGAGTGAGAAAATATATCTTGGACTACTTAAAATGGGACAGTAATATTTGTCCACAATATCTCCCAGGATGTATGTAGAGACTATTATTGGTTTGTTTGATTCTGAACTCAACCTGTTAATTGAGTGAGCTGATCACATTAGCCTCCAGGACTGGCTAGGAGACGAACTGTTGATGACTAGGCTGAGGAGGGGGGGAGATTGTTGTTTGTATTGTTAATTGTAATTAGCTCCTGCTATTGTGTTTATACTACTGTGTGAGGCTCGGTGCCCACAAGTCTGTGTCCTACAGATCATGTCTCTGAGTCATCTGGTCTGGGTAAATTTTTTAGTAAATTAGCTCATGTTAATTAGGTTAGCTTTGAGTCAGCCTGCTGTATAAATTTGTGTGAGATCTCAAATAAAGAGTTAGTCCTGATGTACTCCAAGACTGGTGTTGTCTAGTTCTTGGGGGTTCCTATAACCAGATCCATTGGACTTGTGTTCCAGAACTTAGGAAGCGGTATACTGATGAAAGCACTCAAGCGGAGTGTGGGACGTCCCGTAACATTGGTGGCAAGCAGCTTCCGGCAGTCTGGGAAATCTAAACCTCCACCTGGATCCAAGATCAGGATAGCAGACTTCAGTCACCCCAGCGGAGATATGGACCTGGCATCAGAGTTCCCGGGGCTGCTGCGGATCATCCTTTCAACATACACCAGGACTGTGTCTGAGGATGAATACCTGGAGCTTAGGCAGCAAATTCGGGTGGAGCTCTGGATTGGAGCCCTCCAGCTCGCTGGTATAAAACAGGGCAAGTGCTTTCCAACCCAAGAGTAACGGGCCAGTGACCAACGGGCATTGCGGATGGCATTCCTGGGAGAGCGGCCCCAGGAGCAATGGGTGACTGAGTTGGACAGGCTGGTTCAGCAGGAGATAGAGCTGGACAATCATTATCGGGCTCTGCAATGGCACGCAGAGGAGGGATATTTAGGGGAGACAACAGAATGCTCTCCGGAGGGATATGACTTTGGAGGCCCTGGATTGCTGTGGGAGAGCCTTACAGATCATTTTATGTTTGGAGATGAAGGGGAACCTGACCTTGAGGACCTGCGAGAACATAGAGAGGCTATGCTCAGTCTTGCAGGGGTCTCAGAGCTCAAACCTGATCTGGACCATTTGCTAAGGAAGGAACAGCATCTGGAAAGGGAATACAGGAAACTGCTAGAACACGTTCAGCAGCATGCTGGAGAATCGGCAGTGGAAAATCTGAAGATTGCCGTCCCCAAACCTGAAGTGCTGATCACAGGTCAGAGCTCTGCTAACCTCTGTCCAGCACTGAAAACATCTTCTGAGTTCCATGGACAGGAGATGGTGAACCTCTATCCCCAGACACCAGTTATAGAGATAGGGGATTTAATAGACTTTTCTGCTGAGGAAGAACAACCTGATGAGCCTCCAGCAAAAGAGCTGGTATTAGGGCCAAACTTCACTGTGCTCTGCCCAGCACCAACAGCAGTATCTGTGGAGTTACAACAAACTTCTCCAGCTGAAGATCTGGTAACTGAACAGAGGGTCCAAGAACTCTGCCCCACACTTTTAGCAATTCCAGAGACTGGGGATTTAATAGATGTTTCTGTAGAGGAGGAACCACCTAGCAAACCCCCAGGAGAAGTGCTGGCACCCGGACAGAGGGTCCAAGACCTCTGTCCCACACCTGTGGCAGTTTCGGAGGCCCAGGGTGAGAAGGTGGCAATCACTTCCCAGCAGCAGATACAGGGGGAGAAGGGAGAGGATGGATTTCCTGTGAAGGTGGATGGGACTTCGGTCTCCACTTGTATACCCCAGGGATGCTGGGCAGTTGGCCCAGATCCCCAACAGCATGACAGAGTGAGCCCAGTCACCCTGTCTTCTCTCCAGCGGCAGAAAGGACTCCAGGGAGAAGGGCCAGTCCAGGCCTCTCCCCAGCGGCAGATATGTTCTCTGAGAGAGGCAGAGGTTGGCTGGGTGAGTAATGCTTTGTTTGGAACAATTTATTTGGGGTACTGTGTGGGTACAGGCATTAGAGGACTGGAACTACTTACTAACTTCGGAGTCAACCCGTCTGGGGTCTCCTCCTGTGTTAGTCTTCTGCCGAAAGGGGAGAGATGTGACGGGAGGGCCCGTGGAACTCAGAATCCCTTGGAAAGTAGGGGATGTCCTTGTTTCAGCTCCCCATATAACTCTTATGTCTAAGTCACCCTGTGCTATCCTGGCACAGGGTGAGTGAGAAAATATATCTTGGACTACTTAAAATGGGACAGTAATATTTGTCCACAATATCTCCCAGGATGTATGTAGAGACTATTATTGGTTTGTTTGATTCTGATCACATTAGCCTACAGGACTGGCTATGAGACGAACTGTTGATGACTAGGTTGAGGAGGGGGGGAGATTGTTGTTGTATTGTTAATTGTAATTAGCTCCTGCTATTGTGTTTATACTACTGTGTGAAGCTCGGTGCCCACAAGTCTGTGTCCTACAGGTCATGTCTCTGAGTCATCTGGTCTGGGTAAATTTTTTAGTAAATTAGCTCATGTTAATTAGGTTAGCTTTGAGTCAGCCTGCTGTATAAATTTGTGTGAGATCTCAAATAAAGAGTTAGTCCTGATGTACTCCAAGACTGGTGTTGTCTAGTTCTTGGGGGTTCCTATAGCCAGATCCATTGGACTCGTGTTCCAGAACTTAGGAAGCGGTATACTGACGGAAGCACTCAAGCGTTCGGGACGTTCCGTGACAGAGACATTCACCAAGATCTGGAGACTAGACTTATCCCTTCTCACGGATCTTGGTGACTTGGCCAGCATTAAACAGACTATTGGCGATTACTTCCGCCACAATGACACACCAGACATCTCCCCCATGACTCAGTGAGAAGCCCACAAATGTGTGATGCGAGGACACTTGATGGCCATAGCTGCGAAGAAAAAGAAAACACCAGACCCTGATTCGGGAACTGACAGCTAAAATTACCAAATTGGAAGCGCAACATAAATGTTCACTAGCCGTCAGAGTGGCAACCGAACTGGCAGATACAAGGGCACTCTTGCTAGAGGAATTGTTCAAAAGGGCACGAAAGCAGCAGTTGCTATCGCAGAAATTATTCAAAACAGTAATAAGCCCGGGAGACTCCTGGCTGGATTTACACAAAATCGCACCCTCACCCATACTGTCCATCACATAGTAGACAATTCAGGGGTGATGCACTCTAAGAACGAAGACATAGCACGCCAGTACCACAATTATTACAGGCAATTGTATGATATTCAGTCGAATGAACATAACCCAGCCTCAGCAGATGAAAGGTCAAACCTGATAAGAGACTTTCTTCACAAGTACAGCCCTAGTGCGCTAACGGCTGAGGATCAACGGGCTCTTGAAGCCCCCTTGTCATCAGAGGAATGGGATAAAGCCTTAAAGGCCACGAAATCCGGGCAAAAGTAGTCCAGGGGCAGGTGGGCTATACAGCAAAGTATTACATGAGCTTCGCAGGCCTCTTAGGCCCGGGCTTCCTAAAGGCTTTCAACTCTCTAGCAGGTTCGCCTGGCTCTCCCAGTAACTTACTAGAGGCATACATCATGGTAATACCAAAAGAGAATAAAGACCCAGCTAGTGTAGTAAATTATCGACCGATCTTGCTTCTAAGCGTGGATGTAAAACTCTTTTCCAAGATTCTAGCGACCCGGCTCTCCTATCATGTGCCTGCCTGGGTGGGTCTCGACCAAGTTGGTTTTGTCCCTGGCAGAGAAGCCAGGGACAATACCATCAAAGCTCTAAACCTACACCATTGGCTTACTTCCACACACCGCAAAGGGTTTTTTCTATCCATGGATGCTGAGAAGGCCTGGGACTATATGGACACAGTTTTTGAGGCACTGAGTTTGGGGAGCTGTATTCAAGCGTTTATTAAAGCATTATACGCTAACCCAGTTGCTAGAGTCCGGGTCAATGCACACTTGTCGGAAGCCTTCTCCATCCATAATGGAACCAGACAGGGCTGCCCCCTTTCTCCCTTACTAAACACTCTTACACTGGAACCTCTGTTACGCTGTAACCGCGCGAATCCGAATATAAAAGGCATTGAAGTCCATGGTCGTGCGTATAAAATTGCAGCTTTCACGGACGATGTCCTGCTTTTTCTTTCATCTCCGCTGATGTCCTTACCAAACCTGATGCAGGTCTTAAAACAATTCCGCCTTATCTCCAACTTGAAAATTAATTTTTCAAAATCATTTGCGTTGAACATCACTCTACCTCCTAAAATAGTGTAACAATGCCAGATGAACTTCCCTTTCTCTTGGACTACAGACGCCATCACCTACTTGGGCATTCAACTACCCAACAGGCTAACGGACTTATATGACAAAAACTTTATGTCAGAACTGAAAAATTTACAACAAGACCTTCTTAGGTGGAAATCGCCCACCATTTCCTGGTTTGGACGAGCATCCATCCTAAAAATGACGGTACTCCCCCGCATTCTGTATAAAATGCATCGCAATTTGTTTGCCATCCTCTTTCTTTGCAGCTTATAAAAAAATGTGTAGTAGATTGGAAGATTCATACCCAGTGTAAGGGATGGGTACTCCTGGAACAATTAATTGCAGGAATGGAACTCTGCAGTTCCTTGGTTGGCCAAAAAACATATACCACCTGGCATACATTCTCACCCTCTCATTAGCACAACCCTGTATGCCTTTGATATGGCCTGTAAGGCCCATGTGATCTCTGCTAAAGAATGTGCTAAAGAATTATGCAGAGATGCAAGCCAAACATTTCTTTTCCAGGGGCAGGTTCCTCAGCCAGAAAGAACTTGCAGCCCTATCACTGACCAAATCATTCCCCTTTTGGGAATATCTACAACTCAAACACTAATTAGATAACCCAGTGTCTAGGGAAAAATTCACAAAAACCCCCACTGTCTTCGAGTTGCTGTGCTCAGGTCCCCCTCCTCAGCGGCACATGAGCTCTATACTTTATGCCTCCATGTTCCAGGAATCATGCAATATCCTGCAAACAGAACGTGATTTTTGGGAGACGCAATTAAAAGTTGAAATATGGAAGCCAGCTGGGACCGCATTCATCTGTACATTCATAAAGGATCACTGAATGTCCATACCCAGGAGAATGGGTATAAGATTAAAACACGGTGGTATAAAACACCAGAATTACTTCACAAGTTCATACCCACGGTCTCCGACCTTTGTTGGAGGTGTGGCCAAGACCGGGGTACCTTCCTTCATATATGATGGGAATGCCCACCGATCCAGCCATATTGGCAAAAGGTGCACGATGCAACGACTACGGTCGCTTCGCTCCCCCTGGAATTTGCACCAGCACAGTACCTTCTTCACCTTTCCAAAATATCCAAGAAAAGATACTATAAATCGGTGGCTATGCATATGATAAACGCTGCTAGGCTATGCTTACCGGTTCATTGGAAGTCCACTTCGATCCCATCAATGAAAGAATGGGTGTCACGCATTAACCACATTGCAGGGATAGAGGTGCTGATGAATACCACCAAAGACAGGATCTCCAGCTATACGATGATATGGGAAACCTGGTTTAAGTACCGTAACTCCCAAGAATGCCAAAATTTTGTACGCGACAATGGCTAATATGCAAATCGCGACTAATCTCTACCATAATTATGTTCGGACGGCATGAGAGGCATTAACAATCTAAAAAGTGAGCTGAGAGGAGTAGATGGAGAGCGTAGCTGGTGGTCATCTCACCCCCTCTCCTAACTCTTTTTTTTTTTTTTTTTTTTTTATTCCTTTATTTATTTATTTTATGGCAAAGTTCCATGTCATGTCATTTTCTTACATTTAGGTACAATTGGTCAACATATTCCATGAGACAAAAGATATAACCAAGCGTACAAAAAACTTTGTAGACATTTTGAATGTTTCCTTGCCAATACTGTATCACTTATATAGAGGAAAACCAGGGGACCTAAACGAGCCTCCCAGTACAATTATCAATCTAGTAAAAAAACATGAGGCGTCAAACTGTGAAATTAATTAATCAAATAAAATAAAGAATATATTGCTAGCATACATTTCTTACTCGAAGTGTAATTTCCAATCACTATGATTGAGTTACAGCCATCTCTACGGCTACAGTAACGAGCAAAGTTTTACAGAGGATACACGAGATAGAGAGAGAAGAGGCAGAATAGATGAAGGAGAGGGGGAAACAGAAGGGCTGAAGGAAAGGAAAAAGAAAAAGAAAAGAGGAGAGGGAGAAGAGAGAGGGAAGGGGGGGAACTGAGAAGCAACAGCGCCCCCTCCGGAAAGGCAATAACTCCCACTCCTATACAATGTACAGGCAGGCGTCTCAAAATGATAATCAATAAATTATTGCATTATGTCTCCTGGGAATGAGCGTGAGCGATCTCCTGTAGGTACGTGTTGGTACCAGTGAAATATCTCCAGGGCCTCCACTTGTCTCGGAATTGTTCCTCCGTATTGTGTAAAGTAGCAGTTAATTCCTCCATACCGAGGATACAGTTGATTTTAGAATACCACAGGGCCTTGGTTGGTGGAAGGGGTTGCTGCCACAATGCGGGGATACACGCCCTCGCCGCATTGAGGAGTTGCATTGTCAAGGTCTTTTTGTACTTTCGAATGGGTCTCCCTGTCAGGTGAAGAAGGCACGCAGTCGGGTTATCTCTCAGTTCCACTGAGGTTAAGCTTTGGATGGTTGTTGTCACCCCCTCCCAGAACGGCTTCAAAACCGGGCATGCCCAGATGATGTGTACAATAGTTCCCACTTCTGAATCACACCTCCAGCATTTATCAGATAGCGTTTGGTCCATCTTGTGGAGTAGGTAAGGGACTCTATACCATCGAGTCATCATTTTGTACCCGGATTCTTGGTAATGGTTCGCAATAGAGGATTTATGTGCTAGGAGGAGGATTTTTTCCGTTTGTTGTGGGGAAAACTGAGTTCCCAAGTCCTTTTCCCATGTATGTATAAATGCCGGGATCGGTTCCTCACTCTGGGATGTCAAAAGGCTGTATAATAGTGAAAGTGCATAGTGACTCAAAGGGGGTGAGATCTTGTGGGGTGTATGGAGTTTTCTGCAGAGTCTGCAGGAAGTGTCTGAGTTGCAAAGTGCTTAGGTGATCCAACGGTGGTTCAGTGAGTCTAGAGATGGTTGACAGCAAGGGGAGCTCACCCCGCGGCCAAACATCCCCAAGCAGTGTTTCCCGTATGCGGTCCATTGTCTCAGCCTCCTGCTAGTGAGACCCGGAGTGAAGTCAGGGTTTCCTATGACTGGTGTCATAGGAGAAGGTAGTGGTGACAGATCTGTGTTGTGAAAAATCCTCTTCGCTATCGTGAGAGTGGTACCTATCAGAGGGTGGACTTTCAGGTGGGGTGGTAAGCCACGGAGACGTCTGTAGAGGGATGGAGGCATCTTCAATTTCCATCCTTACCCACTGTTTGGAGTCTTTATTACAGTGCCAATCCATGATCCTTGCGAGGTGCACTGCCCTATAATACCTAAGGATGTCGGGGAGGCCTTCTCTTTGGGTCTAGATAATGTTTGCATTTTTGTCCTAGGCGACCTATGCACCCAGATGAAATCCCTAATGATCTTCTGCAATTGTTTGAAGAATATGGGCAGTACCCGAATCGGCAACGTTTGGAGTACGTACAAAACCCTTGGTGGGGCCGTCATTTTCAGGGTGTTACATCTCCCAAACCAAGTCAATGTTAAGGTATGCCAGGCACGAAGGTCTGCTTTGAGTCTGTGTAGTAGGGGTAGATATTTATGAGAGTACAAGTGTGCCAAGTCCGGAGTAACATCTATGCCCAAGTATCGTATTGACTCGGTTGAATTGATGATAGGCAACTCCTATCCTCAGATTGATTAGTGGTTCCAAATTAATAATAACTACTGCAGTAGGGAACAGACACAAAAGATACGCTCAGCATCTTTCCAAATAACTGTTCTGCCTTATTATGACGCAATTGAAGGTTTTTATGCACATGATTACGTAGGTATCACATTAATATTACAATTGTACATTTATGGTAACAAGGGGCGTTACATAGGCAGGCTAATTCTAATCAGGACTCAAAAGAATGTAAACATTTACTGAAAACATTATTAGTGCCGTGTGCACAGTGAGGGCAGTGTGCAATACATACAAAATACAATACAATTATATACAGAACTTACAAATTTCCATTACAGTCTCCCCTCTTTTGATCAATATTTTGATCACTAACCATACCTGCTATCACCTTTAACCTGGAACCTCCACACGCTTAGGTGGAGGTAGTCCTGGCCAAAGAGGCAAAAAAAACTCCATTGTGGAGAAAATAATAGCCGAGCAACTTTTTCATTACAAAATGACTTTTCATTGTGAAAAACAAATGATTGATAAGACATATTTACAGAGTACTGGCTGTACACTCCTGTGGCCAGAATGGCCTTCTAGCTGAATTGTTGGCATGCTGACTTATCAGCATATGTGAACACAGACAATTCTACATAAAATGGAAGACGTACAAAAGACAAATATGACTTCAACATGGCCAAACTATTTTTCAAATATATATATCCCTTACAATTAAAGTAACTGAATCAAAAAGTACCCTAGACTGTGATCACAAGAGGGAAACAAATCAAACACAGAGATTTCTTTAATTTAGTCATTTTTGCAGTATCTGGTGTGGATCCAGGTGACTTTTCCTTCAAGTTTTGCAAAAACTGTACATGAAATAGATGCTGTATTGAGTCTCCAAACATTTCCTTATATATAAATGTCTCTTAACAATCCACAAGTCACCTGGCTTTAGTTTTAGATCCTTCCAAACTTTTAGGATCTGGAATTGGGGAGAAAACACATAAATGAGTTTGTCAAAAACCTTAAAAGATCAGCAACATTCTCTATGAGATCCGAATGAAGGACTTCAGCTGCTGAGACAAAATATAAGCAAGTGAGTAACACACTCCCAAACCAAATCCCATAGGGAGAGAGTCCAACATCCCCCTTAGGGGCTTCATAAAATATAAGAAAACATTCAGGCAAAAGTTTTCTAGTTTCTTACTCTACTTTGTCTGATACATTGTAGACAGTAGGGGGTGTAAAAATAAAACCTCAAAACTTCTAGTAAGGACTCTCCTATAAAAAATGATTTCCTCTGTTACTCTCTGCACTCCCTGGCACTCTGTACTTACAAACTACTTCTGATAACACTTTTTACTGTGGCCTTTGCAGTAGCATTTGCCACTGGACATCCAAAAAACATGTCCATACAGACAAAATGCATACTCGTAAGATCCTAACTTGGGCATCTGGATATTTCTTTTTGTAATCTCTGGGAGGGATGTTCAGCTTTTGGTAACACCTTTGGTAACAGGTAAAACAAGAAGTGGTATGTTATAAAAACAACTGTGGAGAACCCTGGCTCTATCCCATGCTCATTTACTAAGGCAGCCATAACTGCTTGTGACTCATGACACGGTCCATGTGTCAAGCTGAAGGGAAAAGAGTGGCTGGCAGACATAAATGATCACCTTTTCCAAAGTCCTGTTTCATAAGAAGTTGCCCCCTGTGGACCACTTGTTCTTCTCGTTCTGGGGTCCTTAAAGTTGAATTATTAATCCCAGCTATACTGGGCCAGAACTAGGGTGGAATCTGTGAGTTGCACAGACCCATCAAGTGTCCGGGGCTGTAAATGCAGCATCCTTAGTCACCTAGTCTGCTTCCATGTGTGAAAGTTAATATGGCTACCTCAGCAAGAACCTGGAAGGATGAAAACAGCCGATCAAATTAACTTGGCATGCTTGGTTGGTTTACCTGCCGAAGTAAAAACAAACTTCTGGCCCTTTAAATGGAACCAAAAGCTCTCTATATCTTGACTATCTATATAAATATACACTCTTTTTATAGCTCACAGGCTTTGCTAAAACATGGAGCTCTGCTTCTTGAGCTGGGGAAAAAGGATCCAATGACTTTGAATATAGAGTATCCTTCTGGGTGATAAACTGCATACTCAAATCTACAAAAAATTAAATATCTGGGTCTTCAGGGAGTGTGTCCTGCACTGAGCTCACAGCAGCTGATTCCTACATCAATTTAACACACGTGTCTTCCTTTCTCTTGAATAAATGTACGCATTTTTCATTGTTAGATTTGTACATAAACAAACTCATATTTTAAACCTTTCATTAGACAAACATTTAGTTAGCTGTATATTTGCTGTGCAGAATGTCGGACCATTCAAAATTAAATGTTTGACCAAAACAATATCTAACTTTGTCTAATAGCACCTTTGCATAAAAGCTACAGCTCTGATATATCGGGTGAACCCTTCATTACTGGGTCCAGCTTGCATAAATATATTACAATGGCTTGTTTTCTATCACACTGTTTGTGTAAGAACTCCAGTTTCATGTTTCAAAAGACAACTTTTTCCTGGCAATATTATAATAAATGATAACAATACCCTGCGGTCATGCAGAGATGCCCATAAATCCAAAATATTCTTCTGCTTATACCACTGAACTTACAAGGAAAAGGGGCACATCATTTCACAATCCACACATTCTGCTTTGGATTTCAAAAATAAAAATAAATAAAAACAAAAGGACCAAGAATCTGTATGATGGACCAGAAAGCATCAAAAACTATAAAACAACTGGCTGCAGGTGACATCTATCCTAACAGGGTGTGTGGACTTGATGTGATGGGTCTGTTATATTTAAATTTTATTTATAACAACTCTCACATCATGGACTGACATCAAGTTATTATCAAGAACCTTGAAATTTCATTTTTGTAGAAAAACTTCTTATGTATTCCATCCATCTTGGCTTTGTTAAATATTATGGCAGCTGTATTCCAAATAACAACCTCATCTTAATCTTTTTTTCTCTCAATAAGGGCTTATTGAATAAATGTAAAATTACAAAATTGTTATCTTAATCTAAACTAATCCCATTCATTACAAATTTCCCCATTAACCTGAATTTCATTTCCAACCAAAGGTTGCCTAAACCAGTTTCAATATATCTATATTATTAATAAAATTGTTAAACTCATATTAGAAATTAATACTCATTATTACTTAATTTTACTTAATTTCCCTTTTTTAAATGCACTGTTTCCACTATCAAAGGATATTCAATTTGTGTAATACACGGTTAAATGTAACCTTCATTTTACCATGTTTGGAAAACAGATTCAAAATAATTGTGATCACATTGTTTACCATTGGATTCGTTAACCCGGCACATTTTGTTATAAATGTTTTGTCTAAAAAACAGAAATTGGCAATGGTGTCCTTCCAGCTTATCACTAACCTCTCATCCCAGCCACATTTCTTTCATGAGAGCACAAAGGAGGGGGTCACATCTGCGTACATGACACACACAAGAGATAGAACTAAAGGTCCCAGCATTCGCACACACATACACCAATATCTCTCTAAAATCGCTTACTTTTTCCCATTTGTGCACAACACATGCATATCATTCTCTCACTTTCTTTTAACTCTCATTAATATTTCCCTGTCTAAATTCTACTTTCTTTATTTTGTTTAAATATCTTTTATATTTAGCTTCTATGATTCTATGATCAGATGGGGAGCCACAGTGCTCATCCCATCTTCCCTCTCTGACAACATATAAAGTATTCTGTTTTACCTCTCATTTCTCTGTTTCTGACTTTTACTAGTTGTAGTGCCTGATCCCAAATTCATCCCACAACTTAACATGAAAATGTCCCTTTCTGTCTAGTGTTAATGTCACCCTTGATCCATCCTGCTCACATAGATAGCTGTTTCTCTAGCTGTTTACTCTGCACGATTCTTAGTCCCTGTGGACCTTGGTAACCCAGTTACCCATTGTGGATCCCTGTCCACTCTAACCATTAATCTAGGGGCTCAGTATAGGCGGAACCGCACCTTTGGTTCATATATAGCGCTCCTCTTGCGCTGGGCATTTTTGAGGGTCTCTTACCCTTCATTCCCTTACTTAATTTAATGCCCATAATGACTGGCCAGTCTTCTCTCTTCTCTACTTGTGCCTATACCCTCTTGCCTCTAAACTACTTTATCTAGCAGATTTACTACATATACCTGTGAACAGCACTATTCTTCCCTCTCTTATCTATAACACTCCGATGGACAATAGACAGGGACAACATAACATATAACCACCAATCAATACAGTTCGATTAAGGGAAGTAAAATAGGTACCCTTTGTCCCGAAAATGCCTTACCGATCAAGGAAGTCTGATAACTCAAATGTAAGCAAAAGGCTTACCTCAGCCGGCTGATTATCAGAAATTCCCGGATCGTCTCAAGCTCCTCGTTTCGGATACTCAGGGTCACCTGGAATTCCCTCCTGGCTGGCTCGCCATGCTGACTCGGTTGAATTGATGATAGGCAACTCCTATCCTCATATTGATTAGTGGTTCCAAATTAATAATAACTACTGCAGTAGGGAACAGACACAAAAGATACGCTCAGCATCTTTCCAAATAACTGTTCTGCCTTATTATGACGCAATTGAAGGTTTTTATGCACATGATTACATAGGTATCACATTAATATTACAATTGTACATTTATGGTAACAAGGGGCGTTACATAGGCAGGCTAATTCTAATCAGGACTCAAAAGAATGTAAACATTTACTGAAAACATTATTAGTGCCGTGTGCAATACATACAAAATACAATACAATTATATACAGAACTTACAAATTTCCATTACAGTATGGATTTGTCTGCCCACTGAAACGCAAAGGACTTGCGCATGCTAAGTGCTTCTGAATCTGGTACCGTGATATTTAACACTGCGGACTTGGCACAGTTGACCCCTCTCCTAACTCTTAACACTCTTCCACTTCCCCCCCTCTGTCTTTCCCTGTCCTCCTTCTTCCCTCCCTCTTTTCCTCCCCATCTTCCCTCCCCCCCTTTTTCCCCCTCCTAAATGAACCCTAACAGGCGGAGGGTCTGGAGTGAGGGGCTGACTTAATAACTGGCCCCCTGGTCCGCCCCTGCCTGAAGAACAGACATACAGATAGCGGGATGTAAACCAGACTAGAGGTCCCAACTTTGTGAGATATAGATAAGCCGACAGGCAGAAACCTTACCACAAATAAACCTTATAATTTAAGAATGCTTCAATGTGATCTATATGTCTGGCCTAACTGAGAATGTTGATGATTCTTTAGACATTGAGTGTCATGGTAATATGTTATTGTGTGTCTTATGTTAGTATTCCAGTTGGAGGGCTATTCCTCTGTATTATTACTTCTGTTATGTCTTGCATTACCTTTAATAAAAAGAAAATCTTTATGGGAAAAAAAAAAAGATTGCCAAGACCTGAGCTGTAGCACGGTGGCCAAGACCATACAGCGGTTTAAGAGGACAGGTTCCACTCAGAACAGGCCTCGCTATGGTCAACCAAAGGGGTTGAGTGCACGTGCTCAGCGTCATATCCAGAGGTTGTCTTTGAGAAATAGACGCATGAGTGCTGTCAGAATTGCTGCAGAGGTTGAAGGGGTGGGGGGGTCAGCCTGACAGTGCTCAGACCATACGCCGCACACTGCATCAAATTGGTCTGCATTACTGTCATCCCAGAAGAAAGCCTCTTCTAAAGACGATGCACAAGAAAGCCCACAAACAGTTTGCTGAAGACAAGAGGACTAAGGACATGGATTACTGGAACCATGTCCTGTGGTCTGATGAAACTAAGATAAACTTATTTGGTTCAGATGGTGTCAAGCGTGTGGCGGCAACCAGGTGAGGAGTACAAAGACAAATGTGTCTTGCGTACAATCAAGCATGGTGGTGGGAGTGTCATGGTCTGTGCTGTGCTGCCGACACTGGGGAGCTATAGTTCATTGAGGGATCCATGAATGCCAACATGTACTGTGACATACTGAAGCACAGCATTATCCCCTCCCTTCAGAGAGTGGGCCGCAGGGCAGTATTACAACATAATAACGACCCCAAACACAACTTCAAGACGACCACTGCCTTGCTAAAGAAGCCGAGGGTAAAGGTGATGACTGGCCAAGCATGTCTCCAGATCTAAACCCTATTGAGCATCTGTGGGGCATCCTCAAATGGAAGGTGGAGGAGCGCAAGTTCTCTAACATCCACCAGCTCTGTGATGTCATCATGGAGGAGTGGAAGAGGACTCCAGTGGCAACCTGTGAAGCTCTGGTGAACTCCATGCCCAAGAGGGTTAAGGCAGTGCTGGAAAATAATGGTGGTTACACAAAATATTGAGGCTTTGGGCCCAATTTGGACAATTTCACTTAGGGGTGTACTCACTTTTGTTGCCAGCGGTTTAGACATTTATGGCTGTGTGTTGAGTTATTTTGAGGAGGCAGCAAATTTACACAGATATACAAGCTGTATACTCACTACTTTACATTGTAGCAAAGTGTAATTTCTCCAGTGTTGTCACATGAAAAGATATAATAAAATATTTACAAAAATGTGAGGGGTGTACTCACTTTTGTGAGACTATATATATATTTATATATATACACACACACACACACACACACACACACACACACACACACACACAGCTGATATAAAAAGTCTACACACCCCTGTTTAAATGTCAAGTTTCTGCGATGTAAAAAAAAAAAAAAAAAAAAACGAGACCAAGATAAATCATTTCAGAACTTTTTCCACCTTTAATGTGACCTATAAACTGTACAACAAACTGAAATCTTTTAGGTGGAGGGAAGAAAAAATAAAAAACTCAAACAATATAGTTGCATAAGTGTGCACACCCTTAAACTAATACTTTGTTGAAGCACCTCTTGATTTTATTACAGCACAGCAGCAAGCAGACTGTTTGCAGGCTTTCTTGTGCATCATCTTTAGAAGAGGCTTCCTTCTGGGAAGACAGCCATGCAGACCAATTTGATCACCTCTGCCGGGTTAGCCCCCCCATATAAAAATTTTTGAAAAAATCTTATGCAGTTTGTTAGATCTTTGTTAGATCAGGTTAGATCAACCATTGTTTGCATTAGATCTCACACAGAAGAAGCAATATTAACAGTTATTTGCTGGGGGGGGGCTAACCTATCATCAGCCCCCCCTTATCAAAAAATTGACCAAACAGTTAGCTATTTTGGAAGTTATTTGTTAGTTCCGGTAAGATCAAGTGGTTTTAACGTTAGAACTCACATAATTAGAGACTTATTCAGTGATTAATGAGGGGGGGCTGGCCCCTCCTTATCAAATTTTCTGGCCAAAAATCATTCAGGCTAATAGATATTCGTTAGATCCGGTAAGATCAAGTGTTTTTAACGTTAGATCACACATCATTTTAGAGATATTCTACATCAAAATAGAGATATTAGGTGGTACATATGGACGGGCTGGCCCCCCCTTATCAAATTTTCTGGTCAAAAATCATTCAGGCTAATAGATATTCGTTAGATCCGGTAAGATCAAGTGGTTTTAATGTTAGATCTCACATCATTTCAGAGATATTCCACATCAAAATAGAGATATTAGGTGGTACATATGGACGGGCTGGCCCCCCCTTATCAAATTTTCTGATCAAAAATCATTCAGGCTAATAGATATTCATTAGATCCAGTAAGATCAAGTGGTTTTAACGTTAGATCTCACATAATTAGAGACTTGTTAAGTCATTAATGGGGGGGGGGGGGGGGGCTGGCCCCCCTTATCAAATTTTCAGGCCAAAAATCATTCAGGCTAATAGATATTTGTTAGATCCGGTAAGATCAAGTGTTTTTAACGTTAGATCATACATCATTTCAGAGATATTCCACATCAAAATAGAGATATTAGGTGGTACATATGGACGGGCTGGCCCCCCCTTATCAAATTTTCTGGTCAAAAATCATTCAGGCTAATAGATATTCCTTAGATCCGGTAAGATCAAGTGGTTTTAACGTTAGATCTCACATCATTTCAGAAATATTCCACATCAAAATAGAGATATTAGGTGGTACATATGGACGGGTTAGCCCCCCCACATGCAATTTTCTGTCCAAAAATCATTCAGGCTAATAGATATTCGTTAGATCCAGTAAGATCAATGGTTTTAACTTTAGATCTCACACAATTTCAGAGATATTCCATAAAAAAATAGAGATATTAGGTGGTACAGAAGGTACATCCATCTTCAACCGTCTCTGGATGGTCTCTGGAACCTTCTTTGCATGGTTCTTCAGTGGGTGCCTGTAGTCTCTCCTCACACCTCCGTTCACCTCCCTGCCTCATGGTGATCTCTCCTCAGACCAACAAGCTTAAGTCTTTAGCTAGCCCCCCTTCTTGCAAAGCAGGCTGGTCTTGGTAGTTCCACCCCCTGTAGAAATCAATGGGGCTGTATTGCGGGCCGTGGTCCTCTGCTGCTGCTTGATTGGCTTCCTCTCCCTGCCAATAGGGACACAGGAAGAGGAGAGGGAGGGGGAGAAATCCCCCACAGGGACTGACAGGTGTGCTCTCCCTCAGTGAGTGCCTGTGTCAGTGTCTATTCAGTCCAGCGTTCGCTGGCAGGAATGGCGGGAGGTGCGGGACCATGGGTAATAGAGTAGCCCCCGCTACACACTCCCCCCACCAAAGAACTTTTGGTTCACCAAAGGAGGTAAAGAGTCTATGACCTGTTACATGCTTTTGATAAACACACGGAAAAAAAAACGGTTAGTGTGCACAGGAAACCATACAATTTACATCGGCATAAAACCCTGGCAGAGGAACATCCCAACAATTAGCATAGGAGGGGAGGTTAACTGGAATGGCCCAGCTAGATGTGCCAAGGGCTGTGTCAGAAACCAAGAAATCAGGCAGAGACAGAAGTACAGTTAAATCACACTTGTTTAATAATAAAAGTAAAAAGAACAAACAGTCAAAACATAGCCAAAGTTCAGTAACCGGAACAGATAGTCAGCCAAGCCAGAAGTCAGGGATCAATGTAGTGGAACAGCAAGCAGGATCTGGAGCCAGAAGGGATGTCAGCAAAGCAAGTCTTGAATAGGATCGCAGGAGATTGTTTCTGTGATGTTGACCAAGGTGAAGGCAGAGATCCTCTGGACTGGACGGCTTATGTAGGCAGGACTGACGAGCAGGATATCATCAACAGCTGAGTAACTGTGGAGAGATAGGAGCTGGCAATTATCCGACAGCTGAGTGGCCAGCTCAGAGAAGGAAGGGCAGAGCCCAGCCCTGACAGTGAGTTGGGATTGTCCACCACCAAATCTGCAGTGAAAGGGTCAGTTTCTTCAAGAGTCCTTTTTGCAATGAGAACGACCTCCTATCTCAGAGCTTTCACCCAAAGTATCATATATTAGTCTTTTGGGCGGGTGAATAACCCTTCGCTCTCGCTGTTCTTTAGGTTTTGGGTTTCTGGTCTCTTCTTCTTCCTGCATATCAGCTTCAGCTTCCTCAATGAAGGATGGAAAGTCTTAGGGGTCTGTTGTCAGCAGGGAAGATTGAGGGTCTTCCAACTCTTCAAAAGGTGGACTTTGAGGTACAAACTCAGGAGCCTCTGGCCTGAGAGTCACCTCAGTCACCTTGGGAGGAGAAGAAAGGGGGGGGGTGGCAGGCCCTGGCATTTGAGATGGCCACAGACAATCTTTCTCTTCATCCTCGCTGTTTTCATCTTCAGCAAGGGGTACAGAGTGAGATCTAGTCACTGGCCGGGATCTTTGAGAGGCCGTTGGTGTGGACTGTAAATATGGCTGTGGTGGCACATGAACTGCTTCTGACAGA
Source organism: Aquarana catesbeiana (assembly GCF_042186555.1). Classification (NCBI taxonomy): domain Eukaryota; kingdom Metazoa; phylum Chordata; class Amphibia; order Anura; family Ranidae; genus Aquarana; species Aquarana catesbeiana. The sequence goes on from NC_133325.1 coordinate 500,242,024, forward strand.
GGCAACAGATGATTGTGATGCTAAGTCTTCAGCAGGCCTGTGCTTCCCTCTGGCCGGATTTGATATACTGGGTCTGGGCAGATGCTTGCAAACGACATAGGGCTGCGACTTTCAGCAGTTAGCCAACTTGTGCTTTCCAGGGACACCCAGGTTTCTCAGCAGTACCTTGTCATCCGGCTGTAGGTCCTGCACTCATACCCTAAGCTCAAAGTTTATTTTGTTTCTCTGTCCTCGGGCATATGAGGCAGCTTGAGCCTTATCATAGGTGGTTTTCAGACGTCTCTGCAGGTGATCCACATACCCTCTGTGCAAAGTTGCTAAGGTATGGTTGAGGGATGTGCCGAAGGCCAAGTCTACTGGCAGCCGGGCCTACGGTCTGAACATCAAACTATAGGAAGAGTAACCTGTGGCATCGTTGGCGGTGCAGTTATAAGCATGCACAATAGCCACTATATGCTTGCTCCAGTGCTGCTTTTGTTCTGAACTTAGAGTTCCAAGTATATCCAGGGGGGTTCAGTTGAATCTCTCTGGCTGAGGATCTCCTTGAGGATGATACAGGGTGGTTTTAGACTTCCTGATGCCCAACAGGTCTGAAAGTCTCTTGATGAGACTACTCTTGAAAACTCTGCCTTGATCAGAGTGGATGCGTTGGGACAGACCATAGTGCACAAAGAATTTCTCCGCAAAGATCTTGGCCACCATGGATGCTTGTTGGTCCCTCGTGGAAAACGCCTGGGCATACCGAGTGAAATGGTCAGTCAATACCAGGATATTTCCCTGCCCGCTCAGATCAGGCTCCAAGCACAGAATGTCAATGCACACCAGCTCCATGGGTCCTTGACTCTGAAGATGGTCCATTGGGGCAGCTCGGTGAGGCAAAGTCTTCCTTTGGATACATCTGATGCAGGAGTGGCAATAGTCCTCAACTTCAGCCTGCATGCAGGGCCAGTAGAACCAGTCCCTCACCAGGAGAAAAGTCTTCTTGGGCCCTAGGTGGCCATGGTTGTCATGTAGGTGTCAGGGCTGGGCTCAGCCCTTCCTTCTCTGAGCTGGCCGCTCAGCTGTCGGCTAATTGCCAGCTCCCATTTCTCTCCACAGTTACCCAGCAAGTCGTCCAGCTCACTTGATCTCTGCCTTCACCTTTGTCAACATCACAGAGTCTTTCTCCTGCGTTCCTGTTGAAGACTTGCTAGGCTGACGTTCCTTCTGGCTCCTGATCCTGCTTGCTGTACTATTATGTTTATCTCTGGCTCTCTGACATTTGCTTTGCTGACTACCCGATCCGGTTACTGAACTCTGGCTTGTTTTGACTACGCTTACTCTGTTTACCTTATTATTATTATTATTAAAGAAGTGTGATTTAACTATACTTCTGTCTCGGTCTGATTCATGGTTCCTGATAGTAGGGCAGTTAATACTGTCTCCGTATGTTTTTCAGGTAGGAATAGCTGCCATTTTTCTTCAGAATCGTCAGAGGGGCCCCTTCGGTAGACCAACCCTCTGTGCACCTGAAACCGATCCCACTCTCGGTGCAGCAGATGGGTTTCCTTCAGGGAGTCAGTGAGGAGCAAGTCAGGGCATTGGCTCTCCAAGGCCTTGAATGCCAAGCTACAGGGAGGGTCCTCCAACTGGTCCCTCCACAGGTCTTTGACAGCTTGGGCAGACCTTCATCCCTGACTTGGGCGACATTGCAATAACATCTGGGGACACCAACGGCTGACACTCCAACCTCTTCGGTCCTGGATCCTACTCCAGGTTGATGTTCTGCTCCTTGACATAAGGCTCGTACCCTTCAGGTGTCAGTTGGGCCTATTCTTCTGGAGGGTCTCTGGAACAATGGGGCTTTCTTGACAAAGCATCAGCGTCTTGTTTCCTGACCCCGGTCGATACTTCAGGCTGAAAATAAACCCTGATAGAGCAGCCAACCATCTGTGACCCATGGCGTCCAACTTGGTGGTAGTGAGGTTATAGGTGAGAGCATTGTTGTCGGTCTTGACCACGAACTCCGCTCCATACAGGTAATCCCTCAGCTTATCCACCCACTTCAAGGCCAGGAACTCAAGTTTGTGCATGGGATAGTTCTTCTCAGCGGGGGCCAAGTTCCGACTCACGTAGGCAAAAGGCCATAGATGGCAGTCATGTTCTTGATATAGCACCCCACCTAACCCATCTCGACTGGCGTCAAAGTGTAGCTCGTATGGCCTGGTTGGATCTTCATAGGCAACGTCTGGAGCGGTTGTTAGGCTTCACTTCAGCTGCGTAAAACCTCTTCACACTTCAGAGTCAATTGTTCCTGAATGGACTCTCTGGGCTCTCCAGCTGGTCTGACAGGCTTCGCCAGATCAGGGTCAACGTCTTAGCGAATCCCTTGACAAATCTTCTGTAATAAGAGCAGAATCCCAGAAATGACCTAAGCTCAGTCACGTTGGTGGGCCTCAGCCAGGAGGTCCGTGGCCACTTCATCAGCAGACACAATGTGACCAAGGTAGTTGACCGAGGGTTGATAAAACTGGCACTTTTCCAGAGACAGCTTCAACCCCCTCACCATGGAGTCTCTTAAGGACCTTCTGCAGAAACTCTTCGTGCTCTTCCAGGGTCTTACTGAAAACGATGATGTCGTCTAAGTACACCAACACCTCGATCAGTTTCATGTCACCCACAGTCTTCTCCATTAGCCTTTGGAAGGTGGCTGGGACACCATACAGGCCTTGATGCATATGGTCAAATCCAAAGATCCCCTGCATGGTAATGAAAATTGTCTTCTCCCGATCCTCAGGGTGCATGGGGATTTGGTAATACCCACTCTTCAAATCCAGCATGCTGAACCACTTCGCTCCTGACAGGCTCTGCAAGGCATCTTCTATCCTTGGGGTGGTATATTGGTCGGGAATGGTCCTTAAGTTCAGCGTCCGGTAGTCAATACCCAGCCTCAGTGACCCATTCTTCTTCTGTACCACCACTATTGGGGAAGCGTATAGACTCTGGGACTTGGATGATACCTGCCCTCTTCAACTCTGCCAGTTGTTCATGCAGATGCTCCAAGTCCCCTAAAGGAATCCAAACTCTTTCCCTGAATGACTTATGCACTCGAAGAGATGGATCTGGTATTGGGCACTTTTTGTACACCCCACATCAAATTCACTCTTGGAGTATGCAGCCTGCCATCTCAGGAGCTGAGTCTTGGCCCTTTCTTTCCATTCAGGCAAAAGGGGAGTATTTTTCGGGTAGAGCTCCTCCACAGAGATCCCATCCTTTGCTCCCCCACCAAATCAGACAGCGGGACTGGGGTGGCCAGATTCACTTGTCCCAGCAACATCTGAGCCGGCATCTTCACTGGCGAGGCTGTTATGTTGTGGACACTAACCAAGATCTTCCCGTGATTTTTTGCAACCCTTTGGTTGAAAACACCTCGGGAATTATCTCCACTCCTATGTCTTCTCTCTGTCCGTCTGATTCAAGGACAATGAAAGGGCCTGCTTGCTTCCAATTTAGCATGACAGATGCTCGTAAATAGACCACTTTACCAGGCTGTAACACCTTCTCACACTGGTCCAAGCGCCAGATCTTTCCCTTCTGTTTTTGTACCAGGTGCTGGTAGGCTTGTCTCAGCATGGGGTGCAAACTTGTGCAAAACAGCATGGGGTTGAAGTGGCGGGCTCCAGAACAAGAGGTGTCAACAGCCTTCTGACAAGATCAGTATTGGTCTCTATGATGAGAGAACTCTTACTGGCCCCTGGTGGGCGAGGACAGACCACTGCCTGAGTTTCAAAAGTCTCGGCTTTCCCAGCCATGGAGGGATCGAAGGTCAGCTTGACCAGTAGATAGCCATAGGGGAAGTTCTGAGTCACAATGCCCCATATCTGCAGCTCTTCCAACTTCTGCAAAGGCAGGTGCTTGAGGTGCCTGTCATAGAAGTCACTTAAGCTCCAGTATCCAGAAGGGCCTTGGTGTAGACTCCCTTTACTTGGATGGGAACAACAGGAGAAGGCCCCACCAGCTTGTCAGGGAGCATGGAGGAAGTGGTGGCCCTGGCCTATTCGGAGGTTTTTATCCGCGCTCCTCTCTGCGAGGTTCTGATTGGGCTTAAGTCTGTGCTAAGTTCTGGGAGTCTGGTGTGCATTGACTCTCCAACGCCAGGCAGCATTTGTCAAAAGAAACAGGACACTGGGTTGCTTGGAGGCAACAACAGGGGGCCCTCTGCAAGGGTTTGTAAGTCTCTAATTATGTGAGATCTAACGTTAAAACCACTTGATCTTACCAGATCTAACGCCATGCTGCAAACGCCAGGAGCCATACACCTTGTCTTCATTCCAGGTCAGGATCTGCAGAAATCCCAGCTGTACCGATCTCAGGCTTTCTCCTTCCAGTCACGGTGCTTTTTAGAGGGTATTTCACAGGCGGTGAAGAGGTGTTATACCTCCTTATGGCCTGATTTAACCTTAAAATGCCAAAATCGCGTGCATTACATGCATTTGTGGTACAGTCCCTTTGATCTCAATCAGCGAGTTTGACAAGCATCGTTAAAAATGCCACAACCACGGCATGTAAACAGCCACTTGCAGCTGTTATTTTAGACCCCAATGAAAAGTATTTATACCCCTTGACATTTTCCACATTTTTGTCATGTTACAACCAAAAACATAAATGTATTTTATTGGGATTTTATGTGATAGACCAACACAAAGTAGCACATAATTATAAAGTGGAAGGAAAATGATAAATGATTTTCAAACGTTTTTACAAATAAATATCTGAAAAGTCTTGCGTGCATTTGTATTCAGCCCCCTTTACTCTGATACTTATAACTAAAATCTAATGTACCCAATTGCCTTCAGAAGTCACTCAATTAGTAAATAAGTCCACCTGTGTGCAATTTAATCTCAGTATAAATACAGCTGTTCTGTGAAGCCCTCAGAGGTTTGTGAGAGAACCTTAGTGAACAAACAGTGGTGTCCTTTTATGAAAGTGCGGTAAAATACCGCTTTTCAGTTCTCAGGCATTCTCAGAGGAGATCGCTCTCCTCTGAGTGCCTGTTTATGAAAGTGTGTAGATCGCTTCTCATGTTGAGTTGAGGAGCGATCTACAAACGCCAGGAACTCCTGAGAATGGCTCCTCTCACTATAATCTCGTGTGATGTAGCGGGATTACAGTATGAGGAACCATAAAATACAAAAGTTTAACACAAATCAGCACACATTATTCCCCAACATATTAATAAAATAATAAAGATAAATTCCCCCTACACAATATACATTAACCTAATTATAAAAAAAACATTGTTTTTATCAATATTTAAAGATCATACATGTCCCTATTTAAATGTGAATGGTGTATAGTAAATGAATGTAATGCACATATGTAATGCAGCTATACACCATTCATATAAATGCAAAATACATTTATAATCATTAAAAAAATAATTTTAATAAAGTATACAAGTATAAATATTTATTAATAAATTAAAATAAAATATATTTCATTATAGATAAACATAAAAATTGATAAACTGGTGCGATGCGAGAACACTGCGAATCCACTGCGGGTTCCCGCATCGCACCGACTCGCATGTCAGTTCACACTGCCATATGCGAATCGCTGGGGAGTGTCAATACATTGTTAACGACACCCCCAAATCAGCTTGCATATCGCACTGCGAACTGACAGTTCGGACATGAATCGGATCGCATATGTGTGAACACACATGCGATCCGATTCTGGTCCGAACAGAAAAAAGGGTCCTGTGCGTGTTTGCACCGAATGCGGTGCGATATCAGCCATACTATCTGTACAGCTGATATCGCACCGCACAGACATCGCATGTAATGTGAATGGCAGTGTGCTGCGAATAACATGCGATGCCTGTGCGATGTCCGGCATCGCACAAGTGTGAACTGGGCCTAAAAGTTAACAACACCCCCAAATCAGTTCGCATATCGCAGTGCGATCTGCAAACTCGGACAGTAATCGAATCGCATGGGTGTGAACACCCATGCGATCCGATTCTGCTGTGGACCAAAAAAAGGGTCCTGTAAGAGTATGGTCCGAGGGCAATGCAAATTTAGCAATACTATCTGTATGGCTGAAATCGTATCGCACAGAGATCGGATGTGATTTTGCACCGCGGTGCGAATCACATCCGATCTCGGACACCGCAGCAGTGGGAACTGGCCCTAAATCATATTGCATTTGCACCAAAATGGTACAGGACCCTTTATTTGGTCCGCACTGGAATCGGATCGCATGGGTGTGAACACCCATGCGATCCGATTCCTGCACCATTACATAGTTCGCACTGCGATCTGTGAAATGATCTGGGGGTGTCATTAACTTTACATTGACACCCGCAGTGGTGCGCAGATGTCAATGTAGGTGCGATGTGAAAACCCGCACAGGAATCACGCTGGTTCACGCATCGCACAAGTGTGAACCCAGCCAGAGACGTGAACATCTAAAAAAATATATATATATATAGCTATATATAGATGTATCTATATATAGCTATATATATATGTATCTATATATAGCTATATATATATATATATATATATATATATATATATATATATATATATACACACACATATATATATATATATATACACATATATATATATATATATATATACATACACACTATAAATTCCTATCCTGCTGGTTTTGGGGTGTGTAATGGTGGGGAAGGTGTGCTCTGACTGTTTGGTGAAAGAAAGAAGTCAAAAGACTTCTTGCTTTCTCCAGAATATCAGCCAGTTTCAGGCTTCTCACTCTGATTCTCCACTTCTGCAATGGTGAATCAGAAAGTGAGAATTCTGCCACAGATCGCCAGTGAGGTGCGGAGATCGCACCTTCATAAACTGGCCGTTTCTGTGAAGTCAGTTACAAATTCTCCGCTGATTATCTCAGCACAGTGAGAACATGTTCTCCGCTGATTATCTCAGTTTCATAAACTGGTAATGAGCTGAGTGAGACTCGGGATCGCCGCTGATCTCAGTTTCATAAAAGGACACCAGTATCCTGAAGGCCTAGGAACACACCAGACAGGTCAGGGATAAAGTTGTGGTGAAGTTTAAAGCAGGGATAGGTTATAAAAAAATATCCCAAGCTTTGAATATCTCGTGGAGCACTGTTCAATCCATCATCCAAAAATGTAAAGAGAATGGCACAACTGCAAACCTACCAAGACATAGCAATCCACCTAAATTGACAGGCCGGGCAAGGAGATCATTAATCAGAGAAGCAGCCAAGAGGCCCATGGTAACTCTGCAGGAGCTGCAGAGATCCACAACTCAGGTGGGAGAATCTGTCCACAGGACAACTATCAGTCTACCACTCCACAAATCTGGCCTTTATAGAAAAGTGTCAAGAAAGCCATCCTTGAAAGAAAGCCATAAGAAGTTCCATTCGCAGTTTCCGAGAAGCCATCTGAGGGACACAGCAAACATGTGGAAGAAGGTGCTCTGGCCAAATGAGACCAAAATTTTACCTTTTGGCCTAAAAGCAAAACGCTGTGTGTGGCAGAAAATGAACACCGCACATCATCCTGAACACACCATCCCCACTGTATAACATAGTGGTGGCAGCATCATGTTGTGGGGATGTTTTTCTTCAGTAGAGACAGGGAAGCTGGTCAGAGTTGATGGGAAGATGGATGGCGCCAAATACAGGGCAATTTTAGAAGAAAACCTGTTAGAGTCTGCAAAAGACTTGAGATTGGGGCGGAGGTTCACCTTCCAGCAGGACAATGACGCTAAACATACAGCCAGAGCTACAATAGAACGGTTTAGATCAATGCATATTCATATATTAGAATGGCTCAGTCAAAGTCCAGACCTAAATTCAATTGAGAATATGTGGCAAGACTTGAAAATTGCTGTTCACAGACGCTCTCCATCCAATCTGACAGAGCCTGAGGTATTTTGCAAAGAATGGGCAAAAAATTCACTCTCTAGATGTGCAAAGCTGGTAGAGACCTACCCAAAAAGATCTGCAGCTCTAATTGCAGTGAAAGGTGGTTCTAAAAAGTACTGACTCAGGGGGGCTGAAAACAAATGCACACCGCACTTTTTACATATTTGTAAAAAACATTTGACAACCATTTATCATTTCCCTTCCACAATTAGACTAACACAAAGTGGCACATATCACATAAAATCCATTTACGTTTTTGGTTGTAACATGACAAAGTGTGAAAAATTTCAAGGGGTATGAATACTTTTTCAAGGCACTGTACATGAGCTACTTGTCAGGCAGATTTGGGCATTTTGGTCCCCATAGACTTAAATAGAAAATGCCCAAACAATGAGAAATTAGCTTTTTTCCACGTGTTTTTTATGGGTTTTCAGCTCAAACAGCAGCTCCCCTTTCCTTTTGTAGCATCACTCCACATAGGTTACTATTGGCCACAGCAAAAAATGTCAACATGAAACAAGCCTAAAAAAACAACAATAATATTTGCAAATCTGCTCAAAGCCTGAAAAAAAAAAAAATCATGGCTCAGCCACCAGTTTTTACCACCCGTCCAAAAGAGCTCTATTCCTTGACTTATTTTGTAGTTCTTCCTAGAACCAGGTGTTCGTTTTCTACATATTTATGTACTTCTGGACCTTCCCAGGTCCAAAATTAATACTGAGCAGAATTAAATTCAGCCCTCCACAAAAGTCCCAGATTCTCATATGGCCCCTTGGGCAGTGGTGACCTGTCCATTAGGGGCATTAGTGTGATGATTAAGCTTTCTGTCAACACTTTGGGATGTTCAGAATAGAGGAATTTTGATCAAGTACAGAGTGCGGCCATTTCTTCTTTTGTCCATTAGGGGCACCTGGGAGCCGCCCCCTTTATCCACGCCACCCCCTATATGGTTAACCCCCTATTAATGCGTCCAGCCCCTTTCAGGATGCCGAGCACCTGAATTACAGCGGCGGGGGTTATTGTTTGAAGCACCTGATTAGACCCATAGGCTCTAATAGGCTTCAAAATAGGGTGGGCTCAGAGTGCAGTTAACTGCGCCATGAGCCCACCCAGGTGTTACAACAGCGAATTAATATCGCTGTTGCAACTCTGATCCTCAATCCGGCCAATCAGAAGCAGGTCTGAGACTCGTTCTCCGATTGGCCAAAAAGAGAAGACTCTAGATTGGCCGTCAAGGAGGAGGGAGGAAACGGAAGCCGCCAATGCCCGTGGAGAGCAAAGGAAGGGAAAGCTGTCGCCGCCGAGCAAGGGAAGCTGCTGGTTAAGCCCTGCATAGATGGGGTAAGTGCACCAGACCTGCCAGCTGTCCGACCGACGGGAGGTGGGGGGGGGTTCGGTGGTAAAAAAATTACCACCGGCCGCCACTGCCCTTGGGAAAATTAATTGTCCACCTCTGCCTTTGTCTAACAACTAACAAACTTTCTCTATCTCCCGAAAATCCCCCCCGCGCACCCCCCCCCCAATAGTAGTAAGAACTATTCTGGGTTTACAAAAATTCCTTATTTACACATGTGCAACTTCAGAATGGCGCAATATTGTGCACATTGCCACAGCACTCAAAAATGCACATAGTTTGCGTGCTGCGGTACCATTCATTGGTAATGGAACCCCAACATGCCTTGCAGCAAACCACAATGCATGGTCAATTATTATCATGCATTGTAGTGTACTGCATTAAAAAGAATAAATAAAAAGATGCCTGCACCTTTTTGCTGCGATTTACACTACTGTGCAAAAATTTTGGTCAGGTGTGAAAAAATGCTGTAAATACAGATTGCTTTCAGAAATAGAAGTGTTAATAGTTTATTTTTTATCAATTAACAAAATGGAAAGTAAATGAACATAAGAGAAAACCAAATCAATATTTGGTGTGACCACTCTTTGCATTCAAAACAGCATCAATTCTTTAAGGTACGCCTACACACAGTTTTTAAAGGAATTTAACAGGTAGGTTATTCCAAACATCTTGTAGAACTAAGCGCAGATCTGTGGATGAAGCTGCCTCAAATCCTTCTGTCTCTGCATGTAATCCCAGACAAACTTGATTTTGAGATCTGGGGCTCTGTGGGAGCCAAGCGATCACTTCTAGACAGAGGCGTAACTAGAACCTTCGGGGGTCTGGTGCAAGAATCCATGAAGGGCCCCCTTACACTGTAAGGGGCAACTCTGCAAACTCTGATGTAAGGGAGAACTCTGGGGACAATAATTTAAGGGGGGGCACTGAGAACTCTGATTTAAGGAGGGAACTCTGAGGTAAAAAGGAACGCTGCAGACTTTGGTGTAAAGTGAAACTGTGATATAAGGGGGTCTCTGGTAACCAGAGCCCCCACTTATATGATAGTTCCCAGCATTCCCCTTTAATCAGGAGTCCCACAGCACCCCTTAAATCAGTCTGTAGAGCCCCCTTAGGCCAGAGTCCATGGGTTTTCTGGAATTTAAAGGGGAACCTTGATTTAAGGACTCTGATGCAAAAGGGGGGATTCTGTGGACTCGGTGTAGAGGGGAACCCTGATGTAACGGGTCTCTTCTCACCAAAGCTCCCCTTATATCACAGAGCACCTTTACATCTGAGTACCCCTTACATTAGTTTACTCACTGGGAGGCAGGAGAGAGAACGGGGTGGGGGGAGACATCACTCAAAGTGGATCGAGAGGCATCAGCTGTTGGCACTTTTCCTCTTTTGGCTGCTGGGCTTCAAACTTCCCCTTCTCTGAGACATAGCACTTCTGAGGAGTGTGGTTGGGGCAGACACAGGAAGAGAGGGAAGGAGGAGGAGAAGCTAATCAGCTCTCTCCTCTCTCCCATACATGCAGGGGGAGGGAGAACTGTCAGCGCTCTGCAGCCACTGGGTAGCCACAGTTCAGGCTCTTAAACTCTCTCCTCAGTGGCAAAACTCCAGGGCCCATTCACAAGTGCGACCCTGGTAGTTCCGCCACTGCTTCCAAGACTCCTTGTTATTCTTTGCACTGAAGATAGTTCCTAATGACATTGGCTGTATGTTTGGGGTCATTGTCCTGCGCAATAAATTTGGGTTGAATAAAATCCAACATGCCATACCATCAGGGAGGCATAAGTATCTGCCTGTATTTCTCAGTATTGAGGGCACCATTAATGATAACCAAAACTCTAGTGCAGAAATGCAGCCCCAAACTTGCAAGGAACTTCCACCATGCTTCACTGTTACCTGCAGACAATGATTGTATTGTTCTCCAACCCTTTCTGCATCCCAGTTTCTGTGCATAGTTGAGTCACTTAACCTTGTTTCCACATAAGAGGTATGGCTTTTTGGCTGTAATTCTTCCATGAAGACATTCTCGTCACACTTCTCCGGACAGCAAATGGGTGTACCTGGGCCCCACTGGTTCTGTGCTGACAGCACTACTGCACATCTTCCAATGTCGAAGGGAAGTAAGCATAATGTGCCTTTCATCTGCTGTATTATAGTTGTAAAGGCTGAAGTTTTTACTTTCATGTGTTCTTTGCATTAGGGTAAAAAACTTTCAGTTTGCAGTTCCCCCGTGAGCTCCTCCTAATACTTATCTAAGCCTGATCCAGCAATCTGCTAGCGAGCCAAGGCTCTTACAGGTCTTTCCCTCTTCAATGGCTGAGATGCAGAAGGAGGAGCCATTGGCTTCTGCTTCTATCAATAACAGCCAGTTAGGGGGGGAATGTGTCTTATGGACACTGGCTCAGGAGCAAGTACACACAAGTGCCCCCATAGCAAACGGTTTGCTGTGGGGGCACTCAGCAAGGGGGAGAGACCCAGAGCACCAGCAGAGGACCCAAAAAGGGGAGGATTGGGGCTGCTCTGTGCAAAACCATTGCACAGAGCTGGTAAGTATGACATGTTTGTTATTTTTTTTTCCTTTACAAACACTTTAAGTTTCCTTGGCTGACCACTGCGTCAACGGTCCTCAACAGTGCCCATGTCTTTGTGCTTCTTTAAAATAGCTTGAACAGCACATCTTGAAACCCCAGTCTGCTTTGAAATCTTTGCCTGGGGGAGATCTTGCTAATACAGTACAACTACCTTGTGTCTTATTGCTGTGCTTCTTGCCATGGTGTAAGACCTGTGACAGAAACAGTCTTCCACAACCTTGCCTTAGTAGCAGAGTTTGGCTGTTCCTCACCCAGTTTTAAGCCTCCTACACAGCTGATTCTTTTTCAGGTAATGACTGTTTCAACCTACAAATGAAATTGACAATTAGTACCTGCTTGGTATAATTGGTTAATTACACACCTGACTCTAATCCTACAAAATCCCTGACGTTGTTTAAGTGTACAAAGTGTGCAAGAATTGATGCTGGTTTAAAGTTGATGAGTAGTCACACCAAATATTCATTTGATTTAGATTTTTCTTCTGTTCACCTACTTTGACAAAACAATTAAAACATATATTTTGAAAGCATGCTTACTTCACAGCATTTCTTCACACCTGGAGAAATCTTTTGCACAGTATCACATGTGCATTGATCTGCCCATTCAAATGAATAGTCTTACCCTAATGCAATGCATATAAAAATGTACATCTACATGCGTGTGCAGGGTTGGTGCTAGATTATTTTGCACTCTAGGCATGGCACCCCCCCCCCCTCAATAAAAAGCGGGAAAAAAAAAAAAAAGAGAGAAAGAAAATATTAAAAACAACAAAACATGAAATGTCTACATTTCTCCAGCTAACATCATCCAATCCTGCAGCACACAGCGGTATGCAGAAAGTCGGCACAGTGTGTGGGGAACATCGGTGGTTGGAAGCAGGTCCAGACTTGGACAAAAAAAATATAGGCTGCTCAGTCTAAAATGCCCGGACCTATTTATTTATTTAACTGCTTCAGATCCGGGCCGTTGTAAAATGACGTCAACAGCGCGGATCTAAATTGCCGGGACGACGTCTATTGACGTCGTCCCGTGCATAAGCGGCCTGCGCGCCCCCTGCAGGGCGCGCGCGGCGCGCTCGGTGATCAGCGAGTCTATGAGACTCGCCTGATCACAGATCAGAGTAAGGGGTTGGTCCCGACCCCTTACCACATGATCAGCTGTCAGCCAATGACAGCTGATCATGTGATGTAAACAGAGCCGGTAATCGGCTATTTTTCCTCCTCGCGCTGACAGCGCGAGGAGGAAAAAAAAAACCCGATCACCGGCGGCCGTGATCGGGACATCAGTCCCGATCACGGCGATCTTCTGACACAAGGCAATAGGCAGCAGTGCTGCCTACCAGTGCCCACCAGCGTCACCCATCAGTGCCCACAGTGCCAACAATCAGCGCCACCCATCAGTGCCCACAGTGCTACCCATCAGTGCCCACAGTGCTACCCATCAGTGCCCACAGTGCCACCCATCAGTGCCCACAGTGCCACCCATCAGTGCCCACAGTGCCACCCATCAGTACCACCCATCAGCACCCACATCAGTGCCACCCATCAACACCCACATCAGTGCAACCTATCAGTGCCCATCAGTGTCACCTACCAGTGCCCATAAGTGCCCATCAGTGCCACCCATCAGTGCCCCCCCATCAGTGGTACCTATCCGTGCCACCCATCCGTGCCACCCATTCGTGCCACCCATCCGTGCCACCCATCCGTGCCACCCATCTGTGCCACCCATCCGTGCCACCCATCCGTGGCCATCAGTGCCGCCTTATCTGTCCCCATCAGTGCCGCCTTAACTGTGCTTATCAGTGCCGCCTTATCTGTGCCTATCCGTGCCCATCAGTGCAGCCTATCAGTGCCCACCAGTGCCACCTCATCAGCGCATATCAATGAAGGAGAAAAATTACCTGTTTGCAAAATTTTATAACAAACTATTAAACATGATTTTTTTTTTTTTTCCAAAAATTTCCATCTTTTTTTGTTTGTTTCGCAAAAAATAAAAATCCCAGATGTGATCAAATACCACCAAAAGAAAGCTCTATTTGTGGGAAAAAAATGATAAAAATTTCATTTGGGTACAGTGTTGTATGACCGCGCAATTGTCATTCAAAGTGTGACAGCGCTGAAAGCTCAAAATTGGTCTGGGCAGGAGGGGGGTTGAAGTGCCCAGTAAGCAAGTTGTTAAACCAAATTACAAATAATGACAACTACTGGTTTCTCAATGTCTTTTAGCTATATTTAGCCTGCTTTACTTCATGGGTGTCAGTAGTTTATTTTTTTTCATCTTTTTTTTCCAATTTTATTTTTTGTTATTTTTTTAGGACCCTCATTGTAACATAGTAGGTGAGGTTGAAAAAAGACACAAGTCCAACCTATGCGTGTGATTATATGTCAGTATTACTTTGTATATCCCTGTATGTTGCGGTTGTTCAGGTGCTTATCTAATAGTTTTTTGAAACTATCGATGCCCCTCGCTGAGACCACCACCTGTGGAAGGGGACTCCACATACTTGCCGCTCTTACAGTAAAGAACCCTCTACGTAGTTTAAAGTTAAACCTCTTTTCTTCTAATTTCAATGAGTGGCCACGTGTCTTGTTAAACTCCCTTCCGCAAAAAAGTTTTATCCCTTTAGTGGAGTTACCAGTATGGTATTTGTAAATTTAAATCATATCCCCTCTCAAGTGTCTCTTCTCCAGAGAGAATAAGTTCAGTGCTCGCAACCTTTCTTCATAACTAATGTCCTCCAGACCCTTTATTAGCCAAGTTGCCCTTCGTTGGAGGGCTTTGGTGAAACATCAGGGGTTGAGACAGAGAAAGGAGATAGAGATTAAGGGTTGTGTCCTCAATCTCTGGAGCCTCACTAGCCCAGAATTTATGTATGAAACCCCCCCTCAAAAAAAAAAAAAAAAAAAACCAACACCATTATGCCTCGTGGCAAACCCTACGTGCTTGTGAGAGGTGGGGAGTGGTAACCATAATAAGGGCTCAGGCTAATATAATAATTGATACATCATACTAGATATATGCAAAAACCGCTAACAGAAAATTTCTATATTCGTATATAAGATGATCAAAACGGGGAAAATGTACACAAATATTGTAAAATAATACATTTATTTATGCTACCTTTTTTCAGTTTATGTTTCATGTAAAACAGATATACGGGGGAGGTTCAGCTGGATCTGACAGCTGGTGGGGATCTTCCCCACTAGCAGTCACGATTTAAAAAAAAAATGTGACAGAGCGGGTGTGGAAAACTACAAGGTCCAGCAGCCTCTGCGGCTGCCTACTTTTTTTTTTTTTTTTCAATGAAGGAGCGCTGTGGTAGTTCATGCTCTCTTCCGGTCAGATTGTATTTGCTTACCCGTATGGGATGTAAGGGCACACAAATACACTTGTAGCTCTGCTGGAGACCTACATGGCACCAGTGATCTGCTGATCGCTAGTGAAGTGCATTACAGGCTCCAAAAAATAAATAAATGCACTTTTTTTTTTTTTTTTTACCTGGAAAAAAATGTGCATTTATATTTTTTTTCTAAAAAAAATGAACTTGTCTTTTAAGGCCTTTAACCAACTCACTGGGGAAAATGAAAATCCCAGCTCCTTGACCTGCTCATCTTAGCTCATTCACCCATGTCACAGGCATCTTTTATCCTTATGTTTGACCTGTGTTTTCCCTGGGGGCCATCCACCCCCCCGCTATCCATGGATGTTTCAATGTGAATAGCACTTATTTTTGTAAAATCTACTGATAATTACTATAAGACTCCATACACACTACACAACTTTTGTTGTCTGATTTCCTTTAGATTTACCAAAACCATGTAGTGCAAGGGCCTACCTGATTGCATACAAATTGAAACTCTAAGGCTGGGTTCACACCATCTTCGCATGTGGCTCACAGCAGGGGTCCAGTGCATCCCTGTTCCAGGTTCAATTTCAGAGCACATTTTGGGCTGAATTCTGACCTGAAAACGGACCAAAAGAGGCACAGGGCTCCTGTGAAAATTCGCACCGAAGCCGCAGCGGAGATATGTGAACCGGCTTCATAGAGAGCCAGTCAAAATCTCTGCAGAGAACCTGCATCCAATTAACAATAGTGTGAACCCAGCCTTAAAAGTTTGACCTCACATTATATGGTTTTGGTAAATCTGAAGGAGAAAAAATCTACAGAAAATTGTATAGTGCGTATCCAGCCTAAGTCTAGATCATATTACTAACTAGCTAAGAGTCATCCAAACTTTGGGTTGGTTTTCTCCCCCTGTTCCAATGCGAGTCAACTATGACATTGGTAGCGATATGGACATTGCTTCTGTTATGCTACAAGTAGCCATGTTTAACCGTTTCCAGTCTGCCCACCGTACATATACTGCGGCAGGGCGGCCCGGCTGCGCAAAATCATGAACCTGTATGTGATTTTGTGCACACAGTATAGGGGGCACATGCACCACCGGAGCTGGACACAGTGGAAGCCATTCAGCGGGATGCTGACCCGCTGATCGTTCACAGGAGATACGGAGTAAACAAGGCACACCGCTCATCTATCAGTGAGGAAAAGAGCTTCTGTTTCAGCTAAGCTGAAACACGATCTCTGCTTTCCTCCAGTGTAACACCCCCCCCCCCAGTTAGAAAGCACCTCTCTAGGACACACTTAACCCCTTGATCACCCCCTTGTGTTAACCCCTTCCCTGCCAGTGTCATTTATACTGGGATCAGTGCATTTTTTTTTAGCACTGTTTACTGTATTGTGTCACTGGTCCCCAAAAAGTGTCACTTCGGGTCAGATTTGTCTGTCACAATTCCGCTAAAAATCGCCACCATTACTAGTAAGAAAATAAATACAAATGCCATAAATCTAACCCATAGTTTGTAGACGTGATAACTTTTACGCAAACCAAACGCTTATTGGGATTTTTTTTACCAAAAATATGTAGCAGAACACACATTGACCTAAACTGATGAAGAAATTTGATCTTTTAAATTTTTTTATGTTTTATAGCAGAAAGGAATATTGTTTTTTTATTCAAAATCTCAGTCTTTTTTTGTTTATAGCGCAAAAAATAAAAACCGCAGAGGTGATCAAATACCATCAAAAGAAAGCTATTTGTGGGAGAAAAAAAAAAGGAAAGACAGTGCAGCATCACAAAAAATGGCCTGGTCAGGAAGTGGTTAATTTAGACTTTGACTTACGGAAACCTACAATGTTTTACTATTGATAGTTATGCTACAAGACTGTTGTATATATCCGCCTTGCCGATTTAATTAATGTTTAATGGAAATGTCCAAAAAAATATACAGAAAACAAAAATAAACAGGTCTCTCTCATGCCGGATGAAGACAGTGGAACTGCCAATGCTTACTGATAGCTTTTCTCTCACCTGCTCCTTATGCCTAATGTCAAGATCTTTACATGCAAGTGTGCAATTGTTATTGTTCAATAAACTACTCTTACAATGCTAATGAGGGTCCCGCGCTGCTATTCTTTTGTTGTTTGAACTCACTGGATCTCCTTTGCAAGCTGCAGGACCCTTATTACATGGAATTGGCTCCCATCAATAGAGTTGGCATCATTAACTGATAATTGTGGAAGCTGGAACTTAACTGGTTTGTAATTTTTTTTTCTTACTTGTACTTCAAGTCACACCAGCAGGAGCATGTTCTGGTGCACATGCTCTGCAACGCGTTGTTACAACATATTGCAGTGTTTTGTTTTTTTTAATTACATTCATTTAGCCAACTATTTAATGACCTACAAAACAAATAGCACTATTTTTTTTTATTCTACTGGGCCTGTGTTTTCAGAAAAAGCTCTATGAGCTTGGCAGGAAAGGGCCCACTGAATCAGTGCGAAGGGCCCCAGCGTCGGAGCAAAGGGTCTTAGGTGGGGGTCAGGAAGGCCCTCCATGGTTTCTGCACTGGGGCCCTAAAGGTCCTAGGTACACCTCTGGTCTGGTCAGAAGTGGAGTGCAGAGCCTGGTAGAAAGTGTTAAACCCCTTCTAATTCACAAAACTGAACAGCATGAATTGTATCCCTTTATCAGCCTGTTCAAAGGCACCCCTATATTTTATGCTGCGACTTAGTCAAGCCTCAGTAAGGCCTGTTTCACAAAGGCTTCACCTTGTGTAAGAGCAGTGTGGACAGCAAGCTTTTACAAAGCACTTTCAGCGCCTTCAGACAGCTCTGTTGAAGCTTTTAAAGCACCCTTCAGCTCCAGATTATAAGTGCTGAATCAGGCCTTAGATCAACCTATGCAAGCATAGGGATGGTGGAGATGTGGGGGCAGTTGCTGAGGCTGACTGATACACATAACCATCTAAGGTGATTGAATGGACTCAGTACTCATACAATAATGAAATTAGGATAAAATTCAATTTATATTCCATAACATACAAAAAAATGTTAAAATAATATACATAGATATATATACACCACATATAACCAACTTTTGGCAGGTACCCCCGTTTAGTTTCTGTTAGGGTGGGGTATCGAATATTCCTCTACTGGTTTTGCGGTGTAAACGCTTCCTCAGGAGGATGAAAGGTCTATAATAAAAATAATGCATTAAGAATACAGTGGTGACAAAGCATAATATATATTACAATTAGTATTAATGTAGGAAGGCCTGCTCACCCAAATGGATCAAAACGACAAGCGACAAGATCCCACAACTTCCCCCCACGGCGGACAAGGGGGATTAATGAGTGACCATCTTGATTGAGAGGTAATGATGATAGAATCAATGTTTATGTTAAACCAGTTGAATATAAAGAATGGTAGGGGAAGTGGTAAAAGAACCGAAATAGTACCCATATGTGGTAGAAAAAGGAAAGAGTGGGTATGAACGGGGATGGGGGAGGAAGGGGGGGGGAGAGGGAGAGGGGAAGACCTAATTTTTTTAGACCTCAAGAAACAGCCAGGGAATCTAGAAACTTACATGTTAAAACCCACACAACTTCCACTCAACACCCCCAGCACAACACCAACCTAAACATTATCAACCTCACTGAGGATGAATCTTCCATACTTCATTTAGGTCTAGGTTTTTGTCCTTTAGATGCCATCAAAGTTACGGAGACTATTAAAGACCTATACCTATTCGCCCGTAACCTCACATTCAAATTCATCTTCGATAAGGATCGTAATAAACTCAACTTTGAGCGCGAGCTCACGGAGCGCACCATGGAAGAGTTTCGGGCTCTCCGGGACCTCATGCTCCTGTACGATGAGCGTGTCGTTGAGGATTCCGGACCCCCTCAGACGGCCCCCTCCTCATCCGCATCTCAGAATGCCTCTACCCCTGCCCGCGGACCTATACCTAATACCTTTAAATTAAGTTCACACAGATTCCCAGACTTAATGACCTGCCCGACCATATGGGCATTTTTGCAGGCACCAAGCAGCACAAGTGGCATGCTATTCTTTCCAATCTTACCAGTGGTCAAACTAAAGCACTCAAATCTCTACAAAAGCGTCCTGATATTGTCATCAAGCAATCAGACAAAGGTGGCAATATCGTCCTAATGACGCATAGCCAGTATCAATCCATGTGTCTAGCTATCCTGAATAATCACCACTGGTACCGACCCATCCCTCAATCTCTTACATCTACCTTTACCTTGGAACTCCAGGTCCTTTGCACTGAGGCCTTCATATCAGGCTTCATTGACAAGGACACTCGAGTTCATGGTCCCCAAGTTTCCCTGTGTCCCTACCTTTTACTCCCTTCCTAAAACTCATAAAAATGCCCAGACCCCCCCAGGTAGACGCATTGTCTCTGGGATAGGTTCCTTAACTGACAATGCTAGCAAATATGTGGATACTTTCTTGATGTCCCGTGTGCAGAGCCTCCCTTCTTACATCAGAGATACCACCGATCTCCTACAACACCTTGAGGGGATCCAGATCCCTCCGGACGCCCAGCTCGTGGCTATCGATATTGAGGCTCTGTACTAGGAGTATCCCCCACGAGCAGGGGGTCCGGATGGTTGGATTCTTCCTTGGTGAACAAGACACAACTACCTGGCCCCTCAATAGCTTTATCCTTAAACGTTTGTACTTTATTTTGACCAAAAACTACTTTACCTTTAACAACCAGCTATTTTTGCAAACCCAAGGGGTTGCCATGGGGACGTCACACGCCCCGTCCTATGCGAATCTCTACTTAGGTGGATGGGAAAGATACATTCATTCGCGAAAGATTTACAGATTTTCTTCAAGATATACTTCTATGGTATAGATTTATAAATGACCTCTTCCTGGTATGGACCGGGACTAGGGATAGACTTCTGGAATTTGTTCACAACCTGAATGATAATGACTCCAACCTTAAATTTACTTTTAATTTTGATAATGGTCAGACCCCTTTCCTGAATCTGTCCATTATCAAACAACCAATCGGCACGCTGGGCACCGATTTATATCGCAAGCTCACTGCCGGGAATATGTTGTTATATGCAACTAGCGCCCACCCCAAACCATTAGTGCGCCGTATACCTTTTGCGCAATATTTGCACCTCAGAAGGAACTGCATACCTGAAAGTGACTTCAGAACCCAGGCAAATGCTCTACGCGAAAGATTGTTGTTGAGAGGGTACGCACGTACTAATCTTGGAAAGGCCTTTAATAAGGCCCTCTCACACCCTAGAAATTCGTTACTGTTCAACCGTCCTAAACGACCACCTTCTAATGATACCGTCAGATTTATAACTACGTATTCAGCCCACCATAAAGGCATTGAAAACTATTCTATCCAACCATTGGCATATACTGGCAAAGCACCATATCCTAGGTAAACATGTGCGACCTGCTCCTAAACTGGTGTTCCACAGGGCTCGCTCTTTACGTGACTGTTTGACCTCTAGCCATTATGTGTCATCACACCTCCCGAGAACAGGACGTACTGGCACCTTTAGATGCGGTAACTGCCCCCGCTGCCCCTGGGTCTTAGAGGGAAAACAATTCACCTTACCCAATGGTGAAACTTCATCCCCACGCACATTTGCAGATTGCGAAACAAGGGGGGTCATCTACCTCATAGTATGCAGATTTAATGCTTTCTACGTCAGTAAGACTATCCGACAATTTAGGCAAAGGATTCAGTGGCAAGCTGACTACCATAGGTAGACATATTGGTCTTTACCACCGTTATGACATCTCTGTGGTCCAAGTTTTGGTTCTTGAAGTGGTTCAAGCCCCAGGGGTGGTGACTGGGACCAAACGATCGTACAGAGAGAGACACTATGGATTGAACGGCTCAATACCACTCACCCCCCGGGCCTTAAAGAAATGGTCTCCTACAAACCCTTTCTGTGACCAATGCTTTGCCCCCTTCCCCCCCGCTTCTTTCCCTCCCCACAACCTTCCTTATTTAGGTTATTTTGTTAGTGCGCCCACTTTGCTCCCTATAATGTGCAATATGTTCCAGGCACAATTCCCCAATGGACCTGCTCTGCCTTTCATGTTGCTGAATATATCCTCTGTTGTCAAACCCATCCGGGTGACTCCTATTCTCTGATTGTAATACATTTTGGTGATGTTCTGGCTTTACCCCGGCTGGTATTTTATTACTATTAATTTTGTTTACATTTTCTCATGTTCTGTATTTTACTAATCTGTAGGTTATTTTGCCTTTGGTGCTATTGTACAGGAGGCTTGATCCCCCTGGTGGCTGATCCGGCATTCCTCCCGTTTTCCCCATGGCGGACTTGTGTTTACCCTGGCAGGTGGGCGTTCCTAGCCACCCTAGCTTGTCCTGTTCAGCCTGGGCTTCCCGGCCTATGGGCTTCTCCAGAACGTACCTGCGCAGTGCGGGTAAATTGACCCTGTGACGTCAGACGCCACCCTTGGCGGCATGCGTCGACGTCTGCAGGGTTGGGGAGTGGTCCCCCTGGGACGGCTAGACAAGCAGCAGTGACTCTCTATGCGGGGCTGTTGTATGGACAGAGTCTGTTCCAGGTGAGTGACTACTTCGTGAACGGGTGGGGGTTGTGTGGCCGCCCCCCCGTGTCAATTGGTCCCTTTGTTCCTCCTTTCCCCCTCCCTGTTCCCTGCCATCTGACCCTCCTAACACTTGGTCACTTCTCTTGTCTCCCTTGCAGCCTATTCGTTTTACCCAGGGACATGCTATCTGACCAATCATTTGTGTCAGCATTATGCTAGTGGCTCCTATATCATGGAAAGCCACCCATAACAGTGCATCTACTCTCACTCTAATCTGTCCTGCATTACACTCAGCCCCAACAAAATTGTCCTATCCATAAATGTTCTTAGTATGGTGAGTTATTTACCCAATATAAGTCACTGTGTGTGGTGTGGTGTTATCCACCTTCTATAACTCTACCTCGTCCCTCTGGTTCTTTCCCAACCTCCCCATGGTCCCACCAACTCTCCTGGGCCCCCCCTGGCTCTTCCCTTACCCCCCTCTCCCCCTTCTTTCCCCCCTCCTTCTTTCCTCTCCCTCATTCCCCCTCCGTGTGGTGTTCTTTTCATTCCCCCTCTCCCTCCCCTTTTCCTCCCCCATCCCCGCTCATACCCCCTCTTTCTACCACATATGGGTACTATTTCGGTTCTTTTACCACTTCCCCCTACCATTCTTTATATTCAACTGGTTTAACATAAACATTGATTCTATCATCATTACCTCTTAATCAAGATGGTCGCTCATTAATCCCCCTTGTCTGCCATGGGGGGAAGTTGTGGGATCTTGTCGCTGGTTGTTTTGGTTCATTTGGGTGAGCAGGCCTTCCTACATTAATACCAATTGTAATATATATTATGCTTTGTCACCACTGTATTCTTAATGCATTATTTTTATTATAGACCTTTCATCCTCCGGAGGAAGCACTTACACTGCGAAACCGCTAGAGGAATATTCTATACCCCACCCTAACAGAAACTAAACGGGGGAACCCGCCAATAGTTACTTATATGTGGTGTATATATATATATTTTTTTTTTGTATGTTGTTATGGAATGAAAATTGAATATGATCTTAATAATTTCATTATTGTAGGAGTACCAAGATAGTCCATTCATTCAATATATACTATCAAATATTATGTGAGGCTATACTCAAAATCTGATTGTATCAACCTATGCAAGTTGCAGTTTGCATATTGCAGGTGCATTTTGAGTTTTTCAATACACACTTTTGATCCATTGAAGTCTATGGAACCAAAAAAGTCCCTGGCCCTTTCCATAAAATGCACAGATGTGAACTACATCCATAGGAGACCATGTTAAATGGACTATAGTGTGTTTCTGCTAAACTGAAAACACACTAAAAAATGCATAGGTGTGCACCAGGCCTTAATGGGACTAATAATTGCCACGTTAAACAAGCTGCTAGCAGGTTTCATCACTACTTGAAGCTTGTTGAGAGCCTGCTACTGTATCAGCTTGTTTAATGTGACAATCAGCACTCCCAATAATACCTGTGTATAACATTTCCAAGCAGGAGCTGAAGGATGCCATAAAGGCTTAGAGGAGGCCGAAAGCCTGCTGTAAGCTATAAAAAGTGTGTGTGTGGTTCACACTGCTCTTATACAAGCCCATGTACAACAGGCCTAAATAATTTTCTGAAAAAAAATGGGATAACATATGTGACAACCAAAACGTGTTCAGCGATATCCTTATAAATATTCTAAACAATACATAAATAATTCATTAAAGTCCAAAAAGTTCCTTCAATAAAGTGCTTGCTGCAATTAAAATAAAGTGATTGTTGTGCAATATGGTGCCAAACAAATCCGCCAGTGCTCCCAGGTGACAACACCCGCCTTTACCGGAAGAATTTGACCCCTTTTCTCAAAGGAAGTCAAACAGAACTCACAAGCAAGTGGGTCCCTAATTGGGGCTGTGATCACTCTCCCAATGAAATCCTGGATATTGTAGGGCTTAAAACCAGTCAGTCAATCAGTCTTGGACATCTAGGGTACAACTCTCACTTTAAATAATTCCTCCAGTCTCATTGGCATGGGGAAAATGCAAAAAATAACCTCATAGTGTAGTATTTGAAAATGTATTATTTTATTAACAAAATCTGCACTTACATCAAGTCAGATAAAATGAGCATCAAAAGGAAAAGCAGGAATGCCGGTTTGCGTTCCATTAACAGGAAGTGACTTATTCCGGAAATCCACCCCAACGTTTCATCCACGTGCATCTGATGTAATCAGGGGTGTTGATGTGTTTCCAAGTCTGGGCAGTATTATACCAGAAAAATCGAGCCACTGCAAACTTAGTAGTAGCCCTGAGGATGGCTAGTGGGGGCTTCCACACAGCTGGAGGAAGAAAAGCAGTAAATCTGTACACACTTAAAGCAAAACTAGAGGGGAAACGTATTTTTTTCCAGGTTGAATAGAGGAAGGGAGGGTTATAACCCATTGGTTTATTTCTTGCCATCTGTGCCCCCATTAGGGCGGTTTACCTTCACTTCCTGTCCCATAGTCAAAACAGGAAGTGAGAACATCCCCGTAAATTAAGGGAGTACCTCAGGGACCCCAGCTCATCAGAACTTATGTCCCCATTGGAAGATTTCCCCTCTATTCCTTTTTTGGGGACAACCCAAAATCTGGGATTTTCTTTTACTTTCACTGCTAATGGTACACAGGACAAATAGAGATGATGAATCTCCCTAAAGGGGCACAGACAGGTGTTCTAATCCATCTCCACTCTGTCCAAAACTAAAAAAAAACTAAAAAAAAGTTTTGCCTTTAGTTATTAGTTTTAGTTTAGCAAGTGGCATGCTAATGGATTGTTTTAGTTTTTCATCTAAAGTACATTCTCCTAAAGTAGATCCTTAAAAGGTAGAACATGCCAGGCTTTTAATGTTGTCTGTGTCCTTACTGGGGAGGATTTCCTTTCACTTTCTATTCCAGCGAATATGATCACCAAAGCAGGCGATCTCTCTAAGGCCCCTTTCACACAGGGTGGATTCCGTCTGCTCAGCAGGGGATCTCTACACTGATCCCCACTGAGCAGGCAGATGACAGGTCCGTGTACGCTCTGCATCAGCCCGCTGTTCGCTATGGTGCAGGCGGATGGTAACGGACCACCCATCTGTTTGCATCCAACTGTGATCTGATCCACCAGATGGATGGGTAATGGATCCTCATTTGTCTGTTTTTAGCAGACAGAATCGGAAGTCGTTAGGTGTCAGTGGACATGTCTACTGACATCTGCCACTCCATAGAGAGCAATGGAGGTTTCCGAACAGGTCCGCCTGAAAAATGAACAGGCGGATCTGATCGGAACGTCTCCGGAAAAAAAGGGCCTTAAAGGGAATACAATGAACAAAAAAAAATACTCCTGCATCCATTTTAGCTTTGGCACCTCCTTACACCTCATGAGCCATAGCAAATTTTAGATTTCCATTTGGCCTATTTGGAGATAACATTGTCATTAACAAAAAAAATGTTTTTTCTGGAATGAACAAGGTTTTCTTTTGGTAATATTGTTTTGCAAAAAAATCTTATTTTCTTTGCAATCTGTACCCAGGAACATAAAAATGAAAAAAAAAAAAGTGTTTTCAAATGTGTCCAGCGTTTGTTTTAAAACAAGTAATGTTACTGTAGATAAAAAGTGCAAATTTGATTCTATGACTTGTCCCATTTATGACACTGGTACAAAGCATGGCAGTTATCTACAAAATAGAATAAAGATGATTTATTTTACATTGTGCACATAACAAAAAAACATTTAAACAAATGGTAAAAAAAAAAAAAAATAAGAAAATTAGCAGAAAAATAGATAGGAAGGATAAGGAAGAAATTAATTATACTTGATTGGGGTTAAAGAATAAGTTCACCTTTGGAACATGTTACACCTGTTTTTTTTAGGGTAAAACACGTAACCCAGGGGTTGTCAACCCCCTCCCCTGGGCAGTGGCCTTTCTGCAGCCGAGCGGCATGAAAGAGCCGAGCAGCAGGCATAAGAGAGAAGGGCGGCCGGCATATGAGAGCTGGGTGGATGGAAGAAGCGAGCAGGCAAGCATAGATTACATCACCGCTCTTACGCCCCTACAGCCGGTGTCCTTACAGCCTCAGGGTCAGAGGTGCGGCGGGGAGCAGGGAGATGACATCTATTGACCTAAGTTGTGACCTTCCCACCCATCAGCCTCTGACATTTCTCCCTGTCGCATTGGTCCCCGCAGTACCGAAGACATAAGGGGTCTGTTTAGACCTCCGATATCTTACCAAAGCCCCCCCACACAAAAAAAGGTCCAAAATATTAAAGATAAAATTGTAAAAAAAAAAAATTAAAAAAAAACCCCCCAAAAATTAGGATAGTAAGGCCTTGTCCACATGGGGCATACTACAGCAAATGGCCCTGCGAGGCTGTGCTTACCTGCATGGGGATGCACAGGTGTTCCGTGCAAGCAGTCCCATTGATGTCAATTGCACAGGCACAGCCGCTGCTCCTAATTTGACATCCATGTGGGTCCGGGTGCATGTCTCTGAGCTCACACTGTCTGTGTCCGGGGGCCATGCACCCACACCGATTTCAGATTGGGAATCCCAATTGACACAAATGAGCACCTGGGCTTTCCCATGTGGGTAAACACAGCCCTCCACAGGCATACACTTTAGTATGTCCCATGTGAATGAGGCCTCAGTAAGAATTTAGCAGGAATTTTGTACGTTTTGTTGCGTTTATCCACCAACAATGATTTTAGTGTATTTTTTGTGAAAATAGCGGTTCGCTAAAGATTTGCACAACTATTGCAGGGCCTAAAAAAAATAAAAAATAAAATCAGTAGCACTTTTATTTTTTTTTATTCTACAAGTCATGTGCTTTCAGAAAATATCTTGTTTTGTTATGTCTTTTACGAACTCTGAAAGCTGCAAGTGAAAAATGATAACCTCAGATTTTTAGAGTAAATGTTTTTTATGTAAGGTTTAGCGCACCTTCAGTTTTCACCATTTTATAAAAAGGCGATTTTTTGTGAAAATATTTTTTTGTGAAAATAGCAAATTGATAAACATTTGCGCAACTATTGTGGGGCCTAAAAAAAAAAAAAAAAAAAAAAAAAAAAAAAAAAAAGTCAGTAGCACATTTTTTAGTCTACAGGTCACGTGCATTCAGAAAATGTTTGAAAATAGCAAATTGATAAACATTTGCACGTCTATTGTGAGGCCTCAAACAAAAAAATAAATAAATCAGTAGCACTTTTTTTGTTCTACAAGTCATACAAGAAAATGTATGGTTTGGGGGTGGGGGGGATTTGGTCTTTGACAAACTATGAAAGCTGTAGGGGGAAAAAAAAAAAAAAAAAAAAAAAAAACAAATCATTCAAAAATGGTCTGGCCATCTGAGTTTAAAAGTGGCGTGCAGGGTCTGGCAGTGAAAGGGTTAAACAGGAAGACCTCTTATTTACATTTTATTTTATTTACAATAAAGTTTTCTTTAATCACTTGACCTCCGGAAAGGTTTTACCCCTTCATGATCGGGCCATTTTTGCTATTCAGTACTGTGATACTTTAACTGGCAATCAATCAGTCATGCAGCACTATACGCAAAATTCATATAATTTTTTCACACAAAATTTCTTTTGGTAGTATTTGACAACTACTGGATTTTTAATTAAAAAAAAATCAAAAATGTTGAAAAAAAGTGTATATTAATTATTATATTTGGTTTGTGTGAAAGCTATAGTGTCTATAAAACTACGGTACATATTTTTTTGATAATTGATCAATCCCGATGTATTGACAGTGTATCTTACTTGTTGAGGTCCTTAAAATGCTAGGACAGTACAAATACCCCATAAATGACCCCTTTTTGGAAAGTAGGCATTCTGAGGTATGTATTAAGAGGCATGGTGAGTTTTTTAAGTTGTATTTTTTTGGAAAATGAAGAAAATATAAATTGTTTCTTTCACATTTCGCATGTCGTCATATGACTCATGTGGCAGTGGTCAGGGATACCGACTGGTGCCCACTAGCTGGCAACATACATGTATGCGATTGTGCCTGGCTGTGCCGCCCCCCACCGCCCACAGTAAAATTAGTGTGGGCAGAATGGCAAGTGATGAACTAATGTCATATGCAAATCAATAAGAACACATGAATTTTGTTACATTGCATTTATAAATGAAGCTTTGAAAACAGTGATCCTAAGCTTAAGTTTACACAGTAAAATACGTAACAATTATCTGGCAACAGCAGCCAGGGAGTGGGGGCAGTGGAAGAGAAGCATATGTCCTAGAAACTTTGTTGATTTATAGGGCATATCACCTATACCAATGATCTGCAGATGGGCAATTTAGTCAGTGTGAGAATCTGCCAGGTTTATTTGGATTGTTCCCCCAATGCGAGAGGTAAACAGGCCTGGAAGCGACTGAAAATATCTTGAAATGTAGACCCATGGGAGGATTTACTACAGAATCTGGAATCAGCTTCTAGCATCAGCTTGTTCAGATTTGGTCTGCTCCCGTTTTAGTAAATGCCCTTAAAAAAAAAAGGTAGTAAAAACTTCAGACAGTCTTTTCATATTAAAAAAAAATAATATTGCTTAGGCAACAAGAGGAAAGTATTTTTCATTTTATTAGGCATTTCTTTTTTTCCTCACAAATACTTTATTTCAAAGTCACCAGATACTCTAAAAAAAAATACATTTTTTGACATAAAAAAAAAAAAAAACCCACAAAAAAAAACACTTGTTCACTTGCATATCCAATTGTTTATTCCATGGGTAGAAAAAGACTTATTTATTATACCTAAATCACAGAAAGCGACATTTCTAAACAATCAACTTCTATTTAAGTCATGGTTGTGTAGTTCACAGAATGAAGGCATCTTATTTCTTGATTTAAAAATCTGAGGAATTGCCATGATGTATTCGCATATATTTCTTTTTAACAGTAATCTATTTCTTACTTGTTGGTATTCTCCTCTACTTCTACAAAGTCTGTGCAATGAATCAGAGGAAACAGCACTGTCATTATTAATGCGCTAAGGGAATGTTAGATTTGAAACTAGATAAACCAGAATGTAATAAAAAAAAAGAAAAAAAACACCCCACACACAATTTTTGAAGGGGTAAAAATCTGTTCCACAACTTATACTTGGATGAAAACGCATGGTTTCATAAAACAGGATTTTGCAAAACAATTTTCGTCTATTGAAGAAAAAGTATTTCACCTTTGGTCCATACTGCCAACGAGGTGGCTTGGCACACAAAGAAAAATCTGTAGGCCAGCCCAGAATAACCTACAAGCATGTCTCAGTTTTTGTAAAGCAGTATCAAGAGAATAAATGATCATAAAAAACAGGGGAGGTGGGGCTTGTGTTCCTCAATAGACTCAAAAGAAAAGGATTTTATGGTAAACAGAACATTTTTCTTTCTGGTCCATTGAAGCACAAAGGTAGTCTTTCACCTTCGGGGCATCTATAAGCAATCCAACTGAGTAGGCAACACAGCAAACAAATGCCAACAGACCCAAGAAAACAGAGAACTGGGAGCTGCCTGTAGTTCAAAGAGCTACGCGAAGGACCCAAGTGGGTATCAGATAAGGCCGTAACATAAACCTGATAGAAGCAGTGGCTGAGAGACTTTTAAAGCCCAAACCTCACCCACACAAAATGAGAGCAGATTTTCTTTTGGTGAACTGGAGCTGGACAGAGGTATTGAAGAGCTACCCTAGGCAAGAAAGGAAGTCCTTGTTCTCAAACATCACCATGTGCCTATGAAAAAAAAACAGAAAAGGTTCCTTACAGGATAGGATCGCCAGTATAGGCCTCGCCTTGCTGATGTGAGGACGACAGAAAACAGCACCTTGTGGGTGAGAAACTGATAAATGTCTAACAGTTTCAAATAGCTGTTTCTAAAGCTCAGAGAGAACCAGATTTAAATAGCATGGGGTCACAGAGGTACAAAACGGGGGGAGTTACATGGGATACTCCCTGTTCAAAATCTGAATTGAGGAGTGAAGCCAGTGGTAGGAGCAGATTTGTCCTACAGAAAAACTTCTAGGGTGGAAGCCCTAAGACTCAAAGTGAAGTTTGCCTTTCACGCCAGATGATAGATCTTGCAGGAAATAGACTTCCTAGCTTGTAATATTATAAGAATCACTGGTTCAGAGATCAAACTGAAGCAGAAAAGTAAATCAGACCTTGAGACAGAAAACCTGGTAGAGACCACATAGTGAGTGCCAGATGTCTTGCAAGGCAGACATACCACATCCACCTGGGCAATTCCAGAGCATCTTGATCCTATAAAATGAGGAGGAAGAACTTTCAGGGTGTACTAATCCCTAAGCATCCACTGCTTCTGCTAAAGCATTCCTGTATCTTGAAACGTTTCCAGTTTGTCCTTGATTTCCCAACTCAAATTAAGACATTCAGAGCTTTGAGATCCAAGACGGGCTGGAAACCCCTTTAGGAACAATAAACAGGTTGAAGTAGAATCCTTAAAAACTATCCTGCCACAGGAACTGTGGGCCAGGTAAGAATTGGGGGGGGGGGGCAAAGAGCGAAGTTTGTACCACTGGAATACCACCTTCTGTACCTAATCTGATAGGCAAGCTTTCTAAATGTCCACAAATGTTAACAAGCACCCTGTTGTAAGATAAGGGCATACCCTTATGTGAAAGTCGACTTGTCTGAGCCCCAGACCTTGCAGGTGGTTTAGGAGCCAAGTTAGGAGGTCTTGACAGAGTGCACAGAAGTGGAGAAATTAAAAGGGGACATTTTCTTACCAGACGAGAGAAAAGTATTTGGAGTCTGTTCCTTAAGTTTCTTTTGAGGAGGAAGATGTGTGCTCTTGCCACCAGTAACATCCTTGATAATGGCCTGGAGAGTAGATCCAAAGAGACTGCGTCCATCTTAATTCAGGTTCTGGAGCATCTTACATATGTGAACGGACAGAAGACTCATGTAGGTGATAAACCAGGAAGCCTACAGCAAACCGTCGCAAAGTTTAAAGCCATTTGCTCCCATACATTCTGTATGCGAGAGAACTGCCAGTGAGAACAATATTCTTTATCCTCCATCAAGAAGGTAGTCGTCTTATTAGGGTGTGACACTAATGAATACACACATGGGATAGGTCGCTTTTGCACAAAATCCACAACGGATGGATACAAGGTTATTAAGCATTTGGGAGGAGAAAATAGCTTGTTAGGATGATTCCAATCTCTGTAGCGAAAGAGTTGGAACATCACATACAATGGAACAGTATTTTCAGCCTTAGGGGCCCTAAAAGACAAGACTGGAAGCAGCACGGGTAGAACAGTCTGATCCTCTAGTTTCAGAATGGTGGGTACCACATCAAGAAGAGACAAAATGGCCTCATTCATATTGAAAGTAATAGAAGATGGATTCCTCCATGATATGCTCACCTGCCAATGACTGGAGTCATTATTTTTTTGCATTTTTCTTGCAAGGTACAAGCACAGCAAAAACACATCAGTGTGAAAGGGCCCCATCTCTTGAGTTCATGGAACATGGTTGAGCTTCCTTTGATTGGCTTAAAAAATCTGAGAATCAATAGAGAGTCCTAAGCAGGTGGTAATGTCCAAACACCGCGTAGATGAATTGAAAGAGGCAACACACAATACTAAGATCAGGAAAAATAAATGTATCCCTCCATTTTGTTCATAACATATATTCAAAATGGTACTGAGAAGGATTTCAATAAATATCTGTTGTATGAAAACTTCTGGGGACCAAATAGAGTCTCAAACAAGTGGTGGTGTCTATACACTGCGTAGATAAATCAAGAAGAGGTAATACACAATGATAGAATCCCCCATATGGAAGCAATGCAGGCTTACCGGAACCGTTGGACTCACAGAGACATATATCCCCTGAGTCAGAAATACTTGTGTTGCCACCGGGCAATGAAGTGGGATCTCCCGATGGAACAATGTGGAATCCAGATGCCGTTTCTAGGGCTCCCGACAGAATTCCTTCATGTATAACCCAATTTCGTGGTGGCTCATAAAAGGTAAGAAAAGGGGCCACATAGTATAATACCGTTTTCTTAACGTAAAATTTATTAAGGAAAAACACTTACATTCTCCATATTAAAAAGCGCCCCAGAGGAAGTCTGAGTAGACGAAACGCGTCGGAAGACTCCACTGCCTGCCATTATTTTTATTATAAGCGCTTTTTAATATGGAGAATATTACATAATATAATGTACATAATGTAATATTACATATTACATTTATTTTTCCTGATCTTAGTATTGTGTGTTGCCTCTTTCAATTCATCTACGCGGTGTTTGGACATTACCACCTGCTTAGGACTCTCTATTGATTCTCAGATTTTTTATGCAAACAGATACTTATTGAGGTCTTTCTCGGTACTATTCTGAATGTAATGTAATCCGAACAAACGGTTGAATACATCTGTTTTTTTGTCATTTTAACATCTTCTTGTGATCTAAACTAGCGCTACACTATATATACCCATACTGTTTACAAATTTCCTTATTTTGTGTGTGAGCTGCTACTACAGAGTAAGCGCGGTGTTTTTGAGTATTTTTTTCCCTTTGATTGGCACCTGGAGTTCCAGGGGGATCTTCATGCAGGCTAGGAGCAGTAACTTTCATCTACATGTCTTTTGCTAATAAAAGTTGGTATTGGTTAGAGCTGAAGAAAACAGTCCCATTTTCCTAGGACAGCATTAAAAAAAAAAAAAATCAAGGAATGCTGGTAGTTATACTGGGTCATATCCTCCTGAAGGTGTCAGTATAACCCAAAAGGTAGAATGCTTTCCATGTCCCTCAATGGGCAAGAAAGAAATGTTATTTTAGGAGTAAAGAAATTTTGAATGCTTAAAATGGAGATGAGCTAAAAGAACCTAAAAATAAAACTAAAAATATTTAACACCATCATCACAAAATCTAATTATTCTTTGCCCATAGGATTAAGAATCAAACCAGGCTCGGCAAAGTGAAAGTGTACTTGGAAAGCAAGAGTGACTTTGTCAAAGTTTTTCTACATATTGGTGATCCCACACCTCAGACTTTAAAGCAATGCCAGACCCAAGGACTGGCTACACAGAAAAGATGTTACAGTAAACAATCATTATTATAAATGTTTGAAGTAACTTTTAGAACAGAAGACTGTAAATCTGTAAATGTAACTCATTTTGAAAGACAAATGGATAGTGGACGAGACAGATGTGCATGGCAGAAAGCCTTAGGTCTATTGCTGGAGAAACATTATATGAAATATACTGTAGGTGGTGATACAGTTCAGAAATTATACATGCATGTTTAGCACATAGTGTAAGAAAAAAAAAAATCATCTTAGCATAGAGACGGTTCCTTAGTGCCAAACTGCTGCCTTGTACCCAAGAGGACCTTGAAACTACAGAGCTGAGATGTTTGTGACTGTACATAATCTGCATTTAAGGGCGTTTGAAAGCATGGGACAGCGGAGTTTCATTGCTATATAATGCCTATATATTTAATGCTGAATATCTTGTAAAGCAGACCTAAGTTTTCCAACTTTAACCTTTAAATACATTTAACTATGAGCCTAATCATGCACATGTGAATAGACAAGATTTATTGAGCAAAAATATATATACATATTCTGTGTACAAAATATTAACTGTTGAACTGTAGCGAGGAAAAAAATTGTCCATTATAAAAATGGTTTGTTTACTTCGGCAACAAGAAGAGTAATTATGGCTTTAGCATTTCATGAAGGTAGACAGAGTGCATGTGATATGCAGACATCCAGTTGGAGCATTTGTACAATTTCCTGTAATAGGAACTAGAAATCGCAGAGTGGTATGATTGCCATGCTTGATAATAGGATCGCCAATAATCAGAATAGTTCATCTTGCCATATGGAAACCCAGATGGATTTCCATAGTCCACCTGGTACATATCATCTCGAATTTCCTCGCAAAGCTCTCTTCTCGAAATATGGGTTACTTTTTTGCCCCGTTTTCTAGGCTTTATTACATTACTGAAAACAGGCTCCTCAACAGAACAATGAGCTTTAGCTCTGACTAAGCTTGACAGCTGCACCTCCTCTAATGACATGTTCAAACCTTTTACATTTAATTTGCTAACATTGGCTTCATCTGTCCTTTCAATTAGGAGGTCTGGGCAAGAACTTGAAAGTTCCATAGACCTCAAATTCCCTTGTGAAAAAGTAGATTCTTCACTATCACTGTCACTCTCTGATAAAGAACTGGATGAACTACTTTCAATCTTCTCATCTGAATTCCCACTACAGTCATGTATTTCAGAGATACTAGCAGTGTCTGATTGCACCACCACATTACTTTCTTTTTCAAGGGTTTCAGCTGTTTGGGTGTTTATATGGCTTCCACTACCTGTGTACACACGTATGACTTCTACGTGTTTTTCAAGTCCTTCTTTAATAAACCTCTCATAGTCTTCAACAAGTTCAGCAAAGGATGATGTGCAAACCACAGGACGCTTGAAAGATGATAAGCTTGGGATTTTAGGTAATGAACTTTCAAGGTTGTCCTGAACTACGGTGTCAATTGCCACATTATCCAGTGTTTCTGTAGGCTTGCCGGTATCTTTCGGTTTTTTAGGTAAACTAGAAGTCTCTAGATTTGGCAGTCCCTCTGAACTGGCTCCCTCTGTATTTTTCTTTTTGACAGCCTTTTTAGGCTTACGTTGAACAGCTTTTGAAACAGCTTTGTTCATGGAGTGTTCGGAATAAGGATTTCTATCAAGATTAGTTTTTACCACATTATCTTCTCTGGCTTCTGAAGGTGTACTTTTATATGCAGTTAAATGGTCAGATGTAACCTTCACTGGAGTCACTTCAATATCCCAGTCACAGGCCTCCTCCATCAAGCCATCAGGAATTGGATCTGTACAAGAAGATTATTTATGTTACACTTAAGTGAAATTGAGTATGGCCCCTAAGCAAAGTGTATGGATCTGTTCACAATTAGTTTACACTGGAGAAATTAAGGATAGCTCCTAAGGGAAGTATTTTTAAATGTATAAAAATAAAATAAACTTTGCGTTTAGTGTAAAAGTTCAGAAAAAGCAGCACTCAAAATGTCTGAATACAAGATAAAGAATACGTGAAAAATAGGTGCACTATCCCTTTAAGAGCATATACAATATTAAGTGTTAATAATGAATATTGAGCTAGATGTCAAATTGATTCAAAAAATGTGCGAGAAATAATGAACCATGATCATTTATGAATCAGTCCAGTGTGACCACGAATAGTCCATTCTAAACAAAGTCATCTGAGAAAATCCATTTCAGTCACAACACTTTAGTGTTCCCACATCACCTAGTGCACAGGCTTCTTACAAAAAAAAAAAAAAAAAAAGAAGGACCTCTGAATTATGGGAGGTGTTCAGCGTATGCGTTAGCATACAGTGGGGGCGGAAAGTATTCAGACCCCCTTACATTTTTCACTCTTTGTTATATTGCAGCCATTTGCTAAAACCATTTAAGTTCATTTTTCCCCCTCATATTGACAGAAAAACACAGAATTGTTGACATTTTTGCAGAGTTATTAAAAAAGAAAAACTGAACTATCACATGGTCCTAAGTATTCAGACCCTTTGCTCAGTATTTAGTAAAAGCACCCTTTTGATCTAATACAGCCATGAGTCTTTTTGGGAAAGATGCAACAAGTTTTTCACACCTGGATTTGGGGATCCTCTGCCATTCCTCCTTGCAGATCCTCTCCAGTTCTGTCAGGTTGGATGGTAAACGTTGGTGGACAGCCATTTTTAGGTCTCTCCACAGATGCTCAATTGGGTTTAAGTCGGGGCTCTGGCTAGGCCATTCGAGAACAGTCACAGAGTTGTTGTGAAGCCACTCCGTTATTTTAGCTGTGTGCTTAGGGTCATTGTCTTGGGGGAAAGTAAACCTTCGGCCCAGTTTAAGGTCCTGAGCACTCTGGAGAAGGTTTTCGTCCAGGATATCCCTGTACTTGGCCGCATTTATCTTTCCCTCGATTGCAACTAGTCATCCTGTCCCTGCAGCTGAGAAACACCCCCCACAGCATGATGCTGCCACCACCATGCTTCACTGTTGGGACTGTATTGGACAGGTGATGAGCAGTGCCTGGTTTTATCCACACATACTGCTTAGAATTAAGGCCAAAAAGTTCTATCTTGGTCTCATCAGACCAAAGAATCTTATTTCTCACCATCTTGGAGTCCTTCAGGTGTTTTTTTTTTTGGAAAAACTCCATGCGGGCTTTCATGTGTCTTGCACTGAGGAGAGGCTTCCCGACTGGTGGAGGGCTGCAGTGATGGTTGACTTTCTACAACTTTCTCCCATCTCCAGACTGCATCTCTGGAGCTCAGCCACAGTAATCTTTGGGTTCTTCTTTACTTCTCTCATCAAGGCTCTTCTCCCCCAATAGCTCAGTTTGGCCGGACGGCCAGCTCTAGGAAGGGTTCTGGTCATCCTAAACGTCTTCCATTTAAGGATTATGGAGGCCACTGTGCTCTTAGGAACCTTAAGAGCAGCAGAATTTTTTTGTAACCTTGGCCAGATCTGTGCCTTGCCACAATTCTGTCTCTGAGCTCTTCAGGAAGTTCCTTTGACCTCATGATTCTCATTTGCTCTGACATGCACTGTGAGGTCTTATATAAACAGGTGTGTGGCTTTCCTAATCAAGTCCAATCAGTAAAGGGTCTGAATACTTAGGACCATGTGATATTTCAGTTTTTTCTTTTTTAATAAATCTGCAAAAATGTCAACAATTCTGTGTTCTTCTGTCAATATGGGGTGCTGTGTGTACATTAATGAGGAAAAAAATGAACTTAAATGATTTTAGCAAATGGCTGCAATATAACAAAGAGTGAAAAATTTAAGGGGGTCTGAATACTTTCCATCCCCACTGTGTGTGTGTATGTATATGTGTGTATATATATTTATTTCCAAATCGTCCTGTGCTTCACAGCTGACACATTTTCCTTTCCAAATATAATTTATTCAAGTCAATGAAATCAGCAAAAAACTTTTACCAGGAAGAGGAAGCAGGCGGAGATTGCACTTTTGAGCTATAGACATCATTAGATTTTCTTCTTCTCCTCGACAACAGTAAGAAATAGATAGACCATGGGTACCTGGAGGAGCACACAAACGATTATACATAACATGCTGTGCTTTAGGCTATGCACCATACAAATCCAGAACCGGTATGGAGGCACTCGCTGGTCTTGAAGCTGAGATAAATCAAAGTAGCATATTATTGTCAATGTTTCAAAGGAGCTCAGTCTGTCTTTCTAAATCAGAGATGAACAGACTAGTAAAACCAAAGTCTCACCAACCAACAACCCCCTAGTAATGACATCACACAGTGCAAAGGTAAAAAAAAAAAAAATCACATACAGGAGTAGAGGTCAATGAAAGGTCCCAAAAAAGAACAAATCATGATAGTGTACTAAAGAAGAAAAAAAACATAACTAAGTCTCACAGCTTCAGATACTGACATTGATTTCCTGGACCTTAATATTTATAAAACAGTCATATTGATGACAACATAATCTTGCGGACATTGCTATAACGTAAGCCAACTGACAAAAACACTATGCTCCATGCATGCATTGCCCCCTCCTCCTCACACACACTAGTCTGTAGACTTCCAGATGCTCAAGGTACAAAAGGAACAACTCCCATCATTTGGGCAAGCTGTAGTTCAGCTGCTATGAGATTGAACACAGGTTAAATAGGGTTGAAACAACAAATAGACATAATCGATTATGAAAATAGTTGTCAACTAAAATTATATCCATGAAAAAAAGCCTGAGCATTTAGTATTATATTTAAATATAAAAGATTTATATCTCCCCACCACCCTTCATGTAGCTTCATGTGCGACTCCCAGTTAAAATATCCTGTATATTTATTATTACTTTCACCGTATAAATGAATACATCATAGTAGTGATTATCTGCTGTTTTTGTACTACAAAGAGCTATTTTTTGTTTTTTTAAACCCTTCATGACAGATAAAGCATGCTGCTGCTACTAAATGTCTTATGTATCGATTTTTGGACGAGAATATTTGTACAAATTTTTGAAAATTCTTTGTACATTCGATGAATGGATGAATGTTGTTAGAAAATTTCACTTGCTTTTAACATTCAGTTTTAAAATGAATGTAATTTCTAAACAAAAACCACATACAAATATCTGAAAACTTGTTTGACCGAGAAAAGTTTTTTATTCTGCTTCTTTGAATTTTCCCATCACTGTGCTTGAAAATGAACATTGATTTGACCCTACTAATGATTAGAAAATCAAACAAATGTTCTTAAAACAAGATTTTAAAAGGATAAAGAAAGTGAGCGGTCAGCAGGCTCAGGTAACTTGCATCAAGCTACCTGCCTATGAGTCTGTCATGTATATTATTATATCACAATCCTGTCTGAAAATCTAAAAAACAGTGTTTTGGGTCTTTAAAAAAAAAAAAAAAAAAATTCTTTACATAAAAATTTTGATCTCCGTGTCTGATATGTACCAGATTAAACCTCCAATAATATATAACTCTTCTATTATTCTCAGAGTGGATTAGATATTTTGTTCCCTGAACACATGGTTATTTGTATTTAGATATTCAAGAATAAATTGTCTTTCTTTAAACTTTACATAATAACCAAAATTATACACTGCACTTTTTAGCAGATTAATTGAAACAATCGGCCAACTAATCGATTATGAAAATAATAGTTAGTTGCAGCCCTGGTCGCAAATGCTAGGGAGTCCCTATTGTGTACCCAGAACATACTCCTACAAACCAAACCTTTTTACTCAGGAGAGAGTACTACAGTGAAGAACGTGGTCTATTCCTGTGGGTCATTTGTTTTCAAAGGGGACAAAGCTGGAAAGACAAAAACCATCTACCTGGCTCTCACTCCTAGGAATCTAGTTCTTACCATTGTCCAGATAGCCTATCACATGTTGTCATATGCTCACCAGCTGTTACAAAGGGAAAGCCAAAGGATCCATGAAAAACAAACATGGTCTCCTAAGGAACTTGATGAACTACCTATGAATGCTTTTTACAATGTTTAATTAATTTTCTGCATAGTGTGATGTATCTCAGTTTTATGGTTTCCAGATGAGCACTGCATGACTTACTACATTTTTTTTTTTCCTGGTGCAGAAGGTCTTCCTCCTTACAGCCTGTTACCCATTTTGAATCATGGTCCATGGCGCTGTCTGCTCTATTGTTTGTACTTTCCTTTTGTCTGGGATAGTGCACTATTTTTCCAGTGGTGTAAGCTTTGGGGTTCTCACCACCATTCATCATCTGCAACTGTTCATATGTCTGTCTGAGGCCCTCAAGTTTCTTCTATATGGCAGCGTGGTACTGATTCCCATTACAAACAGTTCTGTGTATTCCAAACTTTGTGCACAGTCAAAGTCTTCGGTCGATCTAATATACATGTCCTGTCTAGGCTGCTATTCATATTCTCACGTTTGTTTATTTATGGCGCATGTGGGATGTTTGGCCTTATTCAATGTTTTTATGTGGCTATTTTGTAACTTTTTATCTGCGGCACTTAATCATTATGTTGTCCTAGCACATCACTTGTTATTTTATTTATTCAGCTAGGATGCTGTATTTTAGTGGACTAACAGGATTTGTTACTTTTGGGACCTTTCTTTGACCTCTACCCTGTATGTGTCTTTTTACCTTTGCACTGTGATGTCATCACTATGGGATGTTGTTAGTGGGTGGGACTTCGGGTTTATTACGCTGTTCACCTCCATGTTTTAAATCTCTGCTTCAAGACCCCCAAGTGCCTCTTTAACCCCTTCCAAGGTCGCCCACCAAATATATAATGTGCAACAGGGCTGCCCGGCTGTGCAAAATCACGTACCTGTACGTAATTTTGTGCACGCGGTGTAGGGCGCACCCACTGCGATTGGACACAGCAGGAGCCAAATCAGCGTGTCAGGCAGCCATAATGGCCGCCGCAACCCGCCAATCGTCCAGTGGACAGACGTAAACAAGGCAGACCACTGATCTGTCAGGGAGCAAAATAGAGATCTTGTGTTTCAGCTGAAACACAGATCTATTTTCCTCCTGTGTATCTGTCCTCACACACAATTAGTAGGCACCTGCCAGGGTTACACTTAACCCTTTGATCGCCCATGGTGTTAACCCCTTCCTGTGTCATTTATACTGTGACAGTGCATTTTTGTGTTTTTTTTATTTTTTTTTTTTTTTTTAGCACTGATCACTGTATGGGTGTCACTGGTCCTCAAAAAGGGTCACTTAGTGTCGCTGCAATCCTGCTAAAAAAAACAAAAAAACATAAATCTAAATCTATCCCATAGTTTGTAGAAGCAATGACTTTTGCGCAAACCAATCAATATACACTTATTGGGATTTTTGTTACCAAAAATATGTAGCAGAATATATATTGGCCTAAACTGATGAAGAAATTTGTTTTTTCCATTTTTTTAAAGTAAAAAAATATTGTTTTTTATTCAAAATTGTCTGTCTTTTTTGTTTATAGTGCAAAAAATAGAAAATACATAGGTGATCAAATACCACCAAAAGAAAGCTATTTGTGGGAAAAAAAAGGACATCAATTTTATTCGGGTACATCATTGCACGACGCACAATTGTCAGTTAAAGCAACGCAGTGCCGTATCACAAAAAATGACCTGGTCAGGAAGTGGTTAAAACCTTCCAGAGCAGAAGTGGTTAAATTATATATATATAAAAATGAGAGAGAGAGAGTTTGGCGTTCATTAGCGAACAAGTTATTAAAGATGCAAGCTGTCAAGTTAACTTAGATCCCTTTGTCAGAGATCAATGTGTAAAAAGTTATCCCGAAAGCTTGCATCTTTAATAACTTACGTCAGCCAAGAAAAGTTATCACACTTTATGCATTAATAACTAACACGGTCTAACACTCTACTGCTCTCCTGCAGGTTTTTCTGTGGTAAAACCAACAGACCCAATCTTCACCCTTCACAGTGGGTTCCGTTAAACCTTCAGGAACCGGGGACCCTCGGGGAACCCACAACCCTGGACCTAAAACTTTATGGCCTTAATACCAAAAGTACTGGATCCCAAGGTCCAGCTCTCTAAAAAGACAAGCGTTTACAAGCAAAACCTCATTTCTTCGGATACAAGGCCCGGGCACCATTCAATTTGCCTAAAAGACACTTTGAATGGATCCGGCTGCATAGCTAGCCCCAGCAAGGATTGCTCCAGAGGAGCTCAGCACAGCACATCTTCACTCGTGATCAACACCTTAGACACTGGCGAAAAAACAGATGCTCCCGGTATGGGAGGGGTTATACAGGGAGGTAACTTCCTGTTTAGGGTGTGCCAGTGTCCAACACCTGAAGGTGGACTATAACCCACATAGTAATTACCATGGCTCTGTGTACCGTGATGTATGATTAAAGAAAAAACGTAAGCACTTCTTAAAGAGGTGGTCAAGTCCGACCACCCCCCCACCCCTACAAAAAATTAAAAGTCAGCAGCTACAAATACTGCAGCTGCTGAATTTTAATATATGGACACTTACCTGTCCAGGGAACCTGTGATGTCGGCACCCCAGCCTATCTTCGGATCAGCTGTCGCTATTCCTGGTAAAAGGTACCCAGTAGTGAAGCTTTTCGGCTTCACAGCCGGTTCCCTACTGAGCATGTGTGAAAAACAATGCATTAACTGGTCCAGTGACGGAGAAAGAAGGAAGGGGCCGAACTTACGAGAGACCGGGCCTCGGCCCCGTCTTCCAGTAGTGGGGACCGGTACCTGTTCAAAACAAGTACCCATTCTTCCCTCCCTGCCAAATATTGCACCTGATGGGAGGGGAGAGGGGAAGAAGACGGATAAGTGGAAGTTCCAGTGTTAAGGTACTTAGAAGGCATCCTGCTCTGCATATAGCATATTGATATGGTCAGGTCCAATATAGTTAGGTTTAAACAAATAGTCAGGTCTTAAAATCAGGTTTGCTGCTGATGTAGTTTACCAAATCTTCCAGCTCTGCCAATTCGATGCATGTATGTCTCCCAGTCATGCGGCACATCCAAGTTTACAACTAAATTCACCTTCTCTGCATCAATTCCACGTGAAGTCTTAAAAATATAGATTAAAAAGAAAAAAAAAATTAAATTGGCAACTATCATATACACTTGCTAATACAGAAATGCTGACAACTATTTTTGACTATGAAAAATCTGTCTATTATTAAATTACTTCTGAGAATCAACTATGTCCAAGTCATAATGTAAGTGTAATGCACACTGAAAAGTTTTTTTTTTTTTCTCTTTTTTTTTTGCTTTTATTGCTTGTAGTTTTCACTGACAGGATTAAAAGTTGAACTGATATACTGAAAAGGCAAAGAAAAGCTTCATATCATCAGAAATCTGAGTTGGAAGAAAGCCGGTTCTTCAGATTGGTAAAAAAAAAAAAAAATATGATATATCAAGTATATGAGTGAACAAAGGTATACAGCAGAAGACATATTAAACTTAAGGCATTACAGTGAAGAAAGGTGATCAGGCCCAGATCAGATCTTCAACACACCACTTAATGGTCCAATGATCCATAATTTACATAAATGAACAAGATAATTTGGCGGCACAGTGGTGTAGTGGATAGCACTTTTGCCTAGCAGTAAGAAGGGTCGCTGGTTGGAATCCCAACCACGACACTACCTGCCTGGAGTTTGCATGTTCTCCCTGTGCCTGCGTGGGTTTCCTCCGGGTACTCCGGTTTCCTCCCACACTCCAAAGATATGCTGGTAGGTTAATTGGATCCTGTCTAAATTGTCCCTAGTATGTATGAATGTGAGTTAGGGACCTTAGATTGCAAGCTCCTTGAGGGTAGGGACTGATGTGAATGTACAATGTATATATAAAGCGATGCGTAAATTGACAGCGCTATACAAGTACCTGAAATAAATAAAAAATAAAAAGATTACAATCTCATACCCCACTGAAGTATTTACCTCAAACACCAGAGTGCTGTAAAGATTGGCTGCCCTGTTGCATGGCATGGTTTTATTACAAGCAAATATGCTCTGTTTCAATTAATTTGACAGGGGCCAACATGAATAGACAGTAGTGAGAAAAATGGCCTAATCCTGGTTAACTTCCTTAAGGCATCCATAAGCTATTCTAGGAGTCTAATAGATATGAGATAAATCTCTATAGCTTTAGAGAAGCAGTATTACAAACAGACAGCAAGTTGAAAGCCTGGTAAAAACCTGTCAGGCCAAGCCTAATTGAAAACTGCCTTTTTTTTTAGTTTAGCAGTCTGTTAATAATGTAAAACGAAGATGCATGCCAGAACCTTATGCCCTGTACACACAGTCGGACATTGATCGGACATTCCGACAACAAAATCCATTTATTTTTTCCGACGGATGTTGGCTCAAACTTGTTTTGCATACACACAGTCACACAAAGTTGTCGGAAAATCGTTCTGAACGCGGTGACTTAAAACACGTAAGTCGGGACTATAAACGGGGCAGTAGCCAAGAGCTTTTGCCTCTTAATTTATTCTGAGCATGCGTGGCACTTTG
This sequence comes from Aquarana catesbeiana, assembly GCF_042186555.1. Taxonomy (NCBI): domain Eukaryota; kingdom Metazoa; phylum Chordata; class Amphibia; order Anura; family Ranidae; genus Aquarana; species Aquarana catesbeiana. The sequence continues at coordinate 500,285,352 of NC_133325.1, forward strand.
TGCGTCGGATTTGTGTACACACGATCGGAATTTCCGACAACGGATTTTGTTGTCGGAAAATTTTATAGCAAGCTCTCAAACTTTGTGTGTCGGAAATACCAATGGAAAATGTGTGATGGAGCCCACACACGATCGGAATTTCCGACAACAAGCTCCGATCGCACATTTTTCGTCGAAAAATCCAACCGTGTGTATGGGGCATAACAGTGTAACTTCAACATTAGACATGTGCAATGCGTTTCGAAGTCCTTTTTGGACTAAATTCGACAAATGAGTTAATTCGGAAATATTCCAATAAACGAAAACCTGTTTAACAAATTTTTCCGAAATTTCGAAAGTCCAAAAATCTGAAAATCTGAAATTGGAAAATTCAAAAGAACAAAAATTCGAAAACCCAAAAATTAAATATACGAATAACTATTACTAATTATTAAAATTATAGGCATTGGATAGTCCTTTCAAATTTGGCCATTAGTGAATGGAACGAATACGAATTTATCCGAAGTTCCAAATTATCCAAAATAACGAATGCTGCATCTAAACGAATAGAATGTAACAAATAAAAAATGTTTATTATTAATTTGTTATGTTCCATTCATTTAGATGCGGCATTCGTTAATTCGGATCATTCGTAACTTCGGAAAAATTCGTATTTGTTACGTTCACTAACATCAAAATTTGAAAGAAAATTGCAATACCTATAATTTAATAGTTCTTTATTATTAGTTATTTCGGATTTTCGTTTTTATTTTCGAATTTCGGATTTTTATGAATTAACAAAATAACAAATAACACATCTAAACGAATGGAACATAACAAATAAAATAACAATAATAAAATAACGATTTCCGATCATAACAAATGACCGGAAAAATGAAAAATAACAAAAAAACAAAAAACAAAACACAAATGAAACGAAAACGAACAAAATTTTTCGTCAGTTTACGTCTTTTTTTTTTTTTACCACATCAGAGAACAGTATCTGGAAACTTATTCAGCTTGACGTTCATTTACAGACTACTTCTTAGATTCACATCATTGCGGCAAAATTTTCTTATCTCCCCCCCCCGTTCCCTGCCCCGCTAGATATTTCCTGAGCTTTGAGCTGAAATTACACAGGGTCATAAATTAAACATTGATTCACTACCAATTAATATGGACCTATAGAGGCGCGATGCGGGTACTGTATATTAAGTCCAAGGCCAATAATAAGAAAAACTAAAGAACTTCCCGCGCCCGCTCCTACAGCCATTTTCAATATTATCCAGATTGATATATATACATAATTAATTCCATCACTCTTTCCCCTTACCCTCTCACCCCCCCTCCCAACATCCCCCTCCCCTACATAGAGTACTCCGTGTTAGACTTTCAACACATTTGGTTAACAAACACAGCTTCTATTAACTATTATTTGTCAGATAGAAACAAGCACCCAATAAAATTATATACTGGTAGACCAGATCCCTGGCTGCCTAGGACTTTTATTATTAAACCCCACTCTGTTATATTCTTTACTTCGTATTAAGAGCCTCCTACCTTCTCCAGCCATGGTCTCCACATTTTATCGAATTCCTTAAGATTACCTCTCTTAATATACTCTGTTCTTTCCCTACAAAGGGTTTCATTTAATGTAACAATCCAATCTCTTACTGTGGGGGGTTCCTTTGATTGTCATCTTAATGCGATAGTTTTCCTTGCTTGGAATAGACCTCTCAGAATTGCCAGTGTAGTGCTCTTCCTCTTCCCGTGTCCGCCTATACCCCAAGATGCATACCTTAGCCTCTTTCTCCAGTATAATCCAAAATATATCTTTCAAACTATCAATCAACCCCTCCCAGTAACGAAACAGCTTGGGACATCTCCACCTCATGTGAATGAGTTCCCCCGTCCCCCGGCATCTAGGACAACTATCATCAGATCTTCTTCCAATCTAAAAGAGACGTTTAGGTGTGTAATAAGCTCTGTTTAACACCATCAAGTGTGATATTTTCTGCGGGGGGGGGGGGGACTGATATCAACGATCCCATCTCTAAGCTTCTCTTCCACTGAGCCTGTGTTATAGACCCCCACATCCTCTTCCCACCTGACTTTTACATCATGGAGTAAGTCTTCACTATTGGCTTCTTTGCTCAGTTAATTATAAATCTTGGATATTAACCCCTTAGTCGGGGCTACCTGAAATATACTATGAAGTAGGGGCGTTTCATTCCATACTAAACTATAGTTCTTAAATTGAGCTTTAAGAGCATGTTCTAACTGAAGGTAGGCATAAAAGGAGCCCGGCGACAGGTTAAATTCACTTTCCAACTCTGAAAATTTCTGCAGAGTATTACCGCTATACAATTGTCTCAACTTTTTAATACCTCGATCTTCCCACTCTCTTACTTTTCCTATCTTATGGATTTCCTGCAAATTTCGGTTATTCCAAATGGGAGTATATTCATTACACCCATTGTATCTCATCTGGTTCTTGACTGTTTTCCATACTTTAGTTAACATTATGATTGTTGGATAAGTATCGTAAAACGAGTTTGCTTCTAGGGCTTCTATTAATGTGTTATGTGAGGCGCCCATTAATACGATTCTACCATTTGGGGTACCCCCTTCCGGGACTCCGCACCCCGTTAAATGCTGCAGTTGAGATGATAAAAAGTAACGCTGAGGATGAGGGAGAGCAAAACCACCCTCCGGTAGCGGGAGCTGAAGTACCCGTAGACGTATTCTGGCTTGTTTCCCTTTCCATATTAGTTCCCTAAACAGGCTCTCGATTTTGTTGAACCACTTCTTGCATATCCACACAGGAGAATTATGCAAAACATACAACAATTGTGGCAGCCAAATAATTTTTGATCAATCTACATCTTCCCGCCACTGATAAAGGAAAACGTTTCCATATCCCTATCTTTTTTTTAAATTTCGACAAGAGTGGGAGAAGGTTTTTACTAATGTATTGGTTAGGATCCCTTGTCATGACGATTCCCAGGTATTTCAATGCGTCCACTATTACCAACTGGCGCATTTCTTGCACTGTTATCAAATCTTTGGGGTCTATGGTTAATAACTCGGACTTTTCCCAATTTATCTCGAGTCCTGAAAAGTTGCCGAACTCCTCCACCATTCTCATTGCCTTTAACAGTGATTTGCTCGTATCTCCCCAAAAAAGCAAGATATTGTCCGCGTACAGCGCAATTTTGTCCTCACCCGTCCTTCTCTGGAAACCGATTATCTCAGAACTCGCTCTTATAGAAATAGCCAGGGGTTCCAAAGCAAAGAGCAGGGGGGATAGTGGGCACCCCTGTCTGGTTCCCCTCTCTAGTTCAAACCAATCGTTGTTACCTTTTAATCTTGCCTTGGGTCTATCATAAAGCATTTTAATCCATTCAATAAAAGTGGGGCCAAAGCCAAATTTCTTCAGCACTCGCCAGATCTAACGTCAATATCGCTCTTGAATCTTCATTATCCGTTGGGGACTGTAAGTTTAAGAAGGCCCTTCTAATATTCAAGCTTGCGGATCTATTGGCAATAAAACCCGCTTGATCTATATGGACCAGCTTAGAGATAACTTTATTTAGTCTAGATGCCAAAACCTTAGCCAAGATCTTGGCATCAGAGCACAAGAGAAACTGGCCTATAGGCGGACACATCAAGGGGATCCTTCCCCTCTTTCTGAATTACTATGATAGTTGCCTCCAACATTGACACTGGCAAGTGGCCCCCCCTAATCGCCCCTCCCAGGGATTTTAGCAGCTCTGGAATTAATACTTTGCCATACTGTTTATAGGCCTCAATCGGGAGCCCATCAGGGCCAGGGGATTTTTGGTTTGCCATAGTGGCTATTGCTTGCTGGAGTTCTACAAGTGTAATTGGCATTTCCAAAAAGTCCCTTTCTGCTTGCGAGATGATCGGTATTGCCAGGCCCTCCAAAAACTTCTCCATCACCCTGTCCATACCTTTTTTCTGAGTAGAATAAAGATTTCTATAGGAATCCCTGAATACTTGCACTATCTTTGAAGTCTTTGCTAATATATCTCCACCTGGGGACCTAACAGCACGAACAGTCGATGGGGGAGAACTGGACTTTACCAACTGCGCCAGCAACTTTCCCACTCTTTCGCCCTCAACCCAAGAGACCTGTCACTGTAAGAGGCACCTAGTCTCCGCTTTCTGCATGACAACAACCTTGTAGTCTTGCAGTTTGTCTAGCCATGTTTTTTCCCTCTCAGGGGTCGGATCCATCATATCATTGCTTTCTGCCTCAAACACCTCTTTCTGAATTTTTTCTTCCCCGTTCCTAGCCTCTTTATTAAATCTGGCCACCTGCTGAATTAGTACCCCCCTAAGGAAGGCCTTCAGGGCGTCCCACAGCACTATAGGTGGCACTGTTCCTTCATTGATTTCTATAAAATCACTCAATTTAGGGAGAACCCCGTTCGTTTCTTTGATTAATTCAAACCAGTACGGGTTAATTTTCCACTCCTTCCGGAGTTTATTCCCACCTAATTTCAATGTCACCACAACCAGAGAGTGATCCGATATACCTCTTGGCAAATATGAAATTCTATCGGTGATCTGTAATGCTCTATTATTTCCCAGAACCAGGTCTATTCTAGATAGCACGGAGTGCGAGGCAGAATAGCATGAATATTGCAAGGCTTCCGGGTTCCTCACCCTCCAAGGTCTACTAGCCCCACTTCATCCAGGAACTGCCGCAGGCGGCTCTTCACCTTAGGCTCTATAAGAGACCGTATGGGAAATCTATCCAGCCTTCTATTCAGTATCTCATTGAAATCGCCCACTACTATAAATCGGCACCCCTTCTTTATCTAGCAGAAATTCGTTCAATCTAAACATTACATCCAAATTAAAAGGGGGAAGAATATATATATTTGCCACTACGTACATGCTACTATCAATTGAGCAATAAAGAAAAATATAACGGCCCAATTCATCAATACAGAACTGCCTGCAGGAAAAGTTCACCCCTGTTTTCACCATAATACTTACCCCTCTACTATAGAAGGAGTGAACCGCATGGAATTGACGGTGATATTTCTTTGACTTTAATTGGTGAAGTGAGTTTTTAGTTAAATGAGTTTCCTGCAGGCAGATCAGTTCCACGCCACAGCTCTCCATTGTGGACAGAACTGCCATCTTTTTGAGCGGAGTACCTAATCCCCTGACATTCCAGGATCCTATTTTTAACATTTTAGCTTGCATCTAAATACCAGAGGAAGACAAGTACTAATCTAAAAGGTATATCCATCACAAAGAAAAAGAAACCAAATTCATTAAAAATATAATACCTTAACACCCCTCTACTATGCAATATTTTGACACGTGGATTCCAAATCACTTCTCCTACTAAAAACCGTGGTGCCTTTAAATAGTGTGGGCAAATGAATACCCCTATTCTATATAATATTTTAAATCGGGCATTCCCTGGCCCCTCCATTTCCAAAATCAAAAATAACTTTAAATGGTGTGTCCAACATAACCAGTGTAGGTTTCAAATATTTTCCTATAATCCTGAATTTGTGTATACTCCTAGATCCAACAAAAATGATCCCCTTCAGTGTTCTAATATTCCTACTTGTTGTTTTTAAACCAACCTTCCCTATTATCAGTGTCTCAGCAATGCCTATAGTGTCTCCCTCCTCCGCTCCCCTAACTGAAAAGCCCTCCCTTCCCCCCTCCCCCCGCCTAACCAGGTAAACCCCTGGGGTTTGTAAGGTGACCAGATCCCATCCTACCTGTTCTACACATTTACGCACATAACTCATTCCCACTCACCACGCCTCATACAACAGCTGTGCTTAACTACCCCCTCCCCTCCACCAAAAAAAAAAAAAAAAACCCCTTGGACAAACAATACCTCCTATTATATCAAATACCCATTTCACCACTCCTTCTCCTATACAAAATATTTAAAATTTTTTCTTGTTTTCCTCTAGCCACTTCACCCCTGATGGGGAATCAAAAATCTGAGTCCCCCCCAGAGCTGTTACACGTAGCCTAGCAGGGTAGAGAAGGGCATATGACAACTTATATTTTTGTAGAGAGCGTTTGGGCTGTATGAACTCCACTCTACGTCTCTGCACCTCTGTCGAGAAGTCAGAATAAAACATTATTTTAACACCATTGAAGAAGATATTTCCCGCCTCTCTTGTTTTTTGCAGCAACCTCACTTTGTCCTTATAATTAAGAAACTTCATTAGTAATGCTCTAGGATATCCACCTGCTGGCGGGGCCCTAAAAGGGACTCTGTGTACTCTTACAATTGAAAACATTAATGAGAAAGATTCTCTTCCAAAAAGCTCGACCAGCCACTTTTCCAAGAACTCTGTGGGGCTAGAACCCTCACTTTTTTCAGGCAAACCCACCAACCTCACATTGTCCCTTTGGCTCCTATTCTCCATTTCCTCCATTTTTGAAGCCTGCATGGATATCTGTTCCTTCATCCTTTTCATATCCTTCAAAAATGGGGAAATATCATCTAACTGGCTGACCCTTCCTTCTAGGACCGTAGTTCTTTCTGCCGTTTTCTGTAAGTCCTGTCTAACCAATATCAGATCCTTTTTTACTCCCTTCATCTGTTCACAGACCTCTTTAAGTGAGCTGCTGCACACATTCACTGCCAGAAATACGTCCGTTAAGGTTGGCTCTTTCACTGGGGGCAATGTTGGTAAAGTAGGTTCAATTGTTACGTCTACCGACACATTTTGATCATTAGGCCCCTGTCCCTTATTACTGTGTATTTTGGTTGACACGGCTGGCATTGTCGCAGTAGATAGCTGGGTCAAGGTCTGAGTCTGGCCCTGACTTCTTCTATCCAGTGCGCCTCCTTGCTGTGATTTAGTCTGTGATCCTTTCTTTGGTGGGGTCGAGGCGGGGGCGTGAGCAAATTGCTCCAATTTCGCTGCTGCTGCAAACGTTTGTTGTGTAGCCTTTTCCTTGGCTGAGCGTAAGCTCTGCATCTTATATACTTTAGCAAGAGACTTTACAGTTACACCTTTACCGTTGCAGTAATTAAAGGGAAATTTAATTGAGGGAAATTATAGGTACCTCCCCAGTTGACCTCAGCGAGTGCAGCTTCAGAGGCAGCCTTTTGATATTTATCTAGATACTGCTTATTTTACTATATCCATAGAGGAAAAAAAATAAAAAATTATCTGGCAAAAAAAAAAAAAAAAAAAAAAGGAAATAAAGAAACCTGTATCAATCCCTTTTGCCCTTAATTCTATCAAGATACTATGCCTTTAGAAATGACAGAAGCTTCAGCAAGATTCAGTGAATGGGCAGCTTGAGCACTGAACTTTACAGAAAACTTGCAAGATTTCTTAAGAGCCTATGCTTGAAAGCCCAATGCTAGCACTCTGCAAAAAAAAAAAAAAAATACTACTCGGCAGCATATATCCCTCAGCAATTCCAACAAAGTATTTGCCAAACTGTGACACATCCCAATTCTGATCTTCCTGGATAGTCCTGGATCATCTGCAGCTCTTGACCCAGTAGTAAGTGGATGAGTGGAGGACACAGCCAGCAGCCTGTACTTGTCTCTCTCGTTTCTCGGTCTGGTCCCCTCTTTCCTCTAGTAGCTTTATATTTGTACCCAGTAATGAGAGGGAAGCTCCTTCACTCACAGCCCCCTTTGGGGGGGCCACCGCTGCCTTCCTCTAGGCGAAATTACTGCCCGCTGTATCCGTATGTGGATCCCCTCACAATCAGTACCCGGCATCTGACGTCATTCCTGGCCGCTCACAGCTGGCTCGGATTGACTCGGGGCAGCACGGGGAACTCCGGGGTTCTTTGGGACACTTTGGAATCGAAATCACTCGTGCGGCTCTCGCTATGCTCCGGAATGTCACCAGAGTCTGCCAGGAACTTCCCACGGCTCCGCACAAAGAGTTAGCTTGCAGAGCTTGCTCAGCCTCCCGACCTCGGCTCTCTCTCCCCTAACACCTTCCACCAGCCATAGATGTACCTTACAGGGGGGGTGGGGGGAGGTCACACAGCATCCTCTCACTCCCCACCGCTAAACATCACACCCTCTTTACAACCGGTCACGCCCCCTCGCACATCTTCACGTCTATTTAAACATCTCCTGACCCTTTTTTTGGAATCAGATTTTTACTCCACTTCTTGACCCAGAGGCAGGATGGCAGTTGACATTTTTTTTTTTTTTTTAAGTGAAGGGAAAGCCCCTGTTAGAATGCGGTCTTTAAGGGTGTATTCACACCTGAGCATTTTCAGCTCGTAAAATGCCCGAAAAAACGCCCAACAAGCAAAATCCCATTTATTTCAATGGCACCTGTTCGCATCTGTGCGTTTTGTCACTTGAAGTAAAACATCTGAAAAATGCCCTAAGCTCCAAAAAAAAAAAAAAAAAAAAAAAAAGAGCTTCTTTGGGGCAGATTATAGATTATTCTGCTTTTTACATTGGTGGCCTGTACAAAATCGTCACTAGCTCCACCAATCAGAGAATGCCTTGTATTCATTGCTAAAAATACAAGACACTTCCTAAATGGCTGAGATGCCACATGACAGACTATTTCTTGCACAGAAGGGCAAGCCTATAAATGGAGAGTAAATTAGCACTAGCAGATGAGGGAAGTCATCTCTCTTCTAATGTTCTGTATGTTTCTAATCAGCCTGACTGGCCAAAATTCCCACCTATCCAAATCAGAGTTCTGCTGCATTGAAAATTACAAGAGACTGATGCCAAGACAGGTTCAGGTAGTTACGTTTACATACAAAGTAACTGTTTTTAATGTAACCATTACTGAACTGCGTTTTTTTAAAAACATGCCTAGAGTTTAGTATCAACCTTAAAATTCTGTGGAACTCATTTATGGCACATTCTGCAGTGTAATGTTCACATTATTTCAAAAGGCCTCAAGTATGAAATGTCAAAGAGAGAAATAAAAAAAAGGCTGCATTTTCTCTCATTAAGTAGCGTCTCCCTTATGTGTCCTAACCTGCCCTGGCAACAGGAATAGGAAAACATTGGGTTTCTAGGGGTGGGGAATAGAAAGTCTGTTTCACCTCATATAGGAGCTCTAAAGTGATTTTTTTTTCTTTAAAGCCAGTGACGAGGGAGGAGGGGGTGGGTCCAAGTCCCGCTCAATGAACGCAGCAGCAGGGCTCAGGTGCAAGCATGCACGAGTGCCCCCATGGGAAGCGGGTTGACCTGGGGCACTGGACAGAGAGAAGGCACCGGGGGAGACCCGAATAGAAGGGGTTCGTGGCCGCTCTGTTAAATATAGACATTTCTGTTATTTAAAAAAAAAAGGAAAAAGAAGAAAAAAAAAAAGTACCTTCTGTAAACCAGTCAAACTACTTACAAGATCAGTTGAAATCAAAACACGACAGTGATACTGCTTAAGTTTGGCCATTGCATCAAGTCTTTGGTTTTGGTTCATGCTACCTGGCAGAGAAAAAAAAATTATTAATTTAACCACAGACTTTCACAGGTATCTGCCTTTTTTTTTTTTTTTTTTAATAAGCAGGATGATACAGCTAAAAATCCATCAACAGTCACATAATGATTGCACTAGAATGAAAGAACAACTTAAGCTCTCATTATTTTACAGAAGGAAAGTGCTTTTTAATGGAGTCAGTTCAAGTATTAATACTAGGAGGGTAAAAGTTTTCACCTTACTAAAATCTCACTTCGACAGTACAAAGTATATTAAAAAAAACAAAAAAAAAAAAAAAAAAAACCCCAAAAACACTCCACACAACATTTGGTATACCTAGATATATTCATATTTTCAATCATATCCAACAAAGTCAGAGATTGACCCAAACTCAACAACCAGTCATTCCCATTCAAAACAGTTATAACTTTGTATCAGAATGATTGGGTCAGATGAGAGTGCCAAACCACTTGAATGAAAGAATTTTCTTTTTAACACTTGTGACAGAATGGAGTTAATTCTATGCAGTATATGCAAAATTTTACTTCGGGCCAGTTCACACCATAGAAACGCAGTCCAGACACGTTCCAGATGCATTTCTGCATGAGCGTTTTTGACGCGTTTAGATGCGTTCTGGTGCGTTCCAGTGCTTTTTACAGCGTTACAGTACAGTCCAGTCCAGGAAAAATGCAGCATTTCCTACTTTTTTTTCTGGAAAGCACTAACTGCAAGCACTGCTGTGAACTATAACATTGACAACCATAAAATCTACTTTACATGCGTTTTTGATGCAGAAAAAACCCCACTGGACTGCAACTGGTGTGAACTGGCCCTTAGAAAGTTTTCTGCATCTGAAGTCCTTGGAGGAATTTTTCTACAAATCAACTGTTTTTCAATTTCTTTGAAGTGGACCTGAACTCAAAAAGTAAAGATTTGCCATGTTAAAAAGGGAACATTTAGAAACGTTAAAATTGTGGGACAAACAATACTCTAAAAAGTGTACATTGTGTTTTGAATTCCTCCTTTACAAGCAGGAATATTTCCAGATTGTAATACTTGAGAATACCCAAAAGATGTCAACTATCTTTGAAGCTGCTTCCATGGAAGAGCTGACTTAATATAGATACAGACAAGCATCACTGTATCAAGTCCTCCTCGAAAGCCCCTATTTACAAACCTTTTACGCCCACTGTTCAAACTATGTAGGCTATGTAGGGCAGGAAATGACTCCAAGGACAAGGCAAACAGGCCTGCAGAAAATGTCTATTGCCCTCTAGGAAACTGTACAGGCACTTCACACCCTGTCCCAGAGTTACAAATATAGCAGCATTGTCCATGTAATAAAAAGTGACCCTATACCAAATCTCAGCGTACTGCCCATACATATTCCATTCTACCCAATCAAAACAATTTTTCTCCACTTGTCTTCAGTGACAGCCTGAGAGATGTAGAGCTTCCCCCTCCAGGGCAGGAAACACGTTTGCCCAAACTCTTTAAAAAGGTATTCTTCCAGGTCTCCCCCGCAGTTTTAGGGTTTCCTCCGGACGGGAAGGAAGCATGTTCACGAACCTGCTTTGGGAGCTCTATGTCTCAGGGCTGTTCTGTAGTGTACGCTTCCTGGAGAGTACCTTCTGGCCTGCCGCGATCCCCCCTGTTTATGGTGGAGAGGTTGCGCTCCTTGCCGCTGCCTGTGCTCGAGAGAGAGGACCTCTGTGGGGCATGGCAGAGCCCCCAGTGCTGCTCGCTGGCTCAGCTTTTCCCGCTAGGTGGGGAGGAAAGGTCAGCACTCAGCTTCCGGGGCGGGGTAGGCTGTGCTCCAGGCTGGTTCTGGAATCTGCAGGGGCAGTCTTCCAACGGAGTGACCTCAATAGAGGGTGCCGGAGACGGTGGTTCCAGTCTTAATTGGCGCAGCAGTACAGGCATCCCAGAGGCGAGTGAAAAATCTGGCAGAGGCTGTGGCAGCACACCTAGGAACAAGGATGGAGCACACTGCAGCTTCTCAGGCGGTGGACTCTGGTTCCCCGGGCAACGACACCTCTCAGGTAAGCTTGGGGAGTGCTCTCGCTTGCTAACCCTGGGTGTTTTTTTTCCTAGTCCATGGGGGCCTTGGAGGAAGCCACAGGTGAGGGGAAGGGCACTTTCCTTCTCTAGTCCCAGCATAGTGGTGGCCTGGTTTATCAGAAGCCTGACTTTGACTTTGGGGACTATTTATTTGTTTTGCTTTTAGGTTAAACCTCAGGACAAGGCCCAAGTGCAGGCTCCCAGAAGGAAGTGTGCTGTATGTGCAGCAAAGTTAGGCTCATCTTGAGAGAAACCTCTTTGCCCTGGGTGTCAATATCCTGGTTAAAGATGAGTCAGTGCCAGCATGTCACAAGATTCAATCGTCGGTTAAAAATGAGATTGCATCTTATTTATCAAGCTTGGGAGGTAGATTCAGAGCCCCCCTCATAATCCTAACCTTCAACAAGCCAGCTCTGTCCGAGCCCAGCCAGGAAGGGGGGAGGTGAGGAGACAGGGACGGATCCTAGGTCACATGCCTCCTCTCAGATAGATTTGGGGTCAAAGAAAGAAAGAGGGTTACTCCTTCAGGAGGTCTAGGTATAGACTGACGCTGGATAATGTGGATGACCTTCTCAAGGCCATCTATGACACCTTAGAAATTTAAGAGGAGAGGGAAACATTTGTCCAAGCATGACCTCATGTACCAGGGGTTGAACGCAAAAAAATCCAGCTTATTTCCAGTGCATAGTACCTTGGTGGATACTACTAAATTTGAGTGGGAGAAAACCCTGAAAGAAAAAATTTTTTTCTCAGGCAGCCTTAGGAGAAGGTTTCCTTTTGAGGAGGATGGGGCTCAACGTGGAACGACATGGGGTCTCTCAAAGGCCCCATGGATAAGAAGGGGGAAGTTTTGATGGGTTTTACTTCCTCTTTTGCTTCCTGCAAATTAAAAGCATAATGGCATTATCTGACACTGACCTGCAAACGAATTCATCGCTGTCCCCTGTGCAGGCTGCGTCCATCTTCGCCCCTCTTCCTTCCAGGGTCCACTGACTCCGGCTCTGTGACCAGCCGGAGCCGCATGATATCACTCCCGCACATGCGCGCGGGAGCAATCAGTAACAGCACACGCTGGAAGAAACGGCACGCAGGTCCATTTCTTCACAGCGCATGCTCCGATTACATCACCGGCGCAAGTTTAGGAGATATTTCCACTACCTATAGGTATGCCTTATTCTAGGCTTACCTATAGTTAAAAGTCAGGAGGGAGGGTTTACAACCACTTTAAAATGAAGCCGGCCTTAGCAGCCACCTGCGAAGCCAGGAACTTAGATTGCTGGTTGACGCAGTCACAGACATCTCTCAGCAGGCATGTCCAGGCAACAGATTCTAAAATCTTTTCCATTGCTTTTCAGAGCAGTTGGATTCCTGGCAGATGCTTCAGCTGAATCTGTTAAGCTGGCAGCCAGATTCTCTGCTCTGGTGAATTCCACATGGAGAGCCTTGTGGTTGAAGACATGTATGGGCGATTTGGCGTCCAAGCTGAGGCTTTGGAGTTTACCCTTTTCCGGGAATCATCCGTTTGGGCCCGGGCTGCAGGAAGCCCTAGAATGCACCCAAGATGAGAAGAAAGCCTTCCCGGAGAGTAAGAAAAAGTCTGGCTCCAGGAAGTTTTTTCATGGCCACAAGCAGCAGGGCAAGTTTAGCCATCCAAAGAATCACTGGTCGGGGCCATAAGGGCAGGAGCAGAGGAGGCATTCTATTCAATCCTCCGCAAGCCCCTACAAAGTCCCAATGACTCCTGTGTCCCAGTGGGGGGAAGATTGGGGACCTTTCACCCACAGCGGACTTCTGTTACCTCAAGTCTGTACATCCTAGATAAAATAAGAAAAGGCTATAGGTTGGAGTTCGACTACAGCCCCCCTTCAAATTTCTGGTGACTTCTTTGCCGTAGGATCGGGAGAAGGCAGGAGCTTTTTGTCTCCTGGTAGGAGATCTATTGGATCAATGGGTTCTCTCGCAGGTACCCCAACGCAAGCAAGGTCAGGGATTTTATTCCCACATGTTTGTAGTGAAGGCAAATTTAACCATATTTTAAACCTTCGCCCACTCAACAGGTTTCCGAGGTATAAGCATTTCAGAATGGAGTTGATCTTTTCAGCAACATCCTTTTTCCAGAGTTCTTTATGGAGACGGTGGATTTGAGGGATGCGTTCCTTCACATCTCTATACACCCTGGGTTGCAGAGGAACCTCAGGTTGGCCGTCAGAATCGGTACGGAGGTTCGCCACTTCCAGTGTCAGGATCTCCCTCTTGGCCTTGCCTTGTCACCGAAAGTTCTTGCGGAATCCTTGGCTCCTTGAAGAATAAAGGCCATCACTGTTGTCCCCTACCTGGATGATTTCCTTGTCATTGCCAGAACTGGCGGCAGATCTATAAGTTGCACAGAATTTCAGGTGGCTTATCAACAAAGACAAGTCTCAACTTGTCCCCGAGCAGAGAGTAATGTACCTAGGCTATGAAATTTCCTCGGTGGAGAGGAAAATCTTTCTGCCGGAGGAGAAAATTCGGGAAATTGACCAGTCAGTGGCAGGTCTACAGACCAACATTAACGTCTCTATAAGAGACCATGGGCAAGGTTTCACCTGTGCCCACTGCAGAATTGTCTTCTACGGAGATGAAATGAGAGCAGGAATATGCTGGACTTCACAATCCATCTATTTATTAGGATCAAAAGATCGTTGGGGTGGTGGCACCACAATCTTGTGGGGGTGTGAAGTGAGCCACGCCAAACCCGCTGATTGTCACGATCAATGCCAGTTCATTCAGGTGGAGAGCCCACCTAGGTTGCAATTTGGCCCAGGGGTCTTGGTCTTCAATGGAAGCCCAAATGGCTTTGAATCAGAGGGATCTGCTGGCGATCCAGAAAGCATTGGGGGCCTTCTAATTGCTCTTGGAGGATCACCATCTCCAAGTTCACTCAGACAATGTGACAGCAGTTGTGTACATCAACAAGCAAGGGGGAACAAGGAGTCTATCCCTCCAGTTGATTCCAGGCAATATTTTTGGGTGGGCCGAGCAGAACCCGGCCTCAAATTCAGCCATCCACTTAAGGGGGGGGGGTCACAAAATCCTCTAGCGGACTTCCTCAGCTAGCATCAGGTAAAGGACGAGTGATCATTCAACCAAGGAGTTTGAGAGCATTGAGCAGGAATGGGGCATGCCAGAAGTTGACCTCTTTGCCGCAGAGGGCAACAGCAAGGTTGCCCTGTTCTTTTCCCTGCATTCCCAGGATTGGGGACTTGGCAATAGTTGCCTTCACGAACGCTTGGGGAGTTCAATCTCTGTTATGAGTTTCCCCCAGTAAAGCTGCTGCCAGCAGTTCAGAAGTTTGTCAGAAAAGACAAACCTCAAGGAAGGATCAGGGCCCTTCGGATATCCCGGCAGTCTTGGATTTCTGCCAAGCTGGGGCAGATCAGGGTCTTTTGAGGAGTACCTTCCAAAGGTGCAATCCTCAGCTCATAGTGTTTTCTTTCAGGTCTCTCTCCAGCAGGAATCGTTTGTAGTGAATTTTTTCAGGGCCCTCTCCAAATCTAAGCCAGCAAGGGTACAGGCTTGTCCATCCTGGGACCTGTCCTTGGGGCAATAATTCTCATCCCTTTGAACCCCTGGAAAAGTCTTCCGTTAAGTTGCCAACCTTAAAGACAGTATTTTTGGTGGCAATCACCTCCACTTGGAGGGTGAGTGAAATGCAAGCGCTTTCCATTCGAGATCCTTTTTTGTTAATTTTTGAAGACAGGGTTGTTTTTAAAACAGACCTAGGATTTCTTCCCAAAGTTTTCTCCTTTTTACATAGGGTGCAAAAAATCATCCTACCGACTTTTTGTTCTTCCCCGTCTAGTGAGAGGGAGAAAAAGTTTAGATTGTTAGATGTTAGAAGGAGCCTTTTGGCTTACCTTAAGAGATTCCTTGTTTACTCATTTTTCAGGTGCATGTAAGGGTTACGACGCATCCAAATCTTCAGTTGCTAGGTGAATCGAATTGGCAATTACAGAGTCATTTAAATTTAGCGAAGATTCCACTGCTCTCGTCAATGCATACTTGTCCAGAGCCCTATCAGCTTTGTGGGCAAAGACAGCCAGTGCCAGAGGATATCTGTAAGGCGGCCACGTGGCCCAGCTATTCCACATTTGTGAAGCATTATCATGTGGATTTGCTTTCAAGTAAGGAGCAGGCATTTGGACAAAAGGTCCTCCAGGCAGTGGTCCCGCCCGGGGGGGGGGTAAGTTTCTTGATCATCTCAGAGGCTGTCCTGAAAGACGAGTGTAGTAAACCAGAGTTAGGCTTACTGATAACTTATTTTCTGGGAGTCTTCCAGGACAGCCGGATTTCCCACCCTGGTTTATTTCTCTGATAATTTGGTTGTGTTGTTATGCCCTTGTGTTGTGTTTAGTGCCTTCCTGCGGTTCTTGATAATACTGAAGGGGATCACCAAATATTAAAATAGTGTAGCGCTCAAACCCCTCTTTTTTTAAAATAAAAGACCTTACGGTATTACGCTATATGGATCCATTTGTTTTTCATGTTTAATGCCAATGGAATTATTTAACAATTGCTGCATGCTTTGGCACTCGTCTGTCTGAAGTGCGATCATCCATCATCCATTCTTGAGGTCCATCTACCGTTCCATTCACAGATTACTAGATTGAGGCCAAGTCCTCATTATGCCTGTTTGACCCATGTGCTGTATGGTACACATGTCCACCCCATCTGGTAAGCGTGCCAACCTTACTTTCCTTGACTGCACTTCATGATCAAGCAGTTTTTCAAGATTTATCATTTTAGATTATACACTTGGGTTGATGCTTATTCACACTGTAATTTTCTATTTAATCAAGATGGACTGATATGCTATGTCATTATCTTCATATCAATTGTCACAGTGGTTTTATTTCACTGCCTTTGAGCGCTACACTATTAATTTTTATATTTGATGATTCACTTTGTGTCTAGTGGAGTTGTTGGCTGCTCACCCATTTTCCAATGCGCAATTTTATGTTTATCCATTTAAACACTGAAGGGGAGAACTGGATGACTACCTTTTAAAGAATTTGGACCAACATGTTTCCTGTCTCAGAGGGGGGACTCTGTCTCACAGACTGTCCTGGAAGACTCCCAGAAAATTAGTTACCGGTAAGCCTAACTGGTTTTCGCTGTCTATTAAGGTGATGAACCTAGACCTCATTAGGAGGAGTAGTGCATGTTTTCAGTAGTCCAAAAAAAGCAGTTCAATATAATCAAAAATGTAGCAAAAAAAATATTCCGAGATTGAATAACTGAAATTCTACAGTTTTGATTGTATGGCTATGCTCACATTTTAAGTGATTTGATAGCAAAACTATAAACATACTGGTAGAATGCATCCCATGAGTTAAAAGGTGCTCTTACACATATTGGACAGCAGCTGAAACAGAAAAACTATTAACTCAGATAAAGGCAAAATAAATAACCCAGTGTTACCTGATATACACACAGCTGGGAAACCTTTGGCTGTGAGAATATCTGCCAAATGTTGAGCTCTGTAAAATATAACAAAGTGATTTTCAATTTCACACTTATGTCAGTAAAAATTACTCAATAGACAATATCCACCAATGCTGTTCAATGTAATCTACCATCAAATCTCTTTTTATGCTTCACAGCAAACTCCAGGCAGAGAAGTTACTCTAGTGAGGTTTATGCTACGTCCGGATCACTGTAGTGTAAAATACATAAAATTACTACTAAACAAATTGCCTACTATAATTTACAAAATTCTCTTAAGCTGGCAAGTAAATTATACTAGAAAGACAAGAAACGGAGGTGTGCATGCCTACGCACCAATGGCCAATAAGAGAGGATCTATCTTTGTTGGTGATAGAGTATACCATGAAGAGAAAGAAGAAGCAAATAAGTATGTGTAGACTTATAGGATGGGAAGCATATTGATTCTGTAGGCGAGCAGAAGATACAAAGATACCCCAGTAACGCTAATCTGCTATTCTTTTTAAGCCTGTCCCTATGAAATAGAATGTGGATGAGGGATATTACTGCTCTAATCCAATGTGTGAGGAGGAATGAACAGCTGCTACATAAGAATGTGATGAAAATTCTATGTAAAAGATTGGCGAAAAATGTAGCGCTAAAAATATGAAGCAATGAATAATAACAATGTACCAAATGTTATGTGCAAATAATAAAAACTTTGTGATAAAAATTAATCTTAAATATAGTGAATATGAGACAAAGCAAATATATAATGGGTAGAAACACAAGTGAAAAAGTCCCAAAGGTGAAACAATCCTATGGTAAACATATATAGAGTCCACCACAAAAAAAGTTGTTGCTCAGAAGTGGGGTACAAAGACCTTAAGCAGGCATGTAGAGCATCATGTGTCCTCCACCCAAGAAAGGAGTATGCACTCGAGTGTCAGCAACAACGAGTCAATCAAGCGAGGATAGCCCAATCAGCAGACTTCCAAAGATGATCTAGGGAATCCAAGAAATCGTGCAGGGAACCATAAGGCTGGAACTCAGATGTTAAGCAGCCAGACTGGAAAGCCAAAAATGCTTATCCGTGGGCATATAGAAAGAAAAAATGCCTCCATATGGTGTAGGTCAAAAAAGTAGGTATCATTGAAAAAAAAAAAAAAAAAAAAACATTCATACAAAAAATTAAAAACGTGATCAAAACGCGTTTCATCCCAATGGACTTCAATTGCCCCAGTTGAAGTCCATTGGTACAAAACGCGTCGGTCTTGGCTTTTCACTCCCCACATTGCTTTTACTCTGTGATCAGGTTTTTAACCTCAGGTATGAATGTTGGTTTTTTCAATAAAACCCACCTTTTTGACCTACACCATATGGAGGCATTTTTTCCTTTCTATATCCCCTCGGATGAGAGGTGCCCAACAATACAACACATTAAAAAAAAAAAACGGGTCCCCAGTGGGAACAATGAACAAAACAGTCTCACAAGAGGAGTCAGTCTACAAATAAAAGGTCGTCGGAAAACCCCCAGATAGGAATGAGATTGCTTGGTCAGAGAAACCATGCAGCATCAGATAAACAAAAAAATCCTCAAAGTTAGAGTCAAAAGGACCCGAGTATCGCAACAACCCAGGGGTAAAAAACCTGAAGCCAGTTTGGCGAAGGGAGGTAGGGTGCACAGGAGGTGTCCTTAAAAAGTATAGGCAGTTGCAAAGGTATACTATTTTCCCAGACTGGTGAACATAAAACACTAAAAAAGGAGGAGGATGAGCAAAACTCATCCATCAAAACACCCAAAACTATCTTTGTGGTGTGACAGAGAAAGCTCGGCATGACCTGCCTAACCCAAAACAGAACATGTTATAAGTGACATCTGGCCCTTCCCGGTCCAATGAAACATCCACAGCTGTGCTGAGAGGGAAAGAAAAACCATAGGTGAACAGTTAATGCTCACCTGTAAGAGTTAGAACCAGAGAAGGATTTAGGAGAAACCTCCTCAGAGGCTGAAGATAGGCCACAGAAGGAGGCTTAGATCCAGGAGATCAGGTTCTGCAAAGGCCTCTACATGTACTCTATCCCCAATAGAGGGTTTATGCAGCTGGAGACATGTGCCATCTGCTGATAATACAGTAGAAAACAGGGTCCTCTGTTGATGGGGTCTTCCAGCCATACAGGCGATGGGAAAGAGTGTTTACCCTTGAAAACACATAAGCCAGTCCTGGATCCCGGACAACGTCTTGGTGATGGACTACTCTGGGTCCCACTATCCACTGTGCCACAAGACAGTGACTTGACATCTTGTATATCTTCATTGTTTGTGAGAATGTTTTTAACCTTTGTTTTATAATTAAAGTACCATTGAGATAATGCACTGGGCTGGTGCACACTCTGTTTGTTCTTTTGCAGTTGTTAGCCAGAGTACCCGAGTTGTTAGAGGGCAGCAAGGCCTGGCATATCCCCTAATGTTGTTTCATAAGGAGTCACATGCTAATTGACCCTTGTCCTCCACATGTGTGCATGAGGCGTTATATAATTTAAGTTACTCTACATGTACTCTATCCACAATAGGGTGTATATGCAGCAGGAGATGTGTGCAATCTGCTGATAGTATAATAGAAAATGGGGTCCTCTATCTGGGTCTTCCAGCCATGCAGGCAAAGGGGAGCACTTAGGTGCACAAACCTCTCCCTCCTAGAGGTGAGGGTATTACAATACTTAGGCAATGCGTGATTTCTTGGCCTATAGAGACCTTCCAGATATCTCAACTCAAATCCAGGCTCTCAGATACCAAGGGGGGGAACTTGAAGTAGACAGAGTCACTGAGAGAAGAAGAGACCAGAACAAGAGCGGTTCCCACAATTCCCTAATGGCCCCTAAAGGGAAAGGACAGGAGGGGAAGGTGCATTGATCCACAGGATGTGGACTTCCTTAGGGAGGACCTGAAATGAACACCCTCACCCAAGGGCAAACACTGCTACCAACACTAGACACCTGAGAGGTACCATCTGGCCATGGCTTACAGGTGTCAGGACCTTGCAAAGAGTTCTGAGAACAAGAGTCCAAAAAGCTGATCCTCTGAGTTGCAATGCACAACATGGGGGCGTGCAAGGAAATGGCAATAGGGTGGACATAAGGTTCAGGGTCTTGAAAAATAGTAGCCTGAGTGGTCAGACCTGTGTTAGTGAAGGGAGTAGTAGGAACTTGGTAATACACACCAGTAGAAGAGTACCTGAAAAATATCCTTGCTTTAATCTCTTTTTTTTTTATACTATTGTTTCGTTTTTAATGGAAATATTTGTGCTATTACTGATCTTTCACATATGAGATATTTTATGTATTCCCTCTTGGTACACACTCTATATATCATTTTTTCTGGCTTTTCCTCTAAATGTTTTTTTCTTAAGTTTAAGATGATTTCTAAAGTGCTGCCTCTTCCTCTTCCCTGATGAATATACACCTCACAGAGAGATCGCCATCTAAAATGCTGCTGTTTTTTTCTGCCTCTGGTATTCCAGGTCACTGTACACGGTTTGAGTCTAGCAGCTACCTGTCTGCATTCCTAAATATTAGTCAGCATGTCCCACACCTGGATGGCAAGTCCCCCAGTGGCTGGAATACTGCATTTTAATGAGTGTGCAAAAAATAACATAAAAAAATGCATCCTGCACATTAAAATGTGATAGCTTTTATGTAACTTCAAGCTTTGCTGCCCTCTAGGCCTGGGGATGTCCTAAAGCCACTACAAAAAACAGACAGGGGGAGCACCAGCCTAGTGCATTATTCTACAACATTTGTTAGGAAATATGTTATAAAATATACTCAAACATGTAAACAATGCTCGATCTGTAACCATAAAGACCTAGGCTGAGTACACTACAGAGTTCAGGGGGACCTTGCTGGGGTCCAAACTGGCTGGCTCGTTTCCAAGTCAGCACCTTTTTTAATCAGAGCCCTTCAATGACTGAGGGAAAGAAGTGACATCACACTCAGCCTGCACTTGGAAATGCAGTCGCTGTAGATCTGAGGGGAAGATCTGAAATGAGGGGAAGCTCTGCTTATTTCCATCATCTAATCATGTGCAAGCAAAAATGCTGTTTTTTAAATTTTCCTTGCATGCCCCCCTCAGATCTACAGCGACTGCACTTGCAGTGCAAAGTGGATTTTCCTTCAGTAAATCAACCCGAGTGTCACAAAGAGACACCTCTTCTTAATGCTTTGGTAGACGGTGTCTTGTTCACTGATATTGACAGAGAAAAACATTAAAAGTTACCTGCTATGAAGATTAGAGAACACTAAAGCTTGGTTAAAAGGAATTCTGCTGAACAGTTCTTGCAAATGTTGTACTTTCTCTTCAAAGGTCTTGTGTGGAAGTGGGTATGAATTTACCACCTTATAATATTGCTTTAACCCTAAACCAGAGCAATAAAGGACACAAATCAGACACCAATACACATTAGTTTCAGTTCAGTCTTTGCTATTTAACATACCAAGAAGACTAGGGTCAGCTGCATTCAATCTGACAAACATTGGCTCCCGCATGTACGTTGTTAGTGCTCTTGCTAAGGATTCTGGGTATGTTGCTGAAACCGCTAGCATTTGCTTGTTAGCCGGAAGTGATGAATAAATCCAACTAATAAAAGAAAACATTAATTAAAAAAAAATAATTTCACTTGTATGTTAAACGCAAATTTATAAATTGTACAGTTCCTACTTAATTTGTTCCTGGAAGCTCCCTACTTCTAGAAGTTTATCTGCTTCATCAAGAATGAAAAGACGAATACTGGCTGTGTTAAGGAAGCCAATTTCTATCAATTGTTTTATTCTGCCTGCAACAAGAAAAAGAAAAAAGACACTTTCATGCAAGACCCTATTGCCAGCATAAAGTTTGACTTTATTAGTACAGGGAATTCAAGAGAAGTAGTTACATAACCCAAGAATCTATTTCAAGTAAAAATAATTCCAAAGTGCAGCTCATCCATCTATGGTTGGATTTAAGATGTAGCACATCACGCTAAATAAAAAAGGCAATTCATCTTGTGTGCTGGATTTTTGAGTGCACTGGTTTTGTGAGTAGTTTTAGGCTGGGTTTACAGTAGAACATGCAGCGGCTCACAGCAGGAGTCCGGTGTGTCTCCATTCACCGATTCAGGTCCAATTTCAGCCTGAAACGGACCAAGAGACACACAGGGCTCCGGTGCCGCTGCGGAGATGTGGGAACTGGCTCCATAGAGCACCGGTCACAAACTCCTGCTATGCAAACTGGATGCGGGGAAATCCGTATCCAATTTTCACTAGTGGTGGAGCACAGACTAAAATATATTGAGGATCATATATGAAAAATGTATATGAATTAGAAAGGAATCAGAAAGATAAAATACATTTGATGAAAGACTTTTTGAGATTACTAAATGGACTTTGCTTTACGAGGCTTGTTTAATTTATGGTGTAATTAATTTAGTTTCATTGCACATTTTATTGAGCTGTTTATATTGTTGGTCTGTACTTTGATTTATTTTTACTTTTTTTGTGGTGTGAGAACACATGACAGGGCAGCAACATCTATCTGTTTACTTTTTATTAAGATTGTTTTTGTACCCAAAGTTTGGTTTGGCTAGCGCAGGGTATTTCTGTTTTTGCTTTAAGTATAAATTTCAGTTTAGCACGTGCCAAAATTCACAAATATGACAATAAATTTAGAGGCAGTTCAATAAACAAAATTTTTTTTAGTGTTATTCTCTAAAGGAGCCACAAGTGGAAAAAAATACACACATTAGCATGTAGCAGATTCACTTTAAACTCAACAACTAATTTGACAAACACCAATTCGTTTTCTATACTTGAGCAATAACAAAGAACAAAAACGTCATATATTGCAGTTTACCAGTCCTTGGATGTGGTCACATTAGATTTTTCATGTTAAAAACATTTTTAGAAAGTACAGAAAATAAATATTCAGTTGCCAGAAATGCAGTGCCCTTGTCGCGTCTTGTTAGGCCAGCCACAAATGGTTTGAATCTTGGCAGTTCAGCAGGAAACAGCCGAGATTTGAACTACACATGGGCAGGCTGAATGTACCAAGGTACAACCAGCCTGTTGGATTTTACTTGTGATTATCCACTAGCTATCACTGTCCCCCCGCCAGGAGAATACAATGTCTCAGCAGGAGGGATTCCCATCAGCGCTGTCTGTGTTGATGGGGTGATCAAGTGAATTTCTTTCCCGCAGCCCATGATTGCAGGTAAGAAATCTGTACCGTCTATGGCTGGCTTAAGGCCCGTACATATGATCAGAAAATCATATGAAAAAAATGGGATTTTTATAACAGCTTACCTGTAAAATCAAGGGACAGAGCCATAGTAATTACTATGTGGGTTATAGTCCACCTTCAGGTGCTGGACACTGGCACACCCTAAACAGGAAGTTGCCTCCCTATATAACCCCTCCCATACCGGGAGTATCTCAGTTTTGTAGCAAAGCAATACACGTGTATACTAGAAAGAGGGGTGGGACCTCTGTGTCCCGCGATGTACTTCAAAAAGAAAAGGATTTTACAGGTAAGCGTTTATAAAAATCCTATTTTCTTTATTCGTACATCACGGGACACAGAGCCATAGTAATTACTATGTGGGATGTCCCAGAGCAATGCCAACTGAGGGGAGGGAGACAACAAAAGTAGAGCACCATGAGATCAGAGAACTTATACTGCTGCCTGCAGTACACTGCAACCAAAAGGCAACATCCTCATGTCTTTTTACATCCACCTGATAGAATCTGGTAAATGCATGGATTGAAGACCAAGTTGCGGCCTTGCAGATTTGAGCCATGGAGACTTGGTGATGCACTGCCCAGGAAGCACTAACAGCCCTAGAGGAGTGCGCTTTGATTTTAGAGGGTAGAAACTACCTCTTTAAACCATAAGCTTGAACGGTTACTTGTCGAATCCATTTAGAAATAGTAGATTTCGATGCTGCCTTTCCTCTTTAAAGGACCTTCAGGCAACACTAACAAAACATCCATTTTCCGAATCTGAGCAGTCGCCTTTAAGTAGACTGACTGCTCTCACCACATTCAAGAGAATGAACTGATTTTTTTTTTTTTCCATGGAACAGGGTTCTGGGAAAAAAAAATGAAGGCAGAACAATATCCTGGTTTAGATAAAAACCTTATACTACCTTCGGTAAAAAGACAGACTGAGAACGCAATACTACAACCCCTGGCAAAAATTATGGAATCACCAGTCCCTGAGGATGTTCCTTCAGTTGTTTATTGTTGTAGAAAAAAAGCAGATCACAGACATGGCCAAAAACTAAAGGCATTTCAAATGGCAACTTTCTGGCTTTAAGAAAAACTAAAAGAAATCAAGAAAAATAATTGTGGTTGCCAGTAACAGTTAGATTTATAGAACAAGTACAGGGAATAAATTATGGAATCACTCAATTCTGAGGAAAAATATATGGAATCACCCTGTAAATTTTCATTACAAACACTAACACCTGCATCAGATTAAATCTGCTTGTTAGTATGTAGGTAAAGAGGGTAAATCATCACGCAATGTTGCACAAGATGTTGGTTCACAGTCGGCTGTGTCTAAAACATGGACCAAATACAAACAACATGGGAAGGTGGTTAAAGGCACGCATACTGGTAGACCAAGGCAGACATCAAAGCGTCAAGACAGAAAACTTAAAGCAATATGCCTTGAAAACAGAAAATGTACAACAAAACAAATGAGGAACAAATGGGAGGAAACTGGAGTCAACATCTGTGACCGAACTGTAAGAAACCGCCTAAAGGAAATGGGATTTACATACAGAAAAGCTAAAAGAAAGCCATCTCTAACACCTAAACACAAAAAAACAAGGTTACAATGGGCTAAGGAAAGGCAATCGTGGACTGTGGATGATTGTATGAAAGTCATATTCAGTGATGAATCTCGAATCTGCATTGGGCAAGGTGATGATGCTGGAACTTTTGTTTGGTGCTGTTCCAATGAGATTTATGCAGACGACTGTCTGAAGAAAACATGCAAATTTCCACAGTCAATTATGATATGGGGCTGCATGTCAGGTAAAGGCACTGGGGAGATGGCTGTCATTAAATCTTCAATAAATGCACAGGTTTACATTGAAATTTTGGACACTTTTCTTATCCCATCTATTGAAAGGATGTTTGGGGATGATGAAATCATTTATCAAGATGATAATGCATCTTACCATAGAGCAAAAACTGTGAAAAAATTCCTTGAAGAAAGACACATAAGGCCAATGTCATGGCCTGCAAACAGTCCGGATCTCAATCCAATTGAAAATCTGTGGTGGAAGTTAAAGAAAATGGTCCATGACAAGGCTGCAACCTGCAAAGATGATTTGGCAACAGCAATCAGAGAAGGCTGGAGCCAGATTGATGAAGAGTACTGTTTATCACTCATTAAGTCAATGCCTCAGAGACTGCAAGCAGTTATAAAAGCCAAAGGTGGTGCAACAAAGTACTTATCTTTTTGTAGTTTGATATTGTTGTGCCTTCAAAGTCCCATCCCTAGATTCTATATATCCACTACTAAAGTACTAGTGATATGTTGGAGTGTTATTTTGTTTGTTTGTTTTTCATGATTCCATAATTTTTTCCTCAGAATTGAGTGATTCCATAATTTATTCCCTGTGCTTGTTCTATAAATCTAACTGTTACTTGCCACCACAATTATTTTTCTTGATTTCTTTTAGTGTTTCTTAAAGCCAGAAAGTTGTCATTTGAAATGCCTTTAGTTTTTGGCCATGTCTGTGATCTGCTTTTTTTCTACAACAATAAACAACTGAAGGAACATCCTCAGGGACTGGTGATTCCATAATTTTTGCCAGGGGTTGTACCTTATCCTTGAAAATAATAATATGGCTCTTTACAAGAAAGAGCAGCCAATTCTGATACCCTTCTTGCAGCAGATATGGTTACCAGAAAAAATAGTTTCCTTGTCAAAAAGGACCAAGGGAATATGTCGTATCAGCCCAAAAAAAGGCTGTTTTGTAATGCTGACAAAACTAAATTCAAGTCCCAAGGGTTTAGGGGTGACCTAACCGGAGATTAAACCCTGTTACCCCCTGAATAAAGTTACGAACCAAAGAATGCGAAGCAAGTGGTCATTGAAATAATACCGATAAGGCCGAGACCTGTCCTTAGAAAGCACTCAAGGCCAGCTTTATTTCTCACCCCATCTGCAGAAAGTCAAGGATTCTACCTTTGACCTATTTCCTGGAGTGCAACTCCTGGTTTCACACCAGGAGACATATGCTTCCCATACTCCATAATATTTAATTATGGAGGCCGGCTCCCTTGCATTAACCAAGGTAGAAACCACTGAACCTGACAGCCCACGCTTCTTCCGAGTGTGGGTCTCAATAGCCAAACCGTTAAATTTCGCGTTTGTAAAGTAGGATGGAGCACTGGACCTTGCAAGAGAAGGTCTGGCCTCCATCTTTACGATCTCTGCATACCAAGATTTCCTGGGCACGCTGGGAGCCACAAGAATGCCTCTTCCAGGACTGCTCCCCAACCCAAAAAAAAAAGGTTGGCATATGTTGTTACCATTTCCCAGGTAACTGAAAGAAGGATTTTCCCCTATGCAGATATTTGGTTATCAACCATAAACTGAGGCTCCGGCGCACCCAGGCTACAGCACCTGGAATTTTCAGGTGGTCTCCCATCCAGGCACTAACCAGGCCTGACCCTGCTTAGCCTCCAAGATCCGACGAGATCGGGGGCTTTCAGGGTGATGTGGCCGTAGGCTTTGCAATCAGACACATTGGGAATCTAGAGCTTGAACCCTTTGTTCCAAGCCAATAGGATACTGTTTTGCAGCAGTCTCAAATGAAACTGAGCATAAAGAATAGCCTCGAATGAAGCCACCATCATTCCCAACAACCTCCTGCAAAGCTTGATAGAAGAATTCATCTTGCTTCGACCACCTGAATCAGTTCCTTTATGGCGCTGATCTTTGCCTGGGGCAAGAATACCCTTTTCTGGGTGTATCTATGATCAGACCCAAGTATTTTAGCCTTCTTCATGGTTTTAAAGAAGATTTCTTCTAGGTTGAGAATCCGACCTAGATATTCCAGGTAGCTGAATGTGGTGACCATACTTTGGTCTAAGCGGGCTACTGACTGGTCTATGAAGAACAGAACGTCCAGGTAAACCATATTTGTTATACCTTGGGCCCTTAATCTGGCTAGAAGAGGGGCCAGAACCTTTGTAAACACTCAAGGTGCAGTAGCTAGACCGAAAAGCAGAGCTACACACTGAAACTGAAGATTTTCCACCTTGAAAAGTAGATCTTACTAGTAAGCGAGGAAATAGGCATATGGAGGTATGCATATTTGATGTCGATTGTCGACTTTGATGTCCCTGGGGTTAACTCTGAGGATTTCCTTTTGAACCTGACGGCAGAAGCCGTCGTGACTGCCTGGAGGCTGATGCCCCTGGCACAGGAGAAGGAGCTTTAAAATGAAAATACATTTACTCCTTTCTTAAATGGCAAAAGGGGTACTTTTTCCACTAGAATTTCTTTGGATGTATTATCCAAAACATCCCCAAATAGCTGTTTCACCGCAAAAAGGAAGAAGACTAGCCAGGAGCTTCTTGCATGACGCTTAGCGAAGGGCACAAGGGCCTGAAGGATAGAATCTCTCATAGCAACTATTGCAAACATAAAGCTGCCAGATCCTGGGCCTGTTGAGCAGGATAACTTGAACACCTGTTTAAACTGATCTCTCAACGATTAAGCAATTACTGTCAGCGCAGGCTGAGACACTCAATCTGCCAGAGAAAAAAGTGTTTTTTTTTTTAATAGGAATTCCAACTTTTTATCCGTTGGATCCCTAAGCATTTGAGAATTGTCTGCCGGACAAGTCAAACTCTTACTCACAGAGATATAGCAGCGTTATTTGCTGGTATACCCTACTTAGTGAATTTTTTCCACCATAGGATAAAGTGTGGAAACTTTTTAGGAGGGAATAAAATGCTCATCTGAGTGATCCACTCAGATACAAAAAAAACTTTTCCAGCAATGAATGGACAGGAAAAGGCATGCACAGCTTGAGGAGGCTTTAGCGAACCCAAACACTCAGCTAAGGGGACATAAATGTGGAGCAGACTATTCAGCAAGAAATTGAACCATCAATCTTACAGATTTTGAATGCTGATCCTCCTGCATTTGACACCTCAGAAGAGGAGTCATCAGCCTCACCACGGTCCCCGAGGGAATTCATCTTCTCCTGCCCCTAGTACCTCAGTTTGCAGGTCCTGGTTAATGGAAGAGAACCTGTCGCATTTAGTCCCACACTGGGATGCGATTAAAGCTGCTAACCTTTTTCTTTTTTTTTCAATCCTATCCTGGCTGAGGAAAAAACTTTTTAATAACAAACAGGGGCTGCAGTGTTGAAAACAACTGCAAACATTTCATGGCTCGATGCTCACTCTGACCAGCCACCCCCTCTCGGAGGAGGATGCCATTTGTAGAGATGAGTAGGCTTTCCAGAGCTTGAGGGAGGCCCTTTTAGCTCTTTTTTGGGGGTGTTTCAACCCCCCCTTCTGACCTTAGCCCAATGCACAAAGCAGAGGTACCACCAGAAGAAATCGCATCCACTGCTTCAGCAATAGTCAGCCACTGCCGCTGCTATTAATGCTCAGCCTGATGCAAATAGTAAATGTGTCAAATAGGAAATGCCTGTGTCACCAACCTCTTTCATGCCCCTCTTTGCTCGTGTTCCTCCAACAATTTTTGCAGCCAGCACAAATGGAGTTTTCTTTTTTAAAACCCCACTCCCGTGTTAGAGGACGCCAACACCGCGTTAAGCCCCGCCCCCTCGGTCAGATCGCGCCCCTCTCCTTTCTCTTTCAAAAAAGAGTTTTCCCGCTCGAGCGTGGGCCTCCGATCCACGGTATAGGCTTGTGTGTGAAGGAGGGATGGCGTGGAGGAGACCTGAAAGCCGCTGCCGTGTAGGGGCGGTGAAAGAAAGTGGCATCGCCGATCTTCTTTTTAGCTCTCCCTCAATGCTCAGCCTCATGAAGAGGGGGAGAGTTCAGCCCAGGTGGGGGGGTGTCTGGTGGAAGTAAACCCCCCCAAATTTACCGGAGGTCTGCCTGCTAGTCGGAGGAAAAAAGCCTGCTGCTTCTGTGACACAGCGTGATCTCTGAGAAAAGCATGAGAAGGTACATGCTCCATACAGCCCCCAGTGGTGACACTTAGGCATGACAACATTTACTTTTTTTAAAGGAGACATTTCATAAGAAAATTTAAAAATTCCTTAGAAAAACTCCACTTACCTTTCCCGTCGCATGGTTTTTTGTGGCAAAACCAACAGACCCAATCTTCACCCTTCACGGTGGGTTCCGTTAACAAACCTTCAGGAACCGGGACCCTCAGGGAACCCACAATCCTGGACCTGTAATAGCACCCCGCCAGTAAAACTTTATGGCTTAAAATACCAAAGTACTGGATCCCGGGGTCCAGCTCTCTAAAAAGAGAAGCGTCTACAAGCAAAGACCTTGTTTCTTCGGACACGAGGCCCAGGTACTAGAGCTGCACGATTCTGGCTAAAATGAGAATCGCGATTTTTTTGCTTAGAAGATAGATCACGATTCTCACGGCGTAACATCATCTTTCAAATTAAACAAAATAATTGGGCTAACTTTACTGTTTTGTTTTTTTTATTCATTAAAGTGTATTTTTTCCCAAAAAATTGCGTTTGAAATACCACTGTGCAAATACAGTGTGACATAAAATATTGCAACAATCGCCATTTTATTCCCTAGGGTCTCTGCTAAAAAATATATATATAATATTTGGGGGTCATTTTCTAGCAAAAAAAACCTGATTTTAACTGTAAGAAACAAGTGTCAGAAAAAGGTTTAGACTTGGTTAAACTTCCTGCATATTCAAACAGAAGTTTTATCCCTTTGATCTAAGACAGAAGAGTTACAATGTTGTTAAAAATTTGGCAGACTGCCAGAGTGAGCAGAGAACTCTCTATACTTGTTACATAAAAGAATCGGGAAACTCTGCAATAGAGATTGTCAGGGGTGTTGAATCGAGATTGCGATGTTTTAACGATTAATTGTGCAGCTCTACCAGGTACCATTCAATTTGGCCCAAAAAAAGACACTTTGAATCTGGCTGCATAGCTAGCCCCAGCAAGGATTGCTCCAGTGGAGCTCAGCACAGCACATCTAAACTCGTGACCAACACCTCAGACACTGGCGAAAAAACGGAGATACTCCCGGTATGGGAAGGGTTATATAGGGAGGCAACTTCCTGTTTAGGGTGTGCCAGTGTCCAGCACCTGAAGGTGGACTATAACCCACATAGTAATTACTATGGCTGTGTGTCCCGTGATGTATGATTAAAGAAAATAGATTTCAAATCGATTGTACGCTAATCTGATCATTCGTACACAGCTTTTGAGAGCCGATCCCGACAGTTCATCCTGTATTATCCGTTTGAAAGAAATTTTCTCTCGTTCGATACCAGATGGTAAGATTTTCATTTAATCAGTACCGTTGTCATTGGAAAATACAATACATTACATCATGTCCAAATCTTTATTCTGTCGTACCATAATTTATCACTTTAGTAAACTCTTCATTTTCAAGACAAGCATGCAAAAAAAACCCAAAAAACAAAAAAAAACACACACACACGCGGGATTATTCGTCAGATAATCTCATCATATATACCAGGCATTAGTTGCACAGAAAGCAAGAAATCTTATAATTTCTCTGTAAACTACCCATCCCCCATGTAATGGAGATGAACATATTTGTAGCCCAGTCTTGGAGGCAACCCAAGCTGAATACAATGTCCCGAAGGGTTGGAACAAAAGGTTGGAAGGATAATCTCCTGAGATCTGTTACGAAAACTAGCCACTTTTGGCAAAAACCCTGGATCTACTTTAAGTACAATCCCATCTGAAAAAATGGAAAAAGTTCTTTTACTGATAGGGTGTGAAGTTCACTAATCCTTCTTGCTGACATAATTGCGATAAGAAAAATAGTTTTCAAAGTTAAATTCTTTAGAGATATGGCAAAAGGTTCTTTTGCGAGTGCTTGCAGAACCACCGAAAGATCCCATTTTGGAAAATGCTTCAGGGAAAGTGCCCTGAAAAATCTCATGATCAGAGTTTCTGAAGATAAAGATCTCTCCAGATAAACTCCTAATGCGGCCACTTTTTTTTAAAAACTCCAATACTGAGACTATGTTTTTTAAATCCCTATGTTCTGAATGACAGCAAGAAACATAGACCTTCCATACTTTAGCGTAAATAGCTCTAGTTACCTTTTTCCTACTGGAAAGTAACGTGGTTAATTGTTCTGAAAAACCTTTGCTTCTTAACAATTGCTCTTCAGATACCAGGCAGTGAGTTTTAACCTGGCTACATCCGGATGACGTACTGGCCCCTGTATCAGCAAATCCTTACTGAGCGGAAGTTGCCAACATGGCTTGATTGCCAACTGCAGAACTGTGGAAAACCAAGCTTTCTTTGGCCAAAATGGGGTAATCAAGATTATTTATACTCTCTCCTTTTGTATCTTTCTCAACACCAGTGGAATCAACTGGAAAGGGAGAACGCATACCCCAGGCGAAAATTCCACGGATGTGCCAGAGCGTCTATCCCCTGAGAGCCGCCGTCTCTCTGAAGGGAGAAAAATTGTGGGAGCTGCGCGTTTTGCCTTGAAGCAAACAGGTCTATTTGTGGAAGCCCTGGTGATCAATGCAAACACTTCCGAGTTCAGGCTCCACTCTGCTTCCTGAACCCTCTGTCTGCTCAAATAATCCACCACTTCGTTTAACGTGCCTTTGAGGTGGACTGCAGATAAAGACAGTTAATGGTTTTCCACCCACTCCAGAATCTCCATTGACAGCAAGTGAAGAGCTCTGCTTCTTGTGCCTCCCTGTTTGTTCAGGTAGGCTACGGTAGTGGCATTGTCCGACAAAATCTGGACATGGAATCCTAGGAGGCTTGCAGAGAAGACAGCCAATGCTAGGGCGACCGCTTTTAGCTCTCTCCAATTCGAGGATTTTTCGGCCTCAGCCTGGGACCATGTTCCCTGTGCCAAATCCTGACCTATGTAAGCCCCCATCCCCGCATACTGGCGTCTGTTGTCACCACTTTTTCGGTCGGAAAGGACCAGAGAAGGCCCCTTTGTAGTACTACATGACTTTTCCACCACCAAAGTGTACGTTTGGTGGGGATCTTTATCTTTGCATCTAGACTCTCTGTCCTGTGGTTCCATGTTCTTAGAAGGAACCTCTGGAGAGGCCTGATATGCAGCCTTCCCATAGAAGAGGTTAATGTTCCCAAAGCTGACATAACCCTTCAAACTGAAATCTGATGATTTGTTTGAAGTGTCGTAACTATGCTCTGTACCTTGATCTTTTTTTTTTCTTCTGGGAGAAAAAAACTTTTGTTCTACTGAATTTATCAACAGGTATCCCAAAAAAAAGTACTTGCTGAGCTGAAAAAATTTGATTTTTGAATATTCACTATCCACCCCAGAGACTCCAAATGACTGCAGGCTCTGTCCAGATCCCCCTGCAACTTCTCCCTGGATGGGGCAAAGAGGAGGTCGTCCAGATATGGGATTACCGCAATCCCCTGGAGACGAAGAGGGGCGAGGGCTTCCGCCATTATTTTCGTAAAAATACGCAGAGCTGATGACAGACCGAAGGAACTTACTGAACTGAACTGTAGATGTGTAATCTCCTTGCCCATATTCACCGCAAACCTCAGGAATTTCTGGGACTGAGGCGCTACAGGAATATGAAGATAAGCATCTCTCAGGTCAATTGATGCCATAAAGCATTCTTTGGTCAGCATATTCTTGACCATGAATATTGAATCCATACAATTTTTCTTGTATAGGACTGACTTGTTTAATGGTTTCAGGTTGAGAATTAAACGGAAGTTTCCGGATGGTTTTTTTCTCAGAAATATGTGGGAATAAAAGCCTTGACCTTGTTCCTCTGGAGATACTGGTATCACAACTCTTTGGTGCATCAGATCCTTTAAAAAGGTTCTTCATAGCCAGGGTCTTTGTTAAATCCCTTGGTAGGTTTGTCACAAAGTATCTTTCTGGAGGACAATCCGAAAACTCTATTCTGTAACCTTGGGACAGCATGTCCAAAATATATTGACTTTTTGTCATTCTGGCCCAAAGGGGGAGGAAACTTTGAAGCCTTCCCCCTACTGGGAGGTACGAGTCATTGAGTTTTGCTGGAGGATGCAGGAGGATGGAAAAGGACATTTTCCTTTCCTTTTCCCTTCTGCGACGACCAATTTTTTCTTTTCTCCTGGGGTTTGGTACTTTGCTCTTGAGCCCTTTGGGAACGAAAAAAATGCTTAACAGGCTGTTTTTTCTTTTTGATAGAGAATGACTTCTTTTTATCAGCTGTCCTATCTATGACTGCATCCAAGTCAGGTCCAAAAAGTAAGTCCCCCAGGAACGGTATCCCATGCAGCTTATTTTTGGATGCTGCGTCCCCGGCCAAGTTTTCAACCAAAGAGACTTCTGGCTGAGTTAGTTAAGGCTGCAGATCTTGCTGTCATTTTAATTGATTCCGCTGAGGCATCAAAAATAAAGGCTACAGCGGCTGACAGGGTCGAGAAAGAATCCAAAATTTCTTGTTTTGGTGAGTCTGCCAAAATATGGGCCTTAAGTTGGCTCAACCAAAATTCCATGTTCCTGCAGACAACCATAGTCGCCATGGCAGGTTTGAGATTACCCATGACGGATTGCCAAGCCCTCTTAAGCAGCTGATCCATCCTTTTATCCACGGGATCTTTTAATACCCCCATATCCTCAAAAGTCAAATCTGTTGCTCTCGAGACTTGGGAGAAAGCGGCATCTAGTTTGGGATTTTTATTCCAAACTGCCGCTGGGTCCTCATCAAAAGGAAAACGCCCTTTTAAGGCTTTAGGAAAGAAATGTTTTCTCTGGCTCTGCCCACTCTTTAATAGCCTCAGAAATAACTGAGTGTACCGGGAAGTTGCGATTTTTTCGTTCGCTGAACCCTGCATACATTTTGTCATGCAGAGAACTCCTTTATTTCCTCTTCCAGACCCAGTGTGGTATAGATTGCTTTTAACAGGTCATCTACCTGTGCTAAAGACAACTTATATTTTGAAGGTAAATTTTCTCCTTCCTCCTCCGATTCTTCTCTAGACTGGGAGGGGGAATGCTCCCTCTTGGGTAAGAGATGCCCCAGTCTCCACCGTCGGGACTATTAGTGAGCCCTGAGAGGACTGTGAGGTAGTTGGCTGACTCAGGGAAGGGTTTTGCTAGAGAAGAGCGAAAATATTGAATAGTCGCATCATCCTTTAACTAGCGAATCAATACAGGTTTGACAAAGTCTTCGTCCATCCTTCAGGTATTTTTGCCTTACATGAAGGGCATTTCCTTTTTGCCACTGGATCTGAGCTCTTGGCCTGCCATGAGACAAAACAAGGAAAAAAGAAACCATCCCAGTGAGACCACCTGTCCTTTTTACAAGGAGGCTCGCCACAGGCGCACAGTGATAACCAAAGCCGCCTCATGTGCCCAAGTAAAAGGAGGACAGTATACAACTACCCCTTACCTGGGCCTTACTGGTGCCTGTCCCACTCGCTGCCGCCATAGATTCCATCAAGGAGCTCTGCGTTGCTGTGTGTGGCTGGACGTCGGTTCCAGACTCCAATACGCCACTGCGCCGGACCGGAAAATAAGCACCAGCCCCGTTCCTCCCTTCTCCCCCTGCGATTTCCGGCGGAAAGGACGCCGTATGCCTGCTCCGTGGGCGCCACCCCCTCCGGTAGCCTCACTTCCGGCGGATGGAGCACAGCATGCCATCCCCAAGACGGCGGCGGTGTCACAGGAAACAGGTGGAGGATCGAGAAAAAAAAAGAAATAACGGTGACCACCTGTGCTTCGCCACCGCCTAGGAGTGAAGCCCACAGCAACCTTGACTGTCTCTGAGCCCAAATGGAAAGGGAGAAGGAGCCCAGCCAGTAGCACCTGACGATAGCTGTGGAATGGGAGGAACAACTCTCGAGAGGTACGAAAACAAAATATTGGTGGGGCAGGAAACCTGGGCTTTCAGGACAGCACCTAAGAGCCCTGACTTCCCACGAAGTGTTCCCTCCGGAGGAAACACAAAAACTGGCAATGTGTGGAAAGGAGCCTCCTTTTAAATTTGGTGGAAGATGTGTTTCCCATTGGCAAGGGGAGGAGTCACTCTCTCAGGTACTGTCCTGAAAGACGTTAAGGGAAAAATGCAGCTTTTAAGAAACGACTGAGCTTGAACTTCTCTGCCTTTAACGCACCTCAATAGAACTTGTGGCGAATTGTTATCCACACTAATCCACCAAAGTTATTAGTTTTTTTTTATTATTTATATTTCTGTAGAGCCTTTCTCTGTGGGGACTCAAAGCACATTATCTGCTGTTTGACAAGATGGTGAGACCGCCATCATGGGCTCGCTCAGGTGGTGCTGTTGCGTTGGCGCGAAATCCAAATCAGCAGAGGGGCAGAGGAGCTGAGCAGAGCGGAGCAGCGTGGTGTCCGGGAACAGCGTGTGTTGTGTGTGTGACTGCTTGGGTGTGTGAGTGTGTACTGAGTACCTGTGTATTTAGAGTATTGTGAGTGCTGTGAGCTGTGAGTGGCTGTGTATTGTAGAGTACCTGTGTATTGTTGAGTATTAGTGTCAGGAAGCTAGTTAATTTGCACAGGGTATAACCCCCAATCCCCATTAAATTAGTAGGTACGATGCCCGGTGGGTGTGGAGATGCGAATCAGTGTACATCTTGCAGCATGTATGCGTTCCTTGATCATCTGATCGAGGGTGAATACTGCTGTGCAAAACATAAGCACATTGTTTCCCTGGAAGCCCAGGTTCTGAATCTAGGGAAGCAACTGTCAACACTGAGAAGTCCCTCACTTACATTAATAAGGCACCGGGACCAGACGGCTTGCACCCGAGGGTCCTTAAAGTGGATGTAAACCCACTCTCATCAATTATAAAGTACTGCCATAGTGCTGAACTATAAGGATATACATGCCTCCTGCATGTATCCTTACCTTTCAAATATCTCCCCTTTTTTTGGAGCCCACAAAACCTCCAGATTCAGTGGGTGGATCTGTTATCTGGCATTCGGTGGG
The DNA here is from genome assembly GCF_042186555.1 of Aquarana catesbeiana. NCBI lineage: Eukaryota > Metazoa > Chordata > Amphibia > Anura > Ranidae > Aquarana > Aquarana catesbeiana. The sequence goes on from NC_133325.1 coordinate 500,321,480, forward strand.
TGGAGTCGTGACACCAGCAGACTCCCCGCCCACCTCTACACTCCCCTTGGCCAGAGTGCGCATAAGAGAGGCAGAGCACGTTCTGGGTAAAAGCAGAGCGCACTCACGGCCCCCTGTCACTTCTGCACACATGGATGTCCAGTGACAATCAGGGATGATCAGTGCAGCGTAGACAGCTGTGAGCACTGATCTCCCTGCATGGCTTTTCATCATCTGCTTCTCCTTCTCTTCTTCCCGCGGCTTTCACCTGAAAAGTCATGCAGGAAAATCGGTGCTCAGCTGTCGTCCCCCGCTGCACAGATCATCCCGGACTGTCCCCCGTGTCTTATTCCTCCTCCAGCGCCAGTGTTCTCCTCCACCCCTCCCTTCTTCTCTGGTCCCCCTCCGTGTCTTCCTCATCCGCCCGCTGTGTCTTCCCCCTCCACCCCCCTTATCCTCTGCAGCCGGCTTTCCTCCTCTCCCATGGGCTGGGGGAATTTGTCAGAAGAAATGGGACACAGTAGTGTTGGTGTCCTGTGATAACTGAGCAGAGTAACCTGTGTGTTACTCTGCTTCAGTTTATGAATGGAGAGGAGCCTCTGTCTCCTCATCTTCAATGCAGAGAAAAGGACTGGGGAATCCGTGTCCTCGGCCCCTTTCTCTGTCTCAAATGAGCGATATCAGGGGCCTGATAAAAAAACCACAAACACACACACAAACACCACAACCGCCCCCCATACCGACAAGGTCCAAAGCCCCAAACCCCCACCCCCAAAAAGGATTGTGAAATAAAAAATTTTTTTTCTATGCATTTTTCTTTTTACAAAACTACTAACACTGTCCACTGCCCCATCCCCTTTCCCAAAAGCACTGTGAAAAAAAAATCAATGTACAAAAAAAAATAAAAAAAAAAAAATAAAGAAATCTGACACTGTCCATTGCTCTACCAACAACATCCACTGGTCCCAAAAAAGCATTTTGAAAAAAAAAACAAAAAAAAACAAAAAAAAAAAAACAACCTACTGACACCATCCTGCACATACTATCCACCACTGTACACGTTGCATTCCTCCCCTGCACATACTACCCACCTCCATACACTCCACACTCCTCTCCTGCATATACTACCCACCACCATCCACTCTGCACTGTATATTCCCTATTTAACATTACCACATTCTGCACTATGTAAGTCATCTCAGATTATATTAAACCACACCTCTTTAAGTCAATGGCCAATATTTTACGCAAATTGTAGCGCCTAGTAGTGTAGGTTCTAGAGTGAGAGTTGTTAGTGTAGGTAAATTTAGGCCGGCCTGGCTGGCAGCCAGGCCCGTCTGTTTTTGTTTGATCTGGGCTGGGAGCGGCTTAGGGTAGAAACCGAGTGACTCACAGGCAGCATCACCAAGATCTCCCTCTTCTTTCCAGAGGTCTCTAGAAGGTTCTGGAAAGAGGGGATGTGGAGCTGCCTGGGGTATTCTGAGGAGCCCTGACCAATCCCCAACTTGGAATTGGCAGGGGGCAGGCCTTCTCAAATACCCATCCCAGTTTGGGAGAAGTTGTTGGGTGGAGGAGTTGGAGATAGAGTACTGAGGCTGTCGGAGCCTTGGAGGGAGCTCTCCAGTCTTGGGGGGGGGGGGGGGGTGACCTTGGGTCTGGGCTCGGGTGTGGACCGGGCTCTCCAAGAAAACGTAGAGGTGTCCTGGAAGGAGGCACAGGGGGAGCAGGAGAGGAAAGCAGGAGAGAGTACTGCCGGGCAAGTCTCCAGGGAGAGGAACCATCGGTTGCAGCCAAGAGGGCTGGTGAGTGCCATGCAGTCGGGAGGACTGGGGAGGCACACCTGAAAGGACTGGGAGAGTGCAGTCGGAGATGGGTGCAGAACCAGAGGAGAGGACTGTGGTGTTGTGGGCAGCTGCAGCCAGGAGGGCTGGCAGGGCCTGAAGAGGGCTGACTGGGATCAGTAGCCACATGTGGGACAGCTACTACCAGAATTTACTATTTTCTTCTTGCTACACCAAAGGGGCCCGCGGTCCCTGCCTGTAAAGGGCATTTGCTTTCGGCCTGGCTGAGTCAGTGTCAGGCCTACAGTGCTAGCTAGTCTGGAGAACGAAAGAGGAATCGCTTTACTGGAAGAGTATGGAGCGACACACAGAAGAAAGGAAGTGATGTGCAGAAGGAGAAATGGAGTGATGTATATACAGGATGTATATAGAGTCCCAAGTTCCAATGTTTGATCACCTGGGCATCTCATGAGTCCCCATCCCTATCCAAGTTCCCCTCAATAAAACAAAAACAAAATGCAAGGACTGCTTTATTGTCTCTGAGGAATGAAAAAAAAAAAAGTGTCTGCCTGGCTGGGCAGGGCGTCAGACGGACCATTATACTTAGCAGCCTCTACGGGGGTACCGCTATACAATTTAGGCCATGCCCACATTTGCAGCGGCTGTATCATGTCCGCACACTCTATGATCAAGTCCTGTATCATGTGGATGGATATGGGTTATGACAGCATAGAGATGTTTGGGTCATGATTAGACCGCTATGATTTGGTTAAAAGGTGGGGATGGGAAAAGACATTGTGGTGCAGGCTGGAGATGATGACTTCATTATTCAGGTGATGTTTGCAGAAGAAAATATAGACTGACTGGTATTTCTCTGTGTTTTTATCTCACTAAAAAAAAAAAAGATAAGAGGAGGATTGCTCAGAGCTGGATTAACTCTTCGTGGCAAGGCTGGGCAGAGATGACATGAAATCCTATACTGTACAAGCCTTAATTAAAAACATTTTTTTCAGGTTTACATCCACTATAAGGAACTCAGTCAAGAAATCGCCAGACCGGCGAATCACCAGACCACACAGTTCCTCTCTCCAGTCATGCATGACTGGAGAGAGGAACGAGAAGCTGCCATTAAAAAGGGGATGCCTAAAATTTGACTCATACTGCAGGCGTCTGGGGAAAAAACAGTAAGCCAATTACACAAGCAGGAAACTACATTTCTGGAGGACAAAGATCTTCCAGGTTGCCATATTGAACTGAATCTTATGGAAAATCACAGCAGCTGCAGATTGAAAAGGAAAGCGGTACTGACTGAACCAGCTGGAGATCGGCACCTGCACTTCATTACAGAGCCCAGGGGTGGCTCCAAAGCGTGTTTAGACATAGTTTAGTTACTGTGTCACACGCTCTGAGGTGAGCGCATAAGCTTTTAGGGGGTCACTGGAGTGCACCGAAGCATGGTTTTGCAGTTACACACATTGGATGAGCATGCTGGATGACACCACTGATGGACACTGTGTTATATATTTGATATTTTACATCCATATGAACTTTCATTTACACATTTTTTGTGTGGAAATATTGTGCACTTCTGCAGTATATGTATGTGCAGCATTATTATTTATGCACTGTGCACTTTATTATTTTTTTATCACGGACTGTCACTTATGAATTATTGTTCATTATTTATTGGTATTTATTTTTGTATTTGTCACCTATAGATTTATATTTGAATTATACACTTTGGATATATATTTATTTTTATTTTTTCTAGCGCAACGCATTTATTTATTTATTTCACTACTGCACGGTTATGAAACGTGATCTGCGCTTGCAGCTGGTTATTATCATCATCTTTATTCTACAGGCATTGGTCCGTTTGTGGCTCGCAAGATCTTTCTTCTAATTTTTCCTGTAAGAGCGGTAAGGATGTGGAATTCTCTGGTTTCAGCAGGGGGCATCGATAATTTAAAAAAACTATTAGATAGGCACCTGAACTACCACAACATACAGGGATATACAATATAATACTGACATAAAATCACACACATTGGTGTCTTTTTTCAACCTCGCCTACTATGTAACTATGTAATATAGGGCCAGTTGAGACAGAAGCCAATTTACCTTCCAGCAAGGCTTTGGAGGGTGGGAGGAAACTGGAGCCCAGAGGGGAAACCCATGCAAGGACATGGAGCATATGCAAACTCCATGCAGACAGTGTCCTGACAAGGAGCAAGATCCTCAAGTGCTGAAAGGCAGAAGTGCTGACCACATGTTGACTTGTCTTTGATGAAGACAAATAATTAAAATAGAATAGAATAAAAACGGGGGGACTTTGTAGATATAGCATTTTAGAAATGCATACACAACTATAAACATTGAATCAGAGTAATCTTTTGTATATTTTAAAAATTCAATACCAGGGGAGCCTACAGCTATGTGGCACTTCTTCAGCTTTGCTTTGTCCTGAGGCAGTGGAGTCCCTCCTATAAAGACATGACACTCCAGTCCTTCCATGCGGCTACCTATAGTAATAATCACTGAATGGATCTGAACTGCAATTTCCCTTGTAGGTGCCAAAATTAGGATCTAAAAAACAAAGGACATCCTTATTAAATAAATGTAACTAAAATACAGATACAAATCAACATACACCATATAAGATAGAAATGCAGGAAAAGCATACCTGGGTAGCAGTATTTTCCATAATCAGAGAATCTAAAGCCACCGTTGAGAAGACGCATGTTTTTCCTGTCCCCGACTTGGCCTGTACTATCAAATCTACAATTTAGTAAACAAAATAAAAAAACAGTATTAGTAATACCATTCAGATTAGGGGCTCACTCAGATGAGCAGTCTGGTGTGGTTACTGGTGAAAATCACTGACTCTTGCTAATAGGCATGCATGCAGTGTGTGTGAAAAAACTGTCAGAAACCTGTAAAAATGACAGGCGCTGCTGATGTTTGCATGTAACTGCTCATCTGATTAATTACATGCGTTTAGGATCTAATCAGCCCCAGATGCAGGCATTTTGGGGTTGATTTACTAAAACTGGAGCGTGCAAAATCTGGTGCAGCTGTGCATAGGAACCAATCAGCTTCCAGCTTTTGTCAAAGCTCGAAGCCGATTGGCTACCATGCACAGCTTCCCCGGATTTTGCACTCAACAGTTTTAGTAAATCAACCCCTTTGCTTCCATGGACAGCTTTTCTAATTGCAGCTAATTATCCAGTCTGCATGCGCCCATAGCACCAAGTGCTGCCACCTCTCAATGCAGCAGCCTTTTCAGCCCCAGATCCCCCATATGAAGGAGCCCTATGAACTGTGCACTTTTAACTCTAGTTTGAAATTTTTGTCCAAGTAAACTTCTATGTTGCTCATAAAAGAAAAAACCTTACTTAGACTTACCGGTAACTGTATTTCTACGAGTCTTTCAGGACAGCAACTGGAGAGAGCGCAGCTCCACTCATTTTCCCAGGAAACACTGCAGTCAGTTTCTTTAAAGACCGGTCACTTCCACCATGGCCTCAGTTGTTTATAGAGTACCTTCAGCCATGCTGAAATTAGATAAGCAGAACATAGCAATAACACCACATTTTTTAACACAATTAGGGCGAGTCATTGGTGCTGTCCTGAAAGACTCATAGAAATACTGTTACATCTAACTAAGGTTTTCTCACCTCGTCTTTCAGGACAGCACCTGGGAGGTAAGAGAGTACTTTACTCTAGGTTTGGACCACTGCTTGCAAGACTTTCCTGCCGAATGAATGCTCTGATGCTGAGAGCAAGTCCAACCTGTAGTGGCGGGTACAGGTGGAAAAACTTGTCCATGTAGCTGCCTTGCAGATCCGTCCTGGTGAAGCCCCTGCTCGTTCCGCCCAGGACGTTGCTACTGCCCGGGTTGAATGGGCTACTACCCCTGCGGGAGGATCTACCTCTGAAGGTTTGTAGGCTTCATTGATGGCCATTCGCAGCCATCTTCCTATGGTGTTTTTAGAAGCACCGTACCCTTTACGTGGGCCTGAGAATAATATAAACAGTGAATTTTATCTTCTGAATTCTCCTATGACTGAGTGCAGTATACATCTTACATCCTGCCTATGAAAAGCTCTTTCCTTAGTGCTGGATGGTGTAGGGCAAAAGGTTGGGAGAACTATCTCCTGCGATCTATGAAATACTGTTGAAACCTTTGGTAGAAAACCTGGGTCAGTACTTAGCACTACCTGATCCGGAAACAGAAAATAATGGTTTAATGATAGAGAGGGCTTGCAGTTCGCTCACCTCCTAGCTGACGTAACCGCCACTAATAGTGCTAATTTGAGTGACCAAAATTTGATTGTTGCTTCTTCCGGAGGTTCAAAGGGTTTTTTTCGTCAAACCCTGTAATACCACCGATAAGTCCCATTTCGGAAAAGACTTAAAAAGGTACTGGCCAAGCTCTGGCCAATGCCTTAAAGAAAAAAAACCTTAATAAGCGGATCCTGAGATTACTGACTCTCCAGGAATACCGATAGAGGGGCCACTTGGACCTTTCAAGTACTAGCCACCAACCCTCTCTCAATTCCCTCATGAAGGAATTCTAGAACAGAAATAACTTCCTGTGGCGAAAAAACCTTAGTCGCACACCAGGAATTGATACATTTCCATGTTTTAAAGTAAATTGCCCTAGTGACCTTCTTTCGGCTTTTTAATAGGGTTGAGACCAGCTTATTAGACAAGCCCTTTCTTTTTAGGATTTGCTCCGCAGTAACCAGGCTGTCAATCTGTCATGCTCGATATTGGGATGTTGAATGGGCCCCTGAGTAAGAAGGTCTCTTCATAATAGAAGAAACCAGTGAGGTTCCACTGCCATCTTCTGTACGGTTGAAAACCATGACCTCTTGGGCCAAAATGGAGTCACTAAGATCATGCTTGTAGCCTCCCTTTGCAGTTTGAGTACCAACGGGATCATCTGGAAAGGGGGAAAGGCGTAGCACAAGCGGAAGGTCCACGGTTGCGCTAGTGCATCCAGTCCATCCACTTGATCTCGCCTGTTCAGGGAGGAATAAACCTCCACCTTTGCGTTGGCCTGGAATGCAAACAGGTCGATCCGGGGGCTCCCCATTTTCCTATCAGCATCTGGAATACTTCTGAATTCAGACACCACTCTGATTCCAGTACTCTTTCCATGCTTAGAAAACCTGATACTAGTTTCAGATCTCCCTTTAGGTGTACTGCCGTCAGGGATGCTAGGTTGCCTTCTGCCCAGGACAGAATCTTAAGGGCAGAGAACAGCAACATTCTGCTTCTTGTGCCTCCCTGTCTTGTTATGTAGACCACTGCTGTGGCGTTGTCAGACAACACCTGAATGTGGTGACCTCGGACTTGATCCTTGAAGGCCCATAGTCCCAGAAGAATGGCACTTAAATCCCTCCAATTGGAGGATCTTATGGCCTCTTCGTTTGTCCATGCTCCTTGGGCCATCTGTCCTTCCAGATGGGCGCCCCAAAAGCTTGCGTCTGTTGTCAACCTCCTTTCTACAGGAAAAGTCCAGAGTAGGCCCTTGTGCAAGTTTGACTGTCTCCTCCACCGCCACAGCTTTCTTTGAACCTGAGGGGGCATCTTGATCAACCTCTCCAGAGACTCCCCATAGGACCAATTCCTCAGAATTGCCTGCTGGAGATCTGCCCATTGCACTGCTGGTATTGATGCTGTGAGGAGACCTAGTACTGACATGGCTGTCCTGATTAAGATGTGAGATTAACCCTCCCATCTTAAACGTAGTTATTTCTGTGATGCTGGCGCTATAGGTACATGAAGGTACGCATCCCTCAGATCTATGGACGCCAAAAAACAGCCTGGCATCAGAAGACTCTTTACTGAAAAAATTGTGTCCACCCTGAACTTCTTGTATCGGATGGATTTGTTTAATATCTTCAGGTTCAAAATGAATCGGAATTTCCCTGACGGTTTCCTTACTAGGAATATGTGTGAATAGCACCCTCGTCCTTGTTCTTCGGGGGGGGGGGGGGGGGTCACGGGGCACTTATGATCACTTTCTGTTGAATGAGTTCACAGGTCTTAGTGCTATAGTCCAAGGAGGGTGATGCAGGCTCCCTTCCTTCCCCCCAGGGGAGTAAGAAAGGGAAAACTCAAGATAATCTACAGGACCTTTGCCCCTGCTTACCTTGGTCTGGCTGGTGTTAGTGGCTCCTGCTACCGCCGCTTGTTCCTCTGGATCCATGCTGCAGAGGTCCTAGTGGCGTCCGGCTGCTTTTTAATTTGATTTTCCCTGTCCTTTCGCAGCTGCGAGGACCAGAAATTACACCAGCTAAGGCCGCCTCCTCCCCCTGCGTTCCAGCAGCCGGAACCGGAAGCCACGCACACAGTCGGAAGTCCAGCCCCCAGCTGGAAATTACACACTCACCATCCGGGACCATGGAGCGGTTTTCAGCATGGAGGCTGAAAACAGGGGAGACGCTGCTCTCACAGCTGTGCAGCTCGTCATCACTCCTTCCAGCCTGCATTTACCGGTCTGAAGAGAGCGGGGACCCCCAGCAGCCTGAACCCTTGCCAGGTATGAAGAGGAAGAGACACCGGAACACCTCCCTCCCGTGAGGGGGGGATGCTGGGCTGGCCTGTACCACAGACTACACCACAGGTATGCCCTAGGGTGTTTCATTTTCAAATGGAAAAAAATAAACTAAAAATTTTGCAGACTTTGCTTACGCCCCTAGTCTGAGTGATGTAAAAGATATATATGCTAAATTTCAAGAAGATTGGATAATATTTAGAGGTTGCACACTTTGATCGGTTTTGTAAAAGTAGGCAAAAAATACGATTTTTCAATGTTAATTTTATTGGGAAAACTAGAAACCACAAACTTAAAATACTATTAAAACTATACACTAAGATTAATAGGTAATATGATAGGCAAAACATGTGTTATATTAATCAACTTTGAACGATGCAATCCCTTGTTTTGTTCGCTTGGTGACAACTTTTCTGTGATGCTCGACTACTCTCAACAAGAATAGTTTTTGTTGTTCATCCTTGACCGATTCGTTCTACTTTTTTATCAGAGCAATTCCTCTTTCTGCGGTATCATTGACAACCTTAAGAGCGTTCACATGGCTTCTTAGAGAATCACTGCAGTATTCTGTCACGTCGTGGATCCCAAACAATTCAAAGAACGTCTGTTTTATTATTAACGAAATGGCTCAGATTTTTTCTTTCAAAAACCATGTTTTTACCCTCTAATCGTTTCACTTCCTTTTTCTTTGCAGGTTTGGTTTCTAAATTTTTAGTCATATTTTCCTTAACAGCCTGAGTAATACATTCGTCCAAAAAAGCCAATCCTACGTTTGTTTCTGACAGATACCAAAAGGTGTCTCTTAGCAACTGTGAGAGCACATTTTTTGACGTCTGCATCTGGGTAAGTGCTCAAAAGCTGTAGCATAACCAAATCATTCTTTGGAGCCCATTGACTTACAATTGCTTCATGCCAAAAGCGAACATATATGAGGCTGACAAAATGTGCAACCCCTTTCATTCCTTCCAATTGTTGTTGAGGAATATTCAACCGTTTCGTTTAGAGGACAATTTTAAGTACATATATTGCCTTTGCCATCCACTTTGCTTGATGCAGTGCCCCTGGGATCCTGAAACTGAAGTCGTTTTTAGACCAACTTCCTAGGTACAGGAGTGACAGTTGTAATAACTCTTTGTAGTCTACTCTTGGATGACTTCCATCTTTGAGGCCTTTTTGGATGTAGTTAACCATTTTCACTCCTTCTAGAAAGCCTTGAACGGGACCTTCTTCGTTCAGCATTGTTGTATATGACTCCTTACCAAGTGAAGCCCACAGACTTTGCTTTGATAAAAGTGATCAATGTATGCAACCCCTAAATATTATCCAATCTTCTTGAAATTTGGCATATATATCTTTTACATCACTGAGACTCGGGGTGTAAGCAAAGTCATATGAAAATTACATCTTTGGAAAAATGAAACACCCTAGTATGCCCCATACTACCCCCACCTGGAGAGAGTGTAGCACACACTTGGTTCCCTGCAGCGCTTCCACCATGGCAAAGGAAACCGTACAACTGAGGCCATTGTGGAAGTGATTGGTCTTTAAAGAAACTGACTGCAGTGTTTCCTGGGAAAATGTGTGGAGCTGCGCTCTCTCCAGGTGCTGTCCTGAAAGACGAGGTGAGAAAGTTAACTTTATAGTAGGCACAATAAGCATCCTAGTAGTTACCTTCCCTGTTCTCCACCAATGCTAGAGCCCCAAGAAATATCCAGTATTTCAGATATTCAGGTACCCGAGGACAGGGAGCAATTTTAATTAACCAAAAAAAGAGGAAAAAAAAAAAGTGTGGCATAAAAGCTGAGTTAGACTTACCGGTAACTCCTTTTCTGAGAGTCTTCCAGGACAGCCCATGAGACCTTGGGCTCCTCCTACCAGGACAGGAAACACGTCACCCCCACCAGATAAAAGGGCGGTCTTCCAGGCCCATGTCAGTATTCTCAAGAACCGTAGGACCCTGCAAAACATATGCATAATACACATAACTTCAGACAATACCGGGTGGGAATCCGGCTGTCCTGGAAGACTCTCAGAAAAGGAGTTACCGGTAAGTCTAACTCAGCTTTTCTCCAAGCGTCTTCCAGGACAGCCCATGAGACGATGAGCCAGAACTTACCAGTCTAGGGAGGGACAACTGCCTGAAGGACCTTACGACCAAACGCCTGCTCCTGAGCTGATAGGAGATCCAGGCGATAATGTTTAATGAAGGTCGAGTAACTGGACCAAGTGGCAGCCCTGCAAATTTGTTCCGGTGAGGCACCAGCCCTCTCAGCCCAAGACGTAGACAAGGCTCTAGTTGAGTGCGCAGTAACAAGAGGTGTAGGGACCTCCCTAATTTTGTAAGCTTCCAAGATGGCTTGCTTTATCCATCTAGTCAATGTGGCTTTAGATGCACTATTCCCCTTGTGAACTCCAGAAAAGAGGACAAACAAGGCATCAGTTTTCCTAAAGGTCTTCGTGACCTCAAGATAGACCAAGAGAATCCTTCTTACATCTAGAAAACTAAATTTTCTTTCTAAGTCGCCCTGTGGCGAACTACAAAAGGTTGGCAATACCATGTTTTGAGATCGGTGGAATGTACTTGCCACCTTGGGCAAAAAACCTGGATCGGTTCGTAACACAACTCGATCCTCAAAAATCGTGAGGAAGGGCTCCCTAACTGATAGGGCCTGCAACTCACTTACCCTACGAGCTGAGGTAACAGCTATAAGGAACACAGTTTTTAATGTAAGTAATTTAACTGACATACTTTCCAGAGGTTCAAACGGAAATTCTACCAGAGTTTGAAGTACTAGGGACAGATCCCACGTTGGACAACTTCTCACTACTACTGGTCTGGCCCTAGAGATAGATTTGAAAAATCTGGCTATAGTGGGATTTTCCAGGAGAGAAAACTGGAGGAACACACTAATAGCTGCCGCCTGTACCTTTAAGGTACTAACAGAAAGACCTTTGTCGACACCCTCTTGGAAAAATTCCAAAATAGACGGAATATCATGAGTTAATCTATCATTTTCAGATAACCATGAGTTAAACCTTTTCCAAACTTTGGAATATATGGCTCTAGTAACTGGCTTCCTGCAATTAACGAGAGTCCTGACTACTTTGTCAGAGAACCCTTGGGCGCTCAGTATCTTTTCTTCAGATACCAGGCCGTCAAGTTTAAGGAAACCACCTGAGGGTGTGATACTGGACCCTGCAATAATAGGTCTTCCCTTTTCGGAAGACTCCACGGAGGCTCTGAAACCAGAGACTGTAGCAGGGAAAACCATGGCCTCTTGGGCCAAAACGGGGCAATTAGAATCAGATCTGTCTCTTCCAGCCGAAACTTCCGGAGGACTTCTGGAATCAGCCTGATTGGCGGAAAGGCATAACATAGGCCTGGAGGCCACGGGTTCGCCAGAGCATCGATCCCCAAGGCTTGGTCTGCCGGGTTCATGGAAAAGAATATCTCCGTCTTGCGGTTGTTTCGGTTTGCGAACAAATCCGCTACCGGATAACCCCATCTCTTGGTGAGGTCTGCAAAGACTTCAGGATGAAGGGACCAGTTGTCTCGGTCTATCCTGTGACGGCTGAGATAATCTGCCAGGCAATTGTTTTTCCCCTTCAGGTGTACAGCAGAAATGGAGGCTAGTGATATACTGTCGCTATATTGTCTGACAGGATTTGGAGGTTGTGACCCCTGATCTCCATCTGAAAAGACTGGAGGGCTCTCTGGACTGCAAGCAGCTCTCTTTGATTGGATGAGGCCCTTGCCTCCTCTGGGGACCACTCTCCTTGTGCTACTGCATTGCTGAGGTGGGCCCCCCATCCCCAGGAACTCGCATCCGTGGTAATCCTTCGGGAAATGGGAAAGGACCATGGGAGACCTCCTGCTAGGTGCTGACCAGCTCTCCACCACCACAGGCTTCTTTTTATCCTGTCGGGAAGCCAGATCCTTGACTCCAGGGACCTTACGTCCCCGTCCCAGTTTCTTAAAAGAAACCTTTGTAACGGACGCTGACGGAGTCTCGCCCATGGTACTGCGGGAAAACATGAGGTCATAAGACCCACTGCCCTCGACACCTGTCTCAGAGAGACCGACTGGTTGGTCTGCAATGTTGACATAGTCTGGAACACTTTGGTAATCTTCTCCTGAGGAAGAAAAACTCTTTGGTTCAAAAATCGTAACCCAGATAAGTTACTTTCTGGGCCGGAATCAAGGACGATTTTTCTTTGTTTATTAGCCAGCCTAGGAACTGTAAGAAGTCCTGTACAGCCTGGAGATCTTCCAACAGCCTTTGGTATGATTTTGCCACTATCAGGAGGTCGTCTAAGTAAGGGATAACCGTTATTGCCTTTAATCTTAGAGGAGCCAGCACTTCCCCCAACACCTTCGTAAAGATGCGTGGGGCTGAGGAAAGACCGAAGGGGAGGGCCTGAAATTGAAAATGTCGGGTCCCCATACCCGTCTTCACTGCCAATCTCAAAAACTTTTGGAAGGCTGGATGGATAGGGATGTGAAGATAAGCATTCCTTAAGTCCAACGTGGCCATAAAGCAGTTTGGGTATAGTAGGTTTTTGATTGTAAAAACCGTCTCCATACGGAAATGCTTGTATCTGATGGACTTGTTTAAGGTCCGGAGATTCAGGATAAGTCGAAACTTTCCTGCTGGCTTTCTGACCACAAATACATGGGAATAGAATCCCTTGCCCCGCTCCGATCGAGGAACAGGAATCAGGACTTTTTGATCTAATAAGTCTCCGATCTGGAGACCCAGAGCCCTTGCTTTCTCCCGATCTTGTGGAGGAAATGTGACCAACAAACGTTCTGGTGGTTGGTGAACAAACTCCAGCCTGTACCCGTTGGTCACTAGGTCTAGGACGAAGGGGCTCAGAGTGACTGCTGCCCACTGTGGGATGAAGGCCCTCAATCTCCCTCCCACCGGGGAACACAAGTCACTGCGGCTTGGCGGGCTGTTGAGGAGGGTTAAATAGCACTCCCCCTTTGCCTCTGCCTTTGTGCCCAGTCCAATGCTTTTTCGGCCTGCTGTCCTTTTCTCTAGGACTCTGTTGCCTGTTTTGGCCACGAAAAAATTTTCTGGCTGTCTGAACTCTCTTTTTCTCTGGAAACGCCTTTTTCTTATCAGACGTGCGTTCCAGTGCCTCCTGTAGACCTGGGCCAAATAAATGATCGCCAGTTAAAGGAAGGCCACAAAGGCGCAACTTGGAGGCCGAGTCCCCTGACCAGGTCTTAAGCCAAAGGCTTCTCCTGGCCGAGTTCACTAGAGCCGAAGTCCTGGCTGACATTCTTACCGACTCAGCGGAAGAATCTGCCAAAAAACCCACTGCCTGAAATAGGAGAGGAAAAGACTTTAAAATTTGCTCTCTGGAGGTACCTGCTGACAGATGTGACTGAATCTGAGTCAACCAAACCTCCAGATTTCTGGCCACACAAGTGGAAGCCAAAGCTGGTTTCAGGTTTCCAACTGCTGAGTCCCAGGCTCTGTGGAGAAGGATATCCCCCCTCTTGTCCATCGGATCCTTAAGCTTACCCATATCAAACGCCAGGTCCGAGTTTTTTGAAACTTTTGAAAGAGGTGCGTCTAACTTGGGATTCTTATTCCATGGCTGCGCAGTGTCCTCCTCAAAAGGAAATCTCCTTTTTAGGTTATTGGAGAAGAGTGGTTTTCTCTCAGGATTATCCCATTCCAGTTTAATAGTATCAACCAAAGAACTATGAACTGGAAACACTCTTGATTTTCTCTTATGTAATCCTTTATACATAAGATCATGTTTGGATAACTGAACCTCTTCCTCTTTTAATTCAAGGGTAGTATAGATAGCCTTTAATAAGTCATCTACATCCTCAACAGATAACTTAAATCTTGAGCCTCGAGTGGATTCTCTATCTCTGGGCTCTGTATCTGACCCTGATTCTTCCAGAGAAGAACGGGTAGATCTGACCTCAGCCTCAGAGTCTTCACTCTCTGCCTGCTGCGGAGTGCTTACTGACGCCTTCAGTGAAGACAGACTCTCTGCTGGAGTCTGGAGCTTGTCAATAAGCTTTCTAAAGGAACTGAAGGTGGACGCAAGCTCATCCCTTACAGAAGTAAGCATCTTCTGGCAAGAGGCAACCGGGTCATCCTTTACTAGGCCTTCTATACAGGTGCGACAAACTGCTTTGCTCCATGAGGAGCTCAATTTGTTTGCGCAAACCGCACATTTCCTTTTAAGTGGCTGCGCTTGGGCCTTGTCCTGAGTCTTGGTCTGCAAGACAAAATAAATGACCCACAATGTAATTAAAGCCACACAATCACTCCGTAACACCACATGCAGGAGGGAGGAAATGTGTCCCCTTACACCCACTACTACAGAGGGGGGAGGGGGAGGGAACACTCACAGGGATAGTAAGGTGGTGACAGAACACCCCAGGCTTACCTGTGAGGTGCTGGTGTTGGGAACTGCATCCGCTGCCTGTGCAGGTACTGCAGGAGGATCCATTCTGCCCCTCTTGGTCATCCACAGCCTGGCTGCTTAACACCAAGAAACACCAGCAGCCAGCGTTCTCTGTTCGCGCCGTTTATGAAGACTGGAACCTCGTCTCCGGCGCCCGATGATGATGTCATATGCCCCGGAAGTAACCCTCTCCAGGCACTTCCTGTGGGCCAGCTTGGAGCGCAATAGCTCCGCCCCCTCGAACGCTGCGGCTTCCTCCATTCCTTGCTCAGATCAGCCAGGCTGTCGGCAGGGAAGGACAACCGAAGCTCAGCTGAGCTAGAGTGCAATGCACTGCGCTAGGGGCACGACCTCACACCGGTCCTGGCCCTCTCCAGGCACTGAGGACAGAGAACAGCAACACAGCCAACCTCCCCAGCGGTGTGCTGCTTCTGGCAGAGGAAGAGGTAAGTGATATGCCCCAGAAAAAAAGACCATACAAAGCCCCTGCTTATAAGGCCTATGGGAGCAGGTTCCATGAACATGTTACCCCCCGTCCGGAGGAGAAACAAATAACTGACATGGGCCTGGAGGACCGCCCTTTTATCTGGTGGGGGTGACGTGTTTCCTGTCCTGGTAGGAGGAGCCCAAGGTCTCATGGGCTGTCCTGGAAGACGCTTGGAGAAAAACTGTTTTTTGGACAACTACTTAAACCACATAAGTGCTTAAGGTAGCACAGGGTCCACTGAACTGCGGGCAAGAGCTGCTATTGGTACTTAAGCAGTTGCCTACATTCTACCCAATTCTTCCATTACTGAATAACTGGTGGGAAATGTGCACAATGTAGTTTTAGGCACTCACAGAGCCTATAAAAAGACATGGATATGTTTTTTTTTATACCCTTATAGCTTATTCCACCTAAAACAAGATTAAATTAAAGTGGATGTAAACCCAATGTCATCCTTTCTAAACTACTGCCATAGGGATAATCTATAAGGATATACATGCCTCCTGCATGTATCCTTACCTGTCAAACGTCTCCCCTCTGTCTGTTATTAGACCCGAAAAACTGCATATTCTGTGGGTGGGTCTGTTGTCTGGAGCTCGGTGGGTGGAGTTGTGATGTCAGTAGACTCCCCGCCCACCTCTACACTCCCCTTGTCAATATGCATTTTCTCTGTGTATTTTTAACACTGAACTTCTGCTGAACTTCTGCTATGATCTCTAACATCCAGTGAAAAGACAGGAAAGTAACCACATGACTTCAGCATGCCAAATCATGGTGAGGTGTGGAACAGCCAATCCTTGCAGAGCTGCTGAAGAAAGGAGTGGGGGAGGGAATTTAAAAAAACTGCATGTCTCTTAGGCTAATGCACGAGATGTAAATCACCTGTCACTCACAGCAAGGGGGAGTATTTGACAAAGTTTTTCTCCGTTTGTCAAGAATTGTCTCACTCAACAAAAGGGGATTGCTCAGAGATGGATTAACTCTGTGTGGCAAGACTGGGCTCAAATGATAGCAAATCTTATACTCTACGGTATGATAAAAAAATGTTTTTGTGTTTACATCCACTTTAAAGCAACAATGTCTCAAGCATACCTGCATGCCTTTGGTATGTCAGAGTAGAGCAGAGAAAATGTGAATAGAGATAAATTATTGCTTATTATCAAAAGATATTCTATCATGGCCTAAACAAGTACCCCTAGAAGACTTTGAAAACGATTGGATCATAGTGATATTTCAAACTGTTTTCTGTTATTAACACACATTTTCAATCCTGGTAATCAGCCTACTTAAATGGAGATGTTTGGCATCATCGTGTGCACTACACTGAACATGGAGCAGAGAAGGCACAAAAGGAGAGACTTGTTTGTGGAAATCAGAAAGGAAATGTAAGACTGGCGCGTCAAAAGGTAAAGGCTATGATGTTGAATTATAAAAGCCAAAACAGGCTGTTCACTTTGCAAAATAATTTGCACTTTGAAAGGGCATCTTCCAGGCAACATTTTTTCCCTGTGCAGTGGGGCTGTGCTCACACTACATGGGTTAACTGC
Organism: Aquarana catesbeiana; assembly: GCF_042186555.1. NCBI lineage: Eukaryota > Metazoa > Chordata > Amphibia > Anura > Ranidae > Aquarana > Aquarana catesbeiana. Next base: position 500,338,280 of record NC_133325.1, read on the forward strand.
TCGTTTTGTTCTAGAGATATACATACCTGACCCACTGATCCTGCCCACATAAGACCGGTTCAGCATCCCTTGTGCTCCACGGTCTTGAAAATGACCAGTTACACTTACCGGTAACAGTGTTTCTGGGAAGTCTTCCAGGATGGCATCATGAAAGATGACTGGTCCCACCTGACAGCAAACACAATCAAGTAAGAGGTCAAAAACATCGCCCTCCCTGTGCTCCTCAGTTGGGAAAAGTATTGACCCACACCAGTGCACAAGAGTGAAACACCTCAAATGTTCATACACAAACAAAAGACAGGTAGGAAGTCGGCCTGCCGTCCTGGAAGACTTCCCAGAAACACCATGACCGGTAAGTGTAACTGATCGTTTTCTCAAGTCGTCTTCCAGGACGGCACCCTGAGAGAAGAGCAAGTAGCTCAGGCCTACCACCTTAGGGCAGGACAACAGCCCGTAGGACCCATCGAATGCCAGATCCTGAGGTGACAGCAGTTCCACCCTGTAGTGCCTCAGGAAAGTGTTCTGGCTTGCCCACATTACATAGTTACATAGTAGGTGAGGTTGAAAAAAGATACAAGTCCAACCTAGGTGTGTGATTCTATGTCAGTATTACATTGTATATCCCTGTATGTTGCGGCCATTCAGGTGCTCATCTAATAGTTTCCTGAAACTATCAATGCCCCCCGCTGAGACCACCACCTGTGGAAGGGAATTCCACATCCTTGCTGCTCTTACAGTAAAGAACCCTCTACGTAGTTTAAGGTTAAACCTCTTTTCTTCTAATTTTAATGAGTGGCCACGAGTCTTGTTAAACTCTCTTCTGCAAAAAAGTTTTATTCCTATTGTGGGGTCACCAGTACGGTATTTGTATAATGAAATCATATCCCCTCTCAAGCGTCTCTTCTCCAGGGAGAATAAGTTCAGTGCTCGCAACCTTTCCTCATAACTAATATCCTCCAGACCCTTTATTAACTTTGTTGCCCTTCTTTGTACATCCTTCCCGAGGACTGGTGCCCAGAACTGGACAGCATACTCTAGGTGCGGCCGGACCAGAGTCTTGTAGAGTGGGAGAATTATTGTTTTATCTCTGGAGTTGATCCCCTTTTTAATGCATGCCAATATTCTGTTTGCTTTATTAGCAGCAGCTTGGCATTGCCTGCCATTGCTTAGCCTGTCATCTACTAGGACCCCCAGGTCCTTTTCCATCCTAGATTCTCCCAGAGGTTCTCCCCTCAGTGAGTAGATTACATTCATATTTTTGCCACCCAAATGCATTATTTTACATTTTTCTACATTGAACCTCATTTGTCATGTAATTGCCCACCCCATTAATTTGTTCAAATCTTTTTGCAAGGTTTCCATGTCCTGCGGAGAAGTTATTGCCCACAAATACACAGAATGAACTGTTTACCCCATCCTCCAGGTCGTTTATGAACAAATTAAATAGGATTGGTCCCAGCACAGAACCCTGGGGGACCCCACTACCCACCCCTGACCATTCAGAGTACTCCCCATTTATCACCACCCTCTGAACTTGCCCTCGTAGCCAGTTTTCAATCCACATACTCACCCTATGGTCCATGCCAACAAACCTTATTTTGTACAGTAAACGTTTATAGGGAACTGTGTCAAATCCTTTAGCAAAATCCAGATACACCACATCTACGGGCCTTCCTTTATCTAGCTGGCAACTCACCTCCTCATAGAAGGTTAGTAGATTGGTTTGGCAAGAACGATTCTTCATGAATCCATGCTGATTACTGCTAATGATACCGTTCTCATTACTAAAATCTTGTATATAGTCCCTTATCATCCCTTCCAAGATTTTACATACTATTGATGTTAGGCTAACTGGTCTGTAATTCCCAGGGATGTATTTTGGGCCCTTTTTAAATATTGGTGCTACATTGGCTTTTCTCCAATCAGCTGATACCATTCCAGTCAGTAGAAGGTCAGTAAAAATTAGAGAGCAAAATTTTTTTTGCTCTCCTCCAGTGTTTCTTTCATATTTTATCTTAGCCATCCTTATTGCACCCTTACATTTCTTGTTGCATTCTTTATAAAGTCTGAATGCTGATGATGATCCCTCAACCATGTATTTTTTGCAGGCCTTCTCCTTTGCTTTTATATCCATTTTTACACTGGAGTTAAGCCATCCAGGACTTTTGTTCGCGAACAAAATATTTTAATGCGTTTATAGCTAGCAGGCTTTCAAAAGCAAAATTGCGATTCACTTTGTGCTGACGATTTGGAAGTGATGGTGAAATAAGACATATAGGGCCAGAACCCAAGAGGGGTGGAAACGAGATGTTGCACACTGCGCATGGCATACTCCTGAACCCAGCACTCTGTACTTGGCGCGTCCCATAGTCCTACAGATACAACCGGCTCTTTGAGGGCAAACAAACTGCTAATGGGGCCCGCGATGAATTTGAGTTTGACACCCCTGGTGTAGGGTGAGCCTTAAGGTTAGCGGGGACTGCTTTAGCTGCTTGTTCATAGGCTACGGTAATGGTCTGCCTAATTCACCTTGCTATGGTTGTTTTTGATACCTGCTCACCTCTGTTCTGGTCGCAAAAACTGACTAACAGGTGATTGGACTTTCTAAATTCCCTCATCCTGTCTAAATAAAGTAACAGACACTGTCTGACATCCAATAAATGAGAAGATCTTTCCCTCTCATTTTGAGGGTTAACACAGAAGGAAGGACAATCTCCTGTGACCTGTGAAAACATGAGGCCACTTTAGGAAGACACAGGGGATCCTGCCTGAGAATAACCCTGTCCTCAAATAAGAAAAATGGCTTACCTGCCATAGTAATTACTCTGTGGGTTATAGGCCACCTTTAGGTGATGGACACTGGTACACTCTAAGACAGGAAGTCCACTCCCTATATAACCCCTCCCACTACTGGGAGTACCTGTTTTTGTAGCAAAGCAATACACGTGTATACCAGAAAGAAGGGAGGGACCTCTGTGTCCCGTGATGTACTTCAAAGAAAAGGATTTTACAGGTAAGCCGTTATAAAAATCCTATTTTCTTAATCGTTGACACAGAGCCATAGTAATTACTATGCGGGATGTCCCAGAGCAATGCCAACTGAGGGGAGGGAGAATTAGGGCAACATGAGACTAGAGGATTTATAATGCTGCCTGCGGCACACTATGCCCAAAGACGATATCCTCGTGCCTTTTTACATTCAACTGATAAAATCTGGTAAACGTATGGACTGAAGACCAAGTTGAAGCCTTGCAGATTTGAACCATGGAAGCTTGGTGATGCACTACCACGAAGCACTAACAGTCCTAATGGAATGTGCTTTTGATTTGAGAGGGTGGAATCCTCCTCTTTAAACCATAAGCCTGAACAGTTAGTTGCTGAATCCATTTAGAAATAGTAGATTTCGATGCTACCTGTCCTTTTTATTGGACCTTCAGGCAACACAACAAAACTTCCGTTTTCGAATCTGAGCAGTCGCCTTCAAGTAGACCTTGAGTGCTCTTACCACATCAAGAGAATGTAGTAATTTCCCTTCTGAAGAACAGGGTTCTGGGAAAAATGAAGGTAGAACAATATCCTGGTTCGGATAAAAACTAGACACTACCTTCGGTAGAAAGTTAGGATGAGGACGCAATACTACCTTATCCTTGTGAATAATCAAATATGGTACTTTACCAGAAAGAGCAGCCAACTCTGATACCCTTCTTGCAGAAGATATGGCTACCAGAAAATTGGTTTCCTTGTCAAAAGGACCAATGGAATAGGCTGTATCGGCTCAAAAGGCTGTTTCAGCAATGCCGACAGAACTCAAGTCCCAAGGGTTCAGGGGGGACTTAACCTGAGGATTAAGCCAAACCAAAGAATGCGAAGCAACTGGTTGTTGAAATAATACCGATAAGACCAAAACCTGGCCTTTGATAGTACACAAGGCCAGCTTCATTTCTAACCCCATCTACAGAAGTCAAGAATTCTACCTATGACATACTTCCTGGGGTGCCAACCCCTGGATTCACACCAAGAGACATATGCTTTCCAGGCTCCATAATCTATGATTCTGGAAACCAGGTTCTCTGAATTAACCAAGGTAAATACCACTGGACCTGACAGCCCACGCTTCTTCAGAATGAGCGTCTCAATAGCTAAATGAGCGTCTCAATAGCCAAACCGTTAAATTTAGCATTTGTAAGGTAGGATGGAATACCGGATCTTGCGAGAGAAGGTCTGGACGTGTTGGTAGGGTCCATGAATCCCCTACCGCCATCTTTATGATCTCTGCATACCAAGATCTTCTGGGCCACAAGAATCACGATTTCTCTTCCTGCTTGATCCTGCGAAGCAGTCGTGGAGGCAGAATAGGAGGAAATGCATAAAGCACGACTTCTTGTGCCCCCCTTGGCGATTGATATAGGGCACTGCTGTGGCATTGTCGGATTGGATCCTGACAGGACAATTCCGTAACCTGAACGTCCAGGCCCTCAGGGCCAATCGCGCTGCCCAGATCTCTAGAATGTTGATGGGCAAGGTCATTGTTAGCATCTTCCAGGTAACTGGTAGGAAAGATTTTCCCTTCTGCAGATTCTTTGTTATCAACCACCAACTGAGGCTTTGGCGCAATGTGGAGACAGATACATTGGGAAATCTAGAGCTTGGATCTTCTCGTTCCAAGCCGATAAGATACTGTTTTGCAGCAGCCTCAAATGAAACATAAGGAACGGCCTCGAAAGAAGCCACCACCTTTCATGCAAAGTCGAATAGAAGGATTCTTCTTTGCCTTGACCACATGAATCCGTTCCTTTATGGCCCTGATCTTTGCCTGGGGCAAGAATACCCTCTCCTGTATCTATGATCAGACCCAAGTACTTAAATCTCCTTGATGGATTTAAGGAAGATTTCTCTAGGTTGAGAATCCAACCTAGGTATTCCAGGTAGTCGACTGTGGATCATACTTTGGTCTAAGCGGGCTACCGACTGGTCTATCAAGAGCAGATCGTCTAGGTAAGCTATAATTGTTATACCTTGGGCCCTTAATCCGGCTACAGGAGGGGCCAGGCCTTTTGTAAATACTCAAGATGCAGTAGCTAGACCGAAAGGCAGAGCTACAAACTGAAAACGAAGATTTTCTACCTCGAAACAGATATTTCTGGTGAGCAGGAAATATAGGTACATGGAGGCATGCATTCCTGATGTCTATTGACACCAGAAGTTCTCCACCTTGTAGGACGGAGACCACTGATAGGATTGACTCCATGCGAGAAGAGCAGATATTCAGAAACCGGTCTAGATCTTTGAGATCTAGAATGGGTCTGACATACCCCTTTGGTTTTGGTACCATGAAAAGGTTTAAATAAAACCCCAATACCTGCTCTTGCATGAGAACCACTGAGATCAATTTTTTGAGACAAAAGATGGTCCAATGCTTGAAAGAGACTTCTTTTCCTCTGGAATCTGAGAAAATGAGGAGACAGGGACTTTTGAAACTCAAGCTTGTACCCTAGAGTTATTGAGGAAGTCACCCATCTGCAGCCTACAGCACCTGGTATTCCCAGGTGGTCCCCCAATCCAGGTACTGACCAGGCCCGACCCTGCTTAGCCTCTGAGATCAGACAAGATCGGGCGCTTTCAGGGTGATGTGGCCGTAGGTTCCCGACACTCTTCCTACCAGACCCGTGAGAACTGCAGAAGTCTTCCCCCCACTTCGAGCGAGCGGGGGCGCCCCCTCATAAGAAGGCTCCAGTTCCCCTCTTGAACTTGACGGTGGAGGCAGTCGTGACTGCCTGGGGGCAGATGCTCCTGACACTGGAGAAGGAGTTTGTTTAAATGAAATATGATTACTCCTCTTCCTAACAAGCAAAAGGGTACTTTTTCCACTAGAAATTTTTTGGATGTATTTATCCAAATCATCCCCAAACAGCTGTTCACCGAAAAGGAAAACTAGCCAGGAGCTTTGCATGACACTTTGGCTGACCAAGCTTTCAACCACAAGATTCTATGCCTATGCACCAGCCCAAACGTAAGGCGCGAGGCTTGAAGACTAGAATCTCCCATGGCATCTATTGCTAAACATAATGCCGCTGGTAACTCAGTTAAATCCTGGCCTGCTGATCAGGAATAACCTTGAGCACCTGTTTAAACTGGTCTCTCAATGACTGACACACATCAATTGCTGTTAGCGCAGGTTGAGTCAGAGAAAAAGTTTCTCTTTTTTTTTTATAATTGGAATTCCAACTTCTTAGCCCGTTGGTTCCCTAAGCATATGAGCACTGTCTAACGGACAAGTCAAACTTTCATTCATAGAGGATATAGCAGCGACAATTGCTGGGATCTCCCACTTCTTAGTGAATTTTTCCTCTATAGGATAAAGTGTTATAGGAGGAAAAAAATGCTTATCTGGGTGATCCCACTCAGAATACATAAGCCTCTCCAGCAATGAATGGACAGGAAAAGCATGCGCAGCTTGGGGAGGCTTTAGTGAACCCAAACAAAATGTGGGCATATCAACCGACTCAATGAAGGGTAGCAAAAATGCACCATCAATATTTCAGCTGATCCCTGTGGATTTGACCCCTCAGAAGAGGAGGCATCAGCCTCTCCGCGGTCCCCTGAGGGAAATTCATCTTCTCCCGCCCCCAGATCCTCAGTTTGAGGGTTCTGGGTAATGGAAAGGGACCTGTCGCATTTTATCCTATTCTGGGATGCGATTAAAGCCGCTAGCCAATCCTATTATGGCTTGAGCAAAAAACCCTCTCCTTAATATAGACGGGGCTGCAGTATTGAAAACAATTGCAATATCTGATAGCCCTAAAGGCTCACTCTGACCGGCCACCCCCTCTCAGGGGAAGATGCCATTGAAGATATGAGTTTAGGCTGTTTAGAGCTTGAATGAGTCCCTTTTGAGCCCTTTTTAGGGTGTTTCTACCCCCCCTTACCATAGCCCAATGCACAAATGCAGAGGTACTACCAGAAGAAATCGCATTCACTGCTTGAGCAAATAGTCCAGCAACTGTCACTGCTATTAACGCTCACCCTAATGCTTCAGTAAATGTGCCAAAGGAATGCCTGTGTCACCACTTACATGCCCCTTTTTAGCTTTTGCGTCCCTCCGAGAGCTGCAGTCAGCAAAAAATGGAGCCTTTTAAAAACACCCCTGTGCTGGACGTTGCTGCACACCGCGCGAGCATCCGATCCGATAGGATCGGCGTGTGTGTGGGGGGAGGGCAGCGAGCAGGAGGGCTGTGACAAACCGCCGTACAGAAGCGGTGGAGAATGGAGCGGAATACGCCAATCGTTCTGGCTTCTCCCTCCCCTTCTTACTCAGAGAAAGGGGAAGAGCTTTTGTCCGGGTGGGGGGTGTTTTTAGAGAAAAATCCCCCCCCCCAACATCGTACCGGAGTCCTGCGACTGCTAGCGGGGGGGAAGCTGCAGCTACTGCTGACACAGCATGATCTGAGAAAGCATGACCAGGTACGTGCTCTATACAGCCCCCAGTGGTGACTTTTAGGCATGACAACATTTACTTTTTAAAGGAGACATTTCATAAGAAATTTTAAAATTCCTTAGAAATCTCCACTTACCTTTCCCGCCGCAGGGATTTCTGTGGTAAAACCAACAGACCCAATCTTCACCCCTCACGGTGGGCTCAGTTTACAAAACCTTCAGGAACTGGAGCCCCTTTTTATCGGGAGATCCGCACTCCTGGACCTGCAATAGCACCACGCCAGAAAAAAACTTATGGCTGAAAAAACAAAAAGCACTGGATCCCGGGGTCCAGCTCTAAAGAAAGAGAAGCGGTACGGGCTAAACCTCGTTTCTCTTGCCACGAGGCCTGGGTACCGTTCAATTCGGCCTAGAAAGACACTTTGAATGGATCCGACTGCATAGCTGGCTCCAGCAAGGATTGCTCCAGTGGAGCTCAGCACAGCACCTTTACTCGTGACCAACACCTTAGACACTGGCGAAAAAAACTGAGGTACTCCCGGTAGTGGGAGGGGTTATATAGGGAGGCAACTTCCTGTCTTAGGGTGTGCCAGTGTCCATCACCTGAAGGTGGCCTATAACCCACATAGTAATTACTATGGCTCTGTTTCCCGTGATGTACGATTAAGAAAAGGGCTTTCATTGACAAAGCCCGCAGATCGCCTACCCTCCTGGCCGTTGTAATGGCCAGAAGGAAGGTGGTCTTAAAGGAAAGTAACTTGAGCCAACGGCTCACAAGGCATTCTAGTTAGAGCCTCCAAAACTAGTGAGAGATCCCACGGAGGAAATGTTCTCATTTGCACCGGGGCAACCTCTCCCTATTTGACAAAAATCTTTTGATCAGGGGGTTCAAAACCAGCCTCCTGTCCAAAAAGCTGGATAGAGCTACTACCTGGACCCTGAGTGTCTTAGTCGCTAGGCCTTGATCAACGCCCTCCTGGAGGAAGTCCAGGATTGCAGGGATAACCTGTTGGGAGGCCCCATTTGTCTGACACAAACAAGAAAAGACGTCCCAGACCTTGGCATAAAATTTGTCTGGTAATCGGCTTCCTGCTCAGTAAAAGGGTCTCGATTACTCTCAGAACAACCCTTTTTTCGCAGGCTCTCCCTTTCAAGAGCCAAGCTGTTCGTTTGAGGAAACTGGGGTTCGGTGGCAAACTGGACCCTGTAAAAGAAGCTCCTGCCATTTCAGGTAAGTGATGCGGGGAGGATACCGTCCAATTTCCCAGAGCAGGGAACCAGGTCCTCTTGGGCCACCAGGGTGCGACCAGAATTACTCTGCCGCCTGACTGTCTCAGCTTCTGTATTATTCTCAAGATCAGAGCTAAGGGGGGAAAGGCATAGGCCAGGCCAAACTCCCACCCCTGGGCTAATGCGTCCACCCCCTCAGACCCCTTCTCAGACCCCACCTCGGGATTTTGCTCCCACTCCCCCTGGTGAATCGGCTGCCGGCTGAGATAGTCCGCTATTACATTGTAGACCCCTCTTATGTGAACTGCCAAGATTGAGGGGATTCTCTGTTCCGCCCACTCTAGGAGTTACTGAATTAAGCCCATAAGGAGTGTCAGACCTGGTTCCTCCTGGCAATTCAAGAAAGCCACCGTCGTCGCATTGTTGGAAAGGATCTTTAGCTCTCTTCCCTTGATCCTCTCTTCTGGCGGTCAGGGAAGCCCTAAGAGCGTTCGGAGTTCCCTGAAGTTGGAGGAAGAGCCCCTCTGAATCTGGTTCCAGATGCCCTAGTTCTTCTAGATGGGCCCCCCAAACCCAGGCGCTCGCATCAGTTGTCACCTTGAGAGGTTGAAGCTGGGTCCAAAAGGTGACCCCCCCCGACCTCTGAGGATTGAGCCACCACTGTAGTGGACTCTTACCTCCCCTGGAATGGAAACCCTCCCATCTAAAGTTCCCCTTTTTCCATCCCTGGAGGAGAGCAGGAATCCCTGGAGAGTCCTGGAGTGAAGCTGGGCCCAGGGTACCGCAGGAATGCAAGCTGTCATTACCCCTAGCACTCTCATAACGTTCCTTAGGGAGACCTTTCTGGGTTCTAGGAGGGTTGAAACTGCTCCTATCAGGCCCTCTACCTTCTGTTGGGGCAGTACCAACTTCTGTGACACTAAATCCACTAGGAACCCTAGATAGACCTTGGTCTGAGATGGAACCAGCAAGAATTTTTCCTGGCTGATCAACCCAGGGACTCCATGGTACTTACTATCTTGACCAGGTCGGAAAGCAGGAGATCCCGAGACTGGTTGCAGACCAATAGGTCATCCAGATAGGGGGATCAGCGCAATCCCTTGGAGATGGAGTTGAGAAATCACCTCAGAGAGAATCTTTGTGAAAACTCGGGGGCTGGCCGCCAATCAAAATAGCAGGGCACAAAACTGCCTGTGCTGGACGCCCAGTTTCGTGAGAACCGTAAAGCGTAGCAAGTCCTGATGTGCCGGTCAAATGGGGACATGAAGGTATGCATCCTTTAGGTCTATTGTGACCATGAAGACCTCCTTCAAGAGATGCTTCCTGACAGTATACCACACTTTCTATATGGAATTTATTGTACCGTAGGAACCGGTTTAGTCTTTTTAAGTTTATTATAAGACGGAAGGCTTTGGGACCACAAAAATGTGGAAATAAAACCCCCGTCCGCGTTGTTTCGCTGGAACCGACAATATGACCCCCTGCTCTGCCAGCTGCCTGATGCCCTCTAGGAGGCCTGCCGCTTTCTGTTGGTCTTTGGGTAGTCTGGTGAGAAGGAAACTTGAAGGGGGTACGGAGAGAAGCTCAAACTTGTTGCCCTCTTATCAGTTGCAGGCGTCATTTGGACCGGAAAAAGAGGAGACATCCCTTTTGCCTGTCCCTGCCGACGCCACATTTATTGCCTTTCTTCTTATTCCTGAACCGGTTACTAACCAGGGGACCTTGAAAAAATGTTCCCTTATCTTTTTTAGGTTCACTGGACACTTCTTACCCTTCTCCGTAGACCTAGATATGGCCTGGTCTAAACCTGTGCCAAAGAGCAGGGAGCCCTCGAATGGCAGACCACACAACCGTGTCTTTGACGTGTGATCCCCATCCCAGGTCTTAACCCACAAGGCCCTCCTGGCAGAGTTTAGAAGGGCAGCAGACTTTGTGGCTGTACGCACTGTTTCAACAGCAGCGTCTGCTAAGTAGGCCACCGCCCTTTCAATCCAAGGAGTCTATGACCTGTTTGGACTTGGAAGTACATGACATATGATCTATTAACTTTGTCAACCACATGTCTGCATTCCTGGCCACGCAAGTCGACGCCAGGGCTGGACTCATGGTCACTGTATTGGCCTCCCAGGCCCTGCGCAGGAGAGTCTTGGACTGGCGGTTCATTTGGTCCCTGATGTTGCCTGCATCCTTGAAGGAGAGGTCAGAGTGTTTGGACACCTGTGCTAGAGAAGCATCCAGCCTGGGGGTCTTAAAAAATAAGTAAATAAAATGGCTCCTCCTCAAAAGGGACGCCTCAGTTTCCAGCTTTTGAACTTCAAGAGCTTTATCTTAGGCTCCTTCCATTCTCTCAAAATGATATCTTTGACAATTTGTCAGTAACAACATCTCTTGGAATAGAAAAGGGGCTTAGATTTAGGTCTAATGGCAACTCCCTGGGCAGCAGCCTCTGTCTCTGCAAAAAGACGTACAGCAATTAGTATCATCCTCCCCATCTGCTATAACCTGCAATGGTTGGAGGCACCTCCCCCCCCCTCCAGCTGGGTAGACTCGCCCCGTGGTCTCCTCCATTGCTGTGGCCATTACGGGCCCCTCTTCTCGCTCCATACCAGCGCACACCTCCGTGCCTGATGTCTCTGGTGAGAGCAGGATGTGGACACCTGCTCCACCGCAGTCCAGTCGCCGTTCCTGAGTGCGAGACACCGCCGCGCCACCACTGACATTTTCTTGAAGCCTTACTGACTGAAAGTGCCCCACTGAATGAGGTGGCGACGTCATTTCCGGTGTAAGGGGGGGGAAGTCGCATAATTTCTTTTCTAGGATAATGGTGCTCACCTCCTCTCCTCAGCACCAGCAATAGTTACCGCTCACTGCTCCCTACCAGCCACACACAGCGCAACCCTGGAGTCACAAGAGTTGGGGCCAGCCGCGCACAGCGTGCCCCATGGGAGACCTGACCGCCAGCCTCCTGCAAACTGACAACCCCGTCAGCTAAGGAGAAATGAGCAAGAAACATGGTTCCTGAAGTTCTGGGTGCCCCGCTGTGCCCAGGGTCCTTCATTTCTCAGGGGGGCTCTTCCAAATTCTGCTGCGCAGAAAACGGGGAACACCCCCCCTCCCCCCCAGGAAGGGTAAGCCCTACCAGACCCAGAGGCTTCCCAAGCCTGCGGTTCGGCTCCCAGGGGAAGACCTCCAGCCCTCGGCTTTGGGTTTTTGACCTCTTTCTTTATTGTGTTTCCTGTCAGGTGGGACCAGTCATCTCTCAGGGTGCCAGCCTGGAAGACAACTTGAGAAAATGGATTGCTCTTGACTTTAGCACACTCCATAGACATGATCAGTCCACTGCAGGACTTGTGAGGGAGCGCGGTCTTCTGCAGGATCGGCGGATCAGGCGATTATGAACTTTGTGCTCACCCCTAAAAAAAACGAGCAGCTGACCCATGCAGAAAGTGTAGCCAACCTACTAACCAACCTGCATAGGATGCATGAAGGTAAAAAAAAACCTTCAGCCTTTACAACCACTTTGTACAGAAGGATAGTGAATGATAGACAGAAAACTTCTAATAAGATATAAGCTGAACTCCAGGTACAAAGTACTGTATGTCAGGGTCTGACTGCGTCAACTGTCAGATTTTGAGTGACAGTGGACTTGAAAGAAAAAGTTATTGGAAAGTCACATCATCTCTATATTCACAGATAGCTACATCAGCTACATCTGGCATAGAATGCCTAGAATGAAATCTCAAGACTATCAAGGAATTCAAGAGCAAACGTATTGTCAAGTGTCAGAATGCTCTGCCTCAGTCGCAGGACCTTCTGCAGGATAATGACCAAAAATAAACAGTTAAAAGCACCCAAGAATGACTAAGAACAAAACATTGGTCTATTCTAAAGTGGCCTCCTTTGAGCCCAAATCTGGATCCTATTGAAACCTAAGATAGCAGGAGCAGTTTGCTAAAGAAGAGTCGGACAAACTACCTATTGGCAGGTGCATAAATCTCACCGACAGCTACAGATATCACTTGTTTGCAGCAATTGGTTGGATTAGGTTAGGCCTGTTTCATACAGGCTTGCACTTGTATAAGAACAGTGTGAACAGCAAGCTTTTATGAAGCTTGTAAAGTACCATTCAGCTCCAGTTTGTAAATGAACACAGATCCTAATGGGAGTGTTGATTGCCACTTTAAGAAAACTGCTAGCAGGCTTTCAAGCAAACTTCAAGAAGTGCTGAATCCTGCTAGCAGCTTGTTTAAAGTGGCAATAAGCTATCCCATTGGGATCCGTGTTCAACATTTACAAAAGAGCTCGCTGAAAGCTCTGCAAAATGCTTTATCAAACGTGCTGCTCACACTGCTCTTATACAAGATGAAGCCAGTGTGAAACAGGCCTTATGGGTCTCCTATCACTTTTGTCAAAGCCAATTTTATTTGTTTTACTTTTAAAATATTCTATTTAATTAAAGGTAAAGTCTGATTTGTTTTGAAAATGGAATACACAATAGTAATTACTTTGACCAGTTTTAAGTTGTTTCAATAAAAATTGAGGGTTTTCTTTTTTTTTTTTTTTTTTTTTTTTTTTAATGGAAACGTACCAACACATTTGTTCATGTTTGTATATCTCAAAGCTTTCATTTATCAACTTACCTAGTCCACATCTCCCAAGTGGTATAGCTTTGCTCTGTACTGGAGATGGTTTGGTGAATCCTGCAGCCTCCAAGCCTTCAAGTACAGGCTGCGACAATAGCAGAGTTTTAAAATCCTGAGCTTCCCCTGTAGCTTGGAGCACATCTTCTGTTCTTGGCCGAGAGCCCAATGAATGTGCAGCCATGTTTCTTTTACAGGGATGGTAAGGTACAACTTTTGAATTCACAGCCTAAAATAGAATGGTTAACAGTTATTATATATGAGCAATGGAAATAAACTTAGCTTGAGAATACAAAATTCTAATATGAAAAATAAAAACGTAGTAGACCAATCATTTGTGACTTTGCAACTGTTTTAATAAGACTTATTTTCAACCAAAGTAAAATGCAAGATTTTCAAGTTTACTTTTTTGTAACTTTAAAAGCAACTATAATTTTGCCAGATACATCCAATAAAGGACAAAATAAGGCCTCAGGTACACTATTGGTGTTATTTACTAAAGGCAAATCCACTTTGCACTGCAAGTGCAATTGGAAGTGCAGTCGCTGTAGATCTGAGGGGGACATGCAAGGAAAATAAAAAAACAGCATTTTTGCTTGTACATGATTGGATGATAAAATCAGCAGAGCTTCCCCTCATATCTACAGCGACTGCACTTACAAGTGCACTTGTAGTGCAATGTGGATTTGCTTTTAGTAAATAAACCTCAATGTGTTTGCTCAGCTCCTCTGAACGCCTTTTCTCCTTGCAGGAGGAACGTTGTTTAAAAAATGCCGTAGAAGTTGCATATTGCACATGTTTATGCTTGTTAGCGCTTTCTATTGACCAGAATACTCATTTATTCTGTCCATTAGAATGCATTAAGTTGCATATGCTGCTCCGTTTGCTCTGCCCAAAACCCTCCTCTACTGAACGCACTACTGGTGATGGGGTGTTTTTTTTATCTTCAGCCTCCAAATGCTCCTCTTCTAATACACCTGTAAACACCTGTGTGTGCAGGGCTACATAAGCTAGGTATTTAGAGGCAAAAAAAAAAAAAAAAAGCTAAACACCAGTAAAACTGGTGTTTAAGCCTAGCGTGAAAGAGGCCAAGCAAGTCTGCTGATGTCTATATTTAAGTCTGAGCTCGGACTAGGGTATGCAAGGTCATTGACCATTTACTCCTTCAACCACTGTGTGGTCATTTTTGCCTTGCTTTGGGTTATTGTCATGTTGGAAGGTAAACCTTCTTCCCATTGACAACTTTCTGGCAGAGGGCAGCAGATTTTCCTCAAGAACTTGACAGTATTTTGCCCCCTCCATTTCCCTTCTATTCTGACAAATGCTCCAGTCCCTGCTGCAAAGCAGCATCCCCATAACAGGATATTTCTACCTCCATGCTTTACTCTAGGAATGATGTTATTTGGATGGTGAGCTGTATTGGATTTCCACCAGACATATCCTTTGGTGTTGAGCACAGATAATTCAAATCACCCCCTTAGCCCCCCTTAAAAAGAGATGTAAAATAGGATTTTTATAACAGCTTAACTGTAAAATACTTTTCTTGGAGTACATCATGGGACACAGAGCCTAAGTAATTACTTAATGGGTTATGGGCATACTGGGTATAGCAGGTGTTGACACTGGTATACCCAATACAGGAAGTTCACTCCCCTATATAACCCCTCCTCCTTCCAGGAGTACCTCAGTTTTTGTAGCAAAGCAATATACTTAAACCCCATAAAAGAGGGGAGGGACCTCTGTGTCCCATGATGTACTCCAAGAAAAGGATTTTACAGGTAAGCTGTTCTAAAAATCCTATTTTCTTTATCGTACATCATAGGACACTGAGCCTAAGTAATTACTTAATGGGACAACACATAGCAATGCTATTTGAGGGGAGGGAGAGACAACCCGTAGGGCACCCCCAGATCTGAGGACTTATACTGCTGCCTGCAGCACACTGTACCCGAAGGCGATATCCTCATACCTGCTTACAGCCACCTGATAACATTTTGTGAATGTATGCACTGAAGACCAAGTTGCGGCCTTGCAGATCTGAGCCATGGAGGCCTGGTGACACACTGCCCAAGAAGCACTAACCGACCTGGTAGAGTGCGCCTTAACTTGTCGAATCCACTTGACAGTGGATTTCAACGCTGCCTGTCCTTTCTTAGGACCCTCTGGCAGAATAAATAAGATATCAGTCTTATGAATCTGAGCAGTTGCCTTTAAATAGATCTTCACTGCTCTCACCACATCAAGACAATGTAGTGACTTTTCTTCCCTGGAACATGGTTTTGGAAAAAACGATGGCAGGACAATATCTTGGTTCAGGTGAAAACCTGAAACCACCTTTGGCAAAAAGCCCAGATGAGGGCGTAACACCACTCTGTCTTCATGAATAATCAAATATGGCTCTTTACGAGAAAGAACAGCCAATTCCGAAACCCTCCTTGCTGAGGATATAGCAACCATAAATACCAGCTTCCTTGTCAAAAGGACTAAGGGAATATGCTGTATCGGTTCAAATGGCTGTTTTTGCAACACTGACAAAACTAAGTTCAAGTCCCAAGGGCTCAAGGGTGATTTAACTGGTGGATTAACCCCTTGCATAAAATTCCGGACTAAAGAATGCGTAGCAAGCGGTCTTTGAAATAAAATCGATAAGGCTGAGATTTGGCCCTTAATAGTACACATGGCCAACTTCATCTCTACACCTAATTGTAGAAAGGCAAGAATTCTGCCTATGATATATCTCCAAGGGTGCCAACCCTTGGATTCACACCAGGAAACATAACTGCTGGCAACTTAAGTAGTCCGCCTGCCAATTCTCTACTCCCGGAATGAAGACTATCGATAGGCACAGAACATTCCTTTCTTCCCAAGTTAGAATATGGTTCACCTCTCTCTGCGCTGAGAGACTCTTGGTGCCCCCCTTGGTGATTGATATAGGCCACAGCCGTGGCATTGTCGGATTGGGTCCTGACAGGACAATCCCTTAACCTGGAAGTCCAGGTTTTCAGAGCCAGGCGCACTGCCCGAATCAAGGATGTTGATGGGCAAAGCTCTTTCGGTTTTTGACCAGTCCCTGGACAGTCGTCTTCTCTAGTACTGTTCCCCAGCCTGAAAGGTTGGCATCTGTCATTACTACTTTCCAGATAATTGGACTGAAGGATTTTCCTTTCAGCAGATTCTGGGTTAGTAACCAACTGAGACTTTGAGACACTATTGGGGACAGCCGCATTGGCAAGTCCAAAGCTTAGATTGTTTTGTTCCAAGCAGACAGGATACTGTTTTGTAATAGTCTTGAATGGAACTGGGCATAGGGAACTGCTTCAAATGAAGCCACCATCTTTCCTAACAACCTCATGCAAAGGCGAATTGAGGGATTTTTTTTTGACCTGACCGTCCGCACCAGCTCTTGTATGGAGCTGATCTTTGCCACAGGCAAGAACATCTTCTTCTGGGCTGTGTCTATAATCAAGCCCAAATACTCCAGCTTTCTTAGTGGTTTTAAGGAAGACTTCTCTAGGTTGACAATCCAACCCAGACTTTCCAGGTAACTGGTTGTAATGCGTACACTTTGCTCCAAGTGAGCCACTGACTGGTCTATTAACAATAGATCGTCTAGGGATGCCAAGACTGTTATGCCCTGTGCCCTTAGCCTGGCTAGAGGTGAGGCCAGTACTTTTGTGAACACCCGGGGTGCTGTAGATTGCCTGAAGGACAAGGTTACAAACTGAAAGATCTGTTCTACTTCGAACCGCAGAAACCTTTGGTGAGCAGGAAATATAGGGAAATGCAGATATGCGTCCCTGATGTCGATGAATGCCAGAAGTTCTCTTTCTTTGTGGATGGAAACTACTGACCTGATCGACTCCATGCGAAAGGTGCGGATCTTCAGGAACTGATTTAGATTCCTTGGATCTAGAATGGGTCTGACATCCACATTTGGTTTTGGTACCGTAAACAGGTTTGAATAAAACCCCAAACCTTGCTCTTCTGTGGGGATCTGTATGATCACCCCCCTGAACCAATAATCGGCCTAATGCTTGAAACAGAGTTTGCTTTTTCACTTTAGGAACGTTTGATCTAAAAAAACTAGACGGTGGAAACTCCCGAAATTCAAGTTTGTATCCTAGAGACACCGTGAAGATGACCCATCTGTCCTGAATTTCCCTTTGTCAGACTTCTGAGTAATACAGAAGTCTTCCCCCCACTCTGGTGAGGGGGGGACGCGTTTTCATGATGAGGCTTTAGTATTCTGTTTTGCAGATTTACGGCCCTAGGTCTTCCTTTGAGCCTGGGCCTGACCCTGAGGTTTTCCTCTAGAGTCTGATGGCGGAGAACGTCACCACTGCCTAGAGGCGGATGCCCCTGGCACAGGAGAACAAGTCTGTTTAAATTAAGGATGTTTATACTTTCTTTTGACTGGCAAGAGAGTACTCTTCCCACTAGAAATACTTTGGATGTATTTATCCAAATTATCGCCAAATAGTCGCTCCCTATGAAAGGGGAAACTAGCCAGAAGCTTTTAGCAAGGAGCTTCGGCTGACCAATTTTTTAACCAAAGGGTCCTACGCATGTGTACTAGTACAAGCGCAAGGCGAGACGCCTGGTGAATAGAGTCCTTCATAGCGTCTATGGCAAAACATAATGCCTTTGGTAGTTCGACCAACTCACGGGCCTGTTGTGTAGGGAGCTCTTTAAGAGCATCTGTGAACTGGTCCTTTAGGGACTGACAGATGCCTACTGTTGCGACTGCAGGCTGAGTAACAGTCCCTGCCAAGGAAAAAGAAGATTTTAACAGGAATTCCAAGCATTTGTGCATTGTCTACTGGACAAGTTAAATTTTTATTCACACAGGAAATCGCAGCGTCGACTGCTGGAACCTTCCACTTTTTGGTGAATTTCTCCTCCATGGGACAGAGAACTGAGAATCTCTTTGGAGCGAGAAAATGCTTATCCGGATGATCCCATTCAGCATAAATAAGCTTTTCTAGTAAAGCATGGACAGGAAACGCATAAAAAGGCTGTAAAGGTTTTAAAGAACACAAGGAAGAAACCGGATTTTCAGCTGACTTTGTTAGGGGTAGCATGAAAGTGGAACGAACCATTTCCGTAAGGATTTGCACCTCAGATTGCGAAGCTGAATCATCAACTGTTCTTTCCTCCGCATAGGAATAATGAGCTTGTTTTTTCTCTCGATCGCCTGAGGGTAATACCTCATCCTGTCCCCATTGTTCCCTTGGTAAGGGGTCTGAAATAGGGGAGGGGGATCTAGCACGCTTCCTGTCCACTTGGATAGAGGATGCGATTAAAGCTGCTAATCTTCCTTCTAGGCCCTGCAGGACAGAGGAAGATGCATCTTCAGTCACGTATACAGGGGCTGAAGTGTGAGAAGCAGTTGCACCACCAATCGGTTCCACAGACTCACTCTGGCTTGCCATATCTAGTATCTCCGGGGAGGATGACAGTGTGGAGGCATGACTGGAGTTCCCAGCGCCTGGGGGTGGAACTTTTGGTGCCTTTGTGGTAACCTTGGAAGCCATAGTGCTAGGCACAAAAGCAGAGGCACTATAATAAAAATGTACTATTTTCTGAGCAATAGTAAGAAAAAACAATGGCAGCATAAAGATTAATCTGATGTTAAACAACAATGTATTTTCCTGTACTGGAAATGCCTGTGTATACCCCTCACGTGCTCCAGCGGTTCTGTGTCCTGTGGCAGACTCTTCATTCAGCTGCTCTGGTAGAGACATTTAGTGACAACAGCGTCAGCCTTTTAAGACCTCTCAGGTGTAAACCTGATTGCCTGTGCGCTTCCACGAGGAAGCCGAGTCCGCACACGGCACTGACTGCCTTAGCCACGCCCCTTTCATCGACCCGCCCTCTTCCTCTTTTCAAAAAGTGAACCTCAGCCCGCGCGGACGGCACAGCATTCGGGTCTAAGATACAGACCCGAAGGAGGAGAGGAGGCTGCAACCGCCATGTGGCGTTTCTGTCTTCTCATTACATGAAAAAAGCTGGCTTCCTTGCATTAGATAAAAGGCAAGTAAACATAAAATGTTTTTCTAAGGAAGCCGCCCCGCACCCCTCGGGGGGAGGGGGGGCAGGCGGGGGGGGGGGTTGAAGCTTACTACAAGTGTGAATCAACCTTTAGTGCTGTCACACTGAGTCATGTAACACTGCTCAAACTGATTACAGATAGGATGTAATGTAGCTTGCACTGTACATGTACCCCCAGCCCCTCAGTTTCCACCACTGAGGGGAGAGGAATAATAAAGAACCCCCTCCTGCTACTAGGAAATACCACTGTTGTAGCTGGACACAGAGCAGCTGAAAAGGGTATGCGTATCCTTACTCCCTCTAGAGGAGACTTTAAGGCATTACGATGTTACAAATGGAAGAAAAGGCATAGGTGGACTTCACAGTTCCTAAGCTTTTCTCTTACCTTTTCCTCACTGCAGGATACTGTTGAAAACAGACAGATCCAAACTTCACCCATCACAGCGGGCAGCGTTAGTAAACCTTCAAAGACCAGGTCCCTTAATAGGGGTTCCACTCCTTTGGACATGTATAGCACCCCTCAGGACAACTTTAGGTAATGTAGCAAGACCAAAAAGAGTCCTGGTTCCTACGGTCCAGCCCTCAAAGAGAGGCGTTACAGGCAAAACCTTGTTTTTCTATGCGAGGCCCACGTACCATCCTGTGGCATCAGTGGCGTAGATGGATCCGCTTGTGGAGGTTTTTTTAAATCCAGCATGGATCCCTCCTGGAGCTCCTCAGAGCACATCTTCACTCGTGACCAACACCTTAGACACTGGCGAAAAAACTGAGGTACTCCTGGAAGGAGGAGGGGTTATATAGGGGAGTGAACTTCCTGTATTGGGTATACCAGTGTTCATCACCTGAAGGTGGCCTATAACCCATTAATTACTTAGGCTCTGTGTCCCATGATGTACGATAAAGAAATATTTTTTCCACCAATCATACTTACTTAGGTGGATGCAGCATTAGTCCGATCTGTCCCACGACCCTCTACACTGAGAGCCGAGTGAACAAACTCCTCCGATCGCTTGGTTTTCAGAGCTCCGTGAGCAGACAGTCACAGCTCTCTGCTCCCTCCTTGCTCGTTGGAGTGCCGAGCTGTGGAGGGGGCGGAGCGTCTTTCTCAGGCCCTGAGCGGCTCGCTGAGAGGATGAGATGGGCATCAGTCCAGGCACCTGGCGGATCCAGTGGTCGAGATGATGCGGTGTCTAGACTGAAAATCTGTGTTTTTAACCCACTCTCTGCTGAAAACGTGTCACAGGAGTGCAAAACGAATTGAACTCCTGTGAACCATAGGAGAAGTACAGCGGAACGAGTTTTGGCTATACTTCTTCTATAAATTACCTGAGCCCTCATTCGATCCAGCGCCGTGTATGTCTGCAGGTTTATTTTCCCCTCACTTTCAAGTCTGGTTGGCTCTGCTGGGGCACCGGGAGCCATTGGCTCCCAGTGTTGTCCATCAAAGCCAGTGGCGAGGGTGGGGGGGGGGGGGGTTTGGGGGGGGGGGGGGGGGGCAGAGTCCTGCTGTTTGTGTCAATGGACGCAGCAGCGGAACTCGAATAAGAGCATGCGCGAGTACCCCCAAGGGAAGCAGATTAATGGGATGGAATCATGGGGGCACTGGACAGAGGGAAGGGGCCAGGACTGCCGGTGGGGGGCCTGAATAGAGGCGGTTCATGGCCGCTCTGTTCAATTCCATTGCAAAGAGCAGGTAGCAGGTAAATATAGACATGTTACCTTTACAATCCCTTACCTTTACAATAAAATTATTCACTGTTTCTAGGCATTGATAAAGCCTGTGAATTTTTTTTTTTTTTTTTTTTTATCTCCTGCCTTTCCATAACTTTATCCTGGAGATCTTTTGACAGCGCCTTGCCACTCATAGTTGATTGTTTGCTTCAGTTGCTCTACCAGGGACTGAAATGCTCCAGGAAAGTTCTTTTCAGGCTGCGTTAACCACTTGAGCCCCGGACCATTATGCTGCCTAAGGACCAGAGGTCTTTTTCCAATTTGGCACTGCGTCGCTTTAACTGCTAATTGCACGGTCATGCAATGCTGTACCTAAACGAAATTTGCGTCCTTTTCTTCCCACAAATAGAGCTTTCTTTTGATGGTATTTGATCACCTCTGCAGTTTTTATTTTTTGCGCTATAAACGGAAAAAGACCGAAAATTTTGAAAAAAAATGATATTTTCTACTTTTTGTTATAAAAAAAAAAATCCAATAAACTAAATTTTAGTCATACATTTAGGCCAAAATGTATTCGGCCACATGTCTTTGGTAAAAAAAATGTCAATAAGCATATATTTATTGGTTTGCGCAAAAGTTATAGCGTCTACAAACTAGGGTACATTTTCTGTAATTTACACAGCCTTTAATTTATGACTGCCTATGTCATTTCTTGAGGTGCTAAAATGGCAGGGCAGTACAAACCCCCCCCAAATGACCCCATTTTGGAAAGTAGACACCCCAAGGAAATTGCTGAGAGGCATGTTGAACCCATTGAATATTTATTTTTTTTGTCCCAAGTGATTGAATAATGACAAAAAAAAAAAAAAATATTTACAAAAAGTTGTCACTAAATGATATATTGCTCACACAGGCCATGGGCCTATGTGGAATTGCACCCCAAAATACATTCAGCTGCTTCTCCTGAGTATGGGGATACCACATGTGTGGGACTTTTTGGGAGCTTAGCCGCGTACGGGGCCCCGAAAACCAAGCACCGCCTTCAGGATTTCTAAGGGTGTAAATTTTTGATTTCACTCTTCACTGCCTATCACAGTTTCAGAGGCCATGGAATGCCCAGGTGGCACAAAACCCCCCCAAATGACCCCATTTTGGAAAGTAGACACCCCAAGCTATTTGCTGAGAGGCATATTGAGTCCATGGAATATTTTATATTTTGACACAAGTTGCGGGAAAGTGACACTTTTTTTTTTTGCACAAAGTTGTCACTAAATGATATATTGCTCACACAGGGCATGGGCATATGTGGAATTGCACCCCAAAATACATTTAGCTGCTTCTCCTGAGTATGGGGATACCACATGTGTGGGACTTTTTGGGAGCCTAGCCGCGTACGGGGCCCCGAAAACCAAGCACCGCCTTCAGGATTTCCAAGGGTGAAAATTTTTGATTTCACTCTTCACTGCCTATCACAGTTTCGGAGGCCATGGAATGCCCAGGTGGCACAAACCCCCCCCCCCAAATGACCCCATTTTGGAAGGTAGACACCCCAAGCTATTTGCTGAGAGGCATGGTGAGTATTTTGCAGCTCTCATTTGTTTTTGAAAATGAAAAAAGACAAGAAAAAACTTTTTTTTTTTTCTTTTTTCAATTTTCAAAACTTTGTGACAAAAAGTGAGGTCTGCAAAATACTCACTATAACTCTCAGCAAATAGCTTTGGGTGTCTACTTTCCAAAATTGGGTCATTTGGGGGGGTTTTGTGCCACCTGGGCTTTCCATGGCCTCCGAAACTGTGATAGGCAGTGAAGAGTGAAATCAAAAATTCACGCCCTTAGAAAGCCTGAAGGCGGTGCTTGGTTTTCGGGGTCCCGTACGCAGCTAGGCTCCCAAAAAGTCTCACACATGTGGTATCCCCGTACTCAGGAGAAGCAGCAGAATGTATTTTGGGGTGTAATTTCACATATTCCCATGGCATGTTTGAGCAATATATCATTTAGTGACAACTTTGTGCAAAAAAAAAAAAAAAAATTTGTCTCTTTCCCGCAACTTGTGTCGCAATATAAAATATTCCATGGACTCGACATGCCTCTCAGCAAATAGCTTGGGGTGTCTACTTTCCAAAATGGGGTCATTTGGGGGGGTTTTGAACTGTCCTGGCATTTTATGCACAACATTTAGAAGCTTATGTCACACATCACCAACTCTTCTAACCACTTGAAGACAAAGCCCTTTCTGACACTCATTGTTTACATGAAAAAGTTATTTTTTTTTGCAAAAAAATTACTTTGAACCCCCAAACATTATATATTTTTTTAAAGCAAATGCCCTACAGATTAAAATGGTGGGTGTTTCATTTTTTTTTTTCACACAGTATTTGCGCAGAGATTTTTCAAACGCATTTTTTGGGGAAAAAACACACTTTTTTAAATTTTAATGCACTAAAACACACTATATTGCCCAAATGTTTGATGAAATAAAAAAGATGATCTTAGGCCGAGTACATGGATACCAAACATGACATGCTTTAAAATTGTGCACAAACGTGCAGTGGCAACAAAATAAATGCATTTTTAAAAGCCTTTAAAAGCCTTTACAGGTTACCACTTTAGATTTACAGAGGAGGTCTACTGCAAAAATTACTGCCCTCGATCTGACCTTCGCGGCGATACCTCACATGCATGGTGCAATTGCTGTTTACGTTTGACGACAGACCGCCGTTTGCGTTCGCCTTAGCCGGAGAGCAGGGGGCGACAGGGGTGCTTTTTTTTTTTTTTTTTTTTTTCCCTTTATTATTTTTTTGCTTTTTTATCTTATTTTTAAACTGTTCCTTTAATTTTTTTTTTTTTTTAATCATTTTTATTGTCATCTCGGGGAATGCAAATATCCCCTATGATAGCAATAGGTAGTGACAGGTACTCTTTTTTGAAAAAATTGGGGTCTATTAGACCCTAGATCTCTCCTCTGCCCTCAAAGCATCTGATGACACCAAGATCGGTGTGATAAAATGCTTCCCCAATTTCCCAATGGCGCTATTTACATCCGGCGAAATCTAAGTCATAAAATGATCGTAGCTTCCGGTTTCTTAGGCCACAGAGATGTTTGGAGCCACTCTGGTCTCTGATCAGCTCTATGGTCAGCTGGCTGAATCACCGGCTGCATTCTCAGGTTCCCTGTTGAGACAGGAGAGCCAGAGAAAAACACGGAAGACGGTGTGGGGGGGGCATTCCCTCCCACGGCTTGTAAAAGCAGTCTAGAGGCTAATTAGCCACTAGGATTGCTTTTACATGAAAGCCGACCGCTGGCTGAAAAGAATGATACCAAGATGATACCTAAACCTGCAGGCATCATTCTGGTATAACCATTCAAAGTCGTGAATGGCGTACCTGAAGACAAAAAAATGGTTAACAATGGTTAACAATAAAGCACAGTAAACAGTAAAGTATAAATAATTACATACCTGAAAAACAAACATGATAAAACATAATAACAATAACAATAAAACATTGCAGAATAGAATACAGTAAAAAAAGAGCAGAACAATAGAGAGAGAGAGAACAATAAAACGACAACTATTTTTTTTTATTTTATATATATATATATTTTTTTTACACTTTTTTTGTAACTAACTTTTATAACTGTAACCGGTTCCAGGTTCGGGTCTCTCAAAATGCGATGGCATCTTGGGAGACCCTGTGAAAGTGTGCCTAGTCTGTGCAATGCTGTACCCTATGCTAATAACTAGTGCATGGTAGCGTTCAAAACATTCACCAATGCAAAGACCAGGATTGTCAGGACAGGAGGGACAATAATAGAGGGTGTCACGCCTATATCCGCGCTTGCTGCAGACACGACATCTTTTTGGGGGGGTTCGTTGGGTAGGGGTACTCGGGAGGACATAAAAATGCCTCTCATGCAGCCGACTGCATTTGGTTGGGGATGTGAATGGGGGAAGTACGGGCGCTGCAGAAGCGGTGTGTTCCCAATTAGGATTGGCGAATGCAGCAGGAAGGGCACTATGGGCATGACGGGCCTGTGTTTGTCTTTTTGGTGGCAGCGGGACACTACTTGTGCTTGCCACCTCACCAGCTTGAACTGCACTTATGGGACTCGCCATGTCACCAAGTGTTACTGCAGCGCTGGTTTGACTACGACCGGAGTGTACTAGGCCGCTGGTGCTTGCCAGTTCAATAAAAAGCTTCCAAAAAAACTGTTAGCGATCGCAGGGATCAGGCCTGACTCTGCAAACGCTGCAGTTATGCGTTTAGTGTTTTGTAAGTGACAGTGATCGATCGATACTGCACTTGGGTGGGCCGGGCGGAGGGACAAAACGCAGGTGCTAGCAGGTATCTGGGCTGATCCCACTAACACTGCGTTTTTGGGAACCCTAAACTGCTGGGGACGCTAGTATAGATCTGATCAGATCAGATATTGATCCTGAACTGCGTCTGTCGTAATTTCAGGCTGCGAAGCAACAAAATGTGATTTTAAAAAGGGGAGTGGTTCTTTTATATACCACTGTAAAAAACAGGGCAGGACTCACCTGGCAGTACCCGGCTCTTCCCAAGCATGGAAGAAGGGTGGAAGATCAGAAACACCCCTGCCTATCGAAGCATAAGGTAAAGGAACCACACAATCTGGACAAGTCTGAAAAAGTACAGCTCCCACACAGTTCCTGCAGTGCTCTTGCAATGCTGGAGGAAACACTAAGGCTACTTTCACACTGGGGCGGGGGGGCATTAGCGGTAAAGCGCCGCTAGATTTAGCTGCACTTTTTGGCCACTAGTGGGGCGCTTTTATCCCCCGCTAGCGGCCGAAAAAGGGTTCAAAGCGTCGCTGCCGAAGCACTGGCGATTGATTTCAATGACAGGGGCATTTTAGGAGCGGTGTGTTCACTGCTCTCGCAACGGCCCAAAGATGCTGCTTGCAGGACTTTTTTTCCCCGTCCTGCAAACGCACCGCTCTAGTGTGAAAGCACTCAGGCTATCACACTGGGGCTGCAGGGGAGGCGTTTTTCAGGTGCATTACAGGTGCTATTTTCAGCCCAAAAGCGCCTGAAAAAAGACTCAGTGTGAAAGTGACCTAAGGCTGCTTGCACTTTCCTGCAAATAAACTTAGCATTTTTAGGATACAGATTTTATTTTTTTACTGATCTAAATGCAACTCATTGTTTGCAATGTGCCTGTACACACAGGTGCATAAACTTGCACTGTGTATAGAGGAGTTAAAAAAAAAAAAACACAGAAATCTGTTTTGCCAGTCAGTATTTTACACATGTACGCATGAATGCACGCAAATACGCACATACATACATAAATGTTTATTTGAAGAAGTTAAAACCCCATTCTGAGAGCTAGAATTTATTTCACAAGTTTATGTCCGTATGCACAAAAATGTGCAAAATAAACACAAGAAGTTTTCGGCTAGGAATACCAAGTATTACCAAGTACCCTGAGGATCTGTGGGGAAGAGCCTCCTACTTGCGGTCTATGTACCAATTTTTTTTTTTATACTTTCCCTTAGGCAGTCTACAGATGGGTCAGTTTATTATTTCCATCAGAAGGTTGGGTGAATTGAACTGACTTGATTCCTCCATCGACACATTCGATGTGGATGGGCAAATTCTTCTCACGGATTCTGACAGTGGAAGAGACTTCCCTGCCGCCAGAGCACATTGATCAGGGCTGCCGGCAATAGCCAGCGGCACTGATTGGGCGGGAAAAATCAGACAGGATGGCTGTACAGCAGTCAATCAGTAAATTTACTTCTGTACAACCTTTCCGCCCATACATGAATCGAAATTCTTCCGGTCCGCGCTGAACCAGACAAATTTTGATTCACGTATGGCTGGCTTTACATCCTTATTTTCATAATCGATTAGTTGTCTGATTATTGTTTTGATCGATATATCGGACAAAATAAAAAAAGATAAAAAAACGTAATATGCCATTTTTTTGTTTATTTAAAGTGGATGTAAACCCGAATTTTTTTTTTTTTTGATGTCATAATGTAGAGTATAAGATTTCCTATCGTTTTAGCCCAGTCTTGCCACAAAGAGTTAATCCAGCTCTGAGCAATCCTCTTTTATTGATAAATCTTGACAGAGAAAAACTTTGTCAAATCCTCCCCCTTGCTGTGAGTGACAGGTGATTTATATATCACCTGCACTAGCCTAAGACATTATTTTTTAATTCCCACCCCCACTCCTTTCTTCAACAGCTCTGCAAGGATTGGCTGTTCCACACCTCAGCATGATTTGGCATGCTGAAGTCATGTGGTTACTTTCCTGTCTTTTCACTGGATGTTAGAGATCATAGCAGAAGTTCAGTGTTAGAAATACACAGGAGAAAATGCATATTGACAAGGGGAGTGTAGAGGTGGGCGGGGAGTCTACTGACATCACGACTCCACCCACCGAGCTCCAGACAACAGACCCACCCACAGAATATGCAGTTTTTCAGGTCTAATAACAGACAGAGGGGAGATATTTGACAGGTAAAGATACATGCAGGAGGCATGTATATCCTTATAGATAACCCCTATGGCTGTAGTTTAGAAAGGATGACATTGGGTTTACATCCACTTTAAAATAATAATGAAAAAACACCAATGGGGCGGCACTCTTCCCCCTCCCGGGAACACCAATGGGGCGGCACTCTTCCCCTTCCCGGGAACACCAATGGGGCGGCACTCTTCCCCTTCCCGGGAACACCAATGGGGCGGCACTCTTCCCCTTCCCGGGAACACCAATGGGGCGGCACTCTTCCCCTTCCCGGGAACACCAATGGGGCGGCACTCTTCCCCTTCCCGGGAACACCAATGGGGCGGCACTTTTCCCCTTCCCGGGAACACCAATGGGGCGGCACTCTTCCCCTTCCCGGGAACACCAATGGGGCGGCACTCTTCCCCTTCCCGGGAACACCAATGGGGCGGCACTCTTCCCCTTCCCGGGAACACCAATGGGGCGGCACTCTTCCCCTTCCCGGGAACACCAATGGGGCGGCACTCTTCCCCTTCCCGGGAACACCAATGGGGCGGCACTCTTCCCCCTCCCGGGAACACCAATGGGGCGGCACTTTTCCCCTTCCCGGGAACACCAATGGGGCGGCACTCTTCCCCTTCCCGGGAACACCAATGGGGCGGCACTCTTCCCCTTCCCGGGAACACCAATGGGGCGGCACTCTTCCCCTTCCCGGGAACACCAATGGGGCGGCACTCTTCCCCTTCCCGGGAACACCAATGGGGCGGCACTCTTCCCCTTCCCGGGAACACCAATGGGGCGGCACTCTTCCCCCTCCCGGGAACACCAATGGGGCGGCACTCTTCCCCTTCCCGGGAACACCAATGGTGCGGCACTCTCCCCCCTCCCAGGAACACCAATGATGGGGCACTATTCCCCCCTCCCAGGAACACCAATGATGGGGCACTATCCCCCCTCCCAGGAACACCGATGGGGCACTATCCCCCCCCTCTAAGGAACACCAATGATGGGGCACTATTCCCCTCCTCCCAAGAACACCAATGATGGGGCACTATTTCCCCGCCCCCAGGAACACCAATGATGGGGCACTATTTCCCCACCCCCCAGGAACACCAATGATGGGGCACTATTTCCCCACCCCCCCAGGAACACCAATGATGGGGCACTATTTCCCCACCCCCCCAGGAACACCAATGATGGGGCACTATTTCCCCACCCCCCCAGGAACACCAATGATGGGGCACTATTTCCCCACCCCCCCAGGAACACCAATGATGGGGCACGATTCCCCCCTGAACACCAATGATGGGGCACTATCCCTCCCGGGAACACCAATAACTGGGCCCTATCCCCCGCGCGCGAACACGAATAATGGGGCACTATCCCCCCCCACCCCGGACCACAAATAATGAGGCACTATCCCCCCCACCCCGGAACACCAATAATAGGGCACTATTTCCCCCCAGGAACATCAATGATGGGGCACTATTTCCCCCCCCCCCCAGGAACACCAATGATGGGGCACTATTTCCCCCCCCAGGAACACCAATGATGGGGCACTATTTCCCCCCCCCAGGAACACCAATGATGGGGCACTATTTCCCCCCCACAGGAACACCAATGATGGGGCACTATTTCCCGCCCAGGAACACCAATGATGGGGCACTAATTCCCCCCCAGGAAAACCAATGATGGAGCACTATTCCTCCCCAAGAACACCAATGATGGGGCACTATTTCCCCTCCCCCCGGAAACACCAATGATGGGTCACTATTTCCCGCCCAGGAACACCAATGATGGGTCACTATTTCCCGCCCAGGAACACCAATGATTGGTCACTATTTCCCGCCCAGGAACACCAATGATGGGGCACTATTCTCCCCCCCCCAGAAACGCCAATTATGGGGCACTATTTCCCCCCAGGAAAACCAATGATGGGGCACTATTCCCCCCAGAACACCGATGGGGCACTATTCCCCCCAGAACACCAATGATGGGGCACTATTCCCCCCAGAACACCGATGGGGCACTATTCCCCCCAGAACACCAATGATGGGGCACTATTCCCTCCCCCCAGGAACACCAATGATGGGGCACTATTCCCTCCCCCCAGGAACACCAATGATGGGGCATTATTCCCCCCCAGGAACACCAATGATGGGGCATTATTCCCCCCCAGGAACACCAATGATGGGGCATTATTCCCCCCCAGGAACACCAATGATGGGGCATTATTCCCCCCCAGGAACACCAATGATGGGGCATTATTCCCCCCCAGGAACACCAATGATGGGGCATTATTCCCCCCCAGGAACACCAATGATGGGGCATTATTCCCCCCCAGGAACACCAATGATGGGGCATTATTCCCCCCCAGGAACACCAATGATGGGGCACTATTCCCCTCCTCCCAAGAACACCAATGATGGGGCACTATTTCCCCGCCCCCCAGGAACACCAATGATGGGGCACTATTTCCCCACCCCCCAGGAACACCAATGATGGGGCACTATTTCCCCACCCCCCAGGAACACCAATGATGGGGCACTATTTCCCCACCCCCCCAGGAACACCAATGATGGGGCACTATTTCCCCACCCCCCCAGGAACACCAATGATGGGGCACTATTTCCCCACCCCCCCAGGAACACCAATGATGGGGCACTATTTCCCCACCCCCCCAGGAACACCAATGATGGGGCACGATTCCCCCCTGAACACCAATGATGGGGCACTATCCCTCCCGGGAACACCAATAACTGGGCCCTATCCCCCGCGCGCGAACACGAATAATGGGGCACTATCCCCCCCCACCCCGGACCACAAATAATGAGGCACTATCCCCCCCACCCCGGAACACCAATAATAGGGCACTATTTCCCCCCAGGAACATCAATGATGGGGCACTATTTCCCCCCCCCCCCAGGAACACCAATGATGGGGCACTATTTCCCCCCCCAGGAACACCAATGATGGGGCACTATTTCCCCCCCCCAGGAACACCAATGATGGGGCACTATTTCCCCCCCACAGGAACACCAATGATGGGGCACTATTTCCCGCCCAGGAACACCAATGATGGGGCACTAATTCCCCCCCAGGAAAACCAATGATGGAGCACTATTCCTCCCCAAGAACACCAATGATGGGGCACTATTTCCCCTCCCCCCGGAAACACCAATGATGGGTCACTATTTCCCGCCCAGGAACACCAATGATGGGTCACTATTTCCCGCCCAGGAACACCAATGATTGGTCACTATTTCCCGCCCAGGAACACCAATGATTGGTCACTATTCTCCCCCCCCCCAGAAACGCCAATTATGGGGCACTATTTCCCCCCAGGAAAACCAATGATGGGGCACTATTCCCCCCAGAACACCGATGGGGCACTATTCCCCCCAGAACACCAATGATGGGGCACTATTCCCTCCCCCCAGGAACACCAATGATGGGGCACTATTCCCTCCCCCCAGGAACACCAATGATGGGGCACTATTCCCTCCCCCCAGGAACACCAATGATGGGGCATTATTCCCCCCCAGGAACACCAATGATGGGGCATTATTCCCCCCCAGGAACACCAATGATGGGGCATTATTCCCCCCCAGGAACACCAATGATGGGGCATTATTCCCCCCCAGGAACACCAATGATGGGGCATTATTCCCCCCCAGGAACACCAATGATGGGGCATTATTCCCCCCCAGGAACACCAATGATGGGGCACTATTCCCTCCCCCCAGGAACACCAATGATGGGGCACTATTCCCTCCCCCCAGGAACACCAATGATGGGGCATTATTCCCCCCCAGGAACACCAATGATGGGGCATTATTCCCCCCAGGAACACCAATGATGGGGCACTATTTCCCCCCGGAACACTAATGATGGGGCACTATTCCCCCCCTCCCAGGAACACCAATGATGGGGCACCATTCCCCTCCAGGAACACCAATGATGGGGCATCATTCCCCTCCAGGAACACCAATGATGGGGCACCACCCCCCCAACACCAATGATGGGGCATTATACCCCCTCCCCCAGGAACACCAATGATGGGGCACTATCCCCCCTCCCCCAGGAACACCAATGATGGGGCACTATCCCCCCTCCCCAAAGAACACCATTGATGGGGCACTATCCCCCCTCCCCCAGGAACACCAATGATGGGGCACTATCCCCCCTCCCTAAAGAACACCAATGATGGGGCACTATCCCCCCTCCCTAAAGAACACCAATGATGGGGCACTATCCCCCCTCCCTAAAGAACACCAATGATGGGGCACTATCCCCCCTCCCTAAAGAACACCAATGATGGGGCACTATCCCCCCTCCCTAAAGAACACCAATGATGGGGCACTATCCCCCCTCCCTAAAGAACACCAATGATGGGGCACTATCCCCCCCCCAGGAACACCAATAATGAGGCACTATTCCCACCCCCCAGAAACACCATTGATGAGGCACTATTTCCCCCCAGGAACACCAATGATGGGGCAATATTCCCCCCCCCCAGGAAAACCAATTATGGGGCACTATTTTCCCCCCAGGAACACCAATGATGGGGTATTATTCCCACTCTCCTCCAGAAACACCAATCATGGGGCACTATTACCCCTCCCCAGAAACACCATTGATGGGGCACCATTTCCTCCCCAGGAACACCAATGATGGGGCACTATCCCCCCGGACTACAAATGATGGGGCACTATTTCCCCACCCCCCAGGAACACCAATGATTGTAAATGAATTGAATTGCTCTACAGAAGAGGTGCGCATAAAAGCTAGAGCTGCCTTTTTATTTTCAGCTGGGGAGCAGGTGACTTGTTTTTTTATTCACTACAGGTATTTTATACAGGGCCAACAAATTACGCAGCACTTTACATATTGTACATTTACATCCTTCCCTACACTCAAGGGGATTGTAATCTAAGGTCCCCATTTCACATGCATATACACATGTAAGTGTACCAATTAGGACAGGAGCCATTAACGCACCAGCATGAGTAGAGGAGAAAAACAGAATATCTGGTGGAAACCCACACAAGTACAGGCAGAACATGCAAATTCCATGCTGTAGTTTCTTCTCCTTTTCTTGGGGGATTTGAACCCAGGACCCTAGTGCTAAAAGACAGAAGTGCTAACCACTAGGACCCCTTTTCCCACTGGGGCTGCCCGTGCGTTAGCAGTAAAGCGCTGCTCATTTTAGCGTCGCTTTACCGCTGTTTAAGCAGCACTTTTGACCTCAAAGTAGGGGTTAAAAATGCTTGTGGTGCGGCGCTTCCGGAAGCGCTGCATATTCATTGCAAACCGTCCCAATGATGCTGCTTGCAGGACTTTTTCTAACGTCCTGCAAGCGCACCGCCCGGGTGTGAAAGCACTCGGGTGGCATGGGAAGCAGTTTTCAGGTGCTTTTTCTAGTGCTAAAACGCCTGAAAACTGCCGCAGCGTGAAAAAGGTCTAAGCAACTGTAATGTAACCTTGTCTCAAGCTGGAGTTGGGCTTTAATAAAATAACTCCAGAAATCACATAACTTTAAAGTAGTTGTAAAGTCAAAGAATGATTACTGCCAGCCCCTCTGTTCTACCAAGCCATAAGACACTGTAGAGCTGCACGATATAAGAAAAAATAAGAATCACAATTTTTTTGCTTAAAAGATAGATCACGATTCTCTCACAATTCTTACAGCGTAACATCATCTTTCACATTAAAACAAAAAAATTGGGCAAACTTTACTGTTTCGTTTTTTTTTTTTTATTCTTTGAAGTGTATTTTTTCCCAAAAAATTGCGTTTGAAAGACGGCTGGGCAAATACAGTGCGACATAAAATATTGCAGCAATTGACATTTTATTCCCTAGGGTCTCTGCTAAAAGATATATAATGTTTGGGGGTTCCAAGTAATTTTCTAGCAAAAAATATTGATTTTAACTTAACAAGTGTCAGAAAAAGATTTAGACTTTAAGTGGTTAAACTTCCTGCATTTACATGTTGTTAAAAACTTGGCAGACTGCCTGGATTTTTTCTTTACACACAGAAGTTTATCCCTTTGATCTAAGAAGGAAGAGTTAGTTACAATGTTCCATGTTAAAAACTTGGGACTGCCAGGATGTTTTCTTTTGACAGCTGAGTGTGCAGATAAGTCTCTCCACTTGTTATATGAAAGAATTGGCAAACTCTGCAATAGAGATTGTCAGGGGGGGTTGAATCGAGATCACAATTTTTAACAATTAATAGTTCAGCTCTAAAACACTGTGTAAATTTTTGTATAAAATGATGCCTCTTATACCTTATTTCAGAACGTTCCTGTTTAGTCACAAGACCTTCGGCCACTTTCCTCCCCCGATCTAAGATCCCCCACTGACGTCACCCGGGAAGTCACATGAATACGTGTGCTGTCGGCTCAGCCCCTCCTGCTGTGACCCTTAGATCAGGGGAGGAGAGCGGACAGAAGTCACATGACCGAACAGAAACAATCTGAAATAAGGCAGAGGCATACATTTACACTTTGTAGTATAGCCTGGTAGAACAGAGTGGCTGACGGGGGGGGGGGGGGGGGGGGGGTCGGGGGCTAGAGGAGAGCAGTGGGATGATGGAGGCACATAAACTGACCACCGTATCATGGATCAGCAGCCATGATTACCGTGGTCAGTTTACATAGGGGGCCACAAGAACAGACAGGATCAACCAGGTTTTTTACAGCATAGAAAGGGACAGATTAGACATAAGCACTATGCGGTTTAACCTGCTAGAAGGGAACAGAATCTCTTTTTTTTGGGTTAAAACCTCTTGAAAAACACTTACTTTCCTCTGACTTGGCCCAACTGAGTTATACTTATGCCACAACTGTGTGGCCGATGGCAAAGCTGTAATTCTCAGTTTCTCTTTTCAGGTGGGTGGATGAGTGGTTTCATTTGTGTGCACTAAATATACAGTCTCCTGCACCTTCACCACTCAGGAGATTCCTTATATTTGTTTCAATGAATACAAGGAGTTCTGAGGTGGAGCGGCGGATGACATCATGAGCTCCCTCTTGGACCATTAGAGAGTGCCTTGTATTCATTGAAAAAATGCAGGGCTTCTAAGTAGTAGAGGCACCACAGCAAGCAACGCTGTTTAGTAAACAGAGGGGAAGTCACTGGAGCACCCCAGGGAAGAGAA
Source organism: Aquarana catesbeiana (assembly GCF_042186555.1). Lineage (NCBI taxonomy): Eukaryota > Metazoa > Chordata > Amphibia > Anura > Ranidae > Aquarana > Aquarana catesbeiana. The sequence continues at coordinate 500,372,947 of NC_133325.1, forward strand.
TGCTGAATACTTTACTACTACAGAGAATTACAGCTTCTGCCATAGGGAAGGGACATCTGGATAATTTGTTTGCGCCAAAATAGTCCAAAGTAAAGGCGCGTACACGGTCAGAAAATCTGAAGTTACATTTCGTCCGATGAACGATCTCCTGATTATTAGTATGCTGCTTTTGACAGCAGATTACAAAATTTTCAACAGACAAAAACTGGATGTGCAGGCACCAAAATGTTTTGTCTGATATGACAACGTCCAATTTTATTTTCATTAGTATGGTTTTCTGCCAAAAAAAAAAAAAATCTCAAGAGCAAGAATAGGTATGCTCAGAAATGAAAGAACACATACAAAACAATTCAACACCTTACGTCACTTCTGACGTTGAATTCTGTTGTCCGAAAATTTTCTGATGGTTAGTACCAGTGTTGCCAACCGCCCGTGTTTTTACGGGCAGCCCGTAAAAACGGGGCTATTTTTTCATGTCAGTGAAAACCCGTAAAGAAAATTTCATGCCCGTAAAAATGACGGTCCCGGCTCGGAACTGCGCATGTGCAGTCCCGAAGCATCCCGAAGCATTGCCGAGAGTCTCCGATCATCCCTGTGACTGCTGCTACTTGTCTTGTACCCTCCCCCTTCCTCCGACAGCGCGCCTTATTTGATTCTGGGAGATGCTGGGAGGTGGGGGAGGAGAGGAGTGGAGTGAGCGAGCCTGCAGTGAAGCGCCCGCCCGGACGGACTTCAGCCTAGCAGGGGGTAAGCTTATCTAGCCTAGCAATTAGCTAAATGCAGTTGTGTCTTTACTTGTGTTAATGGGCAGGAGGAGGGGGGCAGAGGATGGGCTGTGTTGCAGGCTTCTGTAGCAGGCTTGTGTGCACTGTGCAGATGTTTTTTTGTGTGTGTCAGATCTGCTTTTCTTCTAAAGGGAGGAGGTTTTCTCCCCAATCTCCTATTACCTGCAGTGCTCACCACCAGTACAGGCACAGCCACGTCAGTCCTCCCCAGAGTTAGCAACTCATGTGTCTGTGGCACAGTGGCACTACAAATCCAAGCATGCCAGGAGAGGGGAGGCAGCAGCAATATGATTTGGCTGGTATTTTCTGATGAAAAAGTGCTGCTGTATATTGTGTTTGTACTGTATGGTGATAATATAATTATGTAATCTGCTTGATGGTCTTGAGGTGTTTATTTATATATATTTTTTTTATCTGAGTAAGTAGTGAGCACATTTGGTCTCCTGTAGCATGTCCGCAGCCTATGACCGTCTCCTGTAGCATGTCCGCAGCCTATGACCGTCTCCTGTAGCATGTCCGCAGCCTATGACCGTCTCCTGTAGCATGTCCGCAGCCTATGACCGTCTCCTGTAGCATGTCCGCAGCCTATGACCGTCTCCTGTAGCATGTCCGCAGCCTATGACCGTCTCCTGTAGCATGTCCGCAGCCTATGACCGTCTCCTGTAGCATGTCCGCAGCCTATGACCGTCTCCTGTAGCATGTCCGCAGCCTATGACCGTCTCCTGTAGCATGTCCGCAGCCTATGACCGTCTCCTGTAGCATGTCCGCAGCCTATGACCGTCTCCTGTAGCATGTCCGCAGCCTATGACCGTCTCCTGTAGCATGTCCGCAGCCTATGACCGTCTCCTGTAGCATGTCCGCAGCCTATGACCGTCTCCTGTAGCATGTCCGCAGCCTATGACCGTCTCCTGTAGCATGTCCGCAGCCTATGACCGTCTCCTGTAGCATGTCCGCAGCCTATGACCGTCTCCTGTAGCATGTCCGCAGCCTATGACCGTCTCCTGTAGCATGTCCGCAGCCTATGACCGTCTCCTGTAGCATGTCCGCAGCCTATGACCGTCTCCTGTAGCATGTCCGCAGTCTCTGACCGTCTCCTGTAGCATGTCCGCAGTCTCTGACCGTCTCCTGTAGCATGTCCGCAGTCTCTGACCGTCTCCTGTAGCATGTCCACAGTCTCTGACCGTCTCCTGTAGCATGTCCGCAGTCTCTGACCGTCTCCTGTAGCATGTCCGCAGTCTCTGACCGTCTCCTGTAGCATGTCCGCAGTCTCTGACCGTCTCTTGTAGAATAAAACCCAGAGCCACCAAGCTGGAGCCATTTGACTGAGCCCTGCACGGTGCATCTGAGAGGAGGTCAGTGACAGCGCCGCCAGGCCAATCTGAGGGGGAGTCACTGATGTAAGGGGGCACCGATATAAAGGTTTCCCCCCTATATTAGTAAACCCCCTTACCTTAGTGTATTCACTGTACGGAAGGTGGTCTCTTGTCACCAGAGTGCGCCCCACATCAGAGTTCCTGGCGTTCCCCTTTACATCAGAGTCTGCAGGATTCCCCCTTACAGTGCAACAAGGAACTCAATCTGAGGATCCTGATGTAATTGGGAACTCTGATGTAAAGAGAACAAAGTGGACTCTGATATAAGGTGGTCTCTGGTCACCAGAGCCCCCCTCTACATCAGAGTTCCACCTTAGATCATGATTTGCAGCATTTCCCTTTACATAAGAGTTTCATTTCACTGCAAGAGGGAATCCTGCAGACTCTGATGTAAGGGGGAACTCTGTGCTGGCCGGGTTATAGTAACCTGACCTTCGTGTCAATGCAGAAATATGTTTTTTACTTTTGTTAAACTTAAACACATTGCTAATAGCACTAGATATATGTTTATAGTTTAAATATTCATATTTGCACTGTTTAGCACTGAAAACTGTAATTATAGGTACTTTTTTGCAGTGCCAGTAAAAAATTGGTGCCGTTTGTAAATTTTTGGTATCCTGCCAGTAAATTTTGCCTCGGAAGGTTGGTAACACTGGTTAGTACCCTCTTCACTTTCGATTTGAGACTAGCATCCAACAAAAACTGACAAAAATTCGTCCAATAATCTGACCATGTGTACAAGGCTTAAGTGTTTAACCACTTAGCAATTGCCTGCCCGCACTGTACTGCAGACAAGCGGCCATTGTAGGCAAAGCGCAGACTGGTACGCTACTCTTCCTCCTCTTCTCGGGTCCCTGGCAACAATTTTGGCACTACCTCTTCTTTTTTGTATCACCATAGCATGCCGTTGCTATGGGGACAAAGGGTGCACGCTCACTTCCGACCTGTGCCTCTATGGAGCCGCGCGAAACATGTCGGCCGAAAATTGTGTTTTCGGCATATTGCCGAAAGAAAAGAGTGCAGATAATTGCGCATGCGCGGTGGCCGCACCGCCGGGTACCATCCTGGCGGCTCAAGGTCCTGTCCTGTACTGTCCTCCTAACCTTGCAGAGCAGCTATCTCCCTGTGTCAGGGAGCCGAACTGCCCAGGCCACACTAAGAGCCGGTTCAAGTCGCCTCCCGTTCTGTACAATGGAACCGTTCTAATAGGAGCGACGCAAGTCGCTCCGACTTAGAAAAAGGTTCCTGTACTACTTTGGGGGCGACTTGGGGCGACTTGCATAGACTTCTATACAGAAGTCGTTTTGCAAGTCGCCGCGGAAGTCGTTTGCAGGTGGCCTCGCTGAGGCGACCTGCAAGTCGTGCCGCCCCTGTGTGAACCGGGGCTAACAATGTCCTGCCTCCTGTGATAGACGGCACACTGATCCAATTGCGGGACATCAGTGTGACGTGATCACAGGAGGCGGGGCATTGTTATTGCAGCCCGGGCAATTCAAATCCAGCTCTGTGACACAGCAGGAGATCACCGCTCTGATTCAGACAGGCTGCATCTATCTTTTGTATCATGTCTTCAGTCTCTGACCATCTCCTGTATGATGTCTGCTAGAGGTGCACCAAATGGAAATGTTGCTAATACTATTAGCAATGTGTTTAAGTAAGAGATTGCAGACATGCTACAAGAGATGGTTAGAGACTTTTCTTGAGCTTTTCTTGCACTAAAAGGTGCCATTGATGGCCAACAATAAATTCATATTAATTAATTTAAATTGATGATATTAATTTTAAAAAGTTAAATACAATTATATATCAAAATATTAACATTTTTTAAAAACTGTCATTTTCGGCAAAGTGCATCCTGTATTTTCGGTTGCAGCGCCAAAACTTCCATTCAGTGCACCATTAATATGTATTATAGCAGAAAGTTGTTTTTTTTTTTTTCTTCAAAATTGTCAGTCTTTGTTTATAGCGCAAAAAATAAAATCACTTTAAGGTCTCACTTCAAACCTGTGCGCAGAAACGCAAGAGCACATCATGCTTGCGGTGCCATTAAGAGTTAATGACACCCCAAACGGGGTGTCAAAGATGTGCATTTTATCACACAACAGCCGCAGCAAAGCGCATTGGGGAAAAAAAAAAAAAACACATACATCAGGGTCAACACCTGAAAAGGGAGCTTCTTTTGTGCATTAGTCAGGCATAAAGCAGTCCACTCAAGTAAAAAGGGGTGACCTATGCACAAAACAACACACGCAGGAACGTGTATTTCCACTATAAGGCTCTACTCATGGATAAAAGATTACTGTTGAGGTAATCCAATATCACTCCACTACCCTGTATAGAACATAGTTCACTGACACGTTCAGGAAAACAAAGTGAGAATATCATGCAGATATAAAACGTTGTGGAATTGTATGTAGAACATGAGCCACGTGCAGCCGTATCACAGTCATCGCTTATCACACAGCTATCTACTCATGTGCCATACTTCAGCACACATCAGAGCTGCTCAGGTTGCAAGTATAAAGCACCTTCCTTGTCTCGGTACACAAGTTATTACTCCCTCATCCCTGCCCCGCTCACCACTGACAGCAGCTCTACACTTCCTCCTCCTCACTGAACCGGAAGTCTGCGAACCGGTGCAGCATGGGAAAGGACAAATGTGAAACTGCACAGTGGGCGGGGCTTGACGGGAGAGAGAAAAAAAGAGAGTGCGCGCGCCGTATTCTCAGCGCTACGCTTGTGCCGATGGGACTCAGGGAGGGTTTGAGAGTGCAGCGAGCAGGAAGGAGGGACGGGGTGTCTCTCAATCCCGGTGTTCTGCCGAGAAAGTTCCCCTCGGCGGATAAGGACCCCCCTCTACTGCGCAGCGCTTGTGCAGTAGGAGCCGGCAGAAATAGCCGAAGCCGAATACAGTAGAAATCAGCGGCGCCTGTAAGAGGGCCCCTCGCTTCGCTCGGCACTTTTTTATTCTCCCTCTAGGTCCACCTGGATGGTGGGGCTTCAACCTGGACCCAGGGCGCAGGCGCTGTGTACAGCTGATTGAAGTTTTTCAGCTTCGGCTATTTTCGGCGGCTCCTAGTCGTTCGTACTGCGCAAGCGCTGCGCCTGCGCAGTACAGGGGGGTCCTTATCCGCCGGGGGAACTTTCTCGGCAAGACACCGGCATTGTGATTGGTTGGCTGTGTGAAGACCGGTTCAAATATTTAACCCCTTGACTTGCAATATTTGTGCAGCGGTTTTTCAAACGCAATTTCTTTTTTTTGGACAAGCTACATTGATGAATTTTAGTGCACACAATATAATACCCATTTTTGTTTTTTGGGCAAAATATAAAATATGTTACGCTGAGTAAATCAATACCGAACATGTCACACTTTTAAACTGGGCACACCCGTGGATCACGACAAACTACAGTACCTTAACCACTTCAGCTCCGGGAGGTTTTACCTGCTCTTCCTGACCAGGCGATTTTTAGCTATACGTCGTGCGACGTTGTATCCAAATAAAATTGATGTCTTTTTTTTTACCACAAATAGAGCTTTCCTCTGCAGTTTTAATTTTTTGCACTATAAACAAAGACTGACAATTTTGAAAAAACATTTTATTTTTACTTTCTGCTATAAAACATACCCAATAAAAAATTTAATTTCTTCATCATATGTTTTCTGCTACATATTTTTGGTAAACAAAAAAATCTGTGCAGTGGTTTTGCACAGGTGTTCAGATCCTCCTCTTCTTGGGTCCCACTTCTGTGCTCCTGGCTCCTCCCTCCCGTATAGTGCCCCCACAGCAAGCAACTTGCTATGGGGGTACCTAAGCCGAGCCACAGCTCTGTGTCCATTCACACATGGAGCTATGGTTCGGCCCCCACCCCCTCTCTCCTCATTGGCTAACTGACTTTGATAGCCAGCAGTGGGAGCCGTTGGCACCTCTGCTGTGTCTCAGCCAATCAGGAGCGAGAGTCCCGGATGGACAAGGCACTCCTAGACACCACTGGATCAAGCAGGGGCTCAGGTAAGTATTAGGGGGGCTGCTGAACACTGAAGGTTTTTTTATCTAAATGCATAGAATGCATTTAGATAAAAAAAACCTTCTGACTTTACAACCACTTTAAGGGGTGCTTTAACCGCTTTCCACCCAGCCACTGTACATAAATGGCTGGGTGGGAGCTTCTCTGTTCCGAGTGGATGTACCTGTACGTTGCGCAGAATGAACGGCTGCGTAGCAGCGCGATCTCGTGATGGCTGTTATCTTCGGATACAGCCCATCAGAGATCAGGATATGGGCGCTGTGATTGGCCCTCCTGATCACGTGATGGCTGTGCCCAATCACAACCTTCACAGTGTAAACAAAAACTAGTGTCTCTGTGTCAGCTCCCACGCTGAGCTCAGTGAAAGCTCAGTGTGGGGGATGCTGCAGCCTTTGCTGACAACTCTCTGTGTAAAGAATGATTTTAAATAGAGAGCTGTCACAGATCACACAAACTGCAGCCATCCCCAAACACCACTGTTCCATGAACATCTGTACCAGTGCACAAAACATCTATCAAAGTGTCCCAAAAACATCTGCAATAGTTTTCCATTGCAAAATAAACATCTGTCAGTGTCCACCGGTGGACGATCAACATCTGTCATAGTGTACAAGTGCACAAAAACATCTGTCAGTGTCCTACCAATATATAAATAAAAAATGTAAAGCATTCCCATGGTAGCATGAAAAGGTGAACGCACATGTTGGTACCATATGCATGCGTAAACCACGGTCGCACCACACGTGTGAGGTATTGCAGCGAACGTCAGAGCGAGAGCAATAATTCTAGCACCAGACCTCCTGTGTAACTCTAAGCTGGTAACCAATAAAAGCTTATAAATCGTCACCTATGGTGATTCCTAACCACTTCAATACCAGGCACTTATACACCTTCCTGCCCAAGCCAATTTTCAGCTTTCAGCGCTGTCGCAATTTGAATGGCAATTGCGCGGTCATGCTACACTGTACCCAAACAAATTTTTTATCATTTTGTTCCCACAAATAGAGCTTTCTTTTGGTGGTATTTGATCACCTCTGCGATTTTTATTTTTTGCGCAACAAATAAAAAAACCCAGAAATTTTGAAAAAAAAAAGTTTTTCTTTGTTTCTGTTAAAATTTTTAGTAAATAAGTAAGTTTTCTTCTTCAATGACAGGCACTGATATGGCTGCATTGACTGGCACTGATAAGGCGGCACTGATGGGCACCGATGAAGTGGCACTGATGGGCACTGATGATGGGCATTGATAGGCGGCACTGATAGGTGGCACTGATGGGCACTCATAGGTGGCACTGATGGGTACTTATGGGTGGCACGGATGGGCACTAATGACACTGATGGGTGGCATTGCTGGGCATCACTGAATTTTTTTGTTTTCATAATGCTGCCAGTCAGTGCCCATTTGTGGGCACTGATTGTCATTGATTGGGCATATGTTCGCACATGTGGATGGCTATGGGGGATGTACCTGGCCATCCACATGTTATGTGCTTCCCTGGTGGTCCTGGCGGCTTCCCTGGTTGTCTGAAGTGGGCATCCGAGGGGGGCTGTGCTGATAAACAATCAGCACAGACCCCCCTGTCAGGAGAGCCGCCGATCAGCTCTCCTCTACTCGCGTCTTTTAGACGCGAGTGAGGAAAAGCCAATCAACGGCTCTTCCTGTTTACATCATGAACAGCCATGATTGGACACGGCTGATCACGTGGTAAAGAGCCTTCGTCAGAGGCTCTTTACCGAGATCGGTGTAGCGGTGTGTCAGACTGACACACCGCACCACCGATCCCCGTTATGCGTGCCCCCACGGGCGCGCGGCAGTTGTTATCATGCAGAGCGTCACATGACGCCCAGTCAGGATAAATGAACCACCGCCCGGCCGTCATTCTGCTATAGGCCGGGCGGGAAGTGGTTAAATACCAAAGTTTGGCACCATTTCACAAGCGTGCACAATTTTCAAGCTTGACATTTTTGATGTTTAGCTACCTGGCGCCAAAATTATAATAAAAATGTGGGTATTATATTATCTTTGTGTGCACTGAAATTCATTAAAATGTATATACTATATAGTTGATATATAGTATATACAGAGAGTACACATGTCACACCTCTATATCTGGGTATATACAGGGGATATAGTATATAGAGATATATTGGACAGTGGATATATAATATATACAGAGAGTACACATCTCACAACTCTATATCTGGGTATATACGGGGAATATAGTATATAGCGGTATATAGGACAGTGGATATATAGTATATACAGAGAGTACACACGTCACACCTCTATATCTGGGTATATATGGGGGATATAGTATATAGAGATATATATAGGATAGTGGATATATAGTATATACAGAGAGTACAGCTGTCACACCTCTATATCTGGGTATATACGGGGAATATAGTATAAAGGAGGTATATAGGACAGTGGATATATAGTATATACAGAGTACACATGTCACACCTCTATATCTGGGTATATATGGGGGATATATTATATATAGATATATATATATATAGGATAGTGGATATTTAGCATATACAGAAAGTACACATGTCACACCTCTATATCTGGGTATATACGGGGGATATAGTATATAAAGATATATAGGATAGTGGATATACACTATATACAGAGAGTACACATGTCACACCTCTATATCTGGGTATATACACATGTCACACCTCTATATCTGGGTATATAGTATATAGTGAATATATAGTATATACAGAGAGTACACATGTCACACCTCTATATCTGGGTATATATGGGGGGATATAGTATATAGATATATTTATAGGACAGTGCATATATAGTATATATAGAGAGTACACATGTCACACCTCTATATCTGGGTATATACGGGGGATATAGTATATACAGATATATAGTATATACAGAGAGTACACACGTCACACCTCTATATCTGGGAATATATGGGGGATATAGTATATAGAGATATATAGGACAGTGGATATATAGTATATACAGAGAGTACACACATCACACCTCTATATCTGGGTATATACAGGGGATATAGTATATAGAGATGTATATAGGATAGTGGATATATAGTATATACAGAGAGCACACATGTCACACCTCTATATCTGGGTATATATGGGGGATATAGTATATAGAGATATATAGGACAGTGGATATATAGTATATACAGAGAGTACACATGTCACACCTCAATATGTGGGTGTATACAAGGATATAGTATATACAGAGAGTACACATGTCACACCTCTATATCTGGGTATATACGGGCTATAGTATATACAGAGAGTACACAAGTCACACCTCTATATCTGGGTATATACGGGGTATATAGTATATACAGAGAGTACACATATAACACCTCTATATCTGGGTATATATGGTGGATATAGTATATAGAGATAAATAGGACAGTGGCTATATAGTATATACAGAGAGTATACGTCACACCTCTATATCTGGGTATATAGTGGATATATAGTATATACAGAGAGTGCACATGTCGCACCTCTATATCTGGGTATATACAGTGATATAGTATATAGATAAATATATAGAACAGTGGATATATAGTATATAGAGAGAGTACACACGTCACACCTCTATATATAGTATATACAGAGAGTGCACATGTCACACCTCTATATCTGGGTATATACGGGGGATATAGTATATAGAGATATATAGGACAGTGCATATATAGTATATACAGAGATTACACATGATACACCTCTATATCTGAGTATATATGGTGGAAATAGTATATAGAGATATATAGGACAGTGGATATATAGTATATACAGAGAGTACACATGTCACACCTCTATATCTGGGTATATATATATATATATATATATATATATATATATATATATATATATATATAGGACAGTGATCCCTTCCAGTCTATGTCTTGGTCGGAGATCACTATGAACCTACCATAGGGTCCATGTGATCCCTTCCTGGCTATGGTCTGGTTGGAGATCACTATGAACCTACCATAGGGGTCATGTGATCCCTTCCTGGCTATGTCCTGGTCAGGGATCATTATGAACCCTACCATAGGGTCCATGTGATCCCTGCCTGGCTATTTCCTGGTCGGAGATTACCATGAACCTGCCATAGGAGCCATGTGATCCCTTCCTGTCTATGTCCTGGTCAGGGATCACTATGAACCTACCATAGGGTCCATATGATCCCTGCCTGGCTATAACCTGGTCGGAAATCACCATGAATCTACCATAGGGTCCATGTGATCCCTTCCGGGCTTTGGTCTAGTTGGAGATCACTATGTACCTACCATAGGGGTCATGTGATCTCTGCCTGGCTATGGCCTATTCAGAGATCACTATGAACCTACCATAGGTTCCATGTGATCCCTTCCTGGCTATGTCCTGGTCTTAGATTACTATGAACCTACCATAGGTGTCATGTGATCCCTGCCTTGCTATGGCCTGGTCAGAGATCACTATGAACCTACCATAGGGTCCATATAACCCCTGCCTGGCTATGCAGACATCACAAGTCTCCCGGAAGGTGCCGGAGACTCCCGCATTTCTGAGGTGGCTCCCGCACACCCGCAAGTGCCTCCCCATCTCCCGGGAACGATCGGTGTGGCGGCTGTCCCTCCTGCTGCGCACCGATCATCCCCAGCTTCTCTGTGTACTCCTCCCCCATCCCCCTCCGTGTCCTTCTCCACCCCCCCTCGTCCCCCATAACCGGCTCCCCTCCTCTCCTCTCCCGCTGGCTGTGGGGGAGACTAGTAATTGGACACAGTGAGCGAGATCGCTCCTGTGTCCTGTGATAAATGAGCAGTGTAAACTGTGTTTACTCTGCTCAGTTTTTGAATGGACAGGAGCCTCTGTCTCCTGTTCATTCATCTTTAGTGCTGAGAAAGGGACTGGGGAATGTGTCCTGCCTGTTTAGACCCCTGACATCTCACCAAAGCCCCCCCAAAAATAAAAAATAAAATATTGTAAAAAAATTCTAAAAAATGAAAAAGTGTAAAAAAATAAAAAAAAGCATTGTGAAAAAAAATTAAAACAAATTAAAATGTAAAAATCAATTATTAAAAGTAAAAAAACTACTGACACTATCCACTGCCACCAACCCCCCACCCACTTCCCCAGAAGCACTGCGAAAAAATATTGAGAAAGTGATTTAAATAATATTTTGCCGCGGGGGGTGGCGTTTGCGGGCGTGAAGCGCCACCTCCCTGAAATTAGTTTTTGCAGGTTGGGATGTCTGGGCTATGTCCTGGTCAGAAATCACTGTGAATCTACCATAGGGGCCATGTGATCCTTTCCTGTCTATGGCCAGGTCGGAGATCACTATGACCCTACCATAGGGGTCATGTGATCCCTGCCTGTCTATGGCCTAGTAGGAGATCACTATGAACCTACCATATGGGCCATGTGATCCCTTCCTGGCTATGTCCTGGTCTTAGATTACTATGAACCTACCATAGGGGTCATGTAATCCCTGCCTTGCCATGGCCTGGTTGGAGATCACTATGAACCTACCTTAGGGTCCATATGACCCCTGCCTGGCTATGTCCTGGTCAGAAATCACTATGAACCTACCATAGGGGCCATGTGATCCCTTCTTGTCTATGGCCAGGTTGGAGATCACTATGAACCTACTATAGGGGCCATGTGATCCCTGTCGGAGATTACTATGAACCTACCATAGGGGCCATGTGATCCCTGTCGGAGATTACTATGAACCTACCATAGGGGCCATGTGATCGCTTCCTATCTATGTCCTGGTCGGAAATCACTATGGACCTAACATAGGGGCCATGTGATCCCTTCCTGTCTATGTCCTGGTCTGAGATCACTTTGAACCTACCATTGGGTCCGTGTGATCCCTTCCTGGCTATGTCCTGGTCAGGGATCACTATGAACCTACCATAGCGTCCATGTAATCCCTGCCTGGTTATGTTCTGGTCAGAGATTACTATGAACCTACCATAGGGGCCATGTGATCCCTTCCTGGCTATGTCCTGGTCGGAAATCACTATGGACCTAACAAAGGGGCCATGTGATCAATTCCTGTCTATGTCCTGGTCGGAGATCACTATGAATCTACCATAGGAGACATGTGATCCCTGCCTGGCTATGTCCTGGTCGGAGATCACTATGAACCTAACATAGGGTCCATGTGATCTACCATAGGGGACATGTGATCCCTGCCTTGGTCGGATTTTCCGACGGAAAATGTGCGATCGGAGCTTGTTGTCGGAAATTCGGACCGTGTGTGGGCTCCATCGGACTTTTTCCATCGGAATTTCCGACATACAAAGTTTGAGAGCAGGCTATAAAATTTTCCGACAACAAAATCCGTTCGCGTAAATTCCGACCGTGTGTGGACAATTCCGACGCACAAAGTGCCACGCATGCTCAGAATAAATTCCAAGATGGAACTGCTCGGTCTGGTAAAATTAGCGTTCATAATGGATATAGCACTTCCGTCGCGCTGCAATGTTTTAAATTGTTTAATGCAGCGCACTCTCTTCTTCTTTAAAATGCTAGAAGAATGAAGTTGTTTTGCTGCTCATATTCACACAGAGTTCTCACAAACTTCTTCCCTTATTATTTATCATGATTTCATGAATATAATATTTTGATTAGTCACATCTCCCGAAAAGAATTTTTTTTTATGTTTTTAGATTTTGTATTATTTTGTTTTAGTTTGTTAAATCCTGATCTCCTGTTATTTTTTTAATTAATTTTTTTTTTTACTCCAGAATAGTTTTGGGTGTGTTTTGTGTGTCAAGTTACCACAACACCATTATTATCATGTATTATTTAATCTCAAGGAGATTGCTTGGTGTTGGTGTCTCTTGTAAATTCGACATTGTATTTTTGAAATGTACCTGCCTACTCACAAACAAACTGTCCTTTTTGAAGGAAAACACATAGGCGAGTATAATACAAAAAAAAATTCCTTTATTAAGGGGTCATAACCAAAGAAAGAGGGAAGCAACGCTGGAGAAACTGTAGAAATTGGTGAAGCCTTTGGCCCCCAGGGCACACATCAACTATTTTAATGCAAAATTGGTGGCCTGAGGAGTCCATATATAAGGGAGTACAATCTGGTCCAGAAGTCCAAGAGATCATGAACAGCAGCAGATGACATATCTGTCCCCAGGCTGTGGTCATACAAGAGCCTGCATCTTTTGTCAGACCAGACTGAACCCAGGCCATCACTCTCTGGTCTTCCTTAGATGCTTCCTTCCAGGCTGTGGCTCTGGTGTTGGAGGTGTGGCAGGAGGAGGAGGAGGACCTGGTAGAGGAGGAGGAGGACCATGGTTCAACTCCCAAACGTGGCTTTGGCTTGTGAGTTGGCCCCTCAACCCCTTATTTAGGGCTTGTAAGATGAGATACTCACATATTAGGCGTTGGCCTTCCTCCATTTCCAGCATTTTGCAGGCTGTTATATATGCAAAGTCCTCTTGAACACTGTGGGAGGTTCTGAGGGCCGCAGTAGCCTTCCAAAATAGGCCAATTGCTGCCCCCTTCATGTTACTCCTCTTCTTGACACTTTTTGGTTGAAGGCGGAGGGGAAGGACCTGGGTATTGGGCAGGCTACTGGGCCTGGCCACCTCCTGGCTGAGACTTTCCTGTGTATGAAAAAGGGACATCATTTTAGTTTTTGGTTCATCAATCACACACAATTTTCATCTCATGACTGTTGCATATTGAATGTTAATACATAGAAAAGACTATCATTCTGACCCCAGCATTTTTCATTCTTGTCACAATCATTTGTGGCCACTACTGTCTATTAATATGTAAAACACTTTGTGAAATCAGAAATTAGGAATCCAAAGTAACATATATTTAACATCATTAATTTGACCAACAGAAATATTTAGAAGAATGCTATACCTGGCTCAAGCTGGGCTCCTCCACATGTTGCTGCCTGGAAGGCCCAGGCTGGGCGTCAGAAGCCTCAGCTGAGGGGGAAGGAAACATAGAAGGAAGATTGGAGAGTGCTGGCCTGGGTTCAGTATGGCCTGCCAGAAAATGCAGTCTGTCATAGTACCACAGCCTGGGGACATAAATGTCATCTGCTGCTCCTGATCTCAGGGAATCCTGGACCTTCTTGTGCTCCCTTAGATAAGTGCTCCTCATGCCACCAATTAGGGCCTTCAAATAGGGGATGTCTGCCATTGGGATCACTGGCTTCACAAATTCCAGTAACTGATCCAGCGATGCCTTCCTCTTTGGTTTATTGTTATAATGCGCATGCGTGAAACTCAGCCCGCCCCTGACGTTCTTTATAGTCTATGCCCCTTCTCTTTTGGCGCAGTGGGGAAGAGGACATGGCGGAGACCGAGCAGGTGTGTGATAATTACAGCAACGAGGAGGAAAGCCCGGAGCCAGAAACGTCACAATCCTAGAGGAGATGATTTAAGGCCTCAAATATGTCCTTTGTAGAGATGGTGGAGATGGTGGACATATTGAAAAGGGCCGACTATGATGGGAAGTATGGACCTTACCCCAACCCAAATGTGAGAAAGGCCAAGATCATAGCGAAAGTTGTGAAGAGTCTACACAGAAATTTTGGGGTACGGCGATCCAAGGATCAACTGAGGAAGCGGTGGTCAGACCTCAAAATCAGGGAGCACGATCAGTATAGAAGGATCAGGAGAGTGCTGCAAAAAAGTAAGTAGTTGTCCTGTGTTCCTATTCTTTATTTTTCTAACGCTCGTGCTGCTCCATGTGCTTTTCTTTAGTGTTGTACATTTTAAAATGGCAACTTTCATGTTCGTGGACACATTATTAGTTCGTAGGAAACTTTGTTCGTTCAGTCAATAAAACACCATGTTTTGTCAAGATGCAGTGCAATACATTTTTTATGCCCTACTTCTCTTAAAATAAGTTTGTTGTCTAGATGGGTTTGTAACTACAATGAAATGCAAACTAGATTCTGTGTAAGGAGAGGACACTCAGCAGCTGTTTACACATCTGGATGCTGGAGCACTAGTGTGGGACACCAGAACACCCTTTTTATTAGGGGCCCCACACAGGTGCTCCAGTGGATACTATAGGGGTGTCTCCATCTGTGAAGCTTGTACAAAACAGGTAAGTATTCCAGCTTGACAAAAGACAACAATATTTCTTCATCTTGGAACTCTGCCAAAACAGACAATTGTACCTCACTTCCAAGCAATGTTTCATATTCCTATTTCTGCCATCAAATATCTGTGTGCTAAGTATACCTATTTTGTTCACATAGGGGAGAAAAGACTCAGAGGACACCACTCAACAGAGGAGAGCACGCCCCACCTCAGGAAGAAGGGGAAATCCCCCAAACCCAACCAGAGGAGAAGAAGGGAGATGTTGTGGAAATTGTCACCACAACAGGTGAGTGTCTGCGACCACAGCCTCAGGTAAGAGATGGATGCCTGTATATTTATAATACATGGTGTGTTTTTTTTTTTTATATTTTAGGTGATCGTGATGTTGTGGAAGAGGAATGTCACTTCACCAGTGAAAGTGCCCAGATCCTCATCGGGGAGATAATGGGGTGTAATAGGGATTTGGAAAACATCAAGCAAAAAACCAATGATGTTCAAAACAAAATGAAGAACATCATTGATGTTTTAGGGAGAATTTAAAACACCCAGAAATCCCTAACTTATTGCAGCTTTATTATTGTTATGTTTATGACAAATTTTTGACATATTATAGAAAAGCCAAATTTTCAAGATGCACACAGTGTGTCAACATGTGCTATCTGCCATCACGGGAGATCAATGTACGCGTTTTGTGGGTGCAACCCCTTCCTCAATAATAAAGTAACTGAGAGGAAGGGGTTGCACCCACAAAACACGTCCCTTGATCCCCCATGATGGCAGCTAGCACATGTTGACATTAGGCAATTTGTGTGCATCTTCAAAATTTGGCTTTTCCAGGGGTGACATCACCCCATCTGCTGAACGCAATATCAAACACAGTTTATAAATACTCATGTCTGATATTGCCTTCACTTTCTTGAAAAGTTGAACTTTGTAAGTTCCAGAGTTGTGTATTTTTTTATGGTTTTAAACATGCCTGTTTTACCTTAATAAAAGGCAATTTCTACTTATTTTAATGTGACCCAAAAATTGTTATACAACAAACATGTTGGTTTGTTCAAAAAACCTTTTAGAAACGCACATGTGATTGTGCTTTGATTAAAAAGATTGATAATCAACAATGTGTGGCTTCTTCTTTCAATGCTCAAAAGCATTTTTGCAGTAAAGTTGGTGTTTTCAGTGGCAATGGTGGTTATTTACTAAAGGCAAATCCACTTTGCACTACAAGTGCAGTTTCAGTGCAGTCTCAAGTGCACTTGTAGTGCAAAGTGTATTTTCCTTTGGTAAATAACACCCAACAGTGCTTTCTAATTTTACACAATCACACCATTTTCAGGACTCCACAAATTTAGGGCATGGTGTTGAAAATTATTATTATTTTTGTCAGTAATGCACTACATACATTCACAATAAAAACAGGGTGTGTGTGTAGCAGACCCACAACATAATAATTAATAGTTAGACAAAGAAGAGATTGTCACCTCGTGTATCAAAGAAATTTCATTTGCACTGTTGAAGAAAAAGCCCAAAAAATTAGACCATTAAAAAAAGATAACAGAGGAGACAGCTAAAAGAAAGCCAAGCAGGAAATCAGAGCAAATATTTGTTCAGTTTAAAATGTATTTTTATTTAAAAAATGTTTCAGACATTGTCTGGCATATCGATGGCCCTCCTACCTGCAAAGTATTCCATGTATCTTATACGGACCTCGCGGGCACTCTGGGGGGCAAGCCAGGACGGCCAGCTTCAAGCGTCGTCAGGGTTGGTTCATTAATATTAATTCCGGCCTCAGGCCCAACTGAGCCAGCATAGTTCCAAGAATTTCTCCTTAAAAAGTTGTGGAGAACACAGCAACACAGGATGATGTGATTCAGTTTATATTCCGCCATGTGTATGGGTGTAAGAAATAGACGGAACCGGCTGGCCATTATTCCAAACGTGTTCTTCACCACTCTTCTGGCTCTGGCCAGCTGGTAAATAAAAACCCTCTGGTCCGAGGTGAGGGTCCTCATAGGGAATGGCCGCATAAGATGGTCCCCCAGCGCAAACGCTTCATCCGCAATGAAGACGAATGGGAGTCCTTCTGCATTGTCTTCTGGAGGTGGCAAGCACAAGCTGCCATTCTGGAGACGCCTGTAGAACTCCGTGTGGGCAAAATATTGCATCAAATATTCCTTTAAATATCGTACCTGGGGTGTGTCTATAGTATACCTGTAAAGTGGCGCGTGTTTCCCGTGCTTAGAACAGTCCCTGCACAAAATGACATTTTTAAAGTAATAAAAGTCATTTAAAACTGCTTACAGCTTTAATGTAATGTCCGGTCCCGGTAATATGGATGAAAATCAGTGAGACAAACGGCATGGGTACCCCCCCCAGTCCATTACCAGGCCCTTTGGGTCTTGTATGGATATTAAGGGGAACCCCGCACCCAAATTAAAAAAAGGAAAGGTATGGGGCCCCAGGCCCTCTGAACAGCAGGTTTGTTGTTAAGTAGAATCTGTTTGTAATTTTGAACTGATACATTTTTAAAGTGTAGCTCCAGCCAAAAAAATCTATTTTTACGCTTTTTGGAAAACATAGGGAAGGGTTATCACCCCTGTGACATTTGTTTTGCTGTCTGTGCACCTCTTCAGAAGATTTTACCTCACTTTCTGTCCCAATGACAATTTTTTTTGACAATTTGGGGTTTTTAGTGAAACAAGGATTGGTGATAAAGCATCAGTGGAAAGGAGACACGTTTTTCCCATATTAACACTTACAGGAGAGAATTTCCCTTCCTAGGGGTAGATTTCATCTCACTTCCTGTTGTCTCCTTCTGTTTGCAAGTAGGAGTCGTTTGTAAGTTGGATGTTTGAAAGTAGGGGCCTGCCCTATATACTCTGCAGAAATTGGGGCCTTAGGTGTTGGTGTTGCCACAACACTGTAAGCCCTCACAGTTACTCTTGGTGGGCGCAGGAACGGGCTCTGCTGTGAAATATTAGAAATATTAGATTGAGAACTGTAATTACATGCCCCTGTTGAACAGGGTCAGAAAAATTGGGCCTTTGGTGGTGGTGGTGGTGGTGCTGGTGCCACAACACTGTAAATCCTCACAGTTACTTTTGGTGGGAGCAGAAACAGGCCCTGCTGTGAAATATTAGATCAAGAATTGTAATTACATGCACCTGTTGAACAGGGGCAGAAAAATTGGGCCTTTGGTGGTGGTGGTGGTGTTGCCACAACACTGTAAGTCCTCACATTTACTCTTGGTGGGAGCTGGAACGGGCCCTGCTGTGAAATATTAGATCAAGAATTGTAATTACATGCACCTGTTGAACAGGGCCAGAAAAATTGGGCCTTTGGTGGTGGTGGTGGTGCTGGTGCCACAACACTGTAAGTCATCACAGTTACTCTTGGTGGGTGCAGAAACGGGCCCTTCTGTGAAATATTAGATCAAGAATTGTAATTACATGTCCCTGTTGAACAGGGGCAAAAAAATTGGGCCTTAGGCACTGGTGCCACAACACTGCAACCCCTCACAGATACTCTAGTTGGAGCGCAGGAATGAGCCCACCTGCAAAATATTGCATCAAAAATTGTAATCACACACCCCTGTTAAACAGGGGCTGAAAAATTGGGCCTTAGGCACTGGTGCTGGTGCCACAACACTGCAACCCCTCACAGATACTCTAGTTGGAGTGCAGGAACGAGCCCTGCTACAAAGTATTGCATCAAAAATTGTAATTACATGCTCCTGTTAAACAGGGGCTGAAAAATTGGGCCTTAGGCACTGGTGCTGGTGCCACAACACTGCAACCCCTCACAAATACTCTAGTTGAGTGCAGCAACGAACCCTCATTGCAAAATATTGCATCAAAAATTGTAATTACACGCCCCTGTTAAACAGGGGCTGGAAAAATTGGGCCTTAGCCACTGGTGGTGGCGCCCAGAACCAAAAATATTCTTACATGCTATCAGCATGATCATTGAGGAGGAAGAGGATAGTCACTCAGCATAAGAGGATAGTCACTCAGCATCAGCATAGGCAGTCTTGAAGGGATCTTTCAAAAAAAATTATTCAGTTAGATCAGCATCAGGTGCTTGGTAGTTGGTGGTGATCCAAGACTGATTCATTTTTATGAAGGTCAGTCGATCGACCGAGTCTGTGGTCAAGGCGCACCCTGTGATCAGTTACAAAACCTCCAGCAGCACTGAATGTGCGTTCCGAAAGAAACGCTGTATGCAGGACAGGCCAGTAGCTTAATTGCATACTGTGCAAGCTCTGGCCAGTGATCCATCCTCAAGACCCAGTAACCCAGAGGATTTTCGGTGGGAAAGGTGTCCAAGTCAGATCTTGCCCCTAGGTATTCCTGCACCATGTAAAACAGAGGCTGGCGATGGTTGCTGGAACCGATCATACCTTGGGGCTGCGGACTAAAAAATTGTCTGAACGCATTGGTCAGATGGCCACCTTCTCCACCGCTCCTTCTTTGACTATCCAAAGCCTCAGCAACACATTGTCCAGGAACAGGAGTTTGTAACCTTCCAGTCTCTGGGAACGCGTTGCACATACCTTTCTGCAAGGCCTCCCAAAGATGTTTCATCCTCTGCTCCCTCTGCGACGGCAAGAAAAGGTCCGCAACCTTACCCTTGTAACGTGGATCAAGGAGGGTTGCCAGCCAGTATTGATCCCTCTCCTTGATACCACGAATACGAGGATCCTTCCGCAGGCTTTGCAGGATCAGGGAGGCCATGCAACGTAGGTTTGCTGAGGCATTCGGTCCAGAGTCCTCTGGGTCACTAAGGACGACATGATCCGCAGCCACCTCCTCCCAGCCACGTACAAGTCCATGGGTTTCTTGGGACTGTAAATGATCCCTTAAAGACTGCTGCTGATGCTGAGTGCCAGGCTCCATCTCCATGCTGACACAATCCTCCTCTTCCTCCTCCTCCTCGACCTCTTCCTGTGTGATCGGTGGGCACGCAGGAACACTGTCTGGATAAAGGGGGCCTTGAGAGCTAAGGAAGTCCTCCTCTTCCTGCCTCTGTTCTGCCTCAAGTGCCCTGTCCATTATTCCATGCAGCGTGTGCTCCAACAGGTGGACAAGGGGGACAGTGTCACTGATGCAGGCACTGTAACTGCTCACCATCCTTGTGGCCTCTTCAAATGGTGACAGGACAGTGCATGCATCCCTGATCATGGCCCACTGGCGTGGGGAAAAAAAAAACAAGCTCCCCTGACCCTGTCCTGGTGCCATAGTCGCACAGGTACTCATTGATGGCCCTCTGCTGTGTGTGCAGCCGCTGCAGCATGGCCAACGTTGAGTTCCACCTGGTGGGCATGTCACAGATTAGGCGGTTCTTGGGCAGGTTAAATTCCTTTTGGAGGTCAGCCAGCAGAGCACTGGCATTATATGACCTGTGGAAATGCACACAGACTTTTCTGGCCTGCCTCAGGACATCCTGTAAGCCCGGGTAACTGCCCAAGAACCGCTGCACCACCAAGTTAAGGACGTGAGCCAAACAGGGCACATGGGTCAGTTGTCCCTGTCAGAGGGCGGAGAGGAGGTTGGTGCCATTGTCACAAACCACCATACCTGCCTTAAGCTAGTGTGGCGTCAACCACCTCTGAACCTGCCCCTGCAGAGCTGACAGAATCTCTGCCCCAGTGTGGCTCCTGTCCCCCAAGCACACCAGCTCAAGCACCGCATGGCATCTTTTGGCCTGCGTGCTTGCGTAGCCCCTTGAACGCCTACGGAGCACCGCTGGTTCTGAAGTCAAATCAGCACAGGAAGAGGCCATGGAGGAAGAAGAAGAGGAGGGGGTAGAGGAGAGAGGTGTGGCAGAATCACCACTAGTAGTATTTTGGAGGCGTGGTGGCAGAACAACCTCCAACACTACTGCACCCTGTCCTGCATCCTTCCCAGCTGCCAGAAGAGTCACCCAGTACGCGGAGAAAGACAGGTAACGTCCCTGTCCATGCCTGCTGGACCATGAGTCAGTGGTAATATGCACCTTACCACTGACCGCCCTGTCCAGCGAGGCCAAGACATTGCCTGCCACATGCCGGTAGAGAGCCGGAATCGCCTTCCGTGAGAAAAAGTGGCGTTTGGGAACCTGCCACTGAGGAACCGCACATTCCACAAACTCGCAGAAGGGGGCAGAGTCTTCCAACTGAAAAGGCAGCAGTTGAAGTACTAGCAATTTAGCCAAGCTAGTATTCAACCGCTGGGCATGTGGATGGCTGGGAGTGAACTTCTTTTGGCAGTGCAGCAGCTGGGGCAGGGAAATTTGCCTGGTACAATCTGACGTCAGTGTACCGATAGCAGATTGCCCCCAAGTTCTTGGCTGTGATACACCTAATTCTACACCTTCATTCATCTCAGAGAGGACTGAAGGTATAGTGGGGTTGGAGATCCCAGCTGGTGAGGAGCAAGGAGAAGTCCTCTTTGTTCTTTGGTGTGGGTCTTTTAGGTACACTTGCCAACGAACTGCATGGCAGGTCAACATATGTCTGGTCAAGCATGTGGTGCCCAAGCGGGAGATGTTTTGGCCAAGAGAGATACGCTTGAGACATATGTTGCAAATAGCAGCGGTGGGATCTGATGCACTCGTCTCAAAAAAGGCCCACACCAAAGAACTTTTGGAATAACGCACAGAGACAGCAGCGCCCTGCACATGCGGAGCTCTGAGGTGTGATGCAGTCGGTGTACTGCCCTTAAGCTGGCCCCTGGAGGGCATCCTGCCTCGTTGGTAATGTGCCTCCTCCTCTCTCCTATCAGATACCCATGTGGGGTCAGTGACCTCTTCATCCCCTCCCTCCTTATCACTAGAGCAAAGCTGGCAGTATGCTGCAGCTGGGGGAACATGACTGCCAAATTGCTGTCCTTCTTGGGCACCCCCTCTCTCTGGGCTCACGTTACTGCCTTCCTCAACTAGGTACCAACATCGGAGCCTTCAAAACGCTGGGCATCCTCCTGGAGCATGTACCCAACACTGTGGTCAAACAGTTCGGGGGACTCCTCAGGAGGACATGGTGGGGCTAGGGAAGGAGTGACTGATGCCATTGAACCGAGGGAAGAGGCTGCGTTGGCAGCTGCTTTGCCAGACAAAGTACCCTGAGCGTGGGTGAGAGAGGATGAGGAGGATGAGGACGGCTTGGTCATCCACTCGACCAAGTCTTCCGCATGTTGCAGCTCAACAGGGCCAGCTGCCGAAAAAAAGGACAAGTGTGTCCCACGGCCACGTGCTGATGAGGATGCACCGTCTCCATGACCAGCACTGTTGCCTCTAGACACAGAGCCTGCTTGCCCTCTTTTATGGGCTTGTGACTTTCTGCCTCTCCTTGATGGCCTTCCAGACATACTAATGGGCTGCAGTGAGATGTAGCTGCACAAAGCTGGGATGTATATATATATACTGATACTGCAGCTAGCAGAATCAACTGCCTGCCTGTAGTGCTATTAGTATGAGAACACCAGCAATTGTCTTCAGGTAGCTTTAGGTACACACTGTGCAGAGGACGCAGTACACTAACTGTAAATACTGTAACTGCCTGCCTGTGGTATTAATAGGAACAGAACAACAGCAATTGTCTTCAGGTAGCTTTAGGTGCACACTGTGCAGAGGACGCAGTACACTAACTGTAAATACTGTAGCTGCCTGCCTGTGGTATTAATAGGATCAGAAGAACACCACCAATTTTATTCAGGTAGCTTTAGGTGCACACTGCGCAGAGGACACAGTACACTAACTGTAAATACTGTAGCTGCCTGCCTGTGGTATTAATAGGAGCAGAACAATATCAATTTTCTTCAGGTAGCTTTAGGTGCACACTGTGCAGAGGACGCAGTACACTAACTGTAAATACTGTAGCTGCCTGCCTGTGGTATTAATAGGATCAGAAGAACACCACCAATTTTATTCAGGTAGCTTTAGGTGCACACTGCGCAGAGGACACAGTACATTAACTGTAAATACTGTAGCTGCCTGCCTGTGGTATTAATAGGAGCAGAACAATATCAATTTTCTTCAGGTAGCTTTAGGTGCACACTGTGCAGAGGACGCAGTACACTAACTGTAAATACTGTAGCTGCCTGCCTGTGGTATTAATATAGGAATAGAAGAACACCACCAATTTTCTTCAGGTAGCTTTAGGTGCACACTGTGCAGAGGACACAGTACACTAACTGTAAATACTGTAGCTGCCTGCCTGTGGTATTAATATAGGATTAGAAGAACACCACCAATTTCATTCAGGTAGCTTTAGTGCACTGTGTCCTCTGCACAGTGTGCACCTAACTGTAAATACAGTAGTTGCCTGCCTGTGGTATTAATAGGAGCAGAACAACAGCAATTGTCTCCAGGTAGCTTTAGGTGCACACTGTGCAGGGGACGCACTACACTAACTGTAAATACTGTAGCTGCCTGCCTGTGGTATTAATAGGATCAGAAGAACACCACTAATTTTCTTCAGATAGCTTTAGGTGCACACTGTGCAGAGGACACACTACACTAACTTGTAAATACTACAGCTGCCTGTGGTACTGTACTAATAGAATCAGAAAAACACCACTAATTTTCTTCAGGTAGCTTTAGGTGCACACTGTGCAGAGGACGCACTACACTAACTTGTAAATACTGCAGCTGCCTGCAGTACTGTACTAATAGGATCAGAAGAACACCACTAATTTTGTTTAGGTAGCTTTAGGTGCACACTGTGCAGAGGACATAGTACACTAACTGTAAATACTGTAGCTGCCTGCCTGTGACAGGCACGTCAGTCTATTGGAATTCCTGGTGTGTATCATCTACCCTTCATCGTCTTGGTTGTAACCATTGAAGTACAACATCACATCATTCGTTTCCTCCAATAAAGACCTGCTGGATTGAATGGTCTAAATGCCTGTCTGACCCACAGCCATATGGCGTGTGTGTCCATCTTTTTTTGGTAAGCGTACCTAATCTTCCTTTCTTTCACATGCATATTTGCAAATGACATATGGAGAAGCCTATGCATTTTCACCCGTCTTCTGTGGAAGGGACATCACTCTAATATTTGCCCCACATGGGACTATACCAAATTCTATAGAGGAGCTTTGCAGTTGAAATTATATTTTTTCACGGACGTTATATTGTTTTTTTTGTCCACAAAAACTTTTATGTTTTTTATTTTGTATTCATTTCCTTTTTGTCATTCATTGTACACTGATTTTGTGATTTATTTTATGTTATATCCCCTGTTGTGACAGTGGCCCCCGCACCCCTCCCATCCCCTGCTGTTACAGTGGCTCCCGCACCTCTCCCATCCCCTGTTGTGATAGCAGCCCCCACACCCCTCCCCTGTTGTGGCAGTGGCCCCCGCACCCCTCCCATCCCCTGTTGTGACAGTGGCCCCCGCACCCCTCCCATCCCCTGTTGTGACAGTGGCCCCCGCACCCCTCCCATCCCCTGTTGTGACAGTGGCCCCCCGCATACCTCCCATCCCCTGTTGTGACAGCAAGTGGGGAATCTTCACCCACTATCAGAATTTTATTTTAAAAGACACACCCGAGAGGGGCTCTGTCTACCCGGCAGCATCATTCATTCAGAAATCTGTGAATGAATGAACTACAAGTAACAGCAGCCTTTGCGGTTGTTAGCTTGTAGTGCTCAATGAACTACCAGGGCACTGTTGAACACTCTAGGTAGGTGATTGATGCTTCCTCTCAGTGTGTATGAGGTATGAGCAGATAGCTTACACTGACAGTCTGCAGGAGCCCGGCATTGCTCCCACAATCTGCTCATTGCGGGTGTAATGCTTTGCAGGCCCCCTAGTAAAAATGAGGGACGGTCATAACCCGTCAGTTTATCTTTAGCCATCTGTGTCCCACTGCGGAGATCGCCCTTCACTTCCTGTCCCATAACCAAACAGGAAGTGAGAGGAAATCCCTGCAAATTAAGGAAAGCCCCGGGGGGCCCCCAGGTCACCACAACTAGTGTCCCCATTGGAAGACTTCCCCTCTATTACTTTTCTGGTGACAACCCTACATTTGGGATTTTCTTTTACTTTCACTTGCTATGATAATGATAAATAGGACAAATAGAGAGGGTGACTCTCCCTACTGGGGACACAGACTGCAATAAAACCTGACAAGGGTTCTAATCCTGCCCCCCTCTACCCAAAAAAAAAGTATATGATTCTGCACTTCTGGCTCTCCAACGCACATGATGTCCGCCGGGACCTGCAGATCGCTTCTATCAGAGGTGGAACAGCGATCTATGTAAACAAGAAAGATCGCCGTTCTGCTAGTAGAGAAGACAAAGATTCTGTGTTTCTACTAAGCAGGAACACGGATCTCTGTCTTCCCACAGCACCTCCAAACAGTTAGCAAGCACCCACTAGACACACATTTAACCAATTGATCACCCCTGATATTAACCTCTTCTCAGCCAGTGTCATTAGTACAGTGACAGTCAGGGGTGTAACTAGAAATCACAGGGCCCCATAGCAAAATGTTGTATGGGCCCCACCCCTGCAAACAGCCCCCCCCGCAAAAAAAATTAACTAATGCCATTGAACAACAGATTACCACACCCATGTGGCACAGTACCCAGGAAACAGCTTATATTAATTTCGAACAATAAAGTATGCAGTATACTGTATGCAGCCCCTGAAGGACACACGTTGCTGACCTCCATGCCTTCTAACCAATTTCTGTTCTGATTAAACTTGTTTGTGTAAATAGAAGACAAATAGGGGAGAAATAAGACAGCACTGATGAACAGTGACCCAGTGCCGAAAACAATGTCCCTTCACAGGCGCGCCCGAGCATTCTGCCCCGCCCACTCTGCTCTCTGCTCCTGCCTCCTGCTGTATGCGGCTGCGTGTGTCGGGACAGGGCCAGACTCACGGGGCCTGGGAGGCTTAACAGTAAACTTACATTCCTCACCGCAGGGGCGGATCCAGAGTCTAGTCTCGGGAGGGGCACTGCCAGAAAATACGTTTTTTTGGTGGCAATTTATTTGGGAAATGGCTGGTGTTAATGCTTCAATCATCCCGGAACCATGGTTGTTATGTGTCAGGATGATTGTAGCGTATTATTTCTATTTTTAGATTGTTATAGAAAATGAAATAGTTCAACTCACCATAATGCAGAATCAGTGGGAGCCCTGAGCGTGTCACTTGCACGTCGCCTGCATGATTGTCACTTGCCACATCACCTGCCGCACGTTGCAGATTGTCACTTGCCACATCATCTGCCTCAAGTTGCGAATTGTCACTTGCCACAAGTTGCGGATATCACTCGCCATTTCACCTGCCACAAGTTGCGGATTGTCACTTGCCACAAGTTGTGGATTGTCCACTTGCCACGTCACCTGCCACAAGTTGCAGATTGTCACTTGCCACAAGTTGCGGATTGTCACTTGCCATGTCACCTGCCACACGTTGCAAATTGCCCACTTGCCACGTCACCTGCCACAAGTTGTGGATTGTCCACTTGCCACCTCACCTGCCACAAGTTGCGGATTGTCCACTTGCCATGTTACCTGCCACACATTGTGGATTGTCCACTTGCCACATCACCTGCAACACATTTCGGATTGTCCACTTGCCACGTCACCTGCCAAACATTGCGGATTGTCCACTTGCCACGTCACCTGCCACACATTGCGGATTGTCCACATGCCATGTCACCTGCCACAAGTTGTGGATTGTCACTTGCCACAAGTTGCGGATTGTCCACTCGCCACATCACCTGCCACAAGTTGTGGATTGTCCACTTGCCATGTCACCTGACACAAGTTGCGGATTGTCATTTTCCTGCTAAGGTGGGGAATGGGGATTGTCACTTCCTGTGTCCCAATCTGAGCCAGGCAGCAGAGTGATGATGTAATCTCTCTGCTGCCTGCGCAGTGAGGGCGGAACTGCCAGGATGCAGGGCGGGTGCAGGGTGGTGAGAGATGATGTCATCTCTCTGCTCCACCACCCGCTGATTGGCCAGTCCACCCACCGAGCTTCCCAGCTGGCAGCTTCCCGTCCGCTCTCTCACCCACCGAGCCACCCAGCTGTGTCCACTCACACAGTCACCGTGACTGTGCGAGCACCGAGTGGATGGGCAGCTCGGCGGCTCACCCACCGCACCGCAGTCACTTGCACGCCGACTTACCGGGTCCCACTCGGCTGCGGGCCCCATAGAGCCCGTGTGGGTCGCTATGGCGGTAGTTCCGCCACTGGTGACAGTGCATATTTTTAGCACTGATCACTGTATTGGTGTCACTGGTCCCCAAAAAAGTCCATCAAAAGTGTTACTTTGGCTACTTTCACACTGGGGCGGGCGGGCATTGGTGGATTGTTGGATGAGGCTGGGGAAGACCCAGCTGTCATGGTACATATGGGAACCAATGACAACATTAGAAGAAAATGGAGCACCCTACAAAATGATTTCAGGGACTTAGGGGCTATATTAAAGAAAAGGACCTTCAAGGCAGCATTTTCAGAAATACTGCCTGTACCTCAAGCCACACCAAGGAGGCAGCAGGAGCTTAGGGAGCTTTGCAAGTGGCTGAAGAGCTGGTGCAGAAAGGAGGGGTTTGGCTTCATGGAGACCTGGACTGACTTTTCAATTGGTTACTTGCTCTACAGCAGGGATGGACTGCACTTAAATGAGCAGGGTGCAGCTCTGTTGGGAAAGAAAATAACCAAAAAGTTAAATCAACCACGTGTCATTCACATCAAGAATCCTCCAGCATGCAACGATTCTGTTGAGGCTCGGGCAGAATGTAACATTCCCACTCAGACTCTGGCAGATTGTGACGTTACCACTGAGACTCTGGCAGAATATGACGTTCACAATGAGTCTCCTCCAGAATGTGATGTTCATAATGAGAACCCTCCAGAATGCGATGTTCACAATGAGACTACTCCAGAATTTCACGATCACAATGAGTCTCCTCCAGAATGTGACATCCATAATGAGACTCCTCCAGAATGTGACATTCACAATGAGACTCCTCCAGAATGTGACATTCACATGAAGAATTCACCAGCATGTGACGTTCACACTGAGACTCCACCAGCATGTGACTTTCACACTGAGACTCCACCAGCATGTGACGTTCACACCAAGACTCCACCAGCATGTGACATTCACACCGAGACTCCACCAGAATGTGACAAAGATGGGGGCAAGTTTACAAGAAAGGATAGGCACACACTAGTGGTAGGGGATTTAGTTATTGGAAAGGTACAGAGGGAAATCTGTCACAAAGACCATTATCACCAAACAGTATGTTGTTTACCGGGCGCTCGGGTTCGGAACATTGCAGATTGCATGGACAGATTGTTGGATGGCACTGGAGAGGACCCAGCTGTCATGGTATACATTGGTACCAATGACAAAGTTAGAGAAAGATGAAGCACCCTACAAAATTATTTCAGGGACTTAGGGGCTATATTAAAGAAAAAGTCCCCCAAGGCAATATTTTCAGAAATACTGCCGGTACCTCGAGCCACACCAGAGAGGCAACAGGAGCTTAGGGTACTTAACAAGTGGCTGAGGAACTGGTGCAGGGAGGAGGGGTTTGGCTTCATGGCAAACTGGGCTGACTTTTCAGGCAGTTACCATCTTTATAGTAGTGACGGATTGCAATTAAATGGGAGGGGTTCAGCTTTTTTGGGATTGAAGATGGCCAAAATGTTGGAAGAAAATTTAAACTAGGTGATGAGGAGGAGGGATTAGAGGATGATTTGCTAGTGAATGTGAGGGAGAGAATCTTCAATTCAAGCCATCATCGGAATCCACTACGTCATTAATCTCTTGAAAGATTCTCATCAGCAGCTTCTGAATCACAAACTATCAATGTAGTTGGACAAACAAGACAATTGGCTTTTTCCTAGAAGAAGATTCAACAAAAAGTCTGAGGAACCCTCCCAGGGACCAGGTACGGCTGGCTGTACCAACACAGGTCCCTACACTGGTGGCGACTGCCACTCCAGTAACCGGAGGGTCTTCCCATCAGCCCTCCATTTTCATTTTTGGAACTTCTGAATCACTAACTATCAATGTAGTTGGACAAACAAAACAATTGGCTGATCCTAGAAGACAGCTCAACAAAAAGTCTGAGGAACCCTCCCAGGGACCAGGTACGACTGTACCAACACAGGTCCCTACACTGGTGGCAGCTGCCACTCCAGTAACCGGAGGGTCTTCCCATAAGCCCACCATTTTCATTTTTGGAGCTTCTGAATCACCAACTATCAATGTAGTTGGTGAAACAAGACAAATGGCTGTTCCTAGAAGACTCAACGAAAAGTTTGAGGAACTCTCCCAGAGAACAGGTATAGCTGTACCAACACAGGTCCCTACACTGGTGGCGGCTGCCCCTCCAGCTTCTGAATCACCAACTATAAATGCAGTTGGACAAACAAGACAATTATAAGACTATGTGGTGCCGCGCTAATCCTGGGTGAATTAGCTGAATAACTCAAATATAACAAAATAAGAGTGTGCAATTAGAGATATAGTACCAATTAGAAGGTGATAATATCAACCGTGAAGGCACTCTTAATAAATAAGGCAGCAGCTCTGAGTAGTGAAAATAATAATAAACATGTGTGATAATAATAATAGATAGCTATATCTCATCAGTGTGGATAAGCAAATAATATAAATATTTAAAAAATTGTCACGAATAAATAATCAGTGAATAAATCGCATCATGTCCATAGATAAATTAACAGTAATATATAATGACAATTAATAATAATAACGTGCATATTGCAATCAAAAGTGACTCATAATGTAAATCAACCATGCAACACATAAAGTGACATATGTGCAACAGTGTAATCACAAACAGTAATAAAGTGTCCAAAATTGAGCGGGTGTTAAACGTAAAAGCTATTAGATCTAGCGTGATTAAAATATCCTAACATGCACGGTAATAATAGTGTGAAGAGTATCAGCAAAAAAGTCCTTCTTTTTGAAACGTGGTAGCAGCGTCCTAGCATGCAGTAATAACAGTGCAGTGCTCAAGGTAGATTACAGGGTGCACATCTTCGTGTCTAAACACATATGTGAGAAGTGGCCCCTTACCTTAGGGTAATGGGGCAAACGCATTGACCAAAGATCTTTTTTTGGGTGGTCCTTCTATAGATGTAGAACGTTATCCTCACGGTCCTAATCACAGGGGGTAGGTCCCTCGATGGTAAGGAGGATAAAGACAAGGGGAGTCCCAATAGTGTAATAGAGTTTAAACCAGCAGCTTTTTATTAAGTAAAACAGGGTACTCACATAGAACAACATAAAAACGATCCTATCTCCAACGGGCTGCGAGCTCGTAGACCTCTCGCAGCATGTACAGCCTGTCCCGTCCCTACGCGTGACGTCACACCGCACGTGACTTCATCAGGGGATGAGGACTTGCTACTATACTTACCTTGGGTTTAAGTGCTTTGGTCAACCTATCACTAATGCCCCCAATACTACCCTCTGGAATATGTTCCGTGCTGACTTTCTCTACCTGTGGACCCTCCCCCCGTCGCCTAGTTTAAAAACCCCTCTAACTTTTTGGCCATCTTCATTCCCAGCTGATCTGCACCCTCCTCATTTAGGTGCAGTCCATCCCTTCTATAGTACTGTTTATCAACTGAGAAATTGGCCCAGTCCTCCAGGAACCCAAACCCCTCCTTATTACACCAGTTCTTCAGCCACTTGTTTACTTCCCTAATCTCCCTCTGCTTTTATGGTTTGGCTCGATGTACCGGTAGTATTCCTGAGAATACTACCTTGGAGGTCCTTTTCCTCAATTTAGCTCCCAAGTCCCTAAAATTGTTCTTTAGGACACTCCATCAGCCTCTGACTTTGTCATTGGTGCCAACGTGCACCACGACAGCTGGGTCTTCCCCAGCCCCTCCCAGTAATCTGTCCACAGAATCAGTGATGTGCCGAACCTGAGTGCCCGGTAGACAACATACAGTTTGGCGCTGCAGGTCTTTGTTACAGATTGGATTCTGTGTCCTTCTAAGAATTGAGTCCCCTACCACCAGAATCTGTCTTTCCTTTCCCTTCGCTTCCCCCCCACTCTCACTGGGGAAAGTTCTTCCCCGGCAGCTAGGAGAGTCCCTCAGCTCCAGCAGTGCTGGTCCCTGACTGGTTTCACCAATGTCACTCAATGGAGCATACTTATTGGGATGCTCCAGCCCTGGATCGGCCTCCCTGGCACTCCACCCTCTACCCTTCCTGACTGTAACCTATCCACTCTTTCCTAGTGCCTGCACCTCTTTGTCTCCACCCGCCTCTGTGCTGGCCCCTGCCGGCACCTGTTGTGTACATTCCTGGCTCTCCTTTAGTATGGAGGGACTTCTCAGTGCTGACAGTTGCTTCCTCAGATTCAGAACCTGGGCTTCCAGGGAAACAATGTGCTTACATTTTGCACAGCAGTATTCACCCTCAATCGGATGATTAAGGAACCCATACATTTCGCAAGATGTACAGCGAGTCGCCTCTTCATACCCGCCTCGCATTGTACCTATTAATTTAATGAGGATTGGGGATTATACCCTGTCCAAATTACCTAACAACTAGCTTCCTGACACTTATACTCAACAAGACAATACACAGGTACTCAAGACAATACACAGGTATCAGCCCTCCATTTTTGTTTTTGGAGCTTCTGAATCACCATTAATGTAGCTGGACAAACAAGACAATTGGCTGTTCCTAGAAGAAGACTCAATAGAAAGTTTGAGGAACCCTCCCAGGGACCAGGTATGGCTGTACCAACACAGGGTCCTACACTGGTGGCGGCTGCTGCTTCAGTAACTGGAGGGTCTTCCCATCAGCTCTATATTTCCCTTTCTGTAGCTTCTGAATCACCAACTATCAATGTAGTTGGACAAAGAAGATAATTGGCTTTTTCCTAGAAGAAGACTCAACAAAAAAGTCTGAGGAACCCTCCTAGGGACCAGGTATGGCTGTACCAACACAGGTCCCTACACCGGTGGTGGCTGCCACTGCAGTAACCTGAGGGTCTTTTCATCAGCTCTCCATTTTCATTTTTGGAGCTTCTGAATCACCATCAATGTAGCTGGACAAACAAGAAAATTGGCTGTTCCTAGAAGAAAACTCAACAAAAAGTCTGAGGAACCCTCCCAGGGACCAGGTACGGCTGTACCAACACAGGTCCCTTCACTGGTGGTGGCTGCCACTCCAGTAACCGGAGGGTCTTCCCATCAGCCCTCTAGTTACCTTTCTGCAGCTTCTGCAGAAGCTTTAAGGTTTCATCAATACATCACCTAAACATAATCACCTGTAAAAAAGTACCTGAGATGTTGGTGGTAAACAGCCTGCTAGGCACGGGGGGAACTGAACCAAGTCCTCCAAAATCTGCCTCATATCCAAAAGTTGCCAAGAGTGTAAATGTAGACATTAAGCTTTAAGGTTAATCAAAAATATCACATTGTAAAGTGAAAGGTAGAACAAGGGGGGGGGTATGGAAGAGGGAGAGAGGCAGGAAAAGGGAA
Organism: Aquarana catesbeiana; assembly: GCF_042186555.1. Lineage (NCBI taxonomy): Eukaryota > Metazoa > Chordata > Amphibia > Anura > Ranidae > Aquarana > Aquarana catesbeiana. The sequence continues at coordinate 500,405,713 of NC_133325.1, forward strand.
AGCGAAGGGAAGGTTGGAGGAAGAAGGGGGTGAGAGTAGGGGGGAACCCCCACACTCCTTCCTTACCCCCAACCTCCCCTCCTCCCCTTTGCTCCATCTCTCCCTCTCCCATACTCCACCTCCCCCTTGTTATACCTTTCTCTTTAGAATGTGATATTTTTGATTAACCTTAACCACTTCCCACCCGGTCAATAGCATATTGACGTCCGGGAAGTGGTTGCGTTATCCTGACTGGGCATTATATGACGTCCAGCAGGATAACATGCCGACGCGCAGCGCGGCGATCGGGGACGGCGTGTGTCCCTCGGACACAGGGCTTCCCCAATCACGGTAAATAGCCAATTTAATTGGCTGTTTACCACTTGATCGGCCGTGTCAAAATGACAGCCGATCACATGTCACACGATTCACAGGGGCGAGCTCTGTGCGCGCCGCCGGAGGCGTGCAGAGTGGGGATTGGGGACGGTGTGTGTCCCTCGGACACAGCGCTTCCCCGATCATGGTAAACAGCCAATTTGAAATTGGCTGTTTACCACGTGACCGGCTGTGTCCAATCACAGCTAGTCACAAATGTCAACAAAGCAGCAGTTACTATCTAATCCCTGCTCTCTTCTCTCACACACCGATCGTGTGAGGAGAGAGCAGGGATCAGTAAGTGAGATTAGTCTTATCTTTTACTTTTTAACTGTTTTACTGTGCACAACACGCCCCCCCCAATAAAGAGAACCTGTCAATCAGCCCATCTGTCAATCAGCCCATCTATCAATAAGCCCATCTGTCAATCAGTCCATTTGTCACAGGCCCACCGCCATCGGTACCGCCACACAGGCTACCAGTACCACCATCGATACCACCACCAGTACTGCCACTAGTTCCGCCATCAGGCCCACCATCTATACTGCCACACAGGCCACTACCAGTATTGCCACTAGTGCCGCCATCGGTACCACCACCACCCGTACTGCCATCGGTACCACCACCACTCGTACTGCCAACTGTACCGCCATCACCACCTGTACTGCCACCACCACCATCCATACCGCCATCGGTACCACCACCTGTACCGCCATCGGCACCACTACCACACATACCGCCACCGGTACCGCCACCCGTACCGCCATCGGTACCACCACCACCCTTACCGCCACCTGTACCGCCATCACCACCTGTACCGCCACCACCACCATCCGTACCGCCATCGGTACCACCACCTGTACCGCCATCGGTACCACTACCACACGTACCGCCACCGGTACAGCCACCAACCGTACCGCCATTGGTACCACCACTACCCATACCACCATCTGTACCACCACACTGGCCCGTCACTAATACCTCCATCGGTACCACTACCACCAGCAGTACCATTACAGAGGCCCGCCAATAAGCACTGCCATAATGTCCCAAAGGGTTTACACACCTGAGGAGGCATATGAGATTCTTGCCATGTCAGATGATGAGAGCAGCGGGGAGCTCCCATTATCCGATTCTGATTCGGAATACGAGCCAGTGAAGGATAGTGGATCAGAGTCCGAGTCTGCGGAGGAAACCGTCCCTCCCAAAAGACAGATCAGGACCAAGATCAGGACCAAGATCAAGAGATCTGCCCACCACCAGCAGCGCCAGGCCCCAGGAAGAGGAGCCCAGTACAAGTACTGGAAATACACGCCCAACCCAAAGAATCCAGCCCCAGTCCTACCTTCCCGATGCCCTGGCAAACCCCTTATGGTTGCCTGCCAACTCAGGATCCGCTATCATCCCCCCTTTCACCGCACAGCCAGGTTTGCAGCCCGACACTACAAATTTTTCTAAATTCCATTATTTTTCCCACAAGATTTTCTGCAGAATATAGTAGATCAAACAAATTTGTATGCATCCCAATTTATTGCTGCCAACCCCAATTCTTCCTACGCCTGCATGTTCCAGTGGCGATGTGTCACACTGGATGAATTTAAATTGTTTTTGGGCCTTACTTTCAATATGGGGCTTACAAAAAAGAAAGAAGTCCATGCATATTGGTTCACCAACCCCATCCAACACATGTCCATATATTCCGCTGTCATGTCGAGGACAAGATACGAAATGATTATGCGTTTTCTCCACTTCAGTGACAACTCACAGTGCCCTCCCCGAGATTATCCCAACCACAACAAATTGTACAAGATACGCCCCCTATCAATTTCTTTTCCCAGCGATTTAGAGAATTTTCCATCCTAGACCAAAAAATTTGTGTAAGAAAAAAAGGCGAGAAAAACTGCGCTAAATAATACATTTGTAAATAAAACACCTAAATAATGTGATAATGTATCAATTACATAGCATAGTGAAAAAGCAGAGATTCTGACAATATGACACCCATATAGCTCTAAAAATAAGAAAACAGAAGAATCGCGCTAATAAAGTTACAAAAAGTGCATAGAAACTGTGAACATAAATTAAAATTGCACATTTGCAACTTCCTGGAATTGCACATGTTGTAGAGACATTGACTCTGTCTCATGTCTCTACAACATGTGCAATTCCAGGAAGTTCAGTAGCAGCAAAAGGAAGGGCATCCCTGCACAGACTATTTCTACAGGATCCAGCTGGGGTTATATATCATTACATATATCATAACCCTTGATGATTTGATGACCTCGTAGTGGATACCGATGCAAGTTCCAAGTTTCAAGTTTCAGCTGTTTTGCTAGTTATGATCCTCTGTAGTGGGGGATCATGGCTTTCTGATAAGGAGTAACCCCTTCCATTCTTGGTGGTGGACTGCTTTTCACTGAGAAATATCATATATTTACTTGGATCCTTCTTTCATATGGGTGGTTTTATTTAGTTGCCACTATTTAAGACTATTATTCAGTTCACCTATTTATGGACTTCTAGGTTGCATGGGTGGTTAACCCTGGATGCCACTGTATTTTTGAGTTCATTTATATTGAATTCCAGTTTAATCTGGATTTGACACTGTTTTAATTTATGTTCACAGTTTCTATGCACTTTTTGTAACTTTATTAGTGCAAAAAAATTTGTGTGGACAAGTCCCTCATACATTTCACTGGCCGACTGCACTTCAAGCAGTATATAGCAAACAAGAGAGCCAGGTATGGGCTGAAATTAAATAAATTATGTGATCGAGCCACTGGATATGTCTTCACATTCCGGATCTACGAAGGTAAAGACTCCCAGCTCCAGCCCCGTGACTGCCCCACATATATTGGAACCAGTGGGAAAATTGTCTGGGAGCTAGCGTACCCCCTGTTTGAAAAAGGATACTATTTATATGTCGACAACTATAATACCAGCCTGCTCCTTTTTCATCATCTTTACAGTAAAAAACCCCGGCCTGCGGTACCTTAAAAAAAAAAAGTACACAAAATCTGTTGGCAAAAAAAAATGCAAAACGGAGAATAGGCATTCATGAGGAACAAGGAGGTATTGGCCATGAAGTGGAGGGACAAGAAAGATGTCCACATCCTCTCCACCATCCACAATGACACTGTGGTGGAGATCCAAAGAAGACACGGCCCCATCGTAAAGCCCGAATGTGTCCACGACTACAATATGTATATGGGGGGGTGGATTAAAACGATCAGATGCTACAGCCCTATTTATCAACCAGAAAGTCCCGTTATTGGTACAAGAAATGTGCGTTTCACCTGTTTCACATAGCCCTTTTTAATTTGTTTGTCTGCTACCAAAAAGCAACTCAAAACCAACAAATCACCTACCTCAAGTATATTGAAGATATCGTCACTGCCCTCATTTACCAACAAGGTCCCGCTCCAGGAAGCAATCGCTCTGATAGAGTCGACTTCACAACCAACACTTTCCCTATAGCATTCCCCCCCACAGAATCTGGAAGAAGACGCCAAAAGAAATGCCGTGTATGCAGCAGAGGAGGAGTAAGAAGAGATACCAGCTATTATTGTCCCCAATGTCCCTCCCAACCTGGCCTGTGCATCGGAGATTGCTTCAAAAATTATCATACATCCATCCAATATTAGTTCCCCTTATTATTAACAGACTGCCATTTCCCCATTTGCCTGCTACCATGTTAATTAACTGACCCTGGCCTGTTTACCGACGATGTCTTTGCTTGCCGATTTAAACCACGTTTCTGACTTCCACGTGCACCAACCTCAACCTGTTTACCGACGATGCCTCTGCCTGCAGATTTAAACCACATTTCTGACTTCCACATGCACCGACTTTGGCTTGTTAATCGACCATGTTTTTGCCTGCCACTTGGACTGATCTTTTGGCCATCTACTTTAGTACACAGGGGTCTCACATATGTGAGGGGCTTCAGAATAGCGTTCTGAGTAGAGAAAACCAGTTTTTCATTTTCTGTGCTCCCAGAACAGGGTCTGGTTGCCCAGAGGCTTCAAAGCAATTTGGGTGGGAGAAGCCTCTACCCCTGTCCCCCTGGCCCTAAGCTTGATGGTCTATCCTGCTGCCTGGACCACTACTTTGGCTGTGCTGACCATATTGCTGCCTGTAATGACCCATGACATTATGAACCACATTTCTTCCTGCTGTTTGGACCAATACTTTGGCTGTGCTGACCATATATCTGCCTGCTGCCTCTACTGACTTTGGACAGTATTTCTGCCGGGACACCTCTGCCTGCTACCTGGACCTGTGCTCTGACTGTGCTCTGGCTGTGCTGACAGTATCTCTGCCTGTACGAACTATGGACAGTATTCCTGCCTGCTGCCTGGATGATTGCTTTTGCTGTCGCTGACCTCATTCCTGCCTGCTGCCTGGACCGATGCTCTCCTCTGTGGACCACTGCACTTCTAAAACCACAGGTAATCTTTTGTTATTTGGTATGTACCTGCTATGTGTTAGAAATATGAAGGGCCTTCAAAAATGTGATTGGTAGTCAGAAAATGATATGTGTAATTAATGATGCTAGAATGCCTGGAGGTGCTCCTTGGATGTTGGGCCTCTGTATGTGGCCAGGCTGTGGCCAAGTCTCAAACATGTGGTATCGCCATACTAAGGAGGAGTAGCAGAATGTTATCATTTTGTGGACAATTCTATTGTCCTGGTGCTCCAGGGCCTTCAAAAATGTAATAGGTGGGTGAGAAATGAGATGTGCAATTTATGCTTGTAGAACGCCTGAAAGTGCTACTTCAATGTTGGGCCTTTGTATGTGGCCAGTGAAGGGTTAGTGTTTGGGTGTGGTGCTGTCCTAATTTATAGACATACTTGGTAAATTGTGTGTAGCCAGATCCCATATGTAAAGTCGCATAAACCAAAATTGCAAATAAAAAATTCAACAAAAATAAAACCAAACATAAAACAGCAAAGTGACCCCCTTTGGAGTGTGTAGGTGTAACGTTGTCCTAGTGGAGAAAAAAGTGGAGAAAATGAAAAAAATGGAAACAATGGAAGAAATCGCATAAAGGACTGCTGCCTCCACAAATGTGATTTCCACCAAGGTGGAAAAAACAGAAGGTAAGTGAAGGGTTAGTGTGTGGGTGTGGTGCAGTCCTAATTCATAGAAATACTTGGTAAATCGTGTGTAGTCAAATCCCATATGTAAAGTCGCATATAAAGTATAACCCAAAATTGCAAATACAAAATTCAACGAAAATAAAACCAAACATAAAACAGCAAAGTGACCCCCTTTGGAGTGTGTAGGTGTAATGTTGTCCTAGTTTAAAAAATACTTTGTAAATCATGTGTAGCCAGATACCACATGTAAAATCGCATGTAAATTATAAACAAAATATAAACAAAATCGCATATAGCAAATATAACGGCTAGGTTGGCCCCCTTTGAATTGGGGGAGGGGGAAGGGGAACAGGGGATGAAATCAAAAAATGACTTTAGCCAAAGCTATTCCATCCGCATAAAAACCCCATATAGTGATTGACAAACATAACATTGCTGAATGATTACATAGGTTAAATCGTGACTAGTGCTCAGTGCAGTTTAAGTGAAAAACTTGACATCTTTGTAAAACAAGGCAGGTATTTGTATTAATCTTGGTGACCAGGTGCTCGTGTCTTGTGATCATGCGGACACTCACCAGCTTCTTTAACCCCTGCGGGGGTAATGCGCAGTCACAGTGTATGCCACTGTGCAGCAATCCTGCAAAATCTCTCACAAAATGGCCACGGATTTCCCTTTGGTTCATTTCCTGTTTTTACAACACTAGGGCCATTTCCTGTTTTTACAACACTAGGGATATTCCACTAAAGGTTTATACACATGGCTCCGGTCTGCAATAGCCACATGCAAGATGGCCGCGCAAAAACCTAAGGGAAAATGGCCGCCGGAGGTTTCCGGTGTGCAGGCATGCAGCACATCGCACAGTATAAAAGGAGGGGAGGTGACGCAAAGGGGCACGCTCCAGTTGACGTCCCTATGACGAAACGCATAGGGCGTGGCCTATTCTGATGCTTTTGCATCATCTCCCAGAGGATCACCAACTTAAATCTGACGCTCTCCTGTTTTGATGACATTTGGTTGCCTATTATAAACTGCTTAAATGTGAGTACCATTCTGTCATCTGCATTCAATAAAGAGAGTTTTATGGTTTTACGCTATGGAATCTCCTCTTTCTTCTCTTATGCCTAAAACGTTACCATGACCCAGAAACAGCCTGTGGATTGCCGCACAGTGGCATACACTGTGACTGCGCATTACCCCCGCAGGGGGTAAAGAAGCTGCCTAAAACGTCACCGTGACCCAGAAACAGCCTGTGGATTGCCGCACAGTGGCATACACTGTGACTGCGCATTACCCCCGCAGGGGTTAAAGAAGCTGGTGAGTGTCCGCATGATCACAAGACACGAGCACCTGGTCACCAAGATTAATACAAATACCTGCCTTGTTTTACAAAGATGTCAAGTTTTTCACTTAAACTGCACTGAGCACTAGTCACGATTTAACCTATGTAATCATTCAGCAATGTTATGTTTGTCAATCACTATATGGGGTTTTTATGCGGATGGAATAGCTTTGGCTAAAGTCATTTTTTGATTTCATCCCCTGTTCCCCCTCCCCCAATTCAAAGGGGGCCAACCTAGCCGTTATATTTGCTATATGCGATTTTGTTTATATTTTGTTTATAATTTACATGCGATTTTACATGTGGGATCTGGCTACACACGATTTACAAAGTATTTTTTAAACTAGGACAACGTTACATCTACACACTCCAAAGGGGGTCACTTTGCTGTTTTATGTTTGGTTTTATTTTCGTTGAATTTTTTATTTGCAATTTTGGGTTATACTTTATATGCGACTTTACATATGGGATTTGGCTACACACGATTTACCAAGTATTTCTATGAATTAGGACTGCGCCACACCCACACACTAACCCTTCACTTACCTTCTGTTTTTTCCACCTTGGTGGAAATCACATTTGTGGAGGCAGCAGTCCTTTATGCGATTTCTTCCATTGTTTCCATTTTTTTTCATTTTCTACACTTTTTTCTCCACTAGGACCACGTTACACCTACACACACCAAAGGGGGTCACTTTGCTGTTTTATGTTTGGTTTTATTTTCGTTGAATTTTTTATTTGCAATTTTGGTTTATGCGACTTTACATATGGGATTTGGCTACACACAATTTACCAAGTATTTCTATAAATTAGGACAGCGCCACACCCACACACTAACCCTTCACTTACCTTCTGTTTTTTCCACCTAGGTGGAAATCACATCTGTGGAGGCAGCAGTCCTTTATGCGATTTCTTCCATTGTGTCCATTTTTTTCCATTTTTTTTCCATTTTCTCCACTTTTTTAATTTTCTGTTTCGTTGCGCGGATACACCACTCATATTTCATTACCATTTGTATGTGGCCAGACTGTGTAAAAGTCTCACACATGTGGTATCACCATACTCAGGAGGAGTAGAGGAATGCATTTTGGGGTGTCATTTTTGCTACGTACATGCTATGTGTTAGGAATATCTTATAAATGGACAACTTTGTGTAAAAAAAATGCATTTTCATTTTTTTTCCACGTTTTCTAAAACCTTCTGGAAAAAAATGAACCATTCAAAAGACTCATTATGCCTTATAGATTATACGTTGGGGTGTGTGATTTCCAAAATGGGGTCATTTTGTGGATAATTCCAATGTCCTGGTGCTCCAGGGTCTTCAAAAGTGTAATAGGTGGTTGAGAAAGGATATGTGCAATTTATGCTTGTAGAATGCCTGAAAGTGCTACTTCAATGTTGGGCCTTTGTATGTGGTCAGGCTTGGTAAAAGTCACAACGTTGTCACGCATCGCGCATGCGCGAACCGCTTTTAAAACAATTTAGGAATTTTTTACTGTCATTTTGCTGTAAGTGCTGCTTTGGCATATTAAGTTTAATAAATTGAATCTCCGTTTTCAATCTGCACTATTGGAGTTCCCTCTTGTGTTTTTTTGGAACCCGTGGCTTTGGCCTCCTGGGATGGAGAGTTGAAGGAACCCCAGGTTTTTTCCACACTGGAGCCCTTATCGCTGTGGACTACCGGTCGGATGAACAAAGTGTGTTGTGAGTCCAGAGGTTTACCATCCCTGGTTACCTTCCACTACTAAGCCTGACCTGACCCCCCTGAGTAAGGGTGGTCGCTGGCTTTCTGGTAAGCCTTTAATTCTTACATCTGGTGGCGGGCCGCACTCGAGGTGTACCAAACAATCCTGAACCCTGTGGATCTTCTGGATTTCTTTGGAATTATCACGTATTCCTTATTTGGGACACTTATGAACTTAATATCAATTTCACAACATTTTTTCACATATTTTGTGTTTCTTTTCATATATACCCTGTGGGTATAATTTCACAATTAATGGTCATTATTGCTTATATGGATTTTATTTTTACATAGTTTTTGATAAGTAAACCAGGTGTGCTTATATTGTTTATCTGCACTGTTTTATTTATTTATTTATTTAGTCATTTATTTAATGTCACGTTGTTTATTCACTGTGTATTTATCATCATTTTTCATTGCCGATACCTAACTCACTAGGCATCTGGTGATATTAGCGGTTGAGCTTAACACATTTTTAGAGTAACTCTTATTTTTATCCAGCGCTACACTGTTTTTAAATACCTTGGACTGTCTACTTTCCAAAAAGGGGTCATTTGGGGGGTATTTGTACTTTCCTGGCTTGTTAGCGTCTCAAGAAATGAACCATTCAAAAGACTCATTATGCCTTATAGATTATACGTTGGGGTGTGTGATTCCCAAAATGGGGTTATTTTGTGGATAATTCCAATGTCCTGGTGCTCCAGGGTCTTCAAAAGTGTAATAGGTGGTTAAGAAAGGATATGTGCAATTTATGCTTGTAGAATGTCTGAAAGTGCTACTTCAATGTTGGGCCTTTGTATGTGGTCAGGCTGGGTAAAAGTCTCACACATGTGGTATCGCTATACTCAGGAGGAGTAGCAGAATGTATTTTGGGGTGTAGTTGCAATTATGAATATGCTGTGTGAGAGAAATAACCTGTTAATAAGACCAGTTTGTGTAAAAAAAAAAAAAATAATAATTTTCCCAAGAATTGTGGGAAAAAATTACAACTTCAAAAAACTCACCATGCCTCTTAATAAATACCTTGGCCTGTCTACTTTCCTAAAAGGGGTCATTTGGGTGTATTTGTACTTTCCTGGCTTGTTAGTGTCTCAAGAAATGAGATAGGCCTTCAGTACATCAGGTGTGATCAGATGTGATCAATTTTCAGTGATTGGCACCATAGTTTGTAGACTCTATAACTTTCACAAAGACCAAATAATATACACTAATTTGGGTTATTTTTACCAAAGATATGTAGCAATATAAATTTTGGCACAAATTTACGAAGGAAAATTACTTATTTTCAAAATTTTACAATAGAAACTGCTTATATCACAAAAAATAAAAAAAAACTGTGGGGATTAAATACCACCAAAAGAAAGCTCTATTTGTGACAAGAAAATGATAAACATTTTGTTTGGATATAGTATAGCATGACTGAGTAATTGTCATTTAAAGTGTGAGAGCACTGAAAGCTGAAAATTGGTCTGGGCGGGAAGGGCACAGCTTATTCCTCCTGACAGGCAAACTTTGAGGCAAACTTTGGAGACTGTTATCAGACTGGTGCACCCACGCACCTTGCAAATGTGAGTACCCTAATGTAGGGAGCTTTGATTCCAATAAATATTTATAAACGATATCATACTATCCAGTTTTTCTTTTCCTTTATTCCTAACTGTGGAGTTGCTGCTGAAAACTGTGTATCTGGATTCCATCGCTGAGCCGTGGGATGGCTCATAAGCGTGTTTAGACTCAGTCTCACAGCTGAGTCGCACGCTCTGAGGTGAGCGGCTGTCCCCGGGGTGTTACTGGATGGCACTTGAGCATGGAATTCTGAGCACTGAACACTAAGATTAATGAACGCACGTTGGATTTTTTATGAACTGTTTTTATGGACTTTATGTGCATTTCTTTCATATATTGGACTTTAATAATCACGTACCACATCTTGGATTTGATATTCACACTCATTGTGTAGCACTTGGCATCTTGTTGTATTTTGTACTTATCACTGTGATATATTTATTTATTTATTTATTTTTCACGGAAAATTTCAGACTATATAAATTATTTTTTCATCCATTATATATACAGGTAGTAGTTCAGTAATCGTTACTCTCATTCTAATGGTATACATTTAGTATATTATTTACACATTGCACTTTAAAATCACTTGTTTTATATATATATATATATATATATATATATATATATATATATATATATATATATATATATATCCTTTGTGCCTTGCTGTGGCTGGATAAGCCGCATATGTGGTATTTTCAGTATATCTCATATGCACTAATAATCTCCAGATTGATATTTTCACCTTAGCGCAGCGTATCTTTTGTATACAAGGTGCATAAGTGCCTGGTATTGAAGTGGTTAAAGCTTAAGGTCTACATTTACACTCTTGGCAACTTTTGGATATGAGGTAGCTTTTGGAGGACTTGGTTCGGTTTCCCCTGGGCCTAGCAGGCTGTTTACCACCACCATCTCAGGCACTTTTTTACAGATGATTATGTTTGATCGATGTATTGTCGAGCAACATTAAGTAATTGATTATGTTGTGAAGTTTGGAGGCTGGTAGGCTTTTGAGGCGTCTGTTGGACTAGCTATGAGAGAAGGTTGGAGGCCAGTATGTTTTTGAAGCGTGTGTTGGACTGGCTATGAGAGAAGGTTGGAGGCCGGTATGTTTTTGAGGCGTGTGTTGGAACGGCTATGAGGGGAGGTTGGAGGCTGGTATGTTTTTGAGGAGTGTGTTGGACCAGCTATGAGGGGAGGTTGGAGGCCGGTATGTTTTTGAGGCGTGTGTTGGACCAGCTATGAGGGGAGGTTTAAGGCCGGTATGTTTTTGAGGCGTGTGTTGGACCAGCTATGAGGGGAGGTTGGAACTCTTTTTGTCTTCAGAGGTGGGAGGAGTCTTTCCAGCTTTCTTTAGGCTTTCTCTGCTGGAGAAATGAGAACTCTTCCCGCCAGTGAGGTCCTTTATGGAGAAGTCCAAGGCCTCACTCACACGGGGTGTATGAATCTGTACCCTGTGTGGGGGCTGTGTTTACCCCAAAAAGGACATCCATGCGGGTGCAGTTGCGCCGACGCACACTGGGTGCGTTTGGGACCATGCACCGGGACCCACACAGATGTCACATTGGGTACAGCTACTGCACCCCAGTTGACAGCAATGGGACTGCCTACGCAGGATGCTGGGAACACCTGTACATCCCCATTCTGGTAAACACGGCCCTCCCATGGGGTATGAATTCATACCCTCCATGTGAATAAGACCTAAGTGTGAATGGAATAATTAGCTCCATTGTTTCGCTAATTTGGGGACCACTGCACTCTTTATTGTTATTTGGGTGTGTTTTATTATAGGAGTGTTATATATTGTAGATTAGGATAAGTTTGTATATGTTTTGGAGGTGTGTGTTATTCTTTGGGTGTGTTTTGGAGTGTTATATATATCTATATATATCTATATAGATAGATCTATATATATATAGATATATATAGATCTATCTATATATATCTATATATATATAGATATATATATAGATATATATATATATCTATATATATATAGATTGTAGTTTAGGTTAAGTTTGAATTTCTTCTGAAGGCACTTTGAGTGGACATAACTGATGTACTTCACTCAGCAGGGGCGGGCCTTAGAGAACAGAGGCCACATATGGGCAGCACAGAGGCTTATGACCCGTACACATGGTCGGACATTGATCGGACATTCCGACAACAAAATCCTAGGATTTTTTCCGAAGGATGTTGGCTCAAACTTGTTTTGCGTACACACGGTCGCACAAAGTTGTCGGAATTTCCGATCGCCAAGAACGCGGTGACGTACACCACATACGACGAGGGCTAGAAAAGGCCATCTCAGAACCAAGCGTGGCACCCTTTGGGCTCCTTTTGCTAATCTCGTGTTAGTAAAAGTTTGGTGAGAAACGATTCGCGCTTTTTCAGACTCGTGGCTTTCAGATCGTTTTCTGCGGTTCAGTTAGTGCTTGTGGGTTTGTATCTGCTCTTCAGTGCGTGCAAGCAAGCTACGCGTGACTTTCATTAGTCATTGTGTTCTTGTTCGTTCGTTGCTGTTTTTCAGGTCGCTCATCACAGGCCTTGCTGTTCTTCAGTGCATTCTGTTACTTCATTCTGAGCAGCCGACCGTTTTCTAGCCATGTTGCGTATACGTACTCCTCGTAGAGTTCGTGCTGTGCGGGGGCTTGGTGTTGGGGTCCTGACCTTGACACAAGTCCAGTCCATGAACAGGGTGGGGAGGAGTTCATGGACCAAGAATTGGTTGCTTCAGCGTGACCAGTTCTCTCATATGCCTTTGCTCTGTGAGATCCGTGAGAATAATCCTGATGATTTCAGGAACTTTCTCCGGATGACGGACCCCGTATTTCACCGTTTGTTGGCTTTGCTGACCCCCTATATCAGCAGGCAGGATACCTGCATGAGGCAAGCCATCCCTCCAGAGCAGAGGCTTGTCGCCACCCTGCGGTACTTGGCGACGGGGAGAAGCCTGCAGGACTTGAAGTTCTCGACAGGCATCTCCCCCCAGGCTCTGGGGATCATTATCCCAGAGACCTGTTCTGCCATCATACAGGTCCTGCAGAAGGAGTATATTAAGGTAAGATTTTTATCCTTTAATATCACATTTTATTGTATATAATGTTTGATAATATATTGTATTTCTTTCCTCATTCCCTAATTACCATGATTGGAATATGCTGTGAATGTCCCCTTTGTCCTCATTCATGCTGGATTTTTATCTAATTTTTTTTGGTCCTTCATACATATTTGCCTTCACTTACGTCCCCAGCATGGTCTACAGGCCCTATATTCACCTCATGTAGTCACTTAACAATGTATTTTATCAGCTCCATAGTAGTACTTTACCCCAAACACCCCCTAAAATGTTTTAAAATGCGATTGGTGCTTTAAATTCAGGCAGAGTGCCAGAGGCTTTTTTGTTGGGGTGTCCCCAAATCATTTTTAACCCTCCCTTCCCCAACTGCTAAGTCAGCTGATACCAATTCTCTATCTATCCCCAATCATCTATCTGGTCACTTTGACAAACCCATACACACTGTACCCATCTCTTTTGTGCTCAGATGTATGGATGAATTCCCCAAAGCATGTAGTGCAAGGGCCTGCCTGTATACTTTCAAATGGTACTGTTTAAAGTTTTTGTATCCTATTATTATCTTGATAGGTAATAGCAGAATTTCCAAATGTGCTAAAATGTGTACAGTGTGTATTTATATCTTTGTATTATGACACTTCTTACCTGTCCAGTGGGCTGCCAATAGTGTAACTAAGGAGGGGCTGTTCAAAGTAATACCCATTATTTAGGCATTCATCTCTCAATGAAGTGGAGAGGGTTACCTGTCCAAAAGCCCCCCCCCCCTATAATGTTAGAAATGGCCCATGGGAGGGGGTGGGGGAGGGGGAATCTGATAGGTGTACCTTATACTTTGTATTTGGTGTTTTAAAATTCCCATTAATAAATGTTATCTTGATGTTGGCCAAGAAGGTTTGTGTCTAATCTGCTTTCCATGTTTTAATGTGCAAAAAGACTAATTTTATTTTTTTTTCCTCCAGTTTCCTTCCACACCACAGGAATGGCAGACTGTGGCCTCCCACTTTGCCCAGCGGTGGGACTTTCCTAACTGCGGAGGGGCAATTGATGGGAAACCTAGTCCACATCGTCCCACTACCCAACTCGGGGTCATACTATTATAATTATAAAGGGTTCAAAAGTATTGTGATGTTGGCGGTGGTGTCGGCTAATTATGAGTTCCTGTATGTGGACGTGGGGAAGAATGGCCGGATGTCCGATGGTGGAGTCATCGCCCAGACTGAGTTTTACAGGCGTCTCCAGAATGGCAGCTTGGACTTGCCACCTCCAGAAGACAATGTGGAAGGACTCCCAATCGTCTTCGTTGCGGATGAAGCCTTTGCGCTGGGGGACCACCTTATGCGGCCATTCCCGTTGAGGACCCTCACCCCGGACCAGAGGGTTTTTAATTACCGGCTGGCCAGAGCCAGAAGAGTGGTGGAGAACACATTTGGAATCATGGCCAGCCGGTTCCGCCTATTTCTTACACCCATCCATATGGCGGAGTATAAACTGAATCATATAATCCTGGCATGTTGTGTTCTACATAACTTTTTACGGCAACATTCTGCCAACTATGCTGGCTCAGTTGGGCCTGAGGCCGGAATTATAAATGAACCAACCCTGACGGCGCTTGAAAGTAGCTGTCCTGGCTTGCCCTCCCTGAGTGCCCGTGATGTCCGGCTAAGATACCTTGAGTTCTTTGCGGGTAGGGGGGCCATCAATATGCCAGACAATTTGTGAAACCTTGATCAAATAAAAAAAAATTAAGCAAATCTTTGGTGACATTTACTGCTTGTGTTTGTTTTAGCTGACCCTGACCGAAATGTGGTGAGTCCTGAAAATGGTGTGATTGTGTAACCTTATACAAAGCACTGTTGGGTGTTATTTACTAAAGGTACTAAAGGCAAATACACTTTGCACTACAAGTGCACTTGAAAATGCACTGAAACTGCACTTGTAGTGCAAAGTGGATTTGCCCTTAGGAAATAACACCCATTGTCACAGAAAGCAGCAATTACATCACCACAAAAGTGTTGTAGCGTTGAGACAATAATCCACACATTCTTGATTAACAATGTTAATATCTTTTTAATACCTGCACAATCACATGTGCATTTAGAAAAGGTTTTTAAAACAAACCAACATGTTTGTTGTATAACAATTTTTGGGGTGGCATTATCAAAAATAGAAATGTCCATTTAAGATAAAACAGGCATGTTTCAAAACAACACGAAAGACACAAATCTTGAACTTACAAAGTTCACATTAGGTAGAACTTGAAGGCAATATCAGACATGAGTATTTAGGAACTGTGTTTGATATTGCGTTCAGATGGGGTGAAGTCACCCCAGGAAAAGCCAAATTTTGATGATGCACACAAATTTACGAATGTCAACATGTGCGACCTGCCATCACGGGGGATCAAGGGACGTGTTTTGGGGGACCAACCCCTTCCTCTCAGCTACTTTATTATTGATCCATCCATTGATCTCCCGTGATGGCAGATAGCACATATTGACACACTGTGTGCATCCTCAAAATTTGGCTTTTCTAAAAATCGCTAAAACATTTTTAACATTGTAGCACACAAAAAAACAAAGGGATTTGGAGGGGTTTTAAACTCTCCCCAAAACATCAATGATGTTATTATTTTTTTGAATAACATCATTGATGTTTTTCTTGAGGTTTTCCAATGCTAAATTACACCCCATGATCTCCCCGATCAGGATCTGTGCACTTTCCGAGGTGAAATGCCCTGGATCCACAACATCATGATCACCTAAAAAGAGAGAAACCAAAAAAAAAAAACAGGTATTATAAATATGCCGGCATCCATCTCTTACCTGAGCCTGTGGTCACAGACACTCACCTGTTGTGGTGCCTATTTCCACCACGTCTTCCTCCTCCTGCTCTGCTTGTCTTGGGGGTATTTTCCCTTCTTCCCGAGGTGGGGGGTCTCTGGTCTCCTCGGATGAGGGGTGTCCTCCGAGTATTTTCTCCCCTATGTAAAACAAAAATGGTATACTTAGCACACAGATATTTGATGGCAGAACTATAAAGATGAAACATTGCTTGGAAGTGGTGTACAATCGTCTATTTTTGCAGAGTTCCAAGATGTAGAATTTTTTGTGTCCTTTGTCAAGCTTCAATACTTTACCTGTTTTGTACAAGCTTCACAGATGGAGACCCCCCTATAGTATCCACTAGAGCACCTGTGTGGGACCCCTAATAAAAAGGGTGTTCTTGTGTCCCACACTAGTGCTCCAGCGTCCAGATGTGAAAACAGCTGCTGAGTGTCCTCTCCTTACACAGAATCTAGTTTGCATTTCATTCTAGTAACAAACCCATCTACACAACCAAATATTTTTCATACAAGTAGGCCCTAAAAAATGTGGGCAAATGCATATGGCCAAAACAATGGTGTTTTATAGGCCGAAAGAAAAATGTTTGATACGAACGAATAATGTGCCCATGAACATGAAAGTTGCCATTTTAAACTGTACAACACTTAAGAAAAGCACATGGAGCAGCACGAACGTAATAAAGACAAAAAGAATAGGAACACAGCACAATTACTTACATTTTTGCAGCACTCTCCGGATCTTTCTGTACTGCTCGGGCTCTCTTAATTTCAGGTCCGACCACCGCTTCCTGAGCTGATCTTTCGATCGTCGTACCCTGAAATTCCGGTGCAGACTTTTGACCACTTTCGCCATGATCTTGGCCTTTCTGATATTGGGGTTCGGGTAAGGTCCATACTTTCCGTCATAGTCGGCCTTCTTCAGGATGTCGACCATCTCCAGCATCTCACCAAAGGACATATTTGAGGCCTTAAATCGTCTCCTTCTGGTTCGGGATGTTTCCGGATCCGGGCTTTCCTCCTCCTCGTTGCTATAATTAGCATGCACCTGCTCTGACTCCTCCATGTGCTCTTCACCCACTGCGCCGAACGAAAAGGGGCGGGGAATAGACTAGAAAGAACGTCAGGGGCGGGCGGAGTTACACGCATGCTCAGTGTGTATAAAGCGTAACACGCGTGCGTAGTACGTATGATCTGTGAGCGGAGGAAGGAGTATCGGAGGCGCCAATCGTGATAACGAAGGTAAGAGCCAAACTTGGGCCTATACTGCTTCTAGATTGAGGCCTATATTGTAACTAGATTAGGAGAGTTTTGCCTGACATTAGGGTTTGTCTTGTGTTGTGTCTTGCAGTGAAAATGAATACCTTGAAAGATACCGACTTTATGGCAATCGTCATAGATATGTTCAGGGAGCTGCCTTGTCTTTGGGAGATAAACCACCCACATTATAAGAACCAAAGAGGAAGGCAGCACTGGATCAATTGCTGGAATTTGTGAAGACGGTGATCCCCATGGCAAACATGACCTATTTGAAGATCCTAATTGGTGGCCTGAGGAGCACTTATTTAAGGGAGCACAAGAAGGTCCAGGATTCCCAGAGATGCGGAGCAGCAGATGACATCTATGTCCCCAGGATGTGGTACTATGACAGGCTGCATTTTCTGGCAGGCCAGACTGAACCCAGGTCATCACTCTCCAGTCTTCCTTCCACGCTTCCTTCCCCCCCCAGCTGAGGCTTCTGATGTCCAACCTGGGCTTTCCAGGCAGCAACATGTGGAGGAGCCCAGCTTGAGCCAGGTATAGCATTCCTCTAAATATTTCTGCTTGTCCAATCAATGATGTTAACTAGATGTTAGTTTGGAGTATTAATTTATGATTGTGATTGATGATGCAAAAAGTAAAACCATGTCCCTTTTTCATACACAGGGAAGTCTCAGCCAGGAGGTGGCCGGGCCGAGCAGGCTGCCTGATATCCAGGTCCCTCCCAGCCACCTGCAAAGAGAAAGTGGCAGGAAGAAGAGTACCCTGGAGGGAGGCTACAGAGGCCCTGACAGCCCCCCACACTGTGGAGGAGGACTTTGCTGGCATAATTGCCTGCAAAATGCAGCGGATGGAGGAGGGCCAACAACTCATGTGTGAGTCCTTAATGTTGGAAGCTCTCAATAAAGGGTTGAGGGGCCAAATAACATCTGCTACCCACATTTGTGACCTCACACATGGTCCTCCTCCTCCAGGTCCTACTACTCCTCCTCCTCCTCCAGGTCCTACTAGTCCTTGTGCTCCTCCAGGTCCTACTCCTCCTCCTGCCACATCTCCAACAGCAGAGCCACAACCAGGAAGGAAGCGTGGAAAGAAGACCAGAAAGTGATGACCCTGGGTCCAGTCTTGTCTGGAAAAAGATGCAGGCTCTTGTAGTACCACAGCCTGGGGACACAGATGTCATCTGCTGCTTTCCGGATGTCGGGGACTTCTGGACCAGACTGCACTCCCTTAGATATGGACTCCTCAGGCCACCAATTTTGATGTGAAAGAATTGATGTCTGCCCTGGGGGTCCAAGGTTTCGCCAATTTCTGCTGTTTCTCCAGCGTTGCCTCCCTCTTTGTTTGGTTCTGAGCCCTTAATAAAGGAATTTTTGTTTCAGTTATACTCGCCTATGTGTTTTTTCCTTCAAAAAGGACAGTTTGTTTGTGAGGATTCAGGTACATTTCTAAAGTACAATGTGAAATTAACAAGAGACACCAACACCAAGCAATCTCCTTGAGATTAAATAATACAAGATATCAATGGTGTCGTGGTAACTTGACACACAAAACACACACAAAAACATTCTGGAGTAAAACTAAAACTAAAATAAAACAAAGATCAGCCTTAAAAAAATACAAACCTAAAGAAATAATAAAATTATGCCTTAAAATAAAAAAATAAAATAAAACAACACAAAAATAATTTTGTCAGATGTGACAAATCAAAATATATTGAGGGAATCCCGATAAATAATAAAGAAAGAAGTTTGTGAGAAGTCTGTGTGAATATGAGCAGCAAAACTACTTCATTTTTCTCACATTATAAAGAAGAAGAGAGTGCTCTGTATTAAACCATTTTTAACATTGCACCGTGATGAAAGTGTTGTGTGCATTGCGAGCACTAATTTTAACAGACCGATCGGTTCCGTCTCGGAATTTCTTCTGAGCATGCGTGGCACTTTGTGCGTCAGAACTGACCACACACGGTCGGAGGATTTTGTTGTCGGAAAATGTTATAGCCTGCTCTCAAATTTTGTGTGTCGGAAAATCCGATGGAAAATGTCCGATGGAGCCCACACATGGTCGGAATTTCCGACAACACGCTCCGATCGGACATTATCCATCGGAAAATCCGACCGTGTGTACGGGGCATTAGGGGTTAGCCTTGCAGCACTGGGGTCCATGGTTCAAATCCTGACCAGGACACCATCTGCATGGAGTTTGCATGTTCTCCCTGTGCTTGCGCGGGTTTCCTCTGGGTACCCTGGTTTCCTCCCACACTACAAAGACATGCTACCTTGCATTGGTGGTGCAGTGGTGAGCATAGCTGCCTTTCAAGCAGCTGACCCGGGTTCGATTCCCGGCCAATGCCATCTCCAAGACTTGGAGTCCTCAGAGAGGTCAATGTGGAGAGTATATATTAGCAGTGGAATGAAGTGAATATGTGGAATGTTTGAGGAACAAAATGTCCCCCCAGAATCTATAGAAGGTGAACCCAGCAACTGATAGAAGATGCTTAGGCTGGATCACACCTAGGCATTCCGGATCCGGAATCACTGTAATTGCCGCAAAATGCATGACATGTTTGTGATCCCATTACTTTCAATGGCACCCCAATCACGGGACAATATTGTCACCTGACAAATCGCACAAACAAAATCGCGGGACACCTCTTTCCCAAAAGCAGTCCTGCGATTTTGTCGCAATTTGTCAGGTTACAATCGTGGCAAAAACACGCTTTGACTGGGGTGCTATTGAAAGTAAAGGGATCGCAAGTGTGTGCCGCAGTTTGTGGCAATTCGGGAATCTGAACAGAGCCTCGCCGTTTTCATCATATGACAAGAACTTCCTGCACAGACGTCCCTCCAGCAGGAATATTACACTCATACTCCCCTCAGCAGAAATATTACACCCATACTCCCCCCCAGCAGGAATATTACACCAATACTCCCCCAGCAGGAATATTACACCCATACTTTCCCCAGCAGGAATATTACACCAATACTGCTCCCCAGCAGGAATATTACACCAATACTGCCCCCCAGCAGGAATATTACACTAATACTCCCACTCCAGCAGGAATATTTCACCAATACTCCCCCTCCAGTAGGAATATTACAACCGTATTCCCCCCAGCAGGCAAATTACAAAGAATAATACACCCGTACTCCCCCCAGCAGCAATATTACACCAATACTCCCCCCTAGTAGGAATACTACACACATACTCCCCCCAGCAGGAATATTACACCCATACCCCCCCAGCAGGAATATTACACCCATACTCCCCAGCAGGTATTACACCCATACACACCTCTATATATGGATATATACAGTGGCTTTAGTGTATAGAGATATATAGGACAGTGGATATATAGTATATACAGAGAGTACACACATCACACCTCTATATCTGGGTATATACGGGGGGATATAGTATATAGAGATATATGACAGTGGATATATAGTATATACAGAGAGTACACATGTCTCACCTCTATCTCTGTGGATATTGTATATAGAGATACATAGGACAGTGGATATATAGTATATACAGAGAGTACACATGTGACACCTCTATATCTGGATATATATACGCGGGGGATATAGTATATAGAGATATATAGGACAGTCCAGTGGCAGAATTACCAGGGTCGCAACAGTCGCAGTTGCGACGGGGCCCGGCATTCCGCCACTGTGGGGGGGCCCCAGCGGGGTTGATCTTCACACATGGCTCTGAGCGGAGATCGTGTGTCATAGAACAATAGCACAGAGACACCGGCGGCATTAATGTTCTACTTGCCCGTCCGCCCTCTCTGGCAGGGGATGAGAGAGGACACACAGCTGATCTCACGGCTCCCCCTTCTCCCCCTCCCCTCTCCTGTGTGCTCCGCGGGTAATGTGAGCTCTTTAGCTTCACACTTGACTGCCCACGGAGCACACAGGAGAAGGGAGGGGGCAGAAGGGGGAGCCATGAGATCAGCTGTGTGTCCTCTCTCAACCCCTGCCAGAGAGGACGGACGGGCAAATAGAACGTTAATGCCGGTGTCTCTGTGCTATTGTTCTATGATACACGTACTCCGCTCAGAGCCGTGCTGTCCTGAGAAGACAGACAGCACTGATGGAAATTAATAGCAGGCACTGATGAGCACTAATAGAAGGCACTGATGAGCACTAATAGAAGGCACTGATGAGCACTGATGAGCACTAATAGAAGGCACTGATGAGCACTGATGAGCACTAATAGAAGGCACTGATGGGCACTGATGAGCACTGATAGAAGGCACTGATGAGCACTGATGAGCACTGATAGAAGGCACTGATGAGCACTAATAGCAGGCACTGATGAGCACTGATAGAAGGCACTGTTGGGCACTGATGAGCACTGATAGAAGGCACTGATGAGCACTAATAGAAGGCATTGATAAGCACTGATAGAAGGTACTGATGGGCACTGATGAGCACTGATAGACGGCACTGATGAGCACTGATAGAAGGCACTGATGGGCACTGATGAGCACTGATAGAAGGCATTGATGAGCACTGATAGACGGCACTGATGAGCACTGATAGAAGGCACTGATGAGCACTGATGGGCACTGATGAGCACTGATAGAAGGCACTGATGAGCACTGATAGAAGGCACTGATGGGCACTGATGAGCACTGATAGACGGCACTGATGAGCACTAATAGAAAGCACTGATGGGCACTGATAGAAGGCACTGATGGACACTGATAAAAGGCACTGATGGACACTGATAGGAGGCATTTATGGGCACTGATAGGAGGCACTGATGGGCACTGATAGGAGGCACTGATGAGCACTGATAGGAGGCACTGATGAGCACTGATAGGCCACATTGATGAGCACTGATAGGCAGCACTGATAGGAGGCACTAATGTGCACTGATAGGCTGCACTGATAGGTGGCATTGATGGGCACTGATAGGTGGTACTGATGGGCACTGAGGAACACTGACAGGCAGAACTCAGGCAGTATTGATGGGCTTTGATGGGCAGAATTGAAGAGTACTGATAGGTGGCACTGATGGACGCTGTTAGGCGGCATTAATGAGCACTGATAGG
The DNA here is from genome assembly GCF_042186555.1 of Aquarana catesbeiana. NCBI lineage: Eukaryota > Metazoa > Chordata > Amphibia > Anura > Ranidae > Aquarana > Aquarana catesbeiana. The sequence continues at coordinate 500,428,071 of NC_133325.1, forward strand.
TGGTGCTGATAGGCAGAACTGATGGGCACTAATAGGCGGCATTAATGAGCACTGATAGGTAACACTTGTAGGTGGAAGTGATGGGCACTGATAGGCGGCATTGATGAGCACTGATAGGCAGCACTGATGGGCACTGATAGATGGCACTGATGATTGGGGAACTGATTATCAGTGTAAACAATTTACTGACATTCTTGACAGTTAACGGCAGTCCTTTCCTAACACAGACACAGCGTGTGAGGAAAGGGCTGTGGATAACCGGCAAGTCTGTTTACATGTGATCAGCTGATCACATGGTAAAGGGCTGCGCTGGATGCATGTCCCAGGGGTCATGCAGGAAGCACGGTTTTGGAAGGATGTCCATGGACACCCTCCCAAAATTGGAAGCCCGGGGCTCGGATGGAAGGGGGGCCCATCATGGTTTCTTGCACCGGGGGGAAAAGTTTGTCTATATAGGGTCGCAAGGACTGTCTCTTCTTGGGACACTCTGGCCACTGAGTTGTCACAAAGGAATTTGGAGGGTGGTGTAAGAACTCTATAGAGTATCCGTTTTCTACAGTGTCCAGGGTCCAGCAATCTGTAACCTTCCCTGCCCACATCCTCCAATAGGAGCTTAGCCTCGCTCCCACCAAACAAGCCTGGGCAGGCGCACCCTCAAAAGGACTTTTCATTTGTCTTGGCTGCCTGTGCTTCCTTAGACTTGATGCCCCAGAGAAAGGAACTTTGAGTCCCTCTCCATTGAGGTCTCTCCCATCCTGGCCTGTACCATTTTGCCTTCTGGAAGCGTTTGTAGGTTGACTGACTGGGTTGTCCAAGTGATTTCTTTTGGCCAGGCTGAGGGAGAAGAGCCGACTTACCTCTCGTGACTCTTTTAATTGCATCATCCAAGGTCTTTCCAAAGAGTAGTTTGCCGTTGTAGGGTATGTTGCACAAGGCCTGTTTGGAAGTTCCATCTGCCATCCAAAGGCAGAGCCTCAGGGCCCTCCTTGCTGTAACAGCACTGGCCATAGATCTGGCTAACAGCTTTGCTAAATCTACCGATGCCTCCACAAGGAATTCCGCTGAAATATTTGGCTCTTCCAATGCCGTAACAATCTTTGAGGGGTCTACCCCTGTGTTTAAAGCAGTCTCAACGTTGGAAAGCCATGTCTTCAAGGCCCTTGACAAGGCCGTCAGGGCACTGGCTGGACGAAGGGCCAACCCAGCAATGGTTCCTTTTAATATCTGCATCCCCCTGTCGATCCATTGGATCCCTGAAAGTAACCGAGTTCTCCAAAAGTAAGGACACATGCTGTGCTAAACGCTGCAAGTCTGCATCCACATTTGGTGGGGTCTCCCAAAGGCTATCCTGTGAAGAAGGCATGGGATGCAGTTTTGAGAGTTTGTTTTGCAAACTCAGTTTTTTATCATGTTTCTCCCATTTGTCCTCGATTAATTCCTTAGTCTCCAGAAATACTCCCTTTCAGGTTAGGAAAGAACCTACGGATCTTTTGTGGTGGGAGTGACTCTGACTCCCAATCCAGGGTTTCCTAATTGCTTGCACAAAGGGGCCTACCAGGTTATAATCAAAGGTCCCAGGCCCAGCATCCTCTGGATCCGAGGCTAACTCTGATACACTCTCTTCAGGTGAGACGCAAGATGTCTTGGGCTGTGTAAGTCTATGGGAGGAGTGTCTCGTTGGAATCGCCATGTCCTGGAGGCTCTATTGTACCGCCTCACGGATATAGTCTTTAAACCTCCTTGCATCATCCTCTTTATCTGCTGCCACTTCTCCAAGGCAACCCTTGCAGATAAGTTTTCCAGGCAAGGCTGGAAGTTTGCAGGCCCAGCACAGACCCTGTGGAGGATGTTGTGCTTGGTTCTGGGCAGGGGTAGATATCTGGACATCCAGTTCATGCGGGTCAGGAGAGAGCGAGAGCCTCCGTACAGATGGAAGGGATTCATGGCGCCGCGGTGACACAGAACATTGGCAGGACGTATGCTTTGATGAGCGTCTGCGCTTTGGGCTTCGGCTCCTGCAAAACAGCCAAGACAGACAACCGTGAACGAAAGGTTAGCACTCTTTTCCCCATCGTTCCACGCCGCCCCCTCGTACCTTTTTTTAGATCTTTGTGCCTCTGACCTGTGCGGTGTGCTCATCTATAAAAAAAACAAGAATCACTGCATGAGACAGGGAGCACAGAGAGAAACTCTCATCCCACCCCCTGTTTTTCTCCTAAAAATAATTTTCATTTATTTATTTATTTTTTGTGTCATGTCCCCTTTAAGCAGCTTACAGTGAGGGAAGGCAGCAGGGTGCAACGACAGCTTGGAAAAGAAAGATTATTTACACTACAGCCTCTCTGATAAGAAAAAGGAGGAAGAGAGAGAGACTGTCTTACCTGGAACTGACATGCAGAGAAAACAGAAAGCACGGCCGCTCAGGCCATCTGACTCTCTGCCTTTTGTATAATCAGTTGCCAGGTGATTGGTGGGGAACTGCCCTCCAAACAGGATAAGGAAGAGAGAGAGAGAGCCCGGAACGCTGCTAAGGAGACACAGTATGGGAGAAAAACAAGGAGTGCAGCCACAGTGTCCCTGAGAAGCACCGCACAGGTCAGTAAATAATGTGCTATCTAAGCAACAATGCCCGTGACCCAGGCACAAGGGTACCCTGGCTTACGGGGGATTTACCACCCACACACAGGGTCTTCCAACCCAGGAGAGGCAGAGAACCTGGGGGGAGGTGCGGTAGGGGGGATACTGCTCACCGACATCCATCCGATCTGGAAATGTTTGGCAGGTGGCCTGGAGTGACCAAAAATGAAGAACTCCGGGGATTAGGAGGGTGGGTCTTTTATTCTATCTATTGGAGGTGGTTCTTGGGGTTACCAGACTACGGAGGATTAACCCATGGTGTGCTGACGTGAGGTTAGCCAGGAAATAGTATATACAGAGAGTACACATGCCACACCTCTATATCTGGGTATATACGGGGGACATAGTATATAGAGATATATAGGACAGTGGATATATAGTATATACAGAGAGTACACATCACACCTCTATATCTGGGTATATACGGGGATATAGTATATAGAGAAATATATAGGACAGTGGATATATAATATATACAGAAAGTACACATGTCACACCTCTTTATCTGAGTATATACGGGGGATGGGGATGAGCCGAACACTCCCCGGTTCGGTTCGCAGCAGAACATGCTAACAGGCAAAAAATTCATTCGAACACACGAACACCGTTAAAGTCTATGGGACACGAACATGAATAATCAAAAGTGCTAATTTTAAAGGCTTATATGAAATATTCCTTTAAATTTCATACCTGAGGGGTGTCTATAGTATGCCTGTAAAGTGGTGCATGTTTCCCGTGTTTAGAACAGTCTGAGAGCAAAATGACATTTCTAAAGGAAAAAAGTCATTGAAAAGTACTCACGGCTATAATGAATTGTCAGTCCCGGCGATACACATAAAAGTCATTGAAAAAAACGGCGTGGGATTCCCCCACAGTCCACTACCAGGCCCTTTGGCCCTTTGAATATTAAGGGGAACCCCGAACCATTATTAAAAAAAAAAAAATGACATGGGATCCACTCAAAATCCATACCAGACCCTTCCAGGTCTGGTATTGACTTTAAGGGGAACCCTGCGCCAATTTTTTTTAAAAAATGGAGTGGGGGTTCCCCCAAAAATCCATACCAGGCCCTTATCTGAGCACGCAACCTGGTAGGCCGCAGGGGACGAGACAGCGCCCCCCCTCCTGAACCGTACCAGGCCACATGCCCTCAACATGGGGAGGGTGCTTTGGGGTAGCGGCCCCCCCAAAGCACCTTGTCCCCATGTTGATGGGGACAAGGGCCTCATCCCCACAACCCTTGCTCGGTGGTTGTGGGGGTCTGCGGGCAGGGGGCTTATCGGAATCTGGAAGCCCCCTTTAACAAGGGGACCCCCAGATCCCAGCCTCCCCCTCTGTGTGAAATGGCAACGGGGTACAAATGTACCCCTACCATTTCACAAAAAAGTGTTACATCACCGGGTGGCCCCGCCCCCTCTGACGCTACCGGAAAGCCATAGGGATGTCCCCGAGCGTCAGAGGGGGGCAGGGTCACCTGACAACATCATTGTGTGGCCCCGCCCTCAGTTATAAAAGAGCTGTCACCTGAGAGGCCAGTCATTACGGCGGGTGCCCCCCATGAAGGCAGATCGGTGGTGGCGTGCGGGTTTTTTTTTTTTCTTTTTTGGTCCATCAGAGTGAGAGAAGAAGATGAATGGTCTTTGTGGGACACTTTTATTTTTAAATTTTTTAATAAAGAACTTGTCCCAAGGCGTGTATTGTTGTACCCCAAAGCACCCTCCCCGTGTTGAAGGCATGTGGCCTGGTACGGTTCAGGAGGAGGGGAACTCTCTCTTCCCCCCTCTTTTCCTGCGGCCTGCAAGGTTGCGTGCTCGGATAAGGGCCTGGTATGGAATTTGGGGGGACCCCCACGCAATTTTTTTTTTTTTAATTTTGGTTCGGGGTTCCCCTTAATATTCATACCAGACCCAAATGGCCTGGTAATGGACTGTGGGGGAATCCCATGCCATTTTTTCAATGACTTTTATGTGTATTGCCGGGACTGACAATTTATGATAGCCGCGAGTACTTTTAAATGACTTTTTTTCCTTTAGAAATGTAATTTTGCTCTCGGACTGTTCTAAACACGGGAAACATGTGCCACTTTACAGGCATACTATAGACACCCCCCAGGTTCGAAATTTAAAGGAATATTTCACTTTTATTGTTTAACTTTAAGCATTATTAAAATCACTGCTCCCGAAAAAACAGCCATTTTTAAAACTTTTTTTTGCATTGATATATGTCCCCTGGGGCAGGACCCAGGTCCCCAAACACTTTTTATGACAATACCATGCATATAAGCCTTTAAAATTAGCACCTTTGATTTCTCCTATAGACTTTTAAAGGGTGTTCCGCAGCTTTCAAATTTGCCGCGAACACCCCTAATTGTTCGCTATTCGGCAAAAAGACGAACACCCGATGTTTGAGTCGAATTTACGTTTGACTCGAACATTGGGCTCATTCCTAATGGGGGATATAGTATATAGAGGTATATAGGACAGTGTATATATAGTATATAGGGAAGAGCAACGTGCTGATGTCACCACAATACACGCAAGTCCCGGAACCACAGGCTGCAATCGAGAGCCGGCCGGCTCAGTGTTTTTATACTGCATGAATTTACTTATACAAATTTAAGTGCAATACTTTTTTATTTATTAAAGTCATCTAAAGATTTTGTGCTATGGAAGCTTTTATTTTCTTATGGGGAATATCCAGCAAAGTGTACCAGTAAAGAGTATAACACCTGGGAAGAAGCTGAAACCTTGGTTGCGCACATAGAAGGCCTGCATGTGATCCAGGGCCGGTACACGGGGTGGGCAGAAGGGGCACCTGCCCTGGGCGGTGTCCCGATATGCAGTGGGGCGGGGGAGGGGTGGGCGCATTGGGAGCTTCCACGGTTCTCCTGCCTCATTGACAGGAGTGACTGTTATTCTCCCTCAATTGCTCCTCCTCCAATCTCCCACTGTGAGCTACAGCCATGCTGCTTGAGGTAGGGGGCACACTAATGTAAAGGGGTGCACACTAATGTAAGGGGGGGCACACTAATGTAAAGGGGGGCACACTAATTTAAGGGGGGTCACACTAATGTAAGGAGGGGAGCACAGCAATGTAAGAAGGGGGCACGCTAATTTAAGGGGGGCACACTAATGTAAAGAGGGGGGCACATTTATGTAAGGAAGGACTCTGATGTATGATGGAGAATTAATGTAAGAAGGGACACTGATTATAAAGCTGGACAATGGTGTAAGGGGGGACTTTACTGTGGGAGGGCACATTGATGTAAGGAAGGACTCCAGTGTAAGGGAGGACTGTGATATAAGGGAGGACTGTGATGTAAGGGAGGACTCTGATGTAAAGGGGGACTGCTGTGTGGAGGGAAGACCTCTTATTTAAGATGGACTTTTTATGTCAGAGAGGACAAGGGCGACTCCTGATTTAAAGGGGAACTATTGATGTGAATGGAGGGGGGCTCTTGATGTAAGTGTGGACTCCTGAATTCTGATGTGAAGGTTGCTAAGTAGTCTATGAAAGGTTTGCTGAAAAACATATTTAATGGGAAGAGTTTTCCTTGTACTGAGTGTTAAACGTGCCTGATAAGCGGGGCAGAGTTTATGCAATTTTCTTTCCTTAAATTGCTGGATTTCCACAGTGTTGATGGGGGAATCCCTCCTGCAGTGCTATTGTGTTCTGCTAGTGAGGAGCCTTCCTGGCCAGCAGAACACATGATTATTGCTAGCTTCTATAACCACTGGCAGTTATCGCATGTAAAAGATCCAACAGGCTGGTTGTATCAATGGATCGACTTGGGTACAAACAGCCAGCCCACAGATGGATTAAATCTTGGCCTGTTCCTGCAAAATCACATGTTTTCCCATCACGCACAGGAATGTGCTTCCCTTGACACACAACAGTGCCATTGATGGCACCCCCATACATCTGCTAATGCACACATTTTCATGGGCCTCAAACTGCATGGTTCTGCAGCATCATGCGGTTTGATGTAGGGCATCAGAAGGGATGTCAGCAAAGCCAGTCTTTAAACAGGAACGCAGGATATAGTTTCTTGTTATGTGACCAAGGCAAAGGCAGAGCTCCTCTGGACTGGACGGCAGGACTGATGAGCAGGATCATCAACAGCTGGGTAACTGTGGAGAGAGATGGGAGATGGCAATTAGCCAACAGCTGAGTGGCCAGCTCAGAGAAGGAAGTGCTTAGCCCAGCCCTGACAAAATTATATATAGTATATACAGAGAGTACACACATCACACCTCTATATCTGGTTTTATACGGGGGATATAGTATATAGAGATATATAGGACACTGGATATATAGTATATACCGAGAGTATACACATCATACCTCTATATCTGGGTATATACAGGGGATATAGTATATACAGATGTATAGGACAGTGGATATATAGTATATACAGAGAGTACACATGCCACACCTCTATATCTGGGTATATAACGGGATATAGTATATAGTGGATATATAGTATATACAGAGAGTACACATGTCACATCTCTATATCTGGTTATATAAGGAAGATATAGTATATAGAGATATATATAGGATAGTGGATATATAGTATATACAGAGAGTAAACATGTCACACCTCTATATCTGGGTATATACGGGGGATATAGTATATAGGGGTATATATAGAGGTATTGGTCTGAACGTTGACTGGGATGTGAACAGCTTTATTAACAATTGCTGATCCAGTCAATAGTATTATTGCTTTCTTTATTATTAGTACTGTGTTTATTTACATTAACAGTTTGGTCTGCCACTAGATGGCCCTCTTATTAGTAATTGTTTGAATATTATTTTAAACACTGCTTTTATTGATTGCTTCCTAGGTAGTCTCCTATAATATCATCTACCTTTATGGACATTATTAAGATTGTCTTATGCTCATTTAAATGTTTGTATTTTATTTTGTTTTTTTCAAATGTTTGCTCATACCCATGACACTCATCTAGTGCCGTCCGGTCATTCACTATGTCCAGTCTGTCCTTTCTTGGAGTGGTGTCATCTATAGGAGATTGCTTGGCGGTGGAGCGCAAGCACAGTGTTCGCTGCGCTCCACTGACATCACTTCCGGTTGACGCGTCATCGCGGGGGTTGGTCCCTCTGTGGTGAGCGTCATTAGCCATTTAGGTATTAGGACGCGTTCAGCGGTGCAGCGCAGACATGGTGCGTGTTGCACTCCACTGACCTCACTTCCAGTTGACGTGCCATCCCGGAGGTTTGTTCTTCCGGGATGGACGCCATTAGTCATTTAGATAAAAGGGCGTGCTGGTGTCCAGTAGCCACACCTCTGACGAAATCCTGTTGGATGAAACATGCCAGGCGGGCTGACACTAGCACGCTGAGAGCCACGGCCGTTTGAATATCATGATGCACTTGTTCCTATACTAATCTAAGTTGCTTTGAATACATTTTTTTAAACGATTTTCACGGGCTTCACTATTGGCTGCATTATCTTTTTATTGGGTATCGCTGACCGTTTGGTTGAATGATATATATCCTATATGAGAGCTCAAAGAAGTCTTTGTTGCATGAAAATGCCTGATGATTAGCCGCAATCCTGGTTCGAATTCCATCTTAGGGTCCTTTCACACGGGGCAGATCCATGATGATCCGCCCCGTGAACATCCGCTTGCTCACTGGGGATTGCTCCGTGGATCCCCGCTGAGCAGGCAGATGACAGGTCCGTCGCTGCACACTGTGCAGCGACGGACCTTTCAGAGTGCCGTTCTCCCCTATGGGGGATCGGATGATGATGGACCGTAGAGTCCATCGTCACCCGATCCGATCCAAAAATGGATGGAAAAGTAGGTTTTTCCTCCGTTACACTTTTTCGGATCGGAGCGGGTTGGATGTCAGCGGACATGTCACCGCTGACATCCGACGCTCCACAGAGGTCTATGGAGGGTCCGTTCAGATCCGCCTAAAAAACTGACAGGCGGACCTGAACGGATCGTTCATGTGAAAGAAGCCTTAAGCTGAAGAATGGAGCTCTAATCTTGGTCTGTCCATTACATGTCTGTTTTTTTTCAGCTATCTGGTAAGCAGATTGGATTTCCACTCGGAGCGGTGTGCATTTCCTATACACATTGAAGCTGGTGATGGGTTTATCAAACCCCCCCCCCCCCCCCCCTGGATTTACTACTTATTTAGCGCCGCATGTGGACTATTATATACTTTATGTTTTGCTGATCACCAAATTGTGCTGGCTGCTCAAAATGTTATCTTTAACAATATTTAGTAGCACGGATACTGACTTGCTTTTCAGTAGAAATCTGCTTGTGAACTACTTGGAATTATGTTTGAGCTTGGTTACTGGGAGAAGGGATCATGATGGTTTATTGAATGGCATATGTCACAGGGTAAGTCTGAACTTGCTGCCTGAGCATTCTCTGCAAAAGATTTAAGTTTTGTGTCAAACTGGTTCATCAATAAATTGTTTTTGTTTTTAGATTCATAAAGAAATGAACAGAATGACAACAAAAGTGCAATTAGATTTATGTTTGAGCTACTTTTATAAGGAAAAACCTATTACTTCCAGGAGAGGGCAGTGTAATAATGGAAACATATCTTGTAAGCTGTAAAATAAAATACATATTGGTAGTGCAGACTGATCTTTGCTCAGTACAGCTTTAAAATACAGTTAGATGCAGGAGTAAAGGCTCAAAGACTGAGCCTATCACAAATGTGGCATGCCCAATGAGCAGTAGTGGCAGACAAGAGTGAAAATCTCGCCATATAATGATATAGTGGGGGAGTGAGGCAACAAAGCCTCAGGATGTTGGGATCCATGAATTTTTGTGCAAATGCATAGTTATTTACATTCCAAAACAATTGGGGAGCACACTTTTCTGAGGGAGTTGAAAATGAGTTAGTGGCATGGTTTGGCAATGGTTGTTTAAACAGGGTAATAATACTTGACATGAATTGGGTATATTGCAGAGACAACATTTTTTTGCTCAACTGTCTTCTCATGTAAACACATTTGTTTGTGGCGCTACTCACTACTGCCATGTGCAGGGCTACTGCCTGGGCACTAAATATGGCTTTTCTTGGCTAACCTGCAGGGAGAGATGAAGTTGGCAGCAGGATAGCATACAACAAAGGAAAGCAAAGTTCAGTCCAGATTCCCTTAATCCCAATAAGGGGTTGAAAATTTGGTGCTCAGGCTCTCAGTGTCTCCCATTCACTTATGTGATAACGATAGCGAAGATATCCACTTGCCCTCTAGAAGATTTACCCCCCTTCATGAGCAGGGATTTTTTGTGTTACGGCACTGCGTTACTTTAACTGACAATTGCGTGGTCATGCGATGATGTACCCAAATAAAATTTATATATTTTTTCCCACAAATAGAGCTTCCTTTTAGTGGTATTTGATCACCTCTGCAGTTTTTATTTTTTGCACTAGGAACATAAAAAGACAGACAATTTTGAAAAAAAATACGGCACTGCGTTACTTTACCTGACAATTGCACGGTCGTGTGATGATATACCCAAACAAAATGTATGTCTTTTTTTTCCGCACAAATAGAGCTTTCTTTTGGTGGTATTTGATTACTTCTACTTTTATTTTTTGCACTATAAACAAAAGAAGACAGACAATTTTGAAAAACAAATAACTATTTTTTTTACTTTCTGCTATAAAACACGTCCAATAAAAAAAATGGAAAAAATCGAATTTCTTCATAAATTTAGTCCAATATGTATTCTGCTACATGTTTTTGGTAAAAAAATCACAATAAGCGTATATTGATTGGTTTGCGCAAAAGTTATAGTGTCTACAAACTATGGGATATTTTTATTTATTTTTTACTTATAATGGCATCAATCAGCAACTTATAGTGGGACTGCAATATTGCGGCGGACAAATCGGACACTTTCGACCCTTTTTGGGGATATGCACTGTCATTGTACTAATGACACTGGCTGGGAAAGGGTTACCATCAGGGGCAATAAAAGGGTTAAATGTGTTCCTAGCCTGTGCTTGTGTACTGTGTGGGAGCTGTTTTTACTAAGGGAAGGCAAAGATCTGTGTCTCTGCTTTGCAAGAACACAGGATCAATGCCTTCCCTCCTCACATAACTGCAATCTGCCTTGTTTACATAGGCAGATCGCTATTCTGCCTCTGTACTGAATAATCGGCAGGTGACAGTGGGTATCAAGTCCACAGTACCTGCTGCTGGGCTCCCGCTGTGTGTGATCACAGTCGGAGTGGGTCACTGGCAGAACCCCCCAGACCCAGAAGTGTCAGATCACGTACGTGTGGCCACAGTCATAGCATGATACTCTCTGAACTTCAATATATAGACCAGTGGCGGCCCATCCATAGGGGCGCAGGGGGCGCCGCCCTCACTCAAATCTATGCGTCCAGTCCCTAACCTACATGCAGGGCACCGGAAGCATGTATTCCAATGGGTTGTTTTTTTGGGGTTTTTTTTAGAAGCACGTGATTAGAGCTAGAGGCTCTAATTGGCTTAAAAAAAGAGTGGGCTTGGGGCACAGAGCACTGCGCCCTGAGCCCACCCAGTTGTGTGACAATGGCAAATTATTATTCACTATTGTCTTCCTGATTCTCCTCCCGACCAATCAGGAAGTGGGTCCTAAGACCCAATTCGCCGAGAGGAGAAGTGAACATATTGGCTGAGGAGAAGGAGAAGACGCAGGGGAAGCCGTCATGAAGCCGAGGAGGAGGAGATGTAGGGTGAAGCCAGCGAGGAGGAAGCGCTGCCCGTGACCTCATTGGGGTGAGTGTGGGGCTGGTGGGCTGACGAGCGATCGACAGCGGGGGAGGGGAGGTGCGACTGACCGACCGACCTACGGACCGGTGGGGGGGGGTGGCTTCCGTTTTTGCAGCTCCCCCCCCCCCCGAAAAATGGAGCATCAGCCACCATTGGTATAGACCCTCCACCCACAGTAATTCAGGTGCAACCAATAAATGAGGAAGAAAAAGTGTCAATAGAATATGACAAATAAGATACATGGGATGACAAAGTAAAATCTATGTGCTTAAAGTAAACCTATAGGCAAAACTTTTTTTTTCATCTTGGATACAGCAAGGGAGGGTTAAAACCCCTATCAGATTTTTTTTCACCATCTGTGTTTCATTGGGGAGATTTCTCTTCCTGTCCGACAACCAAACAGGAAGTAAGAGGAAATCCCTGCAAATTAAGGGAATTCCTTTGGGACACCCAGGTCACTAGAACTAGCGTCCCCATTGGAAGAGTTCCACTCTATTACTTTTCTGGGGACAACCCAAATTAAAGAATAACTATAACTATTATTTTTCACCTATTTGTCAGGAAAGGCTTTCCAGCAAACATCCCAGCAATCTGGGTGCTAGAATGCCTGTGCGCAGAAAGACCATTTGGCGCATGCGCAATAGCGCGAATAGCGGCGCGCGCACTCCTTGTGACAGCACTTGGCGCTAAGATGCACTATTTAAAGGGGACTGATGCCTTGCTGTCCGGTCTACAGCATTTCTTGAGACCCCTGCTACCCGTTACTCTGTTAATCTGATCTTTATCTGACTTGGCTTGTTCCTGACATCTCTGCTTGCTGCCCGCCCCAATCCCGCCTTGGACTCTGACTACTCTTTGGGTTACATTTCTGTACCTGATCTGCCCGCCTGTGTTTGACTCGGCCTGTCCTCACTACCCAGTCTTCTGCCTGCATCCTGTTGCTGGACTACAGTGCACCTCCCTGCTGTCTGCTGCATCCAGTCTTCTGCCTGCATCCTGCTGCTGGACTACAGTGCACCTCCCTGCTGTCTGCTGCATCCAGTCTTCTGCCTGCATCATGCTGCTGGACTACAGTGCACCTCCCTGCTGTCTACAGTACCCAGCCCTCTACACAAACTTTCCAGTCAGGCACTTGTCCCCCTTTGTACTCCCGAGCCCCTGTCAACTCTACCAGGAGTTCCTGAGTCAGAGGTATACGAGAGGCCGCTCCCTGCATTTCGGGCTCTACTACCAGGTACGTGACACTATTACACTAGTACATAGTTACATAGTAGGTGAGGTTGGAAAAGACACAAGTCTATCAAGTCCAACCTATGTGTGTGATTATATGTCAGTATTACATTGTATATCCCTGTATGTTGCAGTCATTCAGGCGCTTATCTAATAGTTTCTTGAAACTGTCAATGCCCCCTGTTGAGACCACCGCCTGTAGAGGGGAATTCCACATCCTTGCCGCTCTTGCAGTAAAGAACCCTCTACGTAGTTTAAGGTTAAACCTCTTTTCTTCTAATTTTAATGAGTGGCCACAAGTCTTGTTAAACTCTCTTCTGTGAAAAAGTTTTATTCCTATTGTGGGGTCACCAGTACGGTATTTGTATATTGAAATTATATCCCCTCTCAAGCGTCTCTTCTCCAGAGAGAATAAGTTCAGTGCTCACAACCTTTCCTCATAACTAATATCCTCCAGACCATTTATTAGCTTTGGTTCCCTTCTTTGTACTCGCTCCATTTCCAGTACATTCTTCCTGAGGACTGATGCCCAGAACTGGACAGCATACTCTAGGTGCGGCCGGACCAGAGTCTTGTAGAGCGGGAGAATTATCATTTTATCTCTGGAGTTGATCCCCTTTTTAATGCATGCCAATATTCTGTTTGCTTTGTTAGCAGCAGCTTGGCATTGCATGCCATTGCTGTGCCTATCATCTACTAGGACCTCCAGGTCCTTTTCCATCCTAGATTCCCCCAGAGGTTCTCCCCCCAGTGTATAGATTGCATTCATATTTTTTCTACCCAAATGCATTATTTTACATTTTTCTACATTGAACCTCATTTGCCATGTAGTTGCCCACCCTTTTAATTTGTTCATATCTTTTTGCAAGGTTTCCACATCCTGCGGAGAAGTTATTGTCCTGCTTAGCTTAGTATCATCCGCAAATACAGAGAGTGAACTGTTTACCCCATCCTCCAGGTCATTTATGAACAAATTAAATATAATTGGTCCCAGCACAGAACCCTGGGGGACCCCACTACCCACCCCTGACCATTCCGAGTACGCCCCATTTATCACCACCCACTGAACTCGCCCTTGTAGCCAGTTTTCAATCCATGTACTCACCCTATGGTCCATGCCAATGGACCTTATTTTCTACAGTAAACGTTTATGGGGAACTGTGTCAAATGCTTTTGCAAAATCCAGATACACCACATCTACGGACCTTCCTTTATCTAGCTGGCAACTCACCTCCTCATAGAAGGTTAGTAGATTGGTTTGGCAAGAACGATTCTTCATGAATCCATGCTGATTTCTGCTAATGATACCATTCTCATTACTAAAATCTTGTATATAGTGCCTTATCACTCCAAGATTTTACATACTATTGATGTTAGGCTAACTGGTCTGTAATTCCCAGGGATGCATTTTGGGCCCTTTTAAAAAATATTGGTGCTACATTGGCTTTTCTCCAATCATCTGGTACCATTCCAGTCAGTAAAAACTAGGAACAATGGTCTGGCTTTACTTTACAGAGTTCCCTAAGTACCCTCGGGTGCAAGCCATCTTGTCCCGGTGATTTATTAATGTTAAGTTTCTCAAGTCTAATTTTAATTCTGTCCTCTGTTAACCATGGAGGTGCTTCCTGTGATGTGTCATGAGGATAAACACTGCAGTTTTGGTTACTGAAGCCCCCCGAATCTCTTGTGAAGACTGAGGAGAAGAATAAATTCAATACCTTCGCCATCTCCCCATCCTTTGTAACCAGATGTCGTTCCTCATTCTTTATGGGGCCAATATGGTCTGTCCTCCCTTTTTTACTGTTTACATACTTAAAGACTTTCTTGGGATTTTTTTTTTGCTCTCCTCCGCTATGTGTCTTTCATGTTCTATCTTAGCCGTCCTTATTGCACCCTTACATTTCTTGTTGCATTCTTTATAAAGTCTGAATGCTGATGATGATCCCTCAACCATGTATTTTTTGAAGGCCTTCTCCTTTGCTTTCATGTGCATTTTTACATTGGAGTTAAGCCATCCAGGACTTTTGTTCGCTCTTTTAGATTTATTACCCAATGGGATGCATTGGCTAATGCCCTTATTTAATATGCTCTTAAAGCAAACCCATCTCCCCTCCGTGTTCTTTGTTCCTAAGATTTTATCCCAATTTATGCCTTCTAGCAAGGTTCTAGCAATTGAGTCCTCAATTGAAAAAAGTACATGCAGTTGTTTGTCCCAAAGATATTACCAACAGGCTAATGAATGGATAACACATTGCCAACCCTGGGAATCATATCAGCATTTAACAAGGTAACTCCTTGTGTGAACAATTTTAATTAAAGAATACAAATAGTAAAGTATGATAAAAAATATGGGTAATCCAATCATCCCAATATGCAGTTTAGTACGTCCCAAAAATATGTCTCAAAAAGAAGCAGATATCCAAACTCCAAGTTCTTTGTCTTTTAATGATAGAGTGGGACTAATATGTCAAGAACAGCAAGCCTACAGTCACCGCAAGGGTTACCCAGTGTCCACACGTACTCCCATATCATATTATCACAGACCCATATATAACATAGAAATTATATACTTGTACAATTTTCCTAGAAAAAGCAATAAAAAAATGACATGTACAAAAAAAAAAAAAAAAACATTTGCTAGGGAGTGGATACAGATAAAAGCAGGAACAGCAAAGTTGATTGCAAAATACTGTAAGATCTAATCCCTGCTGTAACCACTAGAGGGAAGCAGCAGGATAGCCATACAAAGTGTTGCTATTGCACAGACATGTACTGTAGACGATTGTATAGTAAGTATTAGTATTCAGGATAGATGATATATGTATGTTGATGAGTTTTGACCAACTATTGAAGGATAAACTTAAGTTATTTGGTATACCGTCCTTGCACCATTGATAAAAGTGAAATGATTTTTTTAATTTAAAAATCCAGATTAATGAAGAACTATCGCTATTATTTTTCACCTATTACACTATTAAGTCCTCAATTGGAAAAAAGTACATGCAGTTGTTTGTCCCATCTCCCTAGCTGCCCTGTAACACTAACTGCTGTGGTAGACAGGACACCTACCTTGGTGCTCAGCTACCCAACGCTGCAACTAGTATGGAGATGGCTGCTTTGTTTTGTAGAGTCTGCCTCCAGATCCCAGCATTTATCTGAGGCAAGCGCGATGTGTCAGCCAGTGTTACAGGGCACTCGGGAAAATGTAACAAAGTACCATTTGTAATGTATGTTTTTTTTTTGTTTTTTTTTTTCTCTCTTGTATTGGTTGAACTAGAATGGACTTTTTTTTTTTTTGTATGATTATTTTTTATTTTTTATCTCTTTTATTGGTTGAACTAGATGGACTTTTTTCAACCTGACTAACTATTTAACAATATGTAAATTTGCTTTTATCCATTTGAAACTCAATAATGTAAACAACATATTTTACATGTCTGTCCAAAACAATTATCTCGTAAAATAGCAAATAGTCATTACTTGAGAGGCAAACAAATCTGTATGTCGTAAATTTTTTTACACCTCCACTCAACAGTCTTGTTTTACAGCTTCCCAACCGCAAGTCTAATTGAGTTCTCGGTTTTAACATCTGTAGTTAGACACCAGGTGGCAGCATAGCATGCTTTAATGTTATATGTCAAAAGAAGTGAAGATTCAAGTTGGTGCCTATAAGAGAGATCAATAATGTATGCCTCTTAGTCATTGAGAAAGAAATCAGGTATCCCTAAGTAGAAAAGGAGATGTTTTCAGTTACATTAGGATGTAAACATGTTTTATCAGTACATGTATGGGTGATGAGTAACTTCAGAAACCCTTGGGGAAAAAAAAAACAACATGAAAGAGTCTTGCATCTGCCCTGCTGCATTACAAAAGATGATGTTATGTCTAAAAAGTAGTGACTTGTAGGCCTGGAAACACGATTGCAGTTGCCAGCACCCTAAGCAGGCTGCCACTCATAGTAAAGGCCACTTACCAATGAAGTATTTAAAACTCAAGAACTAATTTCAAATAAGAAAATGAGACAACCTAAAAGATCACATGGCTAGGCTAATAACCCTCAGCTGTTAGCTTTGGGAAATGTCACCCAATCTGAAGAAGCAAAGGAAAGCATTTATGCCCTTTAAAGAGGAAGTAAACCCTGATGGCTTTTACTTCCTCTTTTTTCCCCTTGCAAAATAAAAGCATAATGGGCTAGTATGCACCGCATAGAGACAACACAATCTTCAGTGCACATGCGCTGATGACGTTGGCGTAAGTGTGTATGGTAAATATCTCCTAAACCATGCAGGTTTAGGAAATATTTCCAGTACCTACAGGTAAGCCTTATTATAGGCTTACCTGCAGGTAAAAGTGGTGTAACTAGGTTTACAACCACTTTAAGAGTGGCAGTTTTTCAGATTCTCTTTAAAAAGTTAATTACCGTATATTCTCGAGTATAAGTTGAATTTTTCAGCCCCTTTTTTGGGGCTGAAAGTGCCCCCCTCAACTTATACTCGAGTCACCGCCTTCTGCCTGCATGATCAGCGTGTCATGCAGGCAGACGGCGGCCAGCGTGTGCTACATAGCACTCGGCAGCCTCTCACTGTTCAAAAGCCGCGCCTCCTCGTCTGTGATAGGCAGACAGTGTACAGCCTATCACGGACATTCTCTCATCCTCGTCCGTGGTATGAGGATGAGAGAATGTCCGTGATAGGCTGACCGCTGACTGCTGGGAAATGGAGTTTTCTGCCTATCATGGACTAGGAGGAGCCGCGGCTTTTGAACAGTGAATGGCCGCCACACACGCTGATCCGTGCAGAACGGCACACGGAGGATGCACAGGACACAGGTAGGATGCACACAGACACATGCACACAGACACATACACACAGGTACATATACACATGACACATGCACACATACACAGGACACAGGTACATATACACATGACACATGCACACATACACAGGACACAGGTACATATACACAGGTACATATACACATGACACATGCACATATACACAGGGCACAGGTACATATACATATACACAGGACACAGGTACATGACACATGCACATATGCACAGGACACAGGTACATGACACATGCACATATACACAGGACACAGGTACATGACACATGCACATATACACAGGACACATGACACATGCACATATACACAGGACACATGCACATATACACAGGACACAGGTACATGACACATGCACATATACACAGGACACAGAAAACATGACACATGCACATATACACAGGACACATGACACATGCACATACACAGGACACATGACACATGCACATATACACATATACACATGCACATATACACAGGACACATGCACATATGCACAGGACACATGACACATGCACAGGACACATGCACAGCACACAGGGAGATATACAGCTGCAGAAGGGTATTGTTGACCCTCTTTTTCCACTTACAGTAGCTGATGCATTTCTCACCCTCGTCTTATACTCGGGTCAATAAGTTTTTCACATTTTTTTGTGGTAAATTAGGGCCTTGACTTATACTTGGATCGACTTATACTCGAGTATATACAGTAGTAAGGACTGATTTTGTCCATAAAGTTAAAATGTTGGATGTTTCTTAAACATTGGATACATAATTGCGCCAGACATATAGGAATTGAGAAATATAAAAATAGAGCATGAGTTAGATTTTTATTGACCATGCAAACTATATTTAGGTTTTGGAATGTAACAGCAGCTCTTTTAAATAGAACCTTTTAAAATCATCTTGATGTACACAGCATTTTTTGAATGTCCTTACTTCAGTCTGTGTTGTTTTATTCCTTCTGTTGTAATTGTTTTATTTTCTTCTTAGCTAGCAGCTCTTTAAATTTTCTGTCAATTTTAAACATCATTTTTTTCTTTCCTTTTTTCAGTCTGCTAATTAAAAGGTTTGATTAATTGTTCACGGGTGCTACAGGTAGTATATAACTTTCTGTAAAACTCACTTTGTGCTTGCCCACCTTTTGCTAGCTGGAACTTTGACAAAGTGGGAAGTGGTGAGTTAAAAACAGAAGATTGAAACAGGAGTATTCTAACCTGTAAGTAACATTTGAAGTAATTTTAATATTATAACTGGGATAAAAGAGTGCTAGCAAGGCTGAAGGTTTTGTCAGTGATGACCCAGTGACTTATAATTTCCTATAAGTAATATTAATATTATAACTGGGATAAAGAGTGCTAGCAAGGCTGAAGGTTTTGCTGCATGCATACAGTAAAGAAAGTGACAGCTTCAGGATGAATACCTCTGTTACAGATGTCAGCTGGTTGCTCATCTGCATTAGAGATCTAGAGGAGCAAATTGCAACATTGGGCAGAATTGACAACCTTGAAAGGGGTGGAGGAGTAAGTCAGAATTAGCAGGTAGGAAGATGGGTTTGTGTAGTCAAAGGGAGTGGTAGGGGCTCACAAAACAGGAAGGCCAGCCCTGGGTTTGAGCACCCAAACAAATTTGCCAAGTTGGTGAAGATGTGGAGGTGGCAAACTCAGAGGTGACAGCTGTAGAAATCACTGCTACCCCTAACAGCCAGGAGAGCAGCCCATCTAGTAGGGGTGGTGAGGGTAGTGCAGGAAAGCCTTGGCGGATTGTTAGGGATTGTATAATCAGACAGACTGATAAAATAATTTGTCACCAGGACTACCTCCACCGAATGGTTTGCTGTCTCCCCAGTGCCAGGGTTCAACATGTGGTTAACCAGGTTGATAAATGACTGGGAGGGGCTGGGTATGACCCAGCTGTCTTGGCCCATGTTGAAAGCAATGACAGAATACACGGAAGAACTAGGCTGCAAGTTGAAGGGAAGGGCCTCCAAGGTGATATTCTCTGAAATATTAACTGTGCCATGCGCAACACAGGAAAGACAGGGGGAGCTTAGAGAACTGAATGGATGGCTAAAGAGCTGGTGTAGGATTGAAGGATTTGGGTTTCTAGAGCACTGGGCTGACTTTTCATTGGGTAACAACCTATATGCTAAAGATGGTTTGCACCGAAATGGAAGGGGGTCTGCTGTGCTGGGGGAGAGGTTTATAGGAATGCTGGAAGAGTATTTAAAGTAGGATTGAGGGTGAATAGGGTTACAATGAGGCAGATAGGGGACTGGTGGATGGACAGGGGAAGATGGGGAGAGGGCTATGGCAGATGATAAGAAGGTTCCCATGTTACAAACAACCATTGGAAATAACACTTTTTGTACTACAAAAAAAATAAATAATTCAAAATACATGTGCAAAATGTGACAATGAATTAAAGTGTTTGTTCACCCATGCCAGAAATCTGCCAAGTAAAATAGGTGAGTTGGAGGCTTTGGTGCATGAAGAGAGCTATGATTTAATTGGTATTGCTGAATCTTGGCTTCATTCTTCATGATTGGGCTATTAATATTCCTGGTTATGCTCTCTTTCGGAGAGACAAGGTGAAACAGAAAGGTGGTGGTGTATGTCTCTGTGAGAAGTAATCTCAAAGCGAGTGTGAAAGAGGACCTGGTTGATAGAGACTGTGATAAGGCTGAAGCATTATGGGTGGAACTGCATATGAGTGTGTGTTCTACAAAGTTAATCATTGGAGTTTGTTATAGGCCACCATAGGTGTGCGCAGCCTATTGTATTAGGGTGTGCACCCTTAAGGTCAAACACACATGTGTGTGTGGGTGTCTACATATATATGACCCTGGCACATTGATCTCCCTGCCAGGACAGTGAAAGAGAAGAGCATAAACACTTCTCTTATGGCAGAGCCGATAAGAGGGAGATCTTTCCCCTGTTTCTGCTGCTACACAGAGCGATAACACTAATGTGCACGGGGTGATTAGGGTGTGCCTGGGCACACCCGGCACACCCTGTGCGCACGCCTATGTAGGCCACCCAGAGTTAAAGAGAAGGTGGAGACTTAGCTCCGTGCACAGATAGAAAGGGCTGCAAGGATTGGCATATGGAGGGGGATTTCAACTACCATGAAATTGACAGGAGTAAAGGCACTGCTGGAACAGTTAGATGGCAAACATTTTTAAACCTTTTACAAGACAATTTTAAGGTACAGTTCATAGTGACCCCAGCCAATGATGCTCTGCTGGACCTGGTAATCTCAAACCATGCAGAGCTTATTACTAATTCATATAAAAGAACATCTGGGTAGCAGTGACCATAACATGATTTTATTTAATGTTAGCTGTAAACAACAAGTTCATACTGGAAAGATAAAAACACTTAACTTTAAGGACTCATGCACACAGGACATTTTTTGTAACTCTCCCAGAACCCAGCAGTGATTTGCAAAAAAAAAACTCCTGATGCTTGTAAAAGTATCTAAAGCTTTTAGAAGCATTTAGGCACATTTATAGGCATCAAGCACTTGGACGTTCATTCATTTCATAAATAAATAAATAAATAAACGCTCAAGCGCTAAACGTGCCTAGTGTTAAAGCGTGTTTAGACACATTTACAAGTGTCACATAGTTTTTCTGTCCAAACTCTGCTGCTCCTGGATGCATTGGCTGATGTTTTTTCTTTCCTGCCTCTAAATCCCCCTGCCATTAAACGCTGCTAAAAGTCTGTGTGCATGGTCACATAGGCTAATATGCAGGGGAGTTTAGAGGCAGGGGAAAAAAAACACCAGACATCCCTAAGGAGCAGCTGCAAAAATGTCCTGTGTGCATGAGGCCAAAGAGGGTAACATTTCCAAGGCTAAGGGCTGCTTTCTAAACCTTAGACTGGGAGGGAATATTGGCATCAATGAACACAGAACAGAAATTGGAATTCTTCAAAACAACTGTATACTAACTGCAAATTATATTCCCATGGGCAATATGTTTAAGAGTTTAAAAATAAATCCTATGTGGCTCACAGCCAAAGTTAAAAAATCTATAAATAATAAGGAAAGAAGGGACACTTTTATAATTTAAATAGTACAAGGCATACAATAGAATATGTAAAAAGGAAATCAAGGCCGCAAAAATTCAAAACAAACGACAAATTGCAAAAGAGAGTAGAACAAACCCCCAAAAATTCTTCAAATCTATTAACCAGTTGCCAACCACCTCACGACGATATACGTCGGCAGAATGGCACGGGCAGGCAGAATCACGTACCTGTACATGATCTGCCTCCCGCGAGCGATCGGACCCCCCCCGGTGCCCGAGGCGGTCGGCATTTCTCCCCCGGCGATTGGAGGTGAGGGGGAGGCCATCCATTCGTGGCCCCCCTTGCGATCGCTACCGGCCAATGGGATCTTTCCTCTGCTGCTGTATAGTTAGTTTATTTTTTATAGTGTCAGGGCACCCGCCGTTTATTACCAAATAAAGGTTTAGCTCCCTGCTCGCCCGGCGGTGATATGCATTGCCCCAGGCAGCGTCAGGTTAGCGCCAGTACCGCTAACACCCACGCACGCAGCATACGACTCCCTTAGTGGTATAGTATCTGAACGGATCAATATCTGATCCGATCAGATCTATACTAGCGTCCCCAGCAGTTTAGGGTTCCCAAAAACGCAGTGTTAGCGGGATCAGCCCAGATACCTGCTAGCACCTGCGTTTTGCCCCTCCGCCCGGCCCAGCCCAGCCCAGCCCAGCCCACCCAAGTGCAGTATCGATCAATCACTGTCACCTACAAAACACTAAACGCATAACTGCAGCATTCGCAGAGTCAGGCCTGATCCCTGCGATTGCTAACAGTTTTTTTGGTAGCGTTTTGGTGAACTGGCAAGCACCAGCGGCCTAGTACACCCCGGTCATAGTCAAACCAGCACTGCAGTAACACTTGGTGACGTGGCGAGTCTCATAAGTGCAGTTCAAGCTGGTGAGGTGGCAAGCACAAGTAGTGTCCCACTGCCACCAAGAAGAAGACAAACAGGCCCTTCATGCCCATAGTGCCCTTCCTGCTGCATTCGCCAATCCTAATTGGGAACCCACCACTTCTGCAGCACCCGTACTTCCCCCATTCACATCCCCCAACCAAATGCAGTCGGCTGCATGAGAGGCATTTTCTTTATGTCCACCCAACGAATCCCCCCAAAAAAGATGTCGTGTCTGCAGCAAGCGCGGATATAGGCATGACACTCGCTATAATTGTCCCTCCTGTCCTGACAATCCTGGTCTTTGCATTGGTGAATGTTTTGAACGCTACCATACACTAGTTAAGTATTAGCGTAGGGTACAGCATTGCACAGACTAGGCACACTTTCACAGGGTCTCCCAAGATGCCATCGCATTTTGAGAGACCCGAACCTGGAACCGGTTACAGTTATAAAAGTTACAGTTACAAAAAAAAATATATAATATATAATATAAAAAAAAAATAGTTGTCGTTTCATTGTTCTCTCTCTCTCTATTCTCTCTCTATTGTTCTGCTCTTTTTTACTGTATTCTATTCTGCAATGTTTTATTGTTATTATGTTTTATCATGTTTGCTTTTCAGGTATGCAATTTTTTATACTTTACCGTTTACTGTGTTTTATTGTTAACCATTTTTTTGTCTTCAGGTACTCCATTCACGACTTTGAGTGGTTATACCAGAATTATGCCTGCAGGTTTAGGTATCATCTTGGTATCATTCTTTTCAGCCAGCGGTCGGCTTTCATGTAAAAGCAATCCTAGCGGCTAATTAGCCTCTAGACTACTTTTACAAGCAGTGGGAGGGAATGCCCCCCCACCCTCTTCCGTGTTTTTCTCTGGCTCTCCTGTCTCAACAGGGAACCTGAGAATGCAGCCAGTGATTCAGCCAGCTGACCATAGAGCTGATCAGAGACCAGAGTGGCTCCAAACATCTCTATGACCTAAGAAATCGGAAGCTACGAGCATTTCATGACTTAGATTTTGCCGGATGTAAACAGCGCCATTGGGAAATTGGGAAAGCATTTTATCACACCAATCTTGGTGTGGTCAGATGCTTTGAAGGCAGAGGAGAGATCTAGGGTCTAATAGACCCCAATTTTTTTCAAAAAAGAGTACCTGTCACTACCTATTTCTATCATAGGGGGTATTTACATTCCCTGAGATAACAATAAAAATGATAAAAAAAAATGAAAGGAACAGTTTAAAAATAAGATAAAAAAAGCAAAAAAATAATAAAAAAAAAAAAAAAAAGCACCCCTGTCCCCCCCTGCTCTCGTGCTAAGGCGAACGCAAGTGTCAGTCTGGCGTCAAATGTAAACAGCAATTGCACCATGCATGTGAGGTATCACTGCGAAGATCAGATCGAGTGCAGTAATTTTAGCAGTAGACCTCCTCTGTAAATCTAAAGTGGTAACCTGTAAAGGCTTTTAAAGGCTTTTAAAAATGTATTTATTTTGTTGCCACTGCACGTTTGTGCGCAATTTTAAAGCATGTCATGTTTGGTATCCATGTACTCGGCCTAAGATCATCTTTTTTATTTCATCAAACATTTGGGCAATATAGTGTGTTTTAGTGCATTAAAATTTAAAAAAGTGTGTTTTTTCCCCAAAAAATGCGTTTGAAAAATCGCTGCGCAAATACTGTGTGAAAAAAAAATGAAACACCCACCATTTTAATCTGTAGGGCATTTGCTTTAAAAAAATATATAATGTTTGGGGGTTCAAAGTAATTTTCTTACAAAAAAAAATAATTTTTTCATGTAAACAAAAAGTGTCAGAAAGGGCTTTGTCTTCAAGTGGTTAGAAGAGTGGGTGATGTGTCACATAAGCTTCTAAATGTTGTGCATAACATGCCAGGACAGTTCAACCCCCCCCCAAATGACCCCATTTTGGAAAGTAGACACCCCAAGCTATTTGCTGAGAGGCATGTCGAGTTCATGGAATATTTTATATTGTGACACAAGTTGCGGGAAAAAGACAATTTTTTTTTTTTTTGCACAAAGTTGTCACTAAATGATATATTGCTCAAACATGCCATGGGAATATGTGAAATTACACTGCAAAATACATTCTGTTGCTTCTCCTGAGTACGAGGATACCACATGTGTGAGACTTTTTAGGAGCCTAGCCGCGTACGGGACCCCGAAAACCAAGCACCACCTTCAGGCTTTCTAAGGGCGAAAATTTTTGATTTCACTCTTCACTGCCTATCACAGTTTCGGAGGCCATGGAATGCCCAAGTGGCACAAACCCCCCCAAATGACCCTATTTTGGAAAGTAGACCCCCAAGCTATTTGCTGAGAGGTATAGTGAGTATTTTGCAGACCTCACTTTTTGTCACAAAGTTTTAAAAATTGAAAAGAGACTTTTTTTTTTTTTTTCTTGTCTTTCTTCATTTTCAAAAACAAATGAGAGCTGCAAAATACTCACCATGCCTCTCAGCAAATAGCTTGGGGTGTTACTTTCCAAAATGGGGTCATTTGGGGGGGGGGGGGTTTGTGCCACCTGGGCATTCCATAGCCTCCGAAACTGTGATAGGCAGTGAAGAGTGAAATCAAAAATTTACACCCTTAGAAATCCTGACCTGAAGGCGGTGATTGGTTTTCGGGGCCCCGTACGCGGCTAGGCTCCCAAAAAGTCCCAAACATGTGGTATCCCCATACTCAGGAGAAGCAGCTAAATGTATTTTGGGGGGCAATTCTACATATGCCCATGGCTTGTGTGAGCAATATATCATTTAGTGACAACTTTGTGCAAAAAAAAAAAAAAATTGTCTCTCTCCTGCAACTTGTGTCAAAATATAAAATATTCCATGGACTCAACATGCCTCTCGGCAAACAGCTTGGGGTGTCTACTTTCCAAAATGGTATCCCCGTACTCAGGAGAAGCAGCTAAATGTATTTTGGGGTGCAATTCCACATATGCCCATGGCCTGTGTGAGCAATATGTCATTTAGTGACAACTTTTTGTAAATTTTTTTTTTTAGTCATTATTCAATCACTTGGGACAAAAAAAATAATATTCAATGGACTCAACTTGCCTCTCAGCAATTTCCTTGGGGTGTCTACTTTCCAAAATGGGGTCATTTGGGGGGGGGGTTGTACTGCCCTGCCATTTTAGCACCTCAAGAAATGACATAGGCAGTCACAAACTAAAAGCTGTGTAAATTCCAGAAAATGTACCCTAGTTTGTAGACGCTATAACTTTTGCGCAAACGAATAAATATATGCTTATTGACATTTTTTTTTACCAAAGACACGTGGCCGAATACATTTTGGTCTAAATGTGTGACTAAAATTGAGTTTATTGGATTTTTTTTATAACAAAAAGTAGAAAATATCATTTTTTTTCAAAATTTTCGGTCTTTTTCCATTTATAGCGCAAAAATTAAAAACCGCAGAGGTGATTAAATACCATCAAAAGAAAACTCTATTAATGGGAAGAAAAGGACGCAAATTTCGTTTGGGTACAGCATTGCATGACCGTGCAATTAGCAGTTAAAGCAACGCAGTGCCAAATTGTAAAAAGTGCTCTGGTCAGAAAGGGGGTAAATCCTTCCGGGGGTAAATCCTTCCGGGGCTGAAGTGGTTAATAGTAAAAAATTCAGGTCTGAGCATGTAGGCCCTTTACAAAATGATCTAGAGCAGGTGACTGGGGACAAAGAGAAGGCAAATTTATTAAATACCTTCTATATCTCTGTGTATACAAAAGAGTATTGGGGAGCTCATGTCCATAATGAGGATGATATTGACACAGCCCCAAATGAACCATTATGACTAAAAATTGATAAGGTCCAGAAATATTTAGACAGAATAAAGGTGAATAAAGCACCTGGACCAGATGGCATCCACCCACGTGTCTTAAAAGAATTGTGCTCTGTCATTTCAAAGTCATATTCTTAGGGACTCTTTAATGACTTGCATACTTACCTACGTACCACTGGATTGGGGTAAGGCCAATGTGGTGCCTATAATTAAAATAGGGGTCAAAGTCTTTACTAAGTAACTATAAACCTGTTAGTTTAACATCTATAGTTGGGAAGATATTGGAAAGTTTTAATAGACCACATGAGTTCTTGCTAGAAATAAAAACATTTTAGGCAATGGCCAGCATGTATTCATTAAAGATCTGATTTATTTTTATGAGAAGGTGACCAAAACCATAGACAACGTAGTGGCTGTGAATATAGTATACTTGGAGTTTGCAAAAGCATTTGACACAGTTCCCCACACATGGCTAATGTGTAAGGTAAAATCAGTTTGTAAATGGATAGAAAACTGGCTAAAAGACCGTATTCAGAGATTAGTGGTTAAAGTGATTGTAAAGTTTTTTTTTTTTTTTAAATAACATACCTGCTCGGTTGCAGTGGTTTTGCACAGAGAAGTCTGGATCCTCCTCTTCTTGAGTCCCTCTTCGCTGCTTCTGGACCTTCCCTCCTGTCCAGTGTCCCCACAGCAAGCAGCTTGCTATGGGGGCACTTTTCAGACACGGAGCTGTGGTTTGTCCCCACCCCTCTCTCTCCTCATTAGCTAACTGACTTTGATTGACAGCAGCGGCACCACTTCTGTGTCTCAGCCAATCAGGAAGGAGAGTCCCGGATGGCCGAGGGACTCGTGGACATCGCTGGGTAGAGATAGGGCTCACATAAGTATTAGGGGGGCTGCTGCACACAGGAGGCTTTTTATCTTAATGCATAAATAAAAAAACCTTCTGCCTTTACAACCCCTTTAGTGATCCATACTCTGAATGGTCTAAGGATATTAGTGGTGTACCCCAAAGTTCAGTGTTGGACCCTTACTTTTTTATATATATATAAATGATATAGGCCAGGGTCCAAGATTAAGAGTAGCATTTCAGTGTTTGCAGATGACACCAAGCTATGCAGTGGAATTACGTCCTTGCAAGATGTCTCCAGCTTACAAGCCAACATTAATGCACTGTTTAATTGGGCAACTATGTAGCAAAAGAGGTTTAATGTTGATAAATGTAAAGTTATGCACTTGGGGGCTGAGAACATGCATGCATCATACATACTAGGGGGAGAACAGCTGGGGGACTCAATGGTGGAGAAAGATCTGGGTGTTCTGGTAGATCCTAGGCATAATAATGGCATACAATGCCAAGCAGGGGTTTCCAAAGCGAGAAAAATCCTTTCCGGCATTAAAAGAGGTATGGACTACAGAGAGAGACATCATTTTGCCCTGTACAAATCATTAGTAGGACCTCATCTGGAATATGCAGTTCAGTTTTGGGCACCAGTTCACAAAAAGGATATTGGGGAACTGGAGAAAGTGCAGAGAAGGGCAACTAAACTGATAAGCGTCATGGAGGAGCTTAGCTATGCGGAAAGATTACAGGAACTGAATGTATTCTCTCTTGAGAAGGGGAGATTAAGAGGGGACATGATCAACATGTACAAATGCATAAGTGATCCATATAGTGATCTTGGGGTACTGTTATTCACTTTAAGGTCATCCCAGAAGACAAGGGGGCACTCTTTACATCTGGAGGAAAAGATATTTAATCTCCAAATATGGAAAGGCTTCTTCACAGTGAGAGCTGTGAAAATGTGGAATAGACTCCCTCCAGAGCTGGTTCTGCCCAGCTCAGTAGATTGTTTTTTTAAAAAAAGGCCTGTATTTTTTTTCAAAATGCACATAATATAACTGGACACTAATCTTTATAGGTAAAGTTGATGCAGGGAATATTAGATTGCCTTTTGGGGTATCAGGAAGGATTTTTTTTCCCTCACTGGAGCAAATTTGATCATGCTTTATTGGGTGTAAAGGGGGGATTAGGCTTCCTGTGAATCAACCTATGATTATTGTGTGGTGCAAATGGAGGTTTTCTATTTGTGTGTGTTGTGTGGGGTTTTTTTTGGTTTATTAGTATGTTTTTGTTTTTTGTTTTTTTGTTTTTTACTTTTCCTCTGTTGGTTGAACTGGAAGGACTTTTTTTAACAAGATTACCTATACACTGCCAGCGAGATTTCTGTTGCCTTTCTAAGGCATTCTAAGCCTCCGCAGCTTTCTTGGAGGCAATGATAGCGGCAAATTTTAAGCTAGGTCTTTAGCTAAGTCTATAATATTGTTCTGAAAGCCACTAATACATGGAAGAGCTGACCCAATTGTGAACTGACAAGCAGGCAGTTGTTAAAGTGAAAGCCAGAGACTTTTTATTTAAATGAAAACAATGCAAACATTTTGCAAACAACATTTAGGAAAACCAGTTTCAATTATTTGGCTCTTTATATTTAATTGTTATGAATGCAAATACGATGGACTGTAGATTACAATACTGAGACATATATGATAAAAGGACCGTTTTGTCCCTGCCAAGCAGGTACTAAAGTGCAACAAAAAACTTCCAGTCACATGATAGAACTTCCATATTCTATATTTGCCTTATAAGAAGAAAGGGAATGGCAAAATCACTTTATGGTGGGTCCATATATTGTGGAATTGAGACCACCCTAGTCTCCTGCAACTGTGGGGGTGAACATTATGTTGAACTTTGTGCAAAATCATGTTCTCTAGGTCACTAATACCCTGTGACTGGAATGGAAATGTAGATTCTAGATTGATGACATCCCATGCATTGTGGAATTATAATTGTACCATCCTAGTTCCTTGTGATTGAGAGGATGCATATTACAAACCATTTTAACCTAAAAGATATACAGTGGATATAAAATGTCTAGATACCCCTGTTAAAATGTCAGGTTTCTGTGATGTAAAAAATGAGACAAAGCTAAATCATTTCAGAACTTTTTCCATCTTTAATGTGACCTATAAACTGTACAACTCAGTTGAACAGCAAACTGAAATCTTTTAGGTGGAGGGAAGTAAAAATAATAATAAAAAAAATATATGGTTGCATAAGTGTGCACACCCTTAACCACTTGACGACTGCCGCACGACGATATACATCGGCAGAGCGGCACGGGCAGGCAAAAGGGCGTACATTTATGTCCTTGCCTTCCTGCGGGTGGGGGGTCCGATCAGACCCCCCCCCCCGGTGCCAGCGGCGGTCGCCTTTGGTCTGGCAGCGATCAGAGATGAGGGGGAGGCCATCCGATCGTGGCCCCCCCTCGCGATCGCTCCCAGCCAATGAGATTCTTCCCCTGCCTCTGTGGAGTACACAGAGGCAGGGGATGTGATGTCATCTCTCCTCGGCTCTGCAGTTTCCGTTCCGGCGCCGAGGAGAGAAGACTGAAATGTGAGTGCACCAAACACACACACATAGTAGAACATGCCAGGCACACAATACACCCCCCTTTACCCCCCGATCCCCCCCGATCACCCCCCCCCCGTCACACTGACACCAAGCAGTTTTTGTTTTTTTTTTCTGATTACTGCATGGTGTCAGTTTGTGACAGTTACTATGTTAGGGCAGTTAGTATTAGCCCCCTTTAGGTCTAGGGTACCCCCCTAACCCCCCCTAATAAAATGTTAACTCCTTGATCACCCCCTGTCGCCAGTGTCGCTAAGCGATCATTTTTCTGATCGCTGTATTAGTGTCACTGGTGACGCTAGTTAGGGACGTAAATATTTAGGTTCGCCGTCAGCGTTTTATAGCGACAGGGACCCCCATATACTACCTAATAAGGGTTTTAACCCCTTGATTGCCCCCTAGTTAACCCTTTCACCACTGATCACCGTATAACCGTTACGGGTGACGCTGGTTAGTTCGTTTATTTTTTATAGTGTCAGGGCACCCGCCGTTTATTACCGAATAAAGGTTTAGTCCCCTGATCGCCCGGCGGTGATATGTGCCGCCCCAGGCAGCGTCAGATTAGCGCCAGTACCGCTAACACCCACGCACGCAGCATACGCCTCCCTTAGTGGTATAGTATCTGAACACATCAATATCTGATCCAATCAGATCTATACTAGCGTCCCCAGCAGGATCAGCCCAGATACCTGCTAGCACCTGCGTTTTGCCCCTCCGTCCGGCCCGGCCCAGCCCACCCAAGTGCAGTATCGATCGATCACTGTCAATTACAAAACACTAAACGCATAACTGCAGCGTTCGCAGAGTCAGGCCTGATCCCTGCGATCGCTAACAGTTTTTTTGGTAGCATTTTGGTGAACTGGTAAGCACCAGCCCCAAGCAGCGTTAGGTTAGCGCCAGTACCGCTAACACCCACGCACACAGCGTACACCTCCCTTAGTGGTATAGTATCTGAACGGATCAATATCTGATCCGATCAGATCTATACTAGCATCCCCAGCAGTTTAGGGTTCCCAAAAACGCAGTGTTAGCGGGATCAGCCCAGATACCTGCTAGCACCTGCATTTTGCCCCTCCGCCCAGCCCAGCCCAGCCCACCCAAGTGCAGTATCGATCGATCACTGTCACTTACAAAACACTAAACGCATAACTGCAGCGTTCGCAGAGTCAGGCCTGATCCCTGTGATCGCTAACAGTTTTTTTGGTAGCGTTTTGGTGAACTGGCAAGCACCAGTGGCCTAGTACACCCCGGTCGTAGTCAAACCAGCACTGCAGTAACACTTGGTGACGTGGCGAGTCCCATAAGTGCAGTTCAAGCTTGTGAGGTGGCAAGCACAAATAGTGTCCCACTGCCACCAAGAAGAAGACAAACAGGCCCATCGTGCCCATAGTGCCCTTCCTGCTGCATTCACCAATCCTAAGTGGGAACCCACCACTT
Source organism: Aquarana catesbeiana (assembly GCF_042186555.1). Taxonomy (NCBI): domain Eukaryota; kingdom Metazoa; phylum Chordata; class Amphibia; order Anura; family Ranidae; genus Aquarana; species Aquarana catesbeiana. Next base: position 500,459,218 of record NC_133325.1, read on the forward strand.
CTGCAGCGTCCTTACTTCCCCCATTCACATCCCCAACCAAATGCAGTCGGCTGCATGAGAGGCATTTTCTTTATGTCCTCCCGAGTACCCCTACCCAACGAACCCCCCCAAAAAAGATGTCGTGTCTGCAGCAAGCGCGGATATAGGCGTGACACCTGCTATTATTGTCCTTCCTGTCCTGACAATCCTGGTTTTTGCATTGGTGAATGTTTTGAACGCTACCATTCACTAGTTGAGTATTAGCGTAGGGTACAGCATTGCACAAACTAGGCACACTTCCCAGGGTCTCCCAAGATGCCATCGCATTTTGAGAGACCCGAACCTGGAACCTGTTACAGTTATAAAAGTTAGTTACAAAAAAAAGTGTAAAAAAAAATATATATGTATAAAATTTTAAAAAATAGTTGTCGTTTTATTGTTCTCTCTCTCTATTCTCTCTCTATTGTTCTGCTCTTTTTTACTGTATTCTATTCTGCAATGTTTTATTGTTATTATGTTTTATCATGTTTGCTTTTCAGGTATGCAATTTTTTAAACTTTACCGTTTACTGTGTTTTATTGTTAACCATTTTTTTGTCTTCAGGTACGCCATTCACGACTTTGAGTGGTTATACCAGAATGATGCCTGCAGGTTTAGGTATCATCTTGGTATCATTCTTTTCAGCCAGCGGTCGGCTTTCATGTAAAAGCAATCCTAGCAGCTAATTAGCCTCTAGACTGCTTTTACAAACAGTGGGAGGGAATGCCCCCCCCACCGTCTTCCGTGTTTTTCTCTGGCTCTCCTGTCTCAACAGGGAACCTGAGAATGCAGCCGGTGATTCAGCCAGCTGACCATAGAGCTGATCAGAGACCAGAGTGGCTCCAAACATCTCTATGGCCTAAGAAACCGGAAGCTACGAGCATTTCATGACTTAGATTTTGCCGGATGTAAACAGCGCCATTGGAAAATTGGGAAAGCATTTTATCACACCGATCTTGGTGTGGTCAGATGCTTTGAGGGTAGAGGAGAGATCTAGGGTCTAATAGACCCCAATTTTTTCAAAAAAGAGTACCTGTCACCACCTATTGCTATCATAGGGGATATTTACATTCCCTGAGATAATAAAAATTATTAAAAAAAATGAAAGGAACAGTTTAAAAATAAGATTAAATAGCAAAAAAATAATAAAGAAAAAAAAAAAGCACCCCTGTCCCCCCCTGCTCCCGCGCAAAGGCGAACGCAAGCGTCGGTCTGGCGTCAAATGTAAACAGCAATCGCACTATGCATGTGAGGTGTCACCGCGAACGTCAGATCGAGGGCAGTAATTTTAGCAGTAGACCTCCTCTGTAAATCTAAAGTGGTAACCTGTAAAGGCTTTTAAAGGCTTTTAAAAATGTATTTAGTTTGTCGCCACTGCACGTTTGTGCGCAATTTTAAAGCATGTCATGTTTGGTATCCATGTACTTGGCCTAAGATCATTTCATCAAACATTTGGGCAATACAGTGTGTTTTAGTGCATTCAAATTAAAAAAAGTGTGTTTTTTCCCCAAAAAATGCGTTTGAAAAATCGCTGCGCAAATACTGTGTGAAAAAAAAAATGAAACACCCACCATTTTAATCTGTAGGGCATTTGCTTTAAAAAAATATATAATATTTGGGGGTTCAAAGTAATTTTCTTGCAAAAAAAAAAAATTTTTTGCATGTAAACAAAAAGTGTCAGAAAGGGCTTTGTCTTCAAGTGGTTAGAAGAGTGGGTGATGTGTGACATAAGCTTCTAAATGTTGTGCATAAAATGCCAGGACAGTTCAAAACCCCCCCAAATTACCCCATTTTGGAAAGTAGACACCCAAAGCTATTTGCCGAGAGTCATATCGAGTCCATGGAATATTTTATATTGTGACACAAGTTGCGGTAAAGAGACAAATTTTTTTTTTTTTTTTTTTTTTTTGCACAAAGTTGTCACTAAATGATATATTGCTCAAACATGCCATGGGAATATGTGAAATCACACCCCAAAATACATTCTGTCTCTTCTCCTGAGTACGGGGATACCAGATGTGTGAGGCTTTTTGGGAGCCTAGCCACGTACGGGACCCCGAAAACCAAGCACCGCCTTCAGGCTTTCTAAGGGCACAAATTATTGATTTCACTGTTCACTGCCTATCACAGTTTCGGAGGCCATGGAATGCCCAGGTGGCACAAACCCCCCCCCCCAAATGACCCCATTTTGGAAAGTAGACACCCCAAGCTATTTGCTGAGAGGTATAGTGAGTATTTTGCAGACCTCACTTTTTGTCACAAAGTTTTGAAAATTGAAAAAAGAAAAAAAAATGTTTTCTCTTGTCTTCCTTCATTTTCAAAAACAAATGAGAGCTGCAAAATACTCACCATGCCTCTCAGCAAATAGCTTGGGGTGTCTACTTTCCAAAATGGGGTAATTTGGGGGGGGGTTTGTGCCACCTGGGCATTCCATGGCCTCCGAAACTGTGATAGGCAGTGAAGAGTGAAATAAAAAATTTACACCCTTAGAAATCCTGAAGGCGGTGATTGGTTTTCGGGGCCCCGTACGCAGCTAGGCTCCCAAAAAGTCCCACACATGTGGTATCCCCGTACTCAGGAGAAGCAGCTAAATGTATTTTGGGGTGCAATTACTCATATGCCCATGGCCTGTGTGAGCAATATATCATTTAGTGACAACTTTGTGCAAAAAAAAAAAAAATTTGTCACTTTCCCGCAACTTGTGTCAAAATATAAAATATTCCATGGACTCAACATGCCTCTCAGCAAATAGCTTGGGGTGTCTACTTTCCAAAATGGGGTCATTTGGGGGGTTTTGTGCCATCTGGGCATTTTATGGCCTTCAAAACTGTGATAGGTAGTGAGGAGTGAAATCAAAAATTTACGCCCTTAGAAATCCTGAAGGCGGTGATTGGATTTCGGGGCCCCGTACGCGGCTAGGCTCCCAAAAAGTCCCACACATGTGGTATACCCGTACTCAGGAAAAGCAGCTGAATGTATTTTGGGGTGCAATTCCACATAGGCCCATGGCCTGTGTGAGCAATATATCATTTAGTGACAACTTTTTGTAAATATTTTTTTTTTGTACTGCCCTGCCATTTTAGCACCTCAAGAAATGACATAGGCAGTCATAAACTAAAAGCTGTGTAAATTCCAGAAAATGTACCCTAGTTTGTAGATGCTATAACTTTTGCGCAAACTGATAAATATACGCTTATTGACATTTTTTTTACCAAAGACATGTGGCCGAATACATTTTGGCCTAAATGTATGACTAAAATTGAGTTTATTGGATTTTTTTTATAACAAACAGTAGAAAATATCATTTTTTTTCAAAATTTTTGGTCAAAAGTTTAGGTCACATTAAAAAGTTCTGAAATTATTTATCTTTGTCTCATTTTTTTACATCACAGAAACCTGACATTTTAACAGGGGTGTGTAGACTTTTTATATCCACTGTATGTTGTTTATTCAACCAACCGTGAACTGTGTAAGAATGGATAACATGTTGTTGGTCTTTTCTAAACAATATGTACAACCTGCTAAAGTGCAAACAAAATTATCTTCTTTAGACCATAGGTAACTTGCAATTAAGGGATTATTGCGGCATGTAATGTTAACATTAATTGTTGTTTATTCTATCAATGGTTTCAGAGCCTCATTATTAGTTGTCAAAGGATATTATCATCCAATTTTTGTGAATTTCTGTACCATCAATGTGAACCAATAAAGCCAATAAATATCTTGCACTGATTAGGGGTGACACGTCTGAAACAGCTGTATGCAAGTCGATAATACTGGCTGTCTAAATTTATGGCCATATCTGTGCTATACACCAGAGGTTCTGAATGCTTGGATGGCTAGAAAAGGAAAAAAGGAATGATTTGCATGACTTTGCCCACTTAACCATAAGCAGAGGCTTAGCGCCTTGTTTTTAATTTTTTTTTTTGCTGGAAATGAGTACAGTTATCTGTTATAAGAAGGCAAGGCTGTGTCTTAAAGTGGTTGTAAAGGCAGAAGGTTTGTTATCTTAATGCATTCTATGCATTAAGATAAAAAGCCTTCTGTGTCCAGTAGTCCCCCTCAGCCCTCTAATACTTACCTGAGCCCCATCTCCCTAAGGACTCTCCCTCCTGATTGGCTGAGACACAGCAGTGGCGCCATTGTCTCCCGCTGCTTTCAATCAAAGTCGGTTAACCAATGAGGAGAGAGAGAGGGGGCAAGGCTGAACCGCAGCTCCCTGTCTCAATGGACACAGGGAGCTGTCGCTTGGCTCGGGTGCCCTCATAGCAAGTTGCTTGCTGTGGGGGCACTAAGCAGGAGGGAGGGGCCAGGAGCGCCAAAGAGGGACCCGAGAAGAGGAGGATCTGGGCTGTTCTGTGCAAAACCACCGCACAGAGCAGGTAAGTATAACATGTTTGTTGTTTTTATAGAAAAAAAAAAAAAGAGATTTTACAATAACTTTAAGTAAAAGATAGTATAAGCTATTTCTTACATGCATTAGATTATGTAGACCAAAGGGATATAGGTGTGCTGCGCAAGTGTGTTTTCATTTTACATTGACATATGGTGAGAATATTATAGTCCATGCTAATGAACTTAAGGTGTTTATAGACAACATGCATGTAATAACTAATTGGATAGCTACTGTGTGCTGTACATTGGTTCTATGTTTTGTTTCAATTACATGAATTTAATATATAAGCAAATAAATATGTTAAATACATGTCAACCTTAAACTTATATAAAACGTATTTTACAGCACTGCACTGTGACATGTCACTAAAAAGCAGTCCTTCTTTAATACTCTGGGTAATGATTAATTATACCCCTCTTGGATGTGGCAGAGTCCCCTGGGTGTAAAGGCTGCAATTGCTTGCTTGAGTGGCTTTAGATATCCTCCAGCTTTTAATGTAGTGCTGATCTGTAATTTATCAATATCCCACTGCCTGATTTATTAGCTGTGCCTGTGCAGATAAGCAACTGAGGCGTTAAAATGGAATTGAATTAGGCTGTTCATTTGTCAAAATGTCTGAAGGAGCACTGCTAATTCTTATAGTCCCTGTATTATACATGATCACGCCTTTCCAGCTATTGAACAACTGCAATAAATGACCTCAACATTGGCAAAATACAGATTGTGTAAGTACAACCGTCACTATATGCAATTATGTTTGGACACTGCTTGAATGCAAGGTATGGCTTTAAGTCCAACTTTTTTTCTGAAATGTTGAAAGGTGTTGTCTAAAAGTTTGGTAATAGTAAAAAAAATAAAATAAAACATCACAATGTACACTATAGAAACTATTACATACAATATGTAGTTTAAAAATGCTGAAAGAGTATTGAAGCTTCCTTCCTCTTTCGACTGGGATGCCACTAATGTTTGCTGTGAGTACTTGGGGAATACAGCAGAGCTCAGACCTGTGTGATCAGCCCCAATCCACTGCTCATCATCACAAAGGATTTACAGTCTTGACCAGCTGAATACAGAAACAGGTGAGATTCTATAATTTCTCCTCTATGATATAAAGAGACTGTACCTCTTTCTTTCACTGTAGGATGATTCTGCCACTAAGAGTGAATGTAACAGAAAAGGACGTTCTTCCTCAGATCCAAACCCATCTGCAGTTTTGCACCAATAAACTATTAACAGGTATCGGATGTACAAGTAAGTAACTGGTTACAACAGCATTAACATGCAAAGAGACTTGAAAAAGTATTCATACCCCTTAAAATTTTCCACATTTTGTCATGTTACAACCAAAACGTAAATGTATTTTATTGGGATTTTATGTGATAGACCAACACAAAAGTGGTACATAATTGTGAAGTGGAAGGAAAATGATACATGGTTTTCAAATTAAAAAAAAAAACAAAAACTGAAAAGTGTGGCGTGCATTTGTATTCAGCCCCCTTTACTCTGATACCCCTAACTAAAATCTAGTGGGACCAATTGCCTTTAGAAGTCGCCTAATTAGTAAACAGAGTCCACCTATGTGTAATTTTATCTCAGTATAAATACAGCTGTTCTGTGAAGCCCTCAGAGGTTTGTTAGATAACCTCAGGCCGCTAAAAATAGCGCCAGTAAAGCGCCTCTCCTGTCACTCCAGTGTGAAAGCCCAAGTGCTTTCACACTGGAACAGTGCACTTGCAGGATGTTAACCACTTAAGGACCGCCTAACGCCGATTTACGTCGGCAAGGCGGCACGGGCAGGCAAAATCACGTACATGTACGTGATTTGCCTCTCGCGGGTGGGGGGTCCGATCGGACCCCCCCCCGGTGCCCGAAGCGGTCCCGTTCTGTTCCCCGGCGATCCGAGATGAGGGGGAGGCCATCCGTTCGTGGCCCCCCCCTCGCGATCGCCGCCGGCCAATGGGAACACTCCTTTGCTGCTGTATGCTAAACAGCAGCAAAGGAAATGATGTCATCTCCCCTCGGCTCGGTAGTTTCCGTTCCAGCGCCGAGGGGAGAAGACATCAATGTGAGTGCACAACACACTACACACACAGTAGAACATGCCAGGCATACAAAACACCCCGATCCCCCCCCCGATCGCCCCCCGATCCCCCCCCAATCACCCCCCCCCCGTCACAAACTGACACCAGCAGGTTTTTTTTTTTTTTTTTTTTTTTTTTTTCTGATTACTGCATAGTGTCAGTTTGTGACAGTTACAGTGTTGGGACAGTGAGTATTACCCCCCTTTAGGTCTAGGGTACCCCCCTAACCCCCCCTAATAAAGTTTTAACCCCTTGATCACCCCCCGTCACCAGTGTTGCTAAGCGATCATTTTTCTGATCGCTGTATTAGTGTCGCTGGTGACGCTAGTTAGTGAGGTAAATATTTAGGTTCGCCGTCAGCGTTTTATAGTGACAGGGACCCCCATATACTACCTAATAAATGTTTTAACCCCTTGATTGCCCCCTAGTTAACCCTTTCACCACTGATCACCGTATAACCGTTACGGGTGACGCAGGTTAGTTCGTTTATTTTTTATAGTGTCAGGGCACCCGCCGTTTATTACCTAATAAAGGTTTAGCCCCCTGATCGCCCGGCGGTGATATGCGTCGCCCCAGGCAGCGTCAGATTAGCGCCAGTACCGCTAACACCCACGCACGCAGCATGCGCCTCCCTTAGTGGTATAGTATCTGATCGGATCAATATCTGATCTGATCAGATCTATACTAGCGTCCCCAGCAGTTTAGGGTTCCCAAAAACACAGTGTTAGCGGGATCAGCCCAGATACCCGCTAGCACCTGCGTTTTGCCCCTCCGCCCAGCCCACCCAAGTGCAGTATCGATCGATCACTGTCACTTACAAAACACTAAACGCATAACTGCAGCGTTCGCAGAGTCAGGCCTGATCCCTGCGATCGCTAACAGTTTTTTTGGTAGCATTTTGGTGAACTGGCAAGCAAGCACCAGGCAGCGTCAGGTTAGCGCCAGTACCGCTAACACCCACGCACGCACCGTACACCTCCCTTAGTGGTATAGTATCTGATCGGATCAATATCTGATCTGATCAGATCTATACTAGCGTCCCCAGCAGTTTAGGGTTCCCAAAAACGCAGTGTTAGCGGGATCAGCCCAGATACCTGCTAGCACCTGCGTTGTGCCCCTCCGCCCGGCCCAGCCCAGCCCACCCAAGTGCAGTATCGATCGATCACTGACACTTACAAGGCACTAAACGCATAACTGCAGCGTTCGCAGAGTCAGGCCTGATCCCTGCGATCGCTAACAGTTTTTTTGGTAGCATTTTGGTGAACTAGCAAGCACCGGCCCCAGGCAGCGTCAGGTTAGCGCCAGTACCACTAACACCCACGCACGCAGCATACGCCTCCTTTAGTGGTATAGTATCTGAACGGATCAATATCTGATCCGATCAGATCAGATCTATACTAGCGTCCCCAGCAGTTTAGGGTTCCCAAAAACGCAGTGTTAGCGGGATCAACCCAGATACCTGCTAGCACCTGCGTTTTGCCCCTCCGCCCGGCCCAGTCCAGCCCACCCAAGTGCAGTATTGATCGATCACTGACACTTACAAAACACTAAACGCATAACTGCAGCGTTCGCAGAGTCAGGCCTGATCCCTGCGATCGCTAACAGTTTTTTTGGAAGCTTTTTATTGAACTGGCAAGCACCAGTGGCCTAGTACACCCCGGTCGTAGTCAAACCAGCACTGCAGTAACACTTGGTGACGTGGCGAGTCCCATAAGTGCAGTTCAAGCTGGTGAGGTGGCAAGCACAAGTAGTGTCCCGCTGCCACCAAAAAGACAAACACAGGCCCGTCGTGCCCATAGTGCCCTTCCTGCTGCATTCGCCAATCCTAATTGGGAACCCACCACTTCTGCAGCGCCCGTACTTCCCCCATTCACATCCCCCAACGAAATGCAGTCGGCTGCATGAGAGGCATTTTTATGTGCTCCCGAGTACCCCTACCCAACGAACCCCCCCCAAAAAGATGTTGTGTCTGCAGCAAACGCGGATATAGGCGTGACACCCGCTATTATTGTCCCTCCTGTCCTGACAATCCTGGTCTTTGCATTGGTGAATGTTTTGAACGCTACCATACACTAGTTGAGTATTAGCGTAGGGTACAGCATTGCACAGACTAGGCACACTTTCACAGGGTCTCCCAAGATGCCATCGCATTTTGAGAGACCCGAACCTGGAACCGGTTACAGTTATAAAAGTTAGTTACAAAAAAAGTGTAAAAAAAAAAAAAATATATATAAAATAAAAAAAAATAGTTGTCGTTTTATTGTTCTCTCTCTCTATTCTCTCTCTCTATTGTTCTGCTCTTTTTTTACTGTATTCTATTCTGCAGTGTTTTATTGTTATTGTTATTGTTATTGTTATTATGTTTTATCATGTTTGTTTTTCAGGTATGTAATTATTTATACTTTATTGTTTACTGTGCTTTATTGTTAACCATTTTTTTGTCTTCAGGTACGCCATTCACAACTTTGAGTGGTTATACCAGAATGATGCCTGCAGGTTTAGGTATCATCTTGGTATCATTCTTTTCAGCCAGCGGTCGGCTTTCATGTAAAAGCAATCCTAGCGGCTAATTAGCCTCTAGACTGCCTTTACAAGCCGTGGGAGGGAATGCCCCCCCCCCCCACCGTCTTCCGTGTTTTTCTCTGGCTCTCCTGTCTCAACAGGGAACCTGAGAATGCAGCCGGTGATTCAGCCAGCTGACCATAGAGCTGATCAGAGACAAGAGTGGCTCCAAACATCTCTATGGCCTAAGAAACCGGAAGCTACGAGCATTTTATGACTTAGATTTCGCCGGATGTAAATAGCGCCATTGGGAAATTGGGGAAGCATTTTATCACACCGATCTTGGTGTCATCAGATGCTTTGAGGGCAGAGGAGAGATCTAGGGTCTAATAGACCCCAATTTTTTCAAAAAAGAGTACCTGTCACTACCTATTGCTATCATAGGGGATATTTACATTCCCCGAGATAACAATAAAAATGATTTAAAAAAAAAAAAAATGAAAGGAACAGTTTAAAAATAAGATAAAAAAGCAAAAAAATAATAAAGAAAAAAAAAAAAAAAAAAAAAAGCACCCCTGTCGCCCCCTGCTCTTGCGCTAAGGCGAACGCAAGCGGCGGTCTGTCGTCAAATGTAAACAGCAATTGCACCATGCATGTGAGGTATCGCCGCGAAGGTCAGATCGAGGGCAGTAATTTTTGCAGTAGACCTCCTCTGTAGATCTAAAGTGGTAACCTGTAAAGGCTTTTAAAGGCTTTTAAAAATGTATTTATTTTGTTGCCACTGCACGTTTGTGCGCAATTGTAAAGCATGTCATGTTTGGTATCCATGTACTCGGTCTAAGATCATCTTTTTTATTTCATCAAACATTTGGGCAATATAGTGTGTTTTAGTGCATTAAAATTTAAAAAAGTGTGTTTTTTCCCCAAAAAATGCGTTTGAAAAATCGCTGCGCAAATACTGTGTGAAAAAAAAAAATGAAACACCCACCATTTTAATCTGTAGGGCATTTGCTTTAAAAAAATATATAATGTTTGGGGGTTCAAAGTAATTTTCTTGCAAAAAAAAAAAAACTTTTTCATGTAAAAAATAAGTGTCAGAAAGGGCTTTGTCTTCAAGTGGTTAGAAGAGTGGGTGATGTGTGACATAAGCTTCTAAATGTTGTGCATAAAATGCCAGGACAGTTCAAAACCCCCCCAAATGACCCCATTTTGGAAAGTAGACACCCCAAGCTATTTGCTGAGAGGCATGTCGAGTCCATGGAATATTTTATATTGCGACACAAGTTGCGGGAAAGAGACAAATTTTTTTTTTTTTTTTTTTTTTTTTGCACAAAGTTGTCACTAAATGATATATTGCTCAAACATGCCATGGGAATATGTGAAATTACACCCCAAAATACATTCTGCTGCTTCTCCTGAGTACGGGGATACCACATGTGTGAGACTTTTTGGGAGCCTAGCCGTGTACGGGACCCCGAAAACCAAGCACCGCCTTCAGGCTTTCTAAGGGGCGTGAATTTTTGATTTCACTCTTCACTGCCTATCACAGTTTCAGAGGCCATGGAATGCCCAGGTGGCACAAAACCCCCCCAAATGACCCCATTTTGGAAAGTAGACACCCCAAGCTATTTGCTGAGAGGTATAGTGAGTATTTTGCAGACCTCACTTTTTGTCACAAAGTTTTGAAATTTGAAAAAAGAAAAAAAAAAAAAGTTTTTTCTTGTCTTTCTTCATTTTCAAAAACAAATGAGAGCTGCAAAATACTCACCATGCCTCTCAGCAAATAGCTTGGGGTGTCTACTTTCCAAAATGGGGTCATTTGGGGGGGTTTTGTGCCACCTGGGCATTCCATGGCCTCCGAAACGGTGTTAGGCAGTGAAGAGTAAAATCAAAAATTCACGCCCTTAAAAACGCTGAAGGCGGTGATTGGTTTTCGGGGCCCCGTACGCGGCTAGGCTCCCAAAAAGTCCCACACATGTGGTATCCCCATACTCAGGAGAAGCAGCTAAATGTATTTTGGGGTGCAATTCCACATAGGCCCATGGCCTGTGTGAGCAATATATCATTTAGTGACAACTTTGTGCAAAAAAAAAAAAAAAAAAGTGTCACTTTCCCGCAACTTGTGTCAAAATATAAAATATTCCATGGACTCAATATGCCTCTCAGCAAATAGCTTGGGGTGTCTACTTTCCAAAATGGGGTCATTTGGGGGGGGGTTGTGCCACCTGGGCATTCCATGGCCTCCGAAACTGTGATAGGCAGTGAAGAGTGAAATCAAAAAGTTACACCCTTAGAAATCCTGAAGGTGGTGATTGGTTTTCGGGGTCCCATACGCGGCTAGGCTCCCAAAAAGTCCCACACATGTGGTATCCCCGTACTCAGGAGAAGTAGCTGAATATATTTTGGGGTGCAATTCCACATAGGCCCATGGCCTGTGTGAGCAATATATCATTTAGTGACAACTTTTTGTAAATATTTTTTTTTTTTTTTTTTTTTGTCATTATTTAATCACTTGGGACAAAAAAAATAAATATTCAATGGGTTCAACATGCCTATCAGCAATTTCCTTGGGGTGTCTACTTTCCAAAATGGGGTCATTTGGGGGGGTTTTGTACTGCCCTGCCATTTTAGCATCTCAAGAAATGACATAGGCAGTCATAAAATAAAAGCTGTGTAAATTCCAGAAAATGTACCCTAGTTTGTAGACGCTATAACTTTTGCGCAAACCAATAAATATACGCTTATTGACATTTTTTTTACCAAAGACATGTGGCCGAATACATTTTGGCCTAAATGTATGACTAAAATTGAGTTTATTGGATTTTTTTTATAACAAAAAGTAGAAAATATCATTTTTTTTCAAAATTTTCGGTCTTTTTCCGTTTATAGCGCAAAAAATAAAAACTGCAGAAGTGATCAAATACCATCAAAAGAAAGCTCTATTTGTGGGAAGAAAAGGACGCAAATTTCGTTTGGGTACAGCATTGCATAACCGCGCAATTAGCAGTTAAAGCGACGCAGTGCCAAATTGGAAAAAGACCTCTGGTCCTTAGGCAGCATAATGGTCCGGGGCTCAAGTGGTTAAAGAAAGTCCCGCAAGCAGCATCTTTGGGGTGGTGTATACACCGCTCCTAAAACGTCCTGCCCATTGAAATGAATGGGCAGCACTGCCGAAGTGCCTGCAAAGAGCTTCAGCAGCAGCGCTTTGCGGGCGCTATTAACCCCTTCTTCGGCCACTAGTGGGGGTTAAAAGCACCCCGCTAGCGGCCGAAAAGCGTTGCTAAAACAACGGTAAAGCACAGCTAAATCTAGCGCCGCTTTACTGCCAACGCTCTCACTGCCCCAGTGTGAAAGTAGCCTTAGTGAACAAACAGCATCATGAAGGCCAAGGAACACAGCAAACAGATCAGGGATAAAGTTGTGGAGAAGTTTAAAGCAGGGTTAGGTTATAAAAAAATATCCCAAGCTTTAAACATCTCACGGATCAGTGTTCAATCTATCATCCTAAAATGAAAAAAGTATGGCACAACTGCAAACCTACCAAGACATGGCTGTCCACCTAAAGTGACAGGCCGGGGAAGAAGAGCACTAATCAGAGAAGCAGACAAGAGGCCCATGGTAACTCTGGAGGAGCTGCAGAGATCCTCAGGTGGTTAAATCTGTCCACAGGACAACTATTAGTCAAAGGTGTTGCTAAGTGGGAAAAAGGCCAGGGGCTTCAGCCTGAAGGTAAATTTGATAACCCGTCCCACATTTTAAAGTAAGTCCTGCCCGGCATCATGGGAGGGGGGTTTAGGCTCACTTCCTGGTTGCTGCCTAGCTCACCAGTGCCCATGAATGCAGCCTCATCAGTACCCATCAATGCAGCCTGATCAGTGCCCATCAGCTTAGCCTTACCTGTGTCCATCAATGCAGCCTGATCAGTGCCCATCAGCTCAGCCTTACCTGTGCCCATCAATGCAGCCTGATCAGTGCAGCTTTACCTATGCCCATCAATGCAGCCTGATCAGTGCCCATTAGCTCAGCCTCACCAGTGCCCATCAATGTAGCCTCATTAGTGCCCATCAGCTCAGCCTCACCAGTGCCGATCAATTCAGCCTCACTAGTGCCCGTCAATGCAGCCTCACCAGTGCCCGTTAATGCAGCGTTACCAGTTTCTGTCAATGCAGCTTGATCAGTGCCCATCAATACAGCCTGATCAGCCTGATCAGTGCCCCTCAACGCAGCCTGATTATGTTACATAGTTACATAGTTACATAGTAGGTGAGGTTGAAAAAAGACACAAGTCCATCAAGTCCAACCTATGTGTGTGATTAAATCAGCCTTGCCAGTGTCCATCAGCACAGCCTTACCAGTGCATGCTAAAGAGGAGAGCTGTCGGTTTACACAGCGCAGGGAACTCTGGCCTACCCGGTGCTCGCAGTCACACATAGTCCCCCCTCCTGGACCGCCTCCTATGATGGACATCACACTCCCCAGCATTGGACCAGAGTGATGTCCATCACAGGAGCCGATCCAGAAGGCTGGACTTCATTTCGCCAGGTAAGCGGGAGACCCCCACTCAGTGTAATCCAGTGGCACTCGCCCCCCCTTCACTTCAGAGGCAGCCCATGCACCCCCAAGATCGGCCCTGCAAAGTGGTCCCAGGGCAGTCCAGCCCTGTATAGTCCAGAGTTCCCGGCTGACCCCAGGCCTCGGGGGTAATAAATTTGAAAGAGAAATTTGAGACACTGGGCTTTTTGGGGGCCCACTCGTGGGGTAAAGCTCCGGTCAGGCCGCCCCCTCCCCACGCCACTGCTATTAGTTGTGCACTCCACAAATCTTGCCTTTATGGAAGAGAGGCAAGAAGAAAGCCATTGTTGAAAGAAAGCCATAAGAAGTCCCGTTTGCAGTTTGCAAGAAGCCATGTGGGGGGACACAGCAAATGTGTGTAAGAAGGTGCTCTAGTCAGATGAGACCGAAATTTAACTTTTTGGACTAAAAGCAAAACGCTATGTGAACACACCATCCCCCCATCGTGAAACATGGTGGTGGCAGCATCGTGTTGTGGGAATGCTTTTCTTCAGCAGGGACAGGGAAGTTGGTCAGAGTTAATAGGAAGATGGATGGAGCCAAATACAGGGCAATCTTAGAAGAAAACCTGTTGGGAGTCTGTAAAAGATTTGAGACTGGGGAGGAGGTTTATCTTCCAGCAGCACAACTACCCTAAACATACAGCCAGAGCTACAATGGAATGGTTTAGATCAGGCATGTCCAAAGTCCGGCCCGCGGACCAAATGGGGCACATGGTCTGGTTTCATATGGCCCCACTGGTAATTTTGATATATATATATATATATATATATATATATATATATATATATATATATATATATATATATATTTATGGCCCCCCAACGCGGCGCTTGGGGATTCATTGGGGGGCCACAAAAGATATATACTGCATTTATCGTTCCTCGGTTGGGACAAGGAGGGGGCGGGACGAGTGCCGTCAGATTGCATACAGGAGAATCTCCTGTTAACTCGGCGGCCTCTGTAATAGGAAATCCCATCTCCTGGGCTGGCATTGGACGACTGTTCTGTCTAAAATAGGAGGTGGGACTTTGTATTAAAGAGGCCGCTGAGTAAACAGGAGATTCTCCTGTATGTAATCTGTTGGCGCTCGTCCCGCCACTCACTGTCCCCTTTGAGGCTGCAGATGTGTATGGATCAGGTTGCACTGATGGCAATAGAGAGGCTGCATGCAGAGGCTGCATTCATGACAATGGTGAGGTTGCATTCAGAGGCTGCAGTCATGGCAATGGTGAGACTGCATTCATGGCAATGGTGAGGCTGCATTCAGAGGCTGCATTCATGGAACTGGTGAGGCTGCATTCATGGAACTGGTGAGGCTGCATTCATGGCACTGGTGAGGCTGCATTCATAGCACTGGTGAGGCTGAATTCATGGCAATGGTGAGGCTGCAGATGGGCACTGATTAGGCTGCATTGATAGGCACTGACCCTTATTTTGCTTCACAGTTCTTTATTTCAAATTAAAGTTTTTTCCTGAAACTTCCCTCTTAAAGTGGAGGTGTGTGTTATACGCCTGTGCGTGTTATACACTGATAAATACGATATATCCAAATAACTAAAAACTCATCCTTAGACTCTTCACCACACACAGCCACAAAGGCAAGAGAGAATTCTTGTTGAGCAGTGTATTAGTTCATTTGCATTTGATTTTAATGGTTCAAAGAATGTCAGGCAAAATGGTCGGCCCTCACGCATGTTCACTTCATCAAATCTGGCCCTCTTTGAAAAAGTTTGAACACCCCTAGTTTAGACCAAAGCATATTCATGTGTTAGAATGACCCAGTCAAAGTCCAGACCTAAATTCAATTTGTGGTAATACTTGAAAATTACTGTTCACAGACACTCTCCATCCAATCTGACAGAGCTTGAGCTATTTTGCAAAGAAGAATGGGCAAAAATGTCACTCTCTAGATGTGCAAAGCTGGTAGAGACATACCCAAAAAGACTTGCAGCTGTAACTGCAGTGAAAGATGGTTCTACAAAGTATTGACTCAAAGGAGCTGAATACGAATGCACGCCACACTTTTCACATATTTATTTGTAAAAAAATTAGAAAACCATTTATCATTTTCCTTCCACTTCACAATTACGGTATGTGCCACTTTGTGTTGGTCTATCTCATAAAATCCCAATAAAATACATTTACGTTTTTGGTTGTAACATGACAAAATGTGGAAGGGGTATGAATACTTTCTCAAGGCACTGTATATTATACTAAAGGGTTACTAAACCCTCGTTTTTATTTTTTAAACAAACATGTCATACTTACCTCCACTGTGCAGTTTGTTTTGCCGAGTGGCCCCAATCCTTCTCTTCTGGGGTCCCACATCGGCACTGGTGGTTCCTCCCCGCATCGGGAAACCACCTAGGAGAAGCGCTCTCTTTTGGGGGTACCCGTGCAGGCGCACTCCTGAGTCCAGCATTTGCGTCCATAGACACAGAATGCTGGACTCGGCCCCTGTGCACGCATCATTGGATATGATTGACAGCAGCAGGAGCCAATGGCTGCGCTGCTATCAATCCATCCAATCAGAACAGGAGACACTGGATGGAGCTCGCTTACTCACTCACGGCATGGGAATTATGGGGCTCAGGTAAGTATAAGGGGGGCTCGGGGGTGCTGCAGCAATACAGAAGGTTTTTCATCTTAATGCATAGAATGCATTAAGGTGAAAAACCATGAGAGTTTACAACCCCTTTAACATTTTGGGGTTTTTTTGGAAGAAGAGATTACTTCACACCTTCTCCTGTTTGTCGAAATTAAAAAAATCTATATTGAAAATCAAATCCAAAAAAGTTTTGGCTTTAGTGATATTGTATTGTAAACTCTTTTGATGTTTTTGCAAAGCCATTGTAAAAGAAGTATGGCCAAAGCTCTTTTGGCCATACATCTCTTTTGGGTCACAGGAGTGATTCTTCACTCCTGTGACCCAGACTCAGCTGACAGTGGGCCGAAGCCTGCTGTTGGCTAATGCCACAGAACTGGTTCAGGCTCTGCAGGGATCCCAGTATTAATGTAGGTACCCACCCAGAAACCTGAGGGGCAGCTGGCTCAGCATCTCAGCGCACTGCTGAGAGCCTGAGCCAGCCACTCCCACCCCCTGCACAGCCTGGTGTTCCAGTGAGCACTTGAGAGGCAGAGCAGAGAGCAAGTGACTGACAATCACTGCTCTCTGTTCAATGAAGACCGAGAACTGAGAGATCAACGATCATGTGATCACTCAGTTCTCAGGCTTAGAGCCAATGGAGGACAGCTGCAGCATCGCACATAAGTTTGTTTTATGCAATCCCGCACTTCTCCTTTAAAGTAGTATTAAACCCTCAGAGTTTTTACCTTAATATATTGCGCACAATAAAATAAACATTCATCATTAAGCTATTTGTTAAAACTCTTACCCCAGCACTTGTAGTTTACAATTTTAGTCAGTCACTGAAAAAAGTTACTTGAACGAGGAGGAGCAGGGGAGTGCCTTGTCATCCTAAGATACTGGGCTGTGTGTTTCTATGGATGTAAGTAGTGTAGGGAGACACAACTCAAGCCCCTGCATGCAAGGGTGGCTCCATAAGATGCTTCAAAAGAAAGGAGTCACCTTGAAACAGAAAATCTGGGACAGGGGACATGGCACCAGCTTAACCACATCAAGATCGGACACTTTCACCCACTTCATGTTCAGGCCATTTTTCAGATTTCAGAGCTGTCACACTTTGAATGACAATTACTCAGTCATGCAACGCTGTGCCCAATTTTTTTTTTTTTTCGAGACAGATGGAGCTTTCTTCCGGTGGTATTTCATTATCTCTAGGTTTTTTTATTTTTTGCTATATAAATTAAACAGGCACCTTTTAAAGTCCTATGTTTGGTGGAGTTTCTTCTTGTTGTTCTGTAATCTTAGGGATGGTGGTGCCTATCCGGGCAACCCTGGCAAAATATATGTATATGGCGGTTAATTTTTTGCCAATAGTTTTTGGAAATGTGGAAAGAAAATGGAAATTCAATTTTTTACACAAAGTTGTCAATTTTTCTCACCCACATCATGGGTATACTTAGAATTACAACTCAAAACACATTCTATTACTCCTCCCGAGTATGATTATACCACATGTGTGAGACATTTTCATTGTCTTGACTGTTTATATACTGGACATTGTATCTTGTGTATCACACAAATCAACCAATTGTGTCAAAACCAATGTACTGTAATGGTCGCCTGTGTACAAGTGGTTAGGGAATATAGCTCAGTGTAGCATCACCTTTAGCAATCCCAGTTCCTATAAGCCAAGCAAGCCTAGCGTGCAGGTACATGGCTGCCCTCCAGGATTGCCATGTTCATTGCCAGAAAGTATAGGAGGCTGAAGAAAGGAAGAACAAAATAGTTCCTGTGGTTCCAGGAATGCAGTTGTCTACAGAAGATGGCTGGGACGGGTGTCTTACAGGAACAGTCAGACGTGCAGATGAGTCAGTTCAAGTGGCAGGCAAAGACAATGGTTATCAAACAGGCAAAGGATCAGTCCAGGCAGCAGGCAGAAACATGGTAAATAAACAGACAAGAGTTAGTACAGGCGACAGACAGTGGCAACGCTGCACTGGTGTTTTGCTCAGATCAGCAACACTGTTGCTGGCTGCACTGGTCTGGTGACACTGGGGACTAATGAGGCAGCAATCAGGAACACTGCTGCTGACTTACACTGGGACACCGTTGTTGGCTTACACTGGTGAGGTGACACTGTGACTGGTGCAGCTATAGGGAACACCTTTACTGGCATACACTGATCTGGTGACAATGGGACTGGCTGCACTATTATGGTTCATTTACATGTGAGGTTGGGGGACATTAAAATGTGGTTGAGCTGTGATTTTACTGCCCCTTAACTGCTACCCCCTTTAGCTGCAGAGGCAGTGGCCAGGGTGTGCACATTCAGCAGCTGCGATGTTTTGCTTCACAGTTGTGGCAGGAATTAGCAGGTGGTAAGGAGATAATACAAGCCCTCTCATTGTCTGTCAAATGCTGTCTGAAGAGCCATACACACATGGATGGCTCTTTAAAGAGAATTGCACATGTGTACAAGTCCTGATGGTGACACTGGGACTGGTGTGGCAGCGATCAGGGACAATGTGATTTGTGCAGCAATGATTAGAGACACTGTGAGTGAAGGGTGGTTATTAGGGACTCTGACAGCACTGGTCTGGTGATATTGTACTGTTGTGATGGTGATCAGAGACAATGGCTGGCGGCACTGACATACAGAGATAACAGAGCAGCCACTAATTGTACATGATCACTGCCTTAGAAGTACAATGTCACCATAGTGACATGACATGGCACTTGCTCTGGTGACAATATTTTTTTTTACAACTCCCCCCCCCCCCACATACTGTCACCAGAGCAGTGCAGTGTCATCATAGTGACACTGTACTGCTCTGGAGGGGTGATTGGGTTTTTTTTTTTTTTTTTACTCAGTGATTGCTTATGCAGCTATGATAAACTTTTTAGCTAATGACAAGCATAGGCTAATTTTTTGCCTTTGGCTTTTCTTGTGACATCTTTGGGAGCAATTGAAGGTGCTGGTGGAGGCTCAAGAGAGGACCTGAAGGAGAGAAGTACCTGGGGATTGTGTACAAGTGTGTTATGGCTTATATAACCTATTGATATCAAGGGGTCCTATTACCTGGTGAGAGTCCATTTACATGTGGTCTGTTGAATGGTGGTGTAGTGGATTGGTGGGAAGATCTATCTGCACTTAATTTGGTTTACTGGTGATTGAAGCTATTGCACAATATAGTTATGTAAGTATATTTTCATATTTATGACTTTGTTGTAAAAATGACTACAGGCGGTCCCCGGGTTACAAACAAGACAGGGACTGTAGGTTTGTTCTTAAGTTGAATCTGTTTGTAATTTGGAACGTAGGGGACTGCCTGTACACTATGGATATGGTTTTGTGGTTTCCTTTATAATACTTCATGGAATGACCTGGGATACGGAAGGATGAGAAGCCGGGGGAGGAGTGAGACATCTGATGAACATACTTTTTGTATAATTTGTGATGTGACCCATTGATTTTGAGGGTGGTACCTGAACTGCGTTTGCGCTGAAAAAAAGTCCTACGTACGCCCTTTAGAACGAGGCCTAGCTGTTGATCAGGTTATGGGTAGCCCAAAACTGCAGTTTAATATTTGTGAACATAATGTACACATTTACCATAATAATCAACAATCTTAGCTTATTTCCTAATACAACTTACTTTATACATCCTGTGGATTGTGGAATGTACCTTATCATCTCTGAAATCTTCTGAGCTTACTCAAGGAAAGGCAGCAAGGAGATCATCTTTTTGCCACCTAATTTGTCTTGTATTTAATGACCTCATCACGAAAGCAGACAGCATTCTCCCCCAGGTGGGTTTGTATGACTTTTAAGTATGGACATGTTATCTTTGTCATGGAACATCTGGTTATAGTGCTTTCAATTAACAATAAAAGTGACCACAGTGTAATAATATACTTTACAAAGTGAGACTGGAGGCCATGCTGTACAAAGAGATTGCAGCGCAACAGCTGGAAATAAGAAACATTACCATCAGGTGAATGTTTTGTAGTATTGACCTATACGTCTAGTCAGTTTTTATCTTATAGTTGACAAAATCTGAAGTGTTGACAGCAATCACCCAGCATTTTAGCATACAGAGCAAAAGTGGTAGCTCATGTAGCTCACAAAGGAAGAGAAGTATTAGATAAAAGTACATTTGTCACAACTGAGTCATTAAGACTGAGCATCATGCTAGGTTACCTTCTGTAAATTTGCATGCCAGAAAAATCTGTAGATCCAGATGTAGGCAGCTACATTTATATGAAATCTCTCTTGTTAAAACTCGCTCCAGACAAAGCTTTATTTTTAGGTTTGTTTGATGTAGGACAGAATTAGAACTGCTTTTAGATTTTGTTCCCTTAACTACAATACCTATTCAAACATATTGTCCAAACATAAAATGAAAGTCTATTCTATTCCATACAATTGCATAAAAAAGGCTAATATTCTTGCATCCTTAGTCATAGAATATCACGTCCCTTCGTTTCAGTACTTTCAATCTCAGAGTTATGTGTTGTATTTTAATAAACCATGTACTTTAAGAATGTACATATGGGTAAACCTGTCCCCCCTCCCAGCAGCAGGGGCAATGAATTGTAGACATGTGCAGAATGGAATTTTTTTTTCGTTTTGGATATATTCGTGTTACTAATGTTACTAATTTCATTTTGTTTTCGTAATTCATTTAGTGTCATTTTGGAATTCGTTTATTTTTGTTTCGTTTTTGTTAAATTTCATCTAGTTCATAAATTTTCTAACGAATTCCAAATTTTCAGAATGGCCAAAAAATGATCGACCAATTTGAATTCTGTGTAAAGAATAACTGGTTGTTAAACAGCGGGCCGGGAAGCCGGCTGCCGCATCCGTAACAACCGATGACTCACAGCTGTCAGGGGGCTTCCCCCTGACAGCTGAAATGTAAACAAAACAATGACGGCAATTAAAACTGCCCGCCGAACGCCCTGCGTGCTGTAAAGCTTTGCCCAATCAAGGCGCAGTGAATAGCTGGTTGTTAAAAAGTTGGGACGTCCTTATTAAGGATGAGCCGAACACCCCCCTGTTCGGTTCACACCAGAACAAAAGGCAAAAAATTGGTTCGAACACGCGAACACCGTTAAAGTCTATGGGACACGAACATGAATAATCAAAAGTGCTAATTTTAAAGGCTTATATGGAAGTTATTGTCATAAAAAGTGTTTGGGGACCTGGGTCCTGCCCCAGGGCACATGGATCAATGCAAAAAAAAGTTTTAAAAACGGACGTTTTTTCGGGAGCAGTGATTTTAATACTGTTTAAAGTGAAACAATAAAAGTATAATATTCCTTTAAATTTCATACCTGGGGGGTGTCTATAGTGTGCCTGTAAAGGGGTGCATGTTTCCCCTGTTTAGAACAGTCTGACAGCAAAATGACATTTCAAAGGAAAAAAGTCATTTAAAACTACTCGCGGCTATTAATGAATTGCTGGTCCGACAATACACATAAAAGTTCATTGATAAAAACGACATGGGAATTCCCCACAGGGGAGCCCCGAACCACAATTAAAAAAAAAAAAATTACGTGGGGGTCCCCCTACATTCCATACCAGGCCCTTCAGGTCTGGCATGGATATTAAGGGAAACCCCAGCCAAAAAAAAAAATGGCGTGGGGTCCCCCCAAAAATCCATACCAGACCCTTATCCAAGCACGCAACCTGGCAGGCCACAGGAAAAGAGGGGGGGATGAGAGAGCCCCCCCCTCCTGAACCGTACCAGGCCACATGCCCTCAACATTGGGAGGGTGCTTTGGGGTAGCCCCCTAAAGCACCGTGTCCCCATGTTGATGGGGACAAGGGCCTCATCCCCACAACCCTTGTCCGGTGGTTGTGGGGGTCTGCGGGCGGGGAGCTTATAGTATAAAAAAAGACGTGGGGTCACCCCCAAAATCCATACCAGACCCTTATCTGAGCAATGTAGCCTGGCAGGCCAGGAAAGGGAAGGCGAGAAAGCACCCCCCTGAACCATACCAGGCCACATGCCCTCAACATGGGGGGTGGATGCTTTGGGGCAGGGGGGCTCTACTCCCACCACCCCAAAGCACCTTGTCCACTATATTGATGGGGACAAGGGCCCCTTACCGACAGCCCTAGGTGGTAGTTGTGGGGGTCTGTGGGCAGGGGGCTTATCGTTTTTCTTTTCTTTATTTTATTTTTTTAAATAGCCGGGCTGGAAATTGCAACCGCGAGTCAATTTAAATGTGATTTGACAGTTATATTTTCTTCAGAAATGTCATTTTTGTTACAGCATGTTCCATACATGCTAAATATACGCCACTTTACAGGTAGACTAAAGGGACCCCCAGGCACTATTTTTAAATTTTTCATTTTTATCATTTCACTTAAAGAGGGAACCCCACTTTATTTTTAAAATTCCTTTAAAAATGTCTGTTTTTTTTCTTTTGGAATTTCCTTTTGCCAGCATTGTTTTGTTTACACTTCAGCTGTCAGTGAGGAAGCCCGCTGGCAGCTAATGAGTCATAGGTTTCTAGGGATGTAGTGGCCGGCTTCCTGGCCCACTGCTTACCAACCAGCTATTCTTCACACAAAATTCAAATCATCGACCATTTTTCGACCGATCAGAATTGTAATCGTTCTGAAAGTTTGGAATTAGTTAGAGAACGAATAAACAAAATTAATTTTGACGAATGTCAACGAAATGTGTTACTATTTCATTAGGAGATTCGGATACATCTGAATAACCAAAAATGTGTCCCCATTTGTATTGGGACTGAAATGAATTGCACATGTCTAATGCATTGTCAACTCAAAGAGGAAGGTAGGAGCTCACTAGATTTCTGGTAGATGAAAGCATTATAAATCCCAAAAACAAACATTTACTATAATAGCTCACCAATCCTTTAAATGTGGTAGCTGCAATGGTTTTCTTTTTTTAGGCTATTTTCTTATAATTTCACCTGGTGATCTGGCCAGTAACATACTTCCTGTCTTAGGATGTCTCCATTCTGGATGAAGGAGCAACAGAGACACCTTTGGACAGCATCATTCTCAACCTGGGTAGTGTGTAGCATTAGATGTACTAGCAGATTTAGATGGACTTGACTAAATCCCAAACTTCAGCTCACACATTTTAAGCAGTTACAGCAATATTAATAAAAGCTCACCATTGTAAGAATCCCTGTCAATGTTAAATGGTTTGTCTCAACTCTCCAACTGCCACTCTAGCTTGACAGTTTGTTAAAGGAAGCTGAAAAAACACCAGGTGAAAATAAAAGAAAAAAAAACTAAAAAGGAAAACTAGTGCAGCCACCATTTAATAGGACTAACAAGCTGCAATTTATTACAGTTTTGCTATGGGGTTCAATACTACTTGAACAGGTATATTTGTATATCTGCAACATTTTTAAATAAACATAACATGGAAAATGTACATGTATTTTAGAGATGTAATGCCTATTTTGTGTTTTTCATTATTTTTCTCAGACCTACGCTTGTGAAGAATCTGTGAAACAGTATAACAAACCCTCCTTTTTATTAACTAATAACACCCCTGTGGAATGCATCACAAGGAAATTTAACGGTTTCCATTCTACTAGAAATATATTTGTAAGCCAAAGTAGAAGTATGTTTTACACAGAGGAGCATTGGGGTTGATTTACTAAAACTGGGGATTGCAAAATCTGGTGGAGCTTTGCATAGAAACCAATCAGCTTCCAGACTTTTTTTGTCAAAGCTTAATTAAACAAGCTGAAGTTAGAAGCTCACCATGCACAACAGCACCAGATTTTGCACTCTTTAGTTTTAGTAAATCTCCCCTTTATAACACATTGCAGAGAAAGCTATATGAAGTTTAGATGATGTATCCATTACCAAACTGCAATTCTAATGTTTTTTTTTTGGGGGGGGAGCCATAATGAGGAAATGTACTTGAAATGGCAAATGTTTTATTACCCTGACCGCATGCCGTGTACACACGGACAGACTTTTCGACCAGACTGGTCCAATGGAACGAATCCGTCAGACAATCCGACCATGCGTGGACTTCATCGGACCTGCAGCAGACTTTTTCGGTCGAAAATCAGACATACTTTAGATTTAGAACATGGTTCAAATCTTTCCGACGGATTTGAGTCCGGTCGAAAAATCAGTTCGCCTGTATGCTAGTTCAACAGATGAAAACCTACGCTAGGGCAGCAATTGGCTACTGGCTATGAACTTTCTTATTTTAGTCCGGTCGTATGTCATCACGTACGAATCCGTCAGACTTTGGTGTGATCGTGTGTAGACAAGTCCCTTTCGTTCGAAAGTCCGTCGGACATCTGTCAAAAGTCCGTCGAAAGTCAGTCGGAAAAACCGTCGGATCTTTGATGCCGAAAAGTCCGCCCGTGTGTACACGGCATTAGAATCCACAATCCTTCTGAGACCTCTCCTCAAAAGAGTATTGTAATAAGAGTTTTACGAGGGTAAATCTACTCAAACCAAATGATAAATGCTTACTTTTGATGGCTAGATGCGTTAGAGAAAGAACTTTCTTCCAAATTCCCCAATGTGTTTTCGATTCCATTTTACTTTCATAGATATGCTACTGCCTCTGTTGTCCCTGAGCAATTATTCTTACTTGATTTCATGTGGTGGGTGGCATTTAATTAATAAATATATGTTCAAGTCCTAATTATAATTATGTAAGTATAATTAATGCTAATTACATAAATGAAAATTGCTCACTGCTTGCTGCTGTTTGGGAGATGCAAACTTCATTAAACAAATGAGTACAAACTGTTCCTAAAGAATTTTTTTTTTCTGTAGGTATTTTTTGTCTTTATATGATAAAAAAAAAAAAATAGTGCTATGGTAAAAATAAACCCATCAATCACAAGCAGATTAATATTATATAAAACAAAAGTAGAGTATGGAGGCATGGCAAAAAAGTGATCCAATTATGCATTGGAACAGCTGGTTTCCCTTTGTACATTGTTATATAATCCTCTATACGAGCAGTTTAAAGAAACATCTTAGCATGTGGAAATGTAGAATGGCCAGTAATGCTATTTCATCACATCCCAGGGAGGGGAACTGAAAGATTAAACTAACCCACCATCCAACTGAGTTGGTAGAAAATACCTGTAGGTCAAGGGTAACGTCATCCAGAAATAGGGTGTGCACTAAAATAGAATTTGTTTTGGAATCTAGAAAGTACAGCATTACATAGAATGTAGAGAATGTGTCAGTAGTATTGCACCACTTAATAACTTTGGTTTACTGAGAACTTCTGTGATCCAAAGTTAAAGATGCCACACAGGCTATACCTAACAGCACTATATAGAAAAGGTTTTTCAAGGTTTCTACCCATCAGTCTCAGTGTTAGAGATGAACATTGGGTGTTCGCCCATTCGCTGAACAGTGATTATGAGGCATTCGCGGCAAATTCAAGCACCGCGGAACGCCCACTGCGAGATTGCAATGCATTGATGTCTGATGACTGGACAAAGCATGCGCCTGACCTGCATGCTTTGGCCAATCACAGCACGCTCTGCTGCGTGAGCCATGATTGGCCAAAGGCAGGCTCAGGGGGACTTCCAGAGAGATCCTGAGAAAGCTGAGGATCCAAAATCTCATGAGAAGGCAGCCCAGGGTTGGGCAAGTGTTTTTTCCAAAGATTTGGGATTCTATGCTTTTCCAGGATCTTAAAAAAACAAGAAATAAACTGCGCTACCACTAGATAATATACCCCCCAAAAAGCAGCAGTTAAACAGTGAGATGTGCCCCAAAATACCAAACAGAAAAAAGAAATAACTGCGCTAAATATTAGTGAGACATGTGAAGTAATCTTGAAAACTTCTGTTAGAAAATACATGTGTGTGTGTAAAACATTGCAATAATCATAGAAATATGCATAAGTCCATACATATATCTATAAATCAAAAAGTAATGTCCATATGTAGAAGGTGGGAATCCTTATATGAAATGATTAACCAAAATCAGTCCAAGAGAGAAACCCTTGAGTAGACACAACCAAACTCGGTGGTAAAGATGAGAGAGACACCACACTCAGTGATCTGCCACCACACAAATATCACGCTTACCACAAGGCAAGCAGAAAACAGCCTGTATTCCGTCCTGGTATGGAAAATCCAGCTGGTGTACTTTGACTGCATACAGCATGGCTAGGAGGATATAGCAAGGACCCCAGACTTCCGTCTTACAGGCATGTAAATAAAAAGAAACTGGCCATAGTGTAATACTGGCAAGATGGTTTAATAGAAGAAGGTAGAAAACTTACATAAGTAAATTAAAATACAGCAAGAGAGAAACCCTTGAGTAGACACAACTAAACTCAGTGGTGAAGATGAGAGAGACACCACACTCTGTGATCCGCTACCACACAAATATTGCGCTTACCGCAAGGCAAGCAAAAACAGCCTGTATATCGTCCTGGTATGAGAAATCCAGCTGGTGTACTTAGACTGCATACAGCATGGCTAGGAGGATATGGCAAGGACCCAAAACTCTCGTCTCACAGGCATATAGATAAAAAGAAACTGTCCATAGTGTAATACTGGCAAGATGGTTTAATAAAAAAAGGTAGAAAACTCACATAAGTAGATTAAAATACAGCAACTAGTTCCCCAGACGACGCCATTTGTGGTGAAACGTACGTCGGGAGGTTGACGCTCTGACGTCATCGCCATTCTAGTGTGGACAGGTGCTCGCTATGCCGGCCGGCTGTTTGCTGTATTTTAATCTACTTATGTGAGTTTTCTACCTTTCTTTATTAAACCATCTTGCCAGTATTACACTATGGCCAGTTTCTTTTTATCTATATGCCTGTGAGACAAGAGTTTGGGGTCCTTGCCATATCCTCCTAGCCATGCTGTATGCAGTCTAAGTACACCAGCTGGATTTCTCATACCAGGACGATATACAGGCTGTTTTTGCTTGCCTTGCGGTAAGCGCAATATTTGTGTGGTGGTGGATCACTGAGTGTGGTGTCTCTCTCATCTTCACCGCTGAGTTTAGTTGTGTCTACTCAAGGGTTTCTCTCTTGCTGTATTTTAATTTACTTATGTAAGTTTTCTACCTTCTTCTATTAAACCATCTTGCCAGTATTACACTATGGCCAGTTTCTTTTTATTTACATGCCTGTAAGACGGAAGTCTGGGGTCCTTGCTATATCCTCCTAGCCATGCTGTATGCAGTCAAAGTACACCAGCTGGATTTTCCATACCAGGACGGAATATAGGCTGTTTTCTGCTTGCCTTGTGGTAAGCGCAATATTTGTGTGGTGGCAGATCACTGAGTGTGGTGTCTCTCTCATCTTTACCACCAAGTTTGGTTGTGTCTACTCAAGGGTTTCTCTCTTGGACTGATTTTGGTTAATCATTTCATATAAGGATTCCCACCTTCTACATATGGACATTACTTTTTGATTTATAGATATATGTATGGACTTATGCATATTTCTTTGATTATTGCAATGTTTTACACACACACATGTATTTTCTAACAGAAGTTTTCAAGATTACTTCACATGTCTCACTAATATTTAGCGCGGTTATTTCTTTCCAGGATCTTGCCAGAAGGCCCATGATGTCACAAATGCATCCGCTCAGCAAGCAAAAGCCAAGGTGTTAGGAAAATATATATATTTTTAATTGTTTTCTTAAAGTGATACTAGACCATAAAACAAACGTGTATTATATTGCCGCTTACCAATACCTGGTGATCTGGCCAATAAGTCTGAGTGTTGATATAAATCATTTAACATTGACAGGGGTGCTTACAATGGTCAGCTTTTATTATTGTAAAGCCTTTATCTCAAAGGACATAAAGTATGTTCCTGTAACTGCTTAAGATGTGTTAGATGCACTAGCAGATTTAGATACACTAACAAATTGAAGCCAAACTCCAGCGAACTCTACACTCCCTCCAGATTAACGATGCTGCTGTCCAAAGGTGTCTCTGTTGCTCCTCCATCCAGAGTGTAGGCACCCTAAAACAGGAAGTACATTACTGGCAGGATCACTGGGTGAAAATAAAAAGGAAAAAAGCCTAAGGAAGAAAAATAAAAAAAAGGCAGCCATAGCATTTAAGGACTGGTAAGCTGCAGTATAATCAATGTTTGGTTATGGGTTTATTACCACTTTAATGTGTGCTTTTCTTTTTTCCCCCTTGCTTTATCCATTATTTTTGCATTGGGACAAGGATCTTGCATTTTAAAGGCTGTTTTACTGTAATATCTGAAAAATTATAAAGTTAAATAAAGTCAAGTTTTTTTTTTATTAACTGTAACCTAAAAAAATTGTGCCTATCTTCTGAAGTACGCTATGCATTAAACTTCTGTGCCTTTAGAGATTCCTATTAACAAGGATGCTTTTACAATCCCCTAGTTACAGTATAGGTTTTCCATCAAATACATTTTTTATACAGTATTGTATGGGAAATATATATCTGGGGTGATTAATAGCTTACAAAGGGTATTAGGAAAAATGTGCTTTAATTAAGTTCAACTAAAAAAACATCAATGGGCCCCATGTATAGTACTGATCCTATTGAAGCACAAAAATATTGTTCTGTCAGTTTGTAGTGATTCTAACCATTGCTAAACACAGAAGTTAAACATTGTAATCATTAGGTCACATAACTATAGTCCAATAAGTACACGAAAACAAAATCTTAATATACAGTTTAATCCAAATGGTAATCCCCGAGGATTATTTTAGTCCCTGGAGTATTGTGAACAAAACATTCATGTTTTATTGGACTGGCTTTTTTGCCATGTTTTATGTTACATTTTAGTATTTTTAAAAGGCCTAATCAAAAGAAAAAAATTAATGGTAGGTATACACTAGTTGTGAGTTAGCCCAGTCTGGGACAAATTTAAAGAAAAAATTCCCTGGGAAAGACCCCTGGGAAAAAGCGGTTGATCACTCCCCACGTGGCTGATGCCAACTGAAATCATAAGCAAAAATCACACTAGGGGGGTAATGCTAATCAAACTCTTTACTCCATATATTTCCACAAAAACTAAACCCCCCCAATGTCAAACAACCAAATCCTTCACCATAGCAATAAAAAGACAACGTTGTCTTAAATACTAAATAAAACATAGTCCAGACCTTTTCACAAACCACAATAAATTAAAAATCACAGTCACATATCAAGAAGTTAATCACTTGCCAACCAGCCGCCGAAGTTGTACTGTGGCAGAATGGCACAGCTGGGTGAAACGACGTTATGTAACGTCGCTTCTCCCTGCGGTCCACTAGGGGCGTGTGCGCACACGCCCCCTGCTCGCCCATGGTGCCGTTGCGAGTGCCCGCCGGTCGCAATCACCGTTGGGCTCCCGCGATCGCTCAGAGCACACGGAGAACTGGAATCTGTGTGTGTAAACACACAGTTTCCGGTTCTCTGAGGGGAGAAGTGACAGATTGTCTGTTTATACAGAGTATGAACAGCGATCTATCTGTTCCCCTACACAGTCCACTCCCCCCTTCAGTTGGAACACATAATAGGGAACACATTAACCCCTTGATCACCCCCTAGTGTTAAACCGTTCCCTGTCAGTGACATTTTTACAGTAATCAATGCATTTTTATAGCACTGATCTCTGTAAAAATGCCAATGGTCCCAAAAATGTGTCAAAATTGTCCGTGTCCGCCATAATGTTGCAGTCCCAATAAAAATCGCAGATCGCCGCAATTACTAGTAAAAAAAAATATATAATAAAAATGCCATAAAACTATCCCCTATTTTGTAGACGCTATAACAATATATGCTTCTTGCGTTTTTTTTTACCAAAAATATGAAGAATACATATCGGCCTAAACTGAGGAAAAAAAATATTTTTTTTATATATTTTTGGGGGATATTTATTATAGCAAAAAGTAAAAAAATTTGGTTTTTTTTCAAAATTGTCACTCTTTTTTTGTTTATAGCGCAAAAAATAAAAACCACAGAGGTGATCAAATACCAGCAAAAGAAAGCTATATTTGTGGGAAAAAAAGGACGTAAATTTTGTTTGGGTGCAACGTCGCACAACCGCGCAATTGTCAGTTAAAGCGACGCAGTGGCAAATCGCAAAAAGTGCTCTGGTCAGGAAGGGGCTAAAATCTTCCGGTGCTGAAGCGATTAAATAACACTGTGCAAATCTAAAGTGACTGTGTCATTTCACCCATGGTTGATGAGCAGAAAGGCAATATGTGCATATGTGTGCTTGCTAACAGTGCTGAAAATATAAATACTGGGGTAGACTGAATGTAGGTTCCCCCAGGATACTTAATAAAGTCTCATTATACAGGATCCTGCAGTGCATTAATCAGCTAAATTCTCATCAAAACTTGGTCAAGTATCCCAGTATTCGACCCATACTGGGAATGTTTAGACCAATCAACTCCAACCAAACAGTCCATCCACCAGTCAAAGTGCTATCAGCAAAATTAGTGGAATATAGCAAGGAGCAGATGCAGATGTATGAAGACACTGGTTACAAAGAGTGGAGACGAAGTGGCTTGCAGCTGACAGGAGCAAAGCAAGAGAGGTATGTGCATTTAAAATAATCTAGATAAGCACAGACACAATGGAAAAGTCCAACCTCAGTTGAAATCAACATTCAATGTGACTCTAACCCACTTCCTGCACTTTCCTGCCTTTTTACTCAAATTCAGTCAGGCAGGTGGCAATAATGTAGACAACTGTCAACAAAAACAATTGCAGGGAAACCGCTGAAGAGTATGCATGTAGCAGCTCTTGTATACAAAACAGCACTGGCAAAGAGGCAACAGAGCAGGAACGGAAAACTGTTGCTACAATATCACTTTCAGTTTTTGTCCTGCTTAGATCTTTCCCATGGATATTTTTACCACTCCGACTCACAGTGCTTTTGGGCAGCATGTCATTACTCATCCGATTCCCGTGCCGTGAATCAGCTTGTGGGATGGATGGACGTTGTCAGGGTGGTACCGAGCAAACAGCCAATCACATCAAAGTGTTTTGCCAGTGTGGCATAGCTCAGCTTCCTCAGGATGTAAAATAAGCCCTAGTGTGTTTTTTGTAACCAAAATTAATATAAGACCCGGTCTTATTTTCGGGGAAACACGGTATACACAGTATCTGATACAGTGTGTACAGTTTCTACTACACTTCTGGTGGTGTACACAGTATACAATACAGTGCAGCCGCTGTACAGTTGCTAATACAGTGCAGGCGGTGTGTACAGTGTGTACAATTTCTAATACACTTCTGGCGTTGTACACAGTATCTAATACAGTGTAGTTAACAGGTTATAGCGAGTACTAATGCGCAAACCAAAAAAACTCAGATGAATAATCAGATCAAAAAAGAGGACAAATGTTAAAAAACAAATTGATGACAATTGATAAAGCCACCACCATAAGAGTGTTCCCACACCAAAGAAATATATAACAAAATAATGAATGGCGCTCAATCAGATCAATAAAGGATGTGCAACAACTAAGTATATATGGAATTTCAATAACGGAAAGACCAATAGATACTTTATGTCTATAAGCATTAATCTTCTATCACATTGGGCAACTATGAATATGAACCAATCAGAGTTACCTCAATAAATGGGTCTAAAATAACTTACTCACAAAAAAAACATTAAAAAATAATTCACAAAGGGAGAATAATTATCCGGGAAGAAATATTCTGAAAATTTTATCTCGATTTTTAGTATAATTATTATTCCCATTTTTGTATTATGAATTATGGATAGGCACTTTATAATTTGACGGATTTTTATATTTATTTTCACATAATATCTTTATATTAGAAGATTTCTTCCGATTTATTCACATTATTGTATTATGATTTATGTTAAGCTCTATATTTATTTGATGGATTTTTTGAATGATTTATATATTAGAAGATTCTTTTCCGACCAATCCTCCCTCTGCGAGGTTCCAGCAATGTTTTTTGGAAGCAGGCTATTTTGGA
Source organism: Aquarana catesbeiana (assembly GCF_042186555.1). NCBI lineage: Eukaryota > Metazoa > Chordata > Amphibia > Anura > Ranidae > Aquarana > Aquarana catesbeiana. The sequence continues at coordinate 500,491,331 of NC_133325.1, forward strand.
TCTATGTATTGAAGTAATTATACATCAGAATATTTCTTCCCGGATAATTATTCTCCCTTTGTGAATGATTTTTTAATGGTTTTTTTTTTTGTGAGTAAGTTATTTTGGACCCATTTATTGAAGTAACTCTGATTGGTTCATATTCATAGTTGCCCAATGTGATGGAAGATTAATGCTTATAGACATAAAGTATTTATTGGTCTTTCCGTTATTGAAATTCCATTTATACTTAGTTGTTGCACATCCTTTATTGATCTGATTGAGCGCCATTAATTATTTTGTTATATAATACAGTGTAGTGTGGTGTTGCAAAACAAAAAATACATCATCTCTGGAAGGCCACCAAGAAGAGGCAGGCGCTCACAGGCCACTAAAAGAGGGCAAGCAGCCTCTGTGTCTGCAGTCAACAGTGCTGGTTGTAAACATGGTGCATCCTCTGCAGGTGGCCGTGGGGCATGCTTGTCCTTTTTTTCTGCTGCTGGCCGTGTTATTGAGCCAGGACATGCAGAAGAGACTGGATGGTGGAGTGGATAACAAAGCCGACCTCATCCTCCTCATTCTCTGTCACCCAGGCTCAGAGTAGTTTGCCTTCCAACGCAGCTGCCAAAGCGGCCTATTCCACCGACTACTTGTCCACAGTCACTCCTTCCGTAGCCCCACCATCATGCACGGAGGAATCCCCAGAATTATTTAACCGCAGTGTCGGGTACATGCTGCTGGAGGATGCGCAGCGATTTGAAGGCTCTGATGTTGGTTCCCAGGTTGAGGAAGGGAGTAACGTGAGCCTAGAGAGAGCGGGTGCCCAAGAAGGATGAGAAACTGGCATTCATGTTCCCCCAGCTGCAGCATACTGCCAAGTTTGCCCCAGTGATGAGAAGGGAGGGGATTATGAGGTCACTGACTGTACTTGGGTGCCTGAGAGAAGAGAGGAGGAGGAGGCACAACTCCAACGAGGCAGAATGTCCTCTAGGGGGCAGTTTAAGGGCAGCCACCCTATTGCATCACACTGCAGAGCTCCGCAGGTGCAGGGTGCTGCTGACTCCCTGCTGACTTTTAAAAGTTCCATGGTGTGGGCCTTTTTCGACATGTGTGCAACAGATCACACTGTTTCTGTTTGCAACCTATGTCTGAAGCGGATCAAGCGTGGCCAGAACAGCAGCCGTTTGGGCACCACATGCTTGACCAGACATATGACGACCTGCCATGCAGTCCATTTGCAACAGCACTTGAAAGACCCACATCAAAGAAAAAGACAGACTTCTCTTTGCTCCTTATCTGGGATCTCCAACCTTACTATACCTATCCCAGTTGCTAAACCGTAAGAAATTTGGTCCCAGCCATCCACATGCTCAGTGTCTAAATGCTAGCTTGGCCAAATTGCTAGCACTGCAACTGCTGCCTTTTCAGCTAGTAGACTGTGAATTTGTGGAATGTGCTGTACCTCAGTGGCAGGTTCCAAAATGCCATTTCTTTTCACGGAAGGCCATTCCGGCTCTCTACTGGCATGTGGAAGGCAATGTTTTGGCCTTGTTGGACAGGGCGGTCAGCAGTAAGGTTCATATTAGCGCTGAATTATGGTCCAACAGGCATGGGCAGGGACGTTACCTTTCCTGCATGGTGCAATGGGTAACTCTGCTGGCAGCTAGGAAGGATGCAGGACAGGGTTCAGTGTTGTTGGAGCTTGTTCTGCCACCACGCCTCCAAAATGCTGGTGGTGATTCTGCCACAGCTCTTCTGCAGATTTGTCCTCTGAACCAGCGGTGCTCTTTAAGAGTTCAAGGGGCTAAGCAAGCAGTCAGGCTAAAAGATGCCATGGGGTGCTTGAGTTGGTCTGTAGGGGACAGGATGCACACTGGGGCAGAGATTCTGTCAGCTCTGCAGGAGCAGGCTCAGAGGTGGTTGACGCCACGCCAGCTTCAGCCAGGAATGGTTGTATGCGACAATGGCACCAACCTTCTCTCCGCCCTCCGACAGGGACACTTGACCCATGTTCCATTCTTGGCACATGTCCAGAATTTGGTGGTTCAGCGGTTCTTGAGCAGATACCCAGGCTTACAGGATCTCCTGGGGCAGGCCAGAAAAGTCTGTGGTCATTTCCGCCGGTCATACAATGCCAGTGCTCGGCTTGCTGACATTCAAAGGGAATGCAACCTGCCCACCAACCGTCTCATTTGTGACATGCCCACCAGCAGAGGCTGCACACACAGCAGAGAGCCATCAATGAGTACCTGTGCGAGTATGGCACCAGGACAGGGTCGGGGAGCTTGGCTTCTTTTCGCCACGCCAGTGGCTACAGATCAAGGATGCATGCACTGTTCTGTCACAACTTGAGGAGGCCACAAGTATGGTGAGCAGCGACCATGCATCAGTGACACTGTCCCTCTAGTCTTCCTGTTGGAGCACACGCTTCGTGGAATCATGAACAGGGCACTTGAGGCAGAACTGCGGGAGGAAGAGGAGGACATCTTTACCTTTCAAGGCCCCCTTTATCCAGATAGCATTCCTGTGGGCCCGCCAAACACACAGGAAGCAGAGGAGAAGGACTGTGTCAACATGGATGTAGAGGATAACGCACAGCAGTAGTCTTCAAGGGATGGTTTTCCGTCCCCAGAAACCTAAGGAGTTGTACATGGCTGAGAGGAGGTAGTTATGGATCATGTGATCATTAGTGACCCAGAGGACTCAGAATCGAATGCCTCTGCAAACTTAAGCTGCATGGCCTCCCTGATTCTGCAAAGCCTGCAAAAAGACCCTAGGATTTGTGGTATCAAGGAGAGGGATCATTACTGGCTGGCAACCCTTCTTGATCTACGTTACAAGGGTAAGGTTGCAGAACTCATCCTGCTTTCACAGAGGGAGTAGAGGATGAAACATCTTCAGGAGGCCTTGAAGAAAGGTTCGTGCAATGCATTTTCAAACCCTGGAAGGTTACAAATTCCTGGTGCTGGACAACGTGTTGCTGAGGCTTCGTTCAGTCAGTGGAAGATCGGTGGAGAAGGTGGCCGGCTGACCGATGCCTTTTTCAGTCCTCAGCACTAAGGTCTGATAGGTTCAAGCAACCATCGCCAGTGTCTGCAATACATGGTGCAGGAATATCTAGGGGCAAGAGCAGACTTGGAGACCTTTCCAACAGAGCATCCACTGGGTTACTGGATCTTGAGGATGGACTACTGGCCATAACTTGCTCAATATGCAATTGAGCTACTGGCCTGTCCTGCATCCAGTGTGCTTTCTGAATGCACATTCATTGCTGCTGGAGGGTTTGTAACGGATCAAAGAGTGTGCTTGTCCACAGACTCCATTGATAGGCTCACATTCATAAAAATGAATCAGTCTTGGATCAGCAGCTATTAAGCACCTGAGGCTGATGTAACTGATTTAATTTGCTATGGATGTGGGATCCCTTGAAGACTGCCTATGCTGACTATCCTATTCCTCCTCAATCTTGATGATGCTAGCTTCCAACAATATTTTTGGTTTAGGGCACCACCACCACCCAAGACCCAGTTTTTCTGCCCCTAATTAACAATTTTTGATCTAATATTTCACAGCAGGGCCCGTTCCTGCGCCCAACAACAGTAACTGTGAGGGCTTACAGTGTTCTGGTACCACCAACACCCAAGGCCCAATTTTCAGTAGAGTATATAAGGCAGGCCGTATAGTATATATACTGCTGTTCAGAGTATATAGTTCCTGGGGGTCTGGGGGACCCCCACGCTATTTTTAAAAAAATTTGGGTGCAGGGTTCCCCTTAATATCCATACCAGACCTGAAGGGCCTGGTATGGATTTTGGGGCTGACATCCACACCATTTTTTGGGGGTATTTTTGGTATTTTCATCTATATACATTAAACTACATTTATTCAAATACAGTCATGTCATCTTCTTCTGGAATATCATCATAACTCTCCAAACCCTGAATGCCGGCCTGAATTTCTTGCATCTCCATTTCCTTTTGAACCATTGTGCCTAATCTCTCATGTACAGCAATATAGCTCTCCTTAAACGAGTACTTGTCCATGTAGCCTGCTCGTAGTGCTTTGGCAACACAGCTGTCAGTGATTTTATCCCATGAATTCTTCTCCCATGTCACGACCTCCAGAAGTTTAGGCTTCACAAAGTTTCCACGCTGATTTCTCTCCAATCTATTTTCAGTGTATTAACTGATTTCCGTGTGCAAATGGTTCTTGAATGGTTTGTTTATTGCACTATCAAGAGTCTGGAGATAAGCAGTCATTCCTGCAGGAATCATTACTTGATCTATTCTTCTCTCTGCAAGGAAGTTCTTCATGTCTTTTGCGTGTGTGCTGGCTGAATCCCAGACTAGTAGACCTCTTTGGCCACCTCTCAAAACAAGTGGCAGCATTAAATCGATCCACTTTCTTATAACTGCTTGTGTGCACTAGGCTTTTTTGGTTTCAAAACATAAATGCCTGAAACATGTTCAATTTTATCTTTGTTTCCATCCAGACGAATTGCCAAAACACAAGTAACACGTGCACTTTCATAACCAGTGGAGGGAACGTAGATTGAGGAGGCTCCCCTCTGATCAATTGTCGTTTGAGATCCTTGGCCCATATACACTGCAGTTTCATCTATTGCAATCCTGTTGGAGAGTTGGTATTTAGAAAAGTCTATGCGATCAACAAAGAACTTGAATGCAAGTGCACGTTTAACAACTTTAGTATCTTCCAGCTTGGACAGTATTGTCGATCTTCTTAGAGACAGTTCATTTCGCTTAAGGAAGCCATCCAGCCAGTGGTGTGATGCTTTGAATTCTTCTGGGGATATTTCAAACTGTGGTGCCATTGCAAGGGCAAATGCTTGAATATCAGCCCTGCGCACAACCAAAGCCTTTGCTCTCTTGTCAGCTATCCATTCACAGATGATGTCTTCCAGCTCAAGATATAATGGCTGCCAACCTGATCTACACTTGCGTTTCTTAGCATTTCCCTCGTCCACCTTCTGGGCTTCTTGTCTTCTTCCCTCTTTTCTTCTCCAGATGTTGACACGACGCTCTCTCCGGCTGGACTGCTCTCTGAGCGCTCCGTTGTGACTTATATAGGTGGAGACCCCGCCCCCTTATGATGTCACAGTCCCTGGGCATGCTGGGACTGTGACGTTTTAGGGGGCGTGGTCACCGGGTGATGTTGACCGTCTCCGCCTATATAAGTCACAACGGAGCGCTCAGAGAGCAGTTCAGCCGGAGAGAGCGTCGTGTCAACATCTGGAGAAGAAAAGAGGGAAGAAGACAAGAAGCCCAGAAGTCCGGACCTCCGCTGGCAAAAGAGCGGCCTGAAGACAGCGGAGGAGCCGGCCGAAGAACTGGAACACCGGGAGAAGAGGCCGGAGGGAGCGGAGAAGAACCAACAGGACGCCGGGAGAAGAGAAACCGAAGGGACCCCCGAAGCCGGAAGAAGACCCCCGAAGCCGGAAGAAGACCCCCGAAGCCGGAGGAAGACCCCCCAGAGCTGTTTAATAAATTATTTTAAAAACTTATGTAGTGTGTTTTATTATTGACTCTTTTTCCCTGGGTGAATGGGTAGGGGTACCATGTACCCTATACTCATTCACATAGGGTGGGGGGCCGGGATCTGGGGGCCCTCTTATTATAGGGGGCTCCCGGATTCCGATAAGCCCCCCGCCCGCAGACCCCGACAACCAACGGCCAGGGTTGTCGGGAAGAGGCCCTTGTCCTCATCAACATGGGGACATGTTGATGAGGACAAGGGCCCCCCCCAAAGCACCCCCCCATGTTGAGGGCATGCGGCCTGGTACGGTTCAGGAGGGTGGGGTGCTCGCTCGTCCCCACCCCCTTTCCTGACCGGCCGGGCTGCGTGCTCGGATCGGGGTCTGGTATGGATTTTAGGGGGGACCCCACGCTGTTTTTTCGGCGTAGGGGGTTCCCTTTATAATCCATACCAGACCTAAGGGCCTGGTATGCCCCGCGCTCGCTGCAATAGGAAAATTTGTTTTTCCTATTGCAGCGAGCGCGAAATGCAATACCCTGCCCTTGCGTCGTATCTGGTCCGTTGGACCAGCACACAGACGAGCGGACTTTCAGCCAGAAACTGAGTCCGACGGAAAGATTTAAAACATGTTTCAAATCTAGGTCCGGCGGGCTTTTGGGAAAAAGTCCGCACGGAAAAGTCCGCCGGAGCCTACACACGGTCGGATTGTCGCCGGACCAAGTATGCCGGAAAGTCCGCTCGTGTGTACGCGGAATTTCTTGTACTCGACGGAATAGCTCTTTCTCTTTGAACTCATCTTGTCTGGGGATCGAGATACCGTACTGTATTAATACTGCATAAAGTGCACAAAAGGTCTCAAGTCTGTCTGGCTGACAGTCTTATAGGGCGTACACACGGTCGGACTTTGTTCGGACATTCCAACAACAAAATCCTAGGATTTTTTCCGACGGATGTTGGCTTAAACTTGTTTTGCCTACACACGGTCGCACAAAGTTGTCGGAATTTCCGATCGACAACCACGCGGTCACGTACACCACGTACGACGAGACTAGAAAAGGCCGGTTCAGAACCAAGCGCGGCACCCTTTGGGCTCCTTTTGCTAATCTCGTGTTAGTAAAAGTTTGGTGAGAGACGATTCGCGCTTTTTCAGACTCGTGGCTTTCAGATCGTTTTCTACCGTTCAGTTTGTGCTTGTGGGTTTGTATCTGCTCTTCAGTGCGTGCAGTCAGTTCGTATCGGAGTCTTCTGTGTGATCTTGCCTGCTCGTTGCTGTTTTTCAGGTCGCTCTTCACAGGTCTTGCTGTTCTTCAGTGCGTTCTGTTACTTCGTTCTGAGCAGCCGACCGTTTTCTAGCCATGTTTCGTATGCGTACTCCTCGTAGAGTTCGTGCTGTGCGGGGGCTTGGTGTTGGGGTCCTGACCTTGACACAAGTCCAGTCCATGAACAGGGTGGGGAGGAGTTCATGGACCAAGAATTGGTTGCTTCAGCGTGACCAGTTCTGTCACATGCCTTTGCTCCGTGAGATCCGTGAGAATAATCCTGATGATTTCAGGAACTTTCTCAGGATGACGGACCCCGTATTTCACCGTTTGTTGGCTTCGCTGACCCCCTATATCAGCAGGCAGGATACCTGAATGAGACAAGCCATCACTGCGGAGCAGAGGTTGGTCGCTACCTTGCGGTATTTGGCCACAAAGAGAAGTCTGCAGAACCTCAAGTTCTCGACAGGCATCTCCCCCCAGGCTCTTCTTTGTGGACATTTACTGCTTGTGTTTGTTTGAGCTGACCCTGACAGAAATGTGTGGAGTGCAGAAAATGTCGTGATTGTGTAACCTTATACAAAGCACTGTTGGCTGTTATTTACTAAATGCAAAGACACTTTTCACTACAAGTGCACTTGCAACTGCACTGAAACTGCACTTGTAGTGCAAAGTGGATTTGCCCTTAGGAAATTACCCCCATTTTCTCATAAAACAACAATTACATCACCCCAAAAGTGTTGTAGCGTTGAGACAATAATCCACACATTCTTGATGAACAATCTTTTTAATACCTGCACAATCACATGTGCATTTACCAAAGGTTTTTCTGACAAACCAACATGTTTGTTGTATAACAATTTTTGTGGTGTCATTATCCAAAATCAAAATGTGCATTTTATAGAAAACAGGCCTGTGTAAAACCAACAAGAAAGACACAAATCTTGATCTTACAAAGTTCACATTTGGTAGAACTGGAAGGCAATATCAGACATGAGTATTTAGGAACTGTGTTTGATATTGCATTCAGATGGAGGGAAATCACCCCAGGAAAAGCCAAATTTGGAAGATGCACACCAATTTCCCAATGTCAACATGTGCTAGCTGCCATCATGGGGGATCAAGGGATGTGTTTTGGGGGAGAAAGCCCTTCCTCACCGCTACTTTATTATTGCGGAAGGGGTTGCACCCCCAAAACGCATCCATTGATCTCCCGTGATGGCAGATAGCACATGTTGACACACTGTGTGCATCCTCCAAATTTGGCTTTGGGAAAAATCACAAAAACATTTCGCACATTGTAGCACACAAAAGAAGAAAGTGATTTGGAGGGGTTTTAAACTCGCCCCAAAACATCAATGATGTTTTTATATTTTGGAATAACATAATTGATGTTTTGCTTGATGTTTTCCAATTGTAAATTACACCCCATGATCTCCTTGATCAGGATCTGGGCACTTTCGGATGTGAAAGTATCTTCATCCACAACCTCACGATCACCTAAAAAGAGAGGAAACCCAAAATAAATTAGGTCTAAAAAAAATGCCGCCATCCATCTCTTATCTGAGCCTGTGGTTGCAGACACTCACCTGTTGTGGTGACTAGTTCCACCACGTCTTCATCCTCCTGCTCATTTTGTGTTGGGGGGATTTCCCCTTCTTCCAGAGGGGGGCGGGCTCTGGTCTCCTCGGATGAGGGGTGTCCTCCGAGTCTTTTCTCCTCTATGTAAAACAAAAATGGTATAATTAGCACACAGATATTTAATGTCAGAACTATAAAGATGAAACATTGCTTGGAAGTGGGGTACAATGATCTATTTTAGCAGAGTTCCAACATGTAGCTTTTTTAGTGTCCTTTGTCAAGCTGCAATACTTTACCTGTTTTGTACAAGCTTCACAGATGTATCCCCCCTATAGTATACAGTGGAGCACCTGTGTGGCCCCCCTAATAAAAATGGTGTTCTGGGGTCCCACACTAGTGCTCCAGTGTCCAGATGTGAAAAAAGCTGCTCAGTGTCCTCTCCTTACACAGAATCTAGTTTGCATTCCATTCTATTAACAAAGCCATCTACACAACCCAATTCTTTGAAGACAAGTATAGGGCGTCAAAATGGGGGCCAAATGCATATGGCCTAAACAATGGTATTTTATCGTCCGAAATAAAAATGTGTGATCCGAATGAATAATGTGCCCATGAACATGAAAGTTGACATTTTAAACTGTACAACAGTTCCTAAAAGCACGTGGAGCAGCACGAACGTAATAAACACAAAAAGAATAGGAACACAGCACAAATACTTACTTTTTTGCAGCACTCTCCGGATCTTTCTGTACTGCTCATGTTCTCGTAATTTCAGGTCCGACCACCGCTTCCTGAGCTGATCTTTCGATCGTCGTACCCCGAATTTCCGGTGCAGACTCCTGACCACTTTCGCCATGATCTTGGCCTTTCGTATAATGGGGTTGGGGTAAGGCCCATACTTTCCATCATAGTCGGCCTTCTTCAGGATGTCCACCATCTCCAACATCTCTGCAAAGGACATATTTGAGTCCTTTAATCTCCTTCTGGATCGGGATGTTTCAGGCTCCGGCCTTTCCTCCTCCTCCTCCTCCTCGTTGCTGTAATTAGCACTATCCTCCACTGCGCCGAACGAAAAGGGGCGGGGAATAGAATAGAAAGAACGTCAGGGGCGGGCGGAGTTATACGCATGCGCAGTGTGTATAAATCGTAACGCGCGCGTCTTACGTACGATCTGTGAGCGGAGGAAGGAGCATCGGAGACGCCGATCGTGCTAACGAAGGTAGGATCTAAACTTGGGCCTATACTGCTTCGAAATGGAAGCCTATATTGTAACAAGATTAGGGGAGTTTGGCCTGACATTAGGGTTTGTTTTGTGTTGTGTCTTGCAGAGAAAATGGATGGGTTCAACGACCATAATTTCCTGCCCCTGTTCATTGACAAGTACAGGGAGCTGCCCTGTCTGTGGCAGGTCAGACACCCCCACTATAACCATAAACAGAAGAGGCAGGCAGCGCTGGAGAAACTGCTGGAGTTGGTGAAGCCGGTGGTCCCCACAGCAACCATCCCCTATTTAAAAGCAAAAATTGGTGGCCTGAGGAGCACATATCTGAGGGAGCGCAAGAAGGTCACAGATTCCCAGAGGTCCGGAGCTGCAGCAGATGACGTTTATGTCCCCAGGCTGTGGTACTACGAAAGACTGCGACTTCTGTCAGACCACACTGAAGTCAGGGAATCCCTCTCTACTCTTCCTTCCACGCTTCCTTCCATCCCAGCTGAGGCTTCCGATGTCCAACCTGGGCCTTCCAGCCAGGAAGAAGTGGAGGAGCCCAGCTGGAGTCAGGTATAGCATTCTTCTACAGATTTCTGGTCAATAAATAAATGATGTTTACTAGATGTTATTATTGATCATTAATTGCTGATTAAAAAAAGTGTTTTACATATCAATAGACAGTAGTGGGCACCCAAAATTGGGACAAGAATGCAAAATGCTGAGCTCAGAATGATAGTCAGTTATATTTGTTAACATTCAATTTGCAGCAGTCAGGAGGTGAAAATTTTGTGTGATTGATGAAAACAATACTAAAACTATGTCCCTTTTTCATACACAGGAAGACCTCAGCCAGGAGGAGGCTGTGGAATGTGGCAGTCAGGAGGAGGCGGGGATTAGTGTCAGCCAGGAGGAGGTGGGGATTAGTGGCAGCCAGGAGGAGGCGGGGCTAAGTGGCAGCCAAGAGAAGCCTGGGACAAGTCGCAGCCTGACTGAGTCTCAGGTTCCTCCCCTCCGCCTGCCACATAAACGAGCCAGGAAGATGACTCCCAGTCCTGTGCAGGATTCAGCATACAGGCTGATCCAGGAGGCTTCTGCGTCCCTCAGAGCCTTCCCCAGTCCTGAAGAGGCCTTTGCCTGCATGGCTGCCACCAAATTGCAGGGCATGCAGGAGGGCCAACGCAAGATCTCTGAGGACCTGATTTATAAAGTCCTACGTAAGGGGTTGAGTGGGGAACTGACACACAAGACGGATGTCATTGAGATCGACGATCCTCCTCCTCCTCCTCCTCCTGCTGCCACAACTCCACCACCACAGCCAAAGGCTGGAAGGAAGCGTGGAAGGAAGACCAAAGAGTGATGACCCTGGGTTCAGTCTGGTCTGACAGAAGATGCAGTCTCTCGTATGACCACAGCCTGGGGACATAGATGTCATCTGCTGCTTTCCGGATCTCTGGGACTTCTGGACCAGACTGCCCTCCCTTAGATAAGGACTCCTCAGGCCACCAATTTTGCTTTGAAATAATTGATGTCTGCCCTGGGGGTCCAAGGCTTCACCCACTTCTGCAGTTTCTCCAGCGTTGCCTCCCTCTTTGTTTATAGTTGTGACTCCTTAATAAAATTTTTTTAGGTAAATTCTACTCTCCTGTGTGTGTTTTCATCCAAAAAGGACAGTTTGTTGGTGACAATTCAGGTACATTTCTAAAGTACAATGTGAAATTAACAAGGGACAACAACACCAAACAATCTCCTACAGATTAAATAGAACAACATATCAATGGTGTTGTGGGAACTTGTCACAAAAAACACACAAACATTTTCGGGAGTACTAATCAAAATCACCAAAAAACAAAATTAAAAAAGAGAAACACAAAAAAAGAATCTACATTAAAGTAAAAAAAAAAAAAAAAAAAATATGTTGTCAGATGTGAGAAATCAAAATATATTGAGGGAATCCCAATAAATAGTAACGAAAGAAGTTTGTGAGAAGTGTGTGTGAATATGAGCATCAAAACTACTTAATTCTTGTCACATTATAAAGAAGAAGAGAGTGCGCTGTATTAAACCATTTTGAACATTGCAGCGTGACGAAAGTGCTGTATCCATTGCGAACGCTAAGTTTACCAGAACGAGCTGTCCCGTCTCGGAATTTCTTCTGAGCATGCGTGGCACTTTGTGCATCGGAACAGGCCACACACGGTCGGAATTGACGCGATCGGATTTTGTTGTCGGAAAATTTTATCTCCTGCTGTCCAACTTTGTGTGTCGGAAAATCCGATGGAAAATGTCCGATGGAGCCCACACACGGTCGGAATTTCAGACAACATGCTCCGATCGGACATTGTCCATCGGAAAATCCAACCGTGTGTACGGGGCATTAAAGGGGTTGTTGCTTTAAAAAAAAAAAAAAAATCATGTTCCTTTAAAGCATGATAGACAACACAGTGTTTGTGCTGTGTCATTTATCCATCTCTATTTTCTAAAAAACCTGTTAAAATCGAAAAATTCTCTGTCCTCTGTCTTCCAACCCCCCCCCCTATTGTCAGGTCAGGAGTCCGTGTTTTACATAATTTTTTTACATCATTATGAGATTATGTAATCTGTTTGAAGTTCAGTGTGTCCACAGTTTTATATAAAATTACCTTTTTAACACCTTTATACCGTAAGCTCCCTCTTCTTTTCTGAGATGAGGAAAGAGAAGAGCCGAGATTGTTGTGACATCAGCCCGCTCCGTGCACTAAAGAATAGGGGCCGCAGACGTCAGCGAGAGGAGAGGAGGAAAAAGAAGAGCTGAGATCGCCGCTGACATCAGTGCACTGAAGACGGAGGGGCCGTTGACATCAGGTGGGAGGAGGGGAGGAAAGAGAAGAGCTGAGATCCCGGCTGACGTCAGCCTGCTCCATGCACAGAAGAGGAAGGGGCAGCAGACGTTAGCCGGGAGGAGAGAAGAGGACCTCCGGCGGGTCAGCGGTGGGTGTAAACATGCTTTTTTTTAATACAGCAGAAAACGGAGACACTGGCCCATATTTACAAAACGAATTACAGGACTTTTAATGAGATTTACTAGGGCTTATTTTTGGGGTAGGGCTTATATTGCAGCCTGCCCTGATAATCACGATAGGTCTTACTTTTGGGGTAGGGCTTATTTTCAGGGAAACACGGTATCGCTTACACTTTATTAGAATCTGTACTACAGCTGCACTGTATTGTGTATTGTGTACACCACCAGAAGTGTAGTATAAACTGTACACACTACATTAGATATTGTGTACACCACCAGAAAAGTAGTAGAAACTGTACTACGGCTGCACTGTATTTTGTACTGTGTACACCACGAGAAGTGTAGTAGAAACTGTACACACTGTATTACATACTGTGGGGTCACTTAGGGGTGTACTAACTTTTGTTTAAACATTAATGGCTGTGTGTTGAGTTATTTTGAGGGGACAGCAAATTTACACTGTTATACAAGCTGTACACTCACCACTAGGGATGAGCTTCGAGTTCGAGTCAAACCTATGTTCAACTTGAACATTGCATGTGCGTCCGTTTGTCGAATTTCAAACGTTATGGGCCGTTAGTGCCAAATTCGAGTGGCGCGCCACGGCCCATAATTCACTGCGGCATTGCAGTGCATTGCTGACTGATGATTGGCCAAGCATGCACTATGACCTGCATGCTTGGCCAATCACAGCGCCGTCTGTACAGAGAGCCGTAATTGGCCAAAGCCAGGGTGGCTTTGGCCAATTATGGCTCAAGGGGTTTAGAACACGCCCCACACTATATAAGGCCGCCTGCACGTCGGCCCTGTGTAGTGTGTTCCAGCGTTGAGAGAGAGATAGAGAGAGAGAAAGAGAGAGACAGTGTCATTTGATATAAGTTAGAGTAGGCAGGCGAGTCAGTTAGCTGCACTTACAGTGTATTGTGTATATATATATATATGCATCCTAGGTATTGTATATATATATCTATATATATATAGATAGATATATATATATATCTATATATATATAGATATATATATACACACTGTATTCAGTTTAGCTAGATCCGTTCCTGTTATTCTCTTCCTACTGACAGGCAGGCAGGTGTTTTTACAGTATTTACAGCTACCTAAAGAAAATTGCTGGTGTTCTTCTGATCCTATTAGTCCTATTAGCTACAGTATTTACAGTTAGTGTAGTGTGTCCTCTGCACAGTGTGCACCTAAAGCTACCTGAAGAAAATTGGTGGTGTTCTTCTGATCCTATTAGTACCACAGGCAGCTGCAGTATTTACAGTTAGTGTAGTGTGTCCTCTGCACAGTGTGCACCTAAAGCTACCTGAAGAAGATTGGTGGTGTTCTTCTGATCCTATTAGTACTGCAGGCAGCTGCAGTATTTACAAGTTAGTGTAGTACGTCCTCTGCACAGTGTGCACCTAAAGCTACCTGAAGAAAATTGGTGGTGTTCTTCTGATCTTATTAATACCACAGGCAGGCAGCTACAGTATTTACAGTTATGCCCTGTACACACGGTCGGACGTCGATCGGACATTCCGACAACAAAATCCATGGATTTTTTCCGACGGATGTTGGCTCAAACTTGTCTTGCATACACACGGTCACACAAAGTTGTCGGAATTTCCGAACGCCAAGAACGCGGTGACGTACACCACGTACGACGAGACTATAAAAGGGCAGTTCAATACCAAGCGCGGCATGGTATTTGGGCTCCTTTTGCTAATCTCGTGTTAGTAAAAGTTTGGTGAGAAACGTTTTGCGCTTTTTCAGACTCATGGTTTTCCGATCGTATTTCTGCTGTTCAGTTTGTGCTTATGGGTTTGTATCTGGTCCTCAGTGCGTGCAGCGAGTTCCATTGATTTGTCATTGTGTTTTTGTCCGTTCGCTACTGATTTTCAGGTCGCTCTTCACAGGCCTTGCTGTTCTTCAGTGCGTTCTGTTACTTCGCTCTGACCAGCCGACCGTTTTCTAGCCATGTTGCGTGTACCGCGAGAATAATCCAGACGATTTCAGGAACTTTCTCCAGATGACGCACCCCGTTTTTCACCGTTTGTTGGCTTTGCTGACCCCTTATATCAGCAGGCAGGATACCTGCATGAGGCAAGCCATCACTCCGGAGCAGAGGCTAGTCACCACCCTACGGTACTTGGCGACAGTTCTCGACAGACATCTCCCCCCAGGCTCTGGGGATCATTATGCCAGAGACCTGTTCTGCCATCATCCAGGTCCTGCAGAAGGAGTATATTAAGGTAAGGTTTTTTTTCCTTTAACATCACATTTTATTGTATTTAATGTTTGTTAATATATTGTATTTCTTTCCTTATTCCCTAATTACCATGATTGTAATATGCTGTGAATGTCCCCTTTGTCCTCATGCATGCTGGATTTTTAAAAAAAAAATTGTTTGTTCTTCATACATATTTGCCTTCACTAACCTCCCCAGCATGCTCTCCTGGGCCTATATCTACCTCGTCTACGCAATTAACAATGTATTTTGTCAGCTCCATAGTAGTGCTTTACCCTAAATACCCACTAAAATGTGTAAAATTGTGATTTGTGCTTTAAATTCAGGCAGAGTGCCAGAGGTTTGTTTTTTTTGGGTCCCAAAATCATTTGGAACCCTCCCTCCCCCAACTGCTAACTCAGCTGATACCAATCCTCTATCTGCTGACTTTGCCAAACCCATACACACTATACCCACCTCTTTTTTGGTCATATTTATGGATGAATTCCCCAAAGCATGTATTGCAAGGGCCTGCCTGAATACTTTCAAATGGTACTGTTTAAAGTTTTTGTATCCTAATATTATCTTGATAGGTAATAGCAGAATGTAAAAATGTGCTAAAATGTGTACAGTGTGTATTTATATCTTTGTATTATGACACTTCTTACCTGTCCAGTGGGCTGCCAATAGTGTAAGTAAGGAGGGGCTGGCCAAAGTAATACACATTATTTAGGCATTCATCTCTCAATGAAGTGGAGAGGGTTACCTGGCCAAAACATCTCCCCCCCTAACATTTTTAAAATGGCCCATGAGAGGGTGGCGGGAGGAATCTGATAGGTGGACCTTATACCTTTGTGTTTAAATACTCCCTAAAATAAATGTTATACTGATGTTGGCCAAGAATGTTTGTGTCTAATCTGCTTTCCATGTTTATGTGCAAAGTGATTAATTTCTTTTTCTTGTTTGACTCCACAGTTTCCTTCCAACCCACAGGAATGGCAGACTGTGGCCTCCCACTTTGCCCAGCGGTGGGACTTTCCTAACTGCGTTGGGGCAATTGATGGGAAACACATCCACATCGTCCCACCACCCAACTCTGGGTCATACTATTACAACTACAAGGGGTTCAATAGTATTGTGATGTTGGCGGTGGTGTCGGCTACTTACGAGTTCCTATATGTGGATGTGGGGAAGAATGGCCGGATGTCAAATGGTGGAGTCATCGCCCACACGGAGTTCTACAGGCGTCTCCAGAATGGCAGCTTGGACTTGCCACCTCCAGAAGACAATGTGGAAGGACTCCCATTCATCTTCATTGCGGATGAAGTGTTTGCGCTGGGGGACCATCTTATGCGGCCATTCCCTATGAGGACCCTCACCCCGGACCAGAGGGTCTTTAATTACCGGCTGGCCAGAGCCAGAAGAGTGGTGGAGAACACATTTTGAATAATGGCCAGCCAGTTCCACCTATTTCTTACACCGATACACATAGCGGAATATAAACTCAATCACATCATCCTGGCTTGCTGTGATATCCACAACTTTTTAAGGAGAAATTCTTGGAACTATGCTGGCTCAGTTGGGCCTGAGGCCGGAATTAATATTAATGAACCAACCCTGATGGCGCTTGAAGCTGGCCGTCCTGGCTTGCCTCCCCAGAGTGCCGTGAGGTATTCCTAGTATTCCCGCAGGCAGCTGCAGTATTTACAGTTAGTGTAGTGCATCCTCTGCATATTGTGCACCTAAAGCTACCTGAAGACAACTGCTGTTGTTCTGCTCCTATTAATACCACAGGCAAGCAGCTACAGTATTTACAGTTAGTGTACTGTGTCCTCTGCACAGTGTGCACCTAAAGCTACCTGAAGACAATTGCTGGTGTTCTCATACTAATAATACTACAGGCAGGCAGTTGATTCTGCTAGCTGCAGTATCAGTATATATATACATCCCAGCTTTGTGCAGCTACATCTCACTGCAGGCCATTGGAGAGGCAGTCACAAGCCAATAAAAGAGGGCAAGCAGGCTGCAGTGCTGGTCGTGGAGATGGTGCATCCTCATCAGCACGTGGCCATGGGACACACTTTTCCTTTTTTTTGGCAGCTGGCCGTGTTGAGCTGCAACATGCGGAAGACTTGGTAGAGTGGATGATCAAGCCGTCCTCATCCTCCTCATCCTCTCTCACCCAGGCTCAGGGTACTTTGTCTGGCAAAGCAGCTGCCAACGCGGCATCTTCCCTCGGCTCAATGGCATCAGTCACTCCTTCCCTAGCCCCACCATGTCCTCCTGAGGAGTCCCCCGAACTGTTTGACCACAGTTTTGGGTACATGCTCCAGGAGGATGCCCAGCATTTTGAAGGCTCCGATGATGGTACCCAGCTAGAGGAAGGCAGTAACGTGAGCCCAGAGAGAGGTGGTGCCCAAGAAGGACAGAAATCTGTCATGTTCCCCCAGCTGCAGCATACTGCCAGCTTTGCTCCAGTGATGAGAAGGGAGGGGATGATGAGGTCACTGACTCCACATGGGTGCCTGGATAGGAGAGAGGAGGAGGCACATCTCCAACGGGGCAGGATGCCCTCCAGGAGCCAGCTTAAGGGCAGCACATCGACTGCATTACACCGCAGAGCTCCGCATGTGCAGGGTCTTTTATTCCAAAAGTTCTTGGTGTGGGCCTTTTTTGAGACGAGTTCATCAGATCCCACCGCTACTATTTGCAACATATGTCGCAAGCGTATCTTCCGTGGCCAAAACATCACCCACTTGGGCACCACATGCTTGACCAGACATATGTCGACCTGCCATGCAGTTCATTGGCAAGCATACCTAAAAGACCCACACCAAAGAACAAAGCGTACCTCTCCTTGCTCCTCATCAGCTGGGATCTCCAACCCCACTATACCTTCAGTCCTCTCTGAAACCTGTACTGAGAGGAATGAAGGTGTAGAATTAGGTGTGTCACAGCCAAGTACTTGCGGGCAATCTGCTATCGGTACACCAACGCCAGATTGTACCAGGCAAATTTCCCTGCCCCAGCTGCTGCACCACCGAAAGAAGTTCACTCCCAGCCATCCACATGCCCAGGGGTTGAATGCTAGCTTGGCTAAATTGCTAGCACTTCAACTGCTGCCTTTTCAGTTGGTAGACTCTGCTCCCTTCCTTGAGTTTTTGGAATGTGTGGTTCTTCAGTGGCAGGTTCCCAAACGCCACTTTTTCTCACGGAAGGCAATTCCGGCTCTGTACTGGCATGTGGAAGGCAATGTCTTGGCCTCGCTGGACAGGGCGGGCAGCGATAAGGTGCATATTACCGCTGACTCATGGTTCAGCAGGCATGGACAGGGACATTACCTATCTTTCACTGCGCACTGGGTGACTCTTCTGGCAGCTGGGAAGGATGCAGGGCAGGGTGCAGTAGTGTTGGAGGTTGTTCCGCCACCACGCCTCCAAAATTCTACCAGTGGTGATTCTGCCACACCTCTCTCCTCCACCCCCTCCTCTTCTTCCTCCATGGCCTCTTCCTGTGCTGATTTGTCCTCGGAACCAGCGGTGCTCCGTAGGAGTTCAAGGGGCTACATAAGCACGAAGGCAAAAAGATGCCATGCGGTGCTTGAGCTGGTGTGCTTGGGGGACAAGAGCCACACTGGGGCAAAGATTCTGTCAGCTCTGCAGGGGCAGGTTCAGAGGTGGTTGACGCCACGCCAGCTTAAGGCAGGTATGGTGGTTTGAGACAATGGAACCAACCTCCTCTCCACCCTCCAACAGGGACAACTGACCCATGTGCCCTGTGTAGCTCACATCCTTAACTTGGTGGTGCAGCAGTTCTTGAGCAGGTACCTGGGCTTAAAGGATGTCCTGAGGCAGGCCAGGAAAGTCTATGTGCATTTCCACAGGTCATATAATGCCAGTGCTAGGCTGGTTGACCTCCAAAAGGAATTTAACCTGCCCGAGAACCGCCTAATCTGTGACATGCCCACCAGGTGGTACTCAACGTTGGCCATGCTGCAGCGGCTGCACACGCAGCAGATGGCCATCAATGAGTATCTATGCGACTATGGCATGAGGACAGGGGACCTTGTTTTTTTTCCCCACGCCAGTGGGCTATGATCAGGGATGCATGCACTGTCCTGTTACCATTTGAGGAGGCCATGAGGATGGTGAGCAGTGACAGTGCATGCATCAGTGACACTGTCCCTCTTGTCCACCTGTTGGAGCACACGCTGCATGGAATAATGGACAGGGCACTTGAGGCAGAACAGAGGGAGGAAGAGGAGGACTTCCTTACCTCTCAAGGCCCCCTTTATCCAGACAGTGTTCCTGCATGCCCGCCGATCACACAGGAAGAGGACGAGGAGGAGGAGGATTGTGTCAGCATGGAGGTGGAGCCTGGCACTCAGCATCAGCAGCAGTCTTCAAGGGATCATTTACAGTCCAAAGAAACCCATTGACTTGTACTTGGCTGGGAGGAGGTGGCTGCGGATCATGTCATCCTTAGTGACCCAGAGGACTCTGGATCGAATGCCTCAGCAAACCTACACTGCATGGCCTCCCTGATCCTGCAAAGCCTGTGGAAGGATCCTCATATTTGTGGTATCAAGGGGAGGGATGATTACTGGCTGGCAACCCTCCTTGATCCACGTTACAAGGGTAAGGTTGCGGGCCTTATCTTGCCATCGCAGAGGGAGCAGAGGATGAAACATCTTCGGGAGGCCTCGGAAAAAGGTTTGTGCAACGCGTTTCCTGAGCCTGGGAGGTTACAATTTCCTGGTCCTCCCAGACAACGTGTTGCTGAGGCTTTGGTCAGTCACAGAAGGAGCGGTGGAGAAGGTGGCCTTCTGACCGATGCGTTCAGACAATTTTTTAGTCCGCAGCCCCAAGGTCTGATCAGTTCCAGCAACCATCGCCAGCGTCTGATTCGCATGGTGCAGGATTACCTAGGGGCAAGATCAGACTTGGACACCTTTCCCACCGAAAATCCTCTGGGTTACTGGGTCTTGAGGATGGATCACTGGCCAGAGCTTGCACAGTATGCAATTGAGCTACTGGCCTGTCCTGCATCCAGCGTTCTTTCGGAACACACATTCAGTGCTGCCTGAGGCTTTATAACTGATCACACGGTGCGCCCGATCACAGGGTGCGCTTGTCCACCAAATTGGGCGATCGGCTGACCTTCATAAAAATTAATCAGTCTTGGATCACCAGCTACCAAGCACCTGATGCTGATGTAACCAATTGATTTTTTTTTTTATGTGAGATCCCTTCAAGACTGCCTATGCTGATGCTGAGTGACTACTATCCTGTTATGCTGAGTCACAATCCTCTTCCTCTTCAATTTTCATGCCGATAGCTTGTAAGAACATTTTTGGTTCTGGGCACCGCCACCAGTGGCCAAGGCCCAATTTTTCTGCCCCTGATTAACAGGGGCATGTAATTACAATTTTTGATGCAATACTTTGCAGCAGGGCTCATTCCTGTGCTCCAACTATAGTATCTGTGAGGGGTTGCAGCGTTGTGGCACCAGCACCAGTGCCCAAGGCCCAATTTTTCAGCCCCTGTTTAACAGGGGTGTATAATTACAATTTTTGATGCAATACTTTGCAGCAGGGCTCATTCCTGCGCTCCAACTATACCATCTGTGAGGGGTTGCAGTGTTGTGGCACCAGCACCAGTGCCCAAGGCCCAAATTTTCAGCCCCTGTTTAACAGGGGCGTATAATTACAATTTTTGATGCAATACTTTGCAGCAGGGATCATTCCTGCGCTCCAACTATAGCATCTGTGAGGGGTTGCAGTGTTGTGGCACCAGTGCCTAAGGCCCAATTTTTCTGCCCCTGTTCAACAGGGACATGTAATTACAATTCTTGATCTAATATTTCACAGCAGGGCCCATTCCTGCGCCCACCAAGAGTAACTGTGAGGGCTTACAGTGTTGTGGCAACACCACCAAAGGCCCAATTTTTCTGCCCCTGTTCAACAGGTGCATGTAATTACATATCTTGATCTAATATTTCACAGCACGGCCCATTCCTGCACCCACCAAGAGTAACTGTGAGGGCTTACAGTGTTGTGGCAACACCTAAGGCCCCAATTTCTGCATAGTATATAGGGCAGGCCCCTACTTTCAAACATCCAACTTACAAATGACTCCTACTTGCAAACTGAAGGAGACAACAGGAAGTGAGATGAAATCTACCCCTAGGAAGGGAAATTCTCTCCTGTAAGAGTTTATGTGGGAAAAACGTGTCTCCTCTCCACTGATGCTTTATCACCAATCCTTGTTTCACTAAAAAACCCAAATTTTCACAAAACATTTGTCATTGGGACAGAAAGTGAGGTGAAATCTTCTGAAGAGGTGCACAGACAGCAAAACAAATGTTACAGGGGTGATAACCCTTCCCTATGTTTTCCAAAAAGCTTAAAAATAGATTTTTTTGGCTGGAGCTACACTTTAAAAATGTACCAGTTCAAAATTACAAACAGATTCTACTTAACAAACCTACAGTCCCTGTCTTGTTTGCACCACCTGTATACTGCTGTTCAGAGTATATAGGACCTGGGGGCCCAATGCCTTTCCTTTTTTTAATTTGGGTGCGGGGTTCCCCTTAATATCCATACAAAACGCAAAGGGCCTGGTAATGGACTGGGGGGGGTACCCATACCATTTGTCTCACTGATTTTCATCCATATTGCCGGGACCCGACATTACATTAAAGCCGCAAGCAGTGTTAAATGACTTTTATTCCTTTACAAATGTAATTTCCTGTCGCATCATGGCAGCATACACGTTGGGTTGTGACTCCGCCTCCACAACCTGATAGGACCACATAGCTATAAATTAATGAATAGGCACCCGCCCCAGTATTCCCTTATTTTTCCTCACCTGTCAGGACCGCACGGATCAACACCCCCTTACCGCTTCGCCCCACCCAGGTTCTAGCCTCTCCTGGGTGGAAGTCCTTCTTGTACAGCCTCTAAACGAGCTAAATGGAAGGAGCCCCACTCTGGTGATCTCAGGGGCACTCTCTTTCTCACTCTGTCTAACTGACCACGGTATAAGCCTTAAACAGGCTTGATGTGCAGCAGCCCATATAAAGCCTTTAACAGGCTTGCTGGAGGAATGGCCACGGAACCCTCAGCTTTGGCCTCATGAAATAAGCCTTAAACAGGCTTAGTTGTGTGCAGCGGTCTCCCCCCCTTCCCCTTCTTCCCTCTTTCTACCTGCTGGGTTCTGTGGTCCTCCATACTGTCCTCCGTGGGCGCCAAGCGTACTCGGCGTTCTCACGCATGCGCACTGCGTCGTTTCAGGCGCTCCTCTGCCTTTTCCAGCTTCCAAGATGGCACTGAGTGTCTCGCGGCACTGCTGCACATGCGCGAGCACTCGGCGCTAATGGCGGCAGTTTTAAAAAGCCCCAGTGTCAGTTTTGTATTGCTGCTGCTGGATGACTGACCTGAGACAGTTTTTTTCCCCTGAAAACGCTCTACAAAGGTAAGTGGCCTGTCCTTTTGTTCAGCTGTCACCCTGAAACCCTTACTTCCTCTGCATATCTCAATCCTATTATATCTGCAGGTTTTCAATCCACTCCTCCACCATGGAGACCGCTGCCCCAGTAGATCACCGGCAGCCTAATAGGTAAGGGGGGGGAAGACAAGGGTAAGTAGTGAAGATCGAAAAAGAGAGCACTACTAATGCTACCTAAATTGGTCAGCCCTACCAGGTCCTCAGGAACGTCTGCCTCAAGACAAAGAGAGACCTCGCATAGAAGAAGTCGCTCCAGACACAGACGGAGCTGTTCCTACCACAGGAGAAGCCACTCGAGAGGGAGCCGCAGAAGGAGCCGCTCTAGATCATATTCTAGACATGGTCGATCCCGCCGTAGAAGGTCGCCTTCACGCAGACCTCGTTCCCCCGCACGCCATTCCCGTCCCTCCGGGAACGCCTGCTGGATTTGTGGTGCGGCGGCTCTCCCGGATAAACTGGCCTGCCAAAAATGTCTAGAGGAGGCCACAAAAGAAAGAATCTCAGATACCGGAGAATCCGCTGGGGCTTTAGCTCCACAGGCCTCGATGGTGGACGTGGATTTCTCCACCACTGCCTCTCCAGCCCGGGCCAGCACGTCAAGGGAGCAAGACTCTCTGTCTGATAATGAGGGTCTGGAGGTATCGGCCGGGTTCGACTCTTCTCTGATAGATAGAACCGTTTGTCAAATCGGTCAAAGAGGCGATAGGATGGGAGGAACCCCAGGAAGTTCAACCAAAACAAAGGAAATATTTCCCTCATCTTAAAAAGGATCCAGAAGCCTTTCCGTTCATAGACGAACTGGATGACCTGATTAAAGAGGAATGGCAAAGACCAGAGAAAAAATCTGAATAACAGACTTCTTAAACTATATCCACTCAAGGAGCCTAAAGTGAACCCCCTGGTATCCCCTCCAGTAGTAGACGCATCTTTGATGCGCCTAGCCAGGCACGTTACACTCCCGCTAGAAGACGCGGTAACATTCAGGGACGTGCTCGACAGAAAGATCGACACGGACCTCAAGAGGGCTTACCAGGAGGCGCCTGCAGGCCTGCGTTAACACTCGCAGCGGTAGGAAGAGCCATCTCGAGCTGGTCTGCAAGCACCGAGAAGCTTGTATTGGAGGGTGCAGACCAAGAAAAAATAGTGAAAGCTTTGCAAGAACTAAGCTTGGCGGGCGACTTTGTGGCAGAGGCCTCGGTCGATACCATTAGGTCTGCATCAAAATCTATGCTGGCCTCGGTAACGGCCAGAAGAGCATTATGGCTGAAACCCTGGACAGCGGACCCAGCCTCCAAGTCTAATTGGTGTCATATCCCGTTTGACGGAGAGAATCTCTTCGGGACAAAATTGGACTCAGCCATCTCTAAGGTGACTGGTGGCAAGTCTGGGCTCATCCCCTCGGATAGAAGGCCCAAACAACAGAGACCTCCTCCCTTTAAGCGAAACCTTCCGGAGAGGTATAGGGACGTGAAAGCGTACAGACCGGGGAAAGAGTACCGAAGGAGCTGGAAGAATCCTCAGTCTTCCTTTATGAAGTTCCAGAAGCCCAAAACTCCCGTTTCCAGCGACCAGAAGCCTTTTTGAAGGTGCGCTCGTCTGGGCGGAGACCATAAAGGATACCTGGACTCTGGCCACCATCAGTTTCGGCCACAGGTGGTCCTTCAAAAATCGACCCCCAAGGCATCAATTTTGTCCAACCCGTATCCCTCCATCTCGGGAAAGAAGGTTGTCACTACTAAACTATATTCAGGATCTTCTCCAAAAGCGGGCAATAGTAAAGGTCTCGCCAGCACAAAGAGGCAGGGGATTCTATTCTCCACTATTCCTCATCAAGAAAAAGTCAGGGGACCTTCGACCAGTTCTAGATCTAAAGAACCTCAACAAATCTATCTGGGTGGAGTCATTCAGGATGGAAAGCTTGCAGTCTATCCTCCAGGCCATAAATCTGGGAGACTGGATGCTCTCCATAGATCTCCAGGACGCCTACCTGCACATTCCAATCCACGTGGCATTCCAGAGATTCCTGCGATTCTCGGTGGGTGTCAGGCTCCTACTTACCAGACCGGTGAGTCCGCTTGGGCAGAAGGTAGGCTCCCTTACGCGTCCGACTCGCGGCCCCTGGTAAAGCAAACAGGAGGCTCAGGAGTACGGAGTGGTATGAGAGCCTGTATGCAACAGTCCAGATACTGCAGGATGAATAGGTGAGATGGCTGGAACTGGCTGGAACACAGGCAACAAGACTGAGCAGGATTGTCAGGAGACAGGCTGGGTTCGGCAACAGACAGGCAGCAGAGGTACAGTGGAGCAGGCAAACGGATGGTCAGGAAGCAGGCCGGGTTCAGTAACAGAAAGGCAGCAGAGGTACAGTGGAGCAGGCAAACGGATGGTCGAACAGGCAGAGGTCAGGTACAGGCAGAGTTCAAGGGGAGGTCCAGGAGACAAGGCCGGGTCGTCAGGTAATCAGGAACAGTTCAGATACAAGGGTCAGGCACTAGGACGGCAAGCTGTTGATCAGGCAGCACTGATCACAGAGGGACGCCGGCTTAAATGGGCCGTTTGGCGCCAAACGACGTGCACGCGCGCGCACCAGCACACACAGGCGCGCGCACCCACCAACGCCCGCGCGCGCGCCCCTGCACACCGGCGTGCACAACAGGCCGACCCCGGACACACACGCCAGCACCACGAGGAACGCGCACAGCGGAGTCCACAGGAACGCGCGCCAACGCGCGCCGACGCGCCCCGACGCACACCGCCGCGAGCACCCTGCCCGCCGAGGTACGCTCTCTGACAGTGCCCCCCTCTCAAGGGCAGCCTCCGGATGCCCAGCTGGGCCAACCTGGTTGCGTGAGAGTCTTTGAAGGCTTGTAGCAATTCCTCAGCATGGAGATTACTTTCAGGCTCCCAAGAGTTGTCCTCGGGTCCATACCCCCTCCACTTAATGAGATACTGGATCTGATTCTGTCTTTTTCTACAATCCAGGATTGCCTCGATTTCAAATTCCTCCTCATTATTGATCATAATAGGCTCAGGTGGCTTGGCATTACGGTCAGAGAAGGAGTCAGGAACAACTGGTTTCAGAAGTGATACATGAAAAACCGGGTGTATTCTAAAAGAATCCGGCAGGTTGAGTTCATACGCAACATCATATACTCTTCTTTTTACCTGGAAGGGACCCATAAACTTAGGTCCCAATTTTCTTGAAGGACAAGCCATCTTTAAATTACTTGTGGATAGCCACACTTGGTTACCAAGCTCTAGGATAAGTTCCCCACGTCTTTTCTTGTCAAACATCCTCTTAAAAGATGCCTGGGACTGGGCCATGGTCTCCTGCAGAATCTTACAATTAGTAGAGAAGAACTCCATTGTTTCAGTCACTGCTGGAAGGGCACATTCCGGGATAGAGCTGGGAAGGAAGGAGGGATTGAATCCATAATTGGCAAAGAATGGCGTTTGGTTGATGGCTGAATGCAGAGAGTTATTGTATGAAAATTCAGCGACTGGTAACAGGGACACCCAGTCATCTTGCGAAAATGCAGAAAAGCAACGGAGGTATTGCTCCAGCGTCTGGTTAGTTCTCTCCGTCTGGCCGTTTGTCTGGGGGTGATAGGCCGAAGAGAATGCCAGCTCAATTTCAAGAGCACCACACAGTGCCTTCCAGAACCGGGAGGTGAACTGGACACCACGATCTGATACAATATTAGCGGGTACCCCATGTAGTCTCACTATTTCTTTGACAAAGATCTTCGCCGTTTCTACGGCCGTGGGTGTACCCTTCATGGGGAGAAAGTGTGCCATTTTGGACAGTCTATCAATCACAACAAAGATAGTCGAGAAACCTTCAGATGGGGGTAGTTCTACGATGAAATCCATCGAAATCATTCTCCAGGGCCTGTCAGGAATTGGTAAGGGTTTCAACAAACCCCAGGCCCTTGTGCGATTACTCTTGCTCCGGGCACAAGTGTGGCAAGAACTGACATAATTCCTACAATCCTCAATCAATTGTGGCCACCAAAAGGTGCGTTGCACCAGTTCAGTTGTCTTCCGGGCCCCGAAATGACCTGCCAGCTTGTGGTCGTGGCACAATTCCAGTACCGGCACTCTAAGTTTCTCAGGAACCATGATCTTGCCTTCGTGCCAAAGCAACCCGTCGCTTAAGCTGGTCCCAGTAGGTTGGGGAATTTCTGAGGAGGCTTGCCTAATTCTGGAAATTAAATCTCCCTGAAGAAGTAAAAAATTTCCCACCGGCAGGATAGTGTCTGGAGGAGCGGTTTCTTTGGGATCATGAAACATTCGTGACAATGCATCTGGTTTCACATTTTTAGAGCCAGGTCTGTAAGTGATGTGAAATAAGAAGCGGGAGAAGAAGAGCGCCCATCTAGCCTGTCGTGGTTTAAGTCTCTTGGCAGATCTTAAGTATTCCAAGTTTTTGTGATCAGTATAGATGAGAATAGGATGTACAGCACCCTCCAGAAGATAGCGCCACTCCTCCAGAGCCGTCTTGATGGCCAAGAGCTCCCGATCTCCCACATCATAATTCCTTTCAGACATAGAGAGTTTGCGAGAAAAGAACGCTATTGGGAACAGAAGAGCCTTGGGACTCTGGCGCTGAGAGAGTACTGCCCCTACTGCGATCTCCGAAGCATCAACCTCCAGCACAAACGGTAGGGCAGGGTTAGGGTGCTTGAGGATAGAGGCAGATGTGAACAGACTCTTTAATTTTTCGAAGGCCGATTGTGCCCTGGACGTCCAACAGAATCGGGTTCCCTGTTTTGTAAGTTCCGTAATGGGGGCAATGATTTTAGAAAAGTCTTTAATGAATTTCCTATAAAAATTGGAAAATCCTACAAAGCGTTGGACCCCTTTCCTGTCTGTAGGTGCAGGCCAATCCAGGATGGCGGACACCTTCTGTGGGTCCATCTTAATACCTTCAACAGAAATAATGAGTCCCAGAAATTGGATACATTGGAGTTCGAACTCACATTTGTCAAGTTTAGCGTATAAACCGTGTTGCCTGAGCCGAGCAAGGACATTCCGGACGTGCCTGCGATGATCAGCCAAGGAAGAGGAAAAGATAAGAATGTCATCCAGGTAAACGATGACGTAGAGGTCCAAAAATTCCCTAAAAATGTCGTTCACAAAGTGTTGGAAAGTGGCTGGGGCATTACAAAGACCGAAGGGCATAACGAGATACTCGAAATGCCCAAAACGAGTGCGAAAAGCGGTCTTCCACTCGTCTCCCTCTCGGATACGGATTAGGTTATAGGCTCCGCGAAGATCCAATTTCGTGAAAATTCTGGCAGTTCCCAGCCTTTGGAATAACTCAGGCACCAGGGGTAGCGGGTAGCGATTTTTAATTGTTATCTTGTTTAATTCTCGATAATCGATGCATGGTCGAAGAGAATGATCCTTCTTCTCTACAAAGAATAAGCCAGCACCGGCCGGGGAAGTGGACGGGCGGATAAACTTCTTCTTCAAATTTTCGTCTAAGTACTGCTTCAGGGTGCCCAGCTCCTGCTCAGTCAACGGAAAGACCTGGCCGAAGGGTACCTCGGTTCCAGGTAGCAACTCTATAGGACAATCGTAGGGCCTGTGTGGAGGTAGTATCTCTGCACCTTTCTTGCTGAATACATCCGAGAAATCTCGGTAGGGCTCTGGAATAGCTTGGAGCAGGTTGGCATCAGGATGTAAACAGAGAAGTTGGGAAACCTCAAGGTCGGCTCTTTGCAGACAATGTTGTTGACAGTACTCTGAGAGAAACTCAATACTTCCAGCAGCCCAGTTGATTTGGGGGTTGTGAACCTGCAGCCATGGCATTCCAAGAATGACTGGGAAGAGAGGTGAGGAGATAGCATCCAAACAGAGATATTCCCGGTGCTGAGGGCCCATAATAGCTTCTAAGGGGACGGTTTCCTGAGTGACCGGGCCGGAACGGAGGGCAGAACCGTCTGCAAGATGAACAGCCAGACTTTGAGTCTTGGGTTGGAGAGGTATGTCATGTTGAGTAGCAAAGGTCAGGTCGATAAAACAACTGCAGGCTCCGGAGTCAATGATGACTGGAACTTGGATAGCCTTTCCGGGAAGCTGTAAAGTGACAGAGATAGTTAGATGTGTACCAGGTGTTGGCAAAATAGTGGCACAGGTACGAACAGCGGAACGACACTTACGCGTCTTGTTAGGGCAAAGGCTGGCGTAGTGCCCAGGTTCTCCACAGTAGAGACAAAGGTTATGAGCCCGTCTGCGTAACTTCTCTTCAGGAGTCAAAGAGGGACGAAGCAGACCAAGCTGCATGGGTTCTGGTGCATCACTAGCCGGAACTGGTGGTGGAGCGGGAGGCCTACTGGGAGGATTGGGAACTTGTGGGAGCATCCAGGTGGGACGATAGGTACTGGTGGATCTTTCGGTGCGTCGTTCTCTCAACCTACGATCAATTTGAATGGACAGGTTGATTAATTCTTCCAGAGTCTGAGGCACCCCAACCCGTGCTAGCTCATCCTTGAGAGGATCTGACAAGCCCATCCTAAACTGATGGCGCAGGGCTGCGTCGTTCTACGCCGTATCAGAGCTCCAGCGCCTGAATTCGACGGCGTAATCCTCTGCCGCTCGACGGCCTTGACGGAGGGAGTGTAGGGTGGCTTCTGCAGTGGCAGTTAGCTGGGGGTCTTCGTAAAGTTGAGACATTGCCCCAAAGAAGGCATCCAGACTTTCCAAGACGTCAGATTTTTGCTTCAAAAGTCGGTGGGCCCAAGTTTGAGGTTCACCAGATAACAAGGAGATAACGAAGCCCACCTTAGTAACCTCTAGAGAGAAGGTGCGTGGCTGAAGGGCGAAATAGAGATTACATGCATTCCGGAAAGCACGATACCTACTTCGGTCTCCAAAAAATCTTTCTGGTACTGGTACTTTGGGCTCTGGAGGTAGCATGACTACGGAGGGTGCTGAGGCTGCGGCTGCGGTCCCTTGTGGACCGGAGGGTACAGATAGGGCCTGTACACACTCTTCCAGACTTGAATATCCCTCTTGTAAGCTTTTCACCGCATGGGTCAATCCCGCCAGATGTCTGCAGAGCTCATCCATAGGGGAAGCCCCCTGCCCGGACTCGGTCATGGCTGCCTGATACTGTCAGGCTCCTACTTACCAGACCGGTGAGTCCGCTTGGGCAGAAGGTAGGCTCCCTTACGCGTCCGACTCGCGGCCCCTGGTAAAGCAAACAGGAGGCTCAGGAGTACGGAGTGGTATGAGAGCCTGTATGCAACAGTCCAGATACTGCAGGATGAATAGGTGAGATGGCTGGAACTGGCTGGAACACAGGCAACAAGACTGAGCAGGATTGTCAGGAGACAGGCTGGGTTCGGCAACAGACAGGCAGCAGAGGTACAGTGGAGCAGGCAAACGGATGGTCAGGAGGCAGGCCGGGTTCGGTAACAGACAGGCAGCAGAGGTACAGTGGAGCAGGCAAACGGATGGTCGAACAGGCAGAGGTCAGGTACAGGCAGAGTTCAAGGGGAGGTCCAGGAGACAAGGCCGGGTCGTCAGGTAATCAGGAACAGTTCAGATACAAGGGTCAGGCACTAGGACGGCAAGCTGTTGATCAGGCAGCACTGATCACAGAGGGACGCCGGCTTAAATGGGCCGTTTGGCACCAAACGACGTGCACGCGCGCGCACCAGCACACACAGGCGCGCGCACCCGCCAACGCCCACGCGCGCGCCCCCGCACACCGGCGTGCACAACAGGCCGACCCCGGACACACACCAGCACCACGAGGAACGCGCACAGCGGAGTCCACAGGAACGCGCGCGCCGACGCGCCCCGACGCACACCGCCGCGAGCACCCTGCCCGCCGAGGTACGCTTTCTGACAGTGGGTCAGGGGCACTTTCAGTTTCAAAGTCTTCCTTTCGGGATCTCAACAGCCCCCAGAACATTCACAAAGGTCTTACTACCAGCAATAGCTTACTTGAGAGAGAGAAAGGTCTAAGGGTCCACCACTACCTGGATGACATCCTCCTCCTCTCAAGCAGCCAGGAGTCACTCGTGCAACATCGCAAGATCCTAGTCTCCACTCTAATAAACCTGGGATGGATAATAAACTGGCAAAAAAGCAACATCCAACCTACCCAAAGGATGGTCTTCCTGGGGGTCGAAATAGACACCCGAGCAAATACAGTGGAGCTGCCACGGGAAAAAATGTCTCTACTAATCGAAAAAGTAAAGAATTCTATCCCGGCACCATGCCTACCAGCCAGAGCATACCTCAGCCTTCTGGGTTCCCTATCAGCAACCATTCCAATGGTCCGGTGGGCGCAATGGAACATCAGACCTCTGCAAGCCTCCTTCTTGCGCCAGTGGGACGGCTGGTCCATGACCCAATTGATTCACATCTCGGAAGAAGCCAGTCTATCTCTGCAGTGGTGGACACACCCCTACAACCTGCAAACAGATAGTCATTCCCCACCAGGAGGTAGTAACTTCGGATGCCAGTCTGGAGGGATGGGGGGCACCCTACCTACATTAGGCGACTCAGGGCCGCTGGCACTTCAGAACCAAGGACTTGGTCTTGAATGTTCTAGAGATGAAGGCAGCCTTCCAAGCCCTCTTGGAATTCAGCACCCTTCTTAGAGGGAAGCAAGTTCTCATAAAGATGGACAACCGAGTGGCTATAGCCTACATCAACAGGCAGGGGGGTACCAGAAGCATCTCCATGATGCAGGAGGTTGGCCCGGTGATGCGGTGGGCTCAACTGAACCTTCGGGATCTGAGGGCGGCCTATATTCCGGGTGTCCAGAACCTTCTGGCAGATTCATTTAGCAGAACATTCGTTTCCAACAACGAGTGGTGTCTGAGCCCCCAAACATTTGCCCTCATATGCCAGACATGGGGTCATCCGGACATAGACCTCGCAGCAACGGCAGTGAACAAGAAATGTCAGAGGTTCCTGTCAAGGACTCCCTTCCCCTCAGCGGAGGAAACAGATTGTCTCCAGCACCCCTGGAACTTCCGCCTAGGCTACATTTTTCCACCAACTCCTCTTATAGCCAAGTTTCTTCTGAGGCTCAAGCATTCAGCGCAGAGAAATAACAAAACAACAAATTAAAAATTATAAATTATATCATATCTCCATAAAAAATTAGTAAAAAAAATTAGTAAAAAAAAGGAGTGAGAGTTCAAAACGTGCGATTGGACCCCCAATCGCTTGGAAAACACCACATTCAGTCCATGAAAGACAAGTTAACAAAAACAGAGTATATGAAGAGAAAAAGCCGTTCCTTTGGTGTGTCACATCAGGGTAGAAAGGTGAAAGATGTAGAAACACTTCCAAGCCACCGATAGTTGCGGGAGAGGAGTAATGGATGTACCCTTACCGCACTTGTTGGACCTCCTCTGTGGCAAGGTCATACGAGCTAGCAGATATAACCCTCTGCAGGGACATATGGATATCGATGTCCAGGTCTTATTTGCGAGCACCACCCACTCAAAGCTGATCTTACTGCTGCAGCGTCAGCAGTAAGGCCTCGCAGTGCTCGCAGTGCTTGCCATCACGCATCCCATGTTTGCACGGGCGCTCAGCCTTTGTGTTTATGCCGGCTTTTTTAAATCTAACGATTTTTATACTTGTATTTTTGTATTAAGACCTTTGGTCTATCTAAGTAATAAACTCCTTACTATTACTACTACTCTATTGGAGTTTTCCCCTTTTTTTCTCTTATTCACAGATCCTCTGAATCACGAGTCTCCCTCCTGACGCTGCAGCAGTAAGATCAGCTTTGAGTGGGTGGTGCTCGCAAATAAGACCTGGACATCGATATCCATATGTCCCTGCAGAGGGTTATATCTGCTAGCTCGTATGACCTCGCCACAGAGGAGGTCCA
The DNA here is from genome assembly GCF_042186555.1 of Aquarana catesbeiana. NCBI lineage: Eukaryota > Metazoa > Chordata > Amphibia > Anura > Ranidae > Aquarana > Aquarana catesbeiana. The sequence goes on from NC_133325.1 coordinate 500,523,454, forward strand.
ACAAGTGCGGTAAGGGTACATCCATTACTCCTCTCCCGCAACTATCGGTGGCTTGGAAGTGTTTCTACATCTTTCACCTTTCTACCCTGATGTGACACACCAAAGGAACGGCCTTTTCTCTTCATATACTCTGTTTTTGTTAACTTGTCTTTCATGGACTGAATGTGGTGTTTTCCAAGCGATTGGGGGTCCAATCGCACGTTTTGAACTCTCACTCCTTTTTTTTACTAATTTGTTTTACTAATTTTTTATGGAGATATGATATAATTTATCATTTTTAATTTGTTGTTTTGTTATTTCTCTGCACTGGGATTTAAACATACTACAGCTCCGGGTATTATCCCAAGGAGCTTTTCAATCGTAAAACCTCATTACATGTTATATTTATGCTAGCGCACAATTTTAGTTTATATGGTTTTTTCACTTTATGGATATTTGAAGTATTTTGTTGCAGCTGCACTTTGCGAATTTAAGCATTTTTTATTCACTTCGTCTTGCTCATTAGCGCAGGTTTTTCCACCAATTTTCAAGCATTCAGCGGCCCTAGTGCTGGCTGTGATTCCCTTCTGGCCACGGAGGCCTTGGTTCACCACCCTCCTACAGCTGAACACAGCGGATCCACTTCCACTCCCAGTGACAGCAGATTTACTAACCCTGGGCCAGCCACTCCATCCGAGTCCGGAGAGGTTACACCTAACGGCCTGGAGGTTGAAAGGTCTAGATTTCTAGACCAGGGCTGCTCTCAGAAGGTAGTCGATACCCTGCTCCAAGCTAGAATGTCCACCACAAATAATACCTACGGAAGAATCTGGGAAAAGTTCACTTCCTTTGCCCAGGAACAAGTTTGGGACCCTTCTTCCCCATCAGTAGTGCAAGTGCTCGAGTTCCTCCAGTCAGGTCTGGACAAAGGCCTCAGGTCCAGCACCTTAAAAGTACAAGTTTCTGCCATCTCCGCGTTGACAGGAGTTAAGTGGGCGCTTAATTCTCTGGTGGTTCAATTCCAAAGAGCCTGTCTAAAACTAAGGCCCCCCTAGAAAGCCTTCATGGGATCTCTCAAGGTCTTATCCAGAGAACCATTCTTTCCACTTGAAGACATCTCCCTTTGGGACCTGACACTAAAGGTATTGTTTCTAATCGCCATCACATCAGCGAAGAGGGTCTCAGAAATGCAAGCCTTGCTAATCAAAGAACCGTATCTGATGGTCTACCTAGACAGACTAACCCTGAAGCCTTCAGATAGATTTATTCCAAAGGTCTCCTCTTCATTTCACTTTAACCAGGAAATTGACCTCCCGACTCTAGTCACGGATCAGGGCGTTCCTCACCCTCTGGATGTCAGGGGTAACGTTTTGCAGTACCTCTCAATAACCAAGCCATTCAGAAAATGGGAGAACCTTCTAATCATCCCACACGGATTCAGGAAGGGCCAAGCGGCTTCTGCCCATACCATCGCCGCATGGCTTGTGAAAACTATCAAGAAGGCCTACTCCTTGGGCACCTTACAGATCCCAGAAGGCTTAAGAGCACATTCCACCAGGGCAATGGCTACGTCATGGGCAGCTTACTGTAGAGTCTCAGCGGAAACCATTTGTAGAGCGGCCACCTGGTCTTCTAGAAACACCTTCATATCCCATTATAAAGTAGACGCTGCACGCTTATCAGCAGTAGAATTCGGAAGGGCCGTTATACAGGCCAACTCTTCTGTTTCTTGTCAATAAAATTTCTTTGCATTCCCACCCAGTTTGGCGAGTTACTCCCCAACGTGTATGCTGCCATGATGCGACAGGAAAACAGAAAATTGTATACTCACCTTTCCGTAATTTTCCTTTCCTGTCGCATCTTCATGGCAGCATACAATCGCCCACCCTTCTGAGGTGACATATGTATATATACAGAGAATACTGGGGCGGGTGCCTATTCATTAATTTATAGCTATGTGGTCCTATCAGGTTGTGGAGGCAGAGTCACAACCCAACGTGTATGCTGCCATGAAGATGCGACAGGAAAGGAAAATTACGGAAAGGTGAGTATACAATTTTCAGTTTTTGTGCAGGGACTGTTCTAAGCATGGATAACACACGCCACTTTACAGGCATACTGTAGACAACCCCCAGGTACGATATTTAAAGGAATATTTCACTTTTTTTTCACTTTAAGCATCATTAAAATCACTGCTTCCGAAAAAACGGACGTTTTTGAAACTTTTTTTTGCATTGATACATGTCCCCTGGGGCAGGACCCGGGTCCCCAAACCCTTTTTAGGACAATAACTTGCATATTAGCCTTTAAAATTAGCACTTTTGATTTTGAACGTTCGCGTCCCATAGAATTTAATGGGGTTCTAAAGTTCGTGCGAACTTTCGGTCCGTTCGCAGGTTCTGGTGCGAACCGAACCAGGGGGGAGTTCGGCTCATCCCTACTCACCACTTTACATTGTAGCAAAGTGTCATTTCTTCAGTGTTCTCACATGGAAAGATATAATAAAATATTTACTAAAATGTGAGGGGTGTACTCACTTTTGTGAGATACTGTATATATATATATATATATATATATATATATATATATATACACATACAGTCAGGTCCATAAATATTGGGACATCGACACAATTCTAATCTTTGTAGCTCTGTACACCACCACAATGGATTTTAAATTAAACGAACAACATGTGCTTTAACTGCAGACTTTCAGCTTTAATTTGAGGGTATTTACATCCAAATCAGGTGAACAGTGTAGGAATTACAACAGTTTGTATATGTGCCTCCCACTTTTTAAAGGCCCAAAAGTAATGGGACAGATTAACAATCATTCATCAAACTTTCACTTTTTAATACTTGGTTGCAAATCCTTTGCAGTCAATTACAGCCTGAAGTCTGGAACCCACAGACATCATCAGACACTGGGTTTCATCCCTGGTGATGCTCTGCCAGGCTTCTACTGCAACTGTCTTCAGTTCCTGCTTGTTCTTGGGACATTTTCCCTTCAGTTTTGTCTTCAGCAAGTGAAATGCATGCTCAATCGGATTCAGGTCAGGTGATTGACTTGGCCATTGCATAACATTCCACTTCTTTCCCTTAAAAAACTCTTTGGTTGCTTTCGCAGTATGCTTCGGGTCATTGTCCATCTGCACTGTGAAGCGCCATCCAATGAGTTCTGAAGCATTTTGCCCGAAACACTTCACAATTCATCCTGCTGCTTTTATCAGAAGTTACATCATCAATAAATACAAGAGAACCAGTTCCATTGGCAGACATACATGCCCACGCCATGACACTACCACCACCATGCTTCACTGATGAGGTGGTATGCTTTGGATCATGAGCAGTTCCTTTCCTTCTGCATACTCTTCTCTTCCCATCACTCTGGTACAAGATGATCTTGGTCTCATCTGTCCGTAGTATGTTGTTCCAGAACTGTGAAGGCTTTTTTAGATGTTGTTTGGCAAACTCTAATCTGGCCTTCCTGTTTTTGAGGCTCACCAATGGTTTACATCTTGTGGTGAACCCTCTGTATTCACTCTGGTGAAGTCTTCTCTTGATTGTTGACTTTGACACACATACACCTACCTCCTGGAGAGTGTTCTTGATCTGGCCAACTGTTGTGAAGGGTGTTTTCTTCACCAGGGAAAGAATTCTTCAGTCATCCACCACAGTTGTTTTCCGTGGTCTTCCGGGTCTTTTGGTGTTGCTGAGCTCACCGCTGCGTTCTTTCTTTTTGAGGATGTTCCAAACAGTTGATTTGGCCACACCTAATGTTTTTGCTACATCTCTGATGGGTTTGTTTTGTTTTTTCAGCCTAATAATGGCTTGCTTCACTGATAGTGACAGCTCTTTGGAGCTCATATTGAGAGTTGACAGCAGCAGATTCCAAATGCAAATAGCACACTTGAAATTAACTCTGGACCTTTTATCTGCTCCCTGTAAAAGGGATAATGAGGGAATAACACACACCTGGCCATGGAACCTCTGAGCAGCCAATTGTCCCATTACTTTTGGTCCCTTAAAAAGTGGGAGGCACATATACAAACAGTTGTAATTCCTACACCGTTCACCTGATTTGGATGTAAATACCCTCAAATGAAAGTTGAAAGTCTGCAGTTAAAGCACATCTTGTTTGTTTCATTTCAAATCCATTGTGGTGGTGTATAGCGCCAAAAAGATTAGAATTGTGTTGATGTTCCACTATTTATGGACCTGACTGTATATATATATATATATATATATATATATATATATATATATATATATATATATATATATACACATACAAGACTGTATATATATGTGTGTAAGCAGCCTGATATAGTGTGGGGTGTGGACTTAGTCTCCCTGAGCCAAAATTGGTCAAAGGCACCCTGCCTTTGGCCAATTATGGCTCTCTTAGCAGAGTGAGCTGTGATTGGCCAAAGCCTGCAGGTCAGGTGCATGCTTTGGCCAACCATCATACAGCAATGCACTACAATCTCGCAGTGCATTATGGGGCGTTTCACAGAGCTCGAATTTCCAGCGAATGCCCCATAATGTTCGCACTTTGGGGAACACCCAATGTTTGAGTCGAACTTATGTTCGACCCGAACATCGAGCTCATTCCTACTTATCAATACTAAATCAGACAATTCAAACAACTCATAATAACGTTACCTGGGAACCTTCCAGATAATTCCTCAATAACAATGAAAAGACTAATATACAAAAGAGACACCTATTTGACCTGCACCTTCCTTAAAAGGTTCAGGGATCACAACTTTCAGTTATTCTCCCCTTTATCAGTTTTCAGCTAGTCAGTCTGTATAGAGCTATCACAAAGTGACTACATAGTGCTAAGCTGAACAATGCACTACCACAAGAAAGACGAGAAATGTAAAGGATAAACCAAAACAGAAGCTGTAGGAGTCACTCTGTTATAAACTGTTTTTTGGGCATAAACACTTTTCTCTTCCTATTGATTATAACATAGTCAGGGACTAAACATTCCATAATAGGGGGTCCTACAGCACCTTCTCTACTCAAATCATAGGAAATAGGTGTACAAATTAAGGCCAACATACAGCTTTCTTCACCTAGTTAATCAGTCAGGAACACTTGGAGATTCATCTCCATGTTCAAACCTTTGGGAGCCATAGTTTCTAAAGTGTACATCCAGTATTTTTTTCTGTAATAACAGTGTTGAAATCTTATCTTCTTGGACTCAGATTATGGTGTATGTTTATTAAACAGAAATAATTTATCTAATTTCATTTTTCAGAGAAAAATCTTCTCCTCTGGCACCCTGTTAATGAAGTGGAGAACATTCTTTCTCAGGAGCAGAAGAGAGGAGAAGTTTTTCCTCTGAGAACACCTGAGATCTGTGTAGAAGGGGCAGGGCTGCCTGTGATCTTGTGAGATACCTGTATGATTACAGAGCAGCTGAGTTCTAAAAGTGAAACCAAAGTTAAAAAGACCGTGTAATTACATGAAAATAATAAGCACTGGCCCCCTGCGCTTTTTTTTTTTTTACACGCATTTTGGTACATTATTTAAGTGTGTATTTTGGCCCCTTTTTATTGCTAATTTTGGCATTATATACACGCATTTTGCTGTTTTTAACATGCCTTTTTTTTTTTTTTACGTGCATCTGGCCATGGGTTTTTTTTTACTGTGCACTTCTCTAAACATACATTTTGGCACAAGTTTTTTTACACATTCATTTTGGTGTGGTTTGTAACGCACATTTTGGCTCTTCTTTAAGCATGTATTTTTTAACATGCATTTTTATTTGTTTTTTATGTGTATTTTGGCAAACAGCACATTTGCTATCTACTTTTTGGGTGCCATTGACAATTAATGGCACCACAAGCATAACATGCATTTTGCATGTGTTTCTGGAATGCACACAAAAACGCAGGCAAAAAATAGTCAAAATACATGTTCAAAAAGCACCAAAATGCACATAAAAATGTGCTAAAATGCGTTTTAAAAAACAAGCTAAAATATGTGTGAAAAGAGCAGCAAAAAGTTTGCTAACCTGTACCAAAATGCACATAAAAAGGCCCAAAAAGCCAAATTGAACATTTTTTGGGCATGGAGTCTTTTGCGTTTTTTTTCAATACACATTTTGGCATTTTGGTTGTGTATTTGTCAAATGACAAAATGTGCGACAAAATGCATGTTTGCTAACTGCATTTGGGGTGCCGTTAACAATGAATGGCACCCAAAAGCGCATTGTATATTTTCACACAATTTTAGTGCAATTTGGAATCGTGGCAAGAATTGCGCAATTCTGCCAACAATTCTGCATTGTTTACTTTTTGTTATAATGAATATCCCCAAAAATCTTTTTAAAAAACAAATTTCTTCCTCAGTTTAGGCCAATATATATTCTTCTACATATTTTTGGTAACAAAAATCGCAATAAGCGTATATTGATTGGTTTGCGCAAAAGTTATAGCTTCAACAAACTATTGGAAAGATTTATGGCATATTTATTATTTTTTTTTTATTTACTAGTAATGGCGGTGATCTGCGATTTTTAGCGGTATTGCGACATTGCAGCAGACAGATCGGACACTTTTGACACATTTTTAGGACCATTATACAGTGATCAGTGCTATAAAAATGCACTGTTTACTGTGTAAATGTCACTGGTAGTGAAGGGGTTAACACTAGGGGCGATCAAGGGGTTAAATGTGTGTTCCATGGGTGTGTTCTAACTGTGAGGGGATAGGACTGACTAGAGGAAGAGACATATAATTTTTCCTACTTAGTACACACTTATTTACACACACAAATCCCTGTTCCTACTCTCGGGCATGCGATCGCGTGTGGCCGGTAGCGATCGCGCCCGCTGGCAACGCGCATCGGGTTCCCCGTCATACAGCCTGTTATTGCCCTTAATGGTACAGATGTACCCATACGGCGATTCGCGGGAATGAACCACTTTGCCGACGTATATCGTCGTGAGGCGGTCGGCAAGTGGTTAAGCTTGCTGTTGCTGATATTAGGAAGAAAGAAGCCTTCTTCCTCACATTACATTATAGATTCTCCACCTCTGGGCTGGAGAATCTGGGACGAAGATATTTTACAGAGATGGCCAGTGAGATCTTCAGATCTCACTTTTATAAACTGGCCATCTCAGTGACAGAAGGGTGTGTCCCGTGATAGGAAGTAAAGAACATTTTTTCCACTCCTCATCTCAGCTTCATAAACTGGCAAACCTGAGAGATCAGCCATTATCATCAGGATCTCTGTTTTTTTCTTTCATAAACAGACATCTAAGTGTGTATATCCCCTTAGCCTTCAAACCATCCAGTAGACGTGTGCATAACGGAAACATTTGTTTAGTTTTGTTTCGGATAGATATGTTATGTTACTAATTTCATTTCGTTATGGAATTCATTTAGTTTGGTTTCAGAATATGTTTAGTTGCATTTCATTTTGGTGAAATTTTGTTTTCGTTAAAATTTGTCTGGTATGTACTGTGGGCGGGACCCTATGCCATTTTTTTTTTACATTTTCTATGGCCAGGCAATTGCCGTCACCCTTTATCTTAACATTCATCTGTCAGTAGGGAAGCCCGCTGACAGATGATGACTCATGGTAGTTAAGGACGCGGGTGACCGGCTTCCCAGTCCGCTGCTTAGCAACCAGCTATTTCTTCATACAGAATTCAAATCGGTTGATCGTTTCTCGACCGGTCCAAATTCTAATCGTTCTGAAAAGTGTTAGAAAATGAATAAACAAAACAAATTTTAATGGATTTCAACTAAATTCGTTACTATTTAATTCAGAGATTCGGATACATCGAATCTCCGAATAACCAAAAATTTGTCCGAATTTGTATGCAGACCAAAACGAATTGCACATGTCTACCATCCAGCTTTCCACCATGGGCCAACACAAAATGCTGAGCCAAAAGGCTCTCAGGCTCCTTCTTTTTGATATCACTGAGGTGTTCACTGATGCTTACTCTCCTGGGGCCACCATTTTCGGGCCATCGCCTGCGATGTGTTTCAGGACTTTCAGCACTCTTCATGGACATGCCACTATTTATTGAGGGAATCACAGACAAGTGGCCACTGAGCCCAAGATTGGGCAGGGAACCTTACTGGTTCACATAATTGCCCCCTAGGAGCTACTTCTTCTTTATCCTTTAATAGTGTTGTATAAATATTTGGAATAAAGAGTTTGATTAGCATTAGTGTGTTTTTTTTCAGTTGGCACAAGCCATGTGGCGAGTGATCAACCCCTTTTTCTCAGGGGTCTTTCCTAAGAAATTTTTTCTTTAAGTCTATTTTTTTCATTGATGAGAGGGCAGCTGGAATACCTAAAAGGAGTTCCCCTCATAACAGATTTTTATAACTGTTTTGAAAAATGTATAAGACCCGTTAAGTCATCTCCATGAAAAAATATGTACATGACATACAATATCTGCACTAGATGCTTGGCTAGATTCTCAAAATATTATGAATTTACAGACTTGACAAGATACAGATTTTCAACATGCTTCCAGCTTGAAGAAAAGTCTTTCACGGTTGCTGCAAGTGTCATTGCACAAGCTAGTACCTGCAATTTTGTGCCATCAACAAAAGATTTTGTCTGTTCTACCTGCAAATTAGTTTATTTTTGAGAATGACATACTGTATTTTTGCTTAACTGGTATATAGGGTGAATTGAAATGTATTAATACTTAAAGAGATCAGAATCCAGTGTCTTGTTCAGACAGGAAACGGTAAATCACGGATTAACTATTTAGAGGAATATCAGATTCTTATTGTTTAATTCTTTCATAAATATTTATTCAAATCTGAAACATATGTTACGGGTGAAATCATACTCACAAAAAGACTAAACTATTAGATAATACAGAATTATTTTTGCGAAAAAATAATTATCGGCCTTCACACCACATGTTAACGTGTGAAAAGAATAATACATTTTTTCAGTGTCTGCAATGAATCTGTAAATTGTATTTTAGATGTATTTATTTAAAGATGATTATGTAATCTACATGCAATCACCATTTTCTTTCCATAAGATACTATCTATAATCTACAGATTTCAGATTACTTGAGAACAGGCATGTCTAAGGCTGGCCATACATGGGTCGAATTTTGAATTAATTTTCCTTGTCAAAAGAAGTTTATTCAGTATACAATGTTATAAAGATACATAAAGTAAGTTTACAAGGATCTATAAAGTAAGCTCATTGTTTTACAGTAGGGTTTATATAGGTAAATATCATGAAATTTCAAATATTAAACATTGGGTTCACGTAAACCTAAATTAAAGATATATATCATTTCCTTAGTTACTTTTGTAGGTATTTAAATGATTTATACCTACTATACATATTGTTTACAAGTAGAGTGTATATAGGTCAAATAAATTCTGATAATGAGCTTTAATCGTAAGGTGGAGAAAAGGAAAGAGAAAGAAGAAAAAGGGTTGAAAGGTAGAGGTATGGTCCACAAGGTTGTCCCGCTCGTCAGTTTATTATTCTTTTTAGTTCTCTTTGAAGCCTTAGAATGGGTGTCTCTGTAAGTCATTTAATCTGTTACCATGGCAACAGGACAGAGTCATTGAAGTTTGACAGGAACTGTTGTTTTATCCAAGGATGCCAAAGTTTTTCAAATTTTGGAATTTGATTTTGATCGATGGCTACCATCTTAGCATGGGACATTGTATTATTCATTCTGTGAATTGTTTCTGCTAGTACCAATGTAGGAGATTTCCATGCCTTGGCCACTGTTTGTTTTGCAGCCGTTATTAGTTGGATCATAAGTTTGAATTGAGAGAGTGTTAACCATTCCGGTTTTAGATTAAGTAAAGTTAAATATGGATCTGGTTGTATTATTTTTTTAAATATTTTAGATGCAATCACAAAGACTTCCTTCCAGAAGGTTTGGATTACTGGGCACGTCCACCATATGTGTAAATATGTGCCTATTTCTGGGCATCCTCGAAAACAAAGAGTTGAGGTATTAGGTGAATATTTTGCCACTCTAGCGGGTACAAGGTTCCAGCGAGTTAGGACTTTATAATTTGTCTCCAGTGCTAAGATTTTGGGTGAAGATGACTTAGATGTGAGCCATATGTTAGACCAGTCCGTGTCTTCTAAAGTTCGTCCCAGGTCCTCCTCCCACCTCTGAACGTAAGAGGGTCTATTAAGATTTGCTACTCCATATAATTGATTATAAAGTGATGAAACTGTACCTTTAGCAAATGGATCTTTTGTACAGATTGATTCAAAAATGGATAATTGGGATAATGGTGTATCCCCCTTTAGGAATGGTGTATAGAAATTTTTGATTTGGAGATATCTAAATATCTCAGAGTTTGGTAGATCATATTTTTCTCTAAGCGATGGGAATGAAAGGAATGATTTAGATGCTATGAAGTCATTTAGTGTCTGAATGCCTGATGTTGTCCAAGCTTTAAAAGAATTTGGGTAGATCCATGCCGGATAAAAGGCCGGATTTCTGATAAAAGAAAGGAGAGGATTGTGTGGAGATTGTAACTGATATTTGGTTTTTAGTTTATCCCAGAGAGATAAGAAGTGTTTAGTTATGGGATTATGAATTTTAAAGCGGTCTTTAGGATCAAGCCATAATAAATTTGATATTAATAGAGGGTCATTTTCTGAAGCCTCTATAAATACCCATAATGGGATTTCCTGTTTTGCATGGTATTTGGACAGACTGGCCAAATGTGCTGCTCTGTAGTAGTTAGTAAAATTAGGGTATCCCAGGCCTCCTTTATTTTTGGGAAGATGTAGTGTGTGTATAGGTATACGTGGTTTAGAAGAGCCCCATATAAACGAAGTTGCTCTTTTTTGTACTATTCTCAAAAAATAGGAAGGAATTGGAATAGGGAGGACTCTGAATAGATAAAGCAATTTGGGTAGAATAGTCATTTTGATTGCATTAATCTTCCCTATCCAGGATAAAGGAAGTTGCGACCATTGTTTTATTAGATTTGTGATCTGTCTTAATACAGGAGGATAATTGGTTGAGAATAAGTCAGAATGAGATGCTGTTAAATAAATTCCAAGATATGGGATTGATTTTTCTGCCCATGTGAATGGGAGTGCAGCCCTAGCCGGGATCAATTCCATGTTTGTGAGTGAAATATTAAGCACTAGGCATTTCTTAGGATTAATCATAAGGCCGGATAGGGCTGCAAATCCATCAAGAGCTGGTATTAAGTTAGGACCAGAGACCTGTGGTGATGATAGAAAAAGTAATATATCGTCTGCAAATATACATAATTTGTGTGTAATACCTCCTACTTCAATGCCAGTTATAGTTTGGTTTGTTCTGATGTATTGGGCCATGGGTTCGAGTATAAGGGCAAATAATAAGGGAGATAATGGGCAACCCTGTCGGGTACCTCTTTCAATATTAAAGGCTTCAGATTTGTATCCAGCATGAATTAATTTTCTTTCGAAAAATTTATCTAAGAAGTCTCATTCAAATTTCTCACCATTAATAGGCTGCAGCAATGGCCGATTTTTATGCGGCCATCAAATTTAAGTGATTGGCATGTTGTTGTTGTTTTTTTTAGAAAAACAAACGATTTTCTAATCAATGATGGGAGAATTGTGCAAGTGAAACATGAGTGCAAGAAAAGAAAATTCCCAAAAAGAAAAGAAGAGTCCCACCCACGAAAATTCCTTTCTGTAGCAACATGAGGTGAAATTGATAGCTTGGTTGGTCGAATTTCGAAATCAATGGTGGCACCATCAGATCACAAAATGCACAAAATTTTAGATTTTTGAAAGAAAATTTGTTTGGAATTCGACCCATGTGTGGCCTGCATTAGTTTCAGAGGCAGTGGTTACTGGTGAAGTTTTAGGATGGGGGGGCGCTAGACTGTGCCCTTACTTTTTGACCCCTTCAGCTTCTCACAAGCCCCACCCCTTATAGAATCCACCTACTCTGTCCCCTGTATTCCACTTGCTTCTGCCCATAGTGTCAGGAGTATACAGCTCAGCATCGCAGGACAGAGTATATAGCTCAGTCTCACAGATCAGGGTATATAGCTCAGCCTCACAGACCCGGGTATATAGCTCAGCCTCACAGATCCGGGTATATAGCATCACAGATCAGGGTATATAAAGCTCAGCCTCACAGATCCGGGTATATAGCATCGCAGATCAGGGAATACAGCTCAGCTTCACAGATCAGGGTATATAGCAGCACAGATCAGGGAATAACGCATCCCAGATCAGAGTATATAGCATCACAGATGAGGGAAAATACAGCTCAGCCTCACAGATCCGGGTATATAGCATCACAGATCAGGGAATATAGCACCACAGATCGGGGTATATACTGCTCTGCCTCACATATCCAGGTATATACAGTAGCATCACAGATCAGGGAATATAGCATCACAGATCAGGGTATATAGCATCACAGATCATGGTATATACAGCTCAGCCCCACAGATCCAGGTATATAGCATCACAGATCAGGGAATATAGCATCATACATCAAGGTATGTACAGCTCAGCCTTACAGATCTGGGTATATATCTTTACAGATCAGGGAATGTAGCATCACAGATCAGGGTATATAGTATCGCAGATCGGGGAATAAAGCCCAGCCTCGCAGATCAGGGTATATAGCATCACATATCAGGGTATATAGAATCACAGATCAGGGTATATACAGCATAGCCTCACAGATACGGGTATATAGCATTACAGATCAGACTGACAGCACCCCGCAACCCCCAGGAGGTCCGGCACTTACCGCCGGGCTGTTGAGTCCTCTCAGAGTGCTCCTGTCTCCTCCAGAGCGGCGGCAGAGGTGTGCTTCCTAGAATCCAGCGCATGTCTCCTCTGCTCATGTCTCCTCTTCCTAAGCGCCAGGTATCTTTTTTTTATAATCAAATTGTAATTTTTATTATAAACTTCCAGTCAATATTATACATTATTGTATTCCATATTTTACATTAAGAACACCCAAATAAACACCTTGCAAGAAAAAACTGAAAATTATCTTGTCAAAAGTTTACCAATTATACTACCCCCCCCCCCCCCAAAGAGACAAAACAACAACAAAAAACAAAAAAAGGAAAAGAATACTCTTCAGTTCCCTGCTCCTCCCTCCTCCCCACCTTTCCTGGAGTTAATCTACTCCATCCCTTCCCACTCCATTCCTTTTGCTTTGAGTCCTGTTTATTCCTGCTGTGCCTTTCTGTGTCACAAGGGAAAGAAAGAAAAAAAAAGTGTTGATTCCCTCTCTACCAAAACCTCATGTAATATAAGAGGCCACTGATGGCCATTATGTCAAAAATAAAAAAAAAATAAAAATAATTGTATTGTGTGTAAAAATATTATCAACTGTATTTACATGTAAACAACCATCTTGACCTACTCCTCCCCCAACTTGACAACCCCATAACTCCACCAAAGGAAAAAAAAGTGTTGATTCCCTCTCTACCAAAACCTCGTATAATATAAGAGGCCACTAATGGCCATTTTGTCAAAATAACAAAAAAAAAAACACAAAAAAAAATTGTATCATGTGTTAAAATATTATCAACTGTATTTACATGTAAACAATCCTCTTGACCTACTCCTCCCCCAAATTTAAGGACAACCCCATAACTTCACCAAAAAAAAAAAAAAATTGTGTGATTCCTTATGGTGACATATACAATCTCTATCATTTTTTCCACTTTAAATTTTAAATCCCTCCTCTCTTGTGATCCACCCGTGGTCTCCCTACTCCTTACCCCCCCCCTTCCCATCCCTCCCCTGACTGCTTTGACTTGACTCACTCCAGGGGCGGACTGACCATTCGGGCACTCGGGCACTGCCCGAGGGCCCCATGCCACTAAGGGGCCCCATCAGGGTTGCCAGCCTCAATAAAACCGGAACACTATGTAAAAATCTGTGTTTTTTTAAAAATCCCAAGATTATAGCTGCCTCGCCTCTTTCAGTGTGTGTATGTGTATTCTGTGTGTGTGTATACTGTGTGTATATTGTGTGTCTGTGTGTATACTGCATGTGTGTGTGTGTATACTGTGTGACCCCATAATCTATTGCCTGGGGGCTCCATAATCTCCTATTGCCTGGGGGCCCCATAATCTCCTATTGCCCGGAGGCCCCATAATCTTCTCCTATTGCCCGGGGGCCTGATAATCTCCTATTGCCCGAGGGCCCCATGAGTTGTCAGTCCGCCCCTGACTCGCTCTCTCTCTTTTCTCATTAGGGGAAGGCATTTCACTCCACACTGTCAGCATCTAATAGGATCGCCTGGCAGTTTGACCAATCGGGAAAACAGGTCTGATGACCTGCCTCCGGATTGGCGGAGAGGAACGTTAGTGTGAAAATAGGGAAAATTCATTCACTATCGTCACACAATTGGGTGGGATCGTGGAGCACTCTCTGCGCCCCAAGCCCACCCTATTTTGAAGCCTATTAGAGCCTCTGACTCCAATCAGGTGCTTAAAAAAACACTCCTGTCCACCCCCGCCATAGGAGTCCATTCATCCGGCTTCCTGAAAGGGGCCGGGCGCATGGATAGGGGGTGGCGGCAGGGATAGGTGGGCGGCGCCATTGCGCCCACAATGCACGGGCCACCACTGTTCAGAGGACCGAAACAGACAGAAGATCAGGAAAAAAAAACATATTGGGGTTCATTTACTAAATCTGGAGAGTGCAAAATCTGGTGCAGCTGTGCATGGTAGCCAATCTGCTTTTAACTTCAGCTTGTTCAATTAAGCTTTGACAAAAAAACTAGAAGCTGATTTCTCTGCAGAGTTCCACCAGATTTTGCACACTCCAATTTTAGTAAATCAACCTTGTTATGAATTCCTTCCATTTTTACTGGGTTAATTTCTACCTGTGTAACCAGAAAGACAAAACATCAAAAACAGAATTTGCAAAAAAAGGAAGAGAGCCTTTTCTCACAACCAATTATATCAACAGGTATAATTACTTACTTAAGTTAGGAATGTTTTAATAGAAGGGATAATCCAGCTGTCATTTTTGGGTCAAATAATAATGCTTTTCTAATAACATCCCAGGAATTGTTTTAAATAAAACCTTGGTGATCCCTCCTTTTAACATATATGGTGTACTCTAAATTAATTTGCAAAGATCCTCACCGTATTTTCCTATGCTGATTCCAAGGGATAGGACAGAAAGGTCATGCCCAGCCTTTCTGTCTCTCTGATCTGTTTATAAATATTTTTCTTTTAATTCCAAATCCTGGCAAAATCTATATTTTAGGCTTGCATATCAGCATATCGTAAGGGAGTGTTAAAACTACTGTCTGAATTTTGTTGTTGTCTGAAACCCTATTGCAGAGGTCAACAGAACCAGATGTAAAGAGAACCTTTCAGAACAGATCAGAAAGCAATTACAATTATATCACTTGTTTTTTTTACAGCCAGGAATGTATTGAAATATAAAGTATGCTTTGTTGTTGTCTGTGACCTTGTTGGGTGTAATTTCTTATGTGGCCATTAGGATATAAAGTGAGGGGGAATCTATCCACTGGAGACCAAGAGATCATGGAACACTTGTTAGAGGATCAAATTCTTCTCCACGTCATTCAACTGGAGTTAAGTTTTAACCAGTGATGTACACTGGTTATCCTACACATGTCCAAAAAATCTCTGTGCTATAAGAGGAAATGGATCAGCAGGGTTTTTTTTTTTGTTTTTTTTTTTTTACACAGTAGAGTACAGTGTGTCATCAGTGCAGCCAGCCCGTGTTCTTGATCACTAGACACAGTACAGTATCACCAGCACAGACATCCAATATTCAGCCAGTGTCTCTGATTGCTAACCACTCCACTACAGTGTCACTGGACCAGTGCAGTCAGGAACAATGTTCCTGATACCTAGCCAGACAAGTGCCTGTGTCACCAGAGCAGAGTAGGCCAGAACAGTGTATATTCACACCAATCCCAGTATCACCGGACCAGTGTAAGCCAGCAGCTGTGTTTCTTATTGGCTCACACATACAGTATGGTATACTTGAGAGGAGTAGCATAATGTGTTTTGGGGTATAATTCTACATATGCCCATGCTGTGTGTTAAAAATATTTTATCAATTTACAACATTGTATAAGAAAAATAAAAGCTTTAATTTTCTTTTGGCAAAAAAAAAACTCTTCAAAATACTGACTATGTCTCTTATAAAAATACCTTGGGGGTATCTGCTTTCTGAAAATTTTGTCATTTTGTGAGTGTTTTTGGTAGCACTTTAGGGCCTCCAAGCAAATGATATGTGGTCAGAAAATTAGATGGTTCAAGGTGTTCTTTTATTTTTATGTGGCTAGGCTGCATAAAAATCACATGTACACTCACACAAAGGTCAAATGTTTTAAAACACCCCTATTTTTCCAGTTTTTGATGAAATGTACTCAGTTTACTGTCTCAGTGTACTCTGGAAATAAATCATAGAACAAATAAACAATTAAACATTATGGAATAGTTTTCTTTGACAAAGTGTAATCTACATTTTTGACTAGATGGGGTTTAAGTCCAGAGACTGTGCTGGGCATTCCATGATTTGATGTCTACCGTCTTGTTCTTTTCTTCTAATTAGCTCTGACACAGCCTGGAGGTGTTTTGGGTCATTATCTTGAACCCCAGACTAACTAGGTGTTTTCCAGAGGATATGACACTGCAAAGTGCTGTGGTAGTAGTTACAGTGCCTTGCAAAAGTATTCACCCCCCCTTGGCTTTTTACCTATTTTGTTACATTACAGCCTTTAGTTCAATGTTTTTTTAATCTGAATTATATGTGATGAATCAGAACACAATAGTTTAAGTTGGTGAAGTAAAATTTGAAAAATATATACATAAAACTTTTTTCAGAAATAAAAAACTGATAATTGGCATGTGCGTATGTATTCACCCCCTTTGTTATAAAGCCCATAAAAAGCTCTGGTGCAACCAATTACCTTCAGAAGTCACATAATTAGTGAAATGATGTCCACCTGTGTGCAATCTAAATGTCACATGATCTGTCATTACATATAAAAAACTTTTTGAAAGGCCCCAGAGGCTGCAACACCTAAGCAAGAGGCACCACTAACCAAACACTGCCATGAAGACCAAGGAACTCTTCAAACAAGTAAGGGACAATGTTGTTGAGAAGTACAAGTCAGGGTTAGGTTATAAAAAAATATCCAAATCTTTGGTGATCCCTAGGAGCACCATCAAACCTATCATTACCAAATGGAAAGAACATGGCACAACAGCAAGCCTGTCAAGAGACGGCCGCACACCAAAACTCACAAACTGGGCAAGGAGGGCATTAATCAGAGAGGCAGCACAGAAGCCTAAGGTAACCCTGGAGGAGCTGCAGAGTTCCACAGCAGAGACTGGAGTATCTGTACATAGGACAACAATAAGCCGTATGCTCCATAGAGTTGGGCTTTATGACAGAGTGGCCAGAAGAAAACTTTAATTTCAGCAAAAAACAAAATGGCACATTGAGGAAGGTGCTCTGGTCTGATGAGACTAAAACTGAACTTTTTGGCCATCAAATAAAAGGATATGTCTGGCGCAAACCCAAAACATCACATCACCTAAAGAACACCATCCCCACAGTGAAACATGGTGGTGGCAGCATCATGCTGCGGGGATGTTTTTCAGCAGTCGGGACTGGGAAACTAGTCAGAGTTGAGGGAAAAATGGATGGTGCTAAATACAGGGATATTCTTGAGCAAAACCTGTACCACTCTGTGTGTGATTTGAGGCTAAGACGGAGGTTCACCTTCCAGCAGGACAATGACCCCAAGCACACTGTTAAAGCAACACTTGAGTGGCTGAAGGGGAAACATGGAAATGTGTTGGAATGGCCCAGTCAAAAGCCCAGACCTCAATCCAATAGAAAATCTGTGGTCAGACTTAATGATTGCTGTTCACAAGTGCAAACCATCCAACTTGAAGGACCTGGAGCAGTTTTGCAAGGAGGAATGGGCAAAAAATCCCAGTGGTAAGATGTGGCAAGCTCATAGAGACTTATCCAAAGCGACTTGGAGCTGTGATAGCCACAAAAGGTGGCTCTACAAAGTATTGACTTTAGGGGGGTGAATAGTTGCACATTGACTTTTTCTGTTATTTTGTCCTATTTGTTTTTGCTTCACAATAAAAAAAAAAAAACATCTTCAAAGTTGTGGGCATGTTCTGTAAATTAAATGATGCAAATCCTCAAACAATCCATGTTAATTCCAGGTTGTGAGGCAACAAAACACGAAAAATGCCAGGGGGGATGAATACTTTTGCAAGGCACTGTATGGTTTAGGGTGCCACTCAGTCTGTGAAAGTTGCTTACTCTGGATCATGCAAAAGAGCCCCAGATCATCACACGTCCTCCTCCATGTTTGATAGTTGGTGTCGCACACCAAGGAACCATTAGACATGTGCAATTAGTTTTGTTCCGAATTAGTTTTTTAACGGATTTCAACAAATTCCTTAATTCGGAAACATCCTAATTAATGAAAACCCTTTAACAAATTTTTCCGAATATTCGTAAATTTGAATATTGGAAAATTCGTAAATTCGTCAATTGTAAATTCGAAAGTAAAAAAAAAACGAAAATTTGAAAATCTGAAATAACTAGCTTATAAATTATAGGTATTGGAATTTCCTTTCAAATTTGGCTGTTAGTGAACGTAACAAATACGAATTTTTCCAAACTTACGAATTATCCGAAATAACGAATGCCGTATCTAAACAAATGGAACGTAACAAATTAATAATAATAAATAACAATAATAAAAACTTTTTATTATTATTATTTAATATTAATTTGTTCCGTTCCATTTGATTAGATACGGCATTCGTTATTTCAGGTAATTCTTATCTTTGGATAAATTCGTATTCGTTATGTTCACTAACAGCCAAATTTGAAAGGAGATTCCAATACCTAATATTTATTAGTTAGTTATTATTAGTTAGTTATTATCAAGAATTTTCAAATTTTAACATTTTAACATTTTAACATTTTCAAATTTTCACATTTTCAAATTTTCGAATTTACGAATTTACAGATTTTCGAATTTACATATTGCGAACATAACAAATGTGAAAGATCTAACATTTTTATGAAACGGTCCATAAGACCTTATTTGCAGTCTTCAGTAGTCCACTGGCAGTTTTTCGTGGCCCAGGCAAGCCTCTTTTTGTTATTTTCCCCTCTTAGCAATGGCTTTCTTACAGCCAGTCGACCTGTCAAACCTGCAGCTGAAAGTGTAAGCTACCTGTCACGTACACTGTTAACTCTCAGAAACTTGTCTTCTGGTTCTGTTGTGGCTTCCTGTCAGACTTTCCTCCGGTTTCCAAGCGCCTTTTGAAGGTATAGGAAACTTTTCTTACTGACATCTTGGCTTTCTTTTGCAATTTCTCTAAAGGAAATACCTACACTTTTAAAGGTTATAATAGTCTGTTTGTCTACCTCTTCTTTGTTGCCTTTTTCTTGCTATTTTGAGAGCAATATGCTACTTTCTGCAGTACAATACTGTCCATATATTGCTTAAGAGGGTGTAGTAACACAGTCTGTTTCAACACTGCTTTTATACAGAGAGTAAATAATCAGCAAAAATTGTGATACCTGTAGGAATTGTTAGCATATTATTTTGTCATTTTTCTTACCTAAACAGTTTTTTTCACCTCTGGGAGTTTACCACTTATCATTGTACTATTTCAGGTTATTCACTGTATTTGAACTGTTTAAATGTAAAAAAAAAAAGGAAAATGGGGGTGTTTTAAAATGTTTGACCGCTAGTGTATGTGGAGGAATAGTAGAATGTTTTTTGGGGTGTAATCCTAAGTATGTCTATGCTATGTGTTAGAAATATCCAAATAATTGATAGCTGTATATAAAAAAAAAATATATACACTTTCATTTCCTTCTTCATGTTCCAAAAACTTGTGGCAAACAATATGATCTTTAAAAGGCTCACCATGTCTCTAATTAAACACAATGGAAGGTCTACTTTCCAAATTGTGGTAATTTTGTGGGTGTTCTCCTGTCCTGGCACTTTAGGAACTCAATAAATATGGTAAGTAGTCAAGAAATCGGATGCAAAATTGATGCCCCTTGAAAGCCTGAAGGTGCTCCTTGGATTTTGGACACCTCTATGCATCAAAGCAGTGCATAAGTCTCACACATGTGGTATCCCTATACTTGGGAGAAGTAGAAGAATGTGTTTTGAGGTTTAATTGTAAGTATGTCTATGCTGTATGTAAGAAATAACTTGCTAAAATTACAACTTTGTGGAAAAAATTTAATTTTATTACTTTTTTCATTTTTCAAAAAATTGTGACAAAAAAATTGCAATTTCAAAAAACTCACCATGCTTCTCAGGAAATGTTTCAGTTTTGGGCATTGCACAGTCTTGGCATTTTAGAGCTCAAGAAATGAGATAGTAGGTGAGAACATTAGGGTTGTTAAATTGCAAATATGTATACCATAGGTTGTAGACACTATAACTTTTAGGCTTCATGCACACTTGGACTTGGCAGGAGAAAAACAGCTTTAAAAAGTTCCTAAGCTGTGTTTATCCAAATGTGTTTTTTTTATTTTTTATGTAATCTTTATTTAAAAGTTTTTTGCATCATATAACAGACAAAGCATATAAAGCAAAAACATCATAGAAAAGAATAAAATCATACAAATAGGTCCACATTAGTGTCACTCGTGGTGCTTAATATAATGACCAGAAAAAGTGGAAGAAGGCAAGTAGAGCATCATAACCATACTTCATCTGATGAACATAAGCATAAATGTGTTGCCTCAAATAACCCCTCACTGCGTGAGGCTTAAGGTGACGTAGACCCCAGAATGTGGAGTAGAAACTAGGGAGGAATAAGGAAAGGGGGGACAAAACAAAACAAAACTAAACATCACTCCATGAAATAACCAGGCTGATAACATGTACATGAGTACAGTGGCTGATCAGGTGTGGCTAAGGATCAAGAGCCACCACATTCCCAAACCCTTTAGGGAGAGGGGTTGCAATAGGTGGAGTCCCCTGAGAGCCCGGTGTGGCCTTGCCAGTATAGTGTATCCAAGTGGCCCATATACTATAGAACTTGTCATATTGATCTTTACACTTCGCCATCCATCTTTTCCACAGCCATTATATTATTCACTAAGAGGATCCATTCCGCCCGAGTAGGAATTTGTGGTCTCTTCCTCTTCCAACACTCATCAACAACACTCTAATAAAATGAATAATTCTAATAATAAAAATACCCAATCTTTGCCATCACACAATAAACATAATAATAGTAGGAGTAATGACAACCAACCCCAAGAAACTAGATCTGTAAAATCCATACAAATGAAAGGTCCTAAAAATAAGAACAAAGATGATAAAGGCCCACTACCTACAGGGGAGCATGTAAAATATCAATTGATGACCCTGTACACACTCCATCCTCCCCTATGGCCAGCATTTCCAATATACCTATTAGAAAAGTAGCTATTGACCTAGGAATTGATCCAGAGCCATTTAATAGAATACGGACCCACAATCCCTTTACAGTTCTTGAGAATAGAGTCGGATAGTAACTGTGATAGTATATCTGACACCACACCTGCCTTGACTTTTTTAGAAAAGGAAGTTGCAAAGACGGAGGGTTCTGCAACAGACAACAAGAATTTGAAACCTCCACTGTCCACCCCACTAACAAAAAAAACAAGAAAAAGAGAGGAGGCACAAGATGAGGGAAGAGAGGAGGAAAGAGATGTAAATAGAGGCAGACTATAGAAACCACCCACTCTGCTATTACATTTACAATCTTTCCAGCTCTGTCTTTTTAGAGACAGAACTGGACCTCCTCATAAAGGGTCTCAATTTTGCCCCACCCAGTACACCTAATTTATTTGAGCTATTTATAGATCTTAACAAATACATATGCCAACCTACTATTCAAAGATACTATATACTCAAAGAAGCTGAAAATGATACTCGTAATGCAGCAGAGGAAGTAGCTCTTCCAACTTCTGAAAAGACTGTAGAGGAGGATCCCATTTTAAATATCCCAGAAGAGCTTTATTTAGAGGCTCAACAAGATGAACAAACGTTGTCCCAATTCGTCCCCCATGTGAGAGTGCAATAGTCCATACTGGATTTAAACCGAAATCCTCCTTCTTTCCTCATTGGGCCAAAGGTAAATTTATTTAAACTTTTTATAATATGGTCTATAATACATTCAAGATGAAGTTCAATCATGGTAATAAGAACAGTAGTATCAAACATCTAGATCCCTTTGGCCTCTCTATAGGAAAAAATGGAAAGAGATTGCCCCAGGGATTTTGTGGGTGAGGGGTAAAGGAGGAAAAAGATTGTAGAAAATAATAAATATATGATTGGTATAGATCAAGTGATCAAAAGTAGTAAAAATATATACTGTACTTTATTCAAAAATTACCACAAAATATTTGGTTAAAAACAATGGACAACTCATACAAATATTTCACTAACTCATGTTAACGAGGGTTCTAGTGAAAGAAACACATGCATACATGATATGTTAGAGACCCAACATGTTTCGGAATATTATAGGCATAATATTCCTTCTTCAGGGGTTTCCTATGAGGTTGCATTGTGCGATCTAAAAAAATGCATGAGTAAAGCATACCAATCATTATTACACAAATAAATCAAATGTATCATAATGACATATGAATAATGAGAAAACAAGGAATAGGGGCTTGGGAGGAAAGAGAGAGGAAACAGTTGGTGGTGGTAAGAGAACTTACTAGTTCACAAACCCGTAACTGTATCCTGGACCGATAATCATTGAAAGTTTAATGACATTCCAAATTCCGATCCCCATAGTACCAGTCAGAAATGTCTTTTGAAAAGTAAAACAATATATGGGCACAACTGTTTAAAGCTAAACGTTGAATATTGTATAGAATTTCTTCAATATATCTAAATGGATGGCAGCAGAAACCCATCGGGTATGTCAGGCCCACGGAGTCTACAAGGAACAGCAACAAGAAAAGAGGTGCAGGACCCTAAAAGTCAATATATAATATGGTAAGGTGTAAGTATAGCTATAAAAGCAAAGCATGATATATGTCATTAGTAAAAGCTGGCAGAGTAGAGGAACATGGAGGGGGGAGTTTTAATGTGTGTAATTATATGCACAATGGGGGGAATTATTGAATGCAAAGAGTTACAGACAGATATGTGGTCAATTGACCTCTGTCAGTTAATTGCATACAGGTGGAAGGAAGAAACATATGCAGATCATGGAACAATATAGTGGAACCCTTTACATCATAGATTAAAGAGTATCCATAAATAAAAAATAATAAACACATTGTATAAGACCCGATAATGACTGGTACGGTGAGGTATACAGTGCAACTAGATAATATATTTATAAAATATACCATTAAAGTGTCCATGAAAAACATGATTAAATACCAAGATTAAGTGGCTCCTGAAAGTGAATCATAGCACAGATAGGCAGCGAGGCTAGGTACTTACTACACGATTAGGATTGCACTGGGATCAGTCTGTTCCTAGATGTGAAGTCAAGGTGTGCAGAGGAGAGATGTTGCCACCCAGAGATTTAAGTGCCAGCTGATCATGAAAAGCACCGCCTGTAAGGGGCGGGGAATCCCATACAAGATGGTGATCTAATTGGGGAGGCCGAACCAAGCTCGGCGCCACACCTCCGTAAGCTGACCGGAGTGTCAGCAGGGAGGTAGCAAGTCGCCGAGTACTGTTCCCTCGGCACAGCGGCGTCCGGCGTCACTGCGTCGTAAGGCGCGATGACGTCTGACATCAGAGCGCCGCTGACCCGGGAACGAAGGGCATGTCCACAGCTGGCCCAAGGATTAGCCGCATCGCGCACGGGCGAGCGGCAGATACCATCAGATCGCAAGGAGCCCAGAGTGAGGCCCCACACACAAGATGTGTGGGGCCTACCCATGCCGGGGGACATCACAAAAGGCACTAGGCAATAATCCGATGGGGTAAATGATGGTGGATACTTACTTATCGAGAAAAACAATAAATAGTAATGAACAACAAAGATAGGACCTGGTATAGGAGATCGGAAATGGGGGTGGAACTAAAGAAGAGGAAACATACATTGATTATGTGTCCATCACAATACAATGATACAGGCTACATAGATAATACAGCATAGATGTCATAGCTATAATTATATAATAACAACATTGTACATGTACAAGCAATATGAGGATATAAAACAATACCCATACAGACATAAGTACAAAGGTGAAATATTAATAAGGTATATAAAATAACAGCATTGTACATGTACCAACAATACGTAAATACAGAACAATATCCAAACAAACATAAGTGCAAATTTAAAATGTTGAATAAAGTTATGAAGTATATGGAGTATGTGGAACTACAGGTCACCTTCATAGCCCCCTGATGTGAACCCTGTAGAAAGGGTTTGAAAAGTAATATCTCGTTCAGGCCTGGAGGTGAGGTGGCATTCAAATTCGCAATCCACCTCATCTCCCGTTGGAGGAGTAATTTATTTAAATCACCTCCTCTGGGGGTTTGGTGGAGACGGTCCAGTACCAAGACTGATACCTTTGGAAAACGTTCATTATGGACTATAGCTACATGCCATCCCCAAGGAAAGTCTGGATTTTTTGTTTTCATGGCTGCAATGTGGCGATATAAGCGTTTACACAGTTTTTGGATGGTTTTTCCCACATAATAGCAGCCACACTCGCATTGTATCAAATACACGACCAATGTGGTCTGGCAGTTGGCGTAGTGTTTGGGGGAAAACATCCATCCATTGGGAAGGCGTGGGTTTTTAACTGTATTCATGTATCGACAATAGCCACACGAGCCGCAAGGAAAAGTACCGAGAGTATTACAGGGGTCCCCACGAGTGAGTCCCCTGAATTCACTCTTGACTAGCTGGTCACCAACTGACGTATTACGTCTGAAGGTGACCAATGGATTTGGAGACACAAAAGGGCCCACTATTGGATCGTTGGTTAGAACGTGCCAATACTTAGTCAAAATTTGTCTTAATTCTGTGTGTTCGTTTGAAAAGGTCGTGATTATCCTAGTGTAAGGATTTGGGGCAGAGGTAGGTTTGTTATATGATCTTAACAGATCTCGTCTATCACGATTATTGGCTTCGTTAAAAGCTCTTTTTAGACATCTATGGCTGTAGCCTCTATCTAGAAGGCGATTTTTGAGGGCTCTGGCTTCTAGTGAGCCCTTTTGCGTCTCCAAACCCATTGGTCACCTTCAGACATAATACTTCAGTTGGTGACTGGCTAGTCAAGAATGAATTCAGGGGACTCACTTGTGGGGACCCCTGTAATACTCTCGGTACTTTTCCTTGCGGCTCGTGTGGCTATTGTCGATACATGAATACAGTTAAAAACCCACGCCTTCCCAATGGATGGATGTTTTCCCCCATACACTACGCCAACTGCCAGACTACATTCGTTGTGTATTTGATACAATGCGAGTGTGGCTGCTATTATGTGGGAAAAACCATCCAAAAACTGTGTAAACGCTTATATCGCCACATTGCAGCCATGAAAACAAAAAATTCAGACTTTCCTTGGGGACGACATGTAGCTATAGTCCATAATGAACGTTTTCCAAAGGTATCAGTCTTGGTACTGGACCGTCTCTACCAAACCCCCAGAGGAGGTGATTTAAATAAATTACTCCTCCAATGGGAGATGAGGTGGATTTCGAATTTGAATGCCACCTCACCTCCAGTCCTGAACGAAATATTAAGTTTCAAACCCTTTCTACAGGATTTCCACATCAGGGGGCTATAAAGGTGACCTGTAGTTCCACATACTCCATATACTTCATAACTTTATTCAACATTTTACTTTTGCACTTTCGTTTGTTTGGATATTGTTCTGTATTTACATATTGTTGGTACATGTACAATGCTGTTATTTTATATATCTTATTAATATTTCACCTTTGTACTTATGTCTGTATGGGTATTGTTTTATATCCTCATATTGCTTGTACATGTACAATGTTGTTATTATATAATTATAGCTATGACATCTATGCTGTATTATCTATGTAGCCTGTATCATTGTATTGTGATGGACACATAATCAATGTATGTTTCCTCCTCTTTAGTTCCACCCCCATTTCCGATCTCCTATACCAGGTCCTATCTTTGTTGTTCATTACTATTTATTGTTTTTCTCGATAAGTAAGTATCCACCATCATTTACCCCATCGGATTATTGCCTAGTGCCTTTTGTGATGTCCCCCGGCATGGGTAGGCCCCACACATCTTGTGTGTGTGGGGCCTCACTCTGGGCTCCTTGCGATCTGACGGGATCTGCCGCTCGCCCGTGCGTGATGCAGCTAATCCTTGGGCCAGCTGTGGACATGCCCTTCGTTCCTGGGTCAGCGGCGCTCTGATGTCAGACGTCATCGCGCCTTACGGTGCAGTGACGCCGGACGCCACTGTGCCGAGGGAACAGTACTCTGCGACTTGCTACCTCCCTGCTGACACTCCGGTCAGCTTACGGAGGTGTGGCGCCGAGCTTGGTTCGACCTCCCCTACTAGATCACCACCATGTATGGGATTCCCCGCCCCTTACAGGCGGTGCTTCCCATGAATAGCTGGCACTTAAATCTCTGGGTGGCAACATCTCTCCTCTGCACACCTTGACTTCACATCTAGGAACAGACTGATCCCAGTGCAATCTTAATCGTGTAGTAAGTACCTAGCCTCGCTGCCTATCTGTGCTATGATTCACTTTCAGGAGCCACTTAATCTTGGTATTTAATCATGTTTTTCATGTACACTTTAATGGTATATTTTATAAATATAACATCTAGTTGCACTGTATACCTCACCGTACCAGTCATTATCGGGTCTTATACAGTGTGTTTATTATTTTTTATTTATGGATACTCTTTAATCTATGATGTAAAGGGTTCCACTATATTGTTCCATGATCTGCATATGTTTCTTCCTTCCACCTGTATGCAATTAACTGGCAGAGGTCAATTGACCACATATCTGTCTGTAACTCTTTGCATTCAATAATTCCCCCCATTGTGCATATAATTACACACATTAAAACTCCCCCCTCCATGTTCCTCTACTCTGCCAGCTTTTACTAATGACATATATCATGCTTTGCCTTTATAGCTATACTTACAATGGATTTGGAGACACAAAAGGGCCCACTATTGGATCGTTGGTTAGAATGTGCCAATACTTAGTCAAAATTTGTCTTAATTCTGTGTGTTCGTTTGAAAAGGCCGTGATTATCCTAGTGTAAGGATTTGGGGCAGAGGTAGGTTTGTTATATGATCTTAACAGATCTCGTCTATCACGATTATTGGCTTTGTTAAAAGCTCTTTTTAGACATCTATGGCTGTAGCCTCTATCTAGAAGGCGATTTTTGAGGGCTCTGGCTTCTAGTGAGCCCTTTTGTGTCTCCAAACCCATTGGTCACCTTCAGACATAATACTTCAGTTGGTGACTGGCTAGTCAAGAATGAATTCAGGGGACTCACTTATGGGGACCCCTGTAATACTCTCGGTACTTTTCCTTGCGGCTCGTGTGGCTATTGTCGATACATGAATACAGTTAAAAACCCACGCCTTCCCAATGGATGGATGTTTTCCCCCATACACTACGCCAACTGCCAGACCACATTTGTCGTGTATTTGATACAATGCGAGTGTGGCTGCTATTATGTGGGAAAAACCAGCCAAAAACTGTGTAAACGCTTATATCGCCACATTGCAGCCATGAAAACAAAAAATTCAGACTTTCCTTGGGGACGACATGTAGCTATAGTCCATAATGAACGTTTTCCAAAGGTATCAGTCTTGGTACTGGACCGTCTCTACCAAACCCCCAGAGGAGGTGATTTAAATAAATTACTCCTCCAATGGGAGATGAGGTGGATTTCGAATTTGAATGCCACCTCACCTCCAGTCCTGAACGAAATATTAAGTTTCAAACCCTTTCTACAGGATTTCCACATCAGGGGGCTATAAAGGTGACCTGTAGTTCCACATACTCCATATACTTCATAACTTTATTCAACATTTTACTTTTGCACTTTCGTTTGTTTGGATATTGTTCTGTATTTACATATTGTTGGTACATGTACAATGCTGTTATTTTATATATCTTATTAATATTTCACCTTTGTACTTATGTCTGTATGGGTATTGTTTTATATCCTCATATTGCTTGTACATGTACAATGTTGTTATTATATAATTATAGCTATGACATCTATGCTGTATTATCTATGTAGCCTGTATCATTGTATTGTGATGGACACATAATCAATGTATGTTTCCTCTTCTTTAGTTCCACCCCCATTTCCGATCTCCTATACCAGGTCCTATCTTTGTTGTTCATTACTATTTATTGTTTTTCTCGATAAGTAAGTATCCACCATCATTTACCCCATCGGATTATTGCCTAGTGCCTTTTGTGATGTCCCCCGGCATGGGTAGGCCCCACACATCTTGTGTGTGGGGCCTCACTCTGGGCTCCTTGCGATCTGACGGGATCTGCCGCTCGCCCGTGCGTGATGCAGCTAATCCTTGGGCCAGCTGTGGACATGCCCTTCGTTCCTGGGTCAGCGGCGCTCTGATGTCAGACGTCATCGCGCCTTACGGTGCAGTGACGCCGGACGCCACTGTGCCGAGGGAACAGTACTCTGCGACTTGCTACCTCCCTGCTGACACTCCGGTCAGCTTACGGAGGTGTGGCGCCGAGCTTGGTTCGACCTCCCCTACTAGATCACCACCATGTATGGGATTCCCCGCCCCTTACAGGCGGTGCTTCCCATGAATAGCTGGCACTTAAATCTCTGGGTGGCAACATCTCTCCTCTGCACACCTTGACTTCACATCTAGGAACAGACTGATCCCAGTGCAATCTTAATCGTGTAGTAAGTACCTAGCCTCGCTGCCTATCTGTGCTATGATTCACTTTCAGGAGCCACTTAATCTTGGTATTTAATCATGTTTTTCATGTACACTTTAATGGTATATTTTATAAATATAACATCTAGTTGCACTGTATACCTCACCGTACCAGTCATTATCGGGTCTTATACAGTGTGTTTATTATTTTTTATTTATGGATACTCTTTAATCTATGATGTAAAGGGTTCCACTATATTGTTCCATGATCTGCATATGTTTCTTCCTTCCACCTGTATGCAATTAACTGGCAGAGGTCAATTGACCACATATCTGTCTGTAACTCTTTGCATTCAATAATTCCCCCCATTGTGCACATAATTACACACATTAAAACTCCCCCCTCCATGTTCCTCTACTCTGCCAGCTTTTACTAATGACATATATCATGCTTTGCCTTTATAGCTATACTTACAATGGATTTGGAGACACAAAAGGGCCCACTATTGGATCGTTGGTTAGAATGTGCCAATACTTAGTCAAAATTTGTCTTAATTCTGTGTGTTCGTTTGAAAAGGTCGTGATTATCCTAGTGTAAGGATTTGGGGCAGAGGTAGGTTTGTTATATGATCTTAACAGATCTCGTCTATCACGATTATTGGCTTTGTTAAAAGCTCTTTTTAGACATCTATGGCTGTAGCCTCTATCTAGAAGGCGATTTTTGAGGGCTCTGGCTTCTAGTGAGCCCTTTTGTGTCTCCAAACCCATTGGTCACCTTCAGACATAATACTTCAGTTGGTGACTGGCTAGTCAAGAATGAATTCAGGGGACTCACTTATGGGGACCCCTGTAATACTCTCGGTACTTTTCCTTGCGGCTCGTGTGGCTATTGTCGATACATGAATACAGTTAAAAACCCACGCCTTCCCAATGGATGGATGTTTTCCCCCATACACTACGCCAACTGCCAGACCACATTTGTCGTGTATTTGATACAATGCGAGTGTGGCTGCTATTATGTGGGAAAAACCAGCCAAAAACTGTGTAAACGCTTATATCGCCACATTGCAGCCATGAAAACAAAAAATTCAGACTTTCCTTGGGGACGACATGTAGCTATAGTCCATAATGAACGTTTTCCAAAGGTATCAGTCTTGGTACTGGACCGTCTCCACCAAACCCCCAGAGGAGGTGATTTAAATAAATTACTCCTCCAATGGGAGATGAGGTGGATTTCGAATTTGAATGCCACCTCACCTCCAGTCCTGAAGGAGATATTAAGTTTCAAACCCTTTCTACAGGGTTTCCACATCAGGGGGCTATAAAGGTGACCTGTAGTTCCACATACTCCATATACTTCATAACTTTATTCAACATTTTACTTTTGCACTTACATTTGTTTGGATATTGTTCTGTATTTACATATTGTTGGTACATGTACAATGCTGTTATTTTATATACCTTATTAATATTTCACCTTTGTACTTATGTCTGTATGGGTATTGTTTTATATCCTCATATTGCTTGTACATGTACAATGTTGTTATTATATAATTATAGCTATGACATCTATGCTGTATTGTCTATGTAGCCTGTATCATTGTATTGTGATGGACACATAATCAATGTATGTTTCCTCCTCTTTAGTTCCACCCCCATTTCTGATCTCCTATACCAGGTCCTATCTTTGTTGTTCATTACTATTTATTGTTTTTCTCGATAAGTAAGTATCCACCATCATTTACCCCATCGGATTATTGCCTAGTGCCTTTTGTGATGTCCCCCGGCACGGGTAGGCCCCACACATCTTGTGTGTGGGGCCTCACTCTGGGCTCCTTGCGATCATGCTTTGCCTTTATAGCTATACTTACACCTTACCATATTATATATTTACTTTTAGGGTCCTGTACCTCTTTTCTTGTTGCTGTTCCTTGTAGACTCCGTGGGCCTGACATACCCGATGGGTTTCTGCTGCCATCCATTTAGATATATTGAAGAAATTCTATACAATATTCAACAATTAGCTCTAAACAGTTGTGCCCATATATTGTTTTACTTTTCAAAAGACATTTCTGACTCGTACTATGGGGATCGGAATTTGGAGTGTCATTTGTTAAACCATCAATGATTATCGGGCCAGGATACAGTTACGGCTTTGTGAACTAGTAAGTTCTCTTACCACCACCAACTGTTTCCTCTCTCTTTCCTCCCAAGCCCCTATTCCTTGTAGTCTCATTATTCATATGTCATTATGATACATTTGATTTATTTGTGTGATTGGTATGCTTTACTCATGCATTTTTTTAGATCATACAATACAACCTCATAGGAAACCCCTGAAGAAGAAATTATACCTATAATATTCTGAAACATGTTGGGTCTCTAACATATCATGTATGCATGTGTTTCTTTCACTAGAACCTTCGTTTACATGATGTTAGTGAAATATTTGTATGAGTAGTCCATTGTTTTTAACCAAATATTTTGTGGTAATTTTTGAATAAAGTATATATTTTTACTACTTTTGATCACTTGATCTATACCAGTCATATATTTATTATTTTCCACAATCTTTTCCTCCTTTCCCCCTCACCCACAAAATCCCTGGGGCAATCTCTTTCCATTTTTTCCTATAAATTTGGGATGAGGTGAGTGGTTGTCTCTACTTAGACAATAATTTTTCAACTTGGTAGTCCATCATTTAATATTAATTTGGCCTCTTTATAAATAACCTTAAGACAAATCAGGATGGGATTATTAGAAAAGCAAAAACTGAGAAAAGATCCTACTGTGGAGTATACAAAAGAACTTAAAACACTTTTAGACCAAACTCTATTGAATGAAGTTCTCACAAAAAGTGAATATTTCTTCCTTTATAATAGACATGCAGTGACTCCACATTTTTACCACATACCTAAGGTGCACAAGATTGATGTAGATCCCCCAGGAAGACCGATAATTGCTGGGATCGATAGCCTTTCTAGCAACTTAGGATGCTATATTGATCATTTCCTACAAGATATTGTGACCAGTCTCCCATCCTTTGTCAGAGACTCTGGCCACATGCTTGAAATTCTATCCAATTGCAAATGGCAGTCTAGTTATAGATGGCTGTCTTTGGACGTGGCCTCTCTCTATACGTCCATTGACCATATACATGGCTTAAGAGCCATTAAGCACTACTTGTTGGAGGAAGGTAGTTTTAATCCTTTACAGGCTAAATTTCTGTTGGACTGTGTTGAATACTCCCTTACAGGCTAAATTTCTGTTGGACTGTGTTGAATACTCCCTACACATAATCATTTCTCTTTTTGGGAGAACACTATCTACAGACCAGAGGCACAGCTATGGAGGCCAGGTTTGCTCCCAGCTATGCAAATCTTTTTATGGGATATTGGGAGAATTCTTTCATATGGAAAAATAATCCATTTGGGGCAAACCTGGTTCTCTATGTTAGGTATATCGACGACATCCTCATCATCTGGCATGAGACTGATCAAGAGCTATGCAATTTCTTGGAATATTGTAAAGACAATCCTTTCAGTATAAAGTTTACACATGTCATTGATAAAAAGTGTTTAGTCTTCCTGGACTTACAGCTTTAGGGAAATCCTGATGGTGGCATCTTTTCTAGAACCGATTTTAAACCAAGTGGAGGCAACTCCTACTTGCATGCCAAAAGCAATCATCATCCTAGATGGATACAGAATGTCCCTTATGGACAATTTTGTACAATGTACAAAGTGTACATGTACAAAAAAAGAAGACTACATAGAACAATTTGACCTTCTTAGAAACAAGTTCAAAGAGAAAGGCTATGATGTGACCCATATAGAGACTGCCTTTAATAAGTACCTTGCTCCATACGATAACCCACTGGACCACAATCAAGAAGTCTCATCCCCTACTAACTCAGGTGTATATCAGGCTCGGTTCTCCACCCAGTATACAAACAAGGCTTTCGAGATACAAAGCATATTGAAGAAAAATTGGAGTATCCTTAAACAAGACCCTGTGTTAGACAACAGGCTTCCTGGCCGTCCTAATATTGTCTTGAAAATATCCACTAATAAGTCCACTAGTATATGGTCAACAATATTTAACCAAAAAGGAGCTATAAGTGCAGTGTCAAGAATTGTGGCACGTGCATGTATATGTGGCACAGGAAGAAATCCATTCTAGGGAAGGATGGCAGGATTCACCAACTAAAACAGTTTATAAACTGTGGAACAGAGTATGTCATATATGGCATGCTCTGTCCCTGTGGTCGTCTTTATGTGGGTTGGACATCCCGCCCTATGAGAGGATAGGTGAACACAAATGTGGTATTAACAATCTAAGAGATAAATACCCACTCCCTCGGCACTTTCAAGAAGCTCATCAAGGAGACCCATCGGGCATGAGAGTGTTCGGGATAAAGTCAATCGGGGGTGATTTAGACGCAGGGAGAAGGCACCAGAAGTTATGTAAGCGAGAAGCCTTCTGGATCTTCACCCTTGGTAGTCTCACCCTTGGAGGCCTCAATGAAAACCCAGAAATACACAAAATAGTGTAAAAGTAGTGGTAGTAGTAGTGGTAGTATACAGTTAGGTATAGGATGGGCCCCTTATGTAGAAATGGTATTCCTGCACCTATTATACCTTATCAATTGGTTATTTGCGAGTGAAGCTTTGCCCTTTGCACAATATGTGTCGACATATATTATATATATATATATATATATATATATATATAGATATATATATATCTATATATATATATATATATATATATATATATATAGATATATATATATATATATATATATATATCTATATATATATATATATATATATATATATATATATATATATATATATATAGATATATATAGAGATATATAGATATATATATCTCTATATATATCTATATATATATATATATATATATATATATATATATATATATATATATATATATATATATATATATATATATATATATATATATATATATATATATATATATATATATGTATGTATATATGGATATATATTTTTTATAATCAATTTAAAATAACAATACTATTTATGCTAATTTTATCAAATTACATTTATGATATAATTAAGTGTTCTTGCATAGCAAGACCACTTACTGTTATCTCACATATATATTATTCTTATTATTATAGCCAAATTTACCACCCTAACTCCTCCCACAGTTTTTACACTACATAGACAAGTAATATACCGAAACGTGCGGATTGTTCCCGAATGGTGTGCTATTACTTTGTGGAACGTTTCGCCGAATGGTTCACAAAATATCGTCATTTTTGCGGTGAAATTGGTCCCATAGGAATGAATGGGGAAACTAGAGTGGGAGATGACAAAAGCTGAAAAATCAGAACATGATTTCTAAACTGCCGCCACTCCCTCATTTTCAAGCCCACCTACGCAAATCTTATATCAAAACGTTCAGCTATCCCTGCTGCCACTAAACATGTCCACGGCTAAGCCATAGTCCTGATAGTTTTCACAATATGACCATTTGTTTGTAACTCACGCCGTCCATTGACATTCATTGAAACTACACTCTAGCCCCCTCCAAATTTGAAGGGCAATTTCTAAACTGCGACTGTGCCTTCATTTTTAATATTTCAGAGACATACTATACATCAAAATCTAGGTCTGGGTCTTGTGATTCTCACAATATAAAGATCTTCGCTGTAGGATGTATAGTTTTTAAAATACGGCCATTTGTTTAGAGGTCATTTCAGGAAATTTTAGCCATTAATCAGAGTGTACTGTTAGTGTTTGTTTTGTTGCCATGGTTACCAAAGCTTCTGTTATACACAGGGGGGGAAGGTGGCTGGAGCATCTCAGCTCTGATTACAGAGCCCGGGGGAGGGGACAGACACACCATGTACTGATTTATAATAGAGGAATATGATGGGGCAGTTTTGATGGGGTAATTCTGATGGGGCAGTTTTGATGAAGTAGTATTTGGGAAGCATAAACAGGGCATGAGCGTTGCTAGGAAACAGTGGTTGTAAACACAAGATGCTGAGACACCCCAAATGCATGTGACTTCATCTGCTAGACTTGATAATGCTTGTAGACTCCTCCCACAGTTTTTACACTACAGAGACAAGTAATATACCGAAACGTGCGGATTGTTCCCGATTGGTGTGCTATCACTTTGTGGAACGTTTCGCCGAATGGTCCACGAAATATCGTCGTTTTTGCGGCGAAATTGGTCCCATAGGAATGAATGGCAAAATGTTCAAAAGGAAATGTTGCTAGGAAACAGTGGTTGTAAACACAAGATGCTGAGACACCCCAAATGCATGTGACTTCATCTGCTAGACTTGATAATGCTTGTAGACTCCTCCCACATTTTCCACACTACAGAGACAAGTAATATACCGAAACGTGCGGATTTTTCCCGATTGGTGTGCTATTACTTTGTGGAACGTTTCGCCGAATGGTCCACGAAATATCGTCGTTTTTGCGGCAAAATTGGTCCCATAGGAATGAATGGCGAAATGTTCAAAACTAGAGTGGGAGGTGACAAAAGCTGACAACCCCATGATCAGCCAAAACATTATGACCACCCCATGATCAGCCAAAACATTATGACCGCCCCATGTAAAAAAAAAAAATATTTTTGAAAAAAATAAAAATTAATTTTTGAAAAAAAAAATATTTTTGAAAAAAATATATATTTTTGAAAAAAAAATTACTTTTGAAAAAAAAAAATTAAAAAAAAAATCATTTTTGAAAAAAAAAATTTCATTTTTGAAAAAAAAAATCATTTAAAAAAATCATTTTTGAAAAAACAAAAAAACAAAATCATTTTTGAAAAAAAAAAATCACAAAGCTCTGAGGGGAATTATAGCTCCTCTCACAGGAGGAGTAAGAGTAATGAGAGGGAGTGTGTACCTGATAATCAGAGGGTCCAGCCAGAAATGCATTGATGCATAGGTGATAGGTGGGAGCAGGTGTGTGCCAAACAAAGTGCGGAGTCCATGCGGGAATGGGGTCCATAGCTGCCAAGCCCCCGCAGCCATGTCCACAACGTCATTACTCTTGACCTTCAAATTAAGTTTCACCTTCCCTTCATCACTTTCATGACTTTCTAATTTTCCCTCTCCTCCTTCCCACTCCTGCCCCTTTTTGTTCCTCACATATTGTTCCTCTTGCATCACCCTGCCTATTCTACCCTCTCTCTCTTCCCCTTTTTATTCTCTTATTCCCTCCATCCCTTTCATGTTCTCACACCTTTTTGCCATTCACACTAATCTTTATCCACCCCCCTTATTCCTTCCCTTGCTCTACATTTCTCTCTCTCCACCCATTTCTTTTCACTTTTGCCCCACATCCACTTCACAGCCACTTCATTTTCTTTTCCTTTACAGAATTGGTCTTTTTGGTTCACCACCATCTACAATGACACTCCTGCGGGACGTCGTCCATTCCTGTGTTTTGCCCGTAGCGACATGTCCCCTCAGCTCCCGTGCATGGCATATTTGGCCTGGCCTGTGCGTTTCGTAGCCACACCGCCACTGTGTGGACCATACATGTAAGTGCACAGGCAGTTCGGGCCCATCAATTAGGACCCTCCCTGCCTGTTCTGAGCTTTTTTTCTCTCCTTTTTTCCCCTTCTCCTCTTTTTTTTTTTTTTTTTTTTTTTTCCCTCATACTTTCAATTAAATATTTTTCCTTCAATTTTTAGATTATCACTATGGTTCCTTGCTCCTGATGATAGGTTAAATACCTTGAAACGCGTAGAGCCAACAAACAACCTAGTGTATACATTGATGCATCTGACCAGGCCGTTCCATAATAATTTGTTTTTTGCCCCCCACGATTTAAAACTCTCCCTTTTTTTGTTCTCCAATTTTTCCATTCAATCATGTAACCATGCTCTAAATGTTTTTATATTATGTATTATGTATTGATTCCTTGTTGGAACATGTATGTATGTATATCTCTTTTCTGGTTTCAATGAATTGTAGTATTTGTACGAATGGTTTTATATATAGCATCATGCATTGAATTATTCGAATACAGAAACTCTATAACCATTTGATTCCAATAAAAGCCATTAATTTTATTCCCGCTCCCGAGTGTCTATATAAAAAGTCCCGCTACCTCTTTATTTTTTTTTTTTTTTTTTTTATCATTTTTCATTCAACCGGGATGGAGGGGGGGACCTGAACGGCACCCCTATACCTCATACAAAGTCCCACTTATTCCCTCATCTTTTTCCCAATTATTATTAACCAATTAGGGATGATAGGCACACGGCGGCGTTAACCATAAATTTACATTAAAATACTATTTTGACTCCTATCTCTATTTACCAAAGGCTTAATTGCCTCTATAATCATTAACATTACTTTTCAATCCCATATTTAATTTCATCTGTTTCGATAATTACAGTTTTGTCCTTCCTTATTTTCTCTTTTGATTTCCAATTTTAGTTTTATTTCCAATTCCTAGTATTTACTTTTTCTCTTTTTTTCCTTACATGCACGCAGTGGTGCGTGCGTCTGCTGGTTTGCCGGGCCTGCCTCTCTGTCTTGTTCGGGAGCTGCGACGCGCACTGCGGACCCCCCCTCCACCCTGTTGTGACGGAGGGTGGGCGGGGCTTGTGCTCACTGCGCGTCGACGTCACACATCCCGGCCGGGCACGCTGGCGCCTTATAGCGCGGCATGCCGTCCGAGTGATTACTATCCCCTGGCCCACTGGGGGGTGATTTGGTCGCCGCCGCCGCCGTTGGGACCATTAAGGGCTTGGTTCCTGGGCTGTCGGCGTTCTCCCCTTCTCTCCCCATCTGTGGGCCAGCGTCTGACGTTGTGGACATGGCTGCGGGGGCTTGGCAGCTATGGACCCCATTCCCGCATGGACTCCGCACTTTGTTTGGCACACACCTGCTCCCACCTATCACCAATGCATCAATGCATTTGTGGCTGGACCCTCTGATTATCAGGTACACACTCCCTCTCATTACTCTTGACCTTCAAATTAAGTTTCACCTTCCCTTCATCACTTTCATGACTTTCTAATTTTCCCTCTCCTCCTTCCCACTCCTGCCCCTTTTTGTTCCTCACATATTGTTCCTCTTGCATCACCCTGCCTATTCTACCCTCTCTCTCTTCCCCTTTTTATTCTCTTATTCCCTCCACCCCTTTCATGTTCTCACACCTTTTTGCCATTCACACTAATCTTTATCCACCCCCCTTATTCCTTCCCTTGCTCTACATTTCTCTCTCTCCACCCATTTCTTTTCACTTTTGCCCCACATCCACTTCACAGCCACTTCATTTTCTTTTCCTTTACAGAATTGGTCTTTTTGGTTCACCACCATCTACAATGACACTCCTGCGGGACGTCGTCCATTCCTGTGTTTTGCCCGTAGCGACATGTCCCCTCAGCTCCCGTGCATGGCATATTTGGCCTGGCCTGTGCGTTTCGTAGCCACACCGCCACTGTGTGGACCATACATGTAAGTGCACAGGCAGTTCGGGCCCATCAATTAGGACCCTCCCTGCCTGTTCTGAGCTTTTTTTCTCTCCTTTTTTCCCCTTCTCCTCTTTTTTTTTTTTTTTTTTTTTTCCCTCATACTTTCAATTAAATATTTTTCCTTCAATTTTTAGATTATCACTATGGTTCCTTGCTCCTGATGATAGGTTAAATACCTTGAAACGCGTAGAGCCAACAAACAACCTAGTGTATACATTGATGCATCTGACCAGGCCGTTCCATAATAATTTGTTTTTTGCCCCCCACGATTTAAAACTCTCCCTTTTTTTGTTCTCCAATTTTTCCATTCAATCATGTAACCATGCTCTAAATGTTTTTATATTATGTATTATGTATTGATTCCTTGTTGGAACATGTATGTATGTATATCTCTTTTCTGGTTTCAATGAATTGTAGTATTTGTAAGAATGGTTTTATATATAGCATCATGCATTGAATTATTCGAATACAGAAACTCTATAACCATTTGATTCCAATAAAAGCCATTAATTTTATTCCCGCTCCCGAGTGTCTATATAAAAAGTCCCGCTACCTCTTTATTTTTTATTTTTTTTTATTTTTTTATCATTTTTCATTCAACCGGGATGGAGGGGGGGACCTGAACGGCACCCCTATACCTCATACAAAGTCCCACTTATTCCCTCATCTTTTTCCCAATTATTATTAACCAATTAGGGATGATAGGCACACGGCGGCGTTAACCATAAATTTACATTAAAATACTATTTTGACTCCTATCTCTATTTGCCAAAGGCTTAATTGCCTCTATAATCATTAACATTACTTTTCAATCCCATATTTAATTTCATCTGTTTCGATAATTACAGTTTTGTCCTTCCTTATTTTCTCTTTTGATTTCCAATTTTAGTTTTATTTCCAATTCCTAGTATTTACTTTTTCTCTTTTTTTCCTTACATGCACGCAGTGGTGCGTGCGTCTGCTGGTTTGCCGGGCCTGCCTCTCTGTCTTGTTCGGGAGCTGCGACGCGCACTGCGGACCCCCCCTCCACCCTGTTGTGACGGAGGGTGGGCGGGGCTTGTGCTCACTGCGCGTCGACGTCACACATCCCGGCCGGGCACGCTGGCGCCTTATAGCGCGGCATGCCGTCCGAGTGATTACTATCCCCTGGCCCACTGGGGGGTGATTTGGTCGCCGCCGCCGCCGTTGGGACCATTAAGGGCTTGGTTCCTGGGCTGTCGGTGTTCTCCCCTTCTCTCCCCATCTGTGGGCCAGCGTCTGACGTTGTGGACATGGCTGCGGGGGCTTGGCAGCTATGGACCCCATTCCCGCATGGACTCCGCACTTTGTTTGGCACACACCTGCTCCCACCTATCACCTATGCATCAATGCATTTCTGGCTGGACCCTCTGATTATCAGGTACACACTCCCTCTCATTACTCTTGACCTTCAAATTAAGTTTCACCTTCCCTTCATCACTTTCATGACTTTCTAATTTTCCCTCTCCTCCTTCCCACTCCTGCCCCTTTTTGTTCCTCACATATTGTTCCTCTTGCATCACCCTGCCTATTCTACCCTCTCTCTCTTCCCCTTTTTATTCTCTTATTCCCTCCACCCCTTTCATGTTCTCATACCTTTTTGCCATTCACACTAATCTTTATCCACCCCCCTTATTCCTTCCCTTGCTCTACATTTCTCTCTCTCCACCCATTTCTTTTCACTTTTGCCCCACATCCACTTCACAGCCACTTCATTTTCTTTTCCTTTACAGAATTGGTCTTTTTGGTTCACCACCATCTACAATGACACTCCTGCGGGACGTCGTCCATTCCTGTGTTTTGCCCGTAGCGACATGTCCCCTCAGCTCCCGTGCATGGCATATTTGGCCTGGCCTGTGCGTTTCGTAGCCACACCGCCACTGTGTGGACCATACATGTAAGTGCACAGGCAGTTCGGGCCCATCAATTAGGACCCTCCCTGCCTGTTCTGAGCTTTTTTTCTCTCCTTTTTTCCCCTTCTCCTCTTTTTTTTTTTTTTTTTTTCCCTCATACTTTCAATTAAATATTTTTCCTTCAATTTTTAGATTATCACTATGGTTCCTTGCTCCTGATGATAGGTTAAATACCTTGAAACGCGTAGAGCCAACAAACAACCTAGTGTATACATTGATGCATCTGACCAGGCCGTTCCATAATAATTTGTTTTTTGCCCCCCACGATTTAAAACTCTCCCTTTTTTTGTTCTCCAATTTTTCCATTCAATCATGTAACCATGCTCTAAATGTTTTTATATTATGTATTATGTATTGATTCCTTGTTGGAACATGTATGTATGTATATCTCTTTTCTGGTTTCAATGAATTGTAGTATTTGTACGAATGGTTTTATATATAGCATCATGCATTGAATTATTCGAATACAGAAACTCTATAACCATTTGATTCCAATAAAAGCCATTAATTTTATTCCCGCTCCCGAGTGTCTATATAAAAAGTCCCGCTACCTCTTTATTTTTTTTTTTTTTTTTTTTTTATCATTTTTCATTCAACCGGGATGGAGGGGGGGACCTGAACGGCACCCCTATACCTCATACAAAGTCCCACTTATTCCCTCATCTTTTTCCCAATTCTGATGGGAAATGTAGCTTCTCCCACACAGCTCTGAGGGGAAATATAGCTTCTCCCACACAGCTCTAAGGGGAATTATAGCTCCTCCCACACAACACTAAGGGGAATTGTATCTCCTCCCACACAGCTCTGAGGGGAATTATAGCATTATTGCTCCTCCCACACAGCTCAGAGGGGAGTTATAGCTCCTCCCACACAGCTCTGAGGCGAATTATAGCTCCTCCTCCAACACAACTCTGAGGGGAATTATAGCTCTTCGAACAAAGCTCTGAGGAGAATTATAGCTCCTTCCACAAATATCATCATGCCATCTAAAGGAAAGAGATCTAAAGCTGCAAAGATACGCTGGACTAAACTGGATCCGGAGCCCCACAGCAGCATAGTGGATATGGAGGTTTGTGACAGTGAATGTGCCCAGGAGGTACATAGTGAACCTGTGGTGTCATTTTCATGTTCAACTCAGTGTCAAGTTCAAGAGCACAGTGACAGTGTGATGGGCACTTCTGAAAACCATGGCATGCAAAACCATGTGTACCAAGTGAGATTTCTGTGCAGGCATCATTTCATCAGGGTCATCATGGCTATGGAAGGTTAAGGAACAAACAGTGTACATGCATGGCTCTGACATTTTTGGCATACCACAGTGAGCTTGATGATGTGAGAAAGGGTGATCTTGATCAAATACTGAAGAAGGGCAACAGCTTGTATGGCTCAACAATAAAACAGCTAAAACAAAGAAATGTCTATCAGCATCAACACTTGACAATGGAAGAAGTGCCCCTCAGAGTCAACACTGACAAATATGAGTATAACGTTGTTAAATCTCCAGTGTTATCGGGATGTATGAGAGACACGGTAGACGGTGACAACCAAGGTTGGTTTGTTGACCTCTCCACAAGACTTCAGTGCCTCAATGCAGATGTTACACATGCACTTTTTATAGTAGTGCCATATTGCATTGCATTGTTCAGAGACAAGTCTGGGAGATATGGACTGTTTGATTCTCATAGTCGAAATAAGGATGGACTTCCTGCCACTGGAAAAGGAAAAGCTGTTATGATCACTTTTACACATTTGAGTGATATGGGGGCAAGGATTTATAAGTTGTATGAATTGCTCCTTACAGACACCAGAGGCCCTATTGATGGACTGCAGTATGACTTCATGCCAGTCTCATTTCATCGTGCAAGACGTCTGTCAGATGGTTTGCTGTCCCCACTGGTGCAATCTGACAAACCACATAATGCAAAGCATGTGGAGAACAAAGTGACACAGATGACCAAAGATGTAACACACACTGGATTCCCAGCCAGCAAGCATTCTCCACGGTCAGTTGATGCGAAATCCTCACAGGGCATATGGAAGGACAGTAAGGCATTGTCCAAATTAAATGCACAGAGACGACAAAAACTGAAGACAAGACACAGAAATGAAAGAAGGCGTGATTTCAAGGCTACAAAGATGTCTGTCACCAATAAGAAAAGGACATACATCACCAGCCGATACAGAGCAGATGCTGATTTTAAGTTGAAGCAGAAGCAATATATCATTCGCAAATATGCAACAGATGCCAATTTCAACTTGAAGCAGAAGCAATACATCACCAGAAAATATGCGACAAATGCAGATTTCAACTTGAAACAGAAGCAGTACACCACCAGAAAATATGCGACAAATGCAGATTACAACTTGAAGAAGAAGCAATACATCACCAGAAAATATGCCACAAATGTCGATTTCAAGTTGAAGCAGAAGCAATACATCACCAGAAAATATCATAATGATCCTGCTTTCAGAAAACGTCACTTGCAACATTGCATGAGTTACATGAAAATGAAGCGTCAAACTCAAGCAGATTTTCGCATAACCCATAAGATGCAATGTGCCTTCAAAATAAGAATGAAATACAGACGATGGACTCGTGTCATGCGGGAATGCAGTCAACCAGTGGACAACAGCCTAATGCAGACAGCTATATCCACTTTCCATGAATGCATTAAAGCTGGGCCAACATTTGTGTGCACGATGTGTCATCGCACCCTTTTCCCTAACCAAGTGAAACATTGCATTCACAGCAATTACAAGAAGAATCTACACATTGTTGCTGCCTGTTTGACAGGGAAATATGTCCATGTGTGCAACAATCACTGTCAAGGACCTGAACAATGCACCGTACCAGATGAAAGGACCAAAGAATGGATTTGTCACAACTGTGATTTACATTTAAAAGCAGGACACAAATCATCCATCGCTGTAGCTAACAACATGGAGCTGGCGCCCATTCCCCCAGAGCTCTGCGATTTGAATGTGCTGGAAAGACAACTTTTGGCCAAAATACTGCCATTTGCCAAGATCATCACACTTCCCAAAGGTCGACAGGCAGCTATACATGGCGCTGTAGTGTGTGTGCCATCCGAGGTGGAAACCACGGTCAATACTCTACCAAGATCGCACAGCAAATCCCAGTTACACAGAGTCAAGCTGAAAAGACGTCTGACTTACAAAGGCCACCAGCTGTTTCATTATGTCAACATGGGAAATGTAGTAGCAGGTCTGTCAAAACTCATTGACACACACCCCGACTACAGTGACATTTCAATTAGAGTGGATGAGACAATCGCTGATGATGATGATAATGATGATGGGATGGAACTCGACAGTTGTGACGAAACTGAAATGATGGAGATACTTGAACGCATCGAAAATTGTGATCCATCAGAGGTACAGTCTGCATGTTTACCGGCTGCTTCTGAGCAACAGGAAGGCCATGACCAACAACCTCCCAATGCAGAGGATGAGAAGGATACACTAAGACCTGGAATTGGCCTAGACAGTTGTTTGCAGCCATCTGACCTTGGAGAGGAAGCACTGACACACGGTGATGGAATATTCAGCATTGCACCTGCACAAGGAAACACACCTGTCAGCTTCTTTAAAGTTCCTAGGCTTGAGGCAATGGCTTTCCCTGTTCAGTTCCCTACTGGACAGAATACATTGGACCAGGCAAGACAAGTCAAACTGTCCCCGAGCATGTATTTCAATGCAAGGCTTTTTTGTGTTGATACTCGTTTTGCAAGAGACACAAGCTACCTCTTCTTTGCGCAGTTTGTCACAGAAACACACATGGCCAAAAGCAGCATGTCCATCCAGTTAAGGAAAGGAAAACCCAATACCAGGGATGGACGGAAAATATCCAACAAGCTGCTACAGGACAAGTGTGAGGTTGAGAGGTTGGTGCGAAACCGAGATGCCACAAGGTTCATGCAACCACTGAGAGGGAGTCCAGCTTACTGGGATAAAAATCT
This sequence comes from Aquarana catesbeiana, assembly GCF_042186555.1. Classification (NCBI taxonomy): domain Eukaryota; kingdom Metazoa; phylum Chordata; class Amphibia; order Anura; family Ranidae; genus Aquarana; species Aquarana catesbeiana. Next base: position 500,567,748 of record NC_133325.1, read on the forward strand.
GAAGAATTTGCTAGCCATGGTCAGACAATTGGGTAAGCCAACATTTTTTCTTACCTTCTCTGCTGCAGAATTCAGATGGCCAGAGGTAATAACGGCAATAAAGGCACAACAAGGTCAAAAGGTGGATTTTGTGGGGCTAGACTGGGCTGAAAAGTGTGACATTCTTCGAGGCAACCCAGTGACCACCATGCGCATGTTTGACAAACGGGTTGATGCTCTGATGCGAGAGCTGCTGTTGGGTCCTGCACAGCCAATTGGTGAAGTTATCGATTACTTTTACCGGGTTGAATTTCAGGCGAGAGGGAGCCCTCATATACATTGTCTCTGTTGGGTAGCAGGAGCTCCTATATTTGGACAAGACAGTGATGACAAGGTGTGTGCCTTTATAGATCATAACGTCTCATGCCAGCTGCCTGATGAAGCCAAACAGGCCTTACTTCACAGATTTGTAACAGAACTTCAAATGCACAGCAGATCTCATTCAAAATCATGCAAGAAAGGTAACAGAGTATGCAGATTTGGATTTCCAAAGCCACCTATTAGAAAAACGAGGATAACTTACCCGATGCCAGAAGAACAAGGAGATTGTGCAATGAAACCACAAGCAGCCAAAAACAAACTGAAACCAGTCTGGGATTTGCTTAATAACCCAAAAGTGCAGCTTGAAGACATGTCACAGCTACTGGCACAGTGTGATATGACTTTGAATCAGTACAACTCCTACATTCAGGCATTGACCTCCTCAAGCGTGATTCTAATGAAGCGTGATGTCAAGGACTGCTGGGTGAACAACTATAATCCACATTTGCTGACGGCCTGGAACGCCAACATGGACATCCAGTACATTCTTGATGAGTATGGTTGCATCATGTACATGTTGTCCTACATATCCAAGCCAGAACGGGAGCTGAGTGACTATCTCAAAACAATAGTCAAAGAAATGAGCCCAGAAACAGCGACAGAACGAGAAGAAATGAAAGAGGTTCTTCAGGCTTATTCAAAACACAGAGAGGTCAGCGCCCAGGAGTCTGTGGCCCGTACGTGCAGCCTGAAAATGAAGTCTTGCTCACGTGAGGTTGTTTTTCTGCCAACTGGTGACAACGCACTGAAAATGAGTCTCCCGCTCAGTGCATTGCAGAACAAACCAGCCGATTCTCTTAATGTGTGGATGACGAGTTTTGTCGACAAATACAGAGCCAGACCTGAAACACCAGAGTTTGAGTCCATGTGTCTGGCAGACTTTGCATCCCATTACAGGGTTGTCTATGGCAAGCAGAAGGAAGATGGCAAGCAAAAAGGAAGACAGCAAGCGTGTCAGCCTATTGAATGAAATGGGAATGATTCAAAAACGCACGAGAGGGAAGCCTGCAATCATCAGGTACGCACGCTTCTCAGAGAAGAAGGACCCTGAGAACTACTACGGCAGACTGCTTAAACTGTACCTCCCCCACCGTATAGAGTCATCACTGAAAACTGTAAGGTTCCCAACACACCAGGATTTTTACAAAGGCGCCTGTGTGAGCTTACCAGGAGAAGAAGCAATCCAAGCAGTGTCTGCAATTGTTACCAGCAACCAAAAGAAGTTCGAACAACACAACAAAATTGTGGAACAAGTCTTGGATGACTTTGTAAAAAACGGACCTGTTGAAGATGCTTGGAACACCTTTGCCCCAGAAGCTGAGTTGGATAGGTTGGAATGTGTAGAGGAACGCAAAGAAGGGGAGCCACTTCATGAGAATGAACAAGATGATGTTCCGGAGTATACACGTCACAAACAAACAGGTGGAATTGCGCTTACTGTGAAAGCCCCACAAATGTGCCCTGATTTCCTTCGGAAAATGTACAGAAACCTTAACCGGACACAAGCTCAGACATTCTACTCGGTTTGTGACTGGTGCACTAACCGTGTGCGTGGCCTAAATCCTGACCCATTCTATTACTTTGTCACTGGTGGTGCAGGGACAGGCAAATCACACCTGATAAAGTGCATCTATGCTGAGGCGACAAAGATACTCTGTAAACTTACCAGACTACGTGAGGAAGCAGACATATCCATGCCCAGCGTTTTACTAACTGCATTTACAGGAACAGCAGCTTTCAACATTTCAGGCAACACATTGCATTCTCTGCTGAAGTTGCCAAGAAGCTTGAAGCCACCCTACCAAGGACTTGGAAATCTAATAGATGAAGTGAGGGCACAGCTGTCAAATGCAGAGATAATTGTTATTGACGAGGTGTCAATGATTTCAAAGCCCCTGTTTGCCTACATCAACTGGAGATTACAGCAAATCAAAGGCAGTAAGAAACCTTTTGGTGGTATGTCAGTACTAGCAGTAGGAGACTTTTACCAGGTCCCCCCGCTGGGAAAAAGTAAGCCACTCTGCGTGTTTGAGGAAAATACCAATGACGTCTGGAAAGACAACTTTCAGATGATCACGCTGACAGAGATCATGCGACAGAAGGAAGACATTTCATTTGCTGAGCTTTTGAATAGAATCAGAGTCAAGCAGAAGACTGGCACCTTAAGCAATGATGACAAAGCTCTGCTTGCTCAGGCTTTTACAGATCCCACCCACTGCCCTAATGACGTGCTACACATATTTGCCACCAACAAAGAGGTTCACAAACATAATGCTGCAACTGTGTCTGTTCTCCATTCAAACGTCACCAACATAGATGCCGACGATTACAGAAAAGACCCTAAGACAGGAGTGATGCTGAGGCAACACCAACCTTTCAAAGGACACAAAGACAATCTGATTGACACACTGCAAGCAGCTGAAGGTGCCCGTATCATGATCACAAGAAACATTGATGTAGAAGACGGGCTTGTTAACGGGACATTTGGCAAGATTGCAAGAATAATCATCCAGACTGAGAATGGTGCTACTACGGTAAACAAGCTTGGGCTTGTGCTGGACAATCCAAATGCAGGACAGAGATACCGTAACAAGTCGTCTTGTGATGCTGACAACTTGGTGTACATAGAAAGGGTAGAGGAAAACCTGAGACAGAAAGGAGTTGTTCGCAGGCAGTTCCCCCTGAAGTTGGCTTTTGGATGTACGATTCATAAGTGTCAGGGGATGTCGATACAGTCGGCAGTGGTCTCATTGAAACGGGTCTTCCAACCGGGAATGGCCTATGTTGCTCTGAGTAGAACGACTACACTACAAGGACTGTACATAACCGACTTTGATGAGAAGAAGATCTTTGCTGATCCTGAAATCACAGCTTCCCTGGATTCAATGAAGAATGCATCACTGGAAAGTGTTATGCCCCTCTTAAAGTTTCTACAGACAACAGACAAACAGCAAACATTAACAATTATCCATCACAACACGGAAGGATTACCAGCTCACATTGAAGATATCAAATCTCACCATGAGTTGACACTTGGAGATGTTTTATGTTTCACTGAAACCGATCTCTCAGGCTCTTCTGTTGCTGAAAGTCTCCAGCTGGAGGGCTACAACCTGTTCAAACGCAACAGACACCTCTCGTACACAAACCTTCCTGACATTGCAAGTAAAAGTGGCGGAGGTGTCGCCTTGTATGTCAGAAACCATTTCAAGGCCTATGAAAAGCAGTATCATCACAATGTGACTGACTTGGAGTTCTTGGTTGTCAAACTGGAGTCCCCTGTACAAGCTTTGATCGCTGTCGTTTACAGGCCACCGGATTACAGTATTGGCCAATTCCTTACTAACCTGCTGGGCCTCTTGGAATCTTTGGAAATAATGGATTGCCAACCTATAATACTCTGTGGAGATTTCAATGAAGATTTTCTGTGCAGAGAAAAGAAGCCAATATCTGACCTTCTTCACTCAAGAGGATATACTCAACTGGTCTGGGCAGCCACCACAGAAAAAAACACACTGTTGGATCACATTTACATCTCCAGGGTGCAGCAGTGTCTCCAGTCAGGAGTACTGCACAGTTATTACAGCTACCATTATCCTGTGTATTGTGTTTTGAGCAGTGGTTGTGAACACGCTTAGAGCCTGCATAAACAGGGCATGAGTGTTGCCAGGAAACAGTGGTTGTGAGACAGTGGTCATCAAACAGATAAAGTGGCAATGAGGGTCAGTTTACGTGGCCATAGTTATGTGGGACCATTTACAATTAGCTAAACATCATTCTCTATATTTCATGTTCGGTGTACTTGTTAGACACTGAACTCACTTACTCCCCCCCATCCATCACAGACATCTGTCCTCATCATATAGTAAGAGGAATACCGCGCTGTAGTGCACCCAAAAAGGGTACCTGTTCGTGAAATATTGTAAATGACCAAATAGGGGATAACCAAAATAGTGATGAAAATAACTTAGTGAAAAAAAATTAAAAAAAACTACATAATAACAAAAGCAGCCACTCTATGTGAGATACACACACTAATACAACAATATAACAAATATAGCAGCGCTGTAAATAGGAGTAAATACTAGTACCAGTGTTGAATAGGACTAATTGGTTAGAACCCAAATTAAATAACTAACACAGTTCTTGAAACCTAAATCAATAAGTGTTCACTGGACAGTCCTAACACAGTGAATAAAGTCCAAATAAATGTTGTGAAAATACATAGGCTCAGACCCCATTTTTTTAAAGCAGGAAATGTAAAATAGAAAAAATTCCTCCACCGCACCACGATGGTAGCTGAAAATAAAATGCGCGCTTACCAAACGGCAAGCACAAGGGGGCTTGCGACCTTAACCCGGTCAGGGCCTTTCATTGGATGGGCTTCTAGGAAACGACATGCCACTTCATACAGCCAAAGGGTGATGATACCACTAGTCCACCAAGTCACAGGAAATCACTCTTATCATGGAGATTAATAAAAGACTCCTAGCTGGGGGGTTGTTCTCATTTAGGGGTACCCCGGGAAAAGAGAGGGAAACAACATAGCGTAATCCTGGTTTTGAGGTTTATTAAAAGAATTAAAATAACACTTACAGTGTAGCAGATTCAAATAAGCATAAGAAGCCGGCTGGCTAAAACGATCATCCGTCCTACAGACGGTAGATGCAGCACGTCAGCTCGCCCTATCACACTGTCCTCATCACACTCACCCTCTCCTTCCTGTGCTATAGCCTGCTTGCTGATTAGTAAGACAAAGAAACAGCAAGGAGCAAAACTGCAGAGAAACTGAAAATTTGTAAGGGTTTAAAGTATATGCTTTAATGAATTGCCTGGTATCCAAAAAGTTCAAAAAGTTGACTGTTCAAAATGTTAATGTTAATGTTAATGTATAACGGAAATATACCGCCAGTTCGCTTGTGATGCAATATATTGAAATTATATGTACACTGTGTAAACTGTTTTTGACACACTTGATTTTGGGACGCGAGTCCGTCAGGTGCTATGCTTTGGCTGGGGCGGAATAAATCCTGGTAACCCTTAAGTCTGTGTCCGACAAAGTCATTTACCGATATTTCTACCTTCTACATCATTAGCACTTGTGCACTTTTTAAATTTGATCAATCAATTGGTTAGTGTAATGTTTACTATCTTTACTCACTACAAACACTCCACACAGTTACTCTGCCCATCTGCCCAGTTCAACCTTTCCACAGTTACTCCAACCACACAACAGTTACTCCAGGCACTCCCCCCAGTTACTCCGCTCACTCCACATGTAGAGGCAAGAACACTTTTCACAATTTCCCCAGAAATTGTACCTTTTCTAGTTAAGTGTTCTTGCATAGCAAGACCACTTACTGTTATCTCACATATATATTATTCTTATTATTATAGCCAAATTTACCACCCTAACTCCTCCCACAGTTTTTACACTACATAGACAAGTAATATACCGAAACGTGCGGATTGTTCCCAAATGGTGTGCTATTATTTTGTGGAACGTTTCGCCGAATGGTTCACGAAATATCGTCGTTTTTGCGGCGAAATTGGTCCCATAGGAATGAATGGGGAAACTAGAGTGGGAGATGACAAAAGCTGGAAAATCAGAACATGATTTCTAAACTGCCGCCACTCCCTCATTTTCAAGCCCACCTACACAAATCTTATATCAAAACGTTCAGCTATCCCTGCTGCCACTAAACATGTCCACGGCTAAGCCATAGTCCTGATAGTTTTCACAATATGACCATTTGTTTGCAACTCACACCGTCCATTGACATTCATTGAAACTACACTCTAGCCCCCTCCAAATTTGAAGGGCAATTTCTAAACTGCGACCGTGCCTTCATTTTTAATATTTCACAGACATACTATACATCAAAATCTAGGTCTGGGTCTTGTGATTCTCACAATATAAAGATCTTCGCTGTAGGATTTATAGTTTTTAAAATACGGCCATTTGTTTAGAGGTCATTTCAGGAAATTTTAGCCATTAATCAGAGTGTACTGTTAGTGTTTGTTTTGTTGCCATGGTTACCAAAGCTTCTGTTATACACAGGGGGGAAGGTGGCTGGAGCATCTCAGCTGATTACAGAGCCCGGGGGAGGGGACAGACACACCATGTACTGATTTATAATAGAGGAATATGATGGGGCAGTTTTGATGGGGTAATTCTGATGGGGCAGTTTTGATGAAGCAGTATTTGGGAAGCATAAACAGGGCATGAGCGTTGCTAGGAAACAGTGGTTGTAAACACAAGATGCTGAGACACTCCAAATGCATGTGACTTCATCTGCTAGACTTGATAATGCTTGTAGACTCCTCCCACAGTTTTCACACTACAGAGACAAGTAATATACTGAAACGAGCGGATTGTTCCCGATTGGTGTGTTATTACTTTGTGGAATGTTTTGCCGAATGGTCCACGAAATGACGTTTTTGCGGCGAAATTGGTCCCATAGGAATGAATGGCGAAATGTTCAAAACTAGAGTGGGAGGTGACAAAAACTGACAACCCCATGATCAGCCAAAACATTATGACCACCCCATGATCAGCCAAAACATTATGACCGCCCCATGTAAAAAAAAAAATATTTTTGAAAAAAAAAAAATATTTTTGAAAAAAAAAATATTTTTGAAAAAAAAAAAAATTATTTTTGAAAAAAAAAAATTATTTTTGAAAAAAAAAATTATTTTTGAAAAAAAAAAAATATTTTTGAAAAAAAAATTACTTTTAAAAAAAAAATTATTTTTGAAAAAAAAAATATATTTGAAAAAAAAAATATTTTTGAAAAAAAAAATTATTTTTGAAAAAAAAATTACTTTAAAAAAAAAAATAATTTCGAAAAAAAAATTATTTTTGAAATAAAAAAATTCATTTTTGAAAAAAAAAATTACCTTTGAAAAAAAAAATTACTTTTGAAAAAAAAAATCATTTTTCAAGAAAAAAAAATTCATTTTTGAAGAAAAAAAAATCATTTTTGAATAAAAAAAAATTCATTTTTGAAAAAAAAAATTACTTTTGAAAAAAATGTTCAGCTCTTTCAGCGAATGATGGAACTTTTTTACTACTATTTATACTTTTTAAAATATTAAGCTTTTTAACACTTTTCACAGTTACTCAAGCCACTCCACCCCACCCAGTTACTCCGCCCACTCCAGTTGTAGAGGCAAGAACACTTTCACAATTTCCCCAGAAATTGTACCTTTTCTAGTTCTTATTATTATAGCCAAATTTACCACCCTAACTCCTCCCACAGTTTTTACACTACATAGACAAGTAATATACCGAAACGTGCGGATTGTTCCCGAATGGTGTGCTATTACTTTGTGGAACGTTTCACCGAATGGTTCACGAAATATCGTCATTTTTGCGGCGAAATTGGTCCCATAGGAATGAATGGGGAAACTAGAGTGGGAGATGACAAAAGCTGGAAAATCAGAACATGATTTCTAAACTGCCGCCACTCCCTCATTTTCAAGCCCACCTACACAAATCTTATATCAAAACGTTCAGCTATCCCTGCTGCCACTAAACATGTCCACGGCTAAGCCATAGTCCTGATAGTTTTCACAATATGACCATTTGTTTGCAACTCACGCCGTCCATTGACATTCATTGAAACTACACTCTAGCCCCCTTCAAATTTGAAGGGCAATTTCTAAACTGCGACTGTGCCTCCATTTTTAATATTTCAGAGACATACTATACATCAAAATCTAGGTCTGGGTCTTGTGATTCTCACAATATAAAGATCTTCGCTGTAGGATGTATAGTTTTTAAAATACGGCCATTTGTTTAGAGATCATTTCAGGAAATTTTAGCCATTAATCAGAGTGTACTGTTAGTGTTTGTTTTGTTGCCATGGTTACCAAAGCTTCTGTTATACACAGGGGGGTGTCTTGTCGAATTCAGTCCCCTATCATATAGTGTCCTCCCTGTACTGCGCAGGCGCAGTACGGAGGACAAAGGAGACGCCGAAAGTCTCCGAAGTTCAACAGCTGATCGTCAGCTGTACACGGCGCCTGCGCATTTATTCTTACCCTATGTCCAGGATCATTCCCCACTATCCAAGTGGACATAGAGTTAGAATAAATATTTGCCGAGCGCAGCGAGGCCGTGCCCGAAGCGTGGCGAGCGAAGCGAGCCCGCGAGGGGCCCTCTTACACTGCCATCGCTAACAGGTGCCCGAGCGCCATGTACAGCTGATGGTCAGCTGATCACCTTCGGACATTTTCGGCATCTCCTGCTCCTCCGTACTGCGCAGGCGCAGCGCCTGCGCAGTACGAGGCGGACACTATTTGATACAAGGACACTATATGGCAGAACAGGGGAAGGTGGCTGGAGCATCTCAGCTCTGATTACAGAGCCCGGGGGAGGGGACAGACACACCATGTACTGATTTATAATAGAGGAATATGATGGGGCAGTTTTGATGGGGTAATTCTGATGGGGCAGTTTTGATGGGGTAATTATGATGGGGCAGTTTTGATGAAGCAGTATTTGGGAAGCATAAACAGGGCATGAGCGTTGCTAGGAAACAGTGGTTGTAAACACAAGATGCTGAGACACTCCAAATGCATGTGACTTCATCTGCTAGACTTGATAATGCTTGTAGACTCCTCCCACAGTTTTCACACTACAGAGACAAATAATATACTGAAACGAGCGGATTGTTCCCGATTGGTGTGTTATTACTTTGTGGAATGTTTTGCCGAATGGTCCACGAAATGACGTTTTTGCGGCGAAATTGGTCCCATAGGAATGAATGGCGAAATGTTCAAAACTAGAGTGGGAAGTGACAAAAGCCGACAACCCCATGATCAGCCAAAACATTATGACCACCCCATGATCAGCCAAAACATTATGACCGCCCCATGTAAAAAAAAAAATATTTTTGAAAAAAAAAAAAAATTTTTTGAAAAAAGCAAAAAAATCATTTTTGAAAAAAGTAAAAAAATCATTTTTGAAAAAAAAAAAAAATATTTTTGAAAAAAAAAAATATTTTTGAAAAAAAAATTACTTTTAAAAAAAAAAATTATTTTTGAAAAAAAAATATATTTGAAAAAAAAAATATTTTTGAAAAAAAAAAAATTACTTTAAAAAAAATAATAATTTCGAAAAAAAAATTATTTTTGAAATAAAAAAATTCATTTTTGAAAAAAAAAATTACCTTTGAAAAAAAAAATCATTTTTGAAGAAAAAAAAATCATTTTTGATTAAAAAAAAATCATTTTTGATTAAAAAAAATTCATTTTTGAAAAAAAAAATTACTTTTGAAAAAAATGTTCAGCTCTTTCAGCGAATGATGGAACTTTTTTACTACTATTTATACTTTTTTAAAATATTAAGCTTTTTAACACTTTTCACAGTTACTCAAGCCACTCCACCCCACCCAGTTACTCCGCCCACTCCAGTTGTAGAGGCAAGAACACTTTCACAATTTCCCCAGAAATTGTACCTTTTCTAGTTTTTAAATATAATATTATGTAATGTATCACACATTTTTTATATAAAAATATATATGTTTTATATAGAAATATGTGTTTTTGCCCATTCAGCTTTACCTTTAAATATTTACACTCTAGTAAAATTCTCTACAATTTAGTGCAGTTGTGTGTTATAGGTATTTACAATCTAGTGTTATTGTTTATTTGTATACACGTATATTTTTACTTAGAATTTTACACACATCACATACCTATCGATTCATATGTACATGTACGTGAGTGCACTTTTTTGTGTGTGTGCATATATATATATATATATATATATATATATATATATATATATCTGTGCTGGCTGGTAACCAATTTCATTAATGGTACCCTGGAGAGGCTCAGGGACCCCATTGTCCCCGCTCGATCTAGAGAGCAAGGTTGCCTATTTGCCAAGAATTGCGCAGTTTTTTCCCCTTCCCCACTTTCCTTTCCTCGTGTACATATATAAATTTTTTATGTGTAATCTTGTTCTCTATATAGGGGAATGGCAGATGTGTCTGCTCTGTCCTCTATGAGATGTCTACACTAAAATGGCGGACGTCAACGGTGGACATCAGCTTCGCGCGACGGTGGCCGAACAGGAAGTGGCGTTTGGACCGCACTTCTGGTCCTAATCCGGAACCTAGACTGGGAGGTGTTCTATGTATGTACACATATATATATAGGAAGCTGAAGGATGTAGCAATCCTAGGCTCTGATGAGCTTGGTAATCCTTCAAAACGCGTCTGCTAGCAGTGGTCCTCTCTTTCATCTTCTGGAGACTATGGTTATCGGACCGATTGCCATAATTTGAAAGGCTTTTACATTGCAGTTTCTTTCACATACTTGTGAGTAGTTTTTAATTAGTTTTTTAAATAAACGTATCTAAGGATAATGCAGAAGGCTGATGCTCCCTCTTTTCTTTATTCCCTTTTTGACTGTTAGGGTACCCCCATCCTGGAGGGTAGCAAGGCCAGAGACATTATCCATCTTGAACTATAGATCACCTGATCAACACACTTGTGCACAAGAGTATTTGTTTACTGCTATCGGAACTAACCATCTGGCTGCATTGAATAGGCTGGACAGACTTGTGATAATGGCTTAGAGGGAACCCTATACCACCGAGTGAGTATCTTAAAACTATTTTCCTGCATTTTTGTGTCCACAGAGCTCATGTGTGAGACAGTAGAAATGGTCCAACTGTGTTTCGGTAAAGACATGCTGAAGGTCTCTCTCCCTTATGTAGATAGGCTTTCCCCTGCTCTCCAGCGACTGCAACATCCCATACAGTACCGATATAGCATGAGGAATCGCAGAGGAAGACATACAGAGCCGCTTAAAGGGGGATGCCATGGTAGGAGAGTGATTGGTCTGGGGTTGGCTGCCCACAAAATGTTGGCGCTGTCTATAGCGCCAGTCATCCAAAGGAAGGGATCCATATTGTGTTCTCAGAGTAGCCAGTGGCAATCAACCCTGATCTTGTATAAATCTGCCACATCACATCTCTCCATCAGTGGACCAAAACCTGAAAAAGGAGGGATGTTCCCTGGGAGTGAACCAGGGGAAACCCCCCAAGGGAACCAGGGGAGGGATCAGAGGGGAAAGCCGTCCCTGTTTGTTTAATGCATCCCAGATTGCTAGGGCATGGATAGCCGTGCAAGAGGCAAGCTCAGATAGTCCCCGACAGTCCCGAGGGAGCCAAGGGGCATGAGATAAATTACGGCCTGCTAGAAATGTATCTAACCGGACCCATAATTTAGTGCCCACATTGTGATACCAATCCAAGCTCCATTGCAATGCTATTGCTTCATAATATTTATGGATGACCAAAAACACCCATACCTCCCCCTCTTTTAGGGCGCTGTAAAGTGCAAAGGGCCAGACAAGGACTTTTCCCATTCCAGATGTATTTCAAAAACAAGCTGCTTAGGGTTGAGAAGAAAGACCGGGGCAATGAAATGGGCACCAAATGGGCACCATTTGTAAATAGAAAAGAATACGGTGCAACACATTCATCTTTAAGACACTGACTCGGACCATCCAGGAAAAGGCAGCTCTGTCCCAGTTTTGTAAATCTGCTCTTATAATTGAAAGCAATAGGGCGTAGTTACAGGTGTACAATTGGGAACACTGGGCTGGTAAATAGACACCCAAACATTTTCTATGTGGAGGTCTGGCACCACATAAAGGAGAATGAGGCTTGCAGGTGTAGAGTCTCTGATTAGAAAGCAGATTGAAGTCTCTCAGTTCAGCCATATTATTAGAGAGGGAGATCAAGGGGTCTGAGACATAGAATAAGATATCATCGGCATAGGCTGACAGCTTATGCTCTGTTGGTCCTACCATAAAACCCTTAATGGCAGCGTTAAGGAGTATTTTGTTAAGCAGTAGTTTGAGGGTTATGGTGAAAATTAGGGGGGACAAAGGACATCCCTGCCGTGTCCCGTTGTGAATGGGGAATGAGTCCAATAACACACACCCCATTCACCTTTACCTTGGCTTCCAGAGAACTATAAAGCAAAGACATCCACAACAACATATTAGGGCCTAAACCTAGTCTGGTCAAGACCGTTCGGAGATATGTCCAATCCACCCTGTCACACGCCTTCTCAGCATCAATGGAGAGCAGAAGACAGGGGGGTGATTAGTTTGCAATTCAGCCCAATGGATTAGCTAGATCACTCTATTAGAATTATCCCTTGCTTCCCTTCCTGCCATAAATCCCGTTTGATCAGGGAGAACGATCGTTGGAAGGGTCGGTTTAATACGGTTGACCAAAATCTTAGCTAAGATTTTAATGTTGGTATCCAAAAGCGAAATCGGCCTATAATTACCTGAAATAGTATTGTCCTTTCCCTCTTTGGGGATGACCACGATGTGGGCCATCAACAACTCTTTGGACTTTTCGGTGCCTGAAGCTAAAGCATTGCAGTATACGTTCCACCTTTTGGGGTTCTGTGGAACAGGAAAGTTTTAGGGAGGTGGTAGAGCTTGACAAAATACTCCCTAAACGCTTCCGTTTTTTTGAATGCACCACCGAAGGGCCCGCCGCATTAGTAAGCTTATGGACATGTCCTGAGGCTTTTGAGGTTTGAGAGCCCATGTAAGTAATCTCTTGTATTTATTACCAAATTCATAGAATTTATGGGAGACCTGGCGCAGCCTAACCTGAATCTGGACATCAAGCAAATTAGCATACTCCTAACGGAGGGATTGCAGTTCCGTACCCATCTCTGGGATAACGCGGTGCTTATGTATGAGTTCGGTCGAGCAAATCTTTGACAGGAGGGTTTGCAGCTCCCCCTCTCTTGCCCTTTTTAATCTAGAGCCTTGGGAGATAAGCTTCCCTCAAACCACTGCTTTGTGCTCTTCCAAGACCGATCCCATCCCCACCTCACCTGTCAGGTTCTCAGCAAAGTACAGGAAGATAGTGTTTCTGAGCCACTGCATCATCCAGGATGCTCTCGTTCAAGCGCCAGGTCAATGACCACACATCAGGAGACAGTGGATGCAGGGAGATGGAAACCGGAGCATTAACCGAGATCGTTATGGAGCCAATGGACGCACTAGATAGGGAGTTAAGGGAAAACTGGTCCATCACCAGACAGTCTATTCAAGTATATACATGGGTAGCCGAGAAATAGCTATAGTTCCTCCCAGTGGGATGGAGCAGTTTCCAATAATCAACCAAATGGTGTGCTTGCAGGGATTTTCTGAAATGCTTTAGAAAGGCAAACGAGTGGGCAGAATGGCCCGAGGACGTGTCTAAAGGAGAAGAGAGACTCTAGTACAGACTCCAAAAAAGTAAGCTGCTTACAATTTTGGGGCATACACGGCTGCAAAGGTGAACTTGTGTTCAAAAATAGTGCCTTTAAGAAACACATACCTGCCACTGGGGTCCGCCAAATGTTCAGTCGGAACAAAAAGGCATTGTTTATGAATAGCTATGGCCACCTTTCCAGATTTGGGACGCAGTGAGTTATTCAGGTACCATAACTTATATAAATGGTTAGGGAGGCGGGGGACCGAGTCAGTGCGAAAGTGTGTTTCCTGTAAAAAAAAAGTACATGTGCCCCCAGGGGTTTTTTTTTTCGCAAGCCACAACTTACTGCGTTTTGAAGGGGAGCCCAGACCACGGACATTGTACGATATGATTTTCAAGGAGGCCATGATGAGAGATGACACAGGGGAGCACCTGTGTGGAGAGAGAGATCCACAGCATACCGGACCAGGAATCAGGGAGTGCCGAGAACACAAAAAGAAGGAATAAGAGCCTATAAAACAAACAGTTATAGCATAGAAAAAACATGAAAGACATAATAAACAACATAGAGGGCACAAAGCCCAAAAGGCACACCAAAGAGCAAAAACAGCGATATGTGGGAGCCTCCACTCCATCCTCAAGACAAGGAGACAGTAGAGGCCAGCGGGCAGCAATAGGTCACAGAAAGGTGACATAACTCATAAGAGTTGAACTACTGGGGGTAGGTGGTAAGGCATCAGATGTGAGTCCAAAAGAGGACCCGCTACATACGAAAGGTGCATGTCTGCACCCTAACCTAATTTAAATGATTACACAGCAGCCAAGGGGGAGGAGGGAAGCCCCCGGGATAGCTAGGAAGTCAGCAGAAACCATCTCATCCAGTCAGGTTTTCCCCTGGGAGAGGAGGAATGTGAGGCTTGGCTGGATGAGCCACTCCTGGGTCGATTGCATCGTCTGCTGCGTTCCGGGAGCCAAGGCTGTGGATGGGATAGGATCAGGATCTCCAGGGATGCTCTCCAATCAGGAATGTCCACAAGAGGCAGATCAAGGGATTCCAGGAACTGGGGGAGGTTATCCTTATTCAGCAAGGTAAACTGTTGTCCATCTTTGGTGACCAAAAAACTGAATGGAAAGCCCCATCTGTAAAAATAGATTTGCATCCTTGTATGGCTTCCAGCAGCAGCTTGAGGGCACAATGTTGCATCAGGGTGCGTCTGGAGAGATCCGGGAAGAAGGAGAGTTTAGCTTAATCAAAATCCACATGGCGAATTCCTCTAACGTGGAACATATTGCATTCCTTTAGGGAGTATTTAGAGGTTTACATTTAATGTCCCTGGGTTTACCCGGGTCATCAGAAAGTGAACGGAGGGCTCTGTGAGCACGATCAATCCCAATGTGGCCAGGTGCCTCATGGCCTAGGACTGTTCAAACATCCCTGCAGAGTAGGGACTATGTTCCGGGTTGCAGTGGCTTCAGGAAGGCCTAATGCGGATGTTATTTTCAAAATTGTCCATTTGATCCAGCGAAGAGTTAATTCTCTGGTCCTGGAATTTACAGCGCTCAGTGAGTGCCTGCATGGAAGGGTTAACTTCCTCCCACGGTGACTCCAGGGCCTCTACTCTACCCCCAATATGTGCAGTATCCACCTGCAGGGCTTCAATGTCCTGTCTCAGGGCCTTCTCAACCCTGGTAGCAAACAGCTTCAGATCAGCCTTAGTGGGGAGGGAGAGAAGATGGGAACGTAAGTCCTTGTCTCCAAGCACTTCTCCCATATCAGAGTGCCTGTCCTGGCTGCCTGAGCCCAAGGGAGAGGAGGTGGGAGTAAGCCTGAGTGAGGGCAGATGTGGAGAGGGGATTGGTGAGGCCGCTCGAGCGGCATGCTCACCTGGCGACATCTTGGATGATTTGACTGGACCCCGGCAGGTCTCTGTAAAATAGGCATCCAGTGAGCTGGAACGGCTCCAAGGGGTCCACCACCAGGGACGGTTTCCTCTTAGAGGGCATGATAAGCTGCCAAGATCTCCCTCAAAAGGCTACTGTGTGTGCTGAAATCCGAGCGGGACTCACAGAGCTCTCAAGAAACACGTGAATGCAGTGGCCACGCCCCCTTTCAAAATGTGTTTAGGTGTCAAGCGCTTGGGCATTTATGCATTAGCCAGAATATTTATCAAGTGGTAAATGTGCCTAGCGCTTAGGTGCCTTTTAGACATTTTTGCAAGCATTTGGTCGTGTTGGGCATTTTTTATGCTCAAACTCCTCTCTTGAATGCAACTTTGGTGGGGAATTTTTTTTTGCCTCTAAACACCTGTAAATGCCTATAGTGTGCATGGAAACATAGGCTAACATGGAGGGGCATTTTGAGGCAGAGAAATGAAAAAAAAGCTCAAACGCCTGTAAAAGCAGAGTTTTTGAGCTCAAGTGTGCATGAGGCCTTAAACCGACTAAATCATGTACACAAAATACAAAAGAAGAGAGCGTAAAGCCACCCTAGTGTAACTTGGCTTTATTATGGTAAAGTTAAAAACACTACAATGGTCAAACTCACATTGTGTGAAGTTAGGCACAGCATAAGGATTCCACTGTGGCCACACTCCTAAAACCACCTCAAGATCTTGACAGGGGAAGGGGGAGCCATGGATGTTCAACCTAGCTGCCCAGCTCCTGGTAGCATATCCAAGGCTATTCACCACCACACTTGACGTGCAGATCAACATTTTTATTCTTTTTTCCTTCATGTAACAACAAAAAAAATGGTGATGAAATACCACCAAAAGGAAGCTCTAACTGTCTAAAAAAATGATACACAAGTCATTTAGATGTGGGGTTGATTTACTAAAGGCAAATCCACTTTGCACTACAAGTGCACTGCAGGTGCACTTGGAAGTGCAGTCGCTTTAGATCTGAGGGGGACATCTGAAATGAGGGGAAACCCTGCTGATTTTATCATCCAATCATGTGCAAGCTAAAATGCTGTTTTTTAATTTTCCTTGCATGTCCCCCTCAGATCTACAGCAACTGCCCCTCCAAGTACACTTGAGGTGCACTTGTAGTGCAAAGTGGATTTGCCTTTAGTAAATAAACCCCATAGTGTTGCTTGACCGGGTAGTTTTCAGGACTGTTAACACCACAAAAACGCACTCCAGATCTGCTCCAGATGCATTTCTGAATGCGCGTTTTTGGCACGATTGTGATGCATTTCCGGATGCATTCCAGATGCTTTTTTTCTTATTTTTCCTGTTTTTTTCACTGTACTGGGGTTTGGTGCATTCTTGATGCCTTTCTGATGCACTCCGGTGCATTTTTGATGCGTTTTGCCACGTTCCAGTACAATCCAATGTAGGAAAAATGAAGTATGTTCTACATTTTTTTCTGGAACTGAAATGCCCTTCAACTGATCACACTGGTGTAAACTATGCCATTGGAAACCATAGAGTCTACTTTCCATGCTTTTTTGATGCAGAAAATAACTGACCCTCAGTCAAAGTATCACCGCGCTGAAAACTGAAAAATTGCCTGGGCAGGAAGGGGGATTTACATGCCGGTCTTCAAGTGGTTAAAGCAGGCAATATCTTTTATATTTGGTGGGTACATTTTAATTGGCTGTTTTTTAATGTTGGGGTATAGTTGCGATTTAATTAAAAGCTGCCGATTAAAAAAAAATAATTACAAACTTTTGAAATTATATTGACACATTAAAGCTTATATGGGATTTCACTAATTGGATTTAGGTCTAAATTAATACTTTTTTGTTTAGGATGAAGATGAATCAATTTATAGAAACATTCACAGAATGTGCATTGTGAAGTTAGTCTGCTGTAGCTACTCCCTCTTGTGGCCTCATGTTAATAACTAGTAGGACAGACATAGACAGGGCTTGTCTGCTCATCAAAAGGCACTGGCTTCTATTGGCTGCTGAGAGCAGCAGTTATCCCTTTTCATTGCTCTCTGCTTTAGGAAAGATTTGCATGATCAGAGAGCAGCATGTCAGCTGCTGTAGCTAGCATTTCTGAGCTCCTGCAGGAACAGCGGATCTCTCAGGACTAACATTAGGAATCCCATCAACTGAAGTCTAGAGTGCTGGTCACTGATCTCTAAGAAATTAGCCTGCTTATGCATTTTGAAACAAATTTTTTTTTTAGTAGCATTAGCACGCAAAGTCCACTAGAACAAGATAAAGTGAAATAAGGCTGCATTTGACATAGGGAACCCATGCTGGGTCACTGAGTGAAAAGAAAGACCTATCGAATCATATACCATACAGAACAAATGGACTTGTGTTACTAGTCACACAAGACAGGAGCATGGACCAGTACCTTCGCAGACTCAAGCAGGACCTGGTAAGAATACTTTTAGAGTCAAACCTAACTGTCTCATATTTTTCTATATATGTATTTATTACAGGTATTTTTAACACTCAGACAATTTATAGAGCACTTTACATATATTGTACATTCACAGTCCCTGACCTCAAAGAGCTTGCAATCTAAGGTCTCTACCCAGGGGCAGACTGATAACTCATGGGGCCCCCGGGCAATAGGAGATTATGGGGCCCCCAGGCAATCAGAGATTATAGGGCCACACAGTATACACACACACAGTATACAATCACACAGTATACACATACATGTACACACAGTATACACAGACAGATGTAAAAAAAACACAGATTTATACATACTGTCCCTGGTTTTACTGAGGTTGGCAACCCTGATGGGGCCCCCTAGTGGCCCAGGGCCCTAGGGCAGTGCCCGAGTGGCTCAATGGTCAGTCCGCCCCTGTCTCTAATTCACATGTATACATACACGGACCAATTTAGAGTAGAGAAAATTAACCTACCAGTATGCCTTTGGAAGGAAAAACACAGTACCTAAACGTATCCTCAAAATTTGCAAATGTATCTGAAGAACTAGAATATGTTATGTAACTATTAGGGGTTAAACATTAGAGAGTTGTGTCAGTGAACAGCAAAGCAATCATTTGTCAAATCATCAATTTGAACATGGATTGTCATTCTTTATCTCAGCACTCACCAATATAAACAATGATTTAATGAATATACAGAGCTTATCAGGTATACAGTGTCTATTTAACAAAACAATGGCAAGAAACTATAATCCCAAGGAATAGAATCAAGCCATGACATAAGCCAGTTATGGATGGTATATGTTTATTGATGGCAAGAGATTGTGTGTATAAAGTCTATTGTAAAGTACTTACCCTTTTATAGCAGTTTAGGAATTCTTATATCAGACAGTAATAACTCCCATCACAAACTGTTATTGTTGTGGTGTGATATGTGTCTTTAAGCTCATTTGTACAGTTTATAACATGTAGATTTAAATATCCTGCATACTAGAGTAAAGTATTCTATGATACTAATGGTGTTGAGGAGCTAACAGCAATTCCCTGTCTATCCCACTGCTGATAAAATGGCATGTATTAAACAGAAGTGTATTGAAAGGTATTGTTTTTGTTTTGGAAAGTTAGACCCTTTGTCAGGTTTGTATTGCTGTCTGTCCATTCTTAGGAAGATTCATTCCTCTATTTGTCCTGCTGAATGTCACTTTATAATACACATTGTGTATTTATAAAAACTTTGCAGAGCTATTCATCCTGAGAAATTGCACATATATGTTTTGTGCAAATGGAAAAAAAAATGTTATTAGGCTATTTACTCTCTAGGTCAAATGAGATTCATTCATACAGAAAAGAATCACTCAGGGAAATACCACATTATCGTTTCTAGATGTAGCTGATGCTCATGCAAATTAAATGTATTTGCTATAGCTGTCAGCTTCATTGCAGGGACCATAATGGCATATTTTCTTATTTATTCTATAACCATTTTTTGGATGAATAACATTCAATATGTAGAAGGAATAGCTGGAAATAATTGAATCTTGAGAATCTTGAGAATGAACATACATGCCGTTTTACAGAACAAGCTCTACAAACATTTTTATGAATACACACCAAAGAGATGAAGGAAAATGGGGACACCTGTTTTTTGACAATTCTCTAAGACAAGAATTCTGTTCACTTTGGAAAGATACACTGTCATTTCCTGTTTTGTCTCCAGGACAGGAAGTGAAGAAAAAAATCTCCCCAACAGGAGCAAAATAGCCTAGCCTAATAGAAGTTTTAATCCTTTTGTAGTTTATCCAAAATCAAAAAAACGTGACATTAAATACATTTTAATTGTATTTTTTCTATGTAAATACAATCAACTTAACAAATTGGTACCACAGGAGAGGCAATTTCACAGTGTTGCATAACAGAAAGAATTGCTGTAGAATTTGGAATTTATGCCATCACTTCCAGTCAATCAAAAATGGAAAATGAATGGTTTGGAGCCTTTTATGTAAAAATGTGACAGCATATCACTGTCGGAACACCAGACACTTATTCAACATGGCTTCATCCAGATTCATTTTTGATTACACCCAGAGCACCATAACATTGGCTTCCTGCATAAACTAGGATAGCCATCAGTAGCTGCCTTCATACAATCTTTACGATGAACTGCATGTCCTCTGACTCTGGACATGTGGTGGTACCCTCTGTTTGCCTCAGTTCAACATAGGGATGAACAGAGGTTCTCAGACTGCCCATGGTAGCTGTCAAAGTCTAAATAAAGGCTCCCATAATTGGCTTGAATTTTGTCTTTTCAGCCCAGAGAGAGAGAGAGAAAATCAATCATATTTTGATGGGGGAACTTCCATTGCCAGTTATTGCATTCTCAGATTTTCAAGGAGATACATTCAAGAGGCGCTGGGGCTTGGGAGCTTATTAATAGAGTAGTAAAGGGAAAGCTCATTGGGCTCTGGTTATGCAGATTACATGCAGCTAATGCTACTATCCAATTGGTACCCAGGAACCTCACTTAGAGCTTGAACTAAAAGATGGAGCACCAAATCAAAGCTTTAATAATTTATTTGTTGGCTGTTTTGTGAATCATAAAAGCTGTTTTGGATTCCTTTATAAATTTAGTTTGCCACTCCTTCATTTGGTTCAAGCTCTGAGGGCTATTGTATTCGGACAGCTGCGGCACCCATGGCTACTGGCACTAACAAACAGTAATTGCATCTGTTAGTACGCAGCCATTTTTGGTCAATAATTTTTCACGTGGCTCAGCTGATTTTTAAACCAACTTATTTTGAGCCACATAATGCTTGCAGGGCAACTCATGGCCTACATGTTGGCCAATTCAGCTGGAATCAGATGAAATTTAAGCCATCTACTGTATAGAAACTTTGAGATTGAGCATGAAGATCTTGGATCTTCTTAATTATGTAAGAGCACCCTAGGAGACCTGGGGGGAAAATGCTACTTTATCTAATTAGTGCAATTCTGTATGTCCCAACACCCCTTTCTTTGTTTTCTCGATTTCCCTTAAGGGTTTCTACAAAATACTTTTTCTGTGTAGCAGCCATTGAGACCCATCACTCACAGAATATGTACATTATACAGAGAGGGAATGTTCAAAGTGCCTGTTATTCCTGTCACATGTTTAATTTTATGACTGTTTCCCAGCACTTTAAAACTAAAAATAATAATAATAATTTTATAGTAAAATGATTGGTTACAAAGCTTTATACTTTTATTTTTATTTAAAGTGACAATTTGTGTTAGGGTAATGGGCAAACAATGACAGAGAAAGATAAACTAGCGCAGGAAAGTCTTGGACTCACATGAAATAAAATAAAAAATAACAAACTCTGCTAGTATACATAAGTTAAAAGCACAAAGTTAGCTTAGTTTCACTTCAACAGTCAGCAGACAACAAAGAGATTGTGGGAAAGGAATTGTGGTGTCTATGTTTAGATTCTTTCAAGTCTACGTGCACCTGTTCTGATGTGTGGTGGATGAGAATGTTCTTTACAACTGAGACAGCTAAACACATGGACAGAACATTCCATGTCTTTTGTGATGGAACAGAACAACTGCTAAAGCAGGGCATTCCGACATCACTTTCACATAAAGCACCAGATGCATTCTATGCCTTTTAAAGTTTTTGTAAAGCCTGAAATTAACTTTTCTTATTTGCTCCATTTTGGTCTGGTAAATCCTAGACTTATTGTAAAAGAATACAGGAAGAAAAATTGAGTTTCTCCTTAGTTCCAGTCTGATATAAAGATTGCATGTTAAAAATAATAATATAGAAGGTTCAGTAGTTCACAAGGGAAGAGCGATAAATAATGATATTGAATTTCTAATAAAACACTTATCTTGGAAATAAAAGCAATACATAATAAATGTGGATTTTGGAATTTGCAAAGTAGAACTGAAGGTAAAACTTTTTTCATTTTTGGTTAAAATAAGGAGGGGTTATAGCCCTGTAAGGTTTTTTTTCCATCCGTGTCCCATTAGGGAGATTTACCTTCACTTCCTGTCCCATACGAAGTAAAAGGTAATCCCTCTAAAGTGAGGGAAGTTCCTGGTAGGCACAATGGTCACCAGAAATATTTTTCCCTCTATTCCTATTCTGGTCACCAGTCAAAATTTGGGATTTTCTTTCACTTTCTGTGATAACAGTCACAGCACAAATAGAGAGGGTGAATTTCCTAAAAGGGAGCCAGACAGCAATAGAAACCTGACATTTTTAATCTTTCTACACTCTAGTTTTGCCTTCAGTACTTTTACAATACAGTGAGTGAGAAGCAGTTAAACGACAGTCGGGCGGGACCGCTCTTGTTCTGGATGTCCTCCCATTCTTGGCATGCAGAGCTGCAATCTGTGGTGCGCTGTGTCCCTCGGGCACAACGCATCACCGATCGCGGTAAAAAGCCGATGACATAGGCTCTTTACCATGCAATCAGCTGTGTCTAATCACAGCTGATCACAAGTAAATGAATGGCAGTTATCGTCATTTCCTTTCCGCAGCGCTGTCAGTGTCTGAGGAACGGAAAGCCTATAACCAGCTTTCCTGTGGTGACGGGGCATTTACACTGATAATCAGGGCACTAATGATTAGTGCCCTGATTATCAGTGTCCATCAATGCAGCATTTCAGTGCCCATCAGAACTGAATATCAGTGTCCATCAGTGCAGCATATTAGTGCCCATCAGTGCCACCTATCAGTGTTCATCAATGCCAGCTTATCAGTGCCTCTTCATCAGTGCAACCTCATCAGTGCCCATCAGAGCAGCCTCATCAGTGGGCTTTTTTTTTCAGTCTTTTTTCCTTTGTTTGGCAAATAATAAAAACCCCCAAAAAATGCTAAAAATGTCATTTGTGTGCAGTGTTGCATGATCACACAATTGTCATTCAAAGTGTGACAGTTCTGAAAGCTGAAAATTGGCCTGGGCAGAAAGGGGGTGAAAGTGCCCTGTATTGAAATGGTTAATGATGGCTGCCCCACTGGAGGGGTTCTGAAGTAATGGAGGTGGTGGCTGGGTTATAACATCTCAATGTTTGGCTTCCCTTTTTCTCTCAGGATAATGTTCACAGCACTCCCCAGAGGATGGACTGGCCTCTCCAGGCTGCACTGGGAAAGAGATGTCACCAAAGGCAGGAGGAAGTGCTCAGAAAGCCCAGAAACTCCAGGCTCCACCTTTCCTCTTCTCTGCATATTACTGAGAAGTGATGAGAGGGGAGCAGGAACAGAAAGAGCAGTAGTGAAGTAAATGTGAAGAGTGCCAGGGGCACTGTGTTCTTCATAGCCCCGAGTGTTGAGTACATGTAAGCCTGCAGGGAGGCTTCTCTGGGAGTGTCAACTGCATTATCTGCTGATGAAGGTACAAGTGCAAGGGCGTTTAGATACCACAGAGAGTGGTGTCATTAGGATTTAATTATTTGAAAGTACAGTTAGTCTCAGCTACACACAATATACAGCACTGCGTGCTGGAAGTGGGATGGAAACTTCCCTTTTCACTCCCGGAACAAAATCAAGTTTGACTGACCTCAGCCTTTCACAGGGAGCTTTGCCTTCTATGAATAAATTCAAAGTTTCCTCTGATTAGCTGAGATTTATCCTGGCAACCACTTCTACTGGTACTAGAAATGAGGAAAAAATAACTTTTGAGTTGTCAGCAGGACAAGACTAGATAGGAAATTTTAAAATGACAAATGTCTACAAAGTACTTAGTAGAGGTTTTCTTACTTCTTATTGTGTCTACAAGTCAATAAATGAAAGGAAATCACCCTAGAGCGACACACCATAAAAAATTAAAAGTTTTAGTTTTAAATACATTTTAATTGCACCCTTCCTTCCTTGGAGTCAAAAGTTGAATTTGCTCTGCTTTATGATTTCATACTGTTACAGATTGGGCTAATTAGTCTCGAAGCTGAGTTACTGTATGGCTAACTGTATCTAAGGGACCTTCCACCTTTGTTCTCTTTTTTTTTAAAAGTCAGTCTTTTGGATTCTAACATTTTAGTTGACTTACTATACTCCTATAAAAATGGTATTCTCTGTAGTATCAAGTATTTGGTACTGTATAGTGAGAAATCTGTACTAAGAGTGTGTGTGTATGTGTATATATATATATATATATATATATATATATATACACACACACACACACAGTAGCAGTCAGAGAATATCACATGTAACTGTTGAAATTGCCTTTAACAAACGCAAGTCTTAGTTGCACATCTACTCAGAAATGGGATGATGAACACGTTTTGACATGCCCTGCAGAGTCACAGCAGTGGAGCTGTGTGCAAGATTTACATACGGTCTGAAGGGCTTAATTAACCTCCTCCAAGTTTAATAATTTGCATAACTATATTTTCTGGGGAGGAGATTACATGCTGGATCACCACAAGTGCCAAAGCTGTTAAAGAGCGCTGTATCCATTTTCTGGTTGAAAAATTAAGGCAATCAACAAGAACAGATATTACCATGCAGCTTTCACTTAAATAACATAATAACTGCACATTTGTCTGATATTTAAAATGTACCTGTAAGAATAGAACTATGGGAGATAACCTCATTTACATTGTGCTTAAGGGTACAGGATCCAAGTCTGTCCCAGGGCTGTCATCCTGATCTTGACTTCTCTACAGAGTAAGGCCAGCCATAAACGGAGCAAATTTCTTTCCTGCAATCACAGGAGCCGGTTCACACATCTCCGAAGTGACTCCAGTGTGAATTGCACAGTATTCCTGTGCGTCTTTTGGTCCGTATTCAGCCAAAAATTCGGACTGAAATCGGACCTGAACCGGTGAATGGAGACGCATCGGACTGCCTGCTGTGAGCTGCTCCATGCTCTAGTGTGAACCCAGCCTAAATGTTATTGTCACCCCAACCCATGGGAAAACACAAAGTATTTTTGGGTGCCATGTGTTTCTGTGCGGCTGCCTTTTTAAAAAGGGTCAGACTTTTTTACGCATTTGCAAATCCAATTCCATCCAAATGAATGGGCTGTACAAGTGTGAACCTAGACCTATAACAAAAAGTTAAAACTAGCCTTTCCTATAAGCAGCTGGTCAAGGCTATGACTCATTGAGGAGATTTACTTAAACTGATGCACACAGAATTTGGTGCAGCTCTGCATAGTAACCAATCAGCTTCTAACTTCAGCTTGTTCAGTTAAGCTTTGACAATAAAACCTGGAAACTGATTGGTTCAGAGTTCCACCAGATTCTGAGTGAACCAGTTTTAAAGCGGGGTTCCACCCAAATTTTGAACAATATCTGTATGTATTCTCTTCCTTGCCTAGATGCTGACATGCCGTTTAAAAAAATTTAAATTGCAGTAATTACCTTTTATTTTTCTATTCTTCTTTGCACTTCCTGGTTCTCCTCCCGTGCGAGTAGGCGTGTTTCTAGCCTCTCCCAGACTCCTGGGAGCTAGTCTCAGGCTTCCCAGGATGCCACTGAGCATGTGCGGGAACGAGCGGTGAATGCTGGGAGCACAGCATTCACCGCATTCAGGAAATAAATGCTTGTGGGCTTCAAATGCCCACAATGAAGATGGAAACCGCCTGCAGTGAATAATATAAGTTATTCTTTCCGACGAAATCTGACACAGGTGGACATATTACACACAATATGTGAGTATGTAATGCTGAGAAGAAAAGTTTGTGAATGAACTCAAAAAAAAAAAAAACTATAGATAGGTGGACCCCCGCTTTAATAAAGCTCCCCATAATATGTGTTGCATTTTCTTTTTTATCATTTAATACACATACACACATATAAAGTGTGTATATATATATATAGAGAGAGAGAGAGAGAGAGAGAGAAAGAAAGAGAAGGAAAACAAGAGCTAGATTAATCTGGCTATAAGGAAAACTGAATGTTTTGGTTAAAATTAATGAATAAAAATGTTTTAGTTTGAAAATTAAAAAAAATAAAAAATAAAATTCAGTACATTCTGTCTTCAGTACTTGTTCTTTGCTGACCTATAAAAAGTCAATGTGTAACAATAAGCATCCATAAAAGAAACCAAATCTGTCTTTGTCAGGCTGCTAATGGTGAAAATTGATACTACTAAGTGCTGATCAATGGCAATATATTCTAGCAAGATGCCTGTTAGGCACTTTCCCACCCTACCATCTGACAACTTACAAGTCACTATTATATTACAGTTCTATACATAGAGTAAATACTTAGTTCACTGCTTGGGGCAATATATGTTATTGCGTACTATGCTTGATCTTTAGGGCAATATTTTGGTATATAGTGTGGCAGAAATACACGACAAACAGGTTTGCACTGGGGTGTTATTGGAAAATTTTGGTTTGCAGTTATTACTCATCTAAATTCCAGTTGGCAATGGGCCTTGTATTGACAAGGTACAACATCATCCTGAGAGATTTAGTTGCCAGTTGTGCAGCTTTAGGTTGTGCAGTCTGAGAAAAAGAAACCCTTACACATACCCAGTTACTGGTCTCAGGCAATACACAGATTAAACAAATCCTCCTATATAGGTTGTACCTGCTTATCTGCAGTCTTCTGTTCTCTACAGCTGTTCAAAATGCAGAATTTATACAGCTTGCCTGAGCTTCTAGAAAGCAGGGGGCAGAGAGCTGAAGTTACACTCTGCAGAGCTCAGTGAGGAGAGCTGATTGGAGGGAAAAGACAAACCCCCCTTCACATAGCACACAGGAACAGGGCTGAGGATGTCAATCATAGGCTGTGTGCTGGAGATCCCTCTCTTGTCACCTTTTTTCTCTTGGTGTCAGGAAAGTGATTCATGCTGATAGCACAAGAACCAGATAGCAGAGAGTAATTACACTTAGTGCCAAAGATTGAGATAAGTACACACTATAGAGGGATATGTTCATATTTCATGTCTGAAGTTTACAACCACTTTAAAAGATATTATGTAGTGGTTTTGTAAAAAAAAACAAAAAAAAGGAAACATTACATTTTCTTCTTTTTTTTAACAGATAAAGATGAAGTATTGCCTATTTTGTATTTTTTTTTTGCAGAAAGAGCTCTGTTTTCCCAGCTATCTTTATCTGCTTTGCCCTAAGTGTCTATTTTTTTTATAGAGCTCAATAGCTCACTTTGAAATCTACATATGTGATTAAATAAATCAGAATAGAGACTCCATCTCCTGCTCTAATCAGATGGCTCCCAAGATTTAAAACAGAGATACACAGGCTGAAAAGAGATAGAAACCCATAGTGCTCTGTGAATCCTATATTTACAAGGATTTTATATAAATAGTAAAACAATAGGAGATATAAAACTGGCTTAACCACTTCAATACCAGGCACTTTCCTGCCCAGGACAATTTTCAGTGTTCTCGCATGCAACACTGTACCCAAACTAAATTTTTATCATTTTCTTCCCACAAATAGAGCTTTCTTTTGGTGGTAGTTGATCAATTCTGGGGGTTTTATTTTTTGCTAAACAAACTAAAAAAGACTATTTAAAAAAAAAAAAAAGGCTTTCTTAGTTTCTGTCATAAAATGTTGTTTTTTCCTTCACTGAGGGGCGCTGATGAGTTGGCACTGATGGGAACTGATAGGCAGCACTAACAGGCGGCACTGATGGGCACTGACAGGTGGCACTGATGGACACTAATAGATGGCACTGATGGGCAGCACTGATAATGAGGTACTGACAGGTGTTACTGCTGGGCACTGTGGTGGGCTCTGGTGGGCACTGGGAGACTTTATTGAGAGGCAATGACTGGCAGCTATTGGGCACTGATTGGCACATCTGATGGGGGCTGTGCTGATAATCAATGTGCTGATTATCAGCACAGACCCCCCTCTGACAGGGAGAGCCACCGATCGGC
The DNA here is from genome assembly GCF_042186555.1 of Aquarana catesbeiana. Classification (NCBI taxonomy): domain Eukaryota; kingdom Metazoa; phylum Chordata; class Amphibia; order Anura; family Ranidae; genus Aquarana; species Aquarana catesbeiana. The sequence continues at coordinate 500,595,557 of NC_133325.1, forward strand.
CCTCCCTGTCAGCGTGAACCAAGGAATGCCATTTACCGGCACTTCCTGGTTCACGCGATGATCAGCTGTGATTGGTCACAGCTGAAGACGTGGTAAGAAGCCTGTGTCAGAGGCTCCTTACCATGATCGGACTGACATGCCGCACTCGCAATCTGCACGCTGCACGCCCCTGTGGGTGCGCGCCGGCATGTTATCCTGCTGGACATCATATGACGCCCAGTTAGGATAACAGAACCACTTCCCGGCCTTAAATTTGCTATAGGCCAGGCGGGAAGTGGCTAAAATACAAAAATAAATTACTCAAAGCCATTAAAAAAGTTGATATATGAAATATTCATTTTTCATTCTGCACTGTAGTCAACCCATCCCTTCCCTAAATTATCCAAACTAAAGCATTAAATATTCAGTAAGGGCAGCAAAAGACCTTATTTTGCAGATAGGTCTGCTTACAAAAGTCTGAATTGCTCAGAATTACAGCTTACTACCACAATTTGATAGATATGCAAGTAACCCAATTTCTTATGACTTTTTTTAAGTGTTTGCAGAAACAAAATGTGGGTCACTTACCAGTAAGTCACTTACCTTGTTGCCACAGGGATGGAAAATTAAAATAGGCAGCTATGTATTTTAAAAACATGTAATTTTTATTTCTACAGAAATGTGAGACCTTTTGAAGTGAGAACACTGAACACGAGCAGCTCTGTTAAAACAGTAATAACATCTTTACTGATCTTGTCGGTAGAGGAGATTAGTACAAATACAATAGCACATGAAAGAAACTTGTAAAGTATTAATACTTTCCAGAAGCATGTGAAGTTACATGTGTGCTGCAAATAATCAAAGACTCATGGTTTTTTTGCCCCTTGCACACAGCTATTTCCATCACCATCTTCCTTTTTTAAGCTTTTTTCAGTAAGTGAAAATATTTTCAGGGCCATTAACAGGTTCAGATGTATATGTATAGTGGAAAGAAAAACTGTTCTAAAAATTTGAATTGTGTTCCAGCTGCTAGCAGTGATGTGTTGTCAGGGAATCTGAGTAAGTTGGCCAGGGCTTTCATCTAGCCCTGATTTTGTTTAAACTTGTAAAACAATGAAAATGGAAAAAAAAAAAAATAACGCAAAATATTTGTCACTGTTCAATAATCAATCTTTGCAGGGTTTCTGTTATTTTATTTAAAAAATATTATTTGTTTCCCCCCTTTTATTAGATGCATTACTTGAATAGGAGGCAATTAACAAATGGCAAAACAGTAAAAGGTAACAAATACATTACAACACATAAAGAGAAATAAAAAAAATGTTAAAGTGGTTGTAAAGGCAGAAGTCCATCTTGATCCAGCGATTTTGCATGAGAGACTCAGCTGTCCAGGACTCTCCCTCCTCATTGGCTGAGACAGCAGCGAAGCTCCATTGACTCCCACTACTGTCAAAGTCAGTGAGCCAATGAGGAGAGAGGGAGGGGCCAAGCCACAGCTCTGTGTCTGAATAGACACACCGAATTGCGACTTGGCTCGGGTGCCCCCATAACAAGCTGCTTGCTGTGGGGACACTCAACCAGAGGAAGGGTCCAGGAGCGCCGAATAGGGACCTGAGAAGAGGAGAAACAGGGCTGCTCTGTGCAAAACCACTGCACAGAGCAAGTAAGTATAACATGTTTGTTATTGTTAACAAAATAAAAAAGGAGACGTTAGTATCACTTTAAAATATATATTTTTTTTGTGAGTAATGAATATATCTTTTTTCAATGTAGACTGTTGGATTTTAAAGGGGTTTAGGTATCACCTCCCTGCAAACTCCTAAAGTTTGAAAGAACTCTCAAGTTACTGACAACCTGATAGTGAGAAGCAGAAACCACAGCATTAACAGTGGCAGAGTTACTTTATTAAGAAGCAGAGCACACTTCATAAATCTACATCTCAGGGCAAAACTTATCAAACTCCTCCTTACTCCCTTCATGTCTACTCCTTGTTACCCTGAGCTGGTTCTGCATTGTTATCTGACCTAACATCCTATGCATCATATTCAGTAGTTGTGTAATCAGATGCTACATGGCAATCTGAGCATTTTCCGACCATAGATTTACCTCCAACAATTGAGGAAAAGGGCTTCTATAGTTGAAGAGAAAGATTAACTGATACCCAGCATTTAATATAAAACCGTTACAGTCATGGTCATCTTACTACTCAAATAGAAAGATAAACGGTCACCCAGTCAACAGTGCCTGAGATTAAAGAACACACTAGTATTTCATGACTGATTTGACAATGGCACAACTCCATGCTTTTGCCACTGCTATGGCATTTGATTAGTGGCAACTAAACTTCCTCCTCCAACTTTTATATGGATGGACAGGGCACTCAATGCCAAATTACAATAGTTTTTTCTGGGCGAAGATGCTTACATTTTTACATATTATATTAAATTGATTGTAACTTCATAGTTGAAGTAGTATGTATGGGAGTATGAATTATACACACAGGGCAATCCGTGGAGTTTATTTCCTAAAACTGGAGAGTGCAAAATCTGGTGCAGCTGTACACTGAAACCAATCAGCTTCCATTTTTTTTTTTTTTGTCAAAGCTTAGTTGAACTAGCAGAAGTTAGGAACTGATTGGCAGATTTTGCACTCTTCAGTTTCAGTAAATCAACCCCACTGTGTCTAAAATCCTAACAACTAACAGCAATGTCAAGATCTTTTTTAACCACTTCAATACAGGGCACTTTCGCACCTTGCTGCCCAGGCCAATTTTCAGCTTTCAGCGCTGTCAGTATTTAAATGACAATTGCGCGGTTATGATACACTGTACCCAAACTACATTTTTATCACATGTTCCCATAAATAGAGCTTTCTTTTGGTGGTATTTGATCACCTGTGCAGTTTTTATTTCTTGCTAAATGAATAAAAAAAGACCGAAAATTTTGAGAAAAATACGTTTTTCTTTGTTTTTGTTATAACATTTTGTAAATAACTACGTTTTCTCTGTCACTGATAAGCACTGATAAGCTGCACTGATGGGCTCCGATGAGGTGACACTGATGGGCACCGATGATGGGCACTGATAGGCAGCACTGATGGGCACTAATGGGCGGCACTGATAGGTGGCACTGATATGCGGCACTGATGGGCATTGATAGGTGGCACTAATGGGCACTCATAGGTGGCACTGGTGGGCACTGATTGGCACTGATAGGCGACACTGATGGGCACTGAAAGGCTGCATTGACGGGTACTTATGGGTGGCACTGATGGGCACTGATAGGCAGCACTAATGAACATTGATGGGCACTGATGGCTGGCACTGATAGATTTAACTAATAGGCATCACTGGTGGCACTGGCAGGCATTTTATATTGCCACTGATTGGCAGATGCCTGGGCACTGATTGGCAGCTGCCTGGGCACTGATTGGCATTTCCCTGGTGGTCTAGGGTGGCATATCTGGTGGTCCAGTGTGGTGGCCATCCCTGGTAGTAGTGGCGGCATTCTGGTGGTCCAGGGTGGACATCCGAGGAGGGGGTTGCGCTGATAAACATTCAGCACAGACCCCCCTCAGTTAGGAGAGCAGCCGATCGGCTCTCCTCTACTCGCATCTGTCAGATGCGAGTGAGGAAAAGCCGATCAACGGCTCTTCCTGTTTACATCGTGATCAGCCGTGATTGGACACGGCTGATCACGTAGTAAAGAGTCTCTGTCAGAGACTCTTTACCTAGATCGTAGTTGCGGTGTGTCAGACTGACACACTGCAACAACGAACGCTGCGATGCGCGCCCCCGGGGGTGCGCAGAGGCTTGATATCCTGGCGACGTCATATGACGTCTGGTTAGGATATCACAAACAATTTGCCGACGTCATATTGCTATATGGCGGGCGGCAAGTGGTTAAAATATACACAATAAAATGTAACTTTTATTACTGATACACTGGGTTGTTGATTAAGCTTGGGCTTGACCATGACACTTTACCCAAATCTCCTATATCTGTTCCTGTACTGAAATTTGTTCACACTCTTCCTCTCAGCTTTAATGTGTGGTATGATCCAGCCTGGCAATCCCAGTGAGCAAGTGGGAGGAATGGATCTAACACCTAAATCCTGACTTGCATGAATCAAATGTTTAACACTAGTCATAGGTTTTCCTCCATTTCTAGTTATTTAGCTGAGAAGCTCACACATATCTGACATTAGGCTTGCCGTTGGTGTTTGTTAGCTCCTGCTGGATTTCCTTCTGTCATTCTTTTCCCACAGTGTGTTACAGCTGCTTGCAAACACATGTGGTTTATTTTTAAATTTTCACCCAAAGAAGTCAAGACATCTGGTCCTTGTTTGTCAGTAACATTCAGCCAACTAAAAAAAATGCAATACACTTGTACAAGATTTGCTTAATTTTTATGATGTTTGTTTTTGTGCCGCTGATACTAAGGGTATAAAGCAAAGAGACTTGGTTTTCTGGAAATCGGTGGCATATGAACAATTGTAGCACTACACAGACTAGATTACTATGGACTACTGCCTAGATTACCCCAATAAATTGTCTTTTTGACTCATAAATAAAAAAATCTTTGTATAATGCATTATTATATTTGCTTTGCTGATGTGGTGGTTTTGTTGAACCTATTAATGTCTGTCTTTTGTACTGTACACTGTTTTATGCGTACCTGTTTATGAGAAGTTGCATGTTGTAAAGTACACTTCCCGTATCTGCATCATTTATGTCCCTCTTTACCTAAAGACTTATCATCTAGGGTGATACATAGTACTCATCTGTTGTATGAGTGATACATAGTACTCATCTGTAGTATGGGTGCCTTATAGGAATTACATTTCTGCATCCCCACCTAGTGCACTTTAGCTATATGCAAAAACAATGCAACAGGCTAACCTCATGTGGCAAAAAAAAAAAAAGAATGATCATCAGACTACAGTAAAACCTTGGATTGCAAGTAACTTAGTCTGCGAGTGTTTTACAAGACGAGCACATTTTTTTAATTATCTTTATTTAACCAAACATTTTTACATTTTTTTTTTTTTAACCATATATACAATTGCATATTTTGTCTGTAGTATAACAAAATCATTCAAAGATTACATGATTACATTTTCAGTACCTTAATTCCGTAATAAATCCCTACTAACTAATCTCATAACCAATTATATTTATTTATACATACCACAGACTTTAAATATTTGAAAAAAATGCTTTACCACTCATTCCTATAATCATTCCCATCTCACAAACACTCACACAAAAAGAAGAAAAAAAAAAAAATCCCACCCTCCCCCTCTCCTACCCCTCCCCTCTACAGTTCCCTCCATTATGTCACTGAGGCCCTATACTCTCCCCACGGTAGCCAAGAGGTTATGATCTGTTTTTCCAATACCATCCTCTCCTCCAAAAAAACGCATCTCATCCATCTCACACTCCCATTCTACCAAAGAAGGCTCTTTTTCACTTTTCCATTTCCTAGCTATGATTGTGCGAGCTGCTGTTAGAAAATGTTTAAGAATACCCTTCTTTATGCTTTTAACTGAATCTGGGATCATTGATAATACCGATATAAATATATCAGGCTGTACATTGATTCCTGTCACTGCCCTATATACTCTAAAAAAATTTCCCAAAAAATCTGAACCCCCGGGCAAAAGTACCATATGTGTGACATTGTACCTTTTGCCCCTCGGCATCTCCAACATAGGTCCTCATTATCTGTATTTATCTTGTGCAGGTCTACTGGACATCTATACCATCTTGCTAATATCTTAAAGTTTCTCTCTTGGTGCCTATATGAGATTGATAACTTATGTGTTAGTGTAATTGCCTTTTCCCATTTTGCTTTGGGGATAGTTATCCCCAATTCTTCCTCCCATTTTTTTATATATATAACCTCCTGTTTCTTATATTTTGAGATTAAAAATCTATATACCTTAGATAGGATATGTGTTGGTTTTTGTTCCTGCAGGAGCAATTTTTCCAACTCCGCGAGTGGTCTATCCAGTACAGCCCCTTTCGTCAGATAGAGGATGTATTTCTGAAGCTGTCGATATTGCATCCAATTTGTTTTATATTCTATACCTAAAGCTTCCATCGGAAGAAGTCTATTCTCCCTCATAGTCTCTATTATCCTAGTGTTCTCATTTCTCTGCCACTTAAGAAAGGTCCTAACTTCAAGAGTTGGGGGAAATTCTGGATTGTTAAATAAAGGGGTCATCGGACCTCTATAAGAGGACCCCAGTCCCTGTTTGGTATTCCATCCCAAACTTTTAATGTTAAGGCAACCAGAAAGGGCAACTCACCCTCAGGCGGTCGTCTTTCCTTTATTATCCATGGTAATGATTTTAATTTTATGGCTGCGACCTCCTCCTCCAACTTTACCCATTGCTTACAATCATCATTGTGAAACCAATTCACAATCCTAGTTATAAATACCGATTTGAAATAAGTTGATAGGTCTGGGAGGGCCAATCCACCATCTTGTTTTAGTCTGATCAATACTTCTCTACTAATTCTGGCGGATTTACCTGCCCAAATAAAACTCCCTATGATCTTACGTAATTGAGTCAAAATATTAGTTGAAGGGGATATTGGGACGGTCTGAAATATATAAAGTATCTTAGGCAATATGTCCATTTTTATAATGCTTATCCTGCCCATCCACGAAAATACCCCCTTATCGTATTGTTGGAGTGTTTTTTAATCTTTTTCAATATTGGAAGGTAATTATATTTCTGGATCTTTTCCAGGTCTCTAGGGATATGGGTTCCAAGATATTTAAGCGCATCTGCTTGCCATTTAAAAGAAAAGTTTTTTCTAAGCAGTTCTACAATGCTATCGGATAATGTAATACTCAAAGCTTCTGATTTGCTATAATTTACTTTGAAGTTACTGACTTCACCAAAGCGCTTAAATTCTTGTATTAGATTTGGTAATGTCACCAATGGGTTTGTGATATAAAGTAGCAGATCATCAGCATAGATTGACATTTTATATTCCATGTCCCCTACTTTTATTCCTTGTATGTCATTGTTATTCCGTATAGCTATCGCTAAATGTACCATAACTAACACATATAGCAATGGGGACAGCGGGCATCCCTGTCGAGTTCCATTCGCTATAGTAACTGTATCGGATATATCACCGTTCGCACGAATTTTCGCAGTTGGATTTTGGTATAACACCATTATTTTTTCCAATAGCACTGGGCCCAATCCCCATTGCCTCAATGTCTCCCGGAGAAAACACCATCCCACCCTATCAAACGCCTTCTCGGCATCTATTGCCAAGAGGCAGGATGGGATGGTGTGTCTCCGGGTAAAAAAAAAAAAAGAATGATCATCAGACTACAGTAAAACCTTGGATTGCAAGTAACTTAGTCTGCGAGTGTTTTACAAGACGAGCAAATTTTTAAAATAAACTTTACCTTGATAAGCGGGGTTTTGCAATACGAGTAGGGTCACATCCCATTTTAGTCAATGAGAGCTGTCTTAATTAGCACTACTGAAGTCGCTCTGACTTTAGAAACGTTTCCTGTACAACTTCAATTCCGACTTGTGCTCATAGACTTTAAGGAGGGTTTGTGAAAAAAAAAATGCTAATGCTCAAAAAAGCTCAAAGAAGCTCAAAGGAGCTTGAAGAAGCTCAATAAAAACGTGCACAAGAGCACAAAAAAAGCACAAGCTTCTTCAAGCTGAAATCAAAGCTCAAACGCCTGTAAAAGCAGCTTTTTTTTTTTTTTTTGAGCTGCAGTGTGCATGAGCCCTAAGTCGGATCCTTAATTGATGTGATTTTGATCCGACATTACAGGAAGATTACCCACGCATTCCCTGAAGTTGCCTCGAAGTTGCCTTGAAGTCACTTTGCTATAATGCTTTTATATGGACTATAGACTGAAGGATTTATGAATAAATGGTTGTGGAACAAATCATCTGAGTTTCTATTATATCTGATGGGGATATTTGATTTATGAGCGCTTTGGATCACAAGCACGTTTCTGGAACAATTTATGCCCGCAATCCAAGGATTTACTGTATTTGCATTTAGAACTTGCAGAGCCCTAGGAAACCCAAGACCAATGGCAACTACAGTTATCACAGAAAGACATGAACATGGATAGTTCTATGGGAATTATGTGTCTAAATTGGTAAATAAGATAACTTTCTAGATAGTAATGTTTTAGATAGATTTAAAAATGATTATTATTATAAAAAAATATCTTTATGGCACTTGTTTCTTTTTCTCCTACAGCAGTAGTGATGTGAGAAGTTCTCCAGAGTATGCTAGAGCCTACCTCCCTTCTGCTTGAAAGCAAGAGATAATGCATCATTATTGCTGTGATCCCAGGGTCCCGACTAGCTGACATATGGTTACAGGTCCCTCATTGAGCCAATCAAAACTCAGCACCTTACTTAGCCCCTTGACAGGAGGGAGGTTGCAGGCTAATGAAGCAGGCAGCACATGCTGTGCATTTGATAAGTAGGTATTAGAGCTGGCTTTTTGCCATAGACGCTCAGCTCATCACAAGATGTCAGCGCAAGTTAACCTCTTCATTGTTATAACAGCTTTCACCTTCTCAGATACACTACGAAAAGTGATGTGCTTTGTTAATTAGGGAGCAAACAAAAGAATCTGCAGCAGTTATTTAAAGCCTCTGTATAATTATCTTGCAAATCCTTTTCAGCACGAAAAGATGTATGTGCTAGAAGAAATTGCCCAACTTTGTCACAGCCTGAATGTAGGGTACCCCAAATCACAGATAAAATGTCACACAAAAACAATTCAGCTGCCGTCAAAAATGATTTCAGCAAAGTCTTGACCAGCGTTGTCTACTCTATCACCTGCTATAGCGCCCAAGGTCCATAGACTAGGCACCTTGGACCCTAAAATTATTTTCTTACACTTAGAGTGCTCCAGGACTCCCAAACCTTTGAGTGCTCTGATATGAAAACAGAAACTGTATTGTTCATGGTCATGTTTTATTCTACATCCTCCCTCCACCTATACCTTGTTATTGACCACTGATGTGGCATACCACATAAGCTGGCTATTAGTAAGGCATAAAGAATAGAAGGTGGTGGGGTACAGCACAACCAGGCAAGCTATTTGCATAACAGTGTGCCCCCATTTGGGGATCCCTGGGTGCTCTGAAAATAGTATGTGAATGAGAATGGGAACCTGGTGGTAGCTGTTTTATGGATCTGTGATCAGGTTAGCAGAACCTTTGAATTTATCTTAAAAAAGGGAGAGCAAAACCTGCTTCTTAGTGGTATCTCATCCAACATGCACTATGCGGTTGAAGTTTATATCTGGCAAAAGCATTTGAATCTTTTTTTTTTTATGATAGGAAGAACAGAAGTTCTTATGTAAAGATATGGTTATGATGACCAAACACATGCAAATCTCAGTATGTTTCATGCATTCTATGCACAAAGTTAAAAAAAACTTCTGTGTGCAGCAGCCCTCCTCAGCCCCCCAATCCTTACCTGAGCTCCCTCCGATCCAGCGATGGCCGTGATAGCCTCGGCTGTCTCAGGACTAACCCTGCTCATTGGCTGACACAGCAGTGGGAGCCCATGGGGGGGGGGCTGAGCCACATGTCTTATGGATTCATAGAAAAGCGGCTCGGAAGTGACCATGTAGAAGTGCCCCCAGGGCAAGTGGCTTTCTCTGGGGGGCACTGCTCCAAGGGGAGGAGCCAGGAGAGCTGATGGGGGGACCCGAAAAGAAGAGGATCGGAGCTGCTCTGTGCAAAACCACTACACAGAGCAGGTACGTATGACATGTTTGTTATTTTTTTTTTTTTTAATAAACAAGGTTTATTACCACTTTAACTTTCATGTACTTTTCCTAATTGGAGGATTCTCCATCACCATTTGCTCTGGTGACTCTGTAACTTTCCCCACACTTTCTGTCTCTGAGAAAATGGACACCAGGGCAAATAGAGAGGGTAAATCTCTCCAGCAAAACTCCACAGATGGACTAAACCTTCCTCCGCATTATGCAAAAAAATAAAAGTTTGCCTTTACATACACTAAGTCTTTAAGATATTTTTCGTCAGAAAATGTAAGTATTCTCCCTGCATGTTTTATTCCTAAAGAACATGTTACCCCAACATTTCATAATCCCCGATATGTATCTGTTGTACCATGTACTTGTGGTAAAAAGTATCCTCTTCTGTTTGTATTGCTTTCTTTATGTGAAATACCTGATGATGATCCTGCCAGTCCCTCTGCTTTCCTATTGCAAACTGACCATACTAGGCATGACAGCACATCCATCTTAGCGTGGTCAGGTTTCTTGCTGTGCAGGGAGCACAGTATGTCTGTCCTCCAATGATCAAACTTCTGCTTACATTTTCCCATCCTCCCGGACAGCCACTCACTGGGAAGATCAGTGAGCTGCTGCTTTTCCACCCCCAGCTCTCTAAGTCCTTCATGCAGCTGAGAATAGAGATTATGTAATCACTTATAAAAAAAAAAGGGAAATAACTGTGTTTATAATGTTTTTACAGTATATCTTTACACAAATGTTTTTTACTTTTTTTTCCATTTCAAATGGAATACATTGTTTTGCAAGGTGAGGATTCACATATACTGCTTAAACATTATCTCCCTAAAGTGTTTTTCCACTTTTGCAGATAAATTGGGATAACATCTATCTTATATTTGTTAACATGTTCCCATTTATATAGTATAACCTAAACAACACCTACAAATTGTGGCTTACCTTTTTTTTTTTTTTTTTTAGAAAATCCTAGGTAGTTCTCTTTGTTTATTAAGGGGCTGGGCTACTGTATGTGCCATAATTAACCCTGTCTGTACTGTGCAAACAGATCTCCATTATCAGTTGTAACTCGATTTGCACACTACTCTAACAAAGGGTTACAGGTGTAGAGGCTGGACTTCTTGCATTGTAAATTAATGAGGACAGACCTGGGACAGGCTCACTCAAAAACATTGTTCAGAAAACCTTGCATTCAGCCATGACACCTCCTTCTGATAAACATATAAAAGATTATATATATTTTTAAGAAATGCTGTGTGAATGGAAATACACAACAAACATATAGTGGGGTTTCCCCAAAGTTGACTGCCAAAATTGAAAATAAGCTGGACAATAGAACTTGTAACCACTTGTTACATCTGTTTTTTATTACTGCATAGAAAAAGACAAGCATAATACTCACCATTAACCCACTGTTGAATACAATTGGTATGTTGCAGATTTTTTAGGCATTGCTTTATTCTTCACATTCCAAAGTCACTAGCATGCCTTTGAAGCACACACCAGAAGATTTGTGCAAGAGTTGCATGGGCATGCAAATGACATGGGGAGAGCAATTACCTCAATAGCTGAAAGAGGAACTGCAGTCTGCTCACATAATTTGTAATAAAAACATCTTTGCCATTCTGAAGCTTCCCTCCAACCACTTTGCATATTATTTTATACAGTACATACTGTGATTCTGTACTTGCCAAATATGCTGCAGAAATATCTCTCCACTGAGTCTGGCTGCGGCCATTTTAACTTTTGGCAGCTGAAGCTGCTGCCTGTTCACTTCCTGGATTTACACAGAGGCACACCTCCAGCTCTGCAGCCATGCAGCTCTCATTGGCCATCGTATGACTCATCACCCCCCTCCCTTCCTGGAAAACTCTCCCGAGAGTGAGAGAGAGAGAGGGAGAGCTGTGCATGATGTCATACGCCTAGGCTAATGACCAGATAAGAAACAGGAAGTGTGCTGTATAAGGTATTTACTGGCAGAAAAAAATGTTTTACTATCCAAAGTTAAAACAACAAGGGCAGAAGATTTAATGGATATAAAGTTGAAAAAATTACTGAAGGTCTGCTTGAAGTAATCAACTACCATAGCCCCTTGGCCTGAGAACATGTAGGTCTCAAAGAAGAATTCCAAAGATTATTTTTTAAACACAAAAGTAGAAGCTATCTTGTCAACAGTCAATGAAGAGCTTTGTAGGAAAATGCTGATGCCCAAAGGAAATATTAGGATAAGTGTATTTTTTTGTTAAGTTCAGACACATATGTTATGAAGACAAACCTGTGTAAGGTTACACCTCTACATTCACATTTCAAAAACGATCCTCATGCAGCTGGGCACAGTGAACCTTACAATGTTTACCATGCTGATTTTTATGCTCCTTGATAAATTATACTCAAGATATAAGGGATTGCAACCCACAACTGTCAGCCTATTTTCCTTTTGATTAATTATTTTAGTTAACGAGTGTATGGCTAGCTTAAGACTGAACTACACTGCAACTGAGCACCACAAAACCGAAAACGTTATTTAATTTATTTTTAATATTTTACTCAGGTTGAACTGGATGGACTGGTGTCTTTATTCAACCTTACTAACTATGTAACTATGTAACTATTTATAGTAAACTCACTCGTCCATCCATGTCTCTTTATTTTTTTCAGAAATCACTTTGAAACACACCCCCTAGCATTTCTGTCTGTGGCCATCTTGACAGAAAATTCATGTAGTATTTACTTACTGGAATCCAATTGCCCTTAGCTTAGGCATGCAGGCAGGAAGATGTGCTTCACTGAGAACTCCTCCTCCCCTCCTGAAGACTCCTGGGATGTATGACATCATTTACCTAGGCATGTAAGGCAGGAAGTAACTGAAGAGATGTGAAAAACAGTTTAAAACACATGAATATAATATACCGTCCTATCTATTTACTAATGCTAGCAGCATAAGGATTACAAATAGCTAATGTTGACTGAGAGAGTGAAGTCCCGCTTTAAGTGTTTAGGGTGGACCTGCTTCCTCTTTTCTTTCTATCAGTTTATGTAGGGTTCCCCATCCTGCTCCATTGTTCAACCACCTTTCACACCTTCTATGGCCCCTCTTGCTCCTCTCTCACTCACCTAACTGGGAAGAAAGCCTCCCACTCATTCTTAGGTATTGACACTCACTTCTTTCTCTCTCCCACTAATATCATATGTATTATCATGAATATCACTAATTCTTTGATGCATCATACCTTTAAAGTGCATGTTAGGGCAAAAAAAAACAAAAAAACATGCAGAGTACATCTCTGTAATATATGCACACCCCCCTATTTTTGTATTCTCTTAAAAAAACCGCAAGCACAAAAACATACAATGGACCTGGCAGAAATTCTGTGAACTCCTAACTTTTTGTTTGAATGGACTCAGCGGTCCTCCTGCACTGAAATCCCAAGCAGTTTTGTCAGCCCTGCCTACTGGACTAAAGAACTCTGCTTATCCCTCAGCCATTACTATCCCACTCCCGAAGCATACACTGATTTCTTTCCTAGAAAGGCAAACCTGCTGGGGTTGATTTACAAAAAGCAAATAGACAGTTGCTCTAGAGATTGGTAAATGAGCAGAAGCTCTGCTGACTTCCATCCAATCACGTGCAAGCAAAAATTCTGTTTTTTTTTTTTCCTTGCATGTAATTGGGAATTCTTTGCATTGAGAAGTCTTACCTCATTTACTAAGCTTTGGAGCAACTGCACTTTGTAAAGTGCACAGTCTATTTGTCCTTAGTAATCTCTAGAGAAACTGTCTATTTGCCTTTAGTAAATCAACCCCACCGTCTTGACTTCCAAGACTTGTTCACACACCAGAATTGAATTACTAAAAGCAAATAAACTGTTCACTTTGCAATGGAATTTTCCCAGTAGTGCCGATTCATGCTTGTGCGCTGCAAATTTGCAGCAAATTCGGTGTGGTTTCCACACCGCATCCAAATCGCATTCTGTTCATGCAAACGTCTGTGGGTGTGTGTGATAGCGACAACCCAAAATCGGTTAGCAAAACGCAGTGCGATTTGCAGAATCAGATCGGACAACAAAGGGGTCCTGCATGTTTTTGGTGCAGATTCAGTGCGATTTGAGCCATACAGAACAAATCACACTGCTTAAGAACTGCATGTGATTTGAACAGGAATGTGATGTGTGTTGCCGCACCACATAATGTTAACTGGCACTTAGCTTAGTGAATAAAGTAAAGCTCTACTGCATAGGTGTGCGCAGACCATGGCATTACGGTGTGCACCCAAAGCTCAAACACACACACGTATATATATATATATATATATATATATATATATATATATATATAATCAGTAGAGCAGTGGACGGTGTCAGTAGGGATGAGATTGATGTCAGTAGTTTATTTTTATTATTTTTTTTATCATAACTTTTTTAACAATTTTTCTATTTTTTACAATTTTATTTAATAATAATATTATTATTATTATTATTATTATTATTATTATTATTATTATTTTTATATATACAATTTTTTAGGAGCTCCATAGTGGGGCTTTGGTTTGATATCAGAGGTCTAAACAGACCCCTGATATCTCACTTTTAAGACAGAGATTCCCCAGTCCCTTCTTCTGCAGCCAAACAGCAGGGGGAATCTGTGCAGCACAGCATGATTAGGGTGTGCCCAAGCACACCTGGCACACACTGTGTGCACGCCTATGCTCTACTGGTTCCCATTATCCAAACAGGTGCAATCAACAATACAAATTTTTTTTTCTTGCATGTGATTGAGTATTCTTTGCTTAGGAAAATTACCTTGGAAAGTAAACAGCCTATTTGCCTTTATCCAGTTAGTCCACTGTCTGTATGGAAAGGTCCATCATTGGAGATGAAGTTCAACAGGAACTGTCCCCCCAACACATATCCCTACAAGAAGTTTTCAAGTGTTGTGATGATGGCACAAAGATTAAAAAATAGCTGCATTTTGTTATGGGAACAAGCTGGAACATAGTCTAGACGGTTTGGGTAAATTTAGTGATCCGCTAGTAACACACTTTCTATCTTAGGGTGTCTACACTCTATGGAAGAGCACTAGAGACACCTTTGGACAAATTGCATTGTCAATCTGGGAAGAGGTTAGTGTTAGATGCACTAGCAGATTTCGATGGACTTGGCAAATTAAATTCAAACCTCAGATCACACTTTTTAAGCTGTTAGAACAGTTTTTTGGCATAAAGGTTCTACACAAATGAAAAAAGGCTGATCACTGCAGGTACCCCAGCAGTGTTAAATGTTTTATCTCAATCCTCTAACTGCTACTTTTACTAGACAGATTGCTCTGTTAATTAAGTTGAAAAATAACACTTACTAGCAGGACTGATAGGAAAAATAAAGTAAAAAAACCCTAAAAAAAGAAAGCTAATGCAGCCATCACATTTTAGGATTGCTCCAATATATGTTTTTTTGCAGTGAAGGTGAAGCAGAGTAGTAAGTGACACAATCTATTACAGTAGTGAAAGGACAGGTGCACTACAAGTCTTTTTCAATTTATATTGAGTTGCATTTTCTTGTTCCCATTATGCATACAGTAGAATCATTTGGAAAGGAAGGAGTTAAGCTGCCAGCCTGTGTCTTAATCGGGAGGGACAGGATAATGACAGTCAGCATTACTGTCACTTGCAGGGGGAATGTATCAGCGATCTACAAAGGGAATGGATGAAAATGTAATATCTGCAAAATGGACTAATGACAGCGATCAGAATGAGTGAGTGTTAACTCTACCTTTGGTTGTAGAGCTTAGATTTAAACAGTTGCATCCCAGATGTGGCATCACTGCAGTTATTGTTTGTTCCTGGCCATTTAAACATGTTTGTGCAAACCAACCGGCCACAGGCACAGTCAATAAAAACTCATCAAGACTGGAAGCTTTTATATTAAGTACACATTACACCGTAAGGACCAAATTATGCTATGTTTGACCTTTGAGCTACACTGAGACTTATAGCGCCTCATTTAGGAATGTGACTGGAATGTTCCCTTCCTTTTTTATTACAGAACCATCAAGAAGAACAAACCGTTAAAAACATTCTCTTGGAATACTGGTGTTCTGCAAAAAAGTTTTACGTATTTGACATTTAAATCGCAATAGATGTCACTCGAATTTTGATTTTTGATTTTTTTTTTAATTTAAAGTTTAAAAGCAAAACTCTTTATTTTAGTTTTGGATAAGACAGGGATGGCTTAGACCAAGTCAAATTCTATGAACCCGTTGGGGAGATTCATCCCTTTAGTGGTCCTTGTGATAATTTTCCCTGAGGCAAAGAGTTAGGGAAAGTCATACATTTTAATAAATATATATGTATACTGTATGTGTATCTATTAATATATAAATCCTGTATAATAATACATTTTGAAGTCGTCGTGAGAGCAAGAGATTAGGAGAAACTTTCCAATGGGGACACATATTCTGGAATTGCCTTCATTTTGGGAAGGATTTGCCCTCACTTCCTATAACTCCTCAATGACAGGAGGTGAAGTAACTTCTCCCCAGCAAAAAAAAATCCAATAGAGTAGTCAAGGGATAGAATCCCTATCTAAACTAACTAAAATAAAAAAAGTTTAGGCTATACAGACAATTTACCCCTTAGAAATGAAAGCAATAGTATATGATCTGTGATTCCTTTGATTGTCTCTTTGCTCTGTAATTTGCCCTTTTAGTGCTTACAGATTTGAAGAACCTTTTAAAATTTATTTTAATGTTATTCCTAACATTATAGATGGGTATGACAGTTCAGCAGGGTTGGCTGTGTGATGGTGGCACTCCTAACAGTACCAGATTGATCTCTATGGTGATCGCATATTTTAACATGCATTAATGTTTCTGGAACTAAGAAACAGATCTTGGCATTCTTTGTGTGATACTCATTGGAAGCATATGCTATTACGGGGAAGCTATTTTAGAGATCATATCATTGTGATTCAATCAAACAATGTTTGATTTGCCATGGGAAAGAGGACCTGTGCATGGATCTTAATACAGGGAAAGACTAGTCCACTGGAGAATCCTTTAGTGAGACATGTTTAAAAGATTTCTACCTTACTATACTATTTACTGAGTGTCATTCCCACTACTCTTTCACTAGTAGACTGTACTGCCAAACATTCATTGGAATGTGACCTGTCAGTCTGTTGGGCCCATCTACCTTACAGAAACCATGCAGCAGATGCATCAGGCAGATAAAGGCTCAGAAACACCAAAGAGTGACATCACATATCTTGCTGATAAATACCTGGTGTTTTGTCACCTAAGTCCCCCAGTCAGCACGTCAAATTAAGTGACTTGCCCTGTTGTGCCTGCCTAATTATCCAGACAGACATGTGTACGCTGAACATAGTGTCAGAGGGATACTGGGCACTTTTACTCATGGCAAGAGCCTATGCAGCCTGTGGTGAGGGTTTGGTTTTCTAACAGGCACTAGGCTGCTGCTGTGGATTTGGCTATCAAGCTTTAAAAAGGCAAACTAATAAGCCATGTAGAGATCTCCAGGGCCAGGTTATTACAGAACAAGCAGCATTTGGGTGGGTGGTAATTAGAAGAGTTGAAAGGTAAATTGCAAAATAGGTATATTATGCACAATCCGAGGAAATATCTAAGCTTCCTGCACCAATTTTAACGTCGCAGGAAACTGGTGCATGTGCTGAGCACCACATTAACAAGCTAAAAGACCTGTTTTAAGTCTATCTGCACCACCAGTGTTAGTTTATATTCCAAAATGATCTATATCAATATAGATAAGTGCCACAGATCTCCGCTAGATGTACAGGATGTATTTTGTCAGCAGGCAGCTCACATGCCTCTTTGCTCGTGCAGTGATCACACTATACAAGCAGAGCCTGCACTCAGCTGAGCAGAGAGGAGAGCATGCAAAGGAATCTGTAGCATACAGCTCCAGCTGAACCGCTCTCAATGCAGTGTCTCTCACAGACACAGCACCAGAAACAGCCCAGAACACCCAGCAGGTGACTCCATAATAATAAAGGGCTTGCAACCTTTTTCTCAGGATCTGCTTTATTTTCTTAGGTTAAAGGTATCTGTCTCACTCTTTTTTTTTTAACAGAAGGAAGGTTTATTGAAAAATTGGTTTTCATGGCAACTGTAACCTGGGGACTATATTTCGGGCCTCTGCACACCACATTACTGAGTTCAGAGTAGGATCCGAGGATCCCTGCTTCCAGGTTCACCACAGGGTTGTTGCGATCCTGAGTGAACCACCATCTAACTGTAACCATTACCGCTACCCAATCGTATTTTTTAAAACATGGCAGTGCTAGTCCTCCCTCTGATAGCGGAAGTCGCAACTTGGCCCTAGCTACAGGAAGTACCAAGCAAGCCCAGATAAATGAGGTAATAACTTGGTCAAGTTTAATGAAGAAAGCATTTGGTAAATCACTGGAGTGTGACAGAAAATATAGAGAAGTTTGGGAGGATATGTCATTTTAACTAAGTTTACCCTCCCCACCGGGGTCAGTGGCAGCGACTGCCAAGCAGAACATCTTTGGGTAAACCGTTGGAGAACAGAATAAAGGTTGTCATCTCTCTCACTCTTTTTTAATCCACCCCAATAATTATTGCAAATTCTGGACACTTCAAATTCAACTCATTTAGCCTTTCAAGCAAGTTCTTGATCTTGAAGATGCAGCTGCTCGTTTTGGTATTTTCAATTAATGCTACATGCAGACAGCATCAGGGTAAAGAGTAATGGTTACAACAACTATAGCTAAACTAATATAGCATTTGTGATTTGTATATGTAAAATGAGTAAAAACAAGTAAGCTTCTAGAGCTACTAAGTACAACAAATTGAGTGCTTCCAAAGGTCATTTTGTGTGGTAATTTTTTTAACTACCCTACAACTTTGTTATTACTCCTTGTGATTGTTTATACATGAAGTTGTACATACAGTGTTGTACAGGCTCCTGTCATTTTCTTAATTTAATCACAGAATTGAGAGACTATAAATCCCATCTGCCATCGCGGCGGAGGGTCTCCAAATTCTCAGTGAAGCACAAGTACACTGACCTCACCATACTTGTAGTACACTAATACTTTCTCCAGGCCTATAACTTAGAGTCCCATTACAAATGTCATTGCCAATGAAAGCGAAGGTAACACCAAAATTTGAATTACCCTCGGAATAGGAACAGAGAGGGAATCTTCCAACAGAGACATTTGTCTCCATGATAAATGTCTAATGTCGCGTACACACGACCGGACTTTACGGCATACTTGGTCCGGCGAACCGGAGTCCGTCGGACAATTCGATCGTGTGTGGGTTCCAGCGGACTTTGTTTTCTCAAAAGTTTGACGGACCTAGAAATGAAACATGTTTCAAATCTGTCCGACGGACTCGAGTCCGGTCGAAAAGTCCGCTCGTCTGTATGCTAGTCCGACGGACAAAAACCGACGCTAGGGCAGCTATTGGCTACTGGCTATGAACTTCCTTGTTTCAGTCCAGTCGTACGTCATCACGTACGAATCCGTCTGACTTTGGTTGATTGTGTGTAGGCAAGTCCGTTCATTCGGAAAGTCCGTCGTAAAGTCTGTGGAAAACTACGCCGGACAAAGTCTGCCGTAAAGTCCGCTCGTGTGTATGCGGCATAAGAGTTGATATTTTTTACATTAAAATATATCCTCTCACTTCCTCTTAAACTGGTTGTAAAGGTAGAAGGTTTTTTATGTTAATGCATTATATGCATTAAGATAAAATGCCTTTTGTGTGCAGCAGCGCCCCTCAGTCCCCAATACCTACCTGAGCCCCATCTCTGTCCAGCGATGTCCACGAGACTCTCCCTCCTGATTGGCTCCCGCTGCTGTCAATCAAAGTCAGCTAGCCAATCAAGAGAGAGAGGGGGCTGGGCTGGGCTGGGCTGGGCTGGGGCTCCGTGTCTGAATAGACACAGGGAGCTGTGACAAGCTGCTTGCTGTGGGGGCATTCAACAGGAGGGAGGGGCCAGGAGCACAGAAGAGGCACCCAGAGAAGAGGAGGACCCGGGTTGCTCTGTGCAAATCCACTGCACAGATGAGGTATGTATGACATGTTTATTATTTTTATAGAAAAAAAGAAACGAGACTTTACAATCACTTTAAGTCTACAGAACAAAAAGTTAAGGGAAAACTCTCTATGAAAACACAAATGGTAAGAACCCCAGAAAACTTTAGGTTAATCAGTAGATTTGCCCAGCATCCCACAAATGCACAGATTATGATAATCTTGTACTTTTTCATTAAATCTCCAGATTTTCTATGCCAATTGTGTAATTTTATGTAAATATACTTACATTCTTATTTATACTTACGTTTCTTTAGTGTGAAAGAACTATGCTAGGCATGTTATCTAGCGCTCAGTGGCCAAAAAGTACATTAACCCCTTGCTGCTGCCCGTTAAAAGAAATCTTAAAGGCAAAGTTTACCTTTTCCAGAAAATAGTATATGCAGTCAAGGGGACCCAGTAGGTAGTAAAAAACTGCATCTTTGGAAAATGTTCATTCATTTTATTGGCATACCTGTAGGCCAATTGGGTCCCTCCAGAAGCCCTACTGAAAAAGCTAGGACATGGAAACCATTGGTCTTTGCTCCTGTAATGCAATGGTTTTCACATCCTAGCAGCAAGGCAGGATATAGGGTTTGCTAACTGGGAGTTTTTCAACCAGGCTTCCAGGAGAGCCCAACTTTGCTACAATAAAATGAATAAACATTTTACAAAACTGCAGGTTTTTTTTAAACCAACTGGGACAGTTTAAATCATGGGCTTTTTTTTCTGGAAAAGGTGAACTTTGCTTTTAGCTAAGGAATGGGAGACGTTTCATGGGGGTTCTGATAACATGATCAGTTGTCAGTGACATAGACATGATGTCACCCATAGGCTCTCATGGTTTAGCCACTGTCGGCGCTCCCTCCTTTTTTCTGCAGCAGCCATTCACTGACACAGGGGAGCCAGAGCTGCAGAATCACATGACCAGACCAGACAGGATTAAAATAAGGTAAGTTCTCATTTTTTTTTTTATATAGTTCTTTTATAGTTTGTTTTGTATATAGGGTAGGCAGGATAGGTAGGGGTGGGAAAATTTTTAAGAATAGTTATGCCGTGTACCCACGAGCGGAATGTCAGACGGGAGCTTTTCATCGTATATTCCGATCGTGTGTATGCCCCATCAGACTTTTTACGTTGAAAATTACGCCGGACCTAGAAAGAGAACATGTTCTAAATTTTTCCGATGGAACCAATTCCTATCTGGAAAACCGCTTGTCTGTATGCTGTTCCGATGTACCAAAAACGACGCATGCTCTGAAGCAAGTACGAGACTATTGGCTACTGGTTATTGAACTTCCGTTTTCTAGTCCCATCATACGTGTTGTATGTCACAGCGTTCTGAAAGGTCGGAATTTGGTGCGACCGTGTGTATGCAAGACAGGTTGAGCGGAATTCCATCGTAACTCTGTTGGAAAAACCTTCAGAGTTTATTCCGAAGGGAAAACCAGTTGTGTGTACAGGGCATTAGGCTTTTCTTGCACTTTAAGGGCCTATACAAATACATGCATCTGCACCCAACACTGTATACTTTGTTAATATTTGCTAATATATTGTTGCATGGTTTACCTTTCCACAGTTTACAGCATGGTCACTAGTTTACTTTGAGGTCGATTTACTAAAACTGGAGATTGCAAAATCTGGAGCAGCTGTGCATGGTAGCCAACCAACTTCCAGGCGTTCTTGTTAAAGCTTACTTGAACAAGCTGAAGTTAACCACTTGCCGACCGCCTCACGCATATATACGTGAGCAGAGCGGCACGGGCAGGCAAAATCACGTACCTGGTACGTGATTGCCTTCCCGCGGGCGGGGGGTCCGATCGGACCCCCCCCCGGTGCCATCGGCGGTCGGCGTTTGGCTGGGAGAGTTGAGAGACGAGGGGGAGGCCATCCGATCGTGGCCCCCCCCTCGCGATCGCTCCCAGCCAATGAGAAACATCCCCTGCCTCTGTATAGTACACAGAGGCAGAGGATGTGATGTCATCTCTCCTCGGCTGGCCAGTTTCCGTTCCAGCACCGAGGAGAGAAGACATGTAAGTGCACCAACACACACACACAACACAGTAGAACATTGCAGGCACACTAAACACCCCCGATCCCCCCCCCGATCGCCCCCCGATCCCCCCCCAATCACCCCCCCCCCGTCACAAACTGACACCAAGCAGGTTTTTTTGTTTTGTTTTGTTTTTTTCCTGATTACTGCATAGTGTCAGTTTGTGACAGTTAGCAGTGGTAGGACAGTTAGTATTAGCCCCCTGTAGGTCTAAGGTACCCCCCTAACCCCCCCTAATAAAGTTTTAACCCCTTGATCACCCCCTGTCACCAGTGTCACTAAGCGATCATTTTCTGATCGCTGTATTAGTGTCGCTGGTGACGCTAGTTAGGAACGTAAATATTTAGGTTCGCTGTCAGCGTTTTATAGTGACAGGGACCCCCATATACTACCTAATAAATGTTTTAACCCCTTGATTGCCCCCTAGTTAACCCTTTCACCACTGATCACCGTATAACTGTTACGGGTGACGCTGGTTAGTTCGTTTATTTTTTTTAGTGTCAGGGCACCCGCCGTTTATTACCGAATAAAGGTTTAGTCCCCTGATCGCCCGGCGGTGATATGCGTCGCCCCAGGCAGCGTCAGATTAGCGCCAGTACCGCGAACACCCACGCACGCACCGTACACGCACCGTACACCTCCCTTAGTGGTATAGTATCTGAACGCATCAATATCTGATCCGATCAGATCTATACTAGCGTCCCCAGCAGTTTAGGGTTCCCAAAAACGCAGTGTTAGCGGGATCAGCCCAGATACCTGCTAGCACCTGCGTTTTGCCCCTCCGCCCAGCCCACCCAAGTGCAGTATCGATCGATCACTGTCACTTACAAAACACTAAACGCATAACTGCAGCGTTCGCAGAGTCAGGCCTGATCCCTGCGATCGCTAACAGTTTTTTTGGTAGCATTTTGGTGAACTGGCAAGCACCAGCCCCAAGCAGCGTCAGATTAGCGCCAGTACCACTAACACCCACGCACGCACCGTACACCTCCCTTAGTGGTATAGTATCTGATCGGATCAATATCTGATCCGATCAGATCTATACTAGCGTCCCCAGCAGTTTAGGGTTCCCAGAAACGCAGTGTTAGTGGGATCAGCCCAGATACCTGCTAGCACCTGCGTTTTGCCCCTCCGCCCGGCCCAGCCCACCCAAGTGCAGTATCGATCGATCACTGTCACTTTTTTTTGTAGCGTTTTGGTGAACTGGCAAGCACCAGCAGCCTAGTACACCCTGGTCGTAGTCATACCAGCACTGCAGTAACACTTGGTGACGTGGCGAGTCCCATAAGTGCAGTTCAAGCTGGTGAGGTGGCAAGCACAAGTAGTGTCCCGCTGCCACCAAAAAGACAAACACAGGCCCGTCGTGCCCATAATGCCCTTCCTGCTGCATTCGCCAATCCTAATTGGGAACCCACCACTTCTGCAGCGCCCGTATTTCCCCCATTCACATCCCCAACCAAATGCAGTCGGCTGCATGAGAGGCATTTATATGTCCTCCCGAGTACTCCTACCCAACGAACCCCCCCCAAAAAAGATGTGTCTGCAGCAAGCGCGGATATAGGCGTGACACCCGCTATTATTGTCCCTCCTGTCCTGATAATCCTGGTCTTTGCATTGGTGAATGTTTTGAACGCTACCATTCACTAGTTGAGTATTAGCGTAGGGTACAGCATTGCACAGACTAGGCACACTTTCACAGGGTCTCCCAAGATGCCATCGCATTTTGAGAGACCCGAACCTGGAACCGGTTACAGTTATAAAAGTTACAGTTACAAAAAAAAAGTGTAAAAAAAAAAAAAAAACACAAACAAAAATAAAAAAAAATAGTTGTCGTTTTATTGTTCTCTCTCTCTCTATTCTCTCTCTGGTGTTCTGCTCTTTTTTACTGTATTCTATTCTGCAATGTTTTATTGTTATTATGTTTTATCATGTTTGCTTTTCAGGTATGCAATTTTTTATACTTTACCGTTTACTGTGCTTTATTGTTAACCATTTTTTTGTCTTCAGGTACGCCATTCACAACTTTGAGTGGTTATACCAGAATGATGCCTGCAGGTTTAGGTATCATCTTGGTATCATTCTTTTCAGCCAGCGGTCGGCTTTCATGTAAAAGCAATCCTAGCGGCTAATTAGCCTCTAGACTGCTTTTACAAGCAGTGGGAGGGAATGCCCCCCCCCCCCACCGTCTTCCGTGTTTTTCTCTGGCTCTCCTGTCTCAACAGGGAACCTGAGAATGCAGCCGGTGATTCAGCCAGCTGACCATAGAGCTGATCAGAGACCAGAGTGGCTCCAAACATCTCTATGGCCTAAGAAACCGGAAGCTACTGTTATGGAAATGATTAAGAGCTCCAATCGAGCCCAAGGTTATCTGCTGCTGTCTCTAATTTGAAAAGTGTTGATATGCATGCATATAAAGTGAACACTCTGAGACACGCTCACAGTATTACTGTTACACTTCTAATTTATTCAAGGCGGTGTTAATGTTTTATACACACAAATACGTCATTGCTATGTCAGTCTAATAGGTACATCTCATTGGTTAAGAAGATAAAGAAGATGGAGAATTTTCATAACGAAGTTTGGCTCTCTTTGGTTTTATCCCCAGTTCCGCGTTCTTCTGATGTGTGGGAGGTAGGGGGTACGCGCCATCTTGAGAAAATATAGGAACAGAGCTAATCTGTATACTTATATAATGAGTAAGGAGAAAAATATGTATGCACATAAGAAAATAGACATTTTCAGATTACTATTATTATCTACATCACATTCCTTCACAATCCCCCCTAAAATGACTATTTTCTCTTTTCTGTCCCTAATACTAAAGGTCCCACTTTGGCCTGGCCCTTCTCCTCAGCAACTCTTTTAGGCTGTATATAGAATTGGGCAGTAACTGTTCACTTCCCTCCTCGATACAGCTGGAGAGGTGCAGTCAGGCGCTATCTATCCCTATAACCCTATAGGATTGTGAGATTATGGACAGGGAGTGACTGTAGAGGAGTGAAAGGGTTTGTCATCTCCCATCATAAGGGGGTCCTCTTCTTCTTGGTGGAGAAATGTAGGTGTGCTATTGTCTACAGCCTTGTTCATTAACTTTTTACAAAAGGTAGAATACAGCATACAATCAGGGCTAAAAGAACCAGGATTATTAATACTGTTACCCGTATCTGGGCGAGCACCTTCTGCCACCCACTCATCCAGCTAAAGTATTGATCCCATGGGTCTGTGATACCTGAGTTCTTCTTCAACTCCAGTGACAGATCTTCTAATTTCTTTATAGCTAGAGTAACCTTACCATTTAGCCCAGTATTATCAGGAATGTATGTACAACAGGTTCCCGTGTTTTCCTATGATTTTACAAAACACCTCCTTTCCCAGATAGCACCATGTCTAAGGCCATCCGGTCCTGGAATGTCATGTAGGAAGTGGGGGCTAACTGATCAGAAATTCCCTGGAGGGCATCTTTAGAGTAATTTACAAATCTCTGTTGGTTATAATATGTGTAGTGTCAGGTCACCTAGAGGCTGGGTGACAGATGTACACCGTTGGGATCAGGAATGCACCGCAAGGTAGTGGTCCCTATGGCTGACTGCTGCGGATTGTACCCTGGGAGGTTCAGGAATCAGGTCTACTGGATCACTGACACAGATCCCACTGGGAGCTAGAGCATAGATTCCCCAGGGCGCGGAGTCTAAGAGCCAGCAGGTGTTCACCAGAGCCTCTAGTGGTGAGGATGGACTGCGCTGCAGTCTGGCTCCAGGTCGCGGCCCCCAGGGTCTCACAGCTCACGCTCACGGTAGACTACAGGAGAAGAGGAAGGAGGGAGCTGTCTGGAACATCAGGGTCACAGGCAAACAGGGATGGCCGGGAACAGGCCAAAGTCGGTAACAGAAATCAGATGTAGGAAACATAGCAAGTACACACAGAGGCTAACACACAGTGGTTGATCAGCACTGCTGGCTTGCAGTGCACAGGTTAATATAGGGTTCCCTGATAGGGCCTGGGGTGGGGCCATGCTTATAGGAGAGGTTACAAAAGCAGTCTGGTGAGGGTCAGCTGGTCTCTAGAGATGAACACATGGAGACAGGTATGCTGATCGACAAACTCTATTGCATAACCATGACATGTAGTTAATCCAATCTACATTCTTGCTGACAGTTGTTATGGGGATCAAAGACTCAAAACCAGCTTTTACCTGATCCCTGGCTTTAAATTCATCAGGGACCCCCCTTGAAACCCCTATGACATGTATGTGTATATGAGGATCAAAGCTTCCGGAGAGAGAGCTGCTCGCTTCCTCCTCTGACTGTGTGCTGGGTCAGTGTATGTATCAGGGGTATCTTTGGTTAGGATATGGGGGCTTTCTATTTTCATCTTTTTTTGTCTAATGCACTCTGTGGTCGCCCAGTCTGGCCTTGGGTTCCAACCCACTGGCCCCCACAGAAACCACAACTCTGTCCCCAGTAACTGTCTGTGTGGCATACATATATGTCCTTACCGTCAGGGATATCACTGTACCAATGGCATCACCATGAAGGGTCAAACGGACAAGGTACTATGTCACCGTAATCTAAGGTAAAGGTGGTCACATGTGTACCTGAAGAGTTACACCAAAACGTAATTATGTTATCATTTTTGTGATGGCCACCTCCTGGGCCCCTCCCCCCTAGATCAAACAGAAAAAGGATATGCAGCACCCGAAAACACGCTCTCCTGCAGTGATAAGCGTGCATTCAGGTGTTCTTCCTGGCCAACTTGACTGAGGTAGCTGTGGTCAGCAAAACTTGGAATGGACCATCATAACTTGGCTCAAGGATCTCCAGACAGTAGTTGGTGTGTTCCTGTATCTGATTCAGGATCTGGAATGGAAGAAAACACCTGGACATGCATTCAGGTTAATTCTCGTGATAATGTAATTTCATAAGGGGATAGGGCATGTTTCCCCTGGGGGTGTGTCTGACACTGAACAGGGCAATGGGCTAACTGTCTGGCCAACTCATGTTAGTCTCTTGGGCCATCTTTAACATCCTGTTTTTAGTGTCCCATTCATCCTTTCTACCTTCCCGCTACTTTGAGGGTGGTATGGGATGTGTAGTGCCATCTGAACCCCCAGTGTTGCCCAAATCTCTTTTGTAAGGGTTGTTGTTAGGGCTGGTCCCTGATCTCTCAATATCACCTCTGGGACCCCAAATCTACATACTATCTCACTCAGTAGTTTCTTAGCTGTGGTCCTGGCAGTCGTGACCACTTCCACTAGGGCGTATTCGAATCTGCCACTTCTTGGCACTTGAGAATGATCAATTTGCATCCTCTGGAATGGGGTATAGGGCTTTTGCCAGGTGCTTCTTCTGTGTTTCCTGGGTTACATTTGGTGCAGATAATGCATGATCTGCAGAAGCTGTCGGTCAGTGGAGTAACTCTTGGTGCAACACTTGTTGATAAGAGAGTTCATAAAAGTCTTTGTCAAGTGGGCAGCTCCATGTGCCCATTGCACCACAGCTGGGTACATACTCCTGGGTAGACAAGGCTTCTTGTTGCACTCGAATAGTCCATTTCTGAGAGTTGCTCCTCTCCGTTTCCAGCTTTCCTTCTTATCCGGACTTGTTGTTTCCTGTAGTTCTTTTAGATAAACTCTGTCCACTGGGAAAGTCTGTAAGGTAAGCACGGGGTGGTCTTCTTCTACCACCCTGCTGTCCACTTCCCGCGGACCACCAGCTGTCTGTTTGGCAGCTGTATTGGCTCGATGATTGCCTTAAGCTTCCTTTGAGTTCATTTTGTCGTGTGCTTTTACTCAGAATAGTCACTTGGGTTGGGAGAAGCAAGGCATCAATCAAGTTTTCACAGGTGTTCCTGCAGCCATCAGGAATCCTCTGTCCTAGATAACACCATAATCATGGGCAATGCTGAAAGCATATCTTGAGTCCATGAATGTTGGCTCTTTTTCCCTCTGCCCATTTACGTGCTGTAGTAAGTGCTTATAGCTCTGCCTCCTGTGTAGACATCACCGGTGTTAAGGCTTCAGCTTGTAGAACAGTGTTTTCAGTGGTGACCGCGTGTCCTGTGTGGTCATGGGGTGACAAGTCAAGACTCTACTCCTCCTCCTCCTTTCCCCCCTCGAGAAGTGGAAGAAGGGTGGTAGGGTTCAGTGTTTGACAACTTAATAGAGTAATGCTGTCCAGTAGGAGGGAACACTGGAGTCTCAAGTGTCTGGTAGTGGACAAGTGTTTCGGCTGGATCTTGGTTGAATATGGCAACAACATCATGGGGGGCAAGCACAACGAGGCAGTGTCCGAGGACCAAGTTCAAAGTTTTGTCAAGCAAGGCTTGTGTAGCGAAGCCAGCTCACAGACACAATAGGCCTCCTCTTGCTACCGCATCCAGCCGACAGGAATAATATCCTATAGGGCGTAGGCTGATGCCGTGTGATTGGGTGAGTACACCTGCAGCATGTCCCAGACGTTTGGATACAAAGAGCTTGAGCGTTTTGTCGTAGGCTGGGAGCCCTATCGCCTGAGATGGCACACTTGAGGGCCTCAAACGTAGATATTTCTTCAGGAGACATCTGGAAGGGGTCTGATTGCAGAGCATCAGTAGGAAGGCTTCTGGAATCCATGCTCTGCACTAGGAAATTAGTCCAAGGAAAATGACAGGTGTTGAGCACCACTGCAATTTGGGCTTTGAGGCTCTGCACCCCTGGTTGGCAAGATAGCACAACAGGCTTTCTGAGGTGACTTCAAGAGGGGGTAAGTCAGCTGCACAAAAGAGAAGGTCATCAACATGTTGGAAGAGAATCACTTCTGGGTGTTCCTTTTGTCATGTGTCAAGGATGATAGCCATAGCTTTTGCAAACTGGCTTGGAAAGTTCTGTGCCCCTTGTGGCACAACTGTTTAGGTATGTTGCCGTTTCTTTCCGTGGATGAATGCAAAAAGGTACCAGCAGGAGGGGTGAGGGTGGACACTGAAGAAAACGTTTGTAAGGTCCACCTCTGTGAGGTATTTTGCAGTCAAAGGCATCCACAGTAGGTACCTGGTTCTCTTTTTAGGATTCTCTTCTTGGGGTTATTGTGTGGTTTCCGGGGCAATGATGCGCCCTCTTTTAGCTTGACTGAAACTGGTGGCACCTTTAAGTGACCGTTGTCTTCTGGTCCTGTGGACCATAGGCACGCAGGGATTCTGTCAAGTACTTCCTGCAGTATTGAACTTGAAGTTTTTTTCTTCATTAAGTGTCATCAGGAGAGACAGAGAACACAAAGCAGATTAGTCTTCTAAAGATAGGGGAGTATGTAACTTCATCCCCCCTTCAGGCGTGTCCTGATTGAGGCCTGTAGTCCGGACAACACGTCAGCTCCTAGTAGATTCAAGGGACATGTAGAGGACACCACAAATCTGGCAAACAAATCAGGAAGTGGACTGGAGCGGGGCACCCCATCCATTCCTACGCAGGAAACATCAATAGTGGAAAGAAAAGAATTATTAGGCAGATTCACCACCCTCAACACACTTTTGGCTGCACCCCTGTCCATCTCTGGGACATCTTGGGGCTCTGCATTCTTTTCTGAAGTGACCCCGTTTCCCACAGTTGTAACAGATGATCCTTTCCCTGGTATTGTGCAGTGGTGGTGGACTAGTGTAGGCGGGATCTTCGTCATGGGTTACCATGAGGGGCGTTGGTTTTTTACCTTTTTGATTTTCTATACCTCTGGTCACCAACAATAAATCAGACATTTTCATTGAATGGTATTCAGGGCGGGCCACCATCAGGCCTTTTCTGATATCCTCTCTGAGCCCTGAAACAAAAGCAGTTGATAACATGTGTGTGTGTGCCTTTATGAGTCTAGCATGATACTTCTTCACAGACTCCCCTTTATCTTGGGTAATATCTAGGATTGTGGTCTTCTGATCCGTCAACTTCTCCTTTGCCCAGTCGTGGAGCTGTGCACAGAACTCCACGCCTGAGGTGTAGGAAGTGGCACTTGTCAGGCAGGCATCATTGAAGGCCATCTGCATGACTGGCCAAAAGACATATCCTGCTTTGATTTGGCATAGGCTGATCAAGTCTCTCCAGGCAGCTGAGTAAGTTTCTTGTATCTGCACTATCCTGTGGTAGAAGGGAATTGGCTGCTTCTCTGGGTCAGGCAGACTTGTCACTAAGGCCGCTGCTTGTGATAGAGTAAAAGCGACATACATCACTGGTGCCCCTTCTGGTAACCGAGACTGTTGTTGGGGCAGGGGCTGGCAAGGGGCACTGTTCTTTACGGTTGCCAGCATGTGTTTGAGATCCTCTCGGAACTGAGAGTCTGGAGCCGGATTGGGGGTTAAATCAGTGGGTGGCCTTGCTGCCTGCTGTCGGGCTTCCCACTCAGATGCTTCTTCATCATTAACATATCCGGCCTGGGAATGTGATGCTCCCGTATTGGGGAAGACAGGTGTGTGGTATGAACCATCTTGGTTTAAAACAGGGAGGGCTGGGTACAGGCTGTTTAAGCTTACTGGGTGTACCAAGATGGCCGCCGGCAGGAAGTGCACTGGACTGGGTAGAAAGTGAAGGCATGGGTGCACTAAGATGGCCGCCGGGCTGAGTTGTCACAGTGGGTTGTGCTTGGGTAGTGAGAAAGGAGTGGTTGTTAGACGGAGGGCAGTGCTGTCCCTCCCCTCCTTTGTTTCAAGTTCCAACATATCATCAGCTCTGTGATAAACATACATAATACAATCGCCATCTTTCTTAACTTCCTTTATCCAATTTTCTTTATCACACAGGATTTTTCTCCCTGTTTTCTTCAGCAACATAACTTTCGCCACTTCTTTCAACTTTGTTAACTATTTCAACATCTTCTTTGCAATATCACTTTCATTTCTCTAGTACAACCAAGGGGTTAATATTTTTCTCAGCGTTCTTATCAGCAAATTCCTTCGGTGGGAGCTCATAAGACTAATGTACGGTTAATCTCAGAACAAGAACAAACACATCAGGGGTAGTGAGGAGCTACGGCCCGCGACCCAACAGATCCTTCGGGTAGCCTCCTTCTCTGACTTTCACCAGTCCCCACCCCCTCTCATGTATAGCAAACAATAGACCACAGATACACTCAGGACAGGACATTACACCTGCCACTCTCTGAACCGTAAAGCCTCAGCAGGCTAAGATAACCACAAGGGCAGACCACCCTGTCATAATAAACCCGTTTATAGACGTTTTTTCTACAGCTCTACACCAAGAGGCCGACAACTCTTCTTGGGGTGAGACTTCTGTAACACTTTCAGACTGCAAAGCCAGCAGCTGAGATAACCCTCAAAGGTTCCTCGAACCCAGAGTACGCCCGTCTATAAACGACTGCCACATGGAAACTATCTCATGCCAGAGGCCGACAGCTCGTCTGGAGATGAGAACACACATTCACTCATGTAGCACTTTTAGACTGCTGAGTTTCGTAGCCCAAAGAATGGCAGACAGTGAACAAATACAGCCAGCAGAAACCCATTGACAGGTTCGTTAAACAACCTCAGGCGAGGAAATACCTGCCTCTAAGACAGTCTCAGCATACCGACAGAATCCAGCCGTCAACCGAAAGATAAGAGAGTCGTACAGTGGTAAGAATATAAATCAACTCACCGGTACTGTTAGGGTTGCGCAAAGACCCCCTCTGTTATCTTTCAATTAACGCCCGAATGCTTGTCGCGGTATAACTTCGACTGTAGCCTGAGGTCCCGGGTTTCGGCACCATCTGTTATGGAAATGATTAAGAGCTCCAATCGAGCCCAAGGTTATCTGCTGCTGTCTCTAATTTGAAAAGTGTTGATATGCATGCATATAAAGTGAACACTCTGAGACACGCTCACAGTATTACTGTTACACTTCTAATTTATTCAAGGCGGTGTTAATGTTTTATACACACAAATACGTCATTGCTATGTCAGTCTAATAGGTACATCTCATTGGTTAAGAAGATAAAGAAGATGGAGAATTTTCATAACGAGGTTTGGCTCTCTTTGGTTTTATCTCCAGTTCCGCGTTCTTCTGATGTGTGGGAGGTAGGGGGTACGCGCCATCTTGAGAAAATATAGGAACAGAGCTAATCTGTATACTTATATAATGAGTAAGGAGAAAAATATGTATGCACATAAGAAAATAGACATTTTCAGATTACTATTATTATCTACATCACATTCCTTCACACTACGAGCATTTTAGGACTTAGATTTCGCCGGATGTAAACAGCGCCATTGGGAAATTGGGAAAGCATTTTATCACACCGATCTTGGTGTGGTCAGATGCTTTGAGGGCAGAGGAGAAATCTAGGGTCTAATAGACCCCAATTTTTTCAAAAAAGAGTACCTGTCACTACCTATTGCTATCATAGGGGATATTTACATTCCCTGAGATAACAATAAAAATGATTTAAAAAAAAATATGAAAGGAACAGTTTAAAAATAAGATAAAAAAGCAAAAAAATAATAAAGAAAAAAAAAAAAAAAAAAAAAAAAAGCACCCCTGTCCCCCCTGCTCTCGCGCTAAGGCGAACGCAAGCGTCGGTCTGGCCTCAAATGTAAACAGCAATTGCACCATGCATGTGAGGTATCACCGCGAAGGTCAGATCGAGGGCAGTAATTTTAGCAGTAGACCTCCTCTGTAAATCTAAAGTGGTAACCTGTAAAGGCTTTTAAAGGCTTTTAAAAATGTATTAATTTTGTTGCCACTGCACGTTTGTGCGCAATTGTAAAGCATGTCATGTTTGGTATCCATGTACTCGGCCTAAGATCATCTTTTTTATTTCATCAAACATTTGGGCAATATAGTGTGTTTTAGTGCATTAAAATTTAAAAAAGTGTGTTTTTTCCACAAAAAATGCGTTTGAAAAATCGCTGCGCAATTACTGTGTGAAAAAAAAAATGAAACACCCGCCATTTTAATCTGTAGGGCATTTGCTTTAAAATAATATATAATGTTTGGGGGTTCAAAGTAATTTTCTTGCAAAAAAAAATAATTTTTTCATGTAATCAAAAAGTGTCAGAAAGGGCTTTGTCTTCAAGTGGTTAGAAGAGTGGGTGATGTGTGACGTAAGCTTCTAAATGTTGTGCATAAAATGCCAGGACAGTTCAAAACCCCCCCAAATGACCCCATTTTGGAAAGTAGACACCCCAAGCTATTTGCTGAGAGGCATGTCGAGTCCATGGAATATTTTATATTGTGACACAAGTTGCGGGAAAGAGACAAATTTTTTATTTTTTTTGCACAAAGTTGTCACTAAATGTTATATTGCTCAAACATGCCATGGGGATTTGTGAAATTACACCCCAAAATAAATTCTATTGCTTCTCCAGAGTACGGGGATACCACATGTGTGGGACTTTTTGGGAGCCTAGCCGCGTACGGGACCCCGAAAACCAAGAACCGCCTTCAGGCTTTCTAAGGCCGTAAATTTTTGATTTCACTCTTCACTGCCTATCACAGTTTCGGAGGCCATGGAAAGCCCAGGTGGCACAAAACCCCCCCAAATGACCCAATTTTGGAAAGTAGACACCCCAAGCTATTTGCTGAGAGGTATAGTGAGTATTTTGCAGACCTCACTTTTTGTCACAAGGTTTTGAAAATTAAAAAAAGAAAAAAAAAATTTTTTTTTTCTTGTCTTTCTTCATTTTCAAAAACAAATGAGAGCTGCAAAATACTCACCATGCCTCTCAGCAAATAGCTTGGGGTGTCTACTTTCCAAAATGGGGTCATTTGGGGGGGGGGTTGTGCCATCTTGGCATTTTATGGCCTTCAAAACTGTGATAGGTAGTGAGGAGTGAAATCAAAAATGTATGCCCTTAGAAATCCTGAAGGTGGTGCTGGGTTTTCGGGGCCCCGTACGCGGCTAGGCTCCCAAAAAGTCCCATACATGTGGTATCCCCATACTCAGGAGAAGCAGCTGAATGTATTTTGGGGTGCAATTCCACATATGCCCATGGCCTATGTGAGCAATACATCATTTAGTGACAACTTTTTGTAATTTTTTTTTTTTTTTTGTCATTATTCAATCACTTGGGACAAAAAAAATAAATATTCAATGGGCTCAACATGCCTCTCAGCAATTTCCTTGGGGTGTCTACTTTCCAAAATGGGGTCATTTGGGGGGGGTTTGTACTGCCCTGCCATTTTAGCACCTCAAGAAATGACATAGGCAGTCATAAACTAAAAGCTGTGTAAATTCCAGAAAATGTACCCTAGTTTGTAGACGCTATAACTTTTGCGCAAACCAATAAATATACGCTTATTGACATTTTTTTTACCAAAGACATGTGGCCGAATACATTTTGGCCTAAATGTATGACTAAAATTTAGTTTATTGGATTTTTTTTATAACAAAAAGTAGAAAATATCATTTTTTTTCAAAATTTTCAGTCTTTTTCCGTTTATAGCGCAAAAAATAAAAACGGCAGAGGTGATCAAATACCATCAAAGGAAAGCTCTATTTGTGGGAAGAAAAGGACGCAAATTTCATTTGGGTAGAGCATTGCATGACCGCGCAATTAGCAGTTAAAGCGACGCAGTGCCGAATTGTAAAAAGTGCTCTGGTCAGGAAGGGGGTAAATCCTTCCGGGGCTGAAGTGGTTAAAAGAAGCTGATTGGTTACTATGCAGGGCTGCACCAGATTTTGCTCTCTCCAGTTTTAGTAAATTAACGCCTTTGTCGGCTATCACAACTATATTATTTATTATTCTTCATAAACTTTGTAATACCAAAAACATATTACAATAAATACATTCCTATTACTTTTGTGGATGTTTTGTAGTGGATGTTATCTTGTGATGCAGCTACTGATCCGGTATTCTGCCTGGTTACAGTGTAATACATAGTGCAGTTTGACCTACAAAATTATCTAAGATGTCTAACACAGACATCCAGCAGCTCTGTATATTCAAGGCTGTAAAAGGATAATTCATTCAATGCTGAGTGCCCCTTTGCGTGTGAATGAAGAATGTCAAAGTGGGAGGGAGGCTGAAATGTTTCAGACCTTAGCAGGATACCAAAACCAAAGACTTTCAATGGAAAGTGTAAAAACCAAAGGCAGCTGTCATGGTGTATTGATGAGCAAGCATGATCACATCTGAGGTTAGAAACTTGATACCCAATCACAAATGGGCACAGAGGAATGATAGGAAGGAAGGGATAGAAGTGCAAAGCTGCTACGGTAGTAATATTATACATTAGGAAGCCTGCTAACAAATCAGCTATATGATACCTCTGCACAATTACAGAACACTTGCAGTCTCCATCTGTGCTGGAAAATATCCTCACAGTGAAAATAATTTTTTAAATGGAAACTCCAAAAGATAAAATCCTTGTGTGATCACGTCATAAGCATAAAAATATATTTTGTGCTATCAGTTTACAAGAGGTAATTATAAACTAACACTTTTCTTACAGTCAGGTCCAAATTTTGTATTTTGCAATCTTTGTGCCACTCTTCTGCTGCAAACAATGAGCTTACTATTTCTCGTTTGCAAAAGTTTTATTTGAAAGTTAAAATTAACACACAAAGAGTATAGATATGAAAAAGCATACTATTTGATACACCAAGTCTGGTAAAGTGGTATTAATACTAAAAACAAAAATGTAACCCTTTTCTACCTGTCACAGTGGCCCTTTAAAATGTTCTGAATGCCAGGGGGTGGGACAGATCGGCTGATCACAAGACCTATGTGGTTGGCTGTCACAGTGGCCACATGATTGGGTGTGGGTCCCACTGGCTACCAAACATTAGTGGGGACTAAGAACTGTCTCTCACAGCTCTCTCTCAGCAAAGAAACATTGGCCGTCCAGCAACACATGTGTGGTGTTTGGGCATGAAAGGCCACTTTTTTTGCTGCTGCATATATGTGTGTGTGGGCAGCAAGAGGGTAATATATTGCAGCTTACCAGCCCTTAAAGGTAGTGGCTGCATTTTTTTTATTTTCTAGGCCTCTGGTGCCAAACCTGTGGCGCAAGAGCCACATGCAGCCCTTTGGTGTATGGTGTGCAATCTAGCCAAAAACATAGCAGAGCCCTGCACAGCTGCCCCAATTTTTAATATGTCATTGGCTGGGGAGGGTGAGGGAGGGGATGCTAGAACATGTTATATCCTAAATACGGATGTAACATGTTCTAAAGGAACGTATCCTTTAGGCCCATGAAAAAAGTAGGGTCCTCCTAACCATCATGTCTTGAATTGTATTGTAACTGCGCTGCCCCCATTTATTGTGTGAAATTCTGCATAAACATCTGGCGCTATATAAATCCTGTGTTATAATAATAATAGCAATATACATCAAATTTCCTGTTGGTAGTATAGCCCTAAGATGATAATCTCCTACTGCCCAGGAACAGACTGTCTGTTTGGCCCCTATCTTCATATGAAAGATATAAGATGGCACCATAGACCTGAAGTCTATGGTGCCATTAGAAGTGTAGTGTGGGATGAGGCGCAACTTTGTTTATGTTAAAAGTGAAGTTATCTTTTAAATAAGGATCAGTTTATGTCTCACTTTGAGCTTATTTTACAGCTAAGTGAAGCACAGGGTGTAGCTGTTAACCCAGGTGTTCAATATTTAAGCTGGTATTGGTTGTTATAGGTTACTGCATTGCATGCATGATTGTTGCTCCTTGTGATTTCCAATTATACACATAAGGGTTGATTTACTAAAACTGGAGAGTGCAAAATCTGGTGCAGCTCTGCAAAGAAACCAATCAGCTTTCAGTTATTTCTTATTTTATTTTTTTGTCAAAGCTTAATTGAACAAGCTGACATTAGAAGCTGACTCAGAGCTGGATCAGATTTTGCACTCTCCATCAACCCCCAGACCTTGCACATATGTGCTCTTCTGTAGCACAGTTTATTTAAAAAAGCTATAGGAAAGTGGGCTGCTAAATACCATAACTCAAAGAAGCTGCATGAAAAGCCGTGTATTAACCACTTGCTGTTCACAGGTCATTTATAAATGGCCTGGAACTCAAGTGCTTAAACCAGGCTCATTGCTGCTGCTGCAGCATCCATGAGCTTTGCACCTTTTTTTTTCTCAACCAGTACTGTGAAGGCACCACTGTACCTTCACAGTGCTGTGCTTGAATGGCTGGACTGAAAGGCAGGTGAGGCATTAAAGACCCCTGATCTCAATATAAAGAGAATCTGTAACCTTGCATTGTTACACCCTTGCAATAACAATGTGGTAAAAAAATAAATAAATAACGTATTAAAAATATAGATGATGATAAATAACATTTTTAAAAGTAACCCCATCACCTTGGGCACACATGCGAATGGAAATTGCACACATGTATGTAAACAGCTGTTGCACCACGCATGTGATGTATTGACGCAAACACTGGAGTGAAAGCATTAATTCTGGGGCCACATTCACAGTTAACTCTACTTTGATAGCCTCTAAAGGCTTTTTAAGTGTTTCCAATAGCCATTTTTGGGTGCCATCGTTTTTTTTGTTATTTCGCAGACACACACAGTTTTAAAACTTTACATATTTGGTATCTATTTACGTGATGCATCCCTATCTTTTATATCTTCAAAATAAAAAAAAAAATCAGGATTATATAGGGGTTGATTTACTAAAGGAAAATACACTGTGCACTTTGCAAAGTTCAGTTGTTTCAGAGCTTAGTAAATGAGCATCATCCAATCATGTGCAAGCAAAAATGCATTTGATTCATTTATTTATTATCTTTTTTTTTGCTTGCAGGTGATTGGGCATTTTTAGCAAAGTGAAGCTTTACCTCATCACTAAGCCCTGGAGCAACTGCACTTTGCAAAATCTATTGGCCTTTAGTAAATCATCCCTGTTGCATTTGTTTGCACGAAAATTTATTTTAGCATATTTTTATCATGACAATATAGATTTGAGAAACAGTTGCACAAACATTGTGCAAAATAAAAAAATTGCAGATGCCACCATTTTATTCTACAGGATCTCTGCTTTCATAAAATATAATTTTTTAGGTGTTTTAAAAAATTTTCTAGAAAAAAATGCAGATTTTAACATGTGTGGAAAAAATAAAAAAAATGTTGTGAATGCAAAATGGTTTAATATTGTGCTTTGCTTTTTTTGATGGTAGTTATTTTTATCATCCTAAATAATATATCCTGCTCTACATAAAGAATTGTCTCAGAAAATGTAATGTTCTTCCCTCCAGCTTTTACTCAACCTTTAGCAAAACTGAGCCTGGGGAAAGCCACAAGAAAAGGCCTTTTTGTGCAAGGGCTAATAGAGAAGCACATTTGTAAGTAAGGGTGCTCTGAACATTCTAACAATGTACATGCTATATACAGTCATAACTTCCCTGAGTACTGTATACTGTGGAAACAATGTTTTTACTGTGGGGAGTAGAATACATGCATAAATTACTGACTCACTAGAACATTGTTTCATTTGAATTAACCTTTTAGCTATTTTTTTCAGGATGGAAAATTGAGCCCTACTAAGAAAATTATTTTCTACCCAATAATAGTTAAGTGGATGGATAGAAAATGAAGGGGACATAAGTGATCACTCTTTAGTCTATTGTGTTTTAGGCATTATTTTAAAATGATACTGCAATTACATGTGTTTTAAGACAGCACCCGATCCTAAATGCTGTGGTGGGTCCCCAGTAGGTGCTACAACTTACAGTTGCTAATGACAGCCAATTTAGTACAAACGCAAAGAGCCTAATCAATCATCCCCTTGGTCTCCAGTCCTGCTCCAGAGTGCTCAATAAATGTTCTCTGTGCCATTATGTAACACTATATTTCCAAGTCATGGCAAAAGGAATTTCCAGTCATTTATTTCATGAGCATCAACCACTTATGCTATGCTATGTAAAAAATGCAATAGCCTTGTAATTGGAAGATATCATCAGTTATGTTTTGGATGTGATAAATATTTAAAAGTTGTGCTAAAAATTAATTTGAGTTTTCCTACTAATTTACACCTCTGCTAGACATTTTTTGAGGGCCTGAAAAAAATGTGTCAGCTAAAAGGAATATTATTATTATTATACAGGATTTGAATAGTGTCAACAATTTGTGCAGAGCTTTACAACATGAGGGCAGACAGTACAATTACAATACAATTCAATACAGGAGGAATCAGAGGGACCTGCTCATTAGAGCTTACAATCTAGGAGGGAGGGTCAAGTGATACAAAAGGTAAGAACTGTTGGGGGTGGGCTGATGGAAAAAAAAAAAGAGTACAATTGTTAGGTGGAGGCAGGGTAGGCTTTTCTGAAGAGAAAAGTTTTCAAGAATTGCCAAAAAGCGATTAGGAGATAGTCAGACAGACTGGGGTACTGAATTCCATAGGATGGGAGGAGGTGACAAGGGAACTAGAGAATAATTAGGTTGGTATTTTGAGACTAGGTTAGTGATGTATCTGGGGGCAAAGTTGTGGATGACTCTGTAAGTTGTTAGTATTTTGAATTTATTTCATTGGCTGAGTGGCAGCCAATGGATGGATTTGCAGAGAGGGGTAGCAGAAACAGAGCGGTTTGTAAGGTGGATGAGTCTGGCAGCCGCATTCATGATGGACTTAAGGGGGAGAGCCTATGAGCAGGGAGTTGCAATGGTCAAGGCGAGAGATAACCAGGCAGTGGATTAGGAGCTTTGTGGTGTCATTGGTTAGGATAGGATGCATTTTGGAGATGTCGCAGAGGTTGAGGCGGCAAGCTTTGGAAAAGAGTTCAGAGTCCAGGATTACATCTAGCACCCTGGCTTTCGGGGATGGGTTGATGGTTTTGCCATTGATCTTGATAGAAAGGTCAGGGGAAGGGGCACACGGGGGTGGAAATATTATGAGCTCGGTTTTGGACAAGTTGAGTTTGAGGAAGTGGTGTGACATGCAAACTGATATGTCAGTCAGTAAATTACTGATGCATGAGGAGATTGCTGTTGTGGGCTGAGGGGTAGAGAGATAGATTTGGGTGTCGTCAGCGGCATAGAAATAATATTGAAATCCATGGGAGGCTATCACTTGAGCCAGGGATGAGGTGTAGATTGAGAATAGGAGAGGACTAAGAACAGAACCCTGGGTGACCCTGACGGAGAAAGGAAGTAGTTAATCAGTCACTATAATTTAAAACAAATGTACCAGGAAGATTCTCCTGCAGTGACCACCTGATTACTAAAGAAGTTTAAAGAAGTATAAAGTTTTCCCTTTGCCTAGTGAATGAGGTGAAGCTCTTCTTACTTCCATCATCCAACCATGTGCAATCAAAAAGAACATTTCTTTATTTTCCTTACACATGATTGGGTATTTGCAATGTGACTTTTTGCTACATGCGCTAAACTAAAGGAAGAATTCCCATGCAAAGTGAACAGCCTATTTGACTTTTGGTAAATAAACCCCAAAGTGTTGAACCAACACATCTCAGAAGGAAAAGGGTGCTCTATGACTTATGGGGAAGAGGCTGTGGGACTGACATGACTAAAGCATCCTATTAAAAAAAAATAATAGCATACAGATCTTGAGACTGTAAGGTGTGTACACTAAAATGGTTGTTGATTGCCTCATGTATTAGTAATTACTTATCATAAAATAAACAACACCCAACTAAAAAAATGTATAATTTCCCTGAGCGTTTATGTTTGTGAGTTTCATCATGTTCCTTATCTGACCCTAGTGTCTATTCCCTTACAGAATTTCATCATATGTGTCCAGATTTAGCCTCCTAATCTTTATACCGTTGCATATATTTTTAACTATGCTATATCTGCCTTGATGTAACTAGAGCTCTAATGTTCTTTTCCACAGCTGTCAATGAGAGAATTTGGAGAAGGTTTGCAAGAGCAGATGAACTGTATGATGGGAGCACTCCAGGAACTGAAACTCCTCCAGGTCCAGGCAGCTCTAGAGCAGCTGGAAATTTCAGGGGAACAGAACCATCTCCAAAGTATGAGAGCAAATCAGTATTGTCTGAGTGTAACAGAAGCCCCTGAGGTCAGGCATCAATCCAGCAAACAGGCTGCAAAGCCAATGGAAAGTGGGGGAAGTCCAGACAACAGCTCGTTGGCTGACAGCTCACTTAACTTTGTTCCTGTGCCAGGCCCAAAATTAGGTCATCAGGTTTTGTCTGCAAGAGGAAGACAGACTGACATTATATGTACATCATCTTCTGTCTTGCCTCCGGTAGAAACGTGTCCCCCGTTTGAACCACACGCCCCAGGTGCTGTCCATCAAAGCCACCATTTGAACAATGTCACCTATTCATATTTCGGGCAAGAGCAATGCAGTGATGAATCAATATATGATGATACAAATGACTGGACATCTTCACTTATGTCACAAAGCCGAAACAGACAGCCTCTTATCTTGGGTGACAATATATTTGCAGATCTTGTTGGAAACTGGCTAGATTTGCCTGAGATGGAAAAGAAAGGAGAAAAGAATGAAAGCTTACTTAATGCCACTAGATCTCAGGAGATCTACAAAAAGTTCTCCCTTACAGCCAACTTTTTCAAAAAATTCCTAAGAAGTGTGCGTCCTGACAGGGATAAACTTCTCAAAGAGAAGCCAGGCTGGCTACATCCGGAGGCTCAAACATCTCAGATAACTAAAAGGAGTAAGAAGACCAGTAAACAAAAAAGTGTCTTTTATTTCCCATCACAAACTGACATGAAAATCAAAGTTGATAAATCAGGCAAAACTAGAAAATGTATCACAATTAATAAAACATATTCTAAAAACGATCAGAGAAAAGATGATGCCATGTACAGTGGATTTGATATGAACACAGCGGTTTGGGTATAGTCAGTAGTATAATACAATATTTTTTTGATATTTTTAATGCGTGAATGCTGTTGGATATATATTGCATCCAAATAGAATAGACAAAATTGTCTATGTATTCAGCTGGGCTGAGTCCTTATGAAAATGTTAGCCCTTTTTATACTTTTTTCAAATTGCTGTAAATTATATTTTTACTTTATGCATTTGTATGGTAAAACAAAGGCAAGTGTAAGTAGAGAACCAAGCTGGTTCTTGGTACTATTTTATTTCTGTTAAGCATAAATCCCAACTATAATATAATATATTTCTGACAATCTGCCTTGAACAGGCTTGCAGTCCTTCAATGGCTAGAGAGAGGTTAAGGTTTCAAGCCATTTTGCAACCCAGTAATGTATTTAGTGCAATTATAGAACAATGCAAATTGCCTGCTATTTAGCCAAATCTTAAACCTCTGGCCTGTCGAAAAGAGCCATCACAGATGAGATGTCCTAAAGCCTTATAATCCTTAGTACTGTGCTGGCATGTTTTTTTACATATGTCATATGTCTAAAAATGACTCTGATTCTGGGTAACAGGTGGATGTAAAGTCACCACTCGTTCTCAATTCAGAAACAAAGAAATTCTTGTAATGCCTTTTTCTAAATGGATTTTCCACCATTTAACCCATTTTCCTTTTGTATTTAATTTGTTACTCCAGAAATAGATGGAAACCCTCAGTAGAGCAAATATATTTCTTCTGAAAGGGCATTGGGGCTGTATTGTGTAGTTGATTTAGATTGAAATAGTACAAAGAGATGGTCTTAATTTTTTGTTTTCAAAACTGAACTGAAGTTACTAAGTAACAAAGTCAACATTATTTAAATAGTGTAAATTTGTACAAAGTAGTTGATGAAATAGACAATGCTAGCATTGAGCAATAACTTACAAAAAGCATTTAAATAATAAAAAAAAAAACATTTGTTCATTTGCTAAAGCATGCTCTGTGGTAAATGCTACTAAGAATCATAACAAAACAGTAAATGTGACATTCACCAATCACTGCAGGTGAATCAAAAATGGCCAAGATTCAACTGCAGAAAATGTTTGGTGAATATCATATTCACTACTTTATAAATGCATCTGAATTGTTTTTTATGTGTATAGGGTAAATGTGGTAAATAGTTTAGTACTTGTATAAGTAATTTAACACAGTCCTGTGTACGAAAACATTGATTATTGTGATTCTATAAAAAGCACTGTAGGAGCAGCCTTGAGGACCAGGTTTGAATACAACTGCTATGAAAGACATTAAGTTGTAGCCATTATTTTATTGTGGAGTATAACAGTATTAAATTAATGATGTTGCCCAGTCAATTGCAGGTTAAACCAGCCAGGCACCCCATCTCAGGTGGAATTTTCTAGAAATTGTAAAGCAGTTTTACTTTTCCCGAATTCCTACTGCAACAAAGTTTTATTACCTATGACCCTAACAGTAGATCATATTTTTCCACACCCTCTAACACGCTAAATGGTTAGAACAGCTGACAATCAACCATCAGGGGGGACTGACCACAGAGACACAGGGGTGACCACTGTGATGCAGCATTGGGACCTAGTTGTCATCCTGTTTGAAAAGGCCTCAAGGAAAGCAGGAGTAAAAAAAAAAACTACATACTCACCTAGGTGGATGCAGCACTATCAGTCACCGACTCTGCTCTGCCCCTCCAGTGCTCACTGGAGCGCTGGGCTGCATAGGCAGTGGCAGTGGCTGGCTCAGGCTCTTGGCGGCTTGTTGAGAGGCTGAGCCAGTTGCTCATCCAGGCATCTGGGTGGATCCTGACATTAAAGTTAGAATATCTCCAGAGCCTGGACTGACTGAGTGACATCAGCCAACAGTGGACTTTAGCCCACTGTCAACTAAATATGGGTCACAGGAGTGCAGAATGAAGTGGACTCCTGTGACCCACAGGAAAAGTAGGGCCAAAAGAGCAACTATAAAAAAAACTCACACAACTGCATTTACAAACAAATTGAGCAATTTGCATGCTTTCAGCAGGTTTAGGCGCCTAAATTTGCCAGTCTAATAAAAGATATTTAACTTCAAACTAAAATTCTGAAATGCTTGCCTGTCAATACTCGCTATACTGATATGCAAGGAATAGCATAGGAAACAGTGATATCTCTGCTACCTTAGCTGAAATGTATTGATGTAAATAGCTAGCATTAAGAATAAAAAAGGCCCTTATCAACTATACGTTTGCATTTAGAATACACAAAAAATATGCAAGTGGGCATTCTTTATATATTCACTTGTGTTGATGCTGGCTGGATAGACATGCATGTACTAAATATTGGTCAATTTTGTTAAATTCTAACAACTGTACACCACACTAATGAAGGGAACCTGTACTGAGTGAATATGTAGGCTACCATTGCTCTCTCTTGTTCTGAAAATGCAAGTTTATTTGATGTGATGCTGATCGAATAGCTTCAGTACTTTGAGTGAATGA
The DNA here is from genome assembly GCF_042186555.1 of Aquarana catesbeiana. Taxonomy (NCBI): domain Eukaryota; kingdom Metazoa; phylum Chordata; class Amphibia; order Anura; family Ranidae; genus Aquarana; species Aquarana catesbeiana. The sequence goes on from NC_133325.1 coordinate 500,639,670, forward strand.
CTCAAGTATGTAGATGAAGAGTTCAAACTTTATTCTGATTTGCTAACCTGCATGCTTCAGTCAGGTCAAGACATTAAGCATTCTGAGAGGGAGGGTCAGCAGTAGCAATCATACACAGGTGTCCTTTTACAGAAGAATTGTCTGAACTCCTTGTGCTCTATGACAACAAATTAGATTCTCCATTCATTGCCTCACACTACAAATAAGTGGCCCAGGGGCGCTGCCCCCCTAATCTTCATGCGCTGCCCCCTAATCTCTATGCAAGGCACCGAACGCATAGATTTCTACAAGTTTTTTTTTTTTAAGCACATGATTAGAGCCTAATGCCGCGTACAAACGGGCGGACTTTTCAACCGGACTGGTCCGACGGACTTTCGACGGACTTTTGACAGACTTCCGACGGACTTTTGAATGAACGGACTTGCCCACACACGATCACATCAAAGTCCGACGGATTCGTACGTGATGACGTACGACCGGACTAAAATAAGGAAGTTGATAGCCAGTAGCCAATAGCTGCCCTAGCGTGGGTTTTCGTCCGTTGGACTAGCATACAGATGAGTGTATTTTTCGACCAGACTCGAGTCCATCAGACAAATTTGAAACATGTTCCAAATCTAAAGTCCATCAGATTTTTGACCGAAAAAGTCCGCTGCAGGCCCGAAGGAGCCCACACATGGTCGGATTGTCCGCCGGTTTCGGTCCGTCGCACCAGTCGGGTCGAAAAGTCCGCCCGTGTGTACATGGCATAAGGCTTCAAAAAGGTTGGGAGCAACAAACACAGTCTGAGACAATACTGCCCTGAGTTGTTTTTGTTCATGAACCCTAGAAGTTCCGATTTTAAAATATTTTATGAGACAACTCACAAAATTTTGTTTTAAACTGTTGCTAATTGACAAACTTGTGAATGAAACCGTGAAGGACCTGCAGACGTTCATGAAACTGATTTAAAAGGCATCTATATTTACAGTCAGGTCCATAAATATTAGGACATCGAAACAATTCTAATCTTTTTGGCTCTATACACCACCACAATGGATTTGAAATGAAACAAACAAGATGTGCTTTAACTGCAGACTTTCAGATTTAATGTGAGGGTATTTACATCCAAATCAGGTAAACGTTGTAGGAATTACAACAGTTTGTATATGTGCCTCCCACTTTTTAAGGGACCAAAAGTAATGGGACAATTGGTTGTTCAGCTGTTCCATGGCCAGGTGTGTGTTATTCTCTCATTATCCCATTTACAAGGAGCAGATAAAAGGTCCAGAGTTCATTTCAAATGTGCTATTTGCATTTGGAATCTGTTGCTGTCAACTCCCAATATGAGATCCAAAGAGCTGTCACTATCAGTGAAGCAAGCCATCATTAGGCTGAAAAAACAAGACAAACCCATCAAAGAGATAGCAAAAACATTAGGTGTGGTTAAATCAACTGTTTGGAACATCCTTAAAAAGAAGGAATGCACCGTGAGCTCAGCAACACCAAAAGACCCGGAAGACCACGGAAAACAACTGTGGTGGATGACCGAAGAATCCTCTCCCTGGTGAAGAAAACACCCTTCACAACAGTTGGCCAGATCAAGAACACTCTCCAGGAGGTAGGTGTATGTGTGTCAAAGTCAACAATCAAGAGAAGACTTCACCAGAGTGAATACAGAGGGTTCACCACAAGATGTAAACCATTGGTGAGCCTCAAAAACAGGAAGGCCAGATTAGAGTTTGCTAAACATCTAAAAAGCCTTTACAGTTCTGGAACAACATCCTATGGACAGATGAGACCAAGATCAACTTGTACCAGAGTGATGGGAAGAGAAGAGTATGGAGAAGGAAAGGAACTGCTCATGATCCAAAGCATACCACCTCATCAGTGATGCATGGTGGTGGTAGTGTCATAGCGTGGGCATGTATGGCTGCCAATGTAACTGGTTCTCTTGTATTTATTGATGATGTGACTACTGACAAAAGCAGCAGGATGAATTCTGAAGTGTTTCGGGCAATATTATCTGCTCATATTCAGCAATATGCTTCAGAACTCATTGGACGGCGCTTCACAGTGCAGATGGACAATGACCTGAAGCATAATGCGAAAGCAACCATAGAGTTTTTTAAGGGAAAGAAGTGGAATGTTATGCAATGGCCAAGTCAATCACCTGACCTGAATCCGATTGAGCATGCATTTCACGTGCTGAAGACAAAACTGAAGGGAAAATGCCCCAAGAACAAGCAGGAACTGAAGACAGTTGCAGTAGAAGCCTGGCAGAGCATCACCATGGATGAAACCCAGCGTCTGGTGATGCCTGTGCGTTCCAGACTTCAGGCTGTAATTGACTGCAAAGGATTTGCAACCAAGTATTAAAAAGTGAAAGTTTGATGGATGATCGTTAATCTGTCCCATTATTTTTGGTCCCTTAAAAAGTGGGAGGCACATACAAACTGTTGTAATTCCTACACCGTTCACCTGATTTGGATGTAAATACCCTCAAATTAAAGCTGAAAGTCTGCAGTTAAAGCACATCTTGTTCATTTCATTTCAAATCCATTGTGGTGGTGTATAGAGCCAAAAACATTAGAATTGTGTCAATGTCCCAATATTTATGGACCTGACTGTAATTCATTATGCAATTAGCATCATATCCTAACTGAGGTTGTAATCCTTTTTTTTTTAATAGAACAGCCTGTAATGGTACTTGAATATTCTGTTCATGAAATACACCTGCTCGTTTATTTATTACACCCCACTATTACCTAATTTTTGTTATTGTACTGTGATACATGAAGATAAGAGGAAGAAATTGTCTGAGATGTAAAAAAGATGTGTATTTCCGTTATGTAATGAAATGGTAAAATTATATGGAGCTGTGAACATGTACTTTGCCTTTACTGTGCCTGTTATTTTCATTTGGAGCATGAGAAGAAAATCTGATTTATTTATGTCTAAAGAGGAATGTTATGTTAACTATGTATTATTTATGTATGTGTGGCATAGAAGCTTGGAGGTACATGGTAGATCACTGCTGAGAAAGGGCATACTGTAATGAAAATGTCTTCGCTAGAAAAATGTTGTGGTCAGAACTTGAATAATGCCATGGGATACGTGCAGTCCAAAAGATTACAGTTTTTTTCCCCGTGCCCAATAGTTTAACAAAGAACATTATTTTTTTTCTATCTGCTAATTGTATCATTGATAATTAGATTTGTCTGTATTGTGTTGGTCTTCTATATTTTCTGTGGGTCAATTGTCAATTCCACAGTTGTCATAAAGTTATCCCAAACCTGTTGACACATGGATAATCTAAATGTAAATATAAAACAATCTTTTGCTATGTACATTTGTAAATCTCCTTTAAATATAAGAACATAGGTCCCACACACTTTATTCCCCAAAATATATTATACAATGCCTGTATCAATCAATATTAAAAATACAATTCGTGTGTAAACACAACCACGCTGAATATACATAAAAATTATCAAATGTGATTTTTATTGCTGCCCAAATAAATGTCCTAGAGTGTACATCAGTGTCTGGAGGAAATCCTTATTTTGATTTTAACTTGGATTGCCTTCATGCACATGTACAAGTCACCTTACAGAACATTCCAAATCACTGTCAGAGGATGTTGTTTCATAAAATATTTGTAATCCCATAGGCTGCCCTTTAATGTTTTAAAAATCCAGTATCAGCAGTATATTGGGTTGTAGATCACATGGTAAATTATATAAGCCTTCCCACAGCAAAGCTATCAAATGTTATAGTGCTTGACGGAAATATGTGTTCCAGGTACATATGCAAAATTGCTCACCCACATATTCCAAATGCCACTGAATTAAATTCTGATTGTATAATCCAGCATAAATTCTCTTTGCAGTATATGGTGAAGTCCTGTATCCACATGGCTTCCAGAAAGTGTCCTTGCAATTTCTCTCATCCAAGCAACTGCTTTTCCAAAGGCAAACACTACAGACACTTGTTGCAACTGTACTGTGAATAAGTGTCTGCTTCATGAAAGAGAATATATGTATATGTATGTAAGTGTGTATATATATATATATATATATCTATATATATATAGATATATATATATATCTATATATATACACACAAAGGTGTGCGTCCTGTTACATCTGGCATAAAACTAATACAGAATTTCATAACAAGAACATCATACCAACAGTCAGATGTTGGGAAGCGTGGTGATAGCGTGATGGTCTGGGGCTGTTTTGCAGCTTCAGGACCTGGACGACTTACCATAATTGATGGAACTATGAATTCTGAGCTTTACCAGAAAATCTTAAAAGAGAATGTCCGGACATTAGTTTGTGACCTCAAGCTCAAGTGCACTTGGGTTAGAGCCCATTCACACAGGGGCAATTTTGGTTTGGATCCGACTTCAAGTCGTCCCTAGTCGCCTCAATTCGCGCTACATGAGAAAATCAATGTAAGTGAATTTATGCAGCAGGACAATGATCCGAAACACAACAGAAAGTCCACCTCCAAATGGTTCAAACAAAGCAAAATTTAGGTTTTGGAGTGGCCTAGTCAAAGGCCGGACTTAAATCCAATTGAAATGCTGTATCATAACGTTACACAGTCTGTTCATGTTGGAAAACCCTCCAATGTGGCTGCATTAAAACAATTCTGCAAAGAAGAGTGAGCCAAAATTGCTCCACAGCAATGTGAAAGACTCAGTGCCAGTTATTGCAAATGCTTGATTGCAGTTGTTGCCGCCAAGGGTGGCACAACCAGTTATTAGGTTTAGGGGGCAATTACTTTTTCACCTAAGGCCAGGCAGGTTTGGACAACTTTTTTTCCTTAATAAATGAAACCATCATTTAAAAACTGCATTTTGTATTTACCTGGGTTATCTTTGTGTAATAAAAAAATTTTGTTGAGTCATTTAAGTGTGACAAATATGCAAAAAAAAAAAAAAAATCAGAAAGGGGGCAAATACTTTTTCACAGCATTGTAAATATAATATACATCATACACCATGTTCTTATAAACAAAATGTTCTGTAATTTCTTCTTCAAAAATACACTGTTGGTCATATTAAGGAATCTCATTATATCATGTCAATAATGTCCAACAATGTTTGGAAACCAATATAAATATAGAAATTAAAACACCTAATAGAGCAAATAGGAAAGTGTTGTATTCATTCTTGAATAGCGAAAGCCTTAAATTAGTAATGGTTATGTTCCATAGATATTACACACATCTTGAGGGACTAAAGTCATTACTAGAAAAGTACATAGAGTTAAGCCCCAAGGCCCAGGCTTTGCTGAAAATGGTTATCCTCTAGGGCCATGTTGGAGGTTGCAAGACGCCCGGGGGTAAAAACATTTGGCCTGACACCTTTTGTCTCTGAAGATGTGTTTTGGGCAAAGTGATGCACTGAGCTTCTATTTTACCTTTTTGTATGATCTTTCATATTATACTATCTTTTTAATAGATCACTTCTTTGTGCTCCAACATTCGCAGTTGTTGAAATGCTTGGTCCTCCATCACTTTCACGTTTCCTTTAATGTTAACTGTGGCACTTGTCCGTACCCACCACAACAGCTCAGGGAAAGGGAGCATAGCATAAAAGGAAAAAGTGGGCTTTTTGGCAAGGTATCTTTCAAAAGTCTCAGCTGAAGACCAAGTATGTTCATATACAAGAGCTACTATATCAGTATTTATCTAAAGTCATACTTCTTACAATGTACTTGCAGCAGATAATATTCTGCATGTACCCAAACTAGGTTTGTTGCCTATTAAGTATATATTTTTTATATAAATCAAGGAACCAGCGAAATAAATGACTAGCTTCACAGCAAAACGATGAAGGTAAACACAGGTCTATAACTTTAAAACTGGAAGGCAGTTTTTGATTAGTACAGTATACCTTCCCAGTTGACCTCATCATTTTCTTGATTTCCAAGCAGACACACCTCAGGCTAAGTGATCATTCCACACTTATGTGAATAACGGTTATGACATCACATATGTGCCTACAGGGGACATTCCAACCCTTAGAAGAAAAGCCTGACATTACTGAGTAATATTCAATAACTAAGGTATTATCTTGGATTACAGAGCACATCAGTCTACAGTCTATATATCATGTATATGTCAGGGAGTGTAGGGGTGAGATTAGTGTCACATGAAATAATTGTGTAAAATCACAGCAGTTAAAATAACAGCTAAACAAATGCTGAGACATTTTTATGTATGGTTCTCAGGAAAGTGAAAACTGTGTTTTCAATATTCTGTACTGTATGTTTGCTCGTAGCTGTGTATGTTTAACTTTTATTAGAAGTAAATCTTTGAATTGCATCTATATTATTCTTTTGTCTGTCACTTTGCCTCGTCAATAAATTTCACATTTCTTGCTTGTGATAATCAAATAAGATCATCTTGTCTGTTACTATTTTTTTGTATTAAATAAAAGCACTTTCACAGATTTCACAAGTTTGAGTCTTTTTTTTAAAAAATAACTTGTATACTAGTAAAATATATTATATAATGGCTATCTGTAGGCCACAAACAAAAATTCAGGGATCTTTCCAAGTGTTCTTCTGACAGCTTACCCACTACTGCTTTAGATCACGTTACCACATGTTTTTATTGACATATCTTTTGATGTGAATTTGCACAAAGGCTGTGCAACTTTGATTCATTCAACAAAAGGCTGTGCAACTTTGATTCATTCAACAAAAGGCTGTGCAACTTTGATTCATTCAACAAAAGGCTGTGCAACTTTGATTCATTCAACAGAACTATGTGCTTATAAGGCCCTTGCCCTTGTGCTTGTACTGCTGCATTTATTTCATGTGATTTGTACTATACCACATGTATAGAATTCCATGTGAAGGAAAACAAACCCAAACCATTCACACTGTGACTTGCATACTGTGGTATAGCCATAAAATTAAAAACATCTAAGATGTTTATAGTATTATAACCATAGGCTGTGCCATACATGTGAAACCCAGTACTTAGGAAAAGCAATGGCAATGGCAATGGCACTGGCAATAGTAATCAACATTTTATTTTTTTACCCATCACTGAAAACACTTTAAAACATGTCACTATTAGCAACAGCCTCATCCTCATTTGTGGTTGTTGCTTAATTAATTGTGATTAATGGAGCCCTATTGAAACGTTAAACAAACTCTGTGTTAAAATCAACAAAGTCCTAAAACCAAAGCCTACATATTTCACATCTCTTAATTGTATATTATAGCACACAGGATGACGTAATTTAGGTACATTGGGTTATGCTGCTGCTTTCAGGAGATTGGACAGCCCAGTATAACCCCCCACTCTCAGTATGTCTCACTTATGTCTTCACTCTTCTCAGAGACAAAAAAAAATTTCCTTTGATCAAGATTTATTTTTGATAAAGCAAGTTCTATCAAAAGTTGCAGAGCCAGAAGGGGTCATTTTTTAGCTTTCCAGATTTGTCAATCCCTTAATTTGCCTCAGAAGCCATATCTGGACCCTGCTGGGAAAAAAGAAATGGGGGCCAGCCTGTAATGTGTCTTTTTGCACTGGACTCTGCATTATGCAATCGCAGACTGCTTTACAGGTCCAGGGCCACAGTGCACCTGTCTGGCGGAAATCCTGTTGTTGAAGACCCCTTAGAGGTTATGCCTATTGGAGGTGTGAAAACTGGTATTAGCAATATGCTCCCTGGATCCTGCCTTTTTATCCTCTGATGTACTTGGGGAGGTGCTGCAGGGCCTTACTGGCCAGCTTGTGATCCACTAACAGTGCTGGGGGTTTTGCAGTGTCCCCTTTATAGGACCTGACAATGACAGCTTGGATCACTATCCCCTGAGTTTCAGCACTCCTCTGAGTCTTCCTTAACCCCTTCAGGGATTAACCCTTTTTATGTATTGTCTAAGGAAGAATTCTCAGCTACTATGTACTGTATAAGTATATACAGTGCATCCGGAAAGTATTCACAGCGCTTCAATTTTTCCACATTTTGGTATGTTACAGCCTTATTCCAAAATGGATTAAATTCGTTATTTTCCTCAAACTTCTACAAACAATACCCCATAATGACAATGTTAAAGAAGTTTGTTTGAAATCTTTGCAAATGTATTAAAAATAAAAACCGAAAAAAATCACATGTACATAAGAATTCACAGCCTTTCCTCAATACATTATTAAAGCACCTTTGGCACCAATTACAGCCTCAAGTCTTTGTGAGTATGATGATACTGAAAGGAAGAGAGGAAAGATCCCTGGTGCTGCATATCCACGGAGTCCTATGGTGGTATGGGAGAGACAACCTCAGCTTGGGTTCCCATTAGGCCACGCCCCAACGCGTTTCACTCCATTCCTCGGAGCTTAGTCATGGGGATTCCCATGACTAAGCTCCAGGGGGTGGAGTAAAACATGGAGGCGTGGCCTGGGGGGAGCCCATGCTGACGTTGTCTCTCTCATACCACCATAGAACTCCATGGATGTGAGGCACCAGTGATATTTCCTCTCTTCCTTCCAGTGACTACAGGAGCTGGGAAGAGCTCCATCCCTTGCTCGCACCCCTGCAGTGATTGCAGCATCACCCAGACTACTCCCCATTGTGGTTGAGCCTGAGCAGCACACTAAACAAACCATAGGTCACAGTAAGTATGATGCTTCAAGCTTGGCACACCTATTTTGGACAATTTCTCCCATTCTTCTTTGCAGTTCCTCTCAAACTCTATTAGGTTGGCTGGGAAGAATCAGTGCACAATCACTTTCAGATATCTCCAGAGATGTTCAATCTGGTTCAAGTCTGGGCTCTGGCTGGGCCACTCAAGGACATTCACAGAGTTGTCCTGTAGCCACTCCTTTGTTATCTTGGCTGTGTGCTTAGGGTCGTTGTCCTGTTGGTAGATGAAACTGCGCCCCAGTCTGAGGTGCAGAGTGCTCTGGAGCAGGTTTTCATCAAGGATGTCTCTGTACATTGCTGCATTCATCTTTCCCTCGATTTTGACTAGTTCCTTTTCCCTCGATTCTGACTAGTACCAGTTCCTTTCGCTGAAAAACATCCCCACAGCATGATGCTGCCACCACCATGCTTCACTGTAGGGATGGTATTGGCCAGGTGATGAGCGGTGCTTGGTTTCCTCCAGACTTGACGCTTGCCATTCAGGCCAAAGAGTTCAATCTTTGTTTCATCAGAACAGAGAATTTTTTTTCTCAAACTCCAGGCGGGCTGTCATGTGATTTTTACTGAGGAGTGGATTCAGTCTGGCCACTCTATCATACAGGCTTGATTGGTGGAGTGCTGAATAGATGGTTGTTCTTCTGGAAGGTTCTCCTCTCTTCACCAAGAAATGCTGGAGCTCTGTCAGAGTGACCATCAGGTTCTTGGTCACTTCCCTGACTAAGCCACTTCTCCCCCGATTGCTCAGTTTGGCCAAGTGGCCCGCTCTAGGAAGAGTCCTGGTGGTTCCAAACTTCTTCCATTTACAGATGATGGAGGCCACTGTGCTCATTGGGACCTTCAATGCTGCAGAAATTTGTCTGTACCCTTTTCCAGATCTGTGCCTCGATACAATCCTGTCTCAGAGGTCTACAGACAATTCCTTGGACTTCATGGCTTGGTTTGTGCTCTGACATGCACTGTTACCTGTGGGACCTTATAAAGATAGGTGTGTGCCTTTCCAAATCATGTCAAATCAACTGAATTTACCACAGTTGGACAAATTGTAGAAATATCTCAAGGATGATCATTGGAAACAGGATGCACCTGAACTTAATTTTGAGTGTCATGGCAAAGGCAGTGAATACTTATGTATATGTGATTTTTTTTATGTTTTACATTTTTAACAAATTTGCAAAGATTTCAAACTTCTTTCACATTGTCATTATGGGGTATTGTTTGTAGAATTTTGAGGAAAATAACGAATTTAATCCATTTTGGAATAAGGCTGTAACATTGAAACGTTGAACCAGGACACACCGGACCCCTGCTGTGAGCCGGAATGCAGCGATGGTGTGAACCCAGCCTGACAGACCTTCATGCTGCTTATGCGTGGCTTCTCTATAGGGGGTCATTGCCATTAAACCAGAAAGAGTGAGATTTTTTCACACAGAGATACTTACCTAGTGGCGAGGAAGCTTTGATCAGGAACGCCATGAGGACGAGTCTGGTGATTGTAGTAAGCCATGATCTCTGATCGCCTTCTACACGTACTGAAGGTTCTCCTCGTTGACTCCAAAAATTAATCAATATTGTGGGGTGATAAATCCTTAATGGAATTGCAAGTAATTATAATCCCATACATTAAGCAAACTCAATCCTAATATTGTCTAAATTGTGAAACATGTGTTAACAAAATCCACTAAAAATGCAAAGTGACAAGTATCGAATCTAAAAAAAGTTTGGTTGTCAGACCACAGTGCAACCCACACAGTGCAATAATGTGCAAATACCGTTGAGAATCGAAACCAATCTATTATATATGAAAATGTGTATCAAAAAATGCATCATGAAAAAATATTAAAAAATATTAAAAAAATTTATATGTATATAGTCTCAACAGCTATATAATACAAAAGTTCATGATGGAGATACAATTGCAGTGCAATAAATCGTGTAGCGTGTTTCCCAGAAGTTTCTTCTTTAGCAATGGAGATCCATGCAATAATTTTTAACAATTTCCCCCAATCTGATTGCACTCACCGGAGCTGAGTCCACTCAACGACTGAATTCACACAAACCAAATATAAATTGATGACTACACCCTGAATAAAAGACGTTGGGAGTGCCAAGATGGCAGCGCCTACGATGACGTCCGTATGACGAAAACGAAACGCGTAAGGTGGGACTATCTTGGCACGTACAACGTCACTTCCGCACACCGTGGTTCCAGAAACTAGGCCGGTGGAACGCAAGCGGTATTTTTTGCAGCAGCGCTGCGTCCCCGGACCGAATGAGCCTGTGAGCTCCCTCTCTGTGGATTTAATGCCAATTTTAAACGTTTTATATTTGGTTTGAGTGGATTCAGTCGTTGGACTGTATTACACAAATAAAATATTAATTAGAAACAAAGTTACGCTATGAAGGAATCTTTTTCTTTTATCTAAACATATGAAAGTGGATGCCTGGCTGGGATCTGTGCTACAGCAAAGGGCAGTGAGTCCCCCTCCCCTCCTCAACGAGTGGTTCTCCTGGATTGGGCTGAGTGGAAGAATACTGGCACCGGTGAGATCGGAGCGATTATAGGCTAAGGATTAACATCACACGCTCATACCCCTGCAGGGGCAGGGAGCTCCGGTGAGTGCAATCAGATTGGGGGAAATTGTTAAAAATTATTGCATGGATCTCCATTGCTAAAGAAGAAACTTCTGGGAAACACGCTACACGATTTATTGCACTGCAATTGTATCTCCATCATGAACTTTTGTATTATATAGCTGTTGGGACTATATACATATAAATTTTTTTAATATTTTTTAATATTTTTTCATGATGCATTTTTTGATACACATTTTCATATATAATAGATTGGTTTCGATTCTCAACGGTATTTGCACATTATTGCACTGTGTGGGTTGCACTGTGGTCTGACAACCAAACTTTTTTTAGATTCGATACTTGTCACTTTGCATTTTTAGTGGATTTTGTTAACACATGTTTCACAATTTAGACAATATTAGGATTGAGTTTGCTTAATGTATGGGATTATAAGTACTTGCAATTCCATTAAGGATTTATCACCCCACAATATTGATTAATTTTTGGTCAATTCACAATTTTTATTTTACTTTATATTTATTTTTATATTTTTTGTATTGAGGTAGGATTGTGCTACGCATCAAAGCACTTGGCACTTTAAACACTCACATTTACACAGCGCCATCTCCTATATTCTGTTTTTAACCTTTTTGGGGTATCACTGAGGTGTTCCCTACTTGCATAGGGGGGCAGCAGTGTTTTAAAAGTCTGAAGCGCGGACCCATTGATAGATTAGAAAAAAAGACTTGGCTACTCCCATGGGCAGTCCTAGGTGATATACACCCCCCTCTCTTCTATAGGCCTTCAGTTTTTTTCTGCCTAGTCAGGAGTAAGGACCTCACGAGGTCGCATACGACCAGGTCTCGGCTTGAGTCACAGCGTCCCTCATGGCCGACAGCCCCCACTTCGGTGGTGAGGAGGTTCTGTCTGGAGCGGTGCCTGCCTGGTCTTGGTATGGTGAGTAAATGTCCCCCCTTTCCCCTTTGGTAGGTTTGCGGTGGACACGGGCCCCTCCCTTGGTCGGTCGGTTTCCCTCCGCCCTTGCACCCTCTCTTCCTGGGGTGGATGGTCCCTGGAGGTCCCCTGGTAGCCCCCTTTCCCCCTCCCTCCTCTATGTAAGGTAGTGTGGTGCCATGATGGATCCTGGGGGATGGGGTTAAGTACTGGTGGGCAGAGGGTGCGCGCCGCCAGGTGCAGTGCTTACCGGGGGGAGGGGGAGGCACTGGGTGCTCCCGGGGGTCTGGTGCCCGGATTCTCTCTTTCTCAGGCTTTCCTGGGGCTGTGTCAGCCTCGTGTAGCGCATCCGGCAGCCATTTTTCTGTAGCCGGCGTCTTTTCCCACTAGTGCCTGCTGACTTTTTATGGCTGGCGGCCATGTTTGTGTAGCTCGGCGGCCATGATTTGGTGTTTTTTGTGCTCAGGCAGCGGCAATTACTGTGTAGCCCAGACGGCGTTTTTAACAGGTGGAAGCTCCTCCTTTTAACCCGGTGCTGGCTCCTGTGTTATCCTCTTGCTCGGATGCCACGTGTGTGCGGGTCTACACCTGAGGCAGCAAGCGCTAGGCCGGTGGGGTGGTGAGTCTGGTGGGGTCCCTTCCTCTCTCTGCTGCAGGCTGTGGGGTGTTCTGGTGTTCTGGTAGGGGGGTGTCCCTTTGCAGTGGTCGCTCTTGGTGTGGGGGGTCTCTTCTTCCCTCTATGGAGTCTCAGGAGCATGTTTCCCCACCTGACCCCCTATCAGAGGCTGCAGGTCCCTCTGGGTCCCAGACATCTGTTGACGTACTGACGGTACTTTGTGTCCCTGGTGGAGGTGGCTCTTGGGCAGCAGACTAGCAAGAAGCATCCCCCTCCTTCCCCTGCTTCATCTGTCTCGTCAGATCATAAAATGGGACAAATGTCCAGGGTCTCTGAACAGTCAGATTCGGCTGAGCCAAGGAACCAAAGGGTCCCTCATCTGGTGGCTTCATTCCCCGGCTCTTCGCCAGGAGAAATCCTTTCTCCCTCTGTACTGGACGGTGGTCACCACCGATGCCAGTCTGTCCGGGTGTGGAGGAGTCCTGGGCCTGAGCTCGGCTCAGGGTCACTGGACGCTGGAGGAATCCAGGCTACCTATCAACATCTTGGAACTCTGGGCGATCAGACTCTGGATCATTGGACGGATCGACTTCAGGGGTTCCCGATATGGATCGTCGGACAATGCCACGGCGGTGGCCTTTGTCTACCACCAGGGAGGAACAAGGATTGTGTTAGCGGGCCTTGAAGTAGCAGGCATTCTCCTGTGGGCATAGCGTTTCGTCCCAGCCATCTCTGCTGTCCACATTCTGGGGGTGGACAACTGGCAGGCGGATTACCTCAGTCGACAATTGTTGGACCAAGGGGAGTGGTCCCTTCACCAGGAGGTATTTCAATAGATATGTCTGTGTTGGGGCTCTCCAGAGGTAGATCTTATGGCATCCCGGGTCAAAGGGAAGGTGCGGAGGTTTGTGGCCAGGTCTCGGGACCCTCTGGTGGACTGGGGCCAGTATCGTCTGATCTACGCCTTTCCTCCTCTCAAGCGTCTGCCTCGGCTATTACGCAGGATCAAGGCCGAAGGAATTTCGGTCATTCTATTGGCCCCGGACTGGCCTCATCGGTCCTGGTACGCCAACCTGGTGCTCCTGGCGGCTGCCTCTCGGGGAGGATCTGCTATCCCAAGGGCCAATCTTCCACCCTGCTTTACCATCACTGGTTTTAACTGCCTGGCTGTTGAAAGATAGAGGCTTACCTGCGCCTGTGATTCCGACACTACTCAAAGCTAGAAAGTTTACTTCCAGGAAGGTATATTATTGGACGTGTAAAGCGAACATTTCATGGTGAGTCAGTGAGGTTTCACCCACGTTCCTTTTCGGTGGCTCGGATTTTGACTTTTCTTCAGAGGGGCGTTGAAAATAATTTGGCCTTGAGTACCATCAAGGGCCAGGTGACGGCTTTGGCGGTTTTCTTTCAACGCCCCCTGGCTTCGCATTCCCTGGTGCGTACCAGCATTCAGGGGGTGCGACATGTGGTTCCACTGGTGCGATCTCCCTTGCCACCATGGGACTTGAATCTGGTGCTTTCGGTTCTACAGAAGCCTCCATTTGAAAATAATCAAGAAATTCCCACGCTCACTCTGTCACAGAAGGTGGCCTTCTTGGTGGCTATCACCTCTGCTTGCAGGGTGTCGGAAGTGGCGGCGCTATCCTGTCGCACGCCCTACCTGGTGATTCATAAGGACAAGGTGGTTTTTTGTCCTTATCCTTCCAAAAGTTTTTTCTGATTTTCATTTAAATGAAGACATTGTGTTGCCTTCCCTATATCCCAGGCCACAACATCCGAGGGAATTTGCCATACACACCTTAGATGTGGTTTGGGCGATCAGGGTGTATTTGGCGGCCACTGAGTCCTTTCGGAGGTCAGACTCCCTGTTCGTGATTGCGGACGGGCCAAAGAAGGGGCTGTCTGCTTCCTCGGTGACCATTTCTAGATGGCTCAGACAGACGGTGACTCAGTCCTATTCTGTCAGGGGTCAGGTTCCTCCCTTCCCGTGAAGGCGCAATCTACTCGGGCGCTGAGTGCCTCCTGGGCCTTCCGTCATCAGGCATCAGTGACGCAAGTGTGCAAGGCGGCCACCTGGTCGTTGGTGTACATTTTTACAAAATTTTACAAAGTGGATGTGCTGGCATCTGCGGATTCCTCTTTTGGCCACAAGGTTCTGCAGGCTGTGGTTTAGAGGATTTTTCCCTCATGAAGGGGTTTTCTTGCTGTTCAGGTTGGGCTCTAGGTGTTCTCGTTGAGCTCCAGATTGTCTGGTTGGCCTGGTTTTTGTTGGCTGCCCCGCCCCTCATGTTTGGCACTGCTTTGGGACATCCCTATGGTTCTGAATAAGGAAGCGCTGTGTTTGTCAATGAATGAATGAGAAAATAGGATTTTTGACTTACCGTAAAATCCGTTTTTCTGAGTTCATTGACAGACACAGCACTCACCCCTCTATGGGGTTTTTAATGCGTCTGACACAGCTTATGACAAAACTGAAGGCCTATAGCAGAGATAGGGGTGTATATCACCTAGGACTGCACATGGCCATAGCCAAGTCTTTTTTTTCTGCCTAGTGTCCTACTCCTGTAGGGGGCGATATAACCCTATGAATCTGAATAAGGAAGCGCTGTGTCTGTCAATGAACTCAGAGAAATGGTTTTAACGGTAAGTCAAAAATCCTATTTTCTTCATTATTACCATACGGGTCAAATAGAGGGATGGGAACTAGACGGTTCACTATAAAGGAGCTAGTTCCCATCCTGCTAAATGACCTTTCTTAATTTTTAATATACAGGTCATATAAAGGGACGGGAACTGGTTGCGACTAGTTCCCATCCCGCAGATGGCCCTTGTCCTTTCTGAGGATGGAATCTAGCTTGCTCAGTGTGAGCCGGCTAGTTCCAATCCCTGGACTTTTTTTGCCCCCTAGTGCTCAGGCCCTTTATAGGGATGGGAACTAGACAGTTCACAATGAAACAGCTAGATCCCATCCTGCTAAAGGACCTTTCTGCATTAAAGCGGAGTTCCAGGCAAAAATTGAACTCTGTTTGAAACAAAAGCACACTCCACCCCCCCTCGTTTTTGGATATTTATCTTTTTTCATACCTTTTTGATATGTTTTCTTCAGGACTTATGTCCCATGGCCCTGCAGCGAGGTACGTGACCTCCACTTTTTTTGGTGCCCCCCCCCCCCCCCCCGGGACCTGTGTGTGTCCCAGAATATGACGGGTCCATTCAGAAAGCGGCGCACGACTCGTGCATGCACAGTAGGAAACAGGCTATGAAGACACAAGACTTCAATTCCTGTTTCCCTTAGTAAGGATGTCGGCGCCTGCACCCGGAGCTGATAGATGGGTCGGCTTTGGGTTCTGACATCGTGGGCTCCCTGAACAGGTAGGTGTCCTTATATTAAAAGTCAGCAGCTACAGTATTTGTAGCTGCTGACTCCCCCCCCCCCCCCCCCGGGTGTAACTCTGCTTTAAGTCAATACAGGTCCTTTATGAGGATGGGAACTAGTCCGTTCACAATGAAACAGCTAGCGCCCATCCTGCTAAAGGACCTTTCTGCATTATTTCAATATCCTTTATGAGGATAAGAACTAGACAGTTCACAACGAAACAGCTAGATCCCATCCTGTTAAAGGACCTTTCTGGGGGATTGTCAAGAACACTGTGCATGGTGTTGAGGCGAGTACGTGTTTGGGATGTGCGCTAGATTCACGCAATGAAAACATTCCTGGCAGTGGGTTTACTAAATATTATGTGCAATAACGGATTGCCTTGCTGGTACAATTTGAAATGTAAAAAGTGAAGGTGCAACTGTGACAAAAGGTAGAGACTGCTTGATTTTATGGAAATAACGTTTATTTGAGAATATACATACACACTTAGGATCATTTTATTGCATTGTAGTGATTTATAAAGTTTTCCACTTTTCACTGATCTCATTCTTGTTTCTTTTTGTCTTTAACTTCTTAACCACTTCAGCCCCGGAAGGATTTACCCCCTTCCTGACCAGAGCACTTTTTACAATTTGGCACTGCGTCGCTTTAACTACTTTAATTGCGCGGTCATGCAATACTGTACCCAAACGAAATTTGCGTCCTTTTCTTCCCACAAATAGAGCTTTCTTTTGATGGTATTTGATCACCTCTGCGGTTTTCATTTTTTGCGCTATAAACTGATTTTTGTTATAAAAAAAATCCAATAAACTCAATTTTAGTCATACATTTAGGCCAAAATGTATTCGGCCACATGTCTTTGGTAAAAAACATGTCAATAAGCGTTTATTTATTGGTTTGCGCAAAAGTTACAGCGTCTACAAACTAGGGTACATTTTCTGGAATTTACACAGCTTTTAGTTTATGACTGCCTGTGTCATGTCTTGAGGTGCTAAAATGGCAGGGCAGTACAAACCCCCCCAAATGACCCCATTTTGGAAAGCAGACACCCCAAGGAAATTGCTGAGAGGCATGTTGAGCCCATTGAATATTAATTTTTTTGTCCCAAGTGATTGAATAATGACAAAAAAAAAAAAAAATTACAAACAGTTGTCACTAAATGATGTATTGCTCACACAGGCCATGGGTATATGTGGAATTGCACCCCAAAATACATTCAGCTGCTTCTCCTGAGTACGGGGATACCACATGCGTGGGACTTTTTGGGAGCCTAGCCGCGTACGGGACCCCGAAAACCAATCACTGCCTTCAGGATTTCTAAGGGCATAAATTTTTGATTTCACTCCTCACTAACTATCACAGTTTTGAAGGCCATAAAATGCCCAGATGGCACAACCCCCCCCCCCCCAAATGACCCAATTTTGGAAAGTAGACACCCCAAGCTATTTGCTGAGAGGCATGTTGAGTCCATGGAATATTTTATATTTTGACACAAGTTGCGGGAAAGTGACAATTTTTTTTTTTTTTTTGCACAAAGTTGTCACTAAATGATATATTGCTCACACAGGCCATGGGCATATGTGGAATTGCACCCCAAAATACATTTAGCTGCTTCTCCTGAGTATGGGGACACCACATGTGTGGGACTTTTTGGGAGCCTAGCCGTGTACGGGGCCCCGAAAACCAATCACCGCCTTCAGGATTTTTAAGGGCGTAAATTTTTGATTTCACTGTTCACTGCCTATCACAGTTTCGGAGGCCATGGAATGCCCAGGTGGCACAAACCCCCCCCAAATGACCCCATTTTGGAAAGTAGACACCCCAAGCTATTTTCTAAGAGCCATGGTGAGTATTTTGCAGCTCTCATTTGTTTTTAAAAATGAAGAAAGACAAGAAAAAAAAATTTTTTTTTTCTTTTTTCAATTTTCAAAACTTTGTGACAAAAAGTGAGGTCTGCAAAATACTCACTATACCTCTCAGCAAATAGCTTGGGGTGTCTACTTTCCAAAACAGGGTCATTTGGGGGGGTTTTGTGCCACCTGGGCATTCCATGGCCTCCGAAACTGTGATAGGCAGTGAAAAGTGAAATCAAAAATTTACACCCTTAGAAAGCCTGAAGGCGGTGCTTGGTTTTTGGGGTCCCGTACGCGGCTAGACTCCCAAAAAGTCTCACACATGTGGTATCTCCGTACTCGGGAGAAGCAACAAAATGTATTTTGGGGTGTAATTTCACATATTCCCATGGCATGTTTGAGCAATATATCATTTATTGACAACTTTGTGCAAAAAAAAAAAAAAAAATTTTCTTTTTCCCGCAACTTGTGTCACAATATAAAATATTCCATGGACTTGACATGCCTCTCAGCAAATATCTTGGGGTGTCTACTTTCCAAAATGGGGTCAGTTGGGGGGTTTTGAACTGTCCTGGCATTTTATGCACAACATTTAGAAGCTTATCAAAAGAGGGGATAGGGGGATTTTTACGGTGTCAGACATATAGATATATACTTGACTTGTTATAGATAAAACATAATTTTTTTTACATGATATGCTTAAGAGAAAAAACAGACAATGAATACTGTGGATAAACAGTATGAGATTATGAACATCTTATACAGGTGAGTAATAAATCGCAGCAAAAGGTATTGCACACTAGCCCGACATGTTTCGCTACTTTAGCTTCCTCAGGGGATGTGCAAGAGATTTATTAAATTGAGACCACTAGATAAACAGAAAAAAACAGAATTATAACAACAGTTTGATAATCACTGTAAAATTATACATACAGAGTATCAATGTTGGTTATGAACCCAGTTGCCTAAAGAAACTAGGCACTTACCCCATGCGATGGTTACACCCATAAACCACCTGGCCGGTCCCCTGACTTTATCCCAAAAACACAGAATCCGAGGGGGTCAATTTGGCAAGGTCATAGAGGGCTGATAGTGAGACACTGGGGGACATTGAAATTACCATGATATTAAATTTTGAATTGAATATATGAATAATAAGTTAGTGTGGAGAAGTGGAAGGAAATGGGGAGGGAGGTGGGAGGGGGAGGAAAGGGAGGGGGGGGGGGAGGGGGAGAAAGGGATGGGACCGGAAATGGGGAAGGAAATTGAGCATCTCTCACTAAAATAATAATATATAAGTATATACTCACACTGAGTTTTATATTAGTTTGATTATCAGATTGTCCTTAAAGAACAATGACGATTGGAGGGTTTTGGTCAGACCCTATGTAGAGTTGGCTGCAAAGGCAGACTAAAAAATAATAAAGGTGGGGAATTTTTAATCTAAGATTATTCTTTGAAGGGAACAGAGAAATGGAATGAAAAAATTCTGCACAGTGGTGTGGTGGTAGCACTCTCGCCTAGCAGTAAGAAGGGTCGCTGGTTCGAATCCCGATCACGACACTACCTGCCTGGAGTTTGCATGTTCTCCCTGTGCCTGCGTGGGTTTCCTCCGGGTACTCCGGTTTCCTCCCACACTCCAAAGACATGCTGGTAGGTTAATTGGATCCTGTCTAATTTGTCCCTAGTATGTATGAATGTGAGTTAGGGACCTTAGATTGTAAGCTCCTTGAGGGTAGGGACTGATGTGAATGTACAATGTATATGTAAAGCGCTGCGTAAATCGACGGCGCTATATAAGTACCTGAAATAAATAAATAAATAAATAAATAAATATAGATAGTTATATGAAGTATTGTGTAGTTCCTTGGCTACAAGTGGATTAATGAGTTTGCCTGTGAAGAAAGAGTGAAGGCATTGTGAAGTTTAGCTGATTGATCCGAATTAATGGCTGAACATCAGCAGGGAAGTGAGTAAGTGTGGTAATAGCCAGTACAGATGACGGGGAATGAAGCTCTTCACACCTGAATAACCTAACACAGACCGAGTATGTGTATAGTAGACCCGCTCAGCGATGCCAAGACACACAGATACAGATATAGACACCAGCCGTGACACAGAGTGGTATGGGCTAACAGTCTCCAAATCAGACCAGACTGGTGCAGAGTCCAAGAATGACAGAGAGGTAAATGAGAAAATAATGCATCCAGATGTATACCGTCTTATCTCCCAATTCGTAGGTCAGAGAGCGAGTGTCTCCCTCCGGCTCAGGCTGATCTGACAGCCTAATGAGCCGGTATAAATCAGTCCTACAACGAGCCGGCGTGTGACGTCACCGGCTCGAGGCGGACGTAGAGACGCCTGTGCGCATGCGCCCGGGCAGCTTGCCAGCCTCGATACTACAATGACCATGGAGCCACCTGTCAAACACCAGGCATTGTATATTTTGCCCAATGCCGGTGTGGTGGCTTTTACATAGGCAAAACTAAAAGACAATTTTTTCAAAGTATACGAGATCATATGAAACCCAAAAAGAAAAAGAAAATGGAC